>NC_092803.1:77104262-79515078 GCF_040954645.1 Diabrotica undecimpunctata | reverse complement strand
AAAAAACATCAGATACGCAGATGCCACCACAGCATTTGCGGACAATCTAGAAGACCTACAAGTGGTAATCAATAAAATCAAGTATTACAGTCAATGTCAATCAGCCGTGATGATCGCCAACATCCGGAACGGATAGGCACTTTAAGAAGAAGATTACAGTCAACAATATGACAATTACAGACTCAATATAAACGTAAAGAAAGCCAAGCTCATGATAATTAACAAGAAAAGGGTAACAGAAGGTCAACTTTACGTCAACTAAACACTGTCAGAAAGAGTGATGTACTACAACTACCTTGACACCATAATAATGGAGAAAATACCACCAAAACAACCAAGAGATAAGAGCGCACATAGAAAAAAGTTAGATCCACCTTCAACTGGATGGGGTTTTCTTCAAGAGCCATAACCTTTTTCTTGGTATAAAAGTAAGAATGCTGAGATACTAGGTATGTCTTCTTTGTACTTTTTATAGCGTCACGGCTTGGAACTTCAACGAAAATATATGCAGAAAATTGGAAGAAATTAAGACGTGGCTATATCGTAAAATACATAAGATCTCGTGGACTGACCGAGTCACAAATGACGAGGTCCTCAGAAGAATAAAAAGTACTAACGATCATAAAATCTCGAAAGCTACAATAGTTGGGACATATTTAAGTAAAAAAAAAACAGTTTAAAGCAAAACTATAAATTATTCTCTTTATAGGAAGAATGTGATTGAAGAGAAAATAAAACTTAGACGGGAAAAGAGATTATTTTTGACTATAATTTCTAATGTTTCACTAGGCTGTTTTTTACTTGAAAAAATATTGATTGAATTTATTTTATTAAAGAATTGCTTACCGTCTTTATCTTTCATGATACATTTTTTCTCGTTTACTTGTAACTTAATATCTGAGTCCATGCAGGTTTTCATAAGGTGATCATAAGAAATATATGAAGCTCATATCGAAATCAAAATATTGAATACTTTCAGATAATAAAGTCAATTTTGCATTTACCGACGCCATTACAAGAATTGCAAAATAGATATTAGTTTTGAACTGCTGGGGAGGATTTGTAACATGTTTATTATTGCACTCGTAATTAAATAAACAGAACTTTTTTTAAGCTTCAAGATGAAATACTCAGGATCAATCCTAGAGACATACATCTCTAACAAGTAATATTGCTGATTCGGCAAATATTTCTTAGGTTCGGAGATTAAATGAAACACAACGGATTTAATTAATTTTATTTAACTTAAAAACTCACTTACTTACAAATATTACAAGTACTATTTACATTAGTTAGTAATAATATGTCTGTCAAAACAATTCGAACTGAAACGTCTTATCTCCAATACTAATCTAATCTAAGACCGCCTCGGCGGGCTTGGAACAGCTTACCGGTCATGAGAATTTCCACATCGATAGAAACGGTGCGCAATTATTTTTGGCGGTAAAAAGAGAATTATTCTCTTTATAATTTAATAATAATTCTCCAACCGAATGGAGCCCCATAGGAAGGAGGAAAAGAGGACGACCCCGCAAATTCTGGAGGAACGAAGTAGACGACGCCATGAGTACAATCCCTGAATATATATATATATATATATATATATATATATATATATATATATATATATATATATATATATATATATATATATATATAAGAGAATTACCGAATTACAGGGCTAGGTGAATTTTGAACCATTTAATTTTAAAAATCAATTCTTGATACTAAAATATACAAAAATAAAACTAAACACAAAAATTTAAATGCTTCTATACTTTTAATTATTAATTTAGCACCCATTTTTGTTTTCGTGTCTCTACTGGACCTTGAGTTAAGGCATTTTGTCAGTAATAATGTTCTTTAGGTCTTGTTTTAGAGGTTTATTGCCATTGATATGATTTTCTCATCTTGTTTTGCTTAACGGTTTTAAAGTTAAACTTTTCACGAGCTTTTCAGCACATTCCAATTTGATAATTCCTTTTTTGATATTTATGTTGTGGATTGAGTGATAATGTAAATATCTGTTTGTGTGGTTTGTAACTTTAAGAACGTTTAGAGATCATTAACCCAAATAATAGAACCATACACATAACCATTTTGGACGACTTCTGTATTTATCTTTATGAAAAAGTTCTGACTTTAAAATGGTATAAAACAAGTAACAAAAAAACAACAAATTCTAGAAAAAGAAACTCCAGAAAATGCCAATGCAAAAGTTTTGTTCGTTTCTTACAAAACTTCTTCAGGGGATGGAGTAGTTATAATACAATAACCGCTAGAATCCAGTATATTCGATCACGTAAATTTAGTAAGATGTTACCGTCTAGCAGCACAGAACATTCTAGAATCTTGAAACATCAATTGTAATGTATAAAGCATCGCAAAACCACCCTTTTTCGATCTGTTCTCGAAATGTTCAGATATTTTTTGTTCCGATGAAGAAGCATTACTTTGGTTGAACTTAAAGGCATCCAAGCAAAAAAGAAATGCTGGGTGCACCCAATTACCACCAATCGGAAAAATCAAGGAGTACTTTTAATTCTTGATTATAATATTTATATTTATATTATGTAAATATTATTTCTTAATTTATTTTCATATGTCTATAAATACCTTTAATAAATTATATAATTTATTAAGGCATGATGTAGAAAAATAAGATATCAACTAAACGAAGTGCATTTTGACGTGACAACGTCTTAAATTAGGTTGTGGCTCGGAGTCATTCATGAAAAAGTGTAACGCTCGCTCACGTCTGTTACAGTGGGTCACCGAACGAGAGAGAGGCCCGCCGGACCGGCGAATGCCTTGCGTCTCTCTCCCACTCAAACATGATCGGTCCGCTGCGCGCGCAGCACTAGAGAATTAGGCGCGTTAAATCGGTGCGTGCTTCCGTGCTTGTGTCTCTGTCTTTCTCGAGCGTTCTTGGCGTTCAAGACACATTACAGCAGAAACACTTCCTTTCATTTCATATTTCTCCTATCATCGTCCTATCCTCAACAAAATCACTCAAATAGAAATTAGTTAAGTTTAAGTTTACATGTACAATGTTTTAGTAAACAAAATATATTTCTATAGTTAAAATTTGTGCAATTCTTATTTTCATTCAATTTCTTGTTCCTATTGTGCAATTTAATAATATTCATATCAATAAATATTCTACCGAGAAAAAGACGTTGTCACGTAAAATATTCGCCCGTAAAACCGACTTTACAGGCAACCGATTTTTTTATAATAGTATTTGTTCATTTTAAAGAATATACAATAAAAAATTAAATAACATAATATAAGTCTATATTTCTAAAAAAATTTAACTAAAACCTATTTTTTTAAACTACTACTGAAAAAGTTATTACTTCATTTGGTAGTTGGAGTAGGTGAAAGAATTATATAATCTGTATCTGAATCCGGAAATGTATGTACATAATATGCTACAATCTCATTATATTAGTCTCATCATTGAACCATCAATAGTTTAAGTTATTTTTAACAATTTGCATTTAATTGTCTGAACCTTATTATTCTAATTAGAACCATAGGCTAACTCACAATTTAATAGATCTTTTCTAGGCTGATTGCAGATTTGTTTTTGAATATGGATTTTAATAAATTCAGTACATTACTGTTGCTACAAGAATTATAGAAACAGATTTAAATACTCCGTTAAACTTAAATGTACCATTAAGTTAATTTGATACAAAAAATTAAGCTAATTATGATATTTCTGCAAAACACTAAAGTAAAGGTGTGATTGTAAAATTGATCGTTTAAATAGATATTTACTTTTTATGTATACCTATATGTTGCCCAACCACCTAACTGTGGTTTATGTGTTGTTGGTTATAATTAAGTCGCTCTGATAAACCCTTGATCGGAAAGAATGTCCTCCCTGTACAATACTGTTTGAATAAATACCAATATTTATGAGTTTCAACTCAAATTCAAAAACAAAAGAAAGTACGTTAGTAGATAATGATCATCATCATCATCATCATCATCTTTGGCTCGACAATCCTCTGTGGATCTTGGCCTGCTCTAAGATTCGTCGCCATTCTGTTCGGTTTCTGGCAACATGTTGCCATCTTCTGATTTTTAATATCCGTAAGTCGGTTTCAACTCCATCTAACCACCTAATTCGCGGTCGGCCTTTGCTTCTTCTTCCTACAGGTGTTCTTGTGGTTAGCTTTTTAGCAATCGTATTTTCTGACATTCGTATTATGTGTCCAGCCCATCTAAGTCGCTGTGTTTTAATAAACGTTATGACATCTGACTCATCAAAGAGCTGATACAATTCAAAATTATATCTTCTGCGCCACTGCCCTTGGTCGTTTATAACTCCAAATATTTTGCGGAGTATTTTACTCCCAAATATTCCCAAAAGTCTTTCATCTTTCTGCGTTAGAGTCCATGTTTCTGCTCCATATGTGAGGACCGGCCTCAGCAATGTTTTGTATATAATAATTTTAGTTCTTCTTTGAATGTTTCTTGAGTGGAAATGCTTTTGGAGTCCATAGTATGCCCTATTTGTAAGATTTATTCGTCTTTTGATTTCTTCGCTTGTTTTATTGGTAGCAGTCAATAGCGACCCAAGGTATGTGAAGTTGTCAACACGTCCAAAGGTATGACTTCCAAAGACTATTTCTCGTTTCTCATTTGCTATCGGATCCTTTGTAACCAGTAGTAGATAATGATAACTGGTAAAAAAGCTCGATGATCATTTGCATTGAAAGCCGAAATAATGTCCACAAAAAAGCCATAATAATTTAGGATATTCTTATAATAAAACCACGAACTAGTTTTACCCAAAATCATTTACGAATATCTATTATAAAAATAATTTATGAAATAAAATATATCGTATCTATATTTTCAATTGTCTTAATTATTTTTAATGATTATAGCATTAAGATAGCAATTAATCAAAAATGCCACCTACCTTAACTGTTAGTTGTGTGAACGGAAGACAAGCAAGCAATTGTTGCAATTAAAATGATGTAATATTATAAATCATTGATAATTTAGACAGAAGTAACTTTAATTGGATTATTGTTTGGAAAACAATGCGAATACGAACCCAAGATTAAATTCCGCCTTCCCATTGAAAATGTATAAATATCAAAAGACAAAAAGTGGCCATTATGGGATGAAATCGTGAAAGAAACGACATTGGCGTACTTTCATAATAGTTTGAACTTAGAGCAACATAGTAGAAAAAAGAGAGTACTATGTAATACGAAACTGTGTTGGTTGTGTACAATTATTCAGTTAACATAAACTTCAAGCCAATAATACCCGATTTTACATCTTATGAAAATTAAAACAAAAAGAGAAATCAAACGATTTCTACCTAGCGAAACCGAATTCAAATGTTTATCACATTCAAATGTGTTTCCTAAAATTTGCGAAACAAACAGCTGGATAAATTACTCGGCAAGGGATTCTAAAATTGCATTCCACATGCCATTCATCCTGGTCAAAATTCGTAGTGAATTGAGTTTCTAGTACTCCAAACGAAGTAAGTAATAAAACAGAATAACGGTATTAGATTTTTGTTTTGATACAGGGCAGCGACAACCGCTGATACGTATTTCGACCTCCTTAGGTCTCGTCAGAACGGTATATTCACTGCTCTGAACCAAAACAAAAATCTCTCCCGTCCTAGACAATAGTTATTAAAATAACTATATACGGACGTAACTACGCCATCTAAAAACAAAAAGAGAAATCGAACGATTTCTACCTAGCGAAACCGAATTCAAATTTTTACCACTGTGTTTCCTAAAATGTGCGAAACAAACAGCTGGATAAATGAAATGCAATTTTAGATTTCCTTGCCGAGTAATTTATCCAGCTGTTTGTTTCGCAAATTTTAGGAAACACAGTGGTAAAAATTTGAATTCGGTTTCGCTAGGTAGAAATCGTTTGATTTCTCTTTTTGTTTTTAGATGGCGTAGTTACGTCCGTATATAGTTATTTTAATAACTATTGTCTAGGACGCCGGACGGGAGAGATTTTTGTTTTGGTTCAGAGCAGTGACTATACCGTTCTGATGAGACCTAAGGAGGTCGAAATACGTATCAGCGGTTGTCGCTGCCCTGTATAAAAACAAAAATCTAATATCGCCATTCTGTCTTATGAAAATTCTTTGCTCTGTAAGATATTGAGAATCGTTATTAACTATGTGTTGCATAAAAGCATTGCGTCATGTATTAATAATTTATTAAATTACATATACCATTAATAAAATACAAATTTATTATTAATATTAATTAATTTTTCTCTGTGGGCTACCGATTTTTCTACAATTTTTATTTTTATACATGTTATATAATTTTAAAATATGAATATTTTAATAAAAAGTTGTATTTCGTAAACAAATTTTTAGTTGTTTTAGCTTTTTACTTAATGTTTAAAAATTTTTTAAGGAACATTTAACATAAAGATTAGGTTTTATAAATTTAAAATTATGAAACTCGCAAACTTGCCTCTAGGGAGTACCTATCCTGTCAGGAATGTATGATCTTAGTTCTTGCGTTTATGTACTTTAGCTAAACATTCTCGATAAATTACTACAGTTATAGTTCGCCCTTACGTACATTAACGATCTAACGTCCTTTGTAGCGCTTGGTTACCCTCATACAATCTTAACGAAAGCATTTCTCCTGCTCACTTCCTAAATGTTATTGTATATATATATATATATATATATATATATATATATATATATATATATATATATATATATATATATATTGTGACAATTAGGGTTTATAGAAAATAATTTATAAGTTATATACTACATAATATTAGATATTTGGTTGTTTTAAATAAGTTATATACTAGAGAATTTAATAAAAATATATTTATGTGAGGGCATTTTTAATAAATTAGCATATAATAAGTGTAAAAAGTTGTATTTTAATGTAGTAAATAGATTTAAGTGAGCCATGTGACTAGGCAACCAACTATACATACTCCAAGTGTCATATTAAGAATTTTTACGAATATAAGTGGGGTTATAATAATATATTGTTTGAAATGTGTATTTTATTAAATTAGAGTGTTAGTTACTAATTTGAATGTTTATTCTGATCTGAAAAGCCTAAATGTCAACAAAATTATCAATGGAACATTAACGAATTCTCCAGAGTGCAGAGTGTGACGATTGTTTACGGTCGAACATTCTGGAATAATGATTATGTCGGTGGATAGAACAGATATTTTTTTCGAGAACATCGATATGGAAGAAATAGAACAAATTGGAACATGATTTCTTACCAGATGGTTCTGGAATATCCAAAAGGATATAAATACCCGTGATTTGGATTCAAGATGGAAGTTTTTAGTCAGAAGTCAAGCAGTTTATTATGAAAGTTAGTAGATTAGTTAGTAAAGTCAATTGTTCACAGTTTTAGTAAGTCAGTCAAGCAGTTTAATAAGAAATATGAAAGTTAGTTGGAGATAGTCCAATTGTTTAATATAGTGAGTTAAATGAAGATTAAAAATTATGCATATAATTTAATGCACATTTATAATTATACACAAATAATTATTGAAGATTAAAAAAAGTATATTGGAAGAAATTAAATTATATTATGGTTGGAGATTAGTATAAATCAACTTATAATAATTGGATATTGGTATATTAAAAAGAAGAATAAATATAAATGCCGTTTGCTGGTTTGGTTGGTGGTGTATAAATGCTGGTGAAGAAAACTATATCTTAAATTGGTAGAAGCTGATAATTGGAAAAAGTAATTTCACAAAAAACAAGGATAACTGAAGTACGAAGACATTCAGTGGTGATTAGAATCTATATAGTGGAAAACAGTTCATTTAGGCATTCAGTGAAAGAAAGGTACAAAATTTTGTTAATATAATTTAGTTAGTGTTATAACAATTTCAATTTTGAAGATAGTTTGTTTAAATTTAACATTGTCTATAGAATTTAATTAGTTTTATAAGAACATCAATTTAAAGATAGTTTATTTTAAATTTACATTGACTAGGTTAGATATATATGTGTGTTTCATATTAGTTATAATAAAGATAATTTAAAAAAGTACTTACAAACTAATTCTTTGAGAACCGCGATAAAAACCCTATATTATTAAAAATACTCATTGCTCATCATTCAAACAAAAAACACATCATAACAATATATATGTAATTATGATATCTGATTTTCTTGCTTATGATTTGATTAAGCTGACTTTTATTAACTTAATCAATTAATTACTTTAATTTTTAATTATAAAGCAAATCAAAAATAAATAAAATTATGCTATAATTCAAAATTCTCAGGGCTCTTTTATCGTATCAATTACCTTTATTTTATAGTATTTCTCAGTTGCTTGCTTTTCATGGGTGGATCGTGTGACTAATGTTGAGGTCCTCCGTAGAATAGGCAAGGAATGCGAGATTATTAACACAATTAAAGAGCGCAAACTAGAATATCTTGGCCATGTTATGAGGAATTAACACAGATACGGCTTTTTGCAACTAATTCTTCAGGGCAAGGTATTTGGAAAGAGAGGACCAGGGAGAAAAAGAATATCTTGGCTTCAAAACCTGAGAAAGTGGTTTAATACATCGACAACCGGACTATTCAGAACAGCAGCAAGCAAAGTTAGGATAGCCATGTTGATCGCCAACATCCGGAATGGATAGACATCGTAAGAAGAAGAAGCTTGCTTTATCCAGGATAACCAAGGAAAATAAATATAGTAAACAAAAATTATAAACTTTTAAATACCACTTATTTATTATTCCATAAAATATATAAAAAAGATTAAATGTTTTTCAAACTTTTATCATGTACAAACTTTCTTAAGAAAAAAAATTTTTTGAACCAAATTTATTTGATTTTATGTGAAATTTGCTCTAATTATTACTTCTTTAAGAAAAAACAAATTATAATTCTGTACAAGTGTCCAGATGTAAATTGTACTTTCAAATTTATTTATTCTGATGAATGAATTCTACTTTTAAAACAATAACTCTATAACTCTAAGAATTTATGGATAAATACTTTATGTCCCAATAATAACAAATTTATATGGCTTTCAAAAACAAATAAGGGATGCAATACAAACACAACTCTTATCTCACAAATACTTTGACTGACCTTTAATGTAGCCTTTGCCACGTGTTCTGACGGACACCTACTCTCCTTGACTGTGTTATCACCAACTGTCCAAGTTCTCCAACAAATGTGTTAATTTGAATTGCAAATCTGCTTTCTCCTGTCACAATGTTTCAAAATAGCACTCGTTCAGATTCTCTTCACAAATCAAATCTCTGGCTCGTTCTATATAGGACCAGCAATCTTTGGGCCCAAGGATTTTTCTCCTCGATTTGGTCCTTGCTAATTTTATATAATGCTTCTGTTCATTACTAACAAAAACTGGAACCTCTTTGGACACAAGGAGTTTGAAATTGTCGACTTAGTCTCTTTTTGCCTTCTACGGTTCTGCTATCACCGAATTAACCACCCATTAGATCTGGATCTTTATTGGTTTGTTCATCTCTTTGCTTTGCCTGCCTTTTGTGTTTTTAATTGAAATAAGACTTTCTCTTTTCTTCACATTTTGTCTTAACTTTTTTGGTATGTTAGAGTTTTCGTTATTTTTTTCCCTTTAATTGCTTCTGTTGCTGCGGTAATTATATTATTTTTGAGTTTTTTCAGCATTTCTTCATATTTTTCTACTATTTTAATATAAGTAATTTCATAACACTACGCTATGGTGGCTAACCACATCTGATAAGTTATGACATCTTACATCGATTATTTTTTATAAATTTATATATCTGACTAATAACATAATCCAGTGGTTCCCAACCTTTTTCCCATGATCGCTCCATTAGACAAGTTTCACCAGTTATGAATACTACAATCGCCCCCCCTCCCCACCCAATTAAATTGAAACAAATAATGAGTGTATACAAAAGGTATCCATATTTATTTATTTTTACATTTCGTAAAATGATAAATGGTTATATTGTGTGTAAAAGAATTGTTAATGGCTTCCTTGGGCCTGGTGTCCCTCACATAATCTCTTTATGTCTGGCTCAATGTTGTTTAATAACAACCTCAAATCCCCTCTTTCTATTATGTCGAGCCTATTTCTTTGTCTGTTTTTCAATATACACACAGAACTAAAATCTTTCTCCACTAGATATGTTGTGGGGAATGCCAATAATAATAATTTGATTGCATTCCACAAGATTGGATACACTTCTTTTATCCGCGGCCAAAATCTTTCGTACCCACACTCCCGAAACAAACTTTCAATTTCAATATCTTGTCTCAAATCAATCAAGTTTTCTTGAAGAGAAGGACATACCCTTGAAACTTCCACGCTGAAAGGATTGATAAACCAAGTTGGCACTTTCAGACTAGTCAAATCTTGGAATCGGGACTGTAGATCTTCTTTCAGTGTTTGAAGGTGGCGACAGTATGTTTGAAGAATCTCAGAATCACCACAAGAAGATTTTAAGTTAGGGAATTTGGTCAGATCTCTTCTCTGCATATTTTCTTCAAAAATAGATAGTTTGTCAATGAATGCTCCGACTACTCCTTTCGCTTTGGCCATATTTATGTTCTCCCCCTGTAGTTGCAGGTTCATTTCATTTAATTTTTGAAAAAAATCTGATAAATAAGCGATGTCATTTCGTTTCTCTAGTAGTTATGTACTCAGTGTGGGGTCAGTAGTATTAAGAAATTTAATAACAGTATCGATGAGACTGAAGAACCGCCTTAAGCAATTGCCTTTAGAAAGCCAGCGGACTTCCGTATGTAGTAGTAATGTATTAAATATCACACCATTTTCTTCACAAAGTGTACGAAATATTCGATCATTCTTTGGTTTTGCTTTAATTTTATTTAACGCATCTATGACAAGTCGAAGAGAATCGTGTAACCTCCCACTCAAATTCTTGGTAGCCAAATGCTCTCTGTGAATGACGCAGTGAACGCACAAAATTCCAGGTACTGTTTGTTTCAGATGTGCAATAAATCCCCGATGGCGTCCTGTCATTGCTGCTGCACCGTCAGTAGCACAGGTGATCATATTTAATAAGGAAACCTCTTTTTCCTCAAAAAATCTCTTAACGACCTCAAATATGAAAGATCCTTTTGTATCAGTAATCAGACTTCTAACAAACATTTCCTCGGCCATTTCTCCATTGTCGTCAATGAATCGGACATATGACAGCAGCAAAGCTGTGATCTCAGGGTACTCTCGTCAAGTTGCACAGTAAACTCTCTGCTTTTCAATTTGTTGCAGAGAACATCTTCACCGTCCTCTTCAAGTGATCTATAAGCCGAGACGGCTTCACGGCTTTGTTTGACAAAGATTTTGCACAAATGAGACACAATGGTAGATTCTTATTTCCTGGCAATTCAATGAATTCATATTTCAAATTCTCCGTTGAGTACTGCCGGCACTTTTTTTTTAGGTGCTGACATTTTGAGAGCAAAACAAAAGAGTAATTAATTACACCTTATTGAGAAGGCAAAGAATAAACACACTATCTCGCAATTCTCAATAAATAATTATATTATTGCCACGCGTCGACGTCTCTGTCCGAATTCTAACATTGTGACTAATAATGATTCTAATATTGTGACGCCTCGTGTTCGATAAGATAAGTGGTTATGTCCGAATTGAAAGACAGACTTAACAGTTTCACAAATAAATCACAGTATCTTTATTAAAATAACAATTCACTGAACACAATGACTGTCAGTTGAAACAAAACAACTTTATATACCACACTACAAAACTAGGGAACGAAAGAGTCCACATTTGAAGTGACGACAACCGACAAACGTACTTCTCATCATTCTTATTTCACTTCTCTCTCTTTCTCTTTTGTGCGGATGATCGCACAATACGAAAGCTCGATCAAAGGAGAATGCAGAATTCGTTATAATGTATAATTATAACGATAATGTATAGAATTAAATTGTATAATGATTCATAGCTCTCTGTGACTAGACGAGATGTTTGTGTTATTATTACCTGCATTGGTATACATATATTTACTTTTTATTATCCTATGGATATCCTATCGAAATTATTGTATTTTTGTTCTCTTTTCCTATTTTTCTCAATTACCCATTTCTTGTTTTCCGGATGCTAAACGCCCCCCTTATCGCCCCCTTTTCTCTGTCGCCCCCCATATCGCCCCCTTCGCTCTATCGCCCCCCTGAATATCTCAAACCGCCCCCCGGGGGGCGATCGCCCACAGGTTGGGAATCACTGAGTCATAATCTATTATTATGAACTATTAGCCACAAGTGTTATTTACTATTTATTCTAAGTTCGTAATTCGTGAAAAAGTGTTTTAGTCTACAAACCCATAGGATATTTTTAAAGGGGCATTTGACCCAGCATGAGTTTGACCCAACATGTAAAACAATATAGGCCAGGGAAATAAGTAACAAAAGTACTCTGTTTGCACCAGCTAGACAAACGATAGTTGATTTGAATAGTATGGACCTCTCTAACAAAAATCTATGTGTTTCCTGTAGTCAATTTTTTGGACTTATTAGTTATTAACAAACTAAGGGATTTAATAAATAAATCCCCGAAATTAATCAAAAAGAGACAAAAAACAGTAGGTCTGTTTAAAAAGTAATTTTAGATTTGTGAGTGACAAAATAAAGTCTCTCGAGAAACAAGGAATGACATTATATGACGCAATTTAAATAATTAACTCTTTTAAAAAGGCCATTGATAGTATTTATAGAATAACTGGTCAAATTGTACAAAAAACAAACATAAACATACAATGTTTAAAAATGAAGGTTTTCAAAAATTAAAAAAAAACTAGATTGGTATTGGAAGGGAATAATGATAAGGACCTGAAAATGACCCCGATATGATTACAAAATATAAATATGCACCCATAACCAGTGTTGTTGTAAAGAGGAGTTTTTCAGCTTCTAAAAATATTTTAACTCAAAGAAGACAAAACTTTACAATGGAACTTAGAAAATTTAAACTGATATTTCGTTATCTTTGTTTTTTTTTACTAAAGTTAAAATTTGTTATTTGTAAAATTTATTCTATTTTTTGATTTTTTTTTAATTCCCTGATATTATTTTTGTTAAGAAAAAAATTAGGTTTGTTTTTATTTAAAGCTTTTTTTAATCTATATGCCCTTTTTGGCATATTTTATGGTTTTTAATGCGGACTCTAGTCATAAGAATCTTTCGTAAAAAATAAAACAGTTTATTATACACACCCTATTATATTATATCGACGGCTCCTAAGTATACTGAGTCAACTGCTAGAATAGTAATTGATGGAGAAGAGCAATTTTGATAAAAATTACGATATTTCGATGTGTTTTTACGCAAACATATAGATTTTTTCTGTGTAAATATAATGATATAAGACCTTTTTACGTGTGTAAAAATTATTTTAAATTATTTACTTAATAAAAAGATAATGCATATACACCAGTATACATCGTAATATTATAATAAATATTGGATCAACTACCAGTTACATTTATATACGCCGTTTTTAGTAAATGTGGTTTAAAATGAATAAGATAATTATTTTACACTGGCTAGAAATTTTCTTACCTTTTCATAATACTTTAAAATAAGTAGGGCTGTTGCCAAGTTATTTATACGATTTTGTTTAAAACTTGACTTACTATACGAGGTAAATAATCTTATAATGTTAAAATTTGTATACTGATCTAATAGCAAAAATAAAAAAATAGTATTACTTTTGGCTTTAATAAAAACTTAAAAGTTTATTACAATATTTCTTTAAAATAAACAATAAAAGTCCAAATGCAGTTATAAACAAAAATCAACAATTTTTAACAAAAAAAGACCCTAAACTAATTATTATTTTTCCTACCAAGTAGGAACTTGGTTTATTGCAACAAGTTGGTATAATAAAAAAAAATTAAAAATAATTCTTTAGCATAAGTTAAACAATGTAACATCTACAAAGCATCAACCTCAGAACTTAATTAGTCTTCATCACTTTCCTCTCTGTTAGAATTTGTTACTAATAAATGGTTAAAAAATAAATGGTATTCTTTAGGAATTACCAAATTTTTACAAAGATCCATTAGATCTTTATGTTTATTTTTGTCGATGGGAATAGGTTTGTCGTAACAGGTTTTTATGTCATTAACATCAAAATTAAACTCTTTTCTTTTTCGTGTAGCTTTAGTGTTGTTCACGCAATCTATCCATTTGTAAGTATTATCTTGATAACTTGTTTTAAATAAAATCTTAAAAGGATTTGCAGCTTCAATTTTAATTTGACATACTTTATTCCATTGCATTTTAGACCCATCACCTGTAGTTGTCCAGTTATTAATTCCTTTCAGTTCTGCTTTAAAGTTTTTAATTAAATTTTGTGATATCTCTGTGACTTTGTACGGCTTATCATCTGTTTTAGCAAATCTGAAAGCCGTGTACCATTGGTCAGGAGTATATAATATTTTGTTCTTGGTCTGTCTTTCTATTAACGCATGCATACTGTCACCTTCATTTTGAGTATGACCAACTATCAAAAAGCGATGCCTGATGTCGATGTTAAACTTAGAGCAAGCTATCATGTACATTAAGAAAACGATCCTGTTCCTGTTCTGACCTCCACAGTTATCGGACCAGAATCGATAATCTTTGATACCTGCACCTACTGTGTCTGCTACCAATTTATATATACAGCTAGCAATCTCATTCGCTCCTCTTTTCGCTGTTTGCTGGTGCCATGAGAAGCAGTGACCCTGTCGTGATGCCAGATCAAATACAGTAAAGTTGTATAAAGTTAGTTTTCTCTTATAGTAAAAGGTACTTACGTTTCCATGAGGCACGTTTAAGCATTTCTGGAGATCATAAACTGCTGAAAGGATGTGTCCATCCTGCTCCGCTGATTCTTTATCTTTAGCTTTTAATTTTCTAGCTTTATCTTTCTCTATTAGGTGATGATCGTGGTTCGCTTTGTCATTTTCTGTAATGCTTTTGTTGTTTTCAAAAATATGGCATTCTTCGCAAACATCCTTTTTTGGTTTATGAAAACCAATATTTAAGTTTTTGTTAACAATGTCTCGATATTGTCTTACATTATTAACTTTAGAAGGATAGACATTAGGATCATACCATTCTTTGTATAGTTTGAACATTTTTGGAAAAGATAGAGAAGCGTCAAGATACTTTTTATTTGACTCTTTGCGGACGTAGTGGGATTCAATAGGAGCAAAAACCCCAACATGATCAATCACACTGCGTTCCATATCATCTGTAATTATTTTTGGATGACTGCTGTGCCTTCCACGTTGATCAATTTCAACAAATCCTTCTCCTTTTTCTATTTTTTCTAATGCGGTGTAAACAAAATTAAAACTTATCGAGAGAGTTCTCAAAAACATTGTTTTGCAGACTGGTATTTTAACAATTGCAGTGCTTTCGTCTTCACCGCTTGGTAGGTAATAGTAAATAGTATAAATTCTTTTTGAATTCTCTCGGTCCACAGTCAATCTCTTCTAATTCATAATTAATCTAATCTTCTAATTCTCTATTCATAATTATATATTATTGTACGGCTATGGCGAACTGACAGTCAGGTCAATATTTCCTTCTCCTCTCAAATAATTAATTAACAATAGAACTCTAAAGACTTCACTTAACCGAGTACGAACATAATAAGATTATTTAAGACTAACAGATAAAATCTCGCCAAAACAATAGGTAGATAACAATTCCAGCAAGGAGAGGAACGGTATACTTAAATATATCCTAAAGAGTATATACTTCATTGTATATCTTTAAATTATAGTACGAATGTGATACTACTAGACACATTATTAAACATTGTTACAATAAAATAATATATAGTTCGTAAAACAGCTATTAATATCAAGTTATCACTGAAGTTTTTCACTTATATTATTTATATAATAATATTATACAAACAAAGAATTTTATCTATACGACCTAATTATTTAATTATTAATTATGTCCAATACTAGATGTAAAATATGTTCACCTTGAATTAACTTTTCGGATCTTGAAAACGACCATCTTCGAAGCGTTCGTCAAAATGGCCTTTCATCTTGCTCTGCTAAGTTTTAGAAAACTTGAAATTTTTAAATTTATTTTAATTTTAAATTTATAGCGAAACTATTCCAACTCTTCCAAACAAATTTTCAAATGTTGTAAGGCAATTAAAAGATCGGTGGCTTCGACTAAACTAATTTAGATGCTGAATCGATATTTTGTCAAATGTTTCATTAAAAAACTAATGATACAATAAAATTGTAGTTATTAATCTTCTTCTTAAATGAAATAGCTTTATTTCTTTTATTTAATTTGCAATTTAACAAAATCTGCAGGTATAAAATTTGATAAGATATTTGATTTTTTGATACCCTTTCCAAAAAATTATAAATTTTCTAAACTTAAAAAAATGTTGCATCTCAATAACCCCTCTTACTGCATTATTAAGTACTAGATTTAAGTTGAGCGGCAAAGTGAATATATATATATATATATCCCATTAAATTTGACATATTTTATAAGTTTTTGAACTTTACTATAAGTACCATTCTTTAAGTTAGCACCATCATATCCTTGTGCTCAATACTTCGTTAAATGTATATTTTTGTCATTTATGGATTTTATAATTTGGTATGACATGGCTAAGGTTGTTTGGTCTTTAAATTTATCAAATCCTAAAAAATATTATTTAATGACGAGCGCCTTTGGGATCCAGTTCTCGTCTTTGTCGATTATTTATACAATAACAATAAAGTTCGGATATTTGATATATTGCCAAATATCTTAAGGCGTGTCTGATAAGATAAAGTAAAATGGTGGAGCGGTAATTTACATTGATGGATGCATTTTTTACTTGTGGAACCAGAATAAAAATGAGCACATTTTGTATATCTGGACTTTCGTATTTAATCTAGCCCTTTGATTTACTACCAATTCTTGTAAAGTTATTTCGGATAGTACTTAGCCAATAACTTAACAATACATAAAAAGTTTCTGCTTAAACTTGGATCATTGATATCTGCATTTTTTTGTGGCCACTTGTTCTTCTTCTTCTTCTTTATATATAGACATGCCTCTGTCTGTTTTTCAATGTGCCTCCAGTAAGTTGTCGTTCCATTGTTTTCGTGGTCTTCCTTCTGATCGTTTTTCTATTGGGGAACCGTCTCTTGCCGTCTTTACTACTCTATTTGTTGTAATTCAGCTTATATAATCGTTCCATTCTACTCTTCTATTTCTTACGATGTTCTTTACCTTGCATCTACGTCGTATATCTGTACTTCTAGTTCTGTCTCATAGTGTCTTAATATCAATTTTTTAAGTGTTTTCATCTCTGCTGTTTCGAATATTCTTTTTGTCCTGTCTGTGTCAGGTCTTGTATCTGTTGCGTATGTCATTATTGGTCTGGTGACTGTTTTGTAAATTGTGCCTTTCGTTTATTTACCGATTTTTTTAATCCTCCATATTCTTTCATTCAGGCAGCCTGCGGCTCTGTTTTTTCTGTTCACTTAATCTTCCACTTTAGTTTCGAGCTTTTCGTAGCTAGATAATGTCTAGATATTTAAACTCCATCACTTGTTCTATTATCTGACCTTCCAGCTCCAATTTACATCTTGGTAAATTTGCTGTTGCAACCATGCAGTTTGTCTTTTTTGGGGAAATTTTCTGGAGGTTATATTAAATTGGTGCAGCATATGTTGTAAATCATCTTCGCTTTGAGAGAGTAGCATTGCGTCGTCTACACAGCAGATTATTTTAACATTTTAACTTTCAACAGGTTTTCTCAACTTTGGTATCCTTTTTTAGTTTTTACTTTTTTTTAGGTTGAACAACAGAGGACTTAGGGACTTTACCTATCTTATCCCACTACGAGCTTTAATAGGATCGGTTAGTTCTTCTTTTACTTTTACTTTTGTTGTGTTGTTTTGGTAGATATTTTCGACCATTTTGATTATTCCTAGAGGTGTCTCTCTTGCGTACAGTAAGTGGATAACGTCTTTTAATTTGACCTGGTTAAATGCCTTCTTAAGGTCCATGCAACATAGATATGCCAGTTTCATCTATTCTAACGATTTCTCTTGCACTTGTTTCATTATAAATATAGCGTTCGTGAATGATCTTCTTGACCTAAAACCTTGTTGTTCTTCTGCTATACTGTAATGTAATATAGGGGATAGCGACATATGAGGTTGTCGTGGCGTTAAATAAAATAAAGAGTGGTAAAGCAGTAGGACCAAATAGAATACATGTGAAAGCTTGAAACGCTCTAGGAAAGGAAGGGGTTGATGTTTTGTGGCTAATGATGAGTAGGATATATGAGAGGATAAGTATGCTCAATATATGGAGAGAAAGTATGGTAGCATCATTGTATAAAGAAGACATTTAGGACTATAAGAACTATAGAGGGATAAAGTTAATGTCGCACAAAATAAAAATTTAGGAAAAAAAAATATGTCATTGTTTGCTTTGAGACAGTTGATAAAGAAATACGGAGAGAAGAGAAGAGAGAAAAATGTGTTCCTGAAACGTACTTAAGGCTCGTGAAGGATATAAATGGGATGGCAGTCACCAAAGTAAGGACTTGTGTCGTATTGCCTACCTGTATAATCTTGTAGAAGTATTGACAGAGAATGTAAAGGCAATTTTTGTAAATGCTCTTTATTGTTGATATTGTATTAGTAGAGGAGAGCAGAGAAATGTTAAAGGAAAAGTTGAAAGGTTAAGGAAGGGCTATTGAAGAGAGAAGACATATGTGGTTGACAGGAACTATAATGGTTGTAAACATTGAATTGCTTGGAGAAAACTAAAACAAGTAGGAGAATTTAAATACCTTGGCTCCTACATAACGGAAAATGGTAAAACATCAGGAAATTGCCCATAGGATACAGGCTGGTTAGTTTAACTGGAAACAAATTAGCGGGTTACTCTGTGATTGAAAAATAGGGGAAGGACTAAATTGAAAAATAATATACAAAAGTGTAGTGAGACCTGAAATAAAAATGTTACGGTGGATGTTGAGTAAGATTAGAAGGAATAGGACCAGAAACGACTTGATTAGAAAAACTAAAATCTCAAAAAAGTTTTAAGAACAATAACTACTGCAGTTACCTGATCACGACAGGCGTAGAAATAAAAACTATGTGGGTTTAAGGATAGAGAGGTTAAGTTAAGTTGACGGAAAGAGAGGTAGAGACAAAGAACTTAAAAAAGAAAGCAAAGAAAGGGTAAGCAAACCCTGAAAGGAGAAACGCTAAGGAAAAACAAAAAGAAGAATACACTGGTTTATAGGTAGCCCTTTACATGTTGCTGTTGTTCGGTTAGCTTCTAGTTTTTTTAATATCGTTTTTATGTTGCCTCCTTTAATGATTTTATTTGTCTGCATTTTGGAAATCGTTTTATTACGATATAAATTTTGGTTCCTGATTGCCACAGATATTCACTGTTTACTCCAAACTCGTTTTTGATAATTTTCGATTTTTGTATTTTTACTTTTATTTTTATTTGTAACTTCTGATTCTTTTTACTACTAGTTATTTTACTATAGTTAACTAAAGTTGACTAGGACAGTCAAACAAGGAATTTTCGAACTTCCAACTACTTGTTGAAATTCGAACTCACACAAAAAATAAAGAAAGAATAGATGGCCAATAGTACCAAGAATATCCTCCGGGATTGATCTCAGTGAAAAGTTTTTAAGTCAGGAAACTACCAGAAGGACAAAAGGAGAAAATAAATCCAAAATATTAATACACAATCTTGAAAAAGAAAAAAAGAAACGGGTTTATGACATACAAGCCACAGTCGATACAAAACCAGTTGAGTCTTAAACTAATATTTCCAAAAGAACAAAACAATATCGCAACAGTCTTCTAAAGAAACAAAAAAGTTAAGACAGTGTTCCAAAGGAATAGAAACTTCACTACAGACTCCCAAAGGAACAGAAAAATATTACAGTCACAATATAACAACAAAATATTACATCAACAATATAACAGTAGAAATTGCACAGTGAAACATTTTTATCACCTAATCGAATCCAACTTGGTATACAAATTTTAAATTTAACATCGAAGAAGAGTATAAATACAAAAGGCGAAAACTAATACTTATCTTCCTTAGAAGGTAAACAGGTCGCCTGGCGAAGAATCCAAAACTTATCACCCTAGCCGTTCCTATCGTGACAACTAGTAAGGTCAAAGACAAAGTTTGGAATAGAAAAAAAAAGGGCACCTTTAAAAAATAAACATCATCCTTTTACGGATGATAATTGAGTCCAACATCGTCATACAAATCACAAAGGAATGTTCACCATTCTTCAGCGAAACTCAAACAGAGTCACAACAATATAAGACTTTTAATTCTTAGTAAGTCACTTAACAATAGTACTAGAACTATTCCAGCTGTTTAACGAACGTGGTCTTAGAGTCGACATACAAAACATTTTCATAATAGGCGGCGGCAGGTCCTTTTAACTCTGCATAACAAAGCGTCACAATGGACAATAGCAAGTGCTCTAACCTCCGCTTATACCATATCATGAACACCACATTATAAACGAATTCTACTGGGCCTTATCAGAAGTCTTACTTCAACATATAAAAAGGCCTGACCCTTCTATTTGCTCTAACAATCTATATTAGAAAACCATAAAAATATCAACTCACGAATGCTGCTGGAAAAGTCTTACTTTAACTTAAATATCAAAGGATACAAAAATCCAGGTCACGTTCTCGTATTTCCTAAAGGATAATATTAAAAAAACAATAATGAAAATACAAAGTGATATTATGTTAGTACCATTAACATACCTCTACTACGACGTCTGAACACACAAATACACGAAACTAACAGAAGAAACATAACAATACTTACGCTTATATACGTCATTCTGACCATAGATAAAGAATATATATTACTGAATAGATAGGAAACTGTGTAGGTTATTTCTGGACAATGCGCCATCTGGCGGCCTTAGGAAAGCAACATCTTTTTAAAAAATCTTCTCGTAATTCTTCAAATATAAAGATTAATATTGAGGGTTTGATTACAAAAATAAAACAAACGTTGGTTCTTTTTCCACTTTATTTTCTTTTTTACGTTTTTATATAAACATTAATTACATGTATTTAAATGTAGTTGGTTAAACAGTGGCTATTCTGTAGATTCTATAAATTACAACACAGAAACAGAGAAGGAATAGCATCACATTTCAAGGTGGACTTATATCTCAATCCAACATAGCGGGCTTCTGGTCCAAAATGAATTGTGCAAGTCTTCTCTGCCAATTTTGTTAATCCAAATATCATAAAGCTAAAAAATAAATAGTTTGTTTTTAATATTTTCTGTGAAATAATGTTACATAGTATATTTCTAGAGGTGCTTTACAAAAGGACAAATAAACAAAATTTTTGTAGAAAAAGTTGTTGAAACATTAAAGAATTGCCACATTTTTAATGGCGATAATTTTAATTCCTAAAAAACTTTTACCTAATTCTATATCGGCAACAATTCTAATACACATCATAACGTGAAAGAAAGAAGTTTGGGACAACATCGGACATTTTAAGGCAATTATTAAAAAATAAATAAAATCTTATATCAGCATTTTCTACTTACCGCCCTATCTTTTGGAAAAATATGCATTTGAGCATCCTTATTGTAATTATTACAACCATTAACGCAACAGTTAAAAACCGTAATTATTTAAATATGATGGCAAAAAAGCAAACAATTATTTAATCGCAAATAATACAACTCGAAACACTGTGTCGAAACCACAATAAAAATGGCGTACTTGTTTTGTTGGTTGCGGTATTGCGCAGTCACGAAGCTTTGCTATGAATGCTACGCCCTCTGGTGTCCTTAGGAAATACAAATTTCAGAGGACTGTCACTCCCATAAGAGATACCCGGGCATGATTCTGACAACTGTCAAAGTTATTATAATTTTTTAGATCTCTTCTGAAAAATATTAAATTTTGGCGGTTTTTTAGTAGATACTGTGTTGTAATCAATTTCCTCTGGTAATTATCGAAAATAAAATTATTATCTTTGAAAAACTTGGTTTGGACAAGGTATATACTTGTCAAATTAGCATTCGAAGCGGATTGATCGTTCTCAGTGTGAGATCGGTGTCAGTGTGTTTAAAGTATTAAAATTTTACAATGAAAATAAATACAATTGGTAAAGGCCATCCACCCGATCGAGGAAAGAACATTCTTATTTTTAATACTATGGATTTGGATAATGAAGGTAAAAACCCAGCTAAGTGAAAATACAAGTCAAATTTTCATGGATTTACAGGTATTAAAACCACAACCAAACAACTTTTTTCCAGCTTTTCTGGTAAGCGATACTAATAGTACTAATGTAAATTAGTCGTTAATTACACATAACAAAAATAAATATACACAAGGAGATTAAGGGCCATATTTTGTTTTTTTACAAAATAAAGATGGAAATATTGGTAAGTTACACAAAATTGCAACAGCATGTTTAATACTAAATGCAGAACCTACAATAAAAGATAGTACCTATAGTTAATATTATCGTCATTGGTAGAAATAAAGTTAGAATTGAATGTAACTCCTATAAAAGTGCAAATATCTTAATAGAAAGTCAAAACCTATTAGACAAAAATTATGACTTATACATTCCAAACTTTATAGTTCAAAAAAGTGGGGTAATTAAAGGACTCGATAAAGGTATTTCAGAAATCAAATTAAAAGACATTATTTTTTTAAAAACGGTAATTTTAAGGTATTAAGTGTAAAAAGTATGAAAAGAAAATCAAACGACGAGTTGATAGAGACGGGTACTATAGTGGTGTCTTTCAGAGGACAAATGATACCAAAACAGGTTTTCATTGAGAGAATGATATACCAGGTAGATCCTTATATACCTAGAGTCATACAGTGCCCCAACTGTATAGGATATGGTCATGTTACGACACAATGTAAAGGAAAAAAAAGATGCGGAAAATGTGGACAGGAACATGAATCTGAAGCATGTGACTTAACAGAGCCTACCTGTATATTTTTTTTGGAAAACACTGAATTTGAGAAACAAAAGGTATTAAATATCTTATGGTAAACGAAAATATGGCATTTGAAGAAGCAAAATTAAAATACAATAATAGCTACACATCAGCTCTAAAAACATTAAATGTAGGTAATAGATATACACTAACAACAAAAAGAAAATTGAGCAAAGCTACATAAAATAAGTCTGTTTATCCATATTCGGAAGAACATGAAAATATCTTGACAAATCCTAGCACCTCTGAGTACCCGCCTCTACCAATTCCTAAGAACATTCCAATGTATCACTAACAATTAACACAAAATTCTCAGATAAACAAAAATCTTAGTGAAAATATATTAACAATATTTAAAAATATTCTAGATAAAAATTTTTTGCCTACAGAAAATAAAAAAATTTTGGAAGAATTTAAAGACAGTTTAGAAAAAAATTTAAATGGATCTATCAAGTAAAAATTGGTTGAAACCAAATACAAACATAAACTTTTCTGGATATAATATGTTTCGCGAAGATGGACCAGACGGTTATGGAGGAGTAGCAATATTAATAAAAAAAAAGAATAATTTTTGGAATAACCTAATTTTTTATAAAATTAATAATGTAATGTGTATTACAGTACAAGTCAATTTAAAAAATAATATTCTATATCTACATATACTCGGTATATGCAAAGTCTAAACTATGTTTATCAAAAAATGAGTCAGGTTCTTCAATAGTTGTAACAAACCATTTTTAGTGGAAGGAGACTTCAATAATTGTCATAATCAAATATGGGGATGTGATAAAACTGATCGCGAAGGAATAAATCTTTTTGAAGTCATGAAACAATGTGGACTGAATTTCTTAAATGATGGTTCTGAAACATTAATTCGGGGTTCCCTGAATAAAAGTAAATCAGCTATAGATCTAAAAATTTGTTCAAGAGATATCTATTATACGTGCTATTGGCACACCGAAAATAATAGTCTGGGTTCAGATCACTATCCAGTAGTTATGGAGTTTATACATGTAAATACCTATAATGAAAATAATGAGTTAATTAGAAATATAATTAAATGGGATATTAAAAACGCGGATTGGGCAGTTTTTTTCTCTTATTTTGTAAACAATGAAAAAAAGATAATATAGGAGAAAATATAGAACAAGAATATCAAATATTTTACGATTCTATAAATGAAGCTAGTAAAATTAGCATCCCAGAGAAGAGAAAAATGACCAATCCAAAATTTTATAAACGATGGTGGAACAATGAATATAGGGAGGCTATTAAACACCAAAAAGAGGCTTATATACAATTTAAAAGAATATCTAATGAGGAAAATTATTTAAAATATCAGCAAGCGGAAGCTAAAAAAAAAGAATTATTTTAAATAGTAAAAGAGCCTCATGGAAAAATTTATGTAATAGTTTAAATAAAAATACATATATTAGTAAAATATGAAGTGAGATTAGAAAATTAAAAAACGCCTATAAGCCACCTAATAATCCAATAGTAGAACATTATTGGACCGAACTATTCTTTAACAAAATTGCCAGACCTTGGGTCATCGAGAAGGAAACTACATATACAACGAACAATGCAACGAATGCAATCACCGAAGATAGTACATTTTTAACAGAAATATTTAATTTGGAAGAACTTAAAAATTGTTTAAAAAATAACGACAACTCAGCTATAGGAAAGGACAGTATTCACTATAGTATGCTATATAATTTAAATGCAAAAAATGCAATTTCTGAATATAATAAATCATATATAGTCCCAATTCTCAAACAACATAAACCCGCAGATGGTCCTGATTCATACAGAGGCATTTCGCTATCGTCATGTATCTTAAAAACATTAGAAAGAATGATTAAACAAAGATTAGAATTTTGGTTGGAGAAAAATTCCCTACTCTCTACAACGCAATTTGGATTCAGGAAATCATGCTCAACTCATTTTCTAAGAATAAATCAGTCGTCGCTACATTTGTAGACGTAGAAAATGCCTATGATAATGTTAATTTATTAATACTATATCACCAAATGAAGAAAATAGGAATCCCAGATATACTGTGCTGGAAAATTTATAAACTGTACAGTAATGGAGTTTTGTATATTTAAATTGACAACAAACTAGTAGACCCCAGGATAACAAACACTGGGATACCCCAAGGAAGTATCCTAAGCCCAATATTATATGCTATTACGTAGACCAAGAGGAGGTAGAAAATGGTTGAAACATGATAAATGAAGTATAAAATTATTTACTTGATGACTTAAATCAGTTAAATTTAAAGACATCTGTAAAGAAAACACAAGTTTGCATATTTTTCAGAAAACAAAAACTTCCAAAGTTAGTAAAAATAGAAAACTTACAGTTTAAAGTTCAACCTAAAGTTAAGTATTTGGGGATGATACTAGATAGAAAAATGAGCTGGAAAGATCATATTGAATATGGTGTGACAAGAGCTGAAGAAGGTTATAATGCATTACGAGCAGTAAGTCACATAACTTGCGGAGCAGATGCGCTAATATTTCATTAATAATGTACAGATCATATATAAGATCAATTTTAGACTACGGATGCATATTTTACAACCAAGCAGCCAAAACTCACCTAAAAAAAGTAGAAGTTTTATCAAATAAATGCCTTCGATTATGTATCGGAGCTCTAATAAGCACCCCAACATCTAATTTAAGTGTGTGCAATGAACCACCACTACATTTAAGAAGAAATAAAAAAATCGGTTGCCTGTAAAGTCGGTTTTACGGGCGAAGATTTTACGTGACAACGTCTTTTTCTCGGTAGAATATTTATTGATATGAATATTATTAAATTGCACAATAGGAAAAAGGAATTGAATGAAAATAAGAATTGCACAAATTTTAACTATAGAAATATATTTTGTTTACTAAAACATTGTACATGTAAACTTAAACTTAACTAATTTCTATTTGAGTGATTTTGTTGAGGATAGGACGATGATAGGAGAAATATGAAATGAAAGGAAGTGTTTCTGCTGTAATGTGTCTTGAACGCCAAGAACGCTCGAGAAAGACAGAGACACAAGCACGGAAGCACGCACCGATTCAACGCGCCTAATTCTCTAGTGCTGCGCGCGCAGCCGACCGATCATGTTTGAGTGGGAGAGAGACGCAAGGCATTCGCCGGGCCGGCGGGCCTCTCTCTCGTTCGGTGACTCACTGTAACAGACGTGAGCGGGCGTTACACTTTTTCATGAATGACTCCGAGCCACAACCTAATTTAAGAGGTTGTCACGTCAAAAGTCTATGCGAAATTTATAATGCGAAGTTTATAATTAAAACCATTGCTACAGAGAGTTTAATAGTGGATAAGTATTAAAAACTTTTTATACATGATCTAACGATACTTTCAGATAGCAAAAGTGGTCTAAGTAAATTGGAGAAGTGGACCGAACATTACAATTATATCATTATAGAAATAATAAAAAACTTTATTGGACTCAAATCCAAAGGTAAAGAAATACCATTCTGTTGGATAAAAGCCCATTGCAATTTAAAAAATAATGAAATTGAAGACAAACTAGCAAAGAGTGCTACAGAATTGGATACTAACTATGAATATAAGTTAACACTAAATGATGCCTATGTTTATATTAATATTAATAAAATCAACTGGAAAGAATGGTATAATAATTCCAAAAAGGGACTGTGTTATAAAACTGTCCAAACAGAGATACCATCTAAAAGCTGGTTTAGTGACTATCAAGGCAACAAGGTCTTTATATCATATATGTATATGTAGACTTAGGTTTGGCCACTTCTTAGTTCCACAACATAAACATAAAATAGGACTGCCAGACACAAACTGTTGTGAATGTGCAGAATTAGGATCCGCAGAACATATGATAATAGATTGTAAATTAAAAAAAAAGAAATAGATTATTTTATAGATCAAATTTATATTACACATTATATAAGAAAACCTTTTAATCTACAAACTTTGATTGCTACTAGAGATAAAAGTATCTATGAGATCCTAATTAAACACATTATTAATATAAAACTAAAATTGTGAAATTTTATTGTAAAAATTAAAATATGAAAATAAAAAAAAATAAATAAGTAAATAAAAAAAATAAATAAATAAAGAAATAAAAAAATAAAAAAAAGAATAAATAAAAAAATAAAAAAAATTAAAAAACAAACAAAGATGGCCTAAACCTCCGAGGTGTTGAACCGGGTTCATACCCTAGCGCTGTGTTAAATATATATATATATATATATATATATATATATATATATATATATTCTATATATATATATATATATATATATCTATATATATATATATATATATATATATATATATATAATTTAATAGTTATTCTTCTTCTTCTTCTTCTTTTTATATAGACATGACTCTGTCTGTTTTTCAATGTGCCTCCAGTAAGTTGTCATTCTATCGTTTGCGTGGTCTTCCTACTGATCGTCTTCCTATTGGGGAACCGTCTCTTGCCGTCTTTACTACTCTATTTGTTGTCATTCGGCTATGATCGTTCCATTCTACTCTTCTATTTCTTACCCAGTTTTTGATGTTCTCCACCTTGCATCTATGTCGTATATCTGTACCCCTAGCTCTGTTCCATAGTGCCTTACTATTAATTTTTCTGAGTGTGTTCATCTGTGCTGTTTCTAACATCCTTTTTGTTCTCTCTGTGTCAAGTCTTGTTTCTGCCGCGTATGTCATTATTGGTCTGATGACTGTTTTGTAAATTCTGCCTTTCGTTTCTTTCCCGATATTTTTATTTCTCCAGATTGTTTCGTTTAGGCAGCCTGCAGCTCTGTTTGCTCTATTCACTTGATCTTCCACTTCGGTTTCGAGCTTTCCGTAGCTAGATAATGTGATGCCTAGATATTTAAACTATATCACTTGTTCTATTATCTGACCTTCCAGCTCCAATTTACATCTTAGTAAATTTGCTGTTATAACCATGCATTTTGTCTCTGTTGGGGAAATTAACATGTTAAATTTTCTGGCGGTTATATTAAATTGGTACAGCATACGTTGTAAATCATCTTCACTTTGAGAGAGTAGTATTGCGTCGTCTGCATAGCAGATTATTTTAAGTTGTTTTTCTCCCATTTGGTATCCTTTTTTAGTTCTTTTTTAGTTTAATAATTATTAGTAGGTAGTATTAATATTTAGTATAGCATAAAGATAAAATAAACGCTCACCAATATATATATATATATATATATATATATATATATATATATATATATATATATATATATATATATATATATATATATATATATATATATATGTAGGTACCTGTTTAATATATGTGTGAATTACTATTGTAAATCATTATTATCAAATAAGTTATAAATATTCATAAATATAATGAGTATAAGAGATAAAATTATAACAGTAATTTTAGTTCGGCTAATGGATTAAATCCACAGTCAAAAGAAACCAACAACACACACAATACTTTCGCTATATATTCTCAACAAATCAGCGATAAACGATATTATTAAATAATATCGTTTACTTCCTTATATATCGGTTATTCCTCACATATGCGATGTTTATTTATTAAAGGAATTGCAAATTTTACACATTCTAAATACAGACCGATAAAAAGTTCGCATCATTTGGTTCATAAAACAAAAGGACAACGACGAAAATATTTCAACCTAATTTTACAAAGACTGAGACCTCTCAATGTTTTGGTACATTGGTAATTAAATGTACTGTTTTGTCCTGTTTTTACATATTGCTGTTCGTCTAAGCTATTTCTTGACGTGTTTTTATTGATTGTACTTAGCATTTTCTTAAGCATCTTTTATGTACTTGTATTTACTTTATATGACTTGTTTTTATCTAAGATGTAAACACTTTTCAATAAGGCTAAAACTGTTTAAAGCAATTATAAGTTTACTGGTAAGTTGCAAGTAGTAATTGTAAATATTAATAAATATTTGTTGGTCAGATATTTAGCATTAGGAATAACGCTATTTTTACGACAAAATTATTATTTTCGCTTTTTTGGTGAAAAATAATGTGTACCTTACTATAACATAAGTTTTATGTTTCAGGTATTAAAATTATTACCAAACGCGACACACCTCAATACGTTAAAAATTTTAATTTGAAATTTAAATAGTAATTTTACGACAATTGGTACTAATAAGCATACAAATTGATAAAAATAAGACTCCAGTATAGTAGTTAAAGTACGTATAGTAAGTTAAAGGAATCTAACAATTTAAAAAATAAATGTAAAAATTTTAGCACCCATATGTTAATACTGAATAATGAACACCTCGTTTATGCTACACCCAAGGAAAGTGTACACCTGGAAATCTTCCCACAGGATTCTGTGGAGAGGATTGTAAGAAATCAGATTGATTACATGCTAGTAAATAAAAAGTATAGAAACAGCTGTACATCTGTCAAAACATATCCAAGGGCAGACATAAATTCTGATCGTGTACCAGTTCTAGGTAATTTCAAAGTCAGAATGAAGAAGGTAACAAGTAAGTCGATGAAGAAGTATGATGTTAGAAAACTTATCCACAATCCCACTGTTTAACTGAAGGTAAGTGAAATCCTCAATACAAAGGTGCTAAAATGCAGAAACGCAGGAACTATAGAGAAAAGTCTGACCATCATACAAGAATTACTGAGAGAAATAACAGAACGATACCTGGAGAAAGATAAAGAGAAACGGAAATCGTGGATGACCGATGAAATACTTGAAATTTGGATCAGAGAAAAGAAAACGAAGAAAATTTCTAAGAATATAAGAGAATATATATCATCGTCAGAAGAAAAATAAGAGAAGCCAAAGAGAAACAAAAAACAGAACAAGATCAAGAAATAGAGGAGTATCAGAGTCCACATGAAAACTTCAATGTCCATCGAAAGGTAAAGAAAATAGCTGGAAAGTTACAAAAACGCAACAGCGGAAGAATAACAGATAATGAAGGCAATCTTGCCATCACCAAAGAAGATAAAAATAAAGTATAGGAAGAATACTTGAAGAAACTGTTCCACGATCTTAGAACAATACAAGAACCCACCATTGTAGAAAATTCAGGTCTCGAAATACTACCAGAAGAAATAACGGCAGCCTGCAGACAAATGAAGGATAAAAAGGCACCGGGACTTGACGAAATTCCTGCAGAAGTGCTAAAGTTATTAGATGAAAGTAGAGTGGCTCAAATCGGAATTCGTACCGTTGCCCAAAAAACCAGGAGCAAAAGTTTGTGAAGACTACAAAGCAGAGTCAGACAGGGTGACTCGTTAAGCCGACTTAATAATATAATAATGAATGAAATATTACAAGCAGTACGTTAAGGTCACGGCTACAGAATGGGAAAAAAGAAATCCATATATTATGTTATACACACGACGCCGCATTAATCGCCGAGACAGAAGACGCGCTCTAAAGATTCATACATATCTTCAATACAACAGTCAAGAAATACAATATGATAATATCAGCAAAAAAAATGTATGACAACATCTAAATACCCATTACGATTTAACATCAAAATTGATGGGAAAATAATAAAGCAGGTAGAAAGGTTGAAATATCTGGGAATAGATATAACTAGTTACTGAGATGTTGAAGAAGAATTACGGCAACAAAGCGGTGGAATCTCTTAATGACACAATCTGAAAGAACAAACATCTCAGATAAGACACAAAAACAAGAATCTATAACGCAGCAATTAGACCTATATTAACATACACGGCGGAAACAAGACATGATACATCTAAAACGAGATGACTACTAGAAACCACTGAGGTAAAAATATTCCTAAGAATATCAGGGAAAAGTCTGTTGGATAGGGAGACAAGCGAACACCGATCATGCAATATAGAAGACATAAATGGATGGATGACAAAACGGAAACAGGAGTGGAACGAACACATTAGAAGAATGGCAGAGGATAGGATAGTACAAATAGCACAAGATAAGTCACCAAATAAACGAAGAAACATTGGCAGACCAAGAAAAAGATGGTGCGATAATTTAAATAATTTAGGAGGCTAATATTAAAAAAGAAACAGGCTTTAAAGGCTACATACAAGAAGAAAGAAGAAGAAGAATTACAGTTTAAGCCCTAAATCTTACCAATGAAATATTTAAAATTAAAAACAATGTTATTGAATACCTTATCTAGACTACTTTGCATGCAAATTTGGATTGGTTTAATAAAAAGCAATCGTTGGTTACTTTTTATTTTTAAGGGGTTACAACTACCCAATAAAAACAACCCCTTGCAAATAAATTCAAATTGTTTTAATTTTTGTTATTGAATCTATAAATACAATAATTTATTTAATTAAAATGTTATGAATCTATTTTTTTTCAACTAAAAACAACGCTAATTAGTTTTTTAAGAATGGATGAAAGTATGTCTGTGCCTTCATAGCACATTATGTGTATTTTACATTGTTCCAGTTCCTGCGTTCTAATGTCTCCTAAGATATGTAATTGGTTTTTACTGAAAACTTGGTTAGCTTTTTAGCTATAAAGTGTTTAAAAAACCATTCTGTAGGTTTTTTTAAGGGCAATACGATCATCTAATGTATTTTTTTAAATTCTTAATTTTGAAAGGGTTGTAGTTGAAATTGCTTGAACGAGTGTATGCAAGCTTTAAACAGATATTATATTAACCAATTTTTGTTCTTCAAAAAGCACAAAAAAAATGTTCAACAAACCCACATGTTTTTACATGTGGATAACATTTCTCTGAATATATCCAAGTTTACACAGATGCATCTAAAATAACTTCTGGTGTAGGATCATCATTTGTTATAAGAGACCTAATAAAAAGTTGTAAATTGCCCACAGAATCCACTGTGATAACTGGAGAAATGTATGCACTATACAGAGCTCTAAATCACATACAAACAGTCAAACCAGATAAGTAAATTCCTTATTATTACTGACTCAATCGTCAAAAATGTACACCTGCAACATGATTGCTAAATTAATTAAAACCAAGATGCAGCAGCTGGAAAACAAAACATTAGTCTTCGTGTGGGAACCATCACATATATGCATTAAAGGAAACGAATTAGCTGATATAAATTCTCGAGAAACAGCAAATTCCCCAAATATCAGACCAATAATAAAACCATTAGCAGAAGATCTTAATCCGTACTTTAAACAAAAGCTGATATGTAATTGGACTAAATATTTGGAAGAAAAATCCTCAAATTTAAAAGAAATTAAACCAAATTTTAGACGATGGAGTAACAATGTCCCTAGCCGTTTCCTTCAGGTTGTATTAACCAGACTCCGATTAGGACACAGCAAACTCATACATAAATATCTCATGAACAATGAACCTTAACCAAAATGTACAAGTTGTGACATGCCGTTAACAGTGAAACACGTATTAACTGAGTATCCCAAATATAGTGCTGAAAGACTAACTAATAAAGTTCCATCAGCTATAAGAGATATTTTTAGTGAGTGTACCAGTGAAGATATTGTGAAATTTTTAAGAGACTGTAACATATTGAACCACATAATTATAAGTATCTTATTTATTTGTTATTTGTAATCATTATTGTTTAAATAAAAAAATGCCTTTAAATAAAAAAAAAAAAAAATTACAAAAACTAATATCTATGTCGATATCGAGACCGCAGCAGTAGTATAAATGTCTTATCACGAGTCCTTCGATCTGATGAAAAAGCAGGTATTAACGGCTAATCTGTAGAGCTAAGTTTACTGTCTGTCTAGTTTTAGCGACTTAAAAATAGGTTTAGATTTTCAAAGATTTAAATAAATGGAGTCTGATTTATGGGGGTAGTACGGTATTTGAAAGTCATTTTGGCATAAAGAATTTAAAAGGTATTTTAACTTAACGTTGTAATTGACAGGTTTGCTAATTATCGAAAATAATTGTTTTTAACTATTCTCCAGAAAAAACAGTCATATAAAATAATCGTAAATATTAAAAAACCCAAGAAAATAGGTATTTCTAATTATAGAAAATTAATTAATCAATAAATTAAAAAGACATCAAATAAATTAATTATTACCAGTAATTTGTCTTGTAGCTAATGCACTTGGCATTTCAATCAATGTATCGATTCCAGCTAACATACGGACTACTGACAAAGAGCGAAAACGGTTATTAGGAACAAAAAAGAAGATTAACTGTTTTGCGCATGATTTCGCCAACGTGTTTAGCATTTTTTCGGAACTGAAGACAAGATAACACCGTTCTAGAATGCAACATCTGCTTTTGTGTAACGCAAACGGTACATTATTTACTAAAAATGTGGAAAGGTCGACAAGATATAGAGTGGGTGCGTGTGTAAAATATTTTTAATTGTTTATATTAATCAGGTTTATTGTGCAGCAGGGACTTTGCAAAATAAATGGAAAAAAAGAAAGCGAGTAATGTTAAAACTGCTGTAAAAAACTAATATTAGATGTTAGAGATCATGATAAAAATTATTGAAAATGATTAAATATAAACTCGTTATTTTTACCATGACGTTTTCAAAGTAATTTTTATTAACCTTCGGGTAGTGGCGCTATAGTTTCTTATCGGCGATTACACTTTCGTCCAAAATAATGAGTGTCATAAAAGAAGGTATACATTTTCGTCCAAACCCCTAAAATTGAGTTATACAAGTTTAAAGGATCAGGTAAATTTTCGTAATGCTTTTCGAACAAGCAATTAATATTAAATATATAAATATGTACGAATCTTCAAGTTTATTTATTTGTGAAAATATTCTCAAAGTGTTTATATTGCTAAAGTCTTGAATTGTGTTATGAAAATCATTTATTCTTGAAACGTTATGGAGAATTTCGACAAACGTATGGTGGTGAAAAAAAGTGTAACGAAAAGAGGTGCTGCTCTTGTATTCGCGAATAACTATAAATTCAATTTTGCCGAAAAGTTAAAAAGTGGGGAATCACGCTTTAGATGTCGTACCAAAGGTTGTAACGTTGCCGTCTACACAATTGAGGATGATGTAGTAATTTCTAGACAAAACTTAAATCATTCTCTAGAAAGTCTGGAGGCCAACTGCATTAAACAACAGTTTTGTGAGAGTAGCAGTTAAGCGTAAAGCTGCAAAAGATTTCAACTCAACCCAGGAAAAATTTACATCGCGTTTTAAGTGAAGAAGAAAATACCCATTTAACTATTATGAATTTAAAATCAGTGAAAGGAAGTATTTATAATGTAAGAAGAAAATTACTCCCAGTTTTACCAAAAACGTTAGAAGTACTGGAATCATTGGAAAAATTAGAGGACCCTATCATCACGTCTAGAAATGAAAGCTTTTTATTGGTAAATGATAAGAGTGCAAAATTGACTATTATATCTTGTGAGACAAATCTCAGATGTTTATGTAAGTGTTCTAGAATATATATGGGTGGTACATTTAAATATTGCCCAAAATTCTATTATCAAATATTTACAATTAATGGATACTACAATGGCCCCTACATTTCACTAGTATTTTGTTTATTGCCAGATAAATTATCATCTACATATGAAACATGTTTTAATTTGATAAGGATCAAATGTTCACAGCTAACTTTAAATTTTCTTCCAAAAGATATTGTCATTGATTTTAAAAAATCAATTCAAAAAACATTTAAGATTACAAAAACGGAACTGAAGTGGGAATATGGATTGGTCATTGCTTTGGTCTTCTTTTTCTAGATCACCAAGAAGTCTGATTGTTTAGTTTTTGATCTGATCGAAATTATGCCCGAGAGTGTCGGACTAAATGCATTTGTTGATTATTTAATTGAGAATTATATTGATGAAAACACAACATTTCTACCGATACTCTGGGCTGCAAAATCATGAGAAACTACGAGAAAAACCAATTCTTGTGAATCTTTCCATTCACATTAACATAAATCCTTTAATACATACCATCCGAATATATTCATGTTTTTAGAGCCTATCAATCAATATCAAAATGAGATCTACATTACAATTCAAAGTATTCATAAATGTAACAGACCTAATAACAAAACTGTAGCTCGTGAGAAATTTTTGAAAAGTAAAATAGAAAATTTTAATGAAAAAACTACTATGTATTCCTAGGCTGGAATATGTTAAATATACCTCCCATTAGTTTAGTTTTTAAGGAAGTTTATTATTGTTTGCTATTTATATTGTAAGTTGTATATGAAATTCACTAATCTAAGATAATAAACTTTATAACGCAGTAAGACAACTTTTTTTTTATTTATGGGATTGATTCCCGCGGAGCTGGACGAAAGTGTTATTTCTTCAGGTAAAAATTTAAGGTAAAACTGAACTCATTACGATATCCGGACGAAAGTGTATCTGCTCGTTTCTTAGAAGTTTAGTTCCCCGGTGCCATAGACCAGGTGGGTCTAATAAATAGAAATAGAGGAATTTTTATTTTTTATTTTGTAGGAATTTAAAATAGAAAAACACATAAAAATGTTTAAGTAAAAAAATTATTTAAACTTTATTAAACTTAACAGAACAATTATTTAAATAAGTATTGAGAATAAAATGTCATGTATATTAATTTTTTCTTAAATAAAAATAAAAAAAGTAATGTAATAAATATCTGCAAAAACAAAATATTTACTTTTATTGTAGTACCCTACTGTTTTGACATAGATACACCTTTGATTTGCTCTAAACACATAAATGCATTGCATTTGTAGCAGGAATTATAAGAATTTCTATTCGTTTTCCAGCCTCAGTAGATGCAAATTCCAACAGGTAATGGCTTCTTCGGTGCATCACTTTTAGGTACTTTCAAAGTTTCAGTTTCAGCGTCCTCGGAAGATTGCTAAAAACTGTTTTTCTTTTTAAATGTGGATGAACCAATCTGTTTGCTAAATCTTAAAAAAAAATAAGAAATTTCTTTCTTCATTCACCAACAGTTTTTTCTTTTTGGTTTTATTAAACTATGGTGTATAGCAAACTACTGGGATTTTTCACTTTTACTTTGTAATTGATGACAGTGTGGTCGACTTGGCTATTCAGTATTTGCGGCTAGCTAAACAACGAAATATTCTGAAACTGGACATATGATTGATGTCGCAATGCCTTAGCTATAAAGTTTTTCCAACTTTAAGCATTGTAGAAAACATCTAAAAATGTACCTCCCAACATATGGAGGTCACTACAAACCAAACTAATAAAGAAGAATATATGTATTCATTACAGTAAACTCAACTATTGGAGTTATTAATATCAAAAACTTCGTGACAGATGTTCAAAACAGGGTAGAATTTTCCACATCCATTAAATTTAATATAATAAATAACAAACTTATCAAACTCATCAGTAATAAAACGTTGCTTAATTAGGAATCTAATGCTAGAAATAACAGATATTTCTCAAACTTCAGTTCCATCCTAGAATCAGAAACCTTTTTAATATCTCTTTCCCTAAAGAAGAAACATAATTGCTGAATTATACGAATCTCTCCATTAGGATAGACATAGTCATACAAAATTTATTATTGTCCCTCTCACAACGAACGTCGATTAAAAATTTCTGCTATCCTTCTATCAATAAAATCAAAAATAAAATCTCTTCCCCTTTATCTGCTAACACTTGTCATTTTGTTATAACCTATCCATTAACCAAACTAACTCTTATCGTAGCACTCTTAATTTCATTAAACAAAAAATTTCGAATCATAATTTAATCTTCACTAAAGCAGATAAAGGTAACTGTTTGGTCATTCTAGATAGAGACTATTACAACGACAAAGTTACTCGATATTAATTTGGGATATTCGGGTTGCTATCATTTGGAAGTAGTGCGATTGATTCTGGTACTATTTGTTGTATTAACAAATCTTAATATTTTGCACCAGTGAGATTTCCGTCTACTAAAATTAGGCTAATAATTTTTATGCTAATAATTTCATCACATCATTAATTTTTTAGGAGAATTTGGTAAGAATTTACCAAGAATTATTTTAGGGATAAGAAAATATCGAGATTAAAATAAGGGGATGAGATAAAGGGGATAATCTTAGAATGAATTTTTGAGTTTGGTTGTCAAAGTTAAGAAGCAGTGAATATTCATCAAAGTTAATTTAAAGATTTAAAAAAAAGGTGTCCTAGATAAGATTGAAGAGAGCTTAATTATTAGAGATACATTGTAAGTAATTTGCTTTTCTTATTTGACGTGATTCGAGAATTTTATTATACCGATGTTGGTCCGAAGGAAACAAAAAATTGCGGTTTTCATTCCGATATATTTGTAAATATTTTTTAAAGAAAACTTGTTTTTTATCAGAGGCCAAAAATTGGCTGTGTATTAATGGAAAGTTGGTTTTTATTTTATGTAGAAAACAACTCTTTTTATAAAAATACTGGAGTCTTCGATTTGGTTCCAAAGTCGTTTTCGTGTAAAAGTAGGTACATATTTTTTATAACAAGGAAATGATTACTATTAACTTAGTGTGGGCATTTTAAAAATCAATAAATATTATTATGTCAATAAGTAGGTTTACAGATCTGATCAGATAACTATTAGGAATACTTATTATTTTTATGAAGAATTTCTTTTACTTGCGTTTACGAAGAATTACTTTTATTTGCGAAATTTTTGCTTTAGTACCTATGTTCCATATTTCTGTTTTTTTATGTCACTAATTTTTTATATATATTTTTTTATATTTGGGTTTTATTTCCAATTGACGTTCATTAATCTAAATGCAATATCTAAGTAAGACATAAAGCACAAAAAAACCTGAGGGATTATTTTATGAAATTAATTTTTTTTAACTTTTCTGTGATAACCAAATAGATAAATTTCAGTAAATTAAATTTTGGTTATCAGTAAAATATATTTTTTTACTCTGTTTTTTTCTTTATTTACTTTAAGAAAGTTCTTTGCACTGTAAAAAGGCTCTTGTTTACAACATATTAACAATAATTACTATTTAAATGGAAATAAGCCACAATTTAAAGTTAAAGTAAGTTTATTGACGTTTCAATTTCCACTTCTGAAATCATTCTGAAAATACAAACATTAGTCTGTATTTTGTTTTTTATATCACTAATGTTTGTATTTTGAGAACGATTTGCGAAGGGGGAATTGAAACTTACTTTAACCGTCACTTACTTATTGAAACGTCAATAAACTTACTTTAACCTTTAACCCTCCTTCCCACGGGTGGGGTCCATCAGGACAGCTATAAATTAAATTGCTTAATTTTTTCAATTTTTTTTTTGTATTTTTTTCCTACACTCGGTGTACCTTTTAATGGCAATGAATAGTACACTTTAGCATAATTTGGTGAAATTGTATGAATTCCTTCAATTGCTACCTGTAAAAGTGTCCTGACAGACCCCACCCGTGAGTGGGCGTTTCTTGTTTTTGTGCTATGGCTTGGCTAACATTGCAGCTATAAATGCATTTATTACATACTAAGATTCAATAATACGAATGCAGAATTTCGGTCTTCTCATCAATTGTTTCTGAAGTCTTTAGTAATTGCGGTAGTCCAGAAAAAAATGAAAATACGAGCACCAAATATGCGTATACCGAGAACAACCCGGTTACTTGCTGCAAAATTTTCTGGAATTGAGCAAACGACGAGGGATGACCCAGCCCCAGGAAAACGGGGATGTGTAAGTATTGTAAAAAAAGAAAAACTAGATATTTTTGCCAATTGTGTAAAAACTGGTTTTAACTGGTAGAAACAAAATTAACATTATTTAGCCCCCTCTATTTTCTGTTTCAAATTTTAATTTTGGATATTTAGTTTTTACTTGTATTACTGTAAGTATATAGAGTAATAATGTTGTCTTTTTTTATATTTTTCTTTTGTATTTTGCCGTTCATAATTTTTTTAATAAACTCTTGTAAAAAAATAATGGTGTTAGTTATTTCGCAGTAAACTATACCAATACATATTGATACACATATTATATGTACATTTAGGTAGTACAACGTTATATCAGTAAGTTTTCTTAAAAATATTTAAAAAAAAAATTTTTTTAATGAGAAATAGGATGTTTAAAATTTGGTCCTGATAGACCCCACCCGTGGATTTGTGTCACAAGAAAGTCACCCGTGGAAAGGAGGGGTAATTGTGGCTTATTCCCATTTAAATAGTAATTATTTTAAAATGCCACAAGAAAATAGCTTCAGAACAATACATATTAACAAATACTGATAGCTCTGTTTTTTGTAACTTTCTCGTCTGTAGTCAAGAGTTCTACTAGAAGCAGTCTGCTTAGCAGCGTGAGTCACATCTGGTCTTCATCGGGAAGAATTTTTAAATAACCTTAATATAATGAATTTACTTTGGTTTTTCATATTCCCTTTATTCTTTGAGATTCGGATATGTAATATCTTAATTCGATGTTTTCTTAAAAAATCCGATAATAAATAGTCAGAAATGCTTTTGGTAGGGGTAGTTTGATTAGCAGCCTCTACTACATTAGTTCTTAATCCGAAAAAGTTTAAAAATTTTCGTGGTATAATGACAGTCATAATAAGGGTCAAGATTTTTACTCCCTTACATTGAGGTTATTTCTTTAAGATTCACATTCACATAATTCACGATGGCGAATATGGTAGCCAACATGATACTCAACGATCGATAACGGTCATGGAACTAGAATAAAAAGAGATATCTTCAGTTTATCGATGTTTTCTGTATGTTACAAAGTCGTTCTTTAACGTTGCACATACATAGATTTCAAAGATTTAGGCGGCCAAAATTATATTTGGTGTAATTTTGGTTCTACGTTCTATTAAATTAAAGGAAAAGTATATATTTTTTATAACAAACACATATTTGTCACGTTATAAAAAAAACAGTAATCGTTACAACACACAAAAGAATAAAAACTCAAAATTAACAATAAAAAAAAATATGTTAATAATTATTATCTTCCGGTTCAGACGACGTCTCCATTGACTCTGTGTTTGGGTCAGCAGGTAATAAAAGTGCAATCGTTTCAGATAGAAACGCCTTGCGTGAAGGTTTTTTTATTTGTCTCAAGCAACTAATGAAGGGATCTGAACTTAACAAAAGCCTATAATATACATCTAAGTTACACTCTTCCCTAAAATACCTTCTAGCAAAATTTAACCGGTATGATCGGAAATGCTTGTTCCGGGCCTCTGCAGCTAATTCTGATAGCTGTCCTATTGGAAGTAGCGAATTTTTTATGATTTGGCTTCCATGTATCAATAGCTTGTGCATGGTTGGCGTCAATGGATGCCAACCATAAAGTTCCACGTACAATTTTGCTGTTTCGTACGCATACGTAACATATTTTTCAGCATCTACTTTGTGGCGACTTAAAATAGTTTCTAAAATTACCTTGAATCTGTATATCATATTAAAGCTAATACCTGTAATGTCTGAAGCCAATTCGGGATTTTCAAAAAATCTGCGGCTTGTTGCCATCATTGGCGTTGCCAAAGTTGGCTTTTGACATGTCAACGAGTAGTCCGGTTTCATTCTGAAACCTCTCCTAAATTTCCTACTTCTTTTGGGCTTCTAATGCCTTTTCTTCTTCACTTTTTCTTTCCCTGTATTGTTTTACAGGTAGTTTATACGCAAGGCGTATAATACTTTCAAAAATACGGATCCGCGCGTGTAATATTGACAAACCGAATTCCAAAGCTTGAGGGTTTACAGTAATGTAGCGTAATGCACGTAAATGTAGCACTGGGATGTTGACTTTGTGTCTGTGACTGCGTTGCACACCTTACCATCAATCATACTCATTTTGAGTTGGTGCTCGAACGAAAACTCCTTTTCATTTAAAGGTAACAATTGTACCTAAAGTTCAGTTGTTTAATGGACTCTTGCACATATTTTATCTCTTCTTTAGTTACATCCGTTGTTTCTTTTACAAATCTAAATCGAATTGGCCGGCAAAACTTTGACGAAGAAGGGGCTGAATTTTGCCATATAACTTTACTACCCTTTTTTACACAAACAATGCGCAAAGGTATAAAGGAACTCATAAAAATGTTGGCATCTAAATCAGTATCATTATTGAAACTTTGTTTAAATTTGGATTGTTGAGCACCGTCACAACCCCATTTGCAAATTATCATTAAAGACTTCCTCTCTTGCTCGTTAAGTCGAATTAGCACATCTTCTAGGTATTTTGATATTCGTATCACGGTTAGATCCATTAGACACTGTAGATTTTTTTGGCGGATAGCACTCTTGTTTAGCTTTCAAAAGAAAATCATAGCAAGGGAAATGTTTTGGATTTGTTGCTCTTATTATCTCATCTCCTTATGATAATTAGCAAGAAAAGAACAACAGAAGGTCAACTCTACGTCAACCAATGCCCTGTAGAAAGAGTGACGCAAGACAACTACCTCGGCACCATGATAAATGAAGAATGGACCAACAACCAGGACATTAGAGCACGCATCGGAAAAGCTAGATCCACCTTCAATCAAATGGGGGCCTTCTTCAAGAGTCACAACCTCTCTCTTGATACAAAAGTAAGAATGCTGCGGCGCTACGTCTTCTCTGTCCTTTTTCTTATGGTGTTGAATCGTCGACCTTGAACGAAGATATGTGCAGAAAACTGGAAGCATTTGAGATGTGGCTATATTATATCGGAGAATGCTTAAGATCCCGTGGACTGACCGAGTCACAAATGAGGAGGTCCTCAGAAGAATGAATAAGAATCGAGAAGTACTGACCACCATCAAATCTTAAAAGTTACAGTTCTTCGGACATATTATGCGAAATGAATCCAGATATACTCTCCTGTAAGCCATCCTGCAAGGAAAAATATTTGGAAAACGAGGTCCAGGAAGAAGAAGAACATCTTGGTTAAAGAACCTCAGAATCTGGTTCAATACAACATATGTGCAGCTTTTCCGCACTGCTGCAGATAAGATAAAGATTGCCATGATGATCGCAAACATTCGTAACGAATAGGCACATCAAGAAGAAGAAGAATTATCTCATACTGCCGTCTCGATAGGTCAGCTTCATATCTAAAAATAAATATCTAAAATCTATGTATGTGCGTTGGTTTCTAAAACAGAAGACTGTTGTATCTAGTATGAAGGTAGATGTGGCGTGGTCCCTCCAGTAGAGTGTGTGGCAGTTATTTTAATACTAGGAACTTGGTATTCCTTGGTATAGAACTTCCTTATAGTTATTTTGGTATATTCCTTATATTAATTTTTAAATCAAGGGTCAGAATCACTAATAATAGTTACATATCCACTGTTAGGGTTGTCGGATTTGCTCCACATTATTATACATAAATACTATTGGTTTATATTCTTTATGGTTATATGCTCATTTTTCTGCCCAAGATATTATTTTAAACAAAATGAACGTCTAAAGTTCCACACACGATATCTCTTTTGATTGTATCAAAGTGCATTAGTGCTATTTAACTATGATACAGGTTATATTAATATATACAGATTTTAACGAGGTCATTATTCTTGTAATCACCAAGCCCTAATTTATATAATGATTCTATAAGTACTACACGATATTATTTATAACAATAGACCACCCAATCAATACATAAATACATTATTACAAACAGTTACCGTTAATGTTATCATCTATGGCGCTTTGCGACCTGACCCATAGCACAGTAATAACTGCAGAAAAAGCTTGAGATTCACGGCATATATGACACGACTTCTCCATTTCTCTGACCACTCCGAATTGGATTTCGTCGCCGACTGCACACATATGTTTCATATTTCGGTCCAACGGTACCGTTGTGGTATTTAATCACTGAAGATGATGGTACTCTAGCGAAGAGTTGGTGTTCGTGATAGTATGCAAACCCTAACATATATCGATGTTATTAATGTATGAAAATTATGATAATTGATATAAAATATATGTTTGTTTTGTGGTCTATCACGACTCGATCTCAAAAAAAATGGTGTTGTTTAATATTCTACTTTTTTAAGTGGAATAAATGATAATTTTACCAATATAATTATGTGGTAGGTGGAAGGCAGGTTTAAACAGTAAGAAACTTTCTTATTTTCGTTCGAAAATTGGTTAGAAAATGTAACTGTAATTGTATAATTTTTAAATTTTTAATAATCATATCCTTCAGTTTATTAGTAACAAATTTTGCTATGAAAGGATTATTGGAAAAACTTATCGCTTCCTATTCAACCTTTCCACACTTTTGTTCATATCCTGTTTTTTTAAAACTTGGAGAACCTCTCGGTTTTCCGTTCTATAAAAAGTTAAGAATCGTTATATTACTTTCTTTTGATTGCAATTTGCTTAATGCGACTCAGTTCAATATTGTAATTATTTACTTACAATAAAATACTTTGAAAATCGGAATAGAGATTAAACGTCAACCCCAAGAAATATATAATTTCACTTCTATAAAACATACTTTGTCACTTTGTGTCTTCTTAAGATGTAATTAAATTAGTGTGTATTAAAGTTAGTGTGTGAGGAGTGGATAATAAACCATGCACATTATGTGGGCATTTCCGTATTGTCGTACATTAACATTTGAAGAAGGCACGGTATAATTGAATGTTATGCATAAATGAATTCATTAAAAAATTTTTCAAGATACATGATATATATGAATTAAAAATACATGGAGAATAGAAATTTAATTATGTTATATTTAAAGGGAATCGTAGGCATCAATAAAAAATGTTAATTAATGTGTAGAACTAACAGTAACTTAAGATAAGAAATAATTAACTTACTAACAAGAAATAAGAAATACCAAAAATTAAGAACATAAGTGCTGAAACAAGTGAACACTTGCAGAGCCGTTATTTTTTTTAACTTAAGTGTGACACAAATACATCATAAGGAAATTTAATGCAAACACGGTGTTTTTAAAAAATTAATTTTCAGTCTTCTTTATCCGCTTCTTTTTCATCTTCTGTTTTTTTTTCTTTAGCCACTTTCTGTCCACTCCTGAACACAGGCGTATTTCGTATATCTCCATGCTTTTCAGTCCTGTGCTATTTAAAACCACCTATTTTTTGCTGTCATCAAGCTATATCTTCTGGGTTCTTCCTACGCTACGTTCTGTCTGTCTTGGTCGCCAGTGTGCCAATTTACTTGTCCATGTGGTTTGATCTTGCCGAGCTTTATGTCATAGCCATTGCCTTTTTAGTTCTGCACAACGTTCTAACATATCTGCAGTTTTGGTTCTTTGAGGGATTTCTTTATATGTTTTTATGTCTCTAAGGCTAATACCGAACATTTTTTATTTCATTGCTCTTTGCATAACTCTTAATTAGTTTGAAGACTTTTTTGTTACAGCCATTGTTTCTAAGCGATAGGTTGTTACTGGTAATATATAGACATCGTAAGGTTTTCTCTTCAGATTTATAGGGATAAAATTATTTCCAAGTATATTATATTTTATTTTTTCGAAGGCTGTCCAAGCTAGTCTCATTTTTTATCTTATCTCGGCTGTATGATTTTCTTTGCCAATTTGAATTGTATGTGCTAAATATACATATTCTTTTACATTTTCTAATTGTGTGTGGTATATGTGTATGTGTTTGTCGTCAATACTTATTATTTAATGAGAATAAGCCACAACTAAAGGTTAAAGTACGTTTATTGACGTTTCAATTTCCACTTCGGAAATCGTTCTCAAAATACAAACATTAGTAAATTAAACAAATTTTTGTTTTCCTGTTTAATGTAAATTGGTTTAATTTACTAATGTTTGTGTTTTAAGAACGAGTTCCGAAGTGGAAATTGAAACGTCAATAAACGTACTTTAGCCTTTAATTGTGGCTTATTCCCATTAACACGTTCGCCACGTACGTGGTTTCGGTAAATCTATTTCAGGGCCGGAAACTACTTATTGAAAAATAAGCTTTTGAATGATCTATGTTATGATTTCCTGTATTTATTATGTATTTTTACATCCAAGGTGGTTATTTTTTTTTAATTTGGGTGTGTACCGTAGGCGGTACATGACGGCGTTGATGGAGTTTTTTTATTCGTAGCCGACATGTACCGCTGACGGTACACGTTATTTCAATGTAGTGATTTAATATTATTATTGTATTGTTTAGTATTGTATTGTATTATTATTGTTATGTTTACGTTTGTATTAACTCTAGTTTTTTGTTTCAGATATTTTTGTGAAAAAGTGATTTATAAACTAAAAAAGTGAATAGTAAAGTTAGTGTCATAAACTAGATTCTGTTTTTGAAAGAATGTTTACCAGGACTGATAGAATTTTGCTCGCCGCTAAACAAGCTGCAAAAGTCGTTTCACCACTACAAAACAACACAACTACAACAGTGATTGAATCTGCTTCAACGACAGCTAGTACGGTAGAAGTGTCAGATGTTGCAGAAATTCTTGTAGCAGAAACAATAAGAGAACAACAAGAACCCACAACTGGCCCTTTAAGAATACAAACGCCAAGTCAACAACAGCATACCTTTGACTGGTAAGATGAGAACAGCGATCCTTTTGAAGATTCCGGAGATTCATATGTTCCAAGTGACTCTGACGATAACAGTGATGCGGATAGCGTTGATGATATTCAATCAAATCACGACAGTGACACAGCTGATGCTGAAAATTTACCTGTTCAACCTGTGCATACACCTATAATTACTTGGGGAACATGTGGAAATATTTCTCACCATATTGAATTTTCCGGTCAGTGTGGAACGGAAACAAACGGGACTTATCTGTCTTCTCCCTACAAAATATACCGCCAATTTATAGATGATACTATTATTGATACGATAGTGAACGAGACAAATAGATATGCGGCACAATATATACAAAAGTATAAACTCTCTCGCAGGTCTTTTGTACATCAGTGGAGAGAAACAGATCGGGATGAACTTCAAAAGTTGTTCGGAATTTTGATGATAATGGGTATAAATCATCTTCCATAGATGTGACTGTATTGGTCACAGAATAAAAAGTACAAAAACGACCTAATCTGTAGCAGCATAAAACGTGATCGGTTCGATCTGCTTATGAAGTTTATTCATTTTTCCGATAATGTTGGTGGTTCCCAAAATAGTGATAGACTACCAAAAATCAGAAATATATTGGACATGATTATCAATAATTTCCAGAAAACTCTAAAACCAGATAAAGAGGTTGTAATTGATGAGTCCATGGTGCCCTGGAGAGGCAGACTTGTCTTCCGACAATATTTGCCTGCCAAAGCACACAAATACGGGATCAAAATTTATAAGTTATGCACAACTGATGGTTACACTTACAATCTGAATATATATTGTGGCAAAAATGAGATGAATAATAGTAGGCATGGTTACACTTTTGATGTAACAGTAAGACTCATGGAAGGTCTGCTAAACGAAGGCCGAATTTTATATGCCGATAACTTTTATAATAGCGTTACGTTATCAGAGTACCTTCTACGACAAAATACCTATACCTGTGGTACATTACAAGCAAATCGTAAAGGAAATCCAAAAGATGTTTGTCTAAAAAAAATCAAAAAAGACGAAATATTTGGACAAGAAAATAGCAACGGAGTACGAGTTTTTAAATGGCAAGATAAAAGATCGGTCCTCATGATAAGCAGTGTACCTCAGCACATGGACGAATTAGTCTCCACTGGGTCAAATGATGGGCGAAACCAAACTAAAGCCAAAATCGGTAATAGATTATAACAAAGCCCAAAAGGGTGTTGATATTTCGGACCAGATGTCTTCCTATTATACTTGTCTTCGGAACTCCATCAAGTGGTATAAGAAGGCTATGTTCGAAGTTATTCTTGGAACCTGTGTGGTAAACTCATGGGTAATTTACAACAGAAATAAACAAAAAAGACAGACATGCTAAAATTCAGGGAAGAAATAATAGATAAACTTCTAGACTGCGCAGATAATGAAACAGAAGCAGAGGATCATCAGGATGGAGATGATCAAAGAAAGGGCTAGAAAAAATAACTCATAAACTGAAGAGAGTCGAGGGGAACTTTACAAAAAATCGCAAAAGATGCACTGTCTGCTATGATAAGATTCAACGAGAAAAGGGGACTAAAGAAGCCATACTTAAAACTAAACGAATAATTACTTACTGTCACAGCTGTCTAGATGCACCGCCAATGTGTTTGGATTGTTTTAACCAAAACACGCATAATTCGCTGACAGTGTCTTTACTTTTGAAAATTATTTTAGTTATGTTTTAGCTAATTTTATGTTGAATTTTGAAGCTAGTTTTAAGAATAATAATAATATTTTTATTTATTTTACGACATACATTGATTGCCGTTGATACAGCCGTAGACCACTATCTATTTTCTTCACACAACCGTTGAGTTTGTATGATACATACATTGATTGCATAGATTAAATTTCAAAAAAAATGTAGTTTGCGCTGCATCCCCCAAATTTGTAACAATCTCGAAACTAACGTAGGGTCGTTTATACACAACCTTAAGGTACAGCCGTAGACCACTATCTATTTCCTTTACACAACCGTTGAGTTTGTATGATACAATATATCGTCACTATGCCATGTACCATATACGGTACATGCCGTCTGTTGGCGATGACCAGCATGTACCGTATACGGTACACTTCGTCGCGAACGTGTTTAATAGTAGTTACTTTAAAATACCACAAAAAAATAGCTTCAGAACATTATTACTTATGTCTTGACATGTTAATTTTCAGGCTAATATTTTCCGAGGCGACATTTAATTGTTTTAACATGTCTTTAAAAAAAAACAATTTTCATTTGGACATAATTAAATATGGCTGGTTGTTTAGGATATACAGTCATTTAAACAATTAAATTGGTAATACCAAATTATCTGACGGGTTTTCAGCCTGATACTTAAAAAAAAGAACTACACACCAAAAAACATAAAAAACAAGCCAATACTAACATACTTTTGAAGATATACTGTCTTCTTGACATACACTTCTATTTATTTTACCTCTATCTGCTTTAATATTCTAATTGACTTTATCATGAAATGTGGCATTTTCGTTTATATTGTTTAATTGTTTTGTATATTCAAATTCTATTCTATCATCGTTCATAGCTTGTAAGAAGTCTCACGTTTCAACGGAATCAAGTGCTTTGTGAAAATTAATGAATATTAAGTGGAGGGAAACAATTTATTTGTTGGTCTTTTCTATTAATTTTCTTATAGTTTTTACATGATCAATGGTGCTAAACCCTTTTCGAAAGCTTTAACTGCTTACTACTCTACTAGTTAATATGCCTCAAATTTATTAGTTAATCCATTGGTGATCATCTTGTTTAGTTTGTATTAATGAGGGAGGACTGATTGGTCGACAGTTTTGTAAACTACTATTATACCGTTCCTAAAATACCAAAATTACTTCTGCGTTTTTCACGAATCCGCAATGTTCTACCTACCTGTGTAACGAAAATATTTTGCCTACCATAGGGTAAGATTATGGGGTTGCAAATTGGAGACCGAAATTATTGGATCGGAGATAGTGCAAGCAAAATAAATCGAAAAGTATGCAAACGGCACTCAGGATTTGTTAGGAGATCTGGGGTCGTGGATAAGTAAATTGCAAGGGGGTTGGATTGGGGCAAGTACGACAAATTAAACAAAAGGGTATTAACGTGAATCTCTTGGGACAAACAAAATAAAAGGAAACAGGAAATACCTCTAGAAATTTAAAAAGGACACCGCCTCGAGGTGCCAAATTATAACCATTACAACAGCTGGTTGTAGCTATTGAAATAATTATTAAACATAAAAAATATATCTTTTCAAATGAAACTCAAAAAAGGGTTAGGGAGGGAAATAAACAGAATGGTTAGAAAAAAAGTTAAACATTTATTGCGTCTCGCCACAAACAGTTATAAAAATAATGACACAAATTACTATATAGATTAATAGTTACAGAGTACAAGAATAACAAAAAAACTTACATGTGTCCTAGCCGTTTACAAAATTGCTTGGAGGTTAACCTTCTTTAAAAATAAAACAAAGTCAAAAAAAAAAAATAATAAAGCGAGCAGTCTTATGTTAACAATAAATTTAAAATAGAAAAATTAAAATGACAGCTAAAGTCAAATCCTAAAATTTACAATTTTAAATATTACAATTTTTTAGATTTTAATGAAAGCAATACATTTAAAAAAAAATTAAATTTAAACACAAAAAAGTTACCTGGACTGCACTGGGGTTTTACACTAAAATTCTGGAACTATAACTGGAACTAAACAAACTGCTTCAGGAACAAAACAGGAACAGCGAGATTCAAGAAGCACTTATGCAACTTTAAACTTGACTTCTTAAAAAAAAACAGGAAACTGGAACGTCAGAATTGCTGCAGGCGACACAAGTCTCTTAAATACTTTTTTAACCTCCTCTGTAACTACAGATACTTCACACTGTACTTTACACCGCTACAATTTCAATAAAAAGGGGCAAAAACAAAAAACTTTACAAATTCGACGAATAAATTTGGATCCAGACCTAAGCCGACTGTCTTTGACAGCGACTCAAGTAAGAATGACGAAATTATCTTTAAAATTCATTCGCACAGTCTTGGCATAAACAAAACATATAAACTGGAATATTTATTTGAAACGCAGAATAACCTAAAAGCGGTTTTGATCAAAGAAAATAATACCCAAGAAATATAAACAACTCTAAAAATGATTTATTTTACTGGGCGACGCTAAGATGAATTGGAAGAATTCGGTGTTTTAATACGTACGAATGGGAAATGAAATACACTAAGATTATTCTTTAATACTTTATCAAATACGAGGGGATTTCAATATATATCCAAAGAATTTAGAAATGCTACACCTGCAAACTGCAAACGATGACTGATTCTTCCACTTTTAACATTTCACTTATGATTTAGTCTTCTTCTGTGCTTTTTTATTTTTGATTTGTTTAAGAGCAGTCTGTATTTTTTCTTTTGACATTTCTTGAATATCTTTTCAGAATCCACGTTGCAGATAACCGTATTTGCAACTCTTGGATCAGATCTAGAAGAAGTGTAGAGTCGGATGTAAAAGTACTAAATGTCCTTGGCGATATTTGCGTTATCAGTAATTGTATAACCATGCTTATCCTTTATTTTGTTTAGTTTTCTTTTAGTGCTGATTTGATTGACGATATTATATATTCGGACGTTTTTTCTAACCCCTTAGTGAACTCACTTGTTTAATTACCAATATTTCTCTACGTCTCTGTTCTTTTTCCTTATTCTATAAGGTGTAATGTTTTCGGTTAAATTATGAAGTTTTTTTTTACTTTATTTTTGTGTCTAAGGTGTGTATATCGGTAGTAGTTTTATTGTTAAGTTCAGTAATATGTTTTATCTTAAGTTTTTGGTTGGTTTTAATTTGTAGGAAACTTGTCTGTGTGAATGTGTTTGTTTTTATTTTGGAGATAACAATTGAGAGATGCCCATACCATGCTATGATCAGTGTTTGTGTCAAAGTGGTTTGGTGCTTAGTTTAGTGTTCGAATTTTTGGTACTGTCATTAGTACTCCTTCACATCCAGTGTTAGGTAGTTAACAATAAATAAGAGAATCCACCATGCACCACTTTCAGTATTAGGTATTTAACAAGAATATACCAAAGAGAATAAATTGATACGTTTACTGACTAAGGCTATCAAATAGCAATCTTAAGGATCTCGTTTAGGCATATGTTGCAATTCTATTAGAAATGCAACTCGATTACTATTCCTATTCAAAATTAAAAGCAGGGTTTATTAGTTTGGAAGCCAATATATCATTACAAAACATAAACCGTGAAAGCATACATTCTTTAGTTAGATTTTTCTGGGGTCAGAAATAAAACAAAGGATAACAAATAAAGAAACAACAAAGGCGACAATGTACGAAGTGAGAGAAATATACAAATATTACATACAATAATCAAAAATTTGAAATTAGTTTAAATAGAAAAAAGGTACAAAAATAAAGCGAAAAATTCCAATCCATGGCTTCTTAAAATCTCCGTAGCTATACAGTACATGGAAAAAAATTCGTTAAGAATTTAAGAAAGCTTATTTTATTCAGCACATACGTTTGATATCTAATCGGGTTCTAAAACGACCTGTTCTAAGTATGAATGACCTTAACAAACGATTGACATTCTTTATCTTGCTTTGTTTACATTGGTTGATATATTTAAGTAAACAGTATCGACGCAGTGTAAAGACTAAGCTGCAATTGCTCTGAATATAGTATTTTCATGTTCTAAGATATGTCTTTGTGGCAGCAGTAGAAGGTTGACAAAACCTTTTTGCTTGCCTTAGACAAGTATTCCCCCAGTAAACTGCACCAAGTTTCTTTTCCCATCTTTGTATATCTTTCACGATGCAGCTTTTTCGGTTACTTTAAAATGGTTCTGGTATGAGAAGACAAGTATCTTCTTTACGTGCCAAACACAAGAAAGGTTGTTTCACTCTTATTTTCCTTAAAAAGCTAATCGCTTAATATAGATTTTAAAATCACAAATGTACCCAATGTCTCAGAATTAATAAATATTTTGACTAAATTGTGGTGATTCCAGATACGCCTGAGCACACTAATCTATTGCAATTAATTTTGCTTGAAATTTTTGTAGCAATATTTTCGTGGACTATTGATAGTCTAGTGTTAACATCATTCACAACCATTCTTACCTTTTATATATTTTGGCCTATCGGTCAACAATGTAAATTATCAGTGACAATTTCATCCTTCTTGGCTAAAGGTACTGCTCAAGCTACTGCAAAAACAGACATTTCAACACATAATACCCACTAATAATCAAAATTTGTCACCATTTCGGACAACTTCAGAAATCTCATATAACCCACGGCTAAAGTCTAATATGTTAAAATTGTGAAGAAAATCACAAAACTCAAACATCTAAATCTTCGAAAAGTCCTTCCAAGTACCTCACTTAATCTTCAGCATCACTAAGACTAAACTCTACATTTCATACAACCTCTTTTTAGATATAAACTCAATTCCTAATGAAGAAGTCTGGTTTTAGGATAAATAAATTGGGACATTTAAGCCAATAATTTAAGTGTTTTTAAAAGCCTCCCAAAAACCCTTTAGGTTTCTAAATTTTTTGCTCCTTACAATAATGAGCAATTTCTTCCAATATGTCACTACCAGAAAGTTAAGATAAGATGTGTAGTGGTCCAACTCACTCTCGGTGCCATCTCAGTTCCGCACTGGTAAGGTAAAGTTCATATTAAAACAATTTTCGACAATGTCATCTACTGTCCGGACCAACTAATTTAAGAAAAAATGAAGTCTCAATCATTTTGCCCTACAAACTAAATGACTGTGTGATTGGGTATGATAATGTCGATGACAAAATAATATCCATTAAAATGCGAATATCTAACAACAAACGACTGCGAAGATAGGAAGAGATGGTGTTTAGGTATCGGACAACGTCGAAAGACGTTCTAAACCGATGTATATATATATATAAATGCGAATACTCTACACATCATACAGATATATGCTTCTATAACTACTACTAAATCTAACTGATTTAGCACAGAAAAGAACTGAAAACTAGATTTCGAGAGAACGATAAATACAGAGTGTTATCGCAAAGATAAAGAGGATAAGATCTCCCAAACTTCTTAGCAGAGAATTTAAACATGAAACGTGGTCTGTGATAGACAAGAAAAGTCATCACAAGACCGATACTGATAAAATATTTAAAACGTGGTGAAACTAATGTAGCTCTTTATATATAAATAATTAGACTTCACCAGAAAATTTATGGCCCTTCGACTATCCGAGAGACCCTACTGTTTTGCTGAATTAAAAGATGCAATTAAATCGCTAAAGAAAAATAAATTCCCAGGCATTGACGCAATACCAAGAGAAATACTGCAGACAATAAGTCAGCAATAATTATATAATATCTATTCTACATGTGCAGCTGTTTATAATTTGAGAAAATAGCTATCTGATAGGTGTATCACATTTTACATTTCACTCCACAAAAAAAGCCACTAACAAATGTGAAAACTACCATACATTGTCACTAATAACAATTGCCAGTAAAATCTTGTTATAATATCATTAAAAATAAATTGAAAACTTACCTACATTATCAAACATACACGTACACGTAAGTAAGCCCAAACTTGAGACACACGTCAAGAGAATAGTACTTATGATCATATATTTCGTTAACTATCAGAGTGCATTCGATTGTGTAAGCTGGATAAATCTTTGGTTTATTTTAATAGAGATGGGTATACCAATACAATACATCTGGTGACACGTATTTAAAATATGTATTTGTCCAATGTGCCAAAGTACGACTAGATTAGAGGTTTTTAAGCCAATTCAGAGTAAAGAAAGTGATTAGAAAAGGATGCTTTTTATCCCCTGACTTATTGAATATTTATGGTAAACGTGCAATAAGGGCGGCTTTATGGCCGCAAATAAGGATAGATCAGTGGAGTATCGTGGGCTGGTAAACAAAATCTCCTTCTTCTAAATGTGCCTATCTTTTAGAGATGTTGGAGACCACATTGACCCATCTTATTCTATTTACAGTAGTTCGAAACAGAACAGTTGACGTTATACCAGTCCACTTCCTAAGATTGGCCAGCCAGGATATACGTCTACGTCCAGGGCCTCTCTTATTCTCAATCTTGCCTTGTAAAATCAACTGTAGAAGTTGGTATTTATCATTACGCATGGTGTGGCCGAAGTAAGCCAATTTTCTGTTTTTTAGGGTTATTAATTTCTTTGTCTTTTCTTAGCGTCTGGAGAATGGTTATGTTACTTGTGTGGTGTATATATGACACCCTCAACAGTCGGTATCACCACATTTCAAATGCCTCTAATCGTTTTATGGCATCTTCTGTAAGGCTCCAGCTTTCTACTCCATAGAGAAGGCGTAAGAAAGACGTAACATCTAAGAATTCTTATGCGTATATTGATACTTAAAGATAAGTTGCAGAGAATCTTCCTAAGGCTGTTGAAAGAGCTTCTGGCTTTTTTAATACGATTTTTTATTTTGTAGCTGTGATCCCAAGTATCCTTAATATTGCAGCCCAAATAGCATATTTTTTATGCTATGCTGTATAAAAAAAATCTCCAATTTAAGATTTTCTGATGACACTACACTTAAAGCAGCAAATAAACAAGAAATGCTAGATCTCCTGCCAATAGTTTAATGGTAAAACAATAAAGTTAAAGGTGATAATGGTAATTTAAAATCAATGGTGGTAGACAAATTAAACAGTATTTAGTTGACTAACCACTTGCAAAAATATCAGATAGTAGACAGCGTTAACTATCTCGGATCTAGTATAACTAACGATAGTGACTGAAAAGCTAAAGTTTCTGAAGTGCATCGGTATGCCAAAAAATGCGATGAGTCGTGTAACTAAAAGTAAAGACCAATTTTTCTCTCAAAATATCAAGATAAGACTTTGGAATGCTCTTGTATTTTCAATATTTCTCTACGAACCTGAAACTTAAAATCTACTCACACAAAATCGCCAAAAAGTAATGCCTTTAAGATGAAGTGTTGGAAAAAAAAGCTGCGCATACCCTTGATTAACTTATTGGAAAAAATTTTCAATCTTAACTAAGTTCACATTAAAAAAAGGCTATCTGCAACATATCTACAGCGAATTCTACAGTTTTTAGGTCATAAATATGGTTAGCAGAGGTGACGATAATTTAAAGAGATTTATTGTTTGTTTAAACGTCCCGGGGAGAAGATGGCTACCAGATGATCCGACTGAATTCAGAATTTAACAGGACAGTTATTCTAAGGTAAAATTCCTAGAGCAGCTGAATATAAGGCCAATTATAAAAATATAGTCCATATATATATATATATATATATATATATATATATATATATATATATATATATATATATATATATATATATATATATATATATATATATATATATATATATATATTCGATGGCCTAGAATGAAAAAGTCGTAAGTAGGTTTTTACAAATTATACAGGAGGAACAAAAAACTGGTTATTTTGACCAATAATGGTTTTAATGAAAAACTTTTTGGTACCATATTAGTTTTTAGACTAATACAATGAAATTGATATTAAAAAAATCTTAATGAGTAGGCATTATGGAGAAAACCAAATTTTTTTGGACTTACGACTTTTTCAGATAACAAAATTCTAGAAATTACCTGACTTACGATATTTTCAGATATCAAAATTAAAGAAGCCAGCCTCAACATCACATTAAATACATTTATTAAGAAATTATTACAAAGTTTCAGTACAAAATAAAACTAATAAAATATAATGATTATGTTCTATAGCTTTAGAAAAGAATTTATTTTACTCGTGTGGTAATGAATCATAGAAATTGTGCACCTCTTTTGGAAGGACACGTTTCATTTCTTGCACGTGTCTAAATTTTATAGCTGTAATTTTCGGTTTGTTTTGATATAAAAGTGTGATTCGTTCCAAGTCTTCTACAAGAGGCATTTTAATTCTGCGTGGAATATTAGAATACTCATCTTCATAACTTGTCTTTACCTTTAGCTCCCCATTTGGGCAATATTGAATACATTTTATGTCTGTCACTACAGGATCGCCTGCTTTGTTACCCGGTCTCAGAGACGAGACATAGTTTAAACTACTAAATTTCTTGAAAAAAGTATACTCAAGCCATTCAACATTATATGGTTTCGGTTTAATTCTGGCAGTTCTACATATTTCTATGTAATTACTTGGAGAATAAATTTCTCGGTTCTGCAATTTTCTCTCAATAGTGGCATGCATAGCATCACATTCCATTTGTGTATGGCCCTTCTCTAAAATTTTTTAAGTAATTTTTATTCCTGTTTTGACAGACGCAAGCAAGAATGTATTTGCCAAAATTGAATTCCTATTCTGGTAATTACAACCGTCACTAAAAATTATTATTTCGTTCACGGGTGGTGACAAATCAAGTTTTGTACAGATTAAATGAAATATTATAGAACAGAATTCGTCAGCATTTACTCCTCCTTCACTTTCATCCCACAAAAAACAATATCCTTCAGACGATTTTATATCGAATATTGTAAAATTGTGGACTTTTAGCTTGGTTCTGTAATAGAGTGCTGATGCCTTTAATACGGGACATAAAAGTACTGCTTGTAAGTCCATTGTTAATACAATTTTACTGTTGTCAGAGAATTTATCTGCATTTTTTTCATTCCTTGCTAGTGTCTTGTTATTATGGTGTATCATATAATTTTCTTCACTTTCATTTCCTAATTTGTAAGCGGTGCAAAGATCACATTGATCTTTTCGAGGACTAAACAATGATAAATTTTTGCTCTCAAAAACATCATCAAAAGTGAAAGATCAAGCCGGTTTTTGATTCATTGCATTGCAGTATGTTATATATTCACGATAAAGAGCTGCCTTTGAAGACCACATTGGTTCCAAATATAACTTTTTTGTTGATTTTCGACAATAATGCCACTCTACTTTGGGAAGAGCGTCCAAAAAATTATTAATACACTTTCTAGAATCCTCAGCTTTATTTGAGCCAGCTTTAGGTTGAGCCTGCACATTTTTTTCTTCATTGGCTTGTGAAGAATCCAAAGCAGAAGCTTCTTTCTCTTCAATTTCGGACTCCCTTGTACTATTCAAAGAGTTTTTGTACTTTCCTACCCAGTCAAATACACATCTCTCTCCAATTGCCAATGTATTTAAAAAAAGTTTCTTACAAACTTTGTACTTTTCTTCAGCTGTACTAAGTTTTAGGTAGTATTCATAAGTAGTCTGTCTTCTGAATTTTTTCTTGTTTTTATATTTTCTTTCCTTGACGCTAACAATATTGACAGATTGAGCAACAAACATTTTTTTTTCATCCCAATTCATATCCCAAAACTGAGCAAATATTTTTTGTCTTTTGGATTCATCAAACAAAGCACATTTGAGTTTCTTTCCAAGTTTACCTTTTTTGCAACCACAATGTACTTTTAATTTTCTTGCTTCTCGCCCAATAGTAAACGAATTTCCTTCTCTTCCCAAGTAATTTTGTCCTCTCATTCTCTTATCTTTGTTTGACTTTTGGATCCACTCTCCCTTTCTCGGTTTACCTTTTCGTGCTCGTTTTCTTATATTTTCTGAAGAAATTTCCATGGAACTATCAGAATTGATAGGCTCATCTGTACCAATGTTTTTCAAGATTTGTTCACTTGAATTGGAAGCATCATTCACGTCATCATTTTCTGCAGAAATTACAATCGAACTACTAGCATTGGTCGGATCATGATGTATAGTTGCAAGATTTGCATCAGTGTTGGTTCTTTCATTTAAATCTGTATTGATGTTTTCCAAAATTGGTTTACTTGAATCTGAAGTACAACTTTTGTCACAAACAAGTCCAGGGGTATTCATTTCCAATTGCAAAGAACCATCTTCTTGGACTAAGAAATTTAGAGAAATTTCAACTACAGGAAAACTATTCATTGTAAATATTATACTCGTATCATTAGATACACTTAGCTCTAAAGGTGAAACTGGTAGATTTGAGGTAGTTTCGTGTAGGTTTTCGTCTGCATTGATAATATCTTGCTTGATATTTACACTACATTGGATCGGTTCTGTATGTAGCTTTTGATCCACAGGAGATTCTGTCTCGATATTCTTGCAATGAGACTTTGGTTGCAGAACGGATTTTACCATTCTAGCTCCTCGAGATTGATTGGTTTGTGATAGTATACGATCTGTAACAAAATAAATTCAAATAAATAAAGCAAGCGTCTTTGTGCTGGTGAGATGTGAGTATGATAATGTCTAAAAATATCACCATTGATTCTAAAGAAAAATGCTGTTGCCATATGTGTCCATTTTAGAATGAAAACCGCGTAAGTCTGACCTAAGCAACTGGGACTTGGGAGTAAACAAATAAGGCACGATCTAAAAACTCCAGTGAAAAAGTCGTAAGTCAAGACATATGACATTTTCACTGAAGTATAATAAGCATTCTCTCGACTTACAACGTTTTCATTGAAATTTTAATCATTTTATTCCTTTTTTAAACGCAATAAACACTAAATATTAAGCCAAATAATTAAGGAAAAACAATAGCAAATAGGAAATAAAGAGTACAAAAATGTAATAAACTTACCCATTTTCCAAATAAATTGAGTTCTTTGCACAAATCAAAATATTATTTATCGGCACGTTTCACTCGAGATACGACAACTTCACTGGTGAATATACAATTCAAGACTGACAACATTTTCATTTTTCGCCAGGTGGCAGCAGGAGATTATTTTTCTCTCTCTCTCTCTCAATTGTAATGTGTGAGGCCTGTTACACACAATACATCGGTATAAAAATCTCAATATCGAAAAATATCGACTTATGACTTTTTCATTCTAGGCCATCTTTCTAGACCATTTTCATTCATATATATATATATAATCCAATACTCCTAAAACTTTTTTAGGAGTATTGGAGGAAATCACGAAACTCGTGAAATAGAGAAAAAACGTTTTTAGTTTAGTTTTTTATTGTGAATTAAACAGTCAGATTATTTTTGATATTAGGTATTCTAGTGAAAGATGCATATATCTGAAATGATATTATATCATTAGTTTGAAAAAGTTGAGACACCTATCTGACTAATGCTAAATTTAAGTTGGAAATGTGATCACTTACCTGGTTTTACCTGTAAACCTAAATAAATCAGTTACTTTTTAAATAACATATTTAACACAAATATAATAAACCAAGAATAATATTTTCAAGTTTTGTGATCGAGATATGAGGCTTTTACTAGGTAATAGCAATGTTTTAAGGTATTAGTCGATATTTATGACATTTAACTGGTTTTCCCTGAAAATGTTATTAACAGCTGTTTGTAGTTATAGTTATTATTTATATGAATGATAGACAGTTTTATAGAAAAAACAAATTTATTTCGAATATAATAATAACAATATTATTATTATGAGGCTTCCTCATCCGATTCGTCACGGAAAGCAGGTTCTAGCAAAATGTCTGTTACATCATTTCCCGTTTTCAAATTACGATACCACCCGTGATATTCCTCCAGTATCACTCCCTTATTACAGAGCTGTACCAAACCTCTCTTTTTTGCTATGCTAATTGGCAAATGTGCATCATAAAGTTCTTCAAGATTGCTTGTATTAGTAAATAACTTGGCGTGCTTTTTTCTTTTCGACTGCCGTGCAGTATCAGTAAGGAAATAATTTAAGCTTGTTGACATGTCATAATTATAATAGATTCTATTTATCTCTCCTTTTACGAATCTCATTCTTTTTATCTTCAACCACATTATTTTTTCGCCGTTTTGATCTTTTGTCCGGTTTTTAATTAAAGTGTGTGACAAATTTTTAAATCATAAAAGTCGTAGTATTTAAATTCTTTACATTTGTATGGTTCTATACATACTTTTTTTATTATCAACCTTGATATTTTTAGTTTCTCTTGCATTTTGATAAACAGACAAGTAATCTGACATCCCATAGATAGATCTGTTTTTTAGCGGTTTCGATACTACTATGCATAGAGTCAACTTCCATATAGGAATATCCAGACTCTAAAAATTTGTGTTCAATAATATATTAACCCTCTATTGCATGAATTTATTTTATTTTATTTTTTGACGAAATAAAATAAAATTATATTAAATTACTCTTAATAGATGTATGTAGAATTCACCAATATATATAGTTTTTTGAAAATGATCCAGTTTTTGAAAAAAAAAAATGTGTGCCCATTTGGGAACATTATGTATAAAAACTTTTATTAGAACCAATTCTCATACACATTAGATAGATGTATTGTCAGTAACACACTATTCCAAATTGTGAAACTTCTTAAAACAATTACTTTTAGAATGAAAGCATAAATGCACCTTACATTTTTCGCACTGGACCCTTGATTTTCCTTTACAGTTTATCAACTTACATCTTTCCCTGTTTACAGTCCAGTTTGGCCAGTGTGAAAACTGATTTGTTTGTACATATATATTGGGTCTAGGTTCAATGCATCTTCTTTTGGATGGTTGTTCGGGTGTAGAACTTCTAGGACGACCTACTTTTCTTTTTTGTAAAAGACCACTGTTAGTTAGTTGTTCAGCTAGAATTGTTTTGAAATTCAGCAGTGGTATAATCTCTTCAGTTTTTCCAATTTGTTTTTTAATTCGCCTGTCTAATAGCCAAGCATTGACTACTGCTACATCCAGCATATGATAGAAAATACGGTGGTACCATTTTTTACTTTTGATTTTGATTGGATATAATCCCAATAAGAAATCTTGCAGATCCACACCGCCCATGTGCCTGTTGTATTGTTGTACAATGTCTGGGCAATCAATTTCTTTCCTAGTTCTTTCGGTGCGAAAGAATCTTTCCACTTTGGCTGTTGGTTGAGTTCCACAATAATCTGACAGTAAAGACACAATTTTGTTGTCACACCACTGGACTGTATATATTGCAGTATTCTCATACGTGCCAGAGTGTTCCTGAATGCTACCCCTTTGTAATTTTTTAATTTCCTTCTTTTGCCAACCTTTATAATTGAGAATTCGATTTGTACGGATTGTTGCGATAGAATGTATGCCTCGTTTTGACAAATATGACACCAGTGGTATGCTTGAAAAATAATTATCATAGAAGAGTTTGTGATGTTTATTAGATGGTACTTCTCTGCTCAACCGAACTACAACATTACTAGCAGCTCCCAAATTTACTTCATTCGGTAATTCTGTGTAACCATCTTTTCCAGCCAAAATTTCAAAATTATATGAAAATCCTGAGAGAACGCACATCTTGTATCCCCATTTATGAGGCTTTTTGGGATTGTATGTCTTCATGCTCGAACGTCCTTTGAACGATATAACTTGTTCGTCACAAGATAAGTGTTCTTCTAAAGGTATTTGCAAACACGATCTTTTTATTTGTTCAATCAGAGGCGCTATTTTGTCAAGACTGCGCGTATTTTCTAAATTATTACTAAAATGAAGAAACCTTTTGATTGTTTCAAAACGATTGATAGGCATTACATCTGCAACTTGTGAAATTCTTGTTGTCGGAGCCCAATAGCGTCTTGTAGTAGGTTGTCTTATTAGAGACATCCACAGCAATATCCCCATAAAATTTTCAATTTCTACAGGACATGTGGTAATTGGCTTTTGTGGATTTGTTTGAGCGCTGTATATACAAGTTTGTCGAACTACCTCAATTATAAAATCTGGTGTCAAAAAAAACTAAACAATTTGTAAGGAGAGTTGAGCTGCAATATGTTGATTGGAAGTAATTCACTACCTTCAAAATGCAGTTCATCTATATTTCGCACAGTTTTTGAAGGATGCCATGTCATTTGACTTTTTTTGCTAGATTCTTGTTTAGTAGGTAGTTCAGTATCCGAATCATCGGTTGATAAATTATCATCTTCATTATCAGAGTCTTCTTGACTGTCAATGATTACTCTGGGCCGGATGGTTTGTGCAGCTAACGGCTCAACATTATCTTCATCAGATAGTTCCGAATCTTCACTTTCAGATGGAATCTGTCGTAACTTATAGGGCTGAATAGTTTTTGCTTTATTGTTGTAAAACGATGTTGGTGGAATACTTTCAAATTCATCCATTTTTTTTCTGAAAAAAAAAGTTTACTTCAGGTTTATTCAAATTAATTTACTTAAACCAATAATGCATTAAATAAGTACCGACTTGATAAAAACAAGCTATAAAATATTAAATTTTTTCAGTTTCAAAATTTACTTTTAGCACACAATGTTCCCGTACGGGAACAGTAATAATTTGGGGCAAATTCTAACAACAACAAAGTAAATTTATTATTTCAATATATCAGTAGATCCTTACAACACTTATAAACGCGTATATAATTTTTATTTATCAAACTTACCTTATTTTTAGCTGATATTTGAAAATAAAATACACGTGCTAAACAAACAACCTACTCGAAGGTCACTTCAAACAAAACTGCTATTTATTGAAATAACCGGTGGGTATATCGGCAACACATAATACACATCTAAGAATGAACGTTCCCAAAAGGGAATAAGATGTGTACGCGCTTAAAATTGTCGATAGCAAATACTCATGGAAATTTTATATATTGAGTTCCCGTTTGGGTCCATTATGCAATAGAGGGTTAATGGTCTATGTTTTGAACAGCTCATAATAGTAAGGCTGCAATATGCTGATTACGATTCTGTCCTAAGCAGGTATCAAAAAAAAAATTATTTCACTTACATATTCTGGAACACATTTTGATAAGTAGTGGGGTATAATGCTTCCTATTTTAGAACTTCCTCGTCTACCGTTAATTTCTGACCAGGCAAAATAGTAAGCTGCATTTGGTAATGCAGCTTCATATACACACAAATTGTAGACGCATAATTTTCGAGAATAATATACCTAGTTGTCCAGTGAATCCACTTGGCATCTGTAGAACGGCCTGTAGATCGAAAGTAATTAAAACGAAATGCCGTTGTTCATTAGCCCTATCATATTTATTACAAACTAAACATTGATCTTTTTTAGGAACAAAAAGCTTAAATTATAGTCGTTAGAAAATATTCTTTGATATGTAATTTCGCTAACACCTTCCAGTTTCTTCTGCCCATAGTCATTTATATAAAGATGGTGCATTTTTCTTATACTTAAATTCTTATCCAAATATCTACGCTTTGAACTTTGGCGAATATAATGTGGGCCCATGGTTGGAAAAATTTCAATACGAGCCTTCACGATTTTTCGGGTTTCACTCCTTGTTTTATTTGGCGTTGTATGCTTGCCTCTTTTATCTGTATCTGCATTACAGCCTAGATTATCAGTTTTTCTTAAAACATCTTGTATTAACGACGCTGATATACAAAGTGTCTTACAAAAAAATTTCTCACATACCTATATGTCTTCACCATTCAAAGAAAAGTAACACTTTTTGGAAAACGCACGTGGTTTTTTAAACTTTGGCAAACTGCAACGACTCTCTTTGGTGGCTCCGTTTTAACACGTGCAATAAGAAAACTTTTCTGGGCTATATATTCTAAGTTCCAATAATCACGACATAGTCTTTGTCTACAAACTTAGCTGAAATAACTGGAACATTTGTAAAATCAATCTGAACAATTAACTGGTTTTGGCAATTTTGCTGGTCTATTCTTTTTTTCATCTCATAAGGCAAACCCTCAGCACGCCTCCTTTTTGCGACATTTATTACCCAATCTTTGGAGTTAGCTTTTCTCCAACAAGTAGATTTAATATCCAACTAGCTATTTCAGTTGACACTAAATTGTTCGTGGGTGCACCTATTTCATTATTTTCTTTCTCATCGTTTAGGCTATAAGGTCAGCTGTTTGTAATTCATTAGAGAGAATGATTCCTCTTCACTTGGCTGATATGTGGGGTCTACATCTGAAAAGTCACTATCGAAAATTAATTCCATCATTGAGACTATATTGTTCTGAGAATTATCAAGAATTGAACTGCTGTCTTCAGTTTCAAAGGAATCTAAAAAACACAAGATATTGCATAACAAGTAACTAATAATACCCATTAACAAAGTATTTCAAAACTTTCTTCCTTGTCACAAATATATATATAGCATTGTCTGCTAAAATTAAGCAGACAACAGTCTGCTTAATTTTAGCATAATCTTTTAACTATTTTCTTAATATGAACATGTGAACACACATGACTATTTTTCTGTATCGATTTCTACGTATTGAGAGTATGATTATGTATTGTTAAGATTATGTATTTATGTATGCAAAACGATCTCTTACGAAAAATTTAACATTATCTAGATTTGGAGTTGCATTACTCTACAACATTAGATGTGGTAGTGCATTATGGCGATTTTTTCATGAACTTAATCAGTTATGATCAATCAACGAAAGATGGTTATTACATTTATTTGATATGTAACGTGGACTAACGAAACTAATGATTTTTAAATATTATAGTAAACATTGTTTATTTTCGACAGGCCCAATCAAATTGTCATCATATAATAACAAGTTCAATTCAATTGTAAAAATAAGCAATTATTAAGTAAAAACATTAAACATGTAAGTAACAAGAATATAATGGTATAAATAGGTAAGAAACAAAAATTTTAAATTCAAATTATTTTGTTTCCGCTTTCTGTAAATTTGTCACAATGTGTTATTTACCACCGACAAGCAAAACGTCAACAAAATCAATTTCACTTTGTGCAACACTGTATTATTTTTAACTTTTATAATAAAATTGTATAAATACTTATCATTAACAGCATTTTCAGATTTTTTGTTCACCATGGATTAAATTCTTTTAGCAATTGAATTCATAGTTTGTTTTATAATTTTTATTAACACAAAATCAAAGCAGATTCAGACTACTCTTTGTATAAACTAATTTCTACTCTAAAACATCTGTCCATATTATACAACCACGTATTTGCTGAATCCTAAAATAAATCTGCACAGCAGATATTAGCAGATAAAAATTATATCATAAACACCATTAAGATCATTTATGGTTTTAGCTTAGTAATCATTTCTAAATTTTAACTCAACCCGTTTTCAGGTAGAATGAAGTAAGTGTACTTAAAGGTTTTTACTAGTCGATAAGAAAGAGAAATTTTAATAAATCATACACGTAAAATGTATTAAAGACACTTATCACCTTTTTACTGAATATGGTATCCAGTAGTAGAAATATATTGTTGTCCGGCATAATAATTTAAGTGGGCTTACTTTGTTTTGGGCTTACTTTGTTTTACATGCAACAGCAACTTTAATTTTATGGAAGTAAGTAGCGATATATTGTTTTATTTGAAAATGAAAAATTGGTTAGGTGTAACTTATTTGTTTATAACACAAATTATCTGCTGATTGGTACGTTGTATCATTTATTGGGTTTTACCTATATGTAGAGCGGAAAAAGCTGAGAATTTTGGTATACTTAACTCAATATTTTAAAATTTGTCATTTACCTGGTTTTCGCAGTATAGCGACGATATATAATTAAGTGGCATAAGTGGTATAAGATTTAGTGGCGACGTTGCATGGTGTATGTTTTATGTAAGTATCCCATTGACAACACCTCCCACTTATATTTCATACTTAATCTAATCCGAAGATAATTCTAGTTTTATTCCAATATAAAATATAACTGATTTGATAGTATAATAAAAACTAAATTTTTGTCATCCTTTATTATTTTTTTTTTAATTCTCTACTTTTATTTTAATTTGATAATTTACAAAATCCTAACTTTTTCTCTAAATTATTGGACTTATTGTAATACTTATTGGAACATTCTAATTATTGACATTTTATATTGACCATTTAGTAATTACACGACGTAACATTTCTTTAAAACTTTATTTGAGAGACAGCTTGTACTGTTAGAAACATTCCTTATTTTAACCAATGTTAACAATTTAAACTACTTGACTCATCACAACTAAATGAACCTAATCAAACACTACATACACATACAAAGCAAATAATAGGAATTGATCAAAGGCATACTCGGTAAATACCAAAGTAAGGCAAAGTCATGTTATAGTACAGGCATAATGCAAAAATATATTTACGGAAGGTAGCAGCAGAATTCTGACAATATTACAAGATAATGATTTTAATAAAAGTATTTTAATATTAAAAGATCTTCCTTCCTTTAATTTTATTACGTATACTACAAGCATTGTTCAATAAAACGCCGATAAATAAAAAAATCCGACATATAGATCACTCAACAGAAAGAACGAACTAAATTTACAAAAAAATCATAACAAAAGTTAGGTAATATGTCAGAACGTGAAACAATAAAATTAAAAAAAAATATTACAGAAAAGAAAAAAAGGCCAAAAGGTTTAATTAAAAACTAAGTACAAAAAAAAAGATAATCTGCCTTATGGTTCAGAATAGTGTTATAGAAGACAGACGAAAAATATACCAGAGAAAAGAAACAAATAAATATGTCAAATAATAAGCCCTCGGTTTAGATGGAATTACTCTATAAATAATTAAGACTAACCTGAATCAACTGAGGGCTAATTCCAACACTGTTCAATTTAGTTAGATCGACAGATGGATCTATTTACGTATATAGAGTTGTCTTATAGAGGTAGCATCTTTTTAACCACGCACTGTTGTAGCCCTACATGATGGTGATTATGAATCTTCTGGAAGGAGTACAAAACAAAGATCAAATACGTCCTGGTGGAAGGTGCTTGTGCTGGGACATTCCTGTGAGGGAAATTGGTATTTATATGATTTAAGATAAAAACTTATGTAAAAATATTATTAGGGCCGAAGTTGATTCCGCACAGTCATAAAGCCAAAATGGTGTTGAATCGTGGATCTTGAACGAAGATATGTGCAGAAAACTGGAAGCATTTGAGATGTGGCTATATCGGAGAATGCTAAATGAGGGAGGTCCTTAGAAGAATGAATAAGAACCGAAAGGTACTGACCACCATCAAATCTCGAAAGTTACAGTTCTTCGGACATATTATTATGCGAAATGAATCCAGATATACTCTTCTTCTAGCCATCCTGAAAGGAAAAATATTTGAAAAACGAAAAACCTAGAAGAAAAAGAACACCTTAGTTAAAGAACCTCAGAATCTGGTTCAATACAACATATGTGCAGCTTTTCCGTGGTGGTGCATATAAGATAAAGATCGCCATGATGATCGCCAACATTCGTAACGGATAGGCACATCCAGAAGAAGAAAAAAAAACCAAAGAGATTGTTGATATTTTTTGTTTTTGTTTTTTTTTCTCTTTTATTTTCACTTTGTACATTCATGTTAAAATTAGTTTTCACCAGAAATAAACTGTTATTTAATTCCTAACAGAATCTTAGTCCGAAATATTAGCATTTCTTATATATACTGTGAACAAAACTATTTTAATTAGGAAAGTAAATTTAAACGTAAAACGGAAGAATGTGCTGAGATTTTTAGCAAACATTTTTAATATAAATTAAGATTTTAGGATTATTACGTTAAGTTTCTTAATAGGTTATTAATAGAGGAAAATGGTCTTGTAAAATCAATAAATGACTTTTCGATGATAAATGTTTATTTTTACCTAATATTTTATAAAACTTCAAGTTTACTTCCCCGAACATTCATTTAACTACTCTTCTTTGACTAAACTCTTACAATAAATAAATATAATTTAGAACGTGGGGTATTTAAATATAACGTATTTCCCACACCTTTTGCAAGACCTGTACTATAATCTAACTGCAAACGCAATCCAACAATCTGCCGTTACTATAACTGTCGGCATTTAGTCCTCTCTAACAATTATCCAACTTTTATTTAATAATCTGTCATTGCGTATTAGTCTTTAATAAATCAAAAGGTATAGGCGGATCGGAACGCCGAATTGGCGATGCAATAATAACAGACTGGCACGGGGTCACAAATCATACAATTCTATCTCACCGACGACCATTACAGCAGGTTATTTATGACGTGATCTTTGGCCCATTCGGAATACTCGTATCGAAAAAATTGATGGTCAGTAGATGAGTAGGTAAATTGTTTGAATGTTTTATTGTTCATAGAAGAGCATAATTTATTTGTACTTTCACCGTTTGTTCTTGAGCATATACTCCGAATTTGTTTTTAGTGAACTCATTGGGAACTTAGGCAAATGTTACTAACAAAAATACCTACTAAGGGTGTTATTAAATATAAAACATATACCTTAGCAGTTAATAAATTAAAATGTTTTGTATTTTTTCACTTATGGAAATATAAAGATTATTGTTCACTGCTACATGTTTTCGTCTGTCATCAGATATCGTCTTCTACATATATTTTAACACTCCAATTTAATCAAAAGGCAAGTTCCCACTCCCATAAATAAATACGTTTAAAATATTTTAAATGATAGGGTTTTTAGAAGATTTTTCCTAATTACATCATTTACTGTTTTTTTTTTCAATATAAAGTTATTTTAGAGACTTTATATTGACTACACATAATTAATCAGAAACTTAAAACTTTCCTACAAAGAGAAAAACCCTCAGAGCAAACTGGATTTACCAAAGGTAGATGTACTCAAGAATACCTTCTGAATATAAGAAAAATAATAAAAATATCGAGGCATTTTAATAACCTACTAAACATTTGTGTTATAGATTATCATAAAGCGTTAGATAGGGTCAAATAGTAAAACTTGTGGCAAAAACTTAAAGAAGTAGGCGTACCACAACACTTATTTTCTTATAACTGAAATATACGAACATAATACTGAAACAGTTAAAGTGCTTGACACATTCTCAAACGAATTTCATCCAGAACAAGGTGTCAGACAGCGATGTATACTATCTCCACAATTATTTATTATATATAAGGAGAAACTTATTATAAATCGCCGATAAATAAACAACCTACATTTTACGGATGATACATCCTCTATTGCAAATATTCAAGAAGACTTAATTAATCTCATACGATTGATTGAAAATGGAAAATAAATATTTGGACTGCAGTTAAACATATCAAAGACAAACATCGTGATAGTGGATAGACTAAATTACAGTTATCCAAACATAACCACCATTGACCGGTTTGTTGTGATCATACTGATATCTTGGATCATTGCTTACGAAGACGGGGTCACTACAGGAAATAATAAAACATAGATGTGATCTAGCAAAAGTCACCATAGCCAAAATGGCCAAAATATAAACGGACTCTCAAATTTTACGAATTCTGAAAATGAGTTTGATAAACTGCTTAACATTCCTAATACTGACAAACAGATACAAATCTTGTACCCTACGATAAGCAGAAAAAAGAAAGATAGATGCCACTAAAATGTTATGTTAAAGAAAAATGTCTAGAATTACGTAGACCGAGAACCTAATAAATAATTCAATTTTAAATGACCTGAAAGTCAGCAAAGAGCTTTCCAGAAAAGTCCATCTCCAATAATTAAAATCCGTTGGACATGTTATAAGAGTAGATACAGAAAATATGGACAGACTTATTATTCAGGGTAAAATTTGATTGATTAAATGAAACATAACAATATATGTATATATATATATATATATAAACTCCATAAAGCTATATATATATATATATATATATATATATATATATATATATATATATATATATATATATATATATATATATATATATTGTTATGATATGTAAAATCGAGAAAAATATTGGTTTGTTTAAAAATATTTCAAAGTTCAAAAACATTAAAATAATTCAGATAAGTAGGATAATATCCAACAAACATTTCGGAGAAGGAAAGTTATTAAATCCTTGGATTTCCTGTACTAAACATAGTGTAAGCTTTGCATAAATTATTTCTTTGTTATACTTAAGTGACCCGCATAAGTTTAAGTGAAAGCCACAGACAATTGAACGGGGTTTTTCAAAATACATTAATGCAGTGATTAAAGACAATAGAAGGGATTATAGAAAGTGGTTTTTGTTAGTTTTTAAGAATTATAGAAAAATATTATTTGTAAATAAGTTTTAGGAAATTTATAAGTATAGGTAAAAATTTGTTTGTTATCGAAATGAAAAAATGGGGGAATTGTGACGAGTTGTGATTGGCGGAGATTGAAAAAGGTGGGATAAGTATGTAGGAAAAAGTTTAGCGAGATTGAGGAGAGAGAAAAGATATAGTCAGTTGATTTTCCAAGTCTGTAAGAGGAACAGTGATTGTTCTCTGGTGGTTCCAAAGAAGTAGCAAGCAGTAGTGTTGAATGTTAGTGAGTTTTTGTGGAGTTAGTGTATCTGACAGAAGCTGAAGCAGCAAAATATTGTAAGTCATATTTTCCTACTTATATTCCAAGAGTCACTGTTCAGGCCAACGAGAGATTCAGTTTATCGTAAAGAGAAGATATTCCAAGAGTCATTTTTCACTCGGGCCAACGAGAGATTCAGTTTATCGAGAGGAGAAAGGCTATCATAATTTGAATGATTTTTGCTTTTGAAGGAGATCAATAAGGACGATATACTTGCAACAATCTGTTGTAAGATTGCTGATTACATAGGGAGCGGTTGAGAGGAGATAATACAGTCTACAAGGAACAAGGATTTGGACCACTCATCATCAGAGAGAGATATTTTTGTTTTCTGCAGTTTTTTTTTCTTTTATTGATAACACAATTTTTGCTCGTAATTTAGAAAGGATATAAATATTTTGATTAGGAGAGTTAGAATAGTTTGGGATTTTGAGTTTTCAATTAATATTGTTTGTACCATAAATTTTGATTGTTCACGTACGGAGAACAAAATTTTGAGAATCCTTATATAAGATTTGTTTATTGAAAACTTTTGAGTGTGAATTATTTCATTATTTTTATTTCAATATATAGTGTTAGATCATATGTGTTTTTTATTATTCCGGTATTCTCTGGACCTTACCTTTCACATGTAATAGCATAGATATTGAAGCACGAATTTAACCCTGAGATAAAAGAATTAAAAATTGTGATAGAGTCATAATCATATCATTTAAATAATTTTAATTAATCAAAAAATTTAATTAGCTAATTATTGCTTGGCGCACCAAGACTTTAAATATCTCAATAATATATATATATATATATATATATATATATATATATATATATATATATATATATATATATATATATATATATATATACAGCTTTATGGAGTTTCTTTAACCATACTATATTTAATATAAAATTAGTTTTTCTTTGTTTAGATTCAATAAGTAATATTAAATTTGGAACTAGATAACCCTTACCCTTGTCAATATTCAAAAATGTACAAAATTGGGAACAAAAATAAAATATATGGAAGCTTACCAAAACGTAAATCGAGACACTGATAGTTATGAATTGGCAGAGAGTAGAAATGACATATCAGATATTAATGATTGATCAGTTGAGCAATTGAGCAGTTACAATATGTCATTTTCTGATTGTTCTTTATTTTTGGCACTAATTTCACAAGTTTTTGTACTTACCTAAATTTTTGTTCTAGTTCTTAGTTATTGCATTGTCCTAAATACCCCATTTGTTCACGCCTCTATCCAATTCGAGTTTATTTATGCATTTTACAATCCGGCAACATAGTGGCGTAGGGAGATATATTATGCCATATGTGAAGATAAGGCGAGTCCCTTAAGGCACCCCAAAGACGACAGACAGCACTCAAGTACGAGAAGGGATCGGTGATACAACATTAGAGCGAGCGGACATAATACTTAATAAGCGTTATATATATTGTATTGTGTAATTCAAAATAAAATCAGTTTTGTTTTCGCACGGAGTTTGATTATTAACCAGCGGCACAAGCGAAGTGCATATCAAGCAAATCCATGGTCTATTCGAGCCGAATCATCAAATTCTTGTGTTGAAACAGTGTAAATTCACCGAATTCCGAACTCATATTTGTGTCATCAAATTAGCGGGCGAAATAGTGCATTCATAGTGGCCCGAGCGCGTTATAGACTGTCGAACGTTGGTCTTAAGACAGTTACATAATTGGACAACTGTGGGTTTAAAATCTGTGAATACGAGTTGAGGCAGATCCTTGGCGCCAGGAGGCTAGAGCTGTTAGAATAAACATACAATATTTTGGTGAGCATATCCATTTCACATTTTCCTTTTATTTATCAGTCTTTGTACCTTTATTCTGCACATGTGATAATTCTGAGAACGTTAGGGTCGAATATCAAGCGATTTATAATCTGTTTCTGTTTACTGTATAATTCATTATAAAATTATGGAGAATTTAAAGCGAAAAAGGGGCGGTTTTAAATGCAAACTCACAATATTTTCGAAATTTATATTAGCGTTAAATGATAAAATAACTAAGGGTGAAACGATTTCAGATTTAGAAGTATTACAGGCTATTGAAATGGTAAATAATATAGAACATTTACAGGGCGAATTCGATGACGTTCAGGGGCAAATAGAAAATACGGTTCAATTTGAATTATTAGAGGATGAATATACGGAGCGCGAAGAATTCTATAACAAATATTATTCACAATTAGCGGTAGCGCGAAAAATCATTCGCGATAATCAACAAGTAGCTTGTATAGAAAGCGATAAAGCAAGTGAGCGCTCTAAGAATTCATATACAGGGCATTGTATTGAGCTTAAACCTATCGAGTTACCAAAATTTGATGGTAATTATAATAATTGGTTAGATTTTGCAGATCTTTTTGAATCTTTAGTTAACAGAAATGAGTACTTAGACAATATAAGGCGTTTTCATTATTTACGAAGTTCATTACAGGGCGGTGCGGCGCAGGTCATACGAACATTAGAGTTTACCGCCGAAAACTATGCAGTTGCGTGGAAATTAATTAGGGAAAGGTACGATAATAAGAGATTATTAATTTCCAATCATATTAATGCCTTATTTAATATAGAGCCAATACATAAAGAGTCATCTAATAAATTGCGGCAATTAGTTGACATTTTTTCGAAACATTTATACGCGTTAAAGCAGCTAGGGCTACCTACTGATTCGTGGGACATACTCCTTATTCATATTATTTCTTGTAAGTTCGATACATCGACTTTACGCGCATGGGAGAATAGCAAAACACATAATGAAACTCCTAGTTTTGATGATTTTAAAACGTTTTTAAAATCAAGGGCGGACCTCTTAGAATCCCTTGAGGTAAATCAAGCTGAAAAACAAAATACACGGAATATTTCTCAGGCGGGCGCATATTCACGGAATACGAAATATTCACATAACATTCGCGGTCTATATTCATCACAGGGAACTTTAAATAAATCGGATAATACACAGTGTTGCCCTATTTGCAAAAGGGAACACACCATTTATCAATGCGGCGAATTTTCAAAACTTTCATCTAGGGACAGGTTTGATAAAGTAAGACAGGTCAATCTTTGCACGAATTGTCTTAAACCTGGACATTTCTATAAGCGGTGTAGACAATCAACATGCAAGAAATGTGCGTCAAAACACCATACGTTATTACATCCAGATAGGTCAAGCGAACAGAACGCAGCTTTAGTTCATCAACCGGTAGAAAACGCGAGCGATATACGATCTGCAGATAATATACAAGGTAGTTTAAACACTACCAATTTGTCAGTTTCGGCAGTTAGCGCTGCAGATCAAACTATACTGTCCACAGTATTAGTTAATATTTTTGACGGCCAAGGTAAGGCATACATAGTGCGAGCTTTGTTAGATTGCGGTTCACAAAGCTCATTCATAACCGAAAATTTATGCGATAAACTTAGATTAAAAACGACAAGCGCGAACATATCAGTCATGGGCATAAATAATATTGCATCTCCCGTTCGATTCAAATGCGAAATAAATATACAGTCGCGTAGCGATATAACTTTTCATAAAACTTTAAATTGTTTCGTAATACCAGAAATTACGGGGTGCGTGCCGGCATCTGAAATAAACATTAGCGATTTGCAGATACCTAAACATTTAAAATTAGCGGATAATTATTTTCATAAACCACAACGGGTCGAATTGTTGATAGGAAGTGATCTATTTTGGCAAATACTGGGCGCAAACAGAATTAGTTTAGGTAAAAATAAACCATTCATGCAAGAAACAATGTTTGGCTGGATCATAGCAGGGCCGTATATCAGCCAAAACAAAGCATCAGAAAAGCGAATAACTAAGTGTAATTTCACAAACACAATCGAAGTTACAGAACAGCTAAGTAAGTTCTGGGAACTTGAAGAGGTTTTCAATGGAAAACCTGCACTCTCGGGCGAAGAAATTGCATGCGAAAAACATTTCGAAGATACGGTGAAACGCGACGCGACAGGCAAATTCATAGTATCATTGCCATTCAAGGAATCGATAAGGTCACTCGGTGATTCATTTCGTCAAGCAAAAAATAGATTTTTAAATCTCGAGCGTAAGTTGAATAAAGATGCCAATCTTAAAACTCTTTATAGCGAATTCATCCAGGAATATAAAGAATTAGGACATATGAAAGGTTTATGCAGAATTACGGAAGCGGCAACAGACTTTAGGGTAAATACTACATTTTATTTTATGCCACATCATCCAGTTTTAAAAGAAAATTCTTTGACGACACGTTTGCGCGTTGTGTTCGATTGTAGTGCGCCAACTACAAACGGCATTTCATTAAATAGTATTCAAATGGCCGGACCAACCTTTCAAAATGATTTACTCTCCATTTTATTGCGTTTTAGAACACACTTATATGTAGTTAGTGCGGATATAGAAAAAATGTACCGTCAGGTATTGGTTGCAGATGATCAAAAATCCTTACAACGTATCTTATGGCGAAATAATCCGGAAGAACCGATTGAAATATTTCAGTTACAAACAGTTACGTACGGTATGAAATGCTCTTCTTACTTAGCGATTAAATGTCTAATGACATTGGCAGAGGAGCAAGAAGCTAAAAATCCTAACATTGCTAGCATTATTAAATCCGATTTTTATGTGGACGACCTTTTGACAGGTTTTGATTCAAAACAGAAAGCGCGCGAAGCATGTAAACAACTTTTTGAGGTCCTCAAAGGCGGAGGATTTACATTGCGTAAATTCTATTCAAATGATCCTGAAATATTGAGAGATATACCGGATAATTCAACTACGGGTTCCGTTATTCAATTCGGTGAAAACGAGAAGGCGAAAACTTTGGGATTATTGTACTCACCGCAATCAGATACTATGTTTTATAGCATAAGTTCATCTCTAGGCCATATAATCACAAAGCGAACTTTATTATCGGACATAGCTTAAATTTTTGATCCCTTGGGTCTATTAAGTGCGTGTACCATCATAGCGAAAATTATGTTACAACAACTATGGCTCGAGCGTCTTTCATGGGATGATCCCATACCGGAGCATTTAGCAAATAATTATTTACAGTTTAGGAATAAATTAGGAAGCTTAAACAATTTAAAAATACCTCGGCATGTTATATGTTCTAGTAAGGTCAAACTAGAACTTCATGGATTTTGCGACTCCTCAGAAAAGGCGTACGGTGCTTGCATATTCATTAAATCTACCGATTCGTTAGGCAGGTCGTATTCATTCTTATTATGTGCAAAAAGCAAGGTTGCGCCCTTAAAGCCAGTTACCTTGCCGCGTTTAGAGCTCTGTGGAGCAGTAATTTTATCGCGTTTGACCAATAAGGTCAAAAATTCATTAAATGTGCAATTCGATACGTGTTACCTCTGGACAGATTCATCGATAGTACTTAGTTGGTTGAAAACAGCAGCCAATGCATTGAAGACGTTTGTTAGTAACCGCGTAGCAGAGATCCAGGAAACCACTTCGTTTGCGCAGTGGCGTCATGTGCCAGGCAAAGATAATCCTGCAGATCTAGTGTCCAGAGGCGTGGAACCAGATAAAATAATGGAGTGCAACTTATGGTGGCATGGACCGGAGTGGATCATGCAAGATTCAGATAAGTGGCCAAATTTACAAGTTGTCCCTACTGAAACAAGCGAAACGAGGAAAAACATAAAGGTTCTTACGAATAAACTTGATGAAACACAGAATACGGAAGTATTTTCATTTGAGCGCTTCTCTAATATTTTACGTTTAAAAAGAACCGCTGCATATGTGTTCAGATTCATCCGCATGTGTAAAAATAAGGAAAGAACTTCTGAACCCCTTTCTTTGGATGAAATACATTCTGCATTTAATCGTATTCTAAAACTGTGTCAATCACAGCCATTTTCGAACGAAATAAAGCATTTGAACCAAAAGGGATCTTTAGATAAAAACAGCAAACTTATAAATTTATCTCCATTTCTTGATGATCAGGGCATCATGAGAGTAGGCGGGCGTTTAAAGCATTCCGAGTTTACGTATGACAAAAAACATCCCATCATTTTAGCGGCAGATCATATAGTTACGTCGTTAATATTTAATCATTTTCACAAGGATCTTATGCATGCTGGTCCTCAGCTTTTACTTGCAACTATAAGAGAAACTTTCTGGCCGTTATCAGGAAGAAATTTAGCGCGACGTACCGTACACAAATGTGTAAAATGTTTTAGATTAAAATCTAAATCCATTCAGCCAATAATGGGTGACCTACCTGCCCAGCGTCTCGCAGGTGGCCCACCGTTTATTGTAACAGGTGTAGATTATGCGGGCCCTTTCTTAATTCGCGATAGAAAGGGTCGAGGTTGTAAACTAATAAAGAGTTACATGTGTCTTTTTATTTGTTTTTGTACGAAGGCCATACATTTAGAATTAGTTACAGAACTGTCTAAGGAATCATTTCTGTTGGCCTTTAAAAGATTTATTGCGCGAAGAGGCAAGCCTCAAAAGATGGTCTCCGACAATGGAACCAATTTTATAGCAGCTAGTTCGGAGTTAAAATTGTTAAGCAAATTTTTAGAGCAGCACACTCCCGCGATAAGGGAATCCTTGCTAAAGAATAGTATTTCGTGGTCCTTCATACCTCCCTATTCTCCACATTTTGGCGGACTGTGGGAAAGCGGAGTAAGAACAGTTAAGCATCATTTGCATAGGGTTTTGGGAAACGCGCACTTAACGTTCGAGGAATTTTATTCGTTGCTTGTGCAGATTGAAGCTATAATAAATTCCCGACCGATTCATCCTTTATCCTGTGATCTAAATGATCTCTCCCCATTAACCCCTGCACATTTTCTCATCGGAAGACCACTTATTACCAATCCAGATCCAGATTTGCGTCATGTTCCAGTTAATCGGCTCTCAAAATTCCAGCATATTCAGCAGCTTTCTCAGCATATATGGGAACGATGGAACAAAGAATACATCTCCGAACTACAAAAACGCACGAAATGGACTACTACTAACGGTGAAGTTGCGGAAAACACGTTAGTGCTCATAAAAGAGGACAATTTACCTCCATTAAGGTGGAAGTTAGGTCGCGTGATCGAACTTTTACGCGGCAGTGATGGTGTAGCCAGAGTTTTTAGGATAAAGACAGACAATGGTATCATAACTCGTTCTTTTTCCAAGGTGTGTCCGCTACCCGTTTCGGAATAAGTGTAGTTTGAACATTTGAACATTTAGCATTAGCAGACGATTTTGTTGGCAGTGTTTGCCAAGGCGGGGGCCATGTTCACGCCTCTATCTAATTCAAATTTATTTTATGCATTTTTACAATCCGGCAACATAGTGGCGTAGGGAGATATATTATGCCATATGTGAAGATAAGGCGAGTCCCTTAAGACACCCCCAAGAAGACAGCACTCAAGTACGAGACGGGATCGGTGACACAACATTAGAGCGAGCGGACATAATACTTAATAAGCGTTATATATATTCATGTATTGTGTAATTCAAAATAAAATCAGTTTTGTTTTCGCACGGAGTTTGATTATTAACCAGCGGCACAAGCGAAGTGCGAAAACAAAACTGATTTTATTTTGAATTACACAATACATGAATATATATAACGCTTATTAAGTATTATGTCCGCTCGCTCTAATGTTGTGTCACCGATCCCGTCTCGTACTTGAGTGCTGTCTTCTTGGGGGTGTCTTAAGGGACTCGCCTTATCTTCACATATGGCATAATATATCTCCCTACGCCACTATGTTGCCGGATTGTAAAAATGCATAAAATAAATTTGAATTAGATAGAGGCGTGAACACCATTCTTCTCTTTTGTTATTTGTTTGCTCTTTTGGTCAAACTAATTATTTCTCGCTTGGCTTGGCTGAATAATTTAGTCTCCCTACAATTGTTATACATTTCCGTGCTCGACTGTTAAAATTTTTAAGAACTATTTTTAATTAAACTTTAAAATAAGCAATAAGTTCAGTTATTATTCTTTTGTTCCTTCACAATCCCATCTACGAATCCGCTCATTAAGCTAATTATTCAGTTCGGTTTAAACAACCATCGTCCCGTAATTATTAACCTCATCTCTTTGTTAATGACAAATATTTGCCTGCAGAATATTTCTCTGCTTAACGGATATAGCGGACCTATGAGATTCCAAAAACGGTACAAATTACAATCACAGAAATAATGAGGAGGAAGTCAAGTAACCTTGCTGCAATTATTCGTGATTTTATTGAGGAAGTTTTTATTTTTTTAGTCTCGGGCAAAACTTTCATAATTTAAGTTTTTTTATCTTTTACAGTTTTTGAATGAGTTCAAATTTTTAGTATTAAAGATTTTAACTGATATACAGAAACATAATTAGACAATGTATTATATGCAAACTATGTAGTTTTACTAGATTTTTTTTTTATTTAACATCTAATGTTTATTGCAATCTGTCTCTTTACAAACAATAAGCGATATGTATAATTTATGTACAATAAAATAGTGGGAAGCTACCCAGTGGCGAGCACCCAGGTAAGACATATTATAAATATAATCTATGATATAACAAATAATTTAAACATTCACTTAACAAACAGAGTTTCATACAGATAAACATCACTGACACACATATGAGTACACACAAGGCTAAAAACACAAATTAAGGAAAGATTTAGAAAACACCAGAATAGAAACTTGTTATTTTACCACACCATGACACTATGCTCTATTTCTCCTGATTTACTAGAGGTCCAAAGAGTCTGGTCGTTTTAATCTTCTTACGTGTGAAATGTTGAGCAGATCCGTGGCCAGCGGATTTGGATGACAGGATAGTCTGGTCTTATATACAGAGTTTACAGCAGATATTGCTTCGCAAACTGTTGGTAGCTGTAAATCGTGGTGTAATCTGTGGTTCGTGATATACCAAGGGGCATTACAGATCTGGCGCAGTACTTTCGATTGGAAACGTTGAAGTTTTTGTATGTTAGTATTACTTGCTGTACCCCAGATTTGTGCTGCATATTGCCATACCGGTTTTAAAACACATTTATATATCAGAAGTTTGTTTTCCAGGCTAAGATTTGATTTTCGACTCATGTACCAATACATTTCCCTATAGATTAAGCTGAGTTGGAGGCGTTTCTTCCAGATGTGGATGCCCCAATTAAGTTTGCTATCCAAATGGATTCCTAAGTATTTAACGACGGTATTAACTGGTAGTGGAGTGTTGTTTATAGAAACTGGTGACCGCGACACCTTTTTTTAAAGTAAACATTATTTGTGTTGATTTTAAACTGTTAACTTGGACTCGCCACGGCTTAAGCCAGCTCTCTAGTTTTAGTAGGTGATTTTGTAATACCTGGGCTGCTTCAGCTGCTGTAGAATTTGAAGCCATGATAACTATGTCATCGGCATATGTAGCGATTGTTGTATTGGTCGTCGTTGGGAGATCTGATGTGTATATTAAGTAGAGGGTGGGTCCTAGTATGCTTCCTTGTGGAACTCCGAAACAAATTGGAAACAGGTTAGTGATTTCCCCACCTCTTTTGACTTGAAAGAATCGATCTGTTAGGTAGGATCTTAAAAGTAAACTTATGGGATGAGGAAATATAGATTTAATTTTGGAGATAAGACCTACATGCCAAACTTTGTCAAATGCTTGAGAGACATCTAGAAATGCAGCAGTACAGTAATTTTTTGTTCTAGCGAATTTCTGATAGTCTTTACCACCCTATGAATTTGCTCGATAGTACCATGTTGTTTCTTAAACCCAAACTGATAATTCGATAAAACATTACTGTCGTATAAAATAAACTCCAGTCTTCTCAGAAAAAGCCGTTCAAATACTTTGGATATAATAGGCAACAAGCTAGTTGGGCAGTATGAAGATACTTCCGTGTGATCCTTATTAAATTTTGGAATAAGAACAATTTGAGCAACTTTCCATTGGAGTGGAAAATAACCTGTTTAATATTGTAATAAATATATAAGTAATTATACTTGCGGCTTCGTTGGGTAGATTTTTTAGTACTAAACTAGATATTAAGTCATATCCAGGTGACTTTTTAATTTCCAGATTACCAATTATTTCTTTGATTTCAGATTTCTTAACAGGTTTAATAGGTGGAGCCATTTGATATGGTGCATTTACGACTTCATGGATAGCTTGCTCTTCTTCAGCTGAGACTTCCCTCTGATGCGGTTGAAATACCTCGCATAGATTTACTAGAAATAAGCATGAAATATTTATAAAAAGACATACAAATTAAAATAAAAACTTAAAATTAAAACAAAATTTATTTTTTCTTAACAAAAACAAAATAAGAAAATGGAAAAAAATATATACAAATAACAAATTTTACTTTTGGAAAAACAAGCAATAAGCAAATGTTCGTATAAATGTTGCATTGTAAAATTTTGCCCACTATTATTTAATCAAAATAAGAATATTTTAAACATATTACACCTGGAGAGAGATAAAACTTGCATCATATGATCATGCAGGGAAAGATCCAATGAAAACGAAGTATAAATAGGCGTAGAATATCATGGCTCCCCAACCTGACATATTGGTACGGATGTACATTAAATGAACTTTTCAAAGCCGTCGTCTCTAAAGTTTGAATTGTCATGATGATTGCTGATCTCCGCCGCGTAAATGGCACTCTAACAAAAAGATCACTTAAAACGTTTTTATATGCTGAAAAACTCATTTATATATCAACACAATATATTATAATATATTTAAAATGGCAATTATGTCTCGAGTCATTTGTAAGTTCGTATTAGTACTTTCTGCCAATACCAACGCAATTTTTTATAATTTTTAAAATGTTTTACTCATATACATATAAACATACTAATAAACATTTTATATTTTAGTTTTATTGTAAAAGGGGACCAGTTCTTCCAGGACTACTATCAATGGCCTCTTCACAATAATTGTTAACTATTTTATTGAAGTCATATAATGTCATCCCTTGTTTATGGAGAGAATTTATTATGTCACTCGCAAAACTAAAATTACTCTTGAAATAAGCCAAACTGTTTTTTATTTTTTTTTTAAGATCATTTAATAATACTTAATTGCCTTGCCGACTGATCCGAGTAGGTCACAAATAACATTATGAAAATTTTTAAAATTTTCTACGTAATATATTTCAGCATCCTACTAAGTTCCGCAACTTGTCAAATACGTCTTGAGTTGTCAATACGTATGGAGTTGTCCTGTAAAGGCGCATTAACCTAAAATTATATATTTTTAGATTACTGGACATTACTGTTATCAAAATTACAAGTTTGTATGAATGAGTTAAAAATAGTTATAGGAATTAATTTTTATTTGCGTCTACTAAAAATAGGTTCATGTTTAATGATATTTTAAAACACAAATAGTACACAATGTAACAATAACAATTTCTCCGTGAAGTGTTTTTTCGCATTGAATTTTATGTCCGTAAATACTTAAGATGTTAAAGTTCTGGATCTTTTTACTATAATAGGTAAAAAAAAAAAATTAGAATAATACTTACCCACAATCTATTTATTCTACCACCAACGACCGGTTTCGCATACTATAATTTGCTATGCATCTCCAGGTCTTAAGGTACAAGGTACATGGTAAACAAGTACAAGGTACATGGTAAACTAAACGCTAAAATTACAAAACCCGCATTAGGGTGCTGTCTGTTAAAGAAATACAGCAATTATGCCAACATTATATGTCTGTGATTATTAAATATGACTTAAATTGAATAAAGCCGACAAATTAAAATTAAGTGACACAAAATAATCTAGTAATTTGAAATTAAATTAGTAAATAACCAATAAATACTACTTACATGCCGGTACAAGAATTATTATTTAGTGATTTAGAAAATATAGTTTAAACTATCCTGGTTAGCTGGTGATGGGTGATCATCGGTTTTATTGTAACTGTTTACCAATTAGAGGAAAAGTTTTTGGGGGGAGAGATACTAACAAATAAACTAGGAAGTAGGTGTTGTGTAATTGTTTGTTGAAATGAATGTGGTGTGTTATATTATTTTAAAGTTATTTACATTTATTCAATAGGTACATTTTGGAATTGTGTTAATTTATTGAATTATTTATTAAAAACAGACATCTTTATGATAATAAATGAAGGTAGATGCATAATTTGTGGGTGTGTAATAACACCAACTTAAAATAATCAAATTAGGATAAATTGATTTGGTCAATTTGGTATTGATTTGGCAATTGACTTGGTAAAATATTACAATTCTATAAGTTTTTACACATACCATTACAGATAACTCATTTACACCGACAATAGTTTTTTCATTCTTTGTATTTAATATTCATTTTGTTTAATATCTTATTACCAAATACTGACTTATAAGTTTAATTTTGTAAATCTGATTTTTCGAGTTTCTGATACAAAAATGTTTTTAATTGTTAAATTTAATTCATTTAGTCTTTGTTAAAAGTATGCCAATATTATTCATATTAGATTATAACTATCTATTTATATATTTAATCTATATTTCAGTTATTCCTTTTACTTCAAATTATTAAGTTGGTTAACCTTATTTACAATACTAATAAATGGAAGAAGAACTGTCACACTTTAACCTACAATTGCTTGTCAAATTTTACCTATTAAAAATCTATTTGACAACAAAAAACTAGCCTTTTTTGCCAGTTCCTTTCCTAGAAGTGATGTAGTACCACTAAGTGCCCCCCTTTTTAATTAAATGTCTGTTGTATCTTTTTGAGTGTGTTCTGTTTGTCCCTAAGTGTCTTTAAGTGTTTTGAATTTTAATTTAAATTTATTTTGACATCACAACATTTCTGCTCTAATAGAGAACAAATCAATTTATCATAATTTAATAATTACAAGTTGGAGTTATTGCACACCCACAAATTATACATCTACCTTCATTTATTTATCATAGAGCTGTCTGTTTTTAATAAATTATTCAATAAATTAACACAGATTTCCAAAATATACCTATTGAATAAATGTAAATAACTTTTAAATAATATAACACACGACATTCATTTCAACAAACAATTGCACAATACCTACTTTCTAGTTTATTTGTTAATATCTCTCCCCTCAAAAACTTTCCCTCTAATTTTTTATATTATATTTTTTTTTTATTTTACAATAAAGTTGAGCAGGGGTCGCAAAACACATATGCCCAAGTGAATACAATGTTATATAGTGTACAATTAAATGGCTACATTACGATAGTTACATATTAAGCACTAACTAACTAAATAAATATACAAAAACATAGGTAATAGCAAGTGTTTAGTACAAATTAAATGTTTAACTAAGGAGCAAATGGTCATCCAGTTTATCTTTAAAAATATTGACAGATGGAGCATCTATGATCTTAGCCGGAAGGCTATTCCATATCGAGAACACTCGATTACAGAGAAAAAATTGTCTAGTTGTTGTTTTCTTTTTAAACTTAAGTTTGTGGCCACGAAGACGATTGTCATTGTCTAGTATAAACATATCCCCCATATTTCCAAAGTTGTATTTTACTATCCGAAACGCAATAATTAAATCGTCTCGACGTCGACGTTGTTCAAATGTAGTGAGATTGGCCATATTCAGTTTTTCTGTATACGTAGGTCTTGTGCGACCAAAAGACATCCTAGTGCAGTGCCGCTGTACATTTTCCAGAATATTACGATCGAGCACTAATACCGGACACCAAACAGTTTCGCAATATACCAGAACTGGACGAATGTACAGTTTATACAGATAAACTGAGCTCATAAATGACACTTTCGCAAACGATTTATTTAGTAGATATAATTTACTTTTAGCTTTTTTAGAAATATGCAAAATATGTTTCGACCAACTTAGATTGTTATTAATTATAACACCTAGATCATTATGTGATTTCACTGTTTTTAACACGCGCCCATTAATAGAGTAAGGAAGACACGGATTATTTTAACCAATGTAAAGAACTGCACATAATTTGTCAACATTAAGAGGCAGCATCCAAGTAGAGCACCATTCCGATAAGCAATCAAGGTCATCTTGTAGTAACTGTAAATTTACGGAGGGATCGGAAAATAGCTGCGTCTCATCTGTATAGAAAGCTTTGCTGCATTTAATGTGAAATTGTAGATCACTTGAGTATGCTATGAATAAAAGTGGGCCCAAAACTAATCCTTGCGGTACCCCACTTAAACCCCGTTCTCTCAACTGAGAAAGAGTCCCCAACTCTAACACAAAACTTTCTATCTGTTAAATACGCGTCGATCCATCTCAGTAATTGACCAAGGATACCAAGGTGTTCCAATTTATGTAATAGTCTTTGCTTTGGAACTCGATTAAAAGCTTTAGCAAAATCGAGGTAAATAATGTCTACCAGGGTTTTTCTGTCTAATGCTCTTGACCATTCATTGACACACCAGAGAAGATTTGTCATTATAGAACGTCCTTTGACAAAACCATGCTGCTGTTCTGGTATAACCAATTCATTTTACAGAAAATCAGAAAGTGTCTCGGCAATAATAGATTCCATTATCTTAGATATTATAGGTGTTAAGCTGATAGGACGATAGTTATTAGGATTCAATTTGTTCCCTTTTTTAAAAATCGGTGTTACAGATGCGGTTTTCCATATAGGAGGCAAAATATGTGTGGTGAATGATAAGGATATAAAAACATATAGTGCGTAAGTTAAAGCATCAGAACATTTCTTTAAAAATAAAGAAGATATTAAGTTAAGACCAGGAGACGACTTATTTTTTAGGCTTTGAAGATGTTAAACTTTTTCAGAAGTAATGATTATATTTTCAAGGGAGGAAGAAACTCGTGACGAAGTAATATTAGGCAACTGATGATTAGTGGGTTTGACAGAGAAAACCTTAGAGAAAGTTGTCGAGTACTTCGAAATTCTCATAGTTACTTTGGGATATATCCCCATTATCATTTTCCAGTAAAGGTGTAGAAACTTTTGTTGTCAACGAAGATCTAATATACTTGTACAATATTTTACAGTTATTGCTAATGGCTATACTCTCTAAATAATAATAACATTCGATATGCTGACGATACTGTAATAATGGCAAGAAAAGCGGAAGATCTATATCTAGTTGAAAGTATGAATGAGATATGTAATAACTACGGCATAAGGATGAACGTCAAAAAAACCAAATATATGACCTTCAGTAAGAATCTAATACATGACACTAGTATCGCAATAAACGGTACCCAACTCGAAAAAGTAAGCGAATACAAATACTTGGGAACCCTCATCAATGAAACAGGTGACCAAAATCACGAGATAAAAAGACGTATTGAAATTGGCAGGTCTGCCTTTATAAAAATGAAAAAATTATTTTGTAATCGTGATATTAGTATTCAGCTACGAACTAGAATCTTAAAATGCTATGTATTCAGTACTTTGCTTTACGGTGTTGAGGTATAGACTCTTAAACAAAGGAATGTTAAAAATCTTGAAAGCTTTGAGATGTGGTGCTACCGCCGAATACTAAAAATAAGTTGGGTGGATAAAATTACAAATGAAGAGGTAATGCGCAGAATAAATAACGATCCAGAAGTTATACTGAATATAAAAAAGAGAAAACTTGAATACTTAGGCCACCTGATGAAGGAACAAAAGTACACATTTCTACAAAATATAATGCAAGGAAAAATCCAAGAACGCAGAAATCAAGTCCATAGAAGAATGTCCTGGATGAGAAATTTAAGAGCGTGGTTTGGCAGTACCACTAACGAATTATTCAAAACAGCAGTAAATAAAATTAGAATCGCCCTAATGATAACCAATCTCCGATAGGAGAGGTACCCAAAGAAGAAGAATACTCTCTTCGTAGGTAACACGAGCTTCATGTAAAGATTTCTTTAAGTTTTTGGCAAAGTCTCGACGAATTAATAAATTCTCTATGCGATTTATACGTCTATATTTGTTTCACAACTTTCTTGTATACTTAATCAGATATATTAATTTCCCATTAATCCAAGGTTTTATGATATTTTTGTATAACGTGTAAGAACTTATTTCAGAATACAATTGTTAAACAGTTACAATAAAACCGATGATCACCCTTCACCAGCTAACCAGGATAGTTTGAACTATGTTCTCTAAACCACTAAATAATAATTTTTGTACTGGCATGTAAGTAGTATTTATTGGTTATTTACTAATTTAATTTCAATTTACTAGATTACTTTGTATCACTTAATTTTTTTAAAATTTTCAAAAAACCCGCTTTAATATAATAAGGTTTAGTAGAGGAACGGTAACAATTAATTACACTTTATTCTTTTTTCGTACTTTTTCACTAGCACATGTTTTACTGTAAAGGGTGAACCGCACTGATCACAAATTTATAGATATCGCATATTAATTTTGTAATCTAAATTAAAGAAAAAAACTAAATTTTTTTTAAATTTTGCACAAAAAAACTAGACCATATATATCTACAATTTTTTTTCTTATAAAAAAGGTACTTTATCTATAAAACGTACTTTATATAATTGAAGAGCTTAATGTGAAACAATGACAAGCCTCAAAAAGGCAAAAGTGAGATATTTGACTTTGAATGTTAAAAATAATAATATAAAATCCAGTAACATTTTTTGTTGTTTTAATTTAGATATGTGGGTGCATGTTGCGCTATGGAACTATATTTATAACAATATTAATAAAATTACTCCAAAGTTGAGATAAAAACAGTCTTTATTTAAAAAAAATGTGGCTTGTTACATTATTACATTAATGATAAGTACCCAAAATCTTATTTAATCAACCAACTCGGCGACCTCATCAGCAACATCAGGGCTGACATCCTCTTGTAAACTCTTGTAGAATGGACGATACACTGAAGGTATGTAGGGTAATAATGATCTTACATTTTAGAGTTTCTTTTTTGCAATCCGAATGGGCTCAATATACTTCTGTTTTAAAGCAGATACAGTAAGCACATTAGGACGTCCCTTCTTGACAACACTAACGGGGTTGTAGGTACCATTCACAGAATATTTAACATATAATGCTTGTCTGTTATCACTCCTGAACAAAAAGGAAAAAACATTGGAAAAATCCAAAGATTGCTGGTCATCAGTGCGAGTACTCTTTTTAATGTTCTCTAAGAGTGGTTGTACATTGAGGAAATCTTCCTGCTTCATAACAGTTAAGTTGAAGGGCTTCTTTTTATTAGATTCTTTTATAATAGTTTGCCATTCCTCAGGAGAGTACACAAGCGGAGCATACTTTCTATGTCGTTTTTCTATAAGAGCAAAATCCCTGTCGGAGGGAAGGTGAGTGTGTCCGCTGACTAAAAAATGGTGTGTAATAGACTTAAACTTTTGTTCCTTCACTAGCTGGAACCATAAAGACATTAAAAGCCAGTTTTTGTTTTGCCTGGGACAATTATCCGTAAAGAAAACGAGATGCTCTACTTCACCTATCTTTGAGCTTAGAAATTTTATGAGTATTTTCCGTCCAGACAAACATATGACCAGCGTCTTCCGTACAATCATGGATTCCTAGATTATACATCCAGATTTTCCTGCAATAAAATGCAGGACCAGTGGTTAATTTGGGAATCGGTAACGCTTGCTGCAAGTCAAACGATATAACACATGTCTTGTTATCAATTTTGGACTGGGCTGTTTCGCTCTTCAGTAGTTGTTGCATTGCCTGAGCCTTACACTTGTGCAAGTTAAGTCTTGTTGTTAATTCGCTATAATCATTTTTTTCTGATTTTGCTGACTCTATTTGAATATTACTTTCGTCGCATGTCTTGCAAGTATCTGATTTTGGCAGCTTGAATCCAATATTATACTCGGTACAAAATATTTTACGGTAAGTATGCTCCTTGACTGGTTCAATTCCCATTTCTGTACACCAAGGAACATATCGATCCAAATAGAGACTGGCTATACTCATGTTATGATCCAGATAAACTTTATTCATGTTCTTGTGTCGACTGTAGTGACTTTGATACTTTGGAATCGAATGTATGTGGTTTTTAACACTTAGTACTTCAAAATCAGATATTTTGTTCACACGGTTTGTATGCTTTCCTCTGTTGTCTCTTTCTGGCACTAGATTTCCTTCTATCTTCTTGTAAACAATGTTATTTACTCTGCCCTTAGAAGCTTAAAGTCCGTGGATATTTAAAAATTCTGTTTTACAGACACGTGTAGTTTCACCATTAACATTAATGGAGTAGACTGCATTGCTCTTTCTATGCGATTCTTGATGTTTTTTCTTCTTTCGGTAGGACCTTTTCTTCTTAACAATATCTATACATCCGAATAAGTAGCTATTTTGTAACTCTCATGAACCGAGGTTCCAGAATTCATTAAAAATATTGCTCTCGTGGCCCTGAAGCTTTTCTCTACACTTCTTAGTGCAACTGCAAGGCGGTCCCAATTCTCGACCAGGCACATTTTTTTTTCGTTTTGTCGCTTACATATGGTTGCCCTAAATTTCGTCGAATTTTTCTTTTTGATCTTGAATAACAGTGTTTATTGCTTTGTCTCCATCGACCTGTTGGAGTTTTGTCGGGTGTGTTTGGTTTTGTCCTTTTTCTTGACGGACCTTGTTCATTATCCTACAACAAAATGCAATAATATAACAAGCCATGTCACAAGCCACAACAATCATACTTTAATCTTTAATGGTAATAATGTGACAAGCCACGTTTAAAAAAAAATTACGTACAGCTGTATTTTCATCACTTGAGTCACTTTTAGATTGTACATAGTCAGGATCACGGTCACTGTCATCGAATGTCGACTAAACCTCAGTATTTGTCTTACTAGAATCATCAGAACTCACAGAAATATCTGAATCGCTTTCGCCCATGTTCGCCATTTTGATGTGGCTTGTCATTATGTCGATAAGATACTAAGACAAACTAGATCTATGCAACACTGTTACCATAGGTTTGTCGCGTCATCTATTAACGACGGGCTGAAATAAATTTTTAGTGGCTTGTTATACTATTACTTTAACCGATCATAGCACTAATTTTTTTTGAACTCATGTGTGGCTTGTGATACTCAATGTATCCATTTTTAAAAGAAAGGTGCTACGCAAGATATTCGGAGCGGTCTGTGAGAACGGAGTATGGAGGCGTAGATATAACTTTGAACTGCAGAATATCTACAAGCATACGTTTGGTGGTAAAGATATTACCACTATAATTAAGCGAAACCGCCTGCAGTGGGCAGGACATGTAGCCCGGGCCCCTGAGTCAAACATGATAAAAAAGATTCTAACGGCGCAACCCGTAGGAATGAGAAGACGGGGTAGACCAAAGCTAAGGTGGATGGACGGGGTAACACAAGATGCCGAGAAGATCGGAGTCGGCAACTGGAAAATGCAAGCGAGGGACAGAATAGAATGGCGTAGAAAGCTTGAGAAAGTCGAGGCCCTCTAAGGGCTGTAGCAAGGTCCCTTAAGCTAGCGGGGACACATGAGCGGAATCCAATTTAACCTACGTAATATTTTTTCACCAATTTTTCACTAATTTATTACCACCCTAATAATTTTTCACCACCAAACCAACCTTAAGGGGAGCGATTCTGCTGGCTTAAGGTTCAAGCTAGCAGAATTCAAAAAAAAAACTTTTTGTTGATGGCATATTTTTTCACCAATTTTTCACTAATTTATTACCACCCTAATAATTTTTCACCACCAAACCACCCTTAATGGGAGCGATTCTGCTGGCTTAAGGTTTAAGCTAGCAGAATTCAAAAAAAAAACTTTTTGTTGATGGCATATTTTTTCACCAATTTTTCACTAATTTATTACCACCCTAACAATTTTTCACCACCAAACCACCCTTAATGGGAGCGATTCTGCTGGCTTAAGGTTTAAGCTAGCAGAATTCAAAAAAAAAACTTTTTGTTGATGGCATATTTTTTCACCAATTTTTCACTAATTTATTACCACCCTAATAATTTTTCACCACCAAACCCCCCTTAATGGGAGCGATTCTGCTGGCTTAAGGTTCAAGCTAGCAGAATTCAAAAAAAAAACTTTTTGTTGATGGCATATTTTTTCACCCATTTTTCACTAATTTATTACCACCCTAATATTTTTTCACGACCAAACCACCCTTAATGGGAGCGATTCTGCTGGCTTACGGTTCAAGCTAGCAGAATTAAAAAAAATATTTATGATCTACCACAGTGTTCTGCTAGGTTTTTACGAATTTATTACAACTTTAGTAATTTTTCACCCCTTACTACCCCTTTAACAAAAATTAAATAAATTTGTTTTTTCAAAAATACTTGAATACATTTACACGGTGTGTGTGTGTGCGAGTGTGTGTGTGTGTGTAAAAAACACTTCTGTTGTAATAATTGGTATATTTAATTAAAAATTACTTCTTACCTATTACTTATTAATTACTTACTAAAAGTACTACAAATTTCACTGGACTGATAAGTCCGAAAACGTTTTGAACTTAATCCTTTAGGATTTTTAAAATTTAATTAAATATACCAATCACAACAGTGTTTTACTTCAATGTTCGAGTTTTTTAACTATATGATATACAGCCAACTCACGGGAATGATCCCTTTTTAAGTTGTAAAATTTTGTTAAAAAATAGGTAGTGTACAAAACAACAATATTGCAATGTTTAGCATATAAAAAAGTTGGTGAAGTTGGTGTTTGTGTAAATTCTAGCATTTAAAGATGTAAACTACTTTCCTTATTTGAATTTCTAGTATTTATGGGAATTATCTTCCACACTGACACATACGGATTTCAAGATTGGAGGGTTATTGGAAAACAGATCCACTATTCAGCTTAAAATCTTTTTTGCAGAACATCGGAAGAGATCTTTTTCTTATAATTCTTATAATTTTAAGGTGCCATCTTCATCTTCAAGGTCTTCATCCATAATCCAATGGGACCGAATGTTATTCCTGAAGATCGGTTTTATAGAATAAGAACAGTTATAGACTTTTTAATAATAAAATGACTGCTCTGCGTTATCTAGTAAAATAATTATCGCTAGATGAATCGATGGTACCGTGGAAAGTTATACTTAGTTTTAAACAAAAGACATAAAAGACGATATCAAGGTTAGAATTAATTCGTAAATTAATTTATAAAAAAGCAAAGAAAGACGGAATATCGCACGCGAACATTTACCTATAAATAATTGCTAATAAATCGGACAAACGCGAAACGAAAACGAAAAGATGCAGAGTATGTCCTATCCTAAAAATAAGAAAAAACCCAATTTATGAGTGTGTGGATTGTGCCGAGAAACCAGATCTCTCCGTGGGCGATTCTTTCAAACATTTTCATAAACAAAATAAATAAGTTAATATTTTTTTGTAATAACCTTTAATTTTTACCTATATTCAACTGACAATGAATGAAAAATCGACAAAGAATTAAAATACATATATCTTTAAATTTTTAAAATGCTGCTAATATAAATTTATTTTACTACGCAAATAATCTATATCAGCTGTTCTGACCAACCGGTAATTTCGGTCTCATTTGAATATACCTACTTAAAATGTTTTGCAATATAAATTCTTTATGTTATACACCTAATCTTAAAATTATGTTTTGACCAATCGTTAATACTCTTCTTATTTAAATATTATTAAAATATTAAATACCTAAATTATTTTTCAAATTTTCATCTACCTAATGAATGCAAATCTTTTAACAATAGGGTGCAATAGGTGCGCACGATCCCGACGACCCTCCTTTACAATCAGATAAATAATGTAATAGACGTAATAAAATTATTTCAATTTGAATATTTCTTACCTGGTAATTTATTCTGTGAAATATAAAAATTCCATTGTATTTACTAAAACTCAACTTGATTTCAGTTATTTTATATTCATAAAAAGGACTAACGATTCGATTTCGCTTAGCCATGTAATACGACTCGAATCAGAGTCAATTTTTTAAAACGGGTAAAATTTATAGTTTTTGGAATAAAGTGTTTTCATATTTTTAATATTTAAACATTGAAAAAATAAATATTAGTTAGTATAGAATAACATTTGAAAATGTTTTTCAATTAGGGTAGTTGAGAAAAACATGACTAGGCTGATAAAAATATAGTAAAATTCTAGCAGAGCACTCTTGTGTTTTCAAAAAGATTTTTTATTCACCTAGCGTCAATGTGTATCTTGTTGAATGTTTCCCATTATCTGAAGCTTAGGGGGTCAAAAATTATAAGGGTGGATCAAATTTAGTAAAAACCAGGCAAGCAACTTATATTTTCAGTTACAAGTAGAATACAGTAAAATTATAAAAATAGATTTTTTATCACCTTAAATTTTAAGATAGTAGAATGATTGACTCCTCATAGAGGGTAGTTGAAGGGTGAAAAATTACTAGGATGGTAATGTATTAGTGCAAATCTAGCATAATACTGTAGTATCTCATATTTCCGAAAAGATTTGCTTTGCATTCAACCATCGTAAATGTGTAGATGGTGGAATTGGTGAAGTTCGTTAACATTTAGTAAAAACTAACCAGAGAGTTTCTTATTTTACTTATAAATAGTATTTAGTAAAATTATAAAACAAAACTTTTTCACCTTTAATTTAAACATAGCAGAACTATTGACTTCCACTAAGGGTTAGTCGAGGGATAAAAAATTACTAAGTTGGTAATAAATTCGTAAAAACTTAGCAAAATACTGTGGTATATCATAAATAATTTTTTTTAATTACGCTGGCTCGAATATTAAGCTAGCAGGAATGTTTCCAAATAAGATTGGTTTAGAGATGGAAACTTATCAGGGTAAAAATACCTTTTTATGTCAGTTATAAGTAGAGGATAGTGAAATTGTAAAAAAAGATTTTTTTCACGTTAAATTTTAACCTAACAGAATTATTGCCTTATCACAAGGGGTAGTTTAGGTGTGAAAAATTACTAGGGTGGTAATAAATTAGTAAAAACTTAGCAGAATACTGAGGTATTTCAAAAATACGTTTTTTTCTTATTTTGCTGGTTCAAATATTCAGCTTGTAGGAAAGTTTTCGAATAGGTTTATGGGAGCAAAATTATCAGGATGGTCAAAGTTTAGTATAAACTTAACAAAACACTTTTTTATTTCAGTTATAAGTAGTGGACAGTAAATTTGAAAAAAAATTTCTCCTTAAATTTTAATCTAACACAATTATTGACTTTTCACAAGGGGTAGTTAAGGGGTGAAAAATTACTAGAATGGTAATAAATTCGTAAAAACCTAGCAAAACACTGTGGTATATTATAAATATGTTTTTTAATTCTGCTGGCTTGAACCGCAAGCCAGCAGAATGGCTCCCCTTAAGGGTGGTTTAATGGTGAAACAATATTAGGGTGGTAATAAATTAGTGAAAAATGGGTGAAAAATATGCCATCAACAAAAATTTTTTTTTGAATTCTGCCATCTTGAACCTTAAACCAGAAGAACCGCTCCCATTAAGGGTGGTTTGGTGGTGAAAAATTATTAGGGTGGTAATAAATTAGTGAAAAATGAGTGAAACTACATGTCATCAACAAGAAGCATTTTTTTTAAATTCTGCTAGCTTGAACCTTAAGCCAGCAGAATCGCTCCCATTAAGGGGGGTTTGGTGGTGAAAAATTATTAGGGTGGTAATAAATTAGTGAAAAATGGGTGAAAAAATATGTCATCAACAAAAAGTTTTTTTTTTTGAATTCTGCTAGCTTGAACCTTAAGCCAGCAGAATCGCTCCCATTAAGGGGGGTTTGGGGTGAAAAATTATTAGGGTGGTAATAAATTAGTGAAAAATTGGTGAAAAAATATGCCATCAACAAAAAGTTTTTTTTTTGAATTCTGCTAGCTTCACCCTTAAGCCAGCAGAATCGCTCCCCTTAAGGTTGGTTTGGTGGTGAAAAATTATTAGGGTGGTAATAAATTAGTGAAAAATTGGTGAAAAAATATGCCATTAACAAAAAGATTTTTTATTTTATTATTCTGCTAGCTTGAACCTTAAGCCAGCAGAATCGCTCCCATTAAGGGTGGTTTGGTGGTGAAAAATTATTAGGGTGGTAATAAATTAGTGAAAAATGGGTGAAAAAATATGCCATCAACAAAAAGTTTCTTTTTTGAATTCTGCTAGCTTGAACCTTAAGCCAGCAGAATCGCTCCCATTAAGGGGGGTTTGGTGGTGAAAAATTATTAGGGTGGTAATAAATTAGTAAAAAAGGGTGAAAAAATATGTCATCAACAAAAAGTTTTTTTTTTGAATTCTGCTAGCTTGAACCTTAAGCCAGCAGAATCGCTCCCATTAAGGGGGGTTTGGTGGTGAAAAATTATTAGGGTGGTAATAAATTAGTGAAAAATTGGTGAAAAAATATGCCATCAACAAAAAGTTTTTTTTTTTGAATTCTGCTAGCTTCACCCTTAAGCCAGCAGAATCGCTCCCCTTAAGGTTGGTTTGGTGGTGAAAAATTATTAGGGTGGTAATAAATTAGTGAAAAATTGGTGAAAAAATATGCCATCAACAAAAAGTTTTTTTTTTGAATTCTGCTAGCTTGAACCTTAAGCCAGCAGAATCGCTCCCATTAAGGGGGGTTTGGTGGTGAAAAATTATTAGGGTGGTAATAAATTAGTGAAAAATTGGTGAAAAAATATGCCATCAACAAAAAGTTTTTTTTTTGAATTCTGCTAGCTTGAACCTTAAGCCAGCAGAATCGCTCCCCTTAAGGTTGGTTTGGTGGTGAAAAATTATTAGGGTGGTAATAAATTAGTGAAAAATTGGTGAAAAAATATGCCATTAACAAAAAGATTTTTTATTTTATTATTCTGCTAGCTTGAACCTTAAGCCAGCAGAATCGCTCCCATTAAGGGTGGTTTGGTGGTGAAAAATTATTAGGGTGGTAATAAATTAGTGAAAAATGGGTGAAAAAATATGCCATCAACAAAAAGTTTCTTTTTTGAATTCTGCTAGCTTGAATCTTAAGCCAGCAGAATCGCTCCCCTTAAGGTTGGTTTGGTGGTGAAAAATTATTAGGGTGGTAATAAATTAGTGAAAAATGGGTGAAAAAATATTACGTAGGTTAAATTGGATTCCGCTCATGTGTCCCCGCTAGCTTAAGGGTCCTGCTGTAGCACCAAGATGATGATGATGATGATGTGTGGCTTGTCATTGTTTCACATTAAGCTCTTCAATTAAAGTTGAATTATGTGTCCGGCCTCAATACAATACAAATACAATATCTCGGTAAATATTAAATTAAATTCAGAAAACGGCGTTTGAAAATTTTTATTTTAAAAGAAGAATTACAAGCTGTGGTTTAAAATTATCTCACCTACATTTTAAATTTTAAATATGTTTTTTTATGACATACAGATTCTTGGTAAATCGGTTTTTTCCGTTTTTCTCCTACACGAGGAGGGTAGTTTTAGTGGAAAGCAGGGAAATAGAGGAGTAAACATTTTGCATATTTTTAGGCCCCCTAAATTAACATTTTCAGTCAAATTCAGCTTGTTCGTATATTTTTAGAAGTTTAGTAGCATATTCGTCTCTAACGACTGGAGTATAAAAAAATTAATTTATTTATAACATAACAAAAACATCTTTAAAATTTAGTAATGCGTTTTTTAGGTAGCTATATTAAAGTTACATCGGAATAAAAAAAGAAGAATTGTATAAACAAAATTACTCTATTGTAAACCGAGAAATTTTTTTTTACTAATACCGATTTGGAACTTTGAAAATTTAATTTTCTTCAACCTAATTCTTTTGCTTTTTTTAGCGCATTACCGATCATTTTTATTATTATAATACGTTATGAATATCTAAAATATTATATGAAACTTCTTATCGAGAAAATGCTCCAAAAAAAGGTAATAGTTCAAATATTATCATTCTATTATTTATAACTTCGCACATGCCGGTCAACTATGACCAATTGTATCTCAAGAACCACTGCTCGTAATTCAGCTTTTTTTAAGAAGCGACTTGTTCAACCTTTTCCAACGCCGTTTTCTGAATTTAATTTAAAATAACACTCACCGAGATATTCTATTTGTGTATGAGCCAAATAATCTGATTTTAATTCCATAAAGTACGAAAGATAGGTAAAGTGCTTTTTATAAGTAAAAAAGTGCAAACTTCCATATATGGCCTAGTTTTCGTTGCACAAGATTTTAAAAAATCTCAATTTTGTAAAAAAATTTAAATTGCAAAACTATTATGCGAAATCTAATAGATCGATTTTAATGAAATCTAGTGGGCTGTTAAAATATCTATTAAGATTTTTTAGGCTAGTTAGGACGGATCTAAATGCAATCTAAGTAGTTGAAAAACATCAAATAAGAAAAGGCTTGTTTTTCATTCTTTTTTTTTATTTATTGCAATTTTGTAGCAAGGTTAATATAATTAATCAAGTCTTATCTTTAATTATCGCTGTTTTATTTTATTGCAACTTTGCTTCGAAATGAATCGTTTTAAAGTTTTAATCAAGGAAAGTAGAAAAAAAAAAGCGATGTTATTAGTAAAGTATTTCAATTTTTTTAATAATACTCCTGTTCTATTTGAGAGGGAGCATAAGTCAGTTTTATTGCTGTCATCTCTCACATCTACCGCAAAACAAATCGACCCTAGTCTATAGTGTTTTTTGACATGTCTACGAAATATGCTGATCTAAAATAAGCAGATCTTTGCTTAAATTCTGTAATTATAAAAAAAAACAGATCCGTCCTCGTCTATAGTGTTTTCTGACGGGTCTACCAAATATGTTGATCTAATTCTAAATGATTAAATTCTGTTATTATTAAAATAAATATTTGCTTGTGATGTTATCAGTTACAAAAAATACAAAATAATCAGGTGATAAATACTCTTATCAATTTATAAGCTATTGTATTCTTTTACATTGATAGAATTTTGTTCAAAACTTAAGTAATATACGTTAACATAACATATTGTAACATAATTTAACAAACCGAAGAGTAGGAAGGCGTGTAATTAATTGCTAGTAATTAGCAAGATCTCACCATTTATCTCTATTAAACCATTGTTTAATTCAAGTAAAGTGACAATTATTGCAAATTATAATCCTTCTATTGTTTCTTACTAAACTATTTAATAATAATATTTAGGAATACAAAGAATAATTCTGCATTAAAATATTAATGATTTTACCATTGATACAATAAAAATAGCGGATCCATGAGACTAGCTGTAGAACGGTAAAACCAGACAAGGCTACCGACCTAAGAAGAATAAAAATGAGTTTATTTTCATTTGTTTAACTATCAGAAAGTAAAATATTATTAGAGATGCGGCGAACCTACTCGAAATGATGTATTAATAGCATAAACAATATATCCGTAATTGCTACAAATCGTCACCACATTATCTGTGTTAAGATTATCTGTGACAGTACAGAAAAATGGTGGTGGTAACTCAAGCAAACAGTATTAGGTAGGAAACATGATATTAATAAACATAATTTTTGTAGTTAGTTTATTAGATTTTCCCTAAGTTTTTATCAACTATAATCTTAAGAGTAAAAAATTACTGCAAAACATTATCATAATTCGTACCATAGCCCTTAGAGAGTATCGACTTTAACCAGTTTTCTGCTCAAATATGTTCCATTTGGTGTTTAGATTTTTTAATTTAAGGCATCGATCTTCTCAGTGATTACGTTATTCCGTCTACTATTCAGTTAAGTTTTTTCTACCGCATTTTCTAGTACCCACTGGTTAAACATTCGTATTTGTAATTAGTTTTATTATACCTATTTGATTCTAGTGCCCGGACTACATATCCTGACTATTTAAGGCAGATGTGTTAATGTATTATGTCTTTTTCTTCAAACTTGTGCTTGTCTAAGTTTTATTGTCAAAGTTGTATCTTTACCTCCACATTTTGTCTCCATAAATCGCTTCAAATATTTTGCGTGGTACAAGTCTTGTAAAGATAGATAAAGGGCAGTCTTGTTATCAAAATTCCAGTGATATATTGCAAAACCTTACTATTTTTGTTTTATATAAAAATTTATGGCTTAAACCTAATATATTTAAGTTACAGAAATTTTCTAAGTAGCTGAAATACAAACTTATCTGTAAATACTGTCTGCGTATTGTAAGTGGTAATTTCTTAGCTTCAATTTCCATATTAGTAATAGCAGTAGGTTTAAGTAACCAAGACACAGTCTCAAAAATATATTCCTTTGAAATGATATTTTTTTAGTTTCAATTTTATTAAGATATTCTGTTGATGCGGACAAACATGACAGCTTTAATAAAAAATTAGTCGAATCATTAAGCGATAAAATAGCAATGCGATATTCGGACCAGCTCTCCAAGTTCTCCTACAAAATTCTCTTACCATATTTAAGGAATTATTTTTATAATAAAATAAATTTGATACTTTTATAACAGTTTACGAACCAAATGTGTGCCAATATAGTTGACACAATTTTTGATCGGAAATTCGATTTTATCTAATTTGAAGTTGCCTTAAGAACTTTGGCTCTTTCTTGAAAAAATAGCTAATTTCAGTCTTTGCAAATAATATGGACAAGAATAGAGACTGTCAATAATTTTTCAAAATTTGAGTTGACGACTATAATTGAAGGTGTACTACACATCATCTGCAAATTACAATATATAGAGGGTGGAGGTACTAGATATCTAGATTTACATTTTACAATGAAAAGAGAATTGTATTTAAAATACTACCCTGTGAGATTTTTATCTATTATTGTACTTTAAATCTTAAGAAATACCTTTAACATTAAAGGAATTATTTATTGCTTTATTATTTATTTCGTTAGATTCTTTAATAAATAATATGTATATTATGTTTTCTTTTGTTTTTAACCTTCGTCTTCCCACGTCGGTAAAATTACGTGGAGTCCCATGTGGGTTCCATTTGTACCCCAAAGAAAAATATGCGTGTATTTAATTTTTATTATAAGAAAATGAAATAAAATCTTAAATGAACACATTTTTATTACATCAAAGGGTATATCGAACAAAAAAATAATTTTCATCATTTCCTTAAATTAACTGTAGGAATAAAAGATAAATCTTAGGACCGAAAACTAGTCTGAAGTTTCTTGGCATCGGATGCAAATTACTTCCTTGATATGGTGTTCTGCACATACAAATTTTTAACCCGGCTTACAAAATTGCCTTGATTTACGATCTTTATTTCGACTACATAAGTAGCAACGTCCACTTGAAGATCGTTCACAGGCTACTTCCATTTACATCTTCACCAGCGACAACTCTGGAAGGACATCTTGCATGTACTGCTTCAACGTCTTACTCAATCGTACTTCCTCATTATATCGCCTGGTAATATTTTCTTTTACTAAAGCTTCTGCTAGATTTAGTAAAAAATTACGTCTATCATCTTTTTCTCTAGATGAATCCGGTTACTTGATACACCATAACATGTAAGCGTTCAGGCCAGAAATATCCAATATTTGGCCAAACACTGCCATTGGCCATCGGTTGTATATCCTACGAGTAGAGTATTGCTTTACTACCTTATTTGTGGTATCTATTTAGTTCGATGTTCTGTTCTTAGAGTTGCGACATATACGTAGTAATTTGCAAAGCCGCCGATAATACAGATGACACAGATTCCCACGCGGGGTACGAATGTACCCTAAGCCGAGCATAATTTATATGTTTTTAATTTGAAAAATCGTTACTGATTTTATGAATAGGTTATTATTTGCAATACCCTAATGGACACAAAATAAAATTATCCAAACGAAACAGGCGCTAATTTCAAAAATATTACAAAAAATGTGTATCTGGGGTACAGCTGTACCCCACCCGAGAAGATGAAGGTTAATATCTTTTTGTTTTGAGCCCATATTGTTGTGCTACAAAGTCTAGTAAAATATCTAGTCCTAAACTAAAAACGTCCTTACGAAAGTATAGTAAGCAAACTTAATCTTATGCAATTCAATGCCTCCCAAGTAATTCCAACGATTCGGAACAGCTTATGCTCATCACTAATACCTATATACATCCATCTCTAACCAATTTAGTTTATTTTCGTTTGTTTACCCATTAGAAAATAATCCCAACGTAATGTCTCTACATTATTTAATGACCGAGTTTATTATTAAATTTAATATTTTATGTAGTAGACGCATTAAACAACGGCTGATTTTGACCATGTAATTTAGTTAATTTACGGTTTATTTAATGTTCCACGGTGTCATCGCTTGTTAAATAAAGCAGTATAATTCTATTGTAGTTAACATCAAAGACTCTGTTATAATATGTTGGTTAAAATGTACAGCAATAATAATACTTATTATTTAATAATATAACTGCTATAGTAGATTCGTGAATTTTTGAATATAATTTAATTTATAACATAAATGATAAAAACCTTTTAAATTTCAATTTTGTTTTTGTTCTAGGCCAGGTACTTCCCTCAATATATAGCTAAAGAAATTAAAGAATACGTCATACAATAAGTTTGAAAAAGTTAGAAAGTTGCGACAGTTTAAGTCGTTTCGGAATCAAGACGGAATAATAAATCAAAATTTGAAGAAAAGATTCTTCCGCGAACAATGTTGTGAATTTAAAACGTTTACCTGTGCCCACCTATATTAACAACAATAGCTGACCCTTACTAACAATAGCCTATTCATATTTTAATCTCTTTTAAGTCTCTGACGCTTTTACTTTAGCGAAAATTCTGAAGTGTTTGTATGAATAATTATTATTTTTTTTAACAATTTTTAATTCTGTAGATCTGAAGACAAATTGATTTTTCATCCAATCATGTCAGGCCTCACCCATATAAAAGTGCAACAAAAACTTCGTACTTTATTACTAATACAGCTTATTTCAAATTAAGTGCCAAGCCCTTCCACGAAATAATCAATCACGCAGACAATAGAATATCTATGATCAGACCCATGCAGTGGCGTTGCAATAATAAACAAATTAAATTATTTAAAATCACACTAATTACAAAATTATTACTTACTTAAATAATAAATGGAGTTTAATTGTACATAGATTGTTTTATAGATATCAAACTTTTTGTTTGTTATAATACCATCTTTAATAATTGATACTCTATAAAGTTTGGTAAAAGTTAATCTCTAATGTAGTATCACTAACTTTAAAATCGTAAGTCATTATTAACGACTCGTTGAGGACATACAAAGAACTGATAAGAATTATTTCCGAGAATTTCTAGTCACTGGATTTCAAACGAGTTCGTAATTTAGTCTCATTATGTTGTCGAGTCTTAACAAGAAAGGTGCTACCACGCGTATTAGAACTATTTTGTAGAATGGAGATGGTTAAGTGTAGTACGAGTAAATAGATCAGATTGACACCAGAATCCAAAGGAATAGTTTACAATGTATTTAAATATATGCAAGTACTATTTCCTGAAGATAATCGAACCAGTATTAAACAACGTGTGAGGGAAGCTATTGGAGTACCTATCTTTACGTACAGTAGAAAGAATCATTCAACAAGCGAGTATGTTAACAAACGCAGAGACAAATAATACACTAAAATTTCCAGCTACAATACTTGCTAAAAGAAAAACACCCGTGACAGACTTAAGGGAGTATGACAAACAGTTCATTAGAAATAACATTAATCGTTTTCATGAGATTGCACGTTGTCGTGTACCGTTGAAGCTTTTGCAGAATATGCGAGTGAAAGTATATATAAGTGTCAGTTATTTTTACAGAATTGTGAAAGATTTGGGATTTAAATGGAAGAAAACGATAGATAATCGACGTTTATTAATTGAACGTAATGAGATTCGTGCTCTGTGCATTAAACATTTGGACAAAATTAAATATTACAGAAGCGAAGGCAAGCCAATTGTATATGCTGATGAAACCTATGTACATACAGCACACTACGCCAAATAGCTGGACAGATGACAGTTGCAAAGGATTGATTGTTCAAAAACATTTCAATAGGAAGTAGGTTGATTATCGTACGGTGGTGGGGAGATAGGTTTCATACAGAATGCCCTTTTGGTTTTTGAGTCAGGAGCTATGACAGGAGATTATCATGACGATATGAATTCAGAAAATTATTAAAAATGGCTGAAAAAACAGTTAATACACAATTTTCCTGTTGGAATCTATTGTTGTTACTGATAATGCGTCATATCATAATGTACAAATTAATAAAGCATCCACCACTAATTCTAAAAAAATGGATATGATATCTTGGTTGACAGAAAAAAAAATTACCATTTGTAACGTCAATGTTAAAACCGCAATTGTATGAAATCATAAAACGAGACAAACAAGATCATATTCAATAAAAATTTGACAAAGTGCTGCAATAATGTGGACATATTTCTTTAAAACTTCCGCCATATCATCCAGACTTGAACCCTATAGAAATGGTTTGGGCGTAAATAAAAAACGAAGTTGCAAAACAAAACGTTTAATTTAAGTTAGAAGATATAAAAGTGTTGGTGGAACAGGAATTTGCTAGAGTAACTGTAGATAACTGAAGGAAAGTGTGTGAACATGTTGTCAAGGTTGAAGAGAAATGTTTGGAAAGTAACCGTCGCATAGATGTAATTACTGAAGAATTAAAAATTGATTTAAATAATTCTAGTGGCCACGATAGTGCATCTGATTACGAAAGTGAATAATATAATTTAACATTACAATGTACCTATGCAACCTATGTGAATATAAGTTTTTCAACCTGACCTGTATGTATGTATTATTTTTTTACTTTATTACAATCATTTCGTATAATCTTCTATGTAACTTTCTAATCTTTATAATTAATATTTATTAATACTGTAATCTGTAATACGTATCTATGGTTTCACATACAGACAATATATGTATGTAATATATTGAAATACTATGTATTAATATGTAGTAGAATATTGCCAAAAATATAATCTAGTATCATTGTTTAATAAATTGTGTGTACCTATCTTGACCAATTTGATTTAAATCATAAGTATTTTTTGCAACACCACTGCTTTGTTTGGTGAGGCTTTACTGTTCCTAGAAATTTCCGCCACTACAGTTAAAAAATGCAGTAACATTGACGCTATATACCTTTTCCACTCATAAAAAGATAATTTCTATTGAAATTTAAAAAGAAAAAGATACAAAGAACTCAAAATATAGTAAATTAAATAAAGGCCTTTACATTGTAGTAATAACCGAGTTGTAGGTTTTAAAACAAGCTCCACACAAAACAAAATACAAAACAAAATAATTACAGTTTTACTTACTCACTATATTACAGTTTTACTAATTCACAATAAAGTGAATCTAAGTGCTTTTTCTCACCGCAAGTATAAAATCTGTAAATACAAACATTAATTTAATTCAAATAATCAACATTTAAGTTAAATCCACGTGAACAAGAATCAATTTTTGATTATAAATCAACAACTTTTTACTGCTACATTTTATCAGTTCGAGTATCAAAGGGATAGGACCGGACTAAGTTTTTAAAATTTATTGATGATATTAATTAAAAATGGATAATTTTCCGCCTCTTGGGGCCCTTGAACAAGAACTGGAACAGCATTTGCCAAATCCACATATGAAACAATCTTTTGCAACTGTCACAAATCAAAATTTACCTAAATTTCAATCCAAATCACAAGCAACAGTATTTCCTGCGCTGTAAAATACAAAGTTGGAAGAACATTTATTCTAAGTTGATGATTTTCTTCTTTAGTTAACAATTTTGTACAAATTAAAAGGAATAATACCTGTAAACCATCAAAAAAATCAGGCTAGTAAATTAATGTAACCTAGTAAAAGATTATTTATATCAAATGTTTGTCTTTCAATCCCATAAATATATATCAAATTTTACAATCAAATAATAATCTTTATAGTCAAATTCGAGACTTTTACAATGTATTATTAACTGCCACCGAAGAAGCCTTTAGTAAAATAAATTCTTAACGATTAAATTTATCAGTCCTGAAGTCACAGAAGTTAAACGTTTCAATTTCCACTTCGGAAATCGTTTTCCAAAGTGGAAATTGAAACTTCGCTAAACTTACTTTAATCTTTAATTGTGATTTTTTCCATTAAAATAGTAATTACTTTAAGATGCCACAAGAAAAAAGCTTCAGAACAGCATCAATTAAAATTAAATAAAGTTAAATAAATACTATTTTTATTTGCAAAAAGCCACAACTTGCGTTTAAAATAATTTTATTTTTGACGTTTAAATTTCAACTTCGGAAATCGTTCTCAAAACACAAAACATTATTGTTATTTTGTGTTTTGAAAACGATTTTCGAAGTGAAAATTGAAATGTCAGAAACAGCATTATTTAGCTTTAATTGTGGCTTATTTTCAATAAAAATATTCGACTTCCCAAACCAAGTCGTGAGACACCGTAGTTAAAGCTGTAGACACTAGAGTGATGTAAGCGGAACTCTGCGAGAGGTGGACTATCTTTAACTTGCTACTCTTAATAAACTCGTGCTATAAACCAAACAAGGTATTCTAACTATAACCACGAAAATAGGAAAGAAGAAACTGGTGGTATATTCAGCCTATTTTTCAGGTGACTAGGCTCTTGGTCTATCAATCATTATAAACGATATAGTTGTATATTGTCTAGATAAATAATTACAGCTCATTATAAGACGTGATACCAACGCACACTATACCATATGTAGCAACATAAACATTAACCCTAAGGAAGAGACTATTCTAAATTTCATTTTATCTGAAGGGTTATTTATTTATTTATTTATTGACGGGCTAAACCCTTTTTCAATTTTTGTACAATATGTATAAAATACAGTAAGATACATAAGCTAGCTACAACAGTTTATTAACATGTTTTTTAAATGATGCAATTGAAGTATTAAATAATTCTAAATCTGTGGTAATTTTTCGCCGTACGTAACGTCCTAGAAATAACTTCATTAAGTCCATAATTAGTAGAATGGAAATCTACAATAACAGGTCAGAATTACGTATTCTTCGCATAGGTATATTAAATGGGAATAAACCCAAAATTTCAGGGCAATGAATAAATCCATTCAGAAGCTTATGTAAAAAATATAATTTGAATTCAGCTCTTCTTGTCTCTTATTTGTTCATTTTAAGTTGATTAAGAATATAGCTGTAATTATAATCTCCACGTCTTAAACCCATTTTATAACCACATATTCTTAAAAATCTGTTTTTTGAACTTTTTCTAATTGAGTTTTCTGGGTATTATAAAAAATACACCACATAATACAGCAGTATTCTATATAACAAATAGTGTAGTTCTTTGAAGAATGAACAAAGAACGGGAGATGTTGATCACCATCAAGAGAAGAAAGTTGGAATATCTTGGTCATGTGATGAGAGGGAAAAAAGTACCGATTGCTCCAGTTAATTATCCAAGCAAAGATTCAGGGCAAACGAAGCGTGGGGAGACGACGTATATCTTGGCTGCGCAATTTAAGAGACTAGTTCCAATGCACATCTAACCAATTATTTAGAACAACAGCTTCAAAGATTACGAATAGCAATGATGATTGCCAAACTCCGTAGCGGAGAGGGCACTTGAAGAGGAAGAAGAATTCTATAATTAATCGCACTAGCGAACAGTATAATATTTTAAACGTAAAAACTGAAAAGTCCTTTGAATTTCTCTAAATAAATTTTAACATTTTAAGGGCACGTGAAGTTATGTCATTAATACAATCAATAAATTTCAGTTGTCTATCCAGTGTTATACCCAAATCCCGTACCTGACGTATCTCTTGCAGAACAGTACCATTAAGTGTGTAATTATTATTAAAAGAAGCCTGCGTTTTACTAAACGTGATTTTAAATTTTTTTTAGATTTAAGTTTAAAACATTTACTTCACACCAACGTGAAAAATTATTTAAGGACAACTGCAAAAACATTTTTAATCAGAGAGGCAAGCAATAGATCTGAAGATTTTTATGTCATCAGCGAATAAGAGAAATTGGTCGGAGTTAATTACTGTTTGTAAATCGTTAACAAATATATTAAAAAGCAGTGGACCCAAATGAGAACCTTGTAGAACACCTTATGTTATATAAATTGGTTTTGACAAAAAACTACCATATTTAACCATTTAAGAACGATTAGACAAATAATTATTAATCCAATTTGAGATATAATCGCTAATGCCATAGCCACAAAGTTTGGCAATCAAAATCTGATGATTGACTCTATCAAAAGCTTTTGAAAAATCAGCATAGATTGAATCGACCTAAGAATCAGTCTCCAACGAGTTAATGATAAAATTTGTATAATACACGAGATTTGTAACTGTGAATTTACCTTGGCTAAAACCATGTTGTTCACCAATTATTATGCTTTTACAATCAAAACCTAAAATTCTATTTACAAGAAAATCTAATAGTTTTGGTAACTCTGATTGTATACAAACTGCACGGTAATTTTCAGCTTTATCTTTCTGACCAGACTTGAAAATTGGTTTTGAAAAACTAGATTTCCAGAAATTGGGAAATATCCCTGATGTTAGTGTTAGGTTAAATAAATGGTGTATTGGTTCTGCCAAAGGGTATACACATTTTTTTTAAAAATACAATGGAACTTCGTCAGGTCCCTTGGTAAGTTTCCACGGGCTACTCAGAATCTCATAAATTATTTCCTTAATGTCAACAACATAATTGCTTACATTCGCAGATTTCTCAAATTTAAAAATAGGAATTTGATTAACTACTCTGAACTGAATATTAATCACTGTAGACAGTTGAAAAATAGTCCGCAAAAATATCAACGATTTCTTGACTATTTTCCTCAGTATAATCATCATACTTATTAACTGATGGTAACATAATATGTGAGTTTCTTTTACTATTTATAAATTTCCAGAATGATCTAGGGTTTTCAGATATATTGTTTTCAGTTTCCTGAACATGTAGTTTATATAGTAAATTCGTAAGTTCTTTACACTGAGTTCTAATACTTGAAAATATATTATAATCTTCTTCCCTACCTATCCAATATATATTATCACAATCTACTATATCCAATATCGGAAACAAACCAACTTTTGTCACTAACACGTAAAGAAATATTAGATTTAACACTCTGGACAAGCAAAGTAAGTAATATAGTAACAAATTGGTATGTGTCTGATGAACCTTTATGTTTGGATTATCGGAAATTAAATACAGAAATCCTATAGATACAAACTGGGTAGGATACAGAGAATTCCTTAATAGAAATCTCCTGGAAAGTGAAAACTTGTTTAGAAGCGTAGAGGCCATAAATTTGATAGCAAAAACGGTAAGCGAAGCTATTATGGCGGTTTATTATGAAAACTGGCCGGAAACAATAAAAAGGGATACAGGCAGCAGTACAGTTTAATGAAATAACGGCTTAAACAAGCTAAAGTGCAGAATTCCAAAGCCTATTTAACAAGGCCAAAAGTAGTCAAGACCGGAAAACCCACAGAAATTTGGAAAGCCAAAAGGAATTCATAAAGTGAAAGTTGCGAGGAGATTGCGGATATCCTTTTTCTCGAATTTATAAAATCCTGGCAAAGGATAGCCCTACCATTAAGGAAGTAGGTTTCGCATAGAAAGCTAATGGAAAATTTACGAAGACCAAAGAGAAAAGTCTTAGAGAACTCATAAACACACTTTCCGGACTCAACAATTCTAAATGGTGCAGATTGGATTAGTTGGCCTCTGGTCTATGTTGTTTCATAGACTAAAGGCCGATTAATCTAAGATCTATAGATTGTGAAATAGTCAAAGCAATCACAAAACAAAGCAGTATTAGATGGGCTATAAATAAATTTAGGCCATATAAGTCTTCAGGAATAGATGGCATATATTAAATACTTTTGCATACGGGATTAGAGGTAGTGATACCACACATATGCAAGCTCCCTAAATTCAGTATATTAAAGGAGGTGGTAGCGGAAATATGGAAAAAGGTTAAAGTCGTATACACGCCCGAGGTAAGTAAAGTATCAGACCTAACACTATAGTTATATAGACCAGTAAGCCTATCGTTTTTTTTTTTATTAAAAACGCTGGACAGAATTCTATATATAGTCGGTTCGCTATATTTACGCGGGTTTCGGATTAAAAATTTTATTGTAAGTACCCAGTTTTAATTACCTGCTCTTTGGGGAAATATCAACTGGTCAAATGAAATGAAAAATAATCCATAACTTTTTTTCATTAAATAATAATGGAAAATCTTTTATATAATTGACAGTATAATAAGGAGAATTACTTCATTAATGGAGTCTAATGTGGCTAATATAAACCTAATAATAATTTTATATTACACTTCACACAGAAAATATGGTCTATGTATATTTGTTCCATGGAGAGAATTTCTAATGAAAAATAAAAAAATTTAACTTGCAAACAAAAATGAAAATCAGTCATTAACATCAAAAATATCATAATCGTCATCATCATCACTGTCATCACCATTAATTGTTATAATGATTGGACTTATTTCGTTTATTTTACTTTCACGAGTCCACCAATGTTCTATTAGTTTATCGCACTTGAATTTACAGTTGCACCACACTTCTGGAGTTACAATTGAAAGTGCCTTTCGCCAAGTTTTCCGAACTGCGTGGTCGCTATAACCGTTAGGCCCAATATGGTTGTCATAATATTGTTTTGCTATTCCCCATATATATTCGATGGGATTAAACTGGCAATGATACGGTGGCAGACGTAAAACTTGATGACCGTAACTTTCAATAATCTGATCCACAACAAAGGTTTTTGGTTTTGCGTGGATATTTGCCAAGCGTAATAATTCTGATTTCAAAATATGTTGTGTAAATGGTATATGTTCCTTTGTCAACCATTCTTTAATTTTATTATCAGTCCAAGAACTCGTTGGACTTTTGTTTAATACTTCAGAATGGTAAGGTGCATTGTCTAAAATAATTACGCTGGGCTTACTTAAACCTGGGAGAAGTTTTTCATGTAACCATTTTACAAACATTTCTGTGTTCATATTATTGTGATAGTCACTTGATTTTGATTTAGATGAAAATATTAAATCAGCACCTTCTATAAAACCCGATTTCCCTCCTGCATGTAAAATTATGTGTCGCTTCCCTTCTCCATCAGTATTTTTGATAGACTTTACGTTATCATCTTGCCATATTCTCTTGGTTGCACCCCTAGAAAATATCCATGTTTCGTCTAAATATATAAAATTTGCCCTTTCTTCTTTTAATTTAGAATATTTTCTTAGAAAGTTAATTCTTTTATGCACAACAGAACTTCTTTCACAAAGGGCTTTTCTGTTATCCTCCTTTTGAAATTTGAAACCCAAATTATGTATCACTTGCCATAGGCTTGTTCTGCCAATTTCGTCAAATTTTTTTTTAATTCCGAGAGAATTGTATTTAAGGTCACATGTTCCTTGTTGGCTCTCATTCGATAAATGATATCACGAATTTTAAATTTTTTTTCATCTGGAATATATTTCGTTTTCAATGAGTTTTTCGGTGATCTTCTTTCGGCCGTTTATTATTGCGATTTTGTAATACTCCTCTTAGTTTGGTTTCACTAATTCTTATTTATAACAGACATTACCGATTTTAAAGGACCGCCATTTTCTTTTTCATCCATAAAATACTTATGTACACTACAAATTAGACTATCTACATCTAACACACGTCTAGGCATTTTTAAATATTTCCACCAAACATACAATGTCAACACTGGCAAAGAATCAATTCAACTGCAATATTGTAACAAATTTATACCTACCCTAATGTTATTTTAATGTATTTTAAAATATGACCATTAATGCAGTTTTTACATAATTTTCTAGGAAGTCGTTTACTGCAACTGGTTATAAATGAGTCATTAGTATAATTTTGTTAATCCGAAACCCGCGTAAATATAGCGAACCGACTATAGGTACATAAGAGAGGAAGTGCTAAAATAGAATTCTCGCAATCATCAATTCAAGGAATCGTCAATATACATATCAACCTGGTAAATCTACGAACTTAGCGTTGAATAATTTAAATAGGCTTATTTGAAAGTCAAAAGAGGACAATGAAATACCAATGGCCTCTTTTTTAGATATTGAAGTCGTACATATCATTGGTGATTTCTAAACAATTAATGATAATTTGCGTTTCCCCCTTAGATTATAGATTTGTAAAATCAAACGATTTACCCAATTTAAGTTTATTTTTACTACCATAAGTATGATAGTCACTTTTATAGATTTACAAAAAATAACTCAAAAAACATAAAAAGTAGATACCGAAATTACCTATTCGAAACAAATATTTTTAAGTGCCCATTATATGTACTGGATAAATAATCATATTGGAACCCACACCTGAAACTGCCTACCTCTACAATTTTATTACTCCTCGGCGATTTCGAAAACACTTTTATAAGTAACTTAATTATTGCTATTTTTAAAGCAGTGGAAAAATCTAAAAATTGTGTGAGTGCGTTAATTTTGTTAATACACAATATTCGTTCTTAAGGAAACGCATTGTTCGCATCGATTAGCTGAAGTGATATGCCGAGATGCCTAATATAATCGTTGTATACTGTATCCAGAAATTTAGTGTCTCATTATAAAAGTTATTTTAATAACAGCTGTAAAACTGAATAATCCCTTGTAAGTACTCTATTGTTGTATAATTATCACAGCTATCCAAGCTGACAGGACCGGCATATAGCCAAGTCAACTGTAGGTTAGTACATATAATCAGATCAAATATTATCATTCAAGCGTAATGTCAAAAAACTCTTTTTATAAACATACAAATTTCCCATAATTATTGTATTCTTTTATTAATCATTATTTTAAGTCTCAACGAAATAAAAGCGCCCAAAATTATGAAGATCTAAATTTAGTTAAATTGACTGGACCGGTGGTGGAAATTAATAAGTTTTGGGAAAACGGATAATATCCGAAACACATTAGAACTGACAAACCTGTATATACAGTTATAATGAGTAAACGTTTAACTTAATTGACCTATTAACAAATTACTTAGAATTTATACAACTTTCTACCTGTTACTTATCGTTAATTGTTTTTTAATTTGAAGAGAGTTGTACGATGACAAACTAACACTTAAAAAGTCTGCTTCAACGAAATTGGTTGTAAAGTCGTTTGAGTGTTCAGTTTGTGCAAAAAATTAGTTGAGTATTGTAATAAAAGTGTTTATTTTTTTAGAGTGTGTACACTTGCCGGTGAATCCACGTAGTCAAATTTACCTTTATTGTATGAAACAATGTGGCGTTCCTGGAGTCCAGAGGATAATAGGGCAATTCTGCCAGTTAATGAACCGGAAGCAAATCGACACGGAGGTAATCTTATTCAAGTATTAAAACCTGAACAGCGCCAACGAATACATTTATCTACTGATGCAAAACAAATTATTGCTAATGTTTTTCAAACTCTTGTCGAAAAAAATATGGACAGTAACGAAGCCTTACATGAAACGGCAACTTTGACTAAAAAACCATTATCCACAGTCAGAAAAATTGTAACTAATCCTATTATACCAAGATTAATAAGACGGGATAACAGTATTTCTCGGAAGCTCGATCGTGCAGATGAAGATCTTATTCGTCGCAAAGTGTATGCCTTGTATGAAGAACAAATTGTACCCACACTAGATATATTAGTTGACAGGCTTCACGTCGACAACACTGAAATTAAGTGTGGTAGAACAACTGTTTGAAAGTGTTTGCAACGTATAGGGTTTAAATACAAAAAAGTAGATAAAAGACAGGTACTTATGGAATCCAATCGTTTACGGATATGGCGAATAGAATATTTAAACAAAATTAAACAGTGTCGTCGAGAGAATCGACCTATTATTTATTTAGATGAAACGTGGTTTGATACACACGATACGCCATCTAAAGCTTGGGTAGATAATAGTCAATCTTGTTCAACAAAAACGCCTTCTAATAGAGGAAAAAGAATAACAATATTCCATGCTGGATCAGTCGATGGATGGGTTCCAAATGCCCTATCTCTATCAGTGATTCATGTCTCGATTACCATGACAACACAACTTCAGATATATTTGAAGACTGGTTCAAAAATAAGTTAATACCCAACATACCCTAATAGTGTTGTAGTTATGGACAATGCAACATGTAGCAGAATTACTTGTATGACAAAGATATTTATTTTCAGATAGATAATAGTAAGAAGGATTTATTGGACATTTTAAAAAGTTTGGCATTGAAAAAAGAATACTTTTGTGATAATTATGCCGAAAACATGGGTCATACGATTTTAAGACTTCCACCATATTACTGTGTATTTAACCCAATCGAACATATGTGGCATCAACTTAAGTCAAGAGTTCGAAGAAATAATACTTCGCCACATTTAAATGCATCTGTCCTGCATTTAATTGAAAAGGAAGTACTCAAAATGGATGCGAATAGTTGGAAAAATGCAGTCTAATATGTTATGAAAGCTGAGAATTCATATTTTCCTACATATAATATACAAAATATTATCATCAATTTAAAAGACGACAGTGATAGTGACACAGATTTAACATAATATCTATGTGATGTAATATTTATACTCGTTTTGTGTGTATGTGTGTGAGTGTGTGTGTAGGTGTGTGTGTGTGTGTGTGTTTTGTGTTTTATTGGCACTGGTTTTCACAACCAATTGGCCAGTCAATTTCATAATGATTTTTTTAGACTATAACTTATCACTAATTCAGGGGAGTAATGTGTACTCTCTGTGTTAAGTAAATGTCTTGTTACTTTAGTAAAGTCGACGTCATTGTCTTTACAAAGGGACGCTAATTGTATCCGAACGTTTGCGGTCCCTCAGGTGAGTACCGATTTACTCGTTTTAAAAGGTTCATATTTATTCATGTTGACATGTTATGTTTAACTTTTCCGTTTCATGTCTGAAAAAGTTATGATAAATTTCTTTATTAATAATTTCACGAAAAAAAATTATTCTTCACTAAAGGTTGTGCATCACATAAAATTATTAATCAATAATCTTATAAAATAGTAAGTGGTAGATAGGGAAAATCATAATTATTAATTAATACTGAAGTGATTTTAAATTTAGATATACAAGAAAATGTTATTTTAAAATGTTTGTAGGTATTAAAAATTATGTCCAAGTTTAGATTCATGGCCTTCTAATAATTAAATAATACATTTAAAGTAAAAAGTAAATAAAAAAAATACTTTTGCATTTGTTGATTTTGTATATTGAATAAGTTATCAGTTTATGTATTTTTCCCTTAATTATCTAGATATTTATTTAAATTAAATATGTAATGTAAATGCCAAATAAAATATAAAATTCGTTAAGCCGGCCCTTTTTACTATTTACCTGAAGAGGCAAATCTCTTTATGGCGTCGACTTTATCAGCGGGATACTTTTAAATTCTGCAAAAGTCAGTTCTTATAATTGTGAATGAACTATAAGTATAGTAATCAAATGTTTGTTTCAATTTTTTAGCCAGAATATTATTGTGGTCCGCTTTTAAGTACTATTAATTTCACCTTTAAATTTCTGCTTGAATAATTAGTTCATAAATAATTTTATTCATTTAGTTTTCCTTAAACCTAAAAACCTAGCGGCCTTGGGACGGATTAAAGAACACCATTGATTTATTTCTTCCTGGCTCGGCTTTACGCTGATTAAAAAAGAACTCATCCCTCGGCCCCACTCAAATAGGTATCGAGAACTTTAATGACATCTGTAATATGTAATTATAGTATAATACAATATTTAGATTCACCGGTTTCACTATTTACTAGTTATACAGCATTATCGGACCCTAAAAAACTACAGGATATCAGTACAAGGAATTATATCAGTGTGTCATCAGTTGGATAATTTTATATTTACTTCAAAGACACCCATGCATTCAGGCTACTTGGACTGAACTTATATAATTAACCTGAGCTGTTTGTTAAAAGAGCTGAATCCTGAAAAATGTTGCCTATGCGTTCCATTGTATGCAACTTATGTATATCTTTTTAAAATAATTCTTTTATAACCTTTTTATCATTTGGTGTTTCAATATTTCTCCTGAAATGAGTATCTAAGGTTGTGGGTCCTTTTTACGATTTGATGAAATGTTATTACACTGACAACTTTATCATTAATTCCAAAAACGGTTTCACTGTCATCACAATAATGCATACCAACAACTTCAACTTCACAATTGTTAAAACTTTTTTGTGTTACACATACAAACTTATATTCCATTTTTTGAGGGAATTGTGCAAGTACATAAGTCCTCTTCATATAATTTACACTTGATAATGATTCTTCTTTTTACCAATCACTTTTGTTTTCCGTTTTTTAGCAAGGTTTCTTCTATTGAACTAGCCACTACAGAAACTTTTTTATTTGTTTTTTACTGAGTATATTGTGTCTTGGTCTCAAAAAGTATTAGTTTAAAAAAGGAGGGTGTTATTTTATTTGACGGTGTAAGATGTAAATAATTCTACTATTTTCAAACACGAAACTTGTGATTGTGTTGCTGATCTAGCAGAAATGTAGTAGTTGTAGCCATAGTAGCCAAATTGTAATGTTGAAGATTTTTCTAAGTTAAAGTAGTGTGAAATTTCAATGTCACACTACTTTAATTTAATTTCATGTTTATACCTGTTTCAGCCTCAGATTGGTTTAATAACTCACCTATTTAACACTGTTCTTCCATTGTTTAATAAGCTTTGTTCTTCATGTAAGTATCTTTAATATTAAGGTTGTCTTCTTTCTCACTTTGTTTTACTTTCAAATTCTTTATTCTTTTTTTTAACTGTACTTTTTGTAAACGTTTTTGTAAAAGTAAAAGAGGGAAAAATATTTATTGTCACTACTCCTCTCTAGACTTGTTTTGAAAAGAGTTAGTTTTTCCTTACTTATATTGTTTCTTTAAAGTAGGTATTTACCTTTTTATATTTCCTGAACCTGCTCTTTATTAAGTGTCCATTTTCTCATTAGGACACATAATAGCACCAACATTCCAGGAAACTGAGCCACATTTTTGGAAACCACTCTTTAAAGTTGATTGCACTATTGTTGCCTGTAGTACTTTTTCAAAAAAGAACAAAAGTAAATTTTCCTTAAAACTGAAAAAACCTGATTCTCAATCCGGCATGAGTGTACTGCATTTTTTCAACCCGCTTTCAAAATAAGTTTTATTAACATCTATTGGCTGAATCAAATGCATTGCAGACGGATGAAAGGCTACCAATATAATTCCACGTTCAGCATAAAACCTACTAGTGTGTAATGTTAAGTGGGATGAATGTCTATTAATGAACAGAAGTACAAGGAGAGAGATTTTGCGTTCTGTCAACCACTTATCAAAGATATTTGTAACTAACTTATAAAACATTCTTGTCATCCATCTACATTTTATTGCTCAATATCATATTCTTAAGGAACACTAAGTTGTAATTTTCTCATATTTAAATATTATCACCATTAGCGTTGGCAGTTTGCCAGCTGCATTACCTGGTATATGGACGGTTAGGCATTATTTTTTATCAGTATTAATTTATTGGTAAGCAGTTTTGTCACCTTTTCTTACCAATACACTTGGTTTCCTGTGAGTTTATGGAAAAATGCCATTTCATCTGCATTTAAAACTCGACCAAACTCGACCGGGTCATCCAGAACATCCTTACTGTTGTTCTCTCTAAAATAATTCACTGAACCATTTTTTTTTACTAAAGACACAGAAGTGTACTTACATTAAAATCTGGTCAGTAAGACCAATTATCAATTTATTTCTAACTTAAATTACTAATGAAATCTTAAAATTAGGTGTCTACTCACTAGTATCTTTCCTATTATTTCTAATAACTAGCATTAAATTTAGCATGCATACTCGCACAACACTTTACTCTGCTTTTCACTCACTCATTATACCAGTTCAAAAGGCTTTGTTCTTTTAAGCCTTCTCTCTAGGTTCGTATTGTGGAGGAGCTGGATAGCTTCGACGTTTACATGATGATGGAGTCGTTGTTCACGGCTCCCTGCAAATTTCTTGATTATCTGATTGACGTCTTCCATCTTGAGATCCCGGTAAAGGTCGTTATTCCTAACGTACCAAGGCGCATCTACGATGTTCTTCAGCACTTTATTCTGGAATATCTGGATTACTTTGGTTTTATTAGGCTTGGCACAGCCCCAGAGTTGGCAGCCATAGGTCCATACTGGTCTCAGTATTTGTTTATAGATTAGGAGTTTATTATTTATGGATAAAGAGGAATGTCTTCCCATTAACCAATACCGTTTTCTTGTAGCGGATGCCTAGTTCTTCTCTTTTCTTCTTCACGTGAGCTTTCCAGCGAAGTTTCGCATCAAGAGTGATCCCCAAGTACTTTGCTGATGTTGCAATAGGCACTTGGACATCATTTATTCTAATTGGAATATTATTAATTCTCTTATTGGTAAAATTTATATGGACTGATTTATTCTCATTCAGCTTAATTTTCCATTTTTTGGTCCATTTATGGATTTTATTTATTGAATTTTGTAGTTTTTCTGTAGCTTCTTCGACGGTGTCACTTACCGCTAAGACAGCAGTGTCATCTGCGAAGGCAGCTATGGTGTCGTCTTCTAGTCCAGGTATATCACACGTGTATATTAGGTAAAGGACTGGACCCAATACACTCCCTTGTGGAACACCTGCTTTGATATCCTTGAGATAAGTGTATGCATCTTCTTGTTTAACTCTAAAATGTCTGTTCGCGAACCATTTTTGAATGGCTTTTTTATTACCACGGACCTTGTGGATATTAGAGTTTGAGCAACTCTATTACTTATTTCGGGATTTCTTGTTAATAATCCAGTAAACAAGGTTCTTCCTGACTTGTCATCTTTTAAGCAATTCTGTTTACTTGGTTCCTTTATAAGCACGTCAAACAAGACTATTTAATAAATTTTTCTTTAAAATAATGATAAAACTTGTAGTAACTGAACACTGCTTATAAACTGCTGTTGTTGTATAGGAAAGCTCAGGCTTCAGTAGTGATCCACAAAAATTATTTTTTTGATTTTCCGTTCTAATATGGTATGGTTCTGGACCTAGTTTTCTTTGGTGTGAAATTTTGCTAAGTCTCATTCTGAGTATACCATACTTCTTGTGCTGCCCAAAAAGTTTTAATAGTTGACATAGTGTCAACTACTAGCTAGAGAGGATATATTTACGTGATATTGAAAATATAGATATACATAATATATACCTACAATAAAAATTTCAATAAAATATAACGTTTTTACAGACCAACTACTACTATTTGATGATTGTGTGGTGTGTGCGTGTGCGTGTGCGTGTGCGTGTGCGTGTGCGTGTGCGTGTGCGTATGCGTGTGCGTGTGCGTGTGTGTGAGTTGACACTAGACACCTTATGTTTCCTTTGCAAACAACATGGCCATATTTCTAGTAGTTGCTCGGTAAATGTAAATCACTCAGACACAGCTTTCCCAACTGCTACACTTTCAAACAGAAACGAATCTACTACAGTGACTTTAACAGAAACAACTGCTATTACACCTTCAACAACATGCACCTCTAAAAACATATCAAATAATTCAACGTCACTAACAAAAATATTATCTACAACCAACCTAACATCTCTTAATACATCAACTACAGATAATACAATGCCAATGATATCCAAACCAAATATACCCACCTCATCAGCCCTATCATCTCACATAATCATAAGTAACCACCCTTCATCTTCCAGCCTAAACAATAATTCTTTCTTGGTTAATGAAAATAAAGAGAATTTAGCAACAAACTTATTAAGCGTATCCAACAAGGAAAAAACATCTAAATCGTCCTCCAATCCAACTCTATCTTAAGCAATATCACCCCCGATTGAGACATCAGCTAGTGACGATGTATTTTCAAAGCCAACTAAGAAACAAAAAAGAGGAAAAACAAAAATATCAACAATACCTTTAGAAACACTAATGCAACCAATTAAAGAATTATTCAATTCCGAAAAGCAAATATTAACTTTTGAGGAAACAGTTAGTTTATTTGAAAACACTCATTGAACAAAAGATGTTATCAGCGTTATAAATAAACATACAGTAGACATTCCAGGATTTAGACAACTCTTAACCAAAATTCATTCATATACATCCGAGCGCTCATTAAAATTGAAATGTACAAAGCTAAACAAAAAAATTATGAGACAGCTCTCAAAAGACAGCTACGAGGATGAAGAACCTGACACGGATACATCGACTGAATTATCCCAGGAACTAAACATTCAATAATTACAACTATAACATTCAATTTATTACAGTGGAACATAAATGGATTTAATATCCATTATGAAATGCTAAAACTTTTAATTAATGATATTACCCCCACTATCATTTGTCTCCAAGAAACGAATTTCAAAGACCAATATTGCCACACATTTAAAATTTTTTCAATAATTTATAAAAATAGAAACAAACAGGAAAAAGCAAGTGGTGGAGTGGCCATTTATGTTAAAAATAATCTTGAAGCACAAATGATTCCTCTAAAAATAGACATCGAAGCTGTAGCTGTCTCAGTTAAAGCTTCCCAATGCATTGATGTATGTTGCGTCTATACTCCCCCAAATACACTTCTCACATTAACTGACTTAAAAGCACTCATTTTACAAATACCTATGCCCAGACTAATAGTAGGAGATTTTAATAGTCACAACCCAATGTGGGGCTCAACAAATTTTAATATCAAATGCAGACTAATCGAAGACTTGTTAACTGAAGAAAAGTTAAACATTCTCAATGATGGAAGACCAACAAGATTTAATGTACGTACGGGTACGTAATGTACATACGGGTACAACATCGGCAATCGATCTATCGATTTGTGACCCAACTCTTTCAATGGCTCTTAATTGGGATCCCCTACCCTTTTTAAATGGGAGCGACCATTACCCAATAAAAATTTCTGTATTTTCTGATGACACTATCTCTAAATATCAACCAATCCTAAAATGGAACCTGAAAACCGCTGATGCTGATGCCATAGAATCCCAAAAATCTAGTTTTGAAAGTACTGATTTAAATGAACCTCTCAACATTTTTAGGAATATTATTACATACGCAGCAGAAATGTATATAGGAAAAACTAAAATATTAAGGAAACACAGATCTCTACCATAGTTTAATACAGAATGTCAAAATGCAATCAAGAAATATAAAGCATCTTTTAATAGAATGAAAAAACATAGTAACATAACTAACATAACTGACTACAAAAAACAGAGAGCACATGTTCGATATATAACACAAAATGCTCGAAAAATCAACTGGAGGAAATTTGTTTCAAATATAAACAGTACAACACCTTTATCTACAGTCTGGTCCAATATTTGTAAAATATCAGGAAAAAAAAATTTTAAAAGTGCCTTTTATTACTCATAATACTAATGTAATAACAAAACCTAACGAAATAGCTGATGCTTTTGCTACATACTTCGCAAAAAATTCCAGCAATAGCAGTTATTCCGAAGAGTTTATACAACACAAAATCATCACAGAGAAACAACAGCTCGATTGTGAAGATAGAGATAATAGTTCTTTCGATATTCCTTTAACCTTAGATGAACTTAACTTTGCCCTTAATACTACAAAAACTCTGCTCCTGGACCCGATAATATACCTTTAGTATTCTTGGAAAAACTGACAGACAATGCTAAGTATATTCTTCCAAAAATTTTCAATCGAATATGGTTAAATAATGTCTTTCCAACTTCCTGGAGTAATTCAATAATTATACCTATTCTCAAACCTAACAATGCACGAACTAAAATTTCCTCATATAGACCCATCTCTCTCACCAATCTAATGTACAAAGTCATGGAAAAAATAGTTAATAAAAGATTGCTATGGATATTAGAAGAAAATCACCTCCTGGTTAACGAGCAAAGTGGATTTCGACAAAATCTAACTACTACTGATAACCTCATTAATTTAGAATCTGATATTCTTGAATCTTTTGCGAACAAGCAGGAAAATATTGCAGTATTCATAGCCATTACAAAAGCATTTGATACAGCATGGCGTTACGATATTATCAGATCATTACACACTTGGAATATTAGAGGTAATATCATTAATTTCATTTCAAATTTCCTTAAACAACGCTATTTTCAAGTAAGAGTCAACCACTGCACATCTTCAACAAGACGTCAAGCTAATGGCACCCCTCAGGGGTCTGTAATAAGCGCAACGTTATTTTTAATTGCCATGAATAATATTATAGCAATAAACTCCAGCTTAGTTCGTGGCAGATTATATGCGGATGATCTGGTATTAGTATCTTCAGGAAAAAACATATCATCAGTACAGCGTCACTTACAAACCTCACTTCATGAACTCGAAAACTGGTCGAAAAAAACAGGATTGCAGTTTCCACTCAGCAAATCAAAGTGTTTGTTATTTTCAAAGAAACGTGATCCGATTAAACCGCAACTAAAGTTATGTAACCAAATTCTAAATTATGCCGATGACATTAGGTTCTTAGGGATGATTTTTGATACGAAACTCACATTCTACAAATAAAAAAAACATGCCAAAATGGAAATAATCTTATGAAAACTCTTTCTAATAAAAACTTTGGAGCTGACTATAACTGCTTAATCCATGTTTATAAAACCCTTATTAGATCAAAAATAGATTACGGTTCCATAGTATATGCATCTGCTAAAGAATACTTATTACACCACCTTGACGTAATTCAAAATACGGCATTGAGAATAGCTACAGGAGCATTTCGGACCAGCCCAATAGAAAGTTATCCAAATAATCCATCTAGAAGTAACATATTTACTGATCGTTTTAAAAACCTTTATACTGAAAATAGGAACATTAAACCGCCATTCTACGAAAGAGTTAGGCAGACCCTTAGAACTTTACAAATTCCGATACCAAATACCTATTCCAACTTCATAGAAATTCCTCCTTCTTGGACATTAACCATTCCACAATCCTATACATCCTTAAATATCTTCAGAAAGAACGATACTCCACACTCCTTAATACAAAATACTTTCATCAACAAACTAACAAAATTTTCTAAATCCTATTGTATATACACAGACGCTTCTAAAATATCTACTGGAGTTGGGACAACTGTCATTACTCCAAATATTACACTTGAGTATAAACTACCATTTTTAAGCTGTATACACACTGGCGAGCTATACGCCATATATCAAGCTCTCGTTCATATTAACTCTAGCAATATATCCAATGCTCTTATAATTACCGATTCCCTCAGTTCTATCAATACCATTAACCAACTGTACACGAAGCATCCAATTGCTCTTCGAATCAAAAAAGAACTAGCTATCATTCAAAACAATAACTATACTGTACAATTCCTATTGGTTCCTTCACACATTGGCCTTCAAGGAAATGAAGAAGCGGATCGTACAGCCCAACAAGCCAGGAACAGTGAAACCGCGAGTGACGTGAAAGATGTAGTTCTTAACGATTTAAAATCATTTATTAAAGTGAAAGTCGAAAATCTGTGGCAAAATCAGTGGGACAGTTCAACTTCAAAAATTCGGGAAGTGAAAACGTTTGTAAAACCGTGGAGATCTAAAATTCACAACAGAACTCACCAAGTCATTGTTACTCGTCTTCGTCTAGGACATACTCGACTTACCCACGGACACATAATTGGACACACTAATCCCACTTTATGTAAAAACTGTAATATCCCACTATGTATTAAACATGTACTTGTAGCCAAGATACCGGTTGCAGAGACAAAACAACCACATCATCGGATCCACAAATGAAATCTTAGGAGAAAATTGTAAAATTTAACATTTGGTCAAATTCCTTAAAGATATCAATGTATTTAACAAAATCTAACATTTGTAAATAAATTATCTTTATATATATATATATATATATATATATATATATATATATATATATATACATATATATATATATATACATATATATATATATATATATATATATATATATATATATATATATATATATATATATATATATATATATATATATATATATATGTCGCTAATAACCTCAGAGGTCGATGCGACTATTTTGTAAAATAAAAAAAAACTTGGTTTTTTTGTGTTTTAACCATGTTTTAGCACATAATGTAAGATTATTAAATTAATGCAACTCTGTGGACATGGTCAATAATCAAAGAGGGGAAAATTCAATACTTGGGTCATGTGTTGAGAGGGGAAAGATATGAATTACTTCAAGTTTAACTGAAAGGAAAAGTACAGGGCAAAAGATCAGTAGTAAGACGCCAGAATTCATGGCTGGAAGACCTGAGAAGATGGTTCGACCGCTCATCCGCAGAAATCTTTCGCGCAGCAGTTTCCAAAACTACAATTGCCATTTGGATCGCCAACCTTCGAAATGAGACGGTGCCATGAGAAGAAGAAGGACATGGTACATAGATAGCTCAGTTAGTTAGAGAGACTATCTAAGTCTCGTCTTGTTCTTGCATTTGGACAACACTAATTTAGATAGTTGTCCCGAAAAACAAAAAATTCCACAATATTGTGATCGATTCTAAATTGACTTTGTGGTAGATGGTAGAAGAACTAATAATACTAGGTAGACTTTTATTCAATATTATACATAGTCAACATTCAGTTCTAATGCTATGTTAAAAAGGGATACCCCACACAATACATTCTGAAAATCAGGCCTCAAGCAGAATATAATTGTTTTAATTCTCAAAAGAACGTCCATCAGACGATAAAAAAGGTATGGATTAAATAATAAATCTATTTAGTGGCAAATGAAAGTAAAATCAAATCTTCCAAAAAATAAGATACCTATTCGGTAAAAAAGCATTGGACTCTAAGTATACAACTTAGAAAATTGTATTAATTTTGTCGATTTAATATAATATTTGTTAAGAGTCCGCTGTCGTGTATAATATAATGCCATACCTCTTGATAACTAAATTCTAATAGATGATATTTTAAACCAAAAACAATTAAACAAGTTTTACCCGACGACAAATTCTAATCGAAAATGGCAAAGCAATGTTTAAAGAAGAAAAGAAGAAAAATAGAGTCTCTAAAATAAAATTGCTTCTGATAATGCGTATTTAAAACTTATCGACCGTTCGCTTAATTAAACATTTTCTAGTAACAAAAGTACCGGTCTTATTTACTGAACACTATCTGATGAGAGAGAAAGAACGACCCCGCGCATAATCAGATGATATAATACAGAAATTGCATATCACGAGGTGCATACATTGACATTAGTGACCCGAGAACAATTCACGGTTCGAGTTTGCAACTACTTCAATGCCTAGGTCTCACGGTAGTACCCGAGGTACGAGCTGAAGGATTAAACGTTGGCGTACAATAGAAACGAATCATTAACGCAAAAGGTAGTAAAGACTATTCATTTGTATTACGTTATTTGCTATTGTTATTAAGTAAAAAGAGTCAGTGGTTTTTATTTTTCAATTGCTGCAAATCGGTTCATGAAGAATATAGTAGGCAGCAGTCTAACAAAGGAGAATTTTTTGCCTGACGTCAGTGGCAATGAAAATGTTTCACAACGAATAAAAGCATTATGTCAGTGGCACGATTAATTTATTTTTTATTTTTCAATTTTATTGAACTATATTTAATGAAAAAAATATGGTTATATATTATGCAGTGCAGTTCTATGCAGTGCGCAGTATAACATTTTAGTCCATTAGTGCAGTTTAGTCCATTTTCTGTAAGATTGTATAAAGTTTTCATGAATTGTGTAACAATATAAAAACCAATGTATAACAGTAGAATTACTAGCTGTATCATTGGATGCTTTGTTCAACAATAAAATGACATCTCATTCGTGTAACTATAAAACGACACTTAAACATTTTTACTGTTGGGTCCCTCTAACTATCTTTGTGTCTTATATGTAGTTATGCCTTGTCTTAAATGCAAATCTGAACAATGAGAAAATATTATATTATTTAATTATATTTATTAAATACCTACAAACAAAATAATAATGCCTAAAGCTTTAAAAATAAAGATGAAAAAATGATACTCATGGCAAAATATATTTCTGTCACATCCGATGGTAAGGGAAAGTGGCAGTTTTCAACATATGTTTCAGGTACAGGTAGGATTGTACTTGTTTGGACGTTTTAATGCAGCTCATTTTTAGGTTCTTGCATTGCGAAGGTGTCTCTATCTTCTGCCACATGGAATGTTTTTCCTGAATTTGATATCTCAGTACATTAACAAGAGTGAAACACACAAGAGTGTTTTTTAACCAAGAAACCTGTGTTCTTTCTACATATCTACTGCCATGCCCCAGAAACTTATATGCATGAGCTTGGAACATTCCCCCATCAGTTTGACCCCAGCTAGTTAATCAAGAGAAATGACAGCCTATCTCTCTCACGAAGACTTTAACCAATCATTTATTTTAACACAATCTCGGGGTGTCACAAATAAAATAATCTAATGAAGCTTAATTTCGCAATGTCAATTCTGTCAAAAGTAATGACAGATCTTCCGTTCGTTTAAAAGCTTTTAATTTTATTTTATTATCTTTAACTTTCGTTTGCATTTATTCTTAGTAATTTTAATTTAAGTTAGTTATTTAGTTTTTAAAGTTTAGTTTTAGTTATCTATTGTAGCAAAGAATTTTTGTGTTGTGCTAGTAAAAAAACTAAACATGGTGAATAATTGTATTATTCCGTTGTGTACAAATCATGGAAAAATTCCAAAAAGGATGATTATAGTAAGTTGTCAAATAGTAAGTTGTCAGGAAGCAAACAATAATATTATTTAACATTTGTTTCTGAAAATATTAGTGTAATAAATATTATGTAATTAGTTTATAACTGTTTTATCTTAAACAACAAATAAATATACGTATATCTAGAAAAAACTGTGCATTTCTTATATATCCTTTTATTTTTTAATAATATATGTTAGATAATTTCCTCGGAAATAGTATTTTCCCGTAAATTTTAATTAGTAACGAAACAGCACGCAAGATGCGCTAATAGGTATGTGTAAAAGGGGTGTCCATTTGAATTTCCCGCCAAAAGATGATTAGTAATGACCCCGGTCGCAAGTGGTGCTAATGAAAGAAATTAATACATTGAGTTGCCTATCTATTTCTATATACTAAATTATTTATCTATGTCTACTGCCTTTTATTTTGCCTTTAAGGATCAGTTGTAATATTCAATGTAGCGCCATAGGAGATAATTATTAAAAAGGACTAATTATATCGCCAAATAGTTTCGATGTCGATTGACAGTAGGCACGACAATACAGACACATGTCACAAATTTTGGTCCCATCCTCTCCCTTCAAAATAGTACTCAGAAGAGAGAAATTGTACTTTTTTGGTCCTTTTTAATAATTAAATCCTATCGCACTGACAATTGATTCTAATTAGACTCCGTAAGTAGCAAAATTGTTACATTAAATAACTTTCTGTCTACTAAGTTCTTTCTTAAAATTGATCATTTTTGTAAATTTCAGATTTACCTATCTTCTCCTAAATTTATAGCTGAGGATGACAGATATGTCAACATGCAAGCAATGCTTTAAATAATAAATATTTTTTACAATTTGTGGTTTTACTTCAAGTTAGTAATTATTATATTAATTATATTATCTTGAGCGGCAAATCTATTATTAAAAGAAATTCCTTTATATTAATATTCTACATATATTTGTTAATCCAGATTGACTACTGTGGATATTTAAATACTTGCAATTAATATTATATATATATATAATATATATATATATATATAATATATATATATATATATATATATATATATATATATATATATATATCCTAATTTTGTATCTCTCGTTTTGTTTCATTATCTGCTGATCTTTACAAATTATCTGTTGCATCGACTTTATTACAGTAGGTTTGTTTGTTAATACAGATTTAAAAGGTATCAATTCTTTTTGAAAACTATTACAGTAACAATCTTTAAAATCACAGCACACCTCTAGACTTTTCACCCTTTGCGAAACTTTGCAAAAAAGTATAATAATAATCACACGTAATATTTCTGAGCAGAATGTAAGAGCATTTGATATGTTATTACGAGAGATAAGACATGACTAATACGAACGTTTATCACAAAGTGCGCATTACACGTATTAAAGCTTAATAACCGATATGGGAAACTTAACAGCGCCCCGCAGCGAAGAAGATCTAAAGCGAACTTAAAAATTGTAATACTCTTATTGGAACTTTTTGTTTGGGCGGATAATGACTTCAAAATGCGATTATTTAACGACAAGATTATTGCAATGCATCGATCAAATATAACAATACATATTACTTTAGCAGTTAGTATTTACCGTATTAGTTCTTTCATTATGTTCTGCTGTTTCATTATGATCTTTTTAAATAGTAGTCGATAGTTCAATAGAGAGGTAAATAATAAATATTATAGATTCCAGGAGTAGGTGATATACAGCGATCAGGGTCTATAAAATAGTAAACCAGAAATTAAATTATTTAATATTGAAGATATTACATAGACAGAACCAGCTGAAATGGTGTGATCAAAATGATAATCAAGGAAGTATAAAGTTAGGAACTTAATTTCATTTTTCTACAAACCAATTTATAGTGCTAAAGAGTAACCTTAGTTAGAGAAAATAAACTTTATTTAAGTGTATGCTTCTACAACTCACAACGAAAAAACAGGCAACTGAAGCGTGATCGTCTGCAAAAGTCAAGTGTATACAGGATAAAATCATTAAGTGCCAACCTCATTTTTCTGTATGTCTTCTTACATTGTTCTAACGTTTTTTCTAAAAATATTTAAAACGGTGGTTGTAAAAGCATCAACCTTGTTTAATACTATAGCTGGATCTGAATCCATTACCTATATTAGTTCGCTGTTTGATTTTTAGTGTTATATCGTGTTACGACTGTTTTAACAACGTTTATTAGTTCTATATTTCTGTTTATGTTTAGGCACACTATCAAATACAAATTTTTCTGTATAAGGATCGTTATTTCCACAGGTATTATGTTATGAAGAAAAGATATCAATTTATCTTGTGGAAGTATGAATGAATCTGGTATTTAAAAGTAGGCCTCTTTTATATCATTTTTATTTTGATAACTTCAACCGATTTTTATAGGTGGGTTTCTCTTTTGTTTCTTCCTTATTTTTTTTGTGTTTTTGTCATGCTGTATGTGCAGGTGAAATAGGTGAAGGTATACTAAACAGTATTATTTGGGGACAACTATGTATTTTTGAGAAATATTTATACTTCCGAGAAATCTCCTTAAACATCTGGTTTTTGCGCAATTATACCTATCATGTTGTGCAGTATCTACGATAAGGGCTGAGTTAGAAGTTTATGTCGACTGTGTGTTATCTAGTCGAAGGGTTGCGTTCATGGATGGTTCGGGATTTAACTTTGAAATTTGGTTAAATAAAACACTGTTGGAGGATTAGGGCAATTGGAGACGATGTATCTTGATTTTTGTCCGATGAAAGACTTCATTTTATCCTTTAATAAAAAATCTGTTTTTATTACCTACAAAAAGGTATTACAGTTAAAAAACCAAAGGATTTTAATTCAAAATTGTCTGTCGTGGATGAATATAAACTTGACGTCAAATACTAAAAATGTGAAGATATCCATCTACTGAAATACCAGCTCTGAAAAAGGAAATCGTGGATTCTAACTGAAGCGATTCTTTTGGTGGAGGAAACCTGTATTCGAATATTAAGGGTAATTTCCTTTATATAAATATATAGATACAATTTTAATTATAGTTTAACCAGGTTGGAGTTTTTCAGATAAATTCATGTCCTGTTATTGAATATCCTAAGAGCAAAAGTAATTTGTTTGGGATCAATAGTATGGCCTATAGCTTTAACATAGTCCTGTAATTTAAGGGTTTCATCAGCATCTTTTACTACCAATTGGTCTTTTTTTGGAGACCAAGGTTTAAAAATAGACTTAACTACGGATACGTATGAAGTTGTGTGTCTAGAAATTGCATTATCTGTAGTTTGAGACTTATCGACATTTGAAGCCGTGGAGTAATTATTGTCTATGTTACTGCCCATGTAGTCAGAAGCAAAAACACAGTTTTAATATATAATTATTTGTTTAGAATAATAAAGTTTTTGTAGTTAATAATAAGACATTTTGTCGATACCTCAGGTAACTGATAAAGTCGGCTAGACCGCTTTTCGAAAATGACAATAACCCAATAATTAGGCGAAAAAGCCAAAAACTGGATCTAATATAGTTCCGAATAAACTAAACAAAGCTAACCAAAATAGTTCAAATTATGTACTTTACAATTGCATTCACTAGGTAACTCGACTTTCACAGCTATTAAACACCGCAGTGAATGATGTTCACTCGTCAAGGTACTCACGTGGAATTTACAACAAACTTAATATTTTTTCTTTTCTCACCTTTTAACACAGATAATAAACAAGAAACAGACAATTTAAAAGTATAAAATATATTAATTTAAAAACTCAATTAACTTCAATTTACTTCAAGTTTTACATGCTCTCTTGATGTAAATATTTAATAAATATATCACATTTATTTTTTCGTATCCAGGCATATTTTAGGTATTTGGCCCAGAATTGAATTGGCAATGGCCTTCCACAGGTTGTCCATCTTGCACGGAAAGGGACATTGGTTGAACTGGAGCATGTGGTTTATGTCCTATCGTTGACCACGCGTGCATAATATGTTATTTTCATGTATCTGGCCTTATCCTGCCCTGTTATCCTTCACAGTGGCCACGCTTGATCGTATTGCGTTCAGTATAACGCCTGTACTCTAGTCGCAATGTGGCCTTTCCCGAAATCCAGTCGGTGTGTTTGGTTTCTGGGAAAATAAGGCTAAAGGTTCCACGAAAACGACACTGAGATAGCCTTTTCTGGATTTCAATCACAGGTTGTCGTGTAAGTGCTTTTTTGCACCTAATATCACGTATCTATCGTAAAATGCCTATCCAAAATGCTTAGTGTTGTCTGTAAGTTATATTCGTAGGTCGGGCCGATCGATTTCCGTACACTGATATAGTTTCTTTAGCGGCGTTATTTTCAGGCACCCTGTTGCTATGTCTCATATTAATCATCTCCAACGTATTTAGCAAATTACGCTGCCTTCTCTTACTCATGGTCTACATAAGCTCTTCTTTACATTCTATGGCTTGTTTGTGGAACCATTGGCGAAATATGATATCTGTCGTTTTGTCTATTGCGTATAGGTTTGGACCAACTGGGCGGTGTTGTGTTTTTAATATAGGATCAAAAATCGTCCTTTAGCAGCAGCTGTAAAATATGTCAGTTGCGAAGATCAAGTCTAGGGTGTACACTATTCTCTCTACTTTTGCTGCAGAACGATTTTGGCAGCTTTGGATCGTAGATCAGAGAAGGGCCGTTCAAATCCGCCTATTATTCGATAGCCCGATTCGATGTAGACGATAGATTCGTCTACAATTTTCCATTTTTGTATCTCTTTATGCTGTGTAATAACTGTTGAAGCCATCTACGACTAGAAATACAGAGATATAAAATATTACAACTAATCCTAAAAACCAAAATAGAATGCCATATAGGTGTAGGAAGAAAACAGATTTCTTAATTAAAAAATATTCGTGAATGGCCTGAAATATCAAATGTGGGACAATTATTTCATGTGAGAAAAGATCAAGAAGCCCTCGCAATGGTGATCTTCAACGTTAGATAACTCTGATATGGCACGTGATATATTGAAAGTACTTATAATTACATGCCCGTTTAGGGATTTTTAAAAAGGACATTGCTATTTTGGGCTTTGCAAGGAAAATTATCTAAATGCAACTAAACCGCTTAAAGACAAACACAATAATTATTAATGTAAAATTGATAAAAGGGGTGCGGTAGGAGAGATAATCAATGATGACAAGATAATCATTGATTATGATAGTAAAACACATCTATTATAAATTTTAATTAGTATATATGTAATATGTTACTTTTTACAGCACTATAGGATTGGAAAACTTGGGGGGAGTAGATTTTTAATAATAAAATGGAGTTGCTCTGAGAAAAAAAACAAAGGTTTATTTATTTTAACAAAATTTTTAAACTTGAAAATAACAAAAAACCAACGATTAAAGCTATAAATTAGAATTTGTTATTATTTCTCATTCATAACATTTATTTTCACTTGTCACTGTCACTCGTCTCTAACCGGCTATCTCAAGTTGTTTAACAGTGTTCGTTTTGTAATGTGAAACAGGTTTGGCTCTATTTTTTTGTATCCAGTATCAAATTCGTAAATTGAATTTGACCACTGCCTTTTAATTGTTTATGGTCTAGTTCGCAATTCATTTTGATTTGCCCTGTTTAATTAGTTGACATTTTTCACGTATAATTGGTCTCCAACAGTGAGTTGTAGGTCTTTTCAATGTAAATCAAATCTTTTTTGTTATATCCATGTAATTTTAGTGTATATTTAAATGTCAATTTTCTATCTTTACTTAATTTTTTATATGATTGTAGGTCTTATTTCATCAGGTAGTATGTTTGTGTTTTTACCTTCTAATAGATATTTTGAAACAAACTTTGTTATCGTATGATCTATTGTATTGTAGGTGTCTACACATTTTTGTGCATCTTTTGCAACTCTATTTGTTGTTTCACCTTATTTTGTTTACGAGAGTCTGGTTTACTCTTTCATTCAGCTCATTAATATATTATGCATCAACGGCAGTGAATACCTACCAGTTTTGTATTATTATGCTTAAGGAATTGTTTATATTCTTTTGAGTTTATTTCAGGGTATTGATCTGTCAATACTATGTAGACTTGGTAATTAAAATTTTAAACTCCAGCGAATGGATGAAGATATTGAAAAATTCATGGACGATAAAAAACAAAAATACAAAAAAAATTAAGGAAGCATATTCGAAAATTTGCCGAAATATGGCTTAGAAAAAAAAAGCAAAACATGGTAAAGACTCTACACGGACTTATAAATCTAGATACTTTAAAAAAGTATCCGATAGAGAGACCAAAAAGATATGTTATTTGTAATTTCACTTAAGAGATGGGAAGATTATTTTAAAGATCTATTACCAGAACAGCAAATTTGTTTTAGAGAGAAAAATACCCAACCCAAGGGAAGTGGTGCCCAATATGAATGTCAGAAGAAGAAGTGACAAAACAATGTAAATATTTAAAATATGAAAGTACCCTGGACCACGAGATATAAACAAGGACCTATTTAAATATGGAAGTGAAAAGCTTTAAAAAAAACTGCCTACGTATACTATTTTAATTATATTAAATTAAGTGTGCGCCTGAATGAAGAGAAAGCTACTTGTCAGCTATATTAAAAAAAAAAAACAGATAAAAATTAATGTAAAAATCATCGAGAAATCATAGCGACTAAAATTCAAGATAGAAAATTAGTGCAACAAAGATAAGCAAAAGAGCAGGCGCAATTTAAAACAAAAATAACAACAGTTCATCATACTTTTTTGACGAGCCAGGTTGTGAAAAAAATTAGTCTATAATCAACAACTACATCTTCTATTTGTAAACCTTAAGAAATTTTCCTGTAATTTTACTTCACTTTAAAAGAATATACGAATATGAAACATAACGGGTACTGGCTAAATAACATCAGACATGCAGATGACAGTATAGTATTTGCAAATAACCTAGATGACTTATAAGTCCTTATTAACAAAGTCACGTAATACTATCAACAATATGAACTTAATATAAGCATAAAAAACTAAGCTCATACTAATTAGCAATAAAAAGATAACAGCAGGTCAACTCTATGTCTACTAAACCCCAGTAGAAAGAGAAAGGCATTACAACTAACTTGGCACCATAATAAATAAAGAATGAACAAATAACCGGGAGATAAGCGCAAACATCAGAAAAGCTAGATCCACCTTCCAGTTTCATGTTAATAAAAATCTTAAATAACAAATTAACAAAAACTTTGAAAGGCGAGGTCTTCGCTGGCCACCAGATACTTACGAGGTTATCTTGTAATATTCGTGTTCAGCAACCACAAAAATCACCGAGTAATGATTTTTGACTAATTTAGAACAAAAATAACATAAAACTCCCAGAGACGAGTTCCACGTTGGGCCTCGGGTAGCTCTAGTATTATCACTGTCATAATATTCATGTTCATCGACCTCAAAAACCCCCAATTAATTACTATTGATTGATTTCAAATGAAACTAACCTAAACCTTTAGAAGACGAAGTTTCCCTTTGCAACAGATAGTTCGAGGATATTCGTCGTTATCATACTCATATTCAACGACCTCGTAAATCCCCGACTAACAAAATTAAGCTCATTCCTTTCATTATTTCCTTAGTTGCAAATTTTTTATTTTCTATGCACTTTGAAACTGCATTTTTCTTGTGCGCCAAATGCAACTTTCATTTTACCACCATGAATTTTACTTTCCCGAATCAAATACAAATAGTTTTACAGCGATTCATCTTGCTGCAGAAAATTGGTAACCTATGAATGTGAGACCTAAGTAATGACAGAAAAGATAAGGAGCAACTGAAGACATTCTAAAGAAAGATAATCTGAAAACTATATAGTAAAGTGCAAGAGAAGAATGGCACTTGAATAATCACAAGAAACTACGGGATTATTGAATTAAATGAAGGTCACAATATTTTTCGATTTGTAAAAAGTCAGAGGCTGTCGTACAGCGAAAAAAAATATAAATTAATTCACGAAAAGTAGAGTACATGGTTAGCTCACATAGAAAAATTAAAAAATAAAAAAGAACCAAAATTAGTCCAGAAGATAAAACAAATAAAGAAAATACCGTTATAAAAATGAAGTAATAAGATTAAAAAAGACCTAAAAATTGCAAAGGTAAAACATTATCATTATTTTGGCTTTACAACCCTGTGTGGGTCCTAGCCTCCCCAAGAGTTTTTTTCCAGTCGTCCCTATCCATCTCCTTCCTCCGATAAGCACGTATTTCCATATTTCTCATATCTTGATATATGTTATATGTATTCACGGATAAAAACAAGGGCGGGTGGTAATAAATAAGTGAAAAATTAATTTTTAAACATAATGGTAAAAACATATGATATAATTATTATTTGTTATTTTTTAATTTAATATGTTTTAAATTTTTGTATTTTTTATTTTCTGATTTTCTTCTTTTTACACCATGCCCTTTCAAAACGTTGGTTACCATCCTATCTATCTAGCTGCTAACATCTATGTGTGGTTGGACGACTGTTGCGACTCTTATTTTCTGTTTGCTTGACAAAACATTCAAGTCTTGTTAGAAATTTTTATTATCGTTGGTCGCCTAAATCTAGTAAATTCATATTATGTGAATTTTTGAGGCGATTTTGGCTGCCTCGTACAGTAATGTATGGCCCAAGACGTCTATTAGTGTTTTATCTCTAGGTACATAATATTAATCATATACGTCAAATAACTGTCAAAGTTAAACTTGATAATTAAAAGTTCTCCTATTAGTTTTTAATAATTGTGTGTATATTAAACAGTATTTAATAGTTATATTACAATTAATAAGTATTCAAGATTCCCATTAAGGTAGCCAACGGAGTGGTACGGTGGTTAACGTGTACGGAGTGTAAATAGCTCCCCCCTAAATGGGGGAAGCTTTAAAAAGAAAGACGCCGTTAGGTGTAACTATTAACATGAGTGCAAATAACTCTAAAAGTGATGCGGAGTCAGGAAATTATTTATCGGTCCCTGTACAAGACATGGATACCACTTTAAGTTCTGAGACAACAGCTGAAACCAGTCGCCAGGTCATTAGTGATAAAGAAAAGGATATTTATAAACAAAATAAAACACCTAAAGTTTTTAATCTAAGAAATGGAGATAAGTATAATTTGAGTAATATTTGTGTTTTTATCGAACGAAAAAATATTGAAAATGCCGGCCGTCTTCATCCCTTATTTGTGGGAGATATCTTACACAAGAAACTAAATGTTAACAATATTAACCAAATTAGATCTGTTGGAAAAAATAGAATAAAAGTTAGTCTAAAAACATGTTCTGATGCCAATGCTTTAGTAAACAATCCTCTTTTATCAGAAAATGATCTTGTAGCGTTTATACCAAATCATTTATTAGAAATTAAGGGTTTGATAAAAGATATTGATACTCAATTCGATACGAAATATATTTTAGATAACATAAAATCTCCTTCAACAGTAGTTGATGTTAAACGTACACATCGTAGAATAGAAAAGGATGGTGATATACAGTATGTCCCCAAAAAAACCATTATTGTAACTTTTGAAGGGAACACTTTACCTAATTATATTTCAATAAATAGTGTATATTTTTCGGTGGAGCGGTTTTTTAGCAGAGTTACACAGTGCTTCAGATGTCTACGCTATGGTCACATTTCTAGGCAATGTAAAAATATTGAAGAGTTATGTATTAAGTGTAGTAATATAAAAGCTGAAAATCATGTTTGTCACGATTCAGAAATTCGCTGTTTATATTGTAAAACAAATGACCACGTTTCTATTTCAAGAAAATGTCCTCATTATGAAAAACAACGTAAAATTAAGAATGTTATGGTTGAACAAAATATTTCCTTTATTGAGGCAAAAGAATATTGTGAAATGTCTTATTCTGGTATATCTGTAAACAATAGTTTTTCTATTTTATCCAACTCCAATTTTCCGCCTTTACCAGCGATTGAATCTAAGTCTGGAAATTCTAACTCCCTTTTACACTCAAATTTTAAGAATAATAGCAATTACGTTTTGCCCACCCATCCTACACGAAGTCCTACCGGCCATAGCAATAAAAAACGTCGAATTTCTAATGACACTCCTCCTCCACAACCGATGTTTCCGTTTCAGTTTGGCCCTAATCAACCACTGCCTCGAAATAATAATCCACCAAATTATCAAAATTTAAATAACAAAAACATTGTAAAGTCAATTGCAGATTTTATAGTTGAATTTTTAAAAGGTATTCATACCATTGAAGATATCAAAAATTTGAATAATGATTTAATTCAAACAGGAATAAATAAAGTGTTGGAGGACACATGTAAAAAGTAACCTTCACTCCATTACCAAAGACATTAAATATTTGTCAGTGGAATGCACGTTCTGCTGTTTCGAATAAAAATAGTCTAATGCATTATCTTGTAAATAATAATATTGATGTAGCAATAATAAGTGAAACATGGTTTAAACCCAAAAGAGTATATAGTTTCGTAGGTTATAATGTAATTCGTAAAGATAGACAAGATGGTTTTTCAGGAATTTGCATTTTGGTCAAAAAGTCGATTTCACACCTAGAATTAAGCATAGTTTCCAATTTTAATGTCGATCTTCTTGTTTGTGGTATTAATATCAAATTCAACAATAAAACTTTAAGTATAATTTCCGTTTATAGGTCACCGGATATTAAAACCAACACAACTGATTGGGTAAATATTTTTTCGCAGTTTTCAACTCCATGTATTATTGGTGGGGATTTTAACGCGCATCATGCTACTTGGGGATCCCATAAAAACGATTCTATTGGTAAACAACTCATTGAAGCAAGCAATAATTGTGATTTTGTAGTTATGAATACTGGCGAACCCACGTGTATTACCGGGCCAGGATGCAATGATTCTATGATAGATGTTACCTTTTGCTCCTCGGACGTAGCTAGTGATATAGATTGGGCAGTTTACTCTGACACACTTGGATCGAATCATTTTATGATAAAAATAACTCTTGCAAGGCAGCAAATTCCGCAGGACATCACAATTCCGCGATATAGATGGAACCTAAAAGGAGCTAATTGGGAACAATATAAAGAGTTTGTGGAAGACTACTTTTATAACTTTACTGATGCAGAATATCCAACCACCAAAGAAAAATATGCATTCTTAATCAATTGTATAAATAATGCGGCACAAAGAACTTTAAAAGAATACAGACCGTTTAAGTGCAAAAATCGAACACCTTCACCTTGGTGGGATGCAGAATGTGACAACATAATTTCTGAAAGGAAACATGTACTGCAAGTATACAAAGCAAACCCCACAAAAGATAATTTTCTTGCATACCAAAAATGCATGGCACTTACTAAACGAACATTAAAAGAAAAAGCTAAAAAAAGTTGGATTGAATGGTGTTCCAATCTCAACAAAAATACTCCAACTAGCATGATATGGAAACAAGCAAAAAAAATGAATCGTAAAACAATAAACATTGGTAAGCCACATAATGATGATTTAATAGATGAGTTTTTTAATCATGTAGCTCCCCAGACTGTTCCTTTCACTGTAAATATCGAACATACGATCTTAGATAAAAAACATTTTTTGGCAAATAATTTTCACATTAATGAACTAAATTATGCTTTAAGAAATAAAAAAAGTACTGCCCCGGGTTTTGATCAAATAAAGTATCCGATGTTAGAGAACCTACCAATTATAGCAAAAAGTTTTCTTCTGCAAATTTTTGATGAGGTGCTTGCAGGTGAGTGCATTGAAGATTTTAGGAAAATTATAATCACACCGATTCCTAAACAAGGTAAAGACCCTAACTTGGCCCATTCTTATAGACCAATTTCTCTGCTATCATGTGTGCAAAAAACTTTCGAACGTATGATAAAACATAGGCTGGAATGGTGGCTACATAAAAAAGACCTGCTTACGCCCTGTCAATTTGCATACAAAAGAGGAGTGGGTACGCTAGATGCACTTACAACCTTAGTAACAAATATTCAAAATAATTTCTCTAGAAATAACTTTCTTCCAACAATTTTTATTGATATTGAGAAAGCATATGACACCTTAAACTTAAATATTTTGAGTAAAAAAATGATTATTGATTTTAACATTCCTAAGGCAATAGTGTATGCTATTATCGGATTATATTCAGAAAGACATGTTTATGTCAGGGATTTTAACAACCATTTATTAGGCCCAAGATATGTTTTCACAGGAATTCCACAAGGAGCTGTCTTAAGTCCTTTTCTTTTCAATTTATACACAGCTGACCTACATAAATTAAAGTTGGAAAAATATCCTTTTAAGATCATCCAATATGCAGATGACTTCTGCATTTACTGTGAAACAAAGAAGAGAGATGAAGCTTTTGGATTTTTAAAGGATACCTACAACGTTGTAGAAATATGGTTGGAAGAAAATCACCTTCAGCTGTCGGCCACAAAATCAGCAGTGACCATTTTCAGTAGACATAATATTCCCAATATCGAAACATTTATAGTAAAACAGCGAGAAATTCCTTTTAAAAAGGTAATTAAATATTTGGGCATTATACTGGATCACAAGCTCACATGGAAATTTCACATAGAATATATATTAAATAGATGTGAAAAAGGCCTAAACTTTCTGAAAATGACAACTAAAACTTGGTGGGGAACAGATGTTCAGACTTCCTTACTTTTTTATAGAACTTACATTCGCTCTATCATAGATTATGGATGTTGGTTATATGGATCTGCCAGCAAGAACTTACTAAACAAATTAAACATATTTATAAACCAGTGTTTGCGTATCTGTATTGGTGCCATGAAGACAACTCCTATTGAGCCCCTTTATGTTGAAGCACGTGAGCCTCCAATTTCTCTTAGAAGACATTTCTTGGCCGAAAAATTTTTACTGAAAATTAAACACCAGAACACTTTCCTTTATACCGAATTAACAAATTTAAACAATTATGATTTAACGAATAAATATTGGATTAAGAAAAATTCTCCAACCCTATGTGAAGCTCTTAGAGAAAACACAGTTTGTGTCGATGAAGCTATTAATTTAAAATCACACACAGATATAAATGATTTTGAAGCTCTTTTTTATAGCGTTAAATTTATTAAACCAAATTATGTTAACACTGGAAGAGCAAATAACAACATTATAACAAGCATCTTATCCAATTGGGATTACTACAGTACTATCTACACGGATGCCTCCAAATCAGAAGACGGTACAGGATGTGCCTTTTACATCCCCATGGAGAAGGTAGAAAAAATGTTCAAATTAAAAGCAAATATTTCCATATTTAGTGCGGAAGCAATTGCCATATATCAAGCCCTACTTTTTGTTTCTAACAGAGATTCCTCCGTTATTATTGTTTCAGATTCCATGTCAGTTCTCACAGCCATTAACCAACCTTTTTTTCCAACCTCATACTCCAATCCCTACATAATATTAATTAAAAAATTAGTTAAACACTTTAAGGAAAATAAAAAAAATGTGATATTTATATGGGCCAAAGCACACAGTGGAATTAAACATAATGAACATGTGGACCAACTAGCCAAATTAAGTATTTATTCAGTGGATACCACAGAATTTCTACCCAGTATTTCTGATTTGGTTGCTTCACGCAAGGCAGTTTTAAAATATAAATGGAGTGACCTATGGTCTGAGTTTTGTTTTACCAACCCAAATAGATACACTTCTTTACACACAACTGTCCCTGTTGCACATTGGCACAGAACTTATAATGTCCCTAGGCGTTATATAACAACCATATCTAGGCTTAAATTTGGACATGCTTGTTTTCCTGCTCATCTTGCAATGATTCATGTGATCGAGAGTAAAAACTGTTTGGAATGTGGAGTAGAAGGTGACCTAGATCATGTAATTTTTGGTTGTGCCAAATATAATTTGGAGTCCACCTTATTATATAATAATATAGTTCGTATTACCGGTAAATCTCCGTTTAACGTTTTATCTGCCCTAGCGACTCAAAATAGATTAATTTACGATTGCATAATCGATTTTTTGACCAAATGTAATATTTTTCTTTAGTTAAAAAAAAAAAAAAAATTTTTTTTTTTTACTTTTTACCTTTGTTTTCTCTCCTTTATATGTTTAATCCTATTTACTGTGTATGTTATATATTATAATGTCCTGATGGTCCCCTGGACGTGAAACAAGTGACCCATGTTAATTGTATATGTTTATGGATATATATGTGTATGTATTATTTATATTTTTTCTCTTCTTTTTGTTAAATGTTGTAAATTTATCTATTTTAGTCTATTCGATTGCAAATAACTCAAAAACTTTTTACTGTACCTAATGAGATTAAAAGATCATGTAACTGGCTGTATGGCAAACTGCCGAAGCCATAAAAAAAAAAAAAAAAAAAAAAAAAAAAAAAAAAAAAAAAAAAATCTCTAGGTATTTGCATAACCTGCTACATTTGGACATCGAGTAATCCATTTTCAAATCTCTGGACAGCTATTTGTTCCAGAAAATTATCTGGGACAATGAGATAGGCTAGTCTGATAAGGCTTGCTATATCGGCTTAAAATTCTTGTAGAGATTCACCGGATTTCTGCTGTCTGGACCTTAACTGAGTTTGGTACACTTGCTGCACTTGCTTCCTTACGACGAGAAGCCCTAAATGTTTTGCAGATCACCTCTGATAAATAGCAAAAGAAATTTTCCAGCTTGTTTTCTCAATTGGAAAAGCGAGATGGTGACAAACATCTGCAGCAAGTGTACCAAACTCGGTCCACACAGCAGAAATCCGGTGAACTTCTACAATAATTTAAGGCCAATGTAAAACGCCTTATCAAACTAACCTATCACACTGTCCAAGATGACTTTCTGGAACAACTGGCTGTCCAGAGTTTTGTAGATGGACTACGCGATGTCGAAATGCAGCAGGTTATGCAAAGGCCCAGAAATAAAATACTAGGAGATGTCTTGACTCATACATTAGAGTACAGTTAAAATTGCCTTTAAAATTCACATAAGAATTTACTAGGTTCGGGTCACCAACAATAATGAAACATTTGGTAAACTTTTAACAAAACTTAAACGTTTTGTCAAGCGGACAGAAAATAACAGTCGCAACAGTCGTCCAACCATACTTAGATGTTGACTGTGTAGAAAACTAGGTCATAGTGAAAATCAATACCAATATATATGCCTCAGAAAACAGGAAAACGAATGAGTAGCAATAGCTGGTTGACTCCAACAATGTCCCAGTAGTTAGAGTTTCACAACTTCAGCAGAAAGGGAAATTTCTTATGATTTTGTTTCGAAATTCCGTCGATGCGAGAGAAGTTATACTCTAACAACCACAACCGGAACAATAGCTCGTATTCATGGTTATACCAACATGGAGTTGCAATTCGAAGGTCGAAGGGCAGAAAATCATACATCGTGTGTTGGTAGCTGATATCATCGACGATGCCATTGTTCGTCTAGCCTTGTTGCTTTATCATTGGATTTAAAAGCAAATGTTCTTTAAATTAAAGATGAAGAACTGGGGTTAATGTTAACAGAATGTAGTGAAACAATCTGCCGCATCTGTGTTGAAGAAGATGTTCTATTTAAAGCCCAATCCAAGGTCATAATACCTGTTGTTACGAAACCAGAATTAGACCTACCGACTACTGTTCTCAAAATGTTCAAACCAGCTGTCAAACAACTCCCTTAAGGCATTCTTTCATCAAGAAGTCTAGTTAGAATGCATGGCAACTCGTTGCCTGTCCGAATAATGAATCTTAACGATTACGATGTTCGATTAAAAAAAGAAATTTTGATGTTACTCTCGAGGGTGTCACAAATTGTATCGTGCAACCACAAAAATCACCGATGGCTTCAAAATAATAGCACCGCTTCAAATCCTATACCAGAAGTCTAGTGAACATCTCGACAAAAATCAGAAGTACAAACTTTAACTGCAAACATCTGAATATATAAAATTAAAGACAGTCAAGATTTCCTTTCACGCAAAAATAGTCTATGTATCTGTTGATACGTATTTCGCTTTAATATATATTCTCCTTATATATCTGAATATATATTCTCCTTGACATCCAACGATTTCGAGCGAACGAAAGTAATAAAATATCGAAAATACTGGAAATGCTGCTCCCATTAAAAATCTTTTAGAATAGTACCTTTCGTAAAACGAGAATAAGCCAGAAAAATGTTTTAAAGATAATGAAGGAAAAATGTAATATCTCAGTTATGTTGGTGAAAAAGGATGGCTGTACTAGATTCTATGTCGATTATAGGAGATTAAATAATATTACCGTTAAGGATAGTTATCCATTGCAACATATTGATGATACTTTGGATGCTGTGACTGTAGCGAAATGGTTTTCAATACTAGATTTAAAAAGTGGATATTGGTAGATTGAAAATAGTTTGGCAGACAAAACCAAGATAGAGTTTTCGACTGGCCAAGGCATATGGCAATTCACTGTCCTATTTTTTGGCCTTTGTAATACCACAGCCACGTTCGAACGTTTGATGAAGACAGTGTTGAGGGGATTATATTGGAAGATTTGTCTTATCTACTTAGACGACCTAATCGTTTATAGTAAATCTTTTGAGGAACATCTCTACAAACTTGTTGGAACTCCACACTTGGAACCAGTGTTGTTAAAAAATAAAGAAGTGCGAATCTGAAAGAAGCAAGTGATTTCATCTAATGGAGCACCGATCCTAAAAAAGTAAAAACCGTTCCGAGCTGGCCAGTTCCTGTAGAAAAGCATCAATTGAGATTCTTTTTGGGCTTGTGTTTATAATATCGTCGCTTTGTAAGAGGATTTTGCTGGCAGTACAAAACCTTTACATAAGCTAACGGAAGCAGACCAACCGTTTAACTAGAATAAACTGTGTCAATAAACTTTTAATATACAAATATATGATATACATTATTACATTATATACGTGATTACATCACTACTATACCAGTACTGTCATCGCCACATTCCAAGGCAAGTTTCATAGTCGATACTGATGCTAGCAGCTTGAGCCTTCGTAGCGTTCTTTCACAAAACATCGATAGGATAGAACGAATTATTGAATAATTTAGTAAATTCCTCTCCAAAGTCGAAAGAAATTATTACCTGCAATGGTGAAAACATTTCATACACTTCCATAAGATTTTATATGGATGGAAGTTCCTTATTTAGACGGATCACGCCTCTCTTCAATGAATACTCCAACTAAGGACCCCAAAGGATAGGTTGCTCAATGTCTGAAAAAACTGCTATGATTTTATTATGGTAGAGGTACTTAACATCATAATGCCGATACCCTGAGTTCACGACCTTGTCCAGAAGACTCTAATAACTGTAACAAAGTTGAAGCAAAGAACCCCTTAGTTATAGCTAATTGTATAAAGACCCAGATTGGACCAGGAGATCATTGGACTTTCACAATCCTTCGTACTGAACAAGTTGCAGATGGTGAGATTGCAGCAATCCTTACCACGATAGAACAAGGAACGGGTCGACGCACCTGGAGTGGGATTTCTAAGAAGAGTGTGATACTAAAAAGTTATTGGGCAAAATTTAATTTCTTGGAATTAGTAAATGGTGTTTTACACAAAAAATAAGAAAGTCACGATCGAATCCAGCACAAATTTCAACTTTTCCTCCCAAAAGGCCGAGTTAATGAAATACTTTTGGAGTATCACAGCGGTATATCCTAATGCCATTTGGGAATAAACAAGATTCTAGCAAAAGTCCGAGATCAAGTCTACTGGACGAGATGTCGCTAAGATGTTGAGATATGGTGCCGTAAATGTATAGAATGTGCAGATAGTAAAGGTCCTAAAACAAGAAGCCAACGCCTGATGAAGCAATATTTGGTCGGAGCTTCTTTTGAAAATGTCGATGTGGACATTTTTGGACCGTTTCCGCGTACAGTATCTGGTAACCTGTACATTTTAGTTACCATGGATTATTTCAGTTAATGGCCGGAAGAGGCCTCGAGAGTCGCAGAAGTAATGGTTAATAATTAATCCTGTTGTATTAAGAAAATGTGTCTGATGCTGGAAATTCTGAAAACCTGAACCACCTCCGACCTCATTCAGATGTAATGGTGAAGAGGTTCAACCGAACTTCACTTCAACATCTCTATATTGTTGTCAATGAACATCAAGATAAGTGGGACAACTATATCCTGTTCTTTCTTCTTATATATCTAAGTTCCATTCATGAGTCGACAAGCGAAAAACCAGCGAAAGTTTTATTTGAGAACGAGTTGCGGCTGCCTGCTTTTCTATTATTTGGAATTTCTGAACCCCGTGAAGAATATATCGATAGCTACACCCTAAACTTATTTGAAAGAATTGACGATGTTCATGTGAAGATTCGAGAACATTTAAGAATGAAGAGTAATACGATGAAAGCTCGATATGGTAGACGAGCTAACTCTACTGCGTTCAAGCTGGATATTAAGTGCGGCTATTTAATTTAGTACATTATAAGGGGCGATGTCCGAAGCTACAGAAGTTATGAGATAGTCCGTATTCTGTGGTAGCCGGAATCAATGATGTTGTCTACCGAATAAAACGACCAAGAACAAAAATAAAGAACGTACATTTGCATCAATCGGCTCTGTATCGAGGAGACAGAGGAATAGAATGGTTACGTCTAAAGAAGGGGGCAATGTTACAACTGATAATCGAGTGGCAGTTGTTGGTATTTGGAATTATCCTTAAACCAGAAGTGTCAAAGGATGATATTTACACAAAATGTACGCAACGACAATAATTGCTAGTCGAGGTGGTTTTGTCAACTTAATTAATATTTTGTGTCAGTAAGATAGTTTAGTATTTTATACATTTGTAATAAAGTTTAAGTTCGTGATATACGTGTTTCAAGAAAACCATGGTACAATACCTTGAGACATCCTATTAATAGCGGCTATGGATGGTTAGTTCTGCATCGAATTTCACCGTGACTCTCTACGTTTCAATTTAACTTTTATCCAAGATAAACAAGGATCTCTATTACATATAAAGATAAATAAATAGGAATAAGTGTGACTGATTCTATATTTGACCTCTAGTTAGTAATTAATATGGTTTAGTCTTTTTCAGTTCAGTATATATCTGTGACTGAGGTGAGTAAGCACATAAGTCAAATTTTCCGAATTTTTTTTTTTGATAAAAATGTGTAGGTGATTTGTAATACTATCATCGGCTCTAAGCACTTTAGTCTACTATGCATTTTTACAGCTGTTATTGCGAAGTGTGCATAATAACCATACTGAGAAAATACCGACTTGAGTTTGTGAATAAACACTTAAGTCGACTTATGTGAAGAGAGCCAGTTGGAACTTGCTGTCTCTTGTTGTCCCGTCGGTGACTTATGTTACTAGGCGCTAATGAAACATTACATGCAGAAAATAATTTAGCCTAAAACAGTTCAGTTTGGTTTGATATTGCGAATAACACATGTCCAGAAGTTTTTTGTTTAAAGTGTCTGTTGATGATGAGTTGATAGCAGATACATTCCTAAAAGCAATTCTGTTTTGATGACAAAATAATAATACTACAAGCAATTTTACTTCGAGCGTAAAAATTACGTCAAAAGCTGCAAAAACCACCGTACACAAGAAAGGCTAGATAATTACGAAAAAAAAGTAATTCGGGAAGTCATATATTACAAAAAATGGTAAAATAATTCCAGAAAGACCATTTCAACCTCTGCCACTATGCCGAGCAAAGTGCAAAACAAAAATCACTGAAAATCAGCTGAAAGAAATTTTTCCCGAATATTGGAGTTTGGGCAGTTACGACAAGAGAGTAGCTTATATAGCCAGTATTTTCACCATACATGACAAAAAATCGCAGAGGCCTCATACAGACGATCCAGACAAAGAAAAATTTCGCCTCAAAAACCTACAAATATTTTTTATGAATAAATGGTAGCCATATTTCTGTTTGCCGTAAATGCTTTCTTTTGACTTTCAATGAAACAGACAATTTCATAAAAGTTATCGCTTTAATAAAAAGAGCATAACCTGCGAAAACAAAGACTAATTCTGCCCAATGAAAGAATATTCCACCAAACAAGTGGTCTGAAGAAAAATTAGAAGAACTCGATAAGCATATTTTGAGTTTCCTGAGTTACGAAAGCCACTCACGCGTCCAAACAAATAAAAGATTTCTACCATCACATTTGACCCTAGAAGCAACGTATTCCCTATAGAAGGAATCATACCAAAACTTTGTGTCGTATCCATATTATAGATCTAAATTTCATAAATTGAATCTGTCGTTTAAAAAGCCTCAAACGGATATTTGCCATAAATACGACAAGTTAAAGGGGCCATTGGTGTCTAGGAAAAAAGACGATCAAGGAGAACCTTTTCGCTGGCATGACGTGCAATGGCTAAATTATATAAAATGGGATAATGGGAAAATATTTTTCAAAAAATCCTTAAATGCAGAGAAGCCATTTAAGGAAATTTCTTTTATTAGACGAAATAGGTTGGGAAATTTAGTTCCCCCGTTGAAATATAAGGCGGATGTGCCAATAAATAAAGAAAAAAAGAAGGATCTTCTTGATTTGCTTCCCTTAATCCCTACAACTTTTCAAGGGTTCTATGAAAATCTTTCATCGATCGAAACAACGTTGCTGGACTATTCAGGTATCGACGAAGATATTGATTAAATAGTTATTATGTTTAAGTGGTTCATTCTTTTTTTTAGATTTATTTTTTTTATCAAACTTCCTTTTTTATAACAAATAAAAAATACTTTGTTTAATAATATTATTTTCATAACCATTTTCTGTAAGTGCAATAACACATAAGTCATGGACACACTTGGGATCAAATGACATAAGTCAAGAATTTCATTTTTGACATATTTTTTATTTCATGGGTGGTGGAAAATTTGGAGAATAGTCTATATTAGTATAAGACATTTATATAGATAATTATAAAAACAACAATTAAAACCAAATAAAGTAAGTAACACGTAATTTTGGGCTATAAAACGGATTTAGAGGTAACCGGTGAATATTAAATCGCTTCTATTGCAAAACTAGGCAAAATGACTTATGTGCTTTCTCACCACGGTCAAAGATATATCGTATACATTAAAATTCAACCCTCTGCTGTGAACACATAAATTTTTCCGGAAATCCCATTCCTACCGTATCGACGACCCATCCTTTCCTTGACGTATCCCTTATAGTTGTTTCTCTTAGAATATACTTACCCTTAACAGTACCCCGAGGTAATTTAGCAAGTTGTATGTTAAACATTCCATCACTCGAGGGACAGTGCCTCTACATTTCTATGTGCGGTCGCCATCTCCTGCCTGGGGGACTTCAAATGATGTTTGGTAGTAGGTATTAGATATTGAGCGGTTTACATCATATATCAAAGGAGATCTAAGGATAAAAGGGTTAACTTTAAAACCGTTGAATAAAAAATGTTTTCGATTTGCATAAAACAGGTAAAAAGGACGATGTGAAAACTTTTCTGATTGATTTTATTTTTTTTTTAGTTTGAAATGTAAGTTATGAAAATTTGGATTGTTTATTATTAACTAATTGTTTAGGGCCTTAACTAACAGGGGGAGGGGGAGTTAATTTTTAATATTTTAAACATATGTTTAAGAGTTATTAAAAATCTATTTATAACATTAGTACATTATAGTACGAAATTTCATTTCATGAGTATTTTCTAACAATGATCTAAAACAGCTAATTTCCCAAGATGCAAAAAAAACAGAAAAAGAAAAGAAAAAATAAACCAAAAATGTTTCGTTAGCTTGTGAGTTTTCCTAGGTTGTGTTATCGAGATATTATTTATTTTATTATCTTCTCAAATTTTAGAAGTAAAAAAAGAAGAATTTTTTAAATTGTCGAAAATTGTTTGTTATGATTTTAATAATTTAATGTTGTAAAGTTAATAATGACAACAAAACGTTGGTTACATTTTCACGTGGTAATCGAGTAATTTATCATTAAAAAAAACATGTAAAATTTGAGAAGGATCGGTAAAGTAGTTTTTGAGATACGGCGAACACTGACTTAGGACCCCTGCATAGTAGGTATCGATTTATCCACGACCAAACAGTTTAGTCGAATCGTGACGGTATTACAATTTGTTCTTGACTAAACTATTTACTAATGTAGGGTGCGCATACAGTTGATAGTTGCATTAAAGATTTTAGTGTGTCATTATGTTGTGTAGCAAAAACTTCTTGCTTGTGCCTTACTGTACATGGAAGATAATGAGAAAAAAAAGAAGAAAATTCTGTTACATACCATACAAAGCGTTTAAGGATGTTTAAGTTAGATTACTAAGTAGAGAGAGTTCTAACAGTACTAAGATGTAATTAAAATTTATCATCAAAATTTAATTAAAAAATAATTTACCTATATTTAAAGGTTTCAGTGGTATGGGTATGAAGTTTACTTTCAGAATCGAATACAGGCAAAGATAAATGGAAACACAGTGTATACCAGTGTATACCAGTACAAAGCTGAGTCACACAGGTTGACTCGTTAAGCCCACTTCTCTTTAATATAATAACGGCCGAAATAATAAGGACAGTACGTAAAGGTCATGTTTACAGAACGGGAAACAAAGCAAACCAAATAATATTATCTTCGCTAGTGGCTAGTTCGCTATTTCCACCACTTCTTCTTTTTCTAGGTTTGTGACGGGTTTTTTCCACTTATATCGCTGTTGTAGATTTGACAAGTAGTCATGTCTCCAATTGTTATAAAAATCTCTTTTTACTTTTTCTAACTGCCTCCACCTTTGTGACATATTCGTATATGTGCTCAACTCCTCCTCCCTATTTGGCAAAATTATTTCTCTCCCAATTAGGAAGTGTCCTGGGGTTACTATTATTCTCTTCATTTGAGCTAGCACTGTGCTTAGCTCTTCGTATATTAACGAACTATCCCCAAGTACTCTCTTCAAGTGATATTTCATAATTTTAACAGCGCTTATCCATAAACCTTCAAAATGTGGCCCATACGCTGGTATGAAGTGCCAATACGTTCCTAATGTTGTTAAGGTGTCTGTTAATGATGCCTTCACTTTCTCACTATTTTGGAATAACATGTGTGCTGCTCCTACAAAGTTTGTTCCATTGTCACTATATATATGACTGCACTGTCCCCTTCTTAAATTAAATCTCTTTCTTGTACCCTCTTTCTTTGGTTGCTCTTATTTTGACGGTTCCGGCGTAGTCTACACCAGTATTTGCAAATGGATGAGCTTGATTTACCTGCCCTAGTGGTAAACTTCTTATTAATTGTTGAGCCGTTTCAGTCTTGTATCTTTTATATCTGACACAAGTGTTTATTTCTTATCGCACTATTCTTTTCCATGCGTGATCCAAAATCTTTTCTTTATGTAGTGCACAGTGATTGTGGGCCTCTATGCAACGTTTTTGTATGGCAATGTTGTATTATTAGTTTATTAATTTGCTTTTGTGAGTTATTATTAAGGGATGCTTTTCATCATGTGTTAACTATGAGTTCTGAAGTTTCCCTGTAACCCGTAATATGCGATGGTTATCCACATAGGGTAGTAAGTTTAATAGTTTACTCTCCCCGTTAAGTGATTGTCCACTCTTTATCTCTTCTGCGTAATATAATTCTTGAGTATTCGTTATTAGTCTTTGCAAGGTATTCTCTAACTCTTGAGGGGTAAGTTGTTTATGTTCTACCTCTCTTTTTTTGCATTTGTCTGCAAATCTACCGCAGTGAGATAGTACTCGTTGCATTCTACTTAGATTTTAAAATCTTTCGCAAATGTCAGTAACCTTAAAGGTTGTGTTTACTATTATTTCGGGTTTTCTTTTGTATCCAGCAATCAGGTTTTATGGTATCTACTATTTCCGTTACTGTGTTGACTAAAAACGTTTTCGATTTATTTGATTTCCCGATTTTTGTGGATCCTTCTATCCACGCCAGAGTTATTGTGGAATCAGACCATGCATATATTTCCACATCACTGCGATTTAGCTATTAAATTGTTCTTTTCATGAGTCTACCAAGCAGAAATGCTGCACACAATTCTAACGTCGGAAGTGTTGTTAAACCTTTAATTGGTGCAACCTTTGTTTTGGCTACTATAAGGCTTATTTTTACCTCAGGAAAAATGTTCTAGTATATATTACTGCTCCGTATCCTTTCGTAGACGCATCAGCAAATCCGTGCAATTCTGTTTTACCTGAATTGGTAAGATTATTCCACCTAGGTATTATTATCTCTTCAGGTGTTTTAGCTGTAAGTAATACTCAATCCATCGTTTTTGATCAGAATTATTCAATTCTTTGTCCCATCTTGTATCAATATTTTCATTGCATTATCACTGGCACAATCCATCCTTATGGGTCATATATTTCATCCGTGTTATCGGAAATATGCTATTTCCGATAACACCAGCCTCTTTGTTATTTTTTTATGTTATGTTATATTTATTTTAAATGTTAAATGGTGACCAGTGGATCCCTAGCGTTTTATGTATATATTTTTTGTCTAACGTTTTGAGATCGACACTTTTTACTTCCTCCGGTATGATTTCCATTAAATCTTGACTATTACTAAGCCATTTGTTAATACAAAACCCCCTTTCATCATGTGTTTAACAATATCCGCAGATAGTGAATATTTTAATTTCTCGTCATTACATAATTCCTGTATCGTTCTTAATGCAAGGTATGGCGCTGTCTTCGTACCGTATGTTTCTGTTGACAACTGATATTCCTTTATTGGTTCTTTTAAAGACTGTCTCCATAATATCTTCTGGCAAACTTGATCTTTTTCGGCTATCTTTATTTGCCTAAACATTTTCTCTAGATCTGCCGTATATGCTATTTTGTACGACCTTAAATTTATTAATATACGTATTTGTAAGATCTTTTTGCAAAAGAGGTCCAGGTTTTGTTGAAACACGGCCCTGCATTTTGTTGTGACACTATCCTCTTTTATTACTGCATGATGAGGAAGGTAATACTATTGCTTATTTAAGGTTTCGATTTTATTCAATTTCATGTGACCTAAGTTTTCATATTCCTTCATAAACTGCCTGAACTCATTTTCTAGGTTTCTGTCTCTTTTAAATTTCTTCTCTAATTGCAGCAGTCTCGCATATGCTTGCTTTTTTGAGTCCCCTATTAGGCTTGTATTAGAATTGAAGTGTGTTTAAACTTTAAATCTACCTTCATTATCCCTTTTTACTGTTCTTTTATAATATTCTTTACACTCTTTTTCTTCTACTGAAAGAGTATGGCTTTGATCTACTTCTTCTAACTCCCAGTATTTTTTCATTTCTTCATCCATCTGTCATCTAGATATCATGCTGAGTACTTGTATATTAGGGATATTCTCTTGCTGTGCTATCACTAACATTATCCTACCCAATTTTGTATCTTGCGTGACCAAACCATTCTTTGTTCGATCTACTCCGTCCAGTAATATCAAACTACATTCTTTGACTCCTAATAGAATATCTATTGAATCTGTTTCATTAAAATTTAGATCCGCCAGGACTAAGTTCCTTTGGTTCCTTTTTTTTATCTGTATCTTCTTCTCCGGTAGAATTTTGTTATTTTCCGTAGTACAAGTGCTTTGGTCTTCATTTCAAATTCATTTCTGAAATGCGCCTCTAAGTTAAATCTCACGCTCCATTTCGACATCCTTTGGTCTTCATTGCGAATTCTTGGCGTGGACAGCCTTTCTTTTTATTCCGAGACTTGTAGCGGCCTGCTCCGTAATAAATGATGACTGCGAGCCTTGGTCAATCAATGCTCTCATCAATTGTTAGCTTTCTTTTGAGTTTCTTACTCGTACTAATGCCGTTGCAAGTAGCACTTCTTCATTCTGATGACTTAAATAGCTTACAGCATTCTCTTGTCTCCTTGACGATGCGTCGTAACTGTTGTCACCTCTGGTCCCACTAGAATTGGGTCTATTTTGTAGCCTTCTGTTTTCAGAATTTCTTCTGTTATCATACTGACCTTTTAATCCACTAGAATTAGGTCTATTTTGTGGCCTTCTATTTTCAGAATTCCTTCTGTTAACTACTGACCTTCTGACACGTGAAGTAATGAATGGTGCTGTCCACCACATTCTGCACATCTATAAGAGGAATAACTTGATATTTTCCTTTTGTATAGTAGGCATCTACCGCACCATTTCTTTTCCTTTACGATTTTGTTTCTTTTACGTATTTACTTGACTTAGAAACTTTGTACATTTGAATAGTTTATGTTCTTTATGACACACCACACAGGTTATCTTCTTCTTTACCTGCCGTCTGTGATCTGTTCCTTCCTGTGAATCCTTGTCTGTGATTTGTGATTTGCGATCCATTGCTAAACATTTTACGTTTTTTTGCTTCTTGTTGTTTATAATTCCGTTATGCAATATTTGTAGCTTTCTCTGGTCTACTGTTCTTTAAGCTTGGAACACTTTCTCTAGTAACTTATTTTCATTCAGTCTTAGAATATGTCCAAACCATTTAAGTTGTTTTATTTTTGGATATTCCACTTTGTTGTTTAATTATTTACTTAATAAATTTATTTTGCGTTTTGCTCAACATTGTTTTTCCAGTTTTTCTTCTTAGAAATGTTATTTCTACTGCTGGTAATTTACTTTTTGGCTTTTTATGCAGCGTCTATGGTTCGTTAAAATATTTTATATTAAATAGTGTTATCGCATTGTACATTCTTATTTTAGGTTTTTAGTGATAAAAAAAAACCTTGAATAAATATATTATATATCTACTACAAATTTAGGTGCATTAGTTAGTGCTGACAATATTATTCCAAGTGAGTCACACTTCATTTCGTAATATTTTTGTAATAACAACAAAATAGCCTTCAAATATTACCTACCTAAAGAGATAAGAAAATTTTCTGTTGGATTTTGACCAGTTTTTGAATTGGCCATAGGACTGGCTCAATTTTGATCATAAAACGAATTCAAACAGTAATAGTTCTACACAAAATTCAACTTAACACTTTTGCTCAGATGCCGCAAATTATTTTAAACATCCTGCAAAAAGCAAACGGTAGTCATCTCTAGCACTGAAGATCCAAAAATAATTCATGATTACATTGTAGCTATTGGATTTCTAGTTTGTTCAATTAATGTACTTTTTGACTCTAGAATTACTAATAGTAGGATATGCATATATTTTGCTTTCAAAAATACTGTCCATTCACTACTTCATGCTTAGAAATTATTGAAATAAATTAATGTCAGGTCGAAGTAAGACTTATTACTCCAGCCCAGAGCCTTATAATATCTAATGCATGCCCTACAATCCCGAATGAAATAGTTGAACAAGAATTACAAAAAATTGTTATCCACGCTGTGTCCAAAATGACTTACCTTCGAGTAAAGTGAGTACAGCGATGTTCTGAGCTTTAGAAGGCAATAGTTTATTACACCTTTGGAAAAGATGTCCATTCCTGACTCTCTCAACATAACTTATGGTACTACTTCCTACCGGCTATATCTTTTCATAGACGGCTTCAGCTGCTCCAAATGTAAAACCATTGGTCACCAAGAATTAGAATGCACTCACATTTCAAAGCAAATCTCTTCAACTACCCTCTTAGATCTAACCGAAACCACATCATCAATATCTAAACCTCAAGAGAATATATATTAATCTATAGAAACCGACCTTATTAAAAACAGAGCCCAAGATAATCCAGACACTTCGTCTTCTTCTACGAAAACAACATCACCATTTGTAGATAACATCGAAAATACTACCACATCACAGACATCAATAACCCCAAATAATGTAGTCAATCCCAAATTGCTAAAAAGACATCTATCATCTACTAATATTAACGAAGACAACCCGAAAATCGATTTACAAATTTTTAATACCCTAAATAATCCAAACCAACAAAAAATACAAAAACTTCTTCCAAAACCTCCCGCGAAGGTGTCATTTACCCATCAAAAACAAAATCTAAAATGGATCACCTACGTTTGTACTAAATTTTAATGAAATATTTAGTTTTTCGGAAAACATTTTCTTCTTCTTCTTCAAGTGCCCCGTCCGTTGCGAACGTTGGCTATCAACATGGCAATTCTGATCTTGTTTGCGGCGCTTCTGAATAGTTCGAGTGTCTTCTCCTGCCTGGCCCTCGCTCACTGTCTACTTTCCCCTAGACAATCAATTGCAGTAGACGGTACTTATCGTGTCTCAATATGTGGCCTAGATATTCAAGCTTTCTTTGTTTGATTGTGCTCACGATTTCTTTCTCCTTTCCAATTCTTTGGAGTACCTCTATGTTGGTGCCAATGGTACCTCAACTACATTGTCATGGAACACTTTAAATTCGTTATATAATATTAACAACTTTTTAATGTCTATAATATTAGATCACAATCACCCCCTTGATTTCCCGATCTATCAGTCCTGGAAATTTAAAAATGCAAACTGGACATCTTATTAATTCGATATCAATAAAAAACTTGATGTAATGATATAAACTATGATATAACCTCTTTCAATAACATTGTTATAGAACCTGCTTAAAAAAATATAGGAAAAAAAAACCCTTTTAAAGGTAACCTATTCTTTGGTGGTATAGTGAAATTGCACAAGTACTGTCATCTTGTAAACATGCCTTTAATAAACTCAAATAACAGGACACAGACGAAAAATTACTAAACTTTAAAAAACTTAGAGCTGAATCAAGGCATCTTATGAAAAAAATCTATAAAAAGAAACTTATGAAAAAAAGGATACTTGGAAAAATTACGTATCATCCATAAATTCATTAACTCTTTCACCGGTTATTTGGTTTAAAATTCGTAAACTTAAAGGTACCAACTCTTTTAGGCATATCAATCCACTAACAATGATAATGAGATAATCACTTGTAAAAAACGATATCGGTGAAACTTTAGCTGAAGTTTACCAAAATATAACTCCGTAATTTTTTTATACAAACAAAATATAACTATATTATTATTATAAATAAATATTCTAGCTCATCATCATCATCATATAACGGGGGTCCTACGGCGATTGCCGCTTCCCGCATTTCAGCCTCCATCTTTTCCTATCTCTCCAATCTCCCTCTTCTAAGCCTCTAGATTGCATTGTTTTTGTAATTTCTCTTCTCCAGGAATTTGGTGGTCTTCCCCTTTTCCTTCTTTCTGGCGGAACATACATTAAGGCTTTCTTTGGCCACCGCTCCTCCTCCATTCTCATCACGTGACCATACCATTGTAATTGCCTTCCTTGTATTCTATCTGAAAGAGTATCTCTAATTCCTAGAGAATATTCTAGCTACCAAATTATAATTCCGGAATTTTTTTTACACAAGCAAAAGATAGAATCTTTTAAAATCACCGAAAAGGAATCTAACAATTCATTAAATGCTGCCATAACTCTTTAAGAACTAGAATTTTCTATTGTAAACTCCAAAAAGACATCTGCAGGACATTATAATATCTCACCAATATTTATTAAACACCTACCTTCTACATCAAAGAAACATTTATTTAGAAACAAATAATTTTCTTAAGTACCCTTTTTTAAAGTAGTTTTAGCAGCGGACGGTCTACATTGGATAATCATATCTCACTACAGACCTCAATGAATGAAGCCTTCCATAATAGTAATTATGGAATTCAAGTTAACATGCTTGCATTCATAAAAAAATTTCATAACTAATCGTTCTATACAAGTTAGAATAAATGGAATCACAAGTTCTCCAATGATCCTGGATAATTGAATCCCTCAAGTGTCTATTTTAAGTCCGATCCTATTTTTAGTGGCCTTTAATAGTATCATAAACCTAAGGAGAACTATATCTTATAACCTAGTTTGAGCAACAAATATTTTACAACGTATGTTAAATCGACTTCCTAACTGGGCATTACTGGGTCATTTTTAATAAAAATAACACTCAACATAAAACTAAGTTAACATTGAATTATTTACCTATAAAGCAGTCAATGGAAGTAACTTTTTAAACCTAACTTTTGATAAAATATGAAATTGGAATATGAATATTAATAAATTACAGCAAGCATGTCAAAACCGGTTAAACATACTAAAAATACTATCTTATAAAGTTTGCGGTGCCAACTGTAAAACATTAGGTAACCTATACAAATCACTTAATAGAACTAAATTAGAATATTTTTTATGAAAAAAACTAAAAATAGCACACTCAAATCAACTACAAATCCGATCATCATCCAACACTTGTATTCCGAAGTTATCTCATTATCCTGATTATCTCCAAATCTTCAATGTTGCCTCTAAAACTCGTGATGGACATGCTGCTGCATAATACTGTAAAAACATTACTTACAGCATATCCATACCTACAAAATGCATACTTACAGGTGAGACAATAGCCATTTTGGAAGCAATAGCTTTCTTTAAAACGCGTAGTAAGGATAAATGTGTCTCATCATCTCAAACTCATTAAATGCTCTATTACATTTATAACAAACATAACCGACAAATCCAATGTTTCGAGCAATAAAAAATAAATAAAATATAATTCAGTGGTCTCGAAAAAATAAATGCTTTTATATGGGTACCGTCGCATGTAGGTATAGCTGGAAATAAGAAAGTGGACAACCTAACAAATACAAGTCGAATAAACTAACAATACATAACAAAATTAAGAAACTTACTATACACCGATCTTAAAAACCTAAATCAAGCTTACTGTATGTATGTAAATGTATAGCAGGACTACCGGAAATATGCAGGAACCAAATTAAATGAAATCTCTTCTCTTGTCAACACCATCTTTTAATAATAGATTTAATAGAAAAGACCAAGTAATAATTAACTGACTAAGAATTAGACATACTGCAGAAACGGTTCTCTCCCATTGACAGTAAAGCATATTGTTTTGATTGATTGCCAGTACTGCAAAGAATAAAGAAGAAACTATGGGATCTCAGATATCGTTAAAACCACCTTAACTGTAGACACCAAACATGTATTAAATTATTTAAAAGATTTATGTTTCTATATATCTATTTATTCTAAATAAATCGAACTCTTGTCTATGTTACTCCACTTATAACCCTGCGTGGTGGATGTAGATTATTTGTTTTTAAATAAAAAAAAATTCTCATTTTAAACTTGAGGACTACTTCTTTTTTTTAATATAGTATACATTAATTGCTTTGTGTTTTTCTGTGAGTCATTTCTAAACAGATTTTTCCGTAATCTGATATTCTGCTTCTTAGGCACTTATGTAAGTTGTAACTTTTTTAAATACATGTCCATTAAGTGATATTGGACTTATTTTGTCTTACTCATAAATATATGTATATATATATATATAATATATATATATATATATATATATATATATATATATATATATATATATATATACACATATATATATATATATATATATATATATATATATATATATATATATATATATATATACTGTTATGATGTGTTTTTTGTTTGAATGATGAGCAATGAGTATTTTTAATAATATAGGGTTTTTATCGCGGTTCTCAAAGAATTAGCTTGTAAGTACTTTTTTAAATTATCTTTATTATAACTATTATGAAACACACATATATATCTAACTTAGCCAATGTAAATTTAAAATAAACTATCTTTAAATTGATATTCTTATAAAACTAATTAAATTCTATAGACAATCTACAATTTAAACAAAACTATCTTCAAAATTGAAATTGTTATGACACTAACTAAATTATATTAACAAAATTTTGTACCTTTCTTTCACTGAATGCCTAAATGAACTGTTTTCTACTATATAGATTCTAATCACCACTGAATGTCTTCGTACTTCAGTTATCCTTGTTTTTTGTGAAATTACTTTTTCCAATTATCAGCTTCTACCAATTTAAGATATAGTTTTCTTCACCAGCATTTATACACCACCAACCAAACCAGCAAACAGCATTTATATTTATTCTTCTTTTCAATATACCAATATCCACTTATTATAAGTTGATTTATACTAATCTCCAACCATAATATAATTTAATTTCTTCCAATATACTTTTTTTAATCTTCAATAATTATTTGTGTATAATTATAAATGTGCATTAAATTATATGCATAATTTTTAATCTTCATTTAACTCACTATATTAAACAATTGGACTATCTCCAACTAACTTTCATATTTCTTATAAAACTGCTTGACTGATTTACTAAAACTGTGAACAATTGACTTCACTAATTAATTGTGTCTATCTTCTACTAACTTTCATAATAAACTGCTTGACTTCTAACTAAAAACTGCCATCTTGAATCCAAATCACGGGTATTTATATCTTTTCAATCTTCCAGAACCATCTGGTAAGAAATCATGTTCCAATTTGTTCTATCACTTCTATATAGATGTTCTCGAAAAAAAATATCTGTTCGATCCACCGCCATAATCATTATTTCGAGAATGTTCGACTGTAAACAATGGTCACACTCTGCACTCTGAAGAATTCGTTAATGTTCCATTGATAATTTTGTTGACATTTAGGCTTTTCAGATCAGAATAAACATTTAAATCATCAAATATATATAAATTAAACACCTCAAACCAACATTATTATTATAACCCCACTTATATTCGTATTATGATTAATTTCTATCTGTCAATCCACTGTATAGTTGGTTGCCTAAGCACATGGCTCACTTAAATCTATTTACAACATTAAAATTACTAAAATACAACTTTTTACAATTATTATATGCTAATTTATTAAAAATGCCCTCACATAAATATATTTTTATTAAATTCTCTAGTATATAACTTATTTAAAATAATCAAATACTTTTTTATATCTAATATTATGTAGTATATAACTTATAAATTATTTTCTATAAACCCCAATCGTCACAATACCCCAAAAATAATATTTAAAATAAATAATTTACTTATTATTTTTTTAAATATTAATTTTCTCATACCTTATTAAATTTAATAAATCAATTTTTTTTTTTTTTTTATTTAAAATGTGTTAAATACATCCCTGTTCGCTGTCTATATCAAAGCAGAGAACAACGGAGCACAGTTCGGCTATTCTATGGTCAAACTGTCATGTCAAATGGGGCAATGGATGCGATATCAGAGAATAAAATATAACCTTAATTAAAATATAATCGATATGGTGTTCTGTTTGTTTATAGACAAAATCTAGGAATTATTTCCATTCAAAATAACTTTCATCAATATAAATTGGTAAGTTTTTTTTTACTTTATTATATTAGAAAGACATTTTTATAGCAATTATAGTATCAATTTTGTGTCTAACCCCAAATTATGATTTTTAGGGTACAAATTAATTTCCATATATACAAAATTCAACAAGTATGATGTCAAATTGATTCAAAATAATGAAATCTACCATCTACCATTTAACAAATCAAGTCTATTGAATAAAATGGATATATCAGTAAGTTATTAGTGTTATTATATTTGTGTTAAAGGTATAGAAAATGTTATTCAATCTCTTCATGATATTGAAAAATGTCGTTGATATGAAATATGCCTCTTAGTCTGTTCTCTGCATCTATTAACACATAACTATTTAGTCCATTCTGATTTTCAATTGTATATGGACCTTCAAGCATTGGTTGTAATTTCTTACAACGATTTTCTTTAACATTACTTTTTCTAAGTGAACGAATTAACACTTGGTCTCCTTTTTGAAATGTGATTGGTTTTTTTATATTTCGATTTTGTCTTCTGATATATTTTTCAGCTTTCCTCCTAATTCGGTTATTCACTTTCTGCATTACTTGTTCTAACATATCCTGATTATATTCACTAATCCACTTTCTGTTTCCTATATGGCCAAACAATAAATATTCTGGTACTTCCTCTGTATTCAAATTGTTACGTCCCTCCACATATTCTCAGTTTTTATTAATAATTTTTATTATTTTATTTTTATATTTTTATTCTTTACTTAACGTGTGTGTATGTTTTGTCATCGTAAATTAATACGGACCTGTACAGCCCCCCCTAGTCTTAAGGGAGCAAGCTACGGGCGACAGGCATATTTTTCAATCTTAGTTTAGAGATAGTCCTGTATAAATCGTCGCGCTAAACACTCCAGTATTTTAACCTGACAACGTGACCTTGTGAGATTTTGTTCCCGAATCAGTGCACTGAGGAAGAAGAAGAAGTATCCATCAACATCACAGGTACCGTAATTTGATTGCGTACACACATAGTATTTGTATTAATTGATAAATTTACATATAACTTATTTTCATATTAAAATTAAACCAGCACCTATATAAATAAACAATTATGAGTGAATGTCTCTTATAGAACTTAATATTTCATTCATTTGGTCCTTCTAGCCGCATTAAAATTAGTTTAAATAATTTATTCAATTAAAAACGTGATCAAATTATATAAATTTTTAAATATTTGGGCAAAGTTTCTTATCAAAGGTCGTTTAAAATCACTGAAAAAATTCCACAGCGGTAGACATCTGGCAACAGATGCGATAATCCCAACCAGGGTCTATACCTGACCCTTTGTTAAAATCGAAGTACAGCCGTTGAAACTTTCCAAAAGCACGTTCAATTTCTGTTACAATCTGCAATTTAGAATTCTTTAAATACAAGGGGTTTATATGATTATATATTTATTTTATATAACTTAGGAAATTAAAAAAAACGCAATATTAATTGAACACTACTGGTTTTAAAAATATTTATGCGTATATTTCTAGTTACAATTAAATAAATATATATTGATTTTGTTTAAATAATACTTGGAGTGTTGTTTTTTTTTGTTTGCTCGATTATACATACTCATATATAATAAATATTTATTCTTACTGATACTTATTGAGTTTCATAAGTATTACATATATTACATATACGAGTACATATTGAATTTATTGAGATCATTCTTTAAAGGTTCTTTGTGTTACATAAATTTCTCTTTCTATAAATAATAATGGCTTTCAGAAATTCAAATAAAATTGTTCGTTTGCGTGCATTGAGAAACGTTGACATTTGTAAGATTAAACAAATGGAAAAGCTGGCAGAGGAAGTGTTGGTTGATGGTTCATTAATTCCAGGGTTTCTCTTTGCTGCAAAAGATTATGAAGCTATCAATACTAGCTTCAATAATCAGCATACTGAATTAATTAATTTAATTGCTGTCGAGGAAGACGCAAATTTGGATACGGAAGAAATAATTAGGTTTGAATTTGCCAATAGTATTAATAAAATAGCTTCTCTTTATTTTAAACATAATTCTTTATTAAACAATACTACTAGTGGAACTCAAAATGTGTCCGCTGATCCACAAATCAAATCAAAAACTAACGTAAATCTTCCTAAACTAAATTTAAGTATATTTGCGGGCGAGATTACAGATTTCCCCACTTTTATAGACTTATATAATGCTCTTGTACATAATAATTCTGATCTTTCTAATATAGAAAAGTTTAGTTATCTTCTGCAATCACTTAAGGGAGTACCTTACAATTTAATTAAAAGCATTAAGCTCCAAGATTCTAATTATATAATTGCTTACAACACCTTAATTGATCGCTATGAAGGTAAACGAGACTTATCTAGAGCATTATGGAAAAATATTCAAAATGCCAGTGTGGTTAAAACTGATGATCCTGTTTCACTTAGAAAATTATTAGATATTTTCAATGAAAACCTAGCCTCTTTAGAAAAATTACTTTTTTCTCCCTCTCAATGGGACTTTATTCTAATGAATTTACTGATGGACAAATTGGATGTAGAAACAGTTAGAGCTTTCGAATTACACTTTGCTTCAAAAAATGTACCTTCCTATGAGGAAGTTTATAAGTTCGCATTGCAGCGTTGCACTTCATTGGAGTCATATAAAAGACAAGTCAGCAAAAATGTTAAATCTACTAATTCCGATCCTTCTAATAACGTAAGGTATTCATCTCGTCAAACTTCTACATTTTTGACCAGTTCTGTCAAAAATAAGTGTCTATTTTGTGGTTCAGATCATGCTTTATTTAAATGCAATCAATTTCTTGCTGAATCACCTCAAAAACATTTTGACTTTGCTAAACAGAATAAATGTTGTATAAACTGCTTGTCTAAAACTCATGTTACGATCAAATGCCTTTCATCCAAAAGATGTACACATTGTAATAAAAAACATCATACTTCTCTTCACTTTGATAATCTCAATGCGAATGATTCTTCTTCTTCTTCTTCTTCTCACAACGAGGTTGCTAGTTCATCTAACGATCCTATGCCTTCTGTATCCGCCTTTCAAATACTTTGACAAATAATGTCTTGCTAGCTACAGCTACAATCTATGTTCTCGATCGTTTTGGTAAAGCCTTGGAAGTTAGAGCCTTATTAGACAGTGCGTCTCAAGCTAACTTCATTAGTAAAGAATGTGCAGACAAATTAAGTCTCCCTAAATTCAATGCGGCTTTATCGATACAAGGTCTTGATAGAATGTGCACCCCAGCCAAATCAGGCGTAAAATTGAACATTTCTTCGTCTTATGACATAAACTTTCATTGCGAGATAGATGCAATAATTCTTCCTCAAATCTGTCAAAATATGCCAACTGTTCCAATTTCTTTAGACAACTTGCCGTATCTTCAACATTTAAGGTTGGCTGATAAAATGGCAAATATTCCAGGTAAAGTTGATGTTCTATTAGGAGCAAATATCTTTCCTTACATCTTAACAGGAGGAATTATTAAAACTCGTAATGATCAGCTTTCAGCTCTTGAAACAAGTTTCGGTTATGTTTTGATGGGAAATATTCCACCTACAAATATAACAAATATTCATTCCTTTTTCACGTCATTTTCTGCTAATGATTCTGAGCAATTAGATGCGACATTAAAACAATTCTGGGCCATTGAGGAAGTACCAGAAGTTAAATCTTATTCTCCGGAAGACTCATTCTGTGAGAAGCTTTATACTCATACCACTTATAGAAATTCCGAGGGCAGATTTGTAGTAAAGCTGCCTTTCAAAAACGAAATACCTTTTTTTGGCGACACAAAACGTTTAGCCTTACAAAGATTTAGTTCTTTAGAGCGCAGATTTGCCAAAAATGAATCACTTAAGATTCAATATTCAAGCTTTATCAAAAGTTTCATAGATAATCATTATTTAAATCCTATTCAGCCAAGTACGGCAATAAATAATGCTTATTATCTACCACACCATTGTATTTACAAGGAGTCCAGTACTACTCCATTGCGCGTTGTGTTTGATGCTTCCGCACACGCCCCTAACTTTCCGTCTTTAAACGATACGTTATATTCAGGTCCAAAATTACAAAATGATCTTGTAAATTTATTGCTTAAATTCAGGTTTCATAAATATGTCTTTACTGCAGATATTAAATCCATGTTTACTCAGATTCTTATCGCTCCTGAGCAACAAAGATTTCAAAGAATACTTTGGCGTTTTTCGGAACAGGAATCTATTGCTGAATACGAACTTACTCGGGTTACTTTCGGTGTGTCTAGCTCACCATATCTTGCAATTCGTACTCTACAGCAGCTAGCACTCGACGAACCGGACTTACCTGTAGCCTCATCTATACTCCTAAAAGATACTTACGTAGACGATGTGGTGACAGGAAAGGATTCTTTAGAAAATAGTGTTCTTGCTATAAAAGAATTAATATCTTTATTGAAACGTGGTGGATTTGAGTTACGAAAATGGGCAAGTAATGCCCCTCAGTTATTCTCTCTCGCTAATATTCCTTTGGATCATATTCTGCAACAGTCTTTTTCATTTGACTTAGATCAATCTTCGTTAAAGGTATTAGGACTTGGATGGAATCCATCATCTGATGATTTCTTTTACAAAATTTTACCTCTTCAAGCTTCCTGCACAAAGCGAAATCTCTTATCCCAAATAGCTCGCATATTCGATCCTTACGGTATTCTTAATCCTGTCACTTTGATAGTGAAGACTATTATTCAACGTCTTTGGCTACTTAATTAAGATTGGGATGCAACTCCACCTTTGGAAATTACTTCAAGGTGGGAACAATTTAAAATTGAACTGCCTATACTATCTAAGTTTACTATACCTCGTCATATTTCTTTAAATGGAATTATTTCCTGAGCTTCATGGCTTTTGCGACCCTTCTTTACGTGGATCTTCTGCTGTTACATACCTTCGTGTGTGTTATGATACAGGAGTCATCAAAACTTATTTTCTTTTAGCCCGAACAAAGGTATCTCCTACCAGGGTACAAACTATTCCTCGTCTCGAGCTCAATGCAGCAGTAATTCTTAGTAAATTATTATCTTATATACTGCAGACTCTCACTATACAGTTTAGTAGAATTTACGCATGGTCAGATTCGACTGTTGTTCTTCATTGGATTAATTCACAGCCATATAAATGGAAAACCTTCGTCAGTAACAGAATTTCTTATATTCAAGACAGGATAGCTTCAAAACACTGGCGATATATTCCTTCTTCATTAAATAGTGCAGATCACGGGTCCCGTGGACTTTTCCCCGAGGATTTCTTAAATACTCCTGCTTGGTGGGTGGGTCCGGAATTTCTTCGCACTACTGAAGATAACTGGTCATTCTCCTTGACCGATTCTATCGAACATAACTTAGAATTGAAACAGAAAAGTTGTCTTTTGTCTTTTCCATCTGATGAATTTGTCGATAATCTCTGTAATCGATTTTCTTCCTTTTCAAAATTAAAACGTATCTTTTCCTATGTTCTTAGATTTGTTGGTAACCTAAAATCAGTCAATCAACGAACAGTTGGAAAGCTTTCTATTCAGGAACAAAGTAACGCCACTAATCAACTAATTAGATTAGTGCAACAAAGATATTTGAAGGAGGAAATAGAACAGGTTAAAGGTAATTCTATAAAATTCAAATATTTGAAAAAATTAAATCCCTTTTTTGATTCATATGATCTCCTAAGAGTGGGCGGAAGAATTAGCCAGTCAGAATTAGCGTATGACAAGCGCTTTCCTCTTCTTTTACCTTCCAAAGGTAATTTTATTAAATTACTTATTTCGGAAATCCATATTGTACATCTACATGCAGGCATTCAAGGTACGCACTTCGCCTTGTCACAAAACTTTTGGATAATTTCATCCAAACGTGTTATTCGTAGTGTTCTTTCAAAATGTCTTTCCTGTTGGAGACTAAAACCTCAAAATTATCAGCCACCTATGGGGGCTCTTCCCGACCTACGGATATCCAAGGCCAAACCATTTTCTTGCGTTGGCGTCGACTTTGGCGGTCCTTTTCTGATACGAGCCAATAAGCTTAAAAATGCTAAACGAACGAAAGCCTATATTTGCCTATTTGTATGCTTTGCCACTAAGGCTTTGCACTTAGAATTGGTATCCGAACTTAGTACCGAGAAATTTTTAGCCTCATTCAGACGTTTTATAGCACGCCGAGGACGTTGCTCTGTTGTCTATTCTGATTGCGGAACAAATTTTGTAGGAGCAAAATCCTATTTAGAAGACATTAAGTCACATTTTGACAAAAACGACGTCATTACATGGCATTTAAATCCCCCGGCAGCTTCTCATTTTGGTGGATTGTTTGAAGCGGGTATAAAAAGCGTAAAAACACATGTGTCTAGAGTCATAGGCGAACAGGTTTTAACCTATGAAGAATTCAATACATTACTAATACAAATAGAGGCTGTCTTAAATAGTCGTCCCTTATGTCCTGTCAGTAATGATCCAAATGATTTTTCAGTGTTAACACCTGGTCATTTTCTTACACTAGAGCCTTTAAAGATAATTCCCGATCGGGATTACAGTGATGTTAATTTAAATAGACTAAGTCGTTGGCAATTGCTGCAACGATTACATGCAGACTTTTGGCAAAGATGGAGCAGAGAATATTTACATACTCTTCATCAACGCTCGAAGTGGCATAAAAATGAGGGTAATCCTAATATAGGTACACTCGTACTAATACGTAATGAGACCAAGCCTCCCTTACAATGGCAAATGGGTCGAATTAAAACTTTAATTTTTGGTCAAGATGATATTGCTCGCGTAGCTATCGTACAAACCGCGAAAGGTGAACTTAGGCGACCTTTGGTTAAGCTATGCCCTTTGCCTTATATTGACTAAAAATGCAAATATGCATTTTGGTGGGTGGGAATGTTACGTCCCTCCACATATTCTCAGTTTTTATTAATAATTTTTATTATTTTATTTTTATATTTTTATTCTTTACTTAACGTGTGTGTATGTTTTGTCATGGTAAATTAATACGGACCTGTACAGCCCCCCCTAGTCTTAAGGGAGCAAGCTACGGGCGACACGCATATTTTTCAATCTTAGTTTAGAGATAGTCCTGTATAAATCGTCGCGCTAAACACTCCAGTATTTTAACCTGACAACGTGACCTTGTGAGATTTTGTTCCCGAATCAGTGCACTGAGGAAGAAGAAGAAGTATCCATCAACATCACAGGTACCGTAATTTGATTGCGTACACACATAGTATTTGTATTGATTGATAAATTTACATATAACTTATTTTCATATTAAAATTAAACCAGCACCTATATAAATAAACAATTATGAGTGAATGTCTCTTATAGAACTTAATATTTCATTCACAAATTATGTGTATTATTTAAAAAATACTCTACTTGTGGTATATGTTGCTGCCAAGTTTCGTGTTGATTTTGGCACAGTATCCTTAAATATTTTATAACTTCTTTAATATATCTTTCTGCAGGATTTGCCTGAGGATGTCTGATACTTGTAAAATGAATGTTGATTCCCTTTTTCTCACAAAATGTCCGAAATTTTTGGTTGTTAAAATATGTAGCATTATCTATTATGCAATTTCTAAATGGTCCTATTTCTTCGAAAAATTGATTAATATATAATTTTAATGTTTTAACATTTGTTCTAGAGCAGGGATATAGTTTAATAAATTTTGTATATAAATCAACTATCACTAGTATATGCTTTTTTCCTGTTGGACTGAGAACTAAATTTGAAATAAAATCCATGGAAACTGTATTTAGTTTTTCATATACAACATTAGATTTATATGTGTTCTGGTTTTTGAAATTCTTTTCTTTGTTTAGTTGACATATTGGGCATTGGGTAGTAATTTCCTTTGCTATACTTATGTCATTCTTTGCAAAATAATTGTCCCTAAATAGCATCCATAGCTTTCTTGAACCAATATGCATATAATTGTTATGTAAATTTTTCAATATTTTCTTTGCTAAAGTTCTAGTTATTACATATACTTCTATGCCATTTATTATTTTATAATATACCCCATCTTTCCTAAGGACATTTTGTTTTTCACTCAAATTGATCTGATCTCTTATAATTTCTTCTTTAGAATATAATCCAGTACTTTCTACTAATTGATTTAATCCAATTTTTATTGTTCGCTGCCCTTTTTGTGATGTATTTTCTAACCTTGATAAAGCATCTGCCACTATATTTGATTTTCCAGAAATGTATTTGATTTCAAAGCAGTATTCACTAAGTATTAGACTCCACCGATGTATTCTACTGTTTCCATATTTGTTATTTAATATAGACGTTAAAGCTTGGTGATCTGTTTCTATTGTAAATTCATTACCCAACAAATAAAATCTTAATTTTGTGACACAGTGTATTATACTTGCTAGTTCTAATTCTGAAACCGAGTAACCCTTTTCATGTGGCTTTGTAATTCTTGAAATGAATTGTATTGGGTATTCGACCCCATCATGTATTTGTAATAATACCCCTGATAATCTCTCTATTGATGCATCTGTTCTTAATATGAATGGCTGTGTGTAGTCAGGATAGTATATTTTCAAATTTGACAGAAAAATGTTTTTAATTTCTTGGAATGCTAGTTGTCTTCTCTGATCCCATCTCCATTTTACACCTTTTCTCAGTAGTTCAAGTAATGGAATTTCTTTTATACTTAGATCTGGTATCATCCTTTTATAATAATTAATTATTCCAATAAATCCTCTTAAAGTTCTTAAATTGTGTGGTGTTTTATATTCCTGAATGACTTGTGTCCGTTCTGGATCCATTTCGATTCCCTTAGTGTTAAGTTTATAACCTAGATATATGACTTAATTTTGAAAAAATGTACATTTTTCTTGATTTATTTTTAGTCCAACTTTGTCTAATCTATTTATTATAGTTTTTAGGTGTTTCTCATGATCTTCAGCCGTTTTAGAAAAAATTAATATATCATCAATGTAGTGAATTACAAAATGTTCATATTGATCCAAAATATCATGAAGACATCTACATAGAGCACTGCAAGATGATTGAAGTCCAAATGGTACTACTTTGAATTGATATACTACTCCATCTATCTGAAATCCTGTATACTGTCTACTTTTTCTTTCTAGAGGTATTAACCAGAAACTATGCTGTAAATCGATTTTAGTGAAAAATGACATTCCTGTAATTCTTCCTAATATTCCATCTATACTCATTGGTGCTTCAAATTGCTTTTCAGTAATCTTGTTAATATTCTTAGCATCCAAACATAACCTGATTTCACCTGATCTTTTTCGTACTACTACTATGGGGTTAATAAAACGTGTGTCTGCCTTCTCAATGATCCCATCTTCTAACATATTATTAATTGTTTTGTTTACTTCTTCTCTGTATTTATATGGTATTGGGTATGATTTTGTTTTAAAATCTTTTTCTTCTTTAACTTTTATACTATGGATATAATTTTGTGCAATTCTATTTTCTTTATTGACAAGTCCCTTGTGTTGCTGCAATATGGAAACGATTATTGATTTATGTTTTTCAGGGCAATTTACAACTTTCATCATATCTTCTTCTTTACAAATAACATTATTCTTCATTATGTACTCATTATTCCTTGCTTCCAATTTTACGCACTCCGCCTCGTAGGCATCCATCTGCTTAAAATTTCCATTCCTTAAATATTCACTACAATAATTATTCTTTACATTCTTTTGGGACATTTCCCTATCATCAAAATACATTTCTTCTTCATAAACATCATTATTTTCTTTTAATAATATCCTATCAACTCTTATTCCTTCTTCCACCTCATCTTTCTGCATAAATTTAATTATTTGCCCTTCCAAAGTTACCATTTTTTTTTCAAAATCTATCTTTATTTTCTTCTTTTCCAATTCATCATTTCCCATTAATATATCAACACATAAATACTTGACAATAAATCCTTGCATATTAATTTCTTTATTAAGAATATTAATTTTAAAATTGGCTAGTTTATCAATTTCACCCAACTTCTTATTATTTGCAACAACAATTTTAATTTTTGGAATCTTTATTATATCTGATAGTTTTAATGTATTAAAAATAAAATTCTCCGAGACTAAAGTACTTTCTGAACCAGTATCTATCATAATTTTAATCATTTTATTTTTGGCCAAAGCATTTATATAAATTAAATTAATAGAGTCAATAATTTTATCCTCATCTAAAGAAATAAATTCAGAAGGTTTTTCATAATAGCAATGGCCTAACTTGTAATTCAGAAAGTTTACTGCACAAAATTTTGATTATTAGAATTGTCAGATTGTATCTGACCACTTGGATCTGATGTCCTATGTCTTTCCCTACTATGACTTCTACTCACATTTTCCTGCCTTGTACTACTTCGTTCCCTGTCTTCGCAGCTTCTATTCCTTTGAACACAATTTACCTGTCTGTTATAGTTAGGTCGCTCTGTATTTTTTCTATTGTTAAAATCTTTTCTATTATTATTAGTACTGTTATTAAAATGTTGTCTATTATAATTAGTATTATTATTAAAATTTTGTCTATTATAACTAGTATTATTATTAAAGTTCTGTCTATTTGGATTACTGTTATTATTATTAAAATTTTGTAAACTATCACCATACCTAGTATTATTGTTATATGATTGTCTATATTGTTGATTATCATTTTTATTATATTGAAAGTTATTATTGTTTTTTCTGTTGTTATTATTACTTGTCATATTGCCTCTTTGTATTCTTTGAATAAAATTAATAAAACTATCTATTGTTTGAATATTTTGTACAGTTACGGTTTGCACAACATCAGCATCAAAATGTCTAGATACATTTAAGACTGTTTCATCCTCTCTAAGTGGTGGTTCTAAATATTTTGCAACTGTTATCAATTTCAATACATAATCTTCATTCACCCCAATAATAATTTAAAAATTTATTTTCAAATGTTTGAAAGTTATCTAAATCATTTTCAATACTAGCAAACCAAGTTGCTGCATTGTCATTTAATGTCATTCTAATATAATCTTTAATATCATTAATATTATTCACAAATCTTAATTTATGTTTTAAACTATTTATGTATACTCTAGGATGCAAATTTTTTATATTACCAGAGAATTTAATCCCAGTCTCATTTGTTAAATTTAAGTACGGTCTCCCTATGTCTCTCATTTGTGAAATATCATCTATTCTCTGTTCCACATTTCTTATTTGATTACAATTTATTTGGATATTTTGTTGTATATCGTCTAATTTTTCTTCTGTGTTTCTCCTGTCTTCGTTAATTTTTACTTCTAAGTTACATTTCTGTAACTCTATTTTCTGTTCTATATCTATCTTATTATCTTGAATAATCCTCTTTACTTCTGTCCTCTCATTTTCTATCCTTTTCTTGTAGTCATTCCGTATAATTTTTATTTCATTTGCTACTTTTTTCTCTGCAGCTTCAAGTTTTTTATCCATTTGTTTTTCTATTTGTTTTACAATTTTATTATTATTATCCTCTATTTTCTTTTCTAATTTTCTATAATTCTCTTCTAATTTCTGTTCCATTTTTTTCATGTCTTCTTTGACTTCTTTTGAATTCTTTTCCAATTTTTTTATGTCTTCTTTGACTTGTTTTGAATTCTCTTGCAATTTTTTTATGTCTTCTTTGACTTCTTTTGAATTCTCTTCCAATTTTTTTATGTCTTCTTTGATTTCTTTTGAATTCTCTTCCATTTTTTTTGTATTCTCTTCCATTGTCTTGTTCATCTGCATCATTAATGACATCAAAGCTGCCATATTGACATTTTCCTCTCTTTCTGGATTCATTTCTGCAGTATCTTGTGGAACTTGAACTAAACTCTCCTCTTGTATAGGTTGTGTTTCTACTTCCACATCTTCTTCATTCTTTTTGCTTCTTGTACCTTTCTTTCCTTGAGACATTTTGAGACTTTACTTGTTCAAATATAATTAAAAATAAAATCTATAATTTTTTCTTTCTACTGATAATTAATTTAATTATATGAGAGCACTTATCTTCCCAAACTAATTCTTTTAAATAGAGAGCCACCGCGTTGGGTGCCAAATTAATATGATGTGTTTTTTGTTTGAATGGTGAGCAATGAGTATTTTTAATAATATAGGGTTTTTATCGCGGTTCTCAAAGAATTAGCTTGTAAGTACTTTTTTAAATTATCTTTATTATAACTATTATGAAACACACATATATATCTAACTTAGCCAATGTAAATTTAAAATAAACTATCTTTAAATTGATATTCTTATAAAACTAATTAAATTCTATAGACAATCTACAATTTAAACAAAACTATCTTCAAAATTGAAATTGTTATGACACTAACTAAATTATATTAACAAAATTTTGTACCTTTCTTTCACTGAATGCCTAAATGAACTGTTTTCTACTATATAGATTCTAATCACCACTGAATGTCTTCGTACTTCAGTTATCCTTGTTTTTTGTGAAATTACTTTTTCCAATTATCAGCTTCTACCAATTTAAGATATAGTTTTCTTCACCAGCATTTATACACCACCAACCAAACCAGCAAACAGCATTTATATTTATTCTTCTTTTCAATATACCAATATCCACTTATTATAAGTTGATTTATACTAATCTCCAACCATAATATAATTTAATTTCTTCCAATATACTTTTTTTAATCTTCAATAATTATTTGTGTATAATTATAAATGTGCATTAAATTATATGCATAATTTTTAATCTTCATTTAACTCACTATATTAAACAATTGGACTATCTCCAACTAACTTTCATATTTCTTATAAAACTGCTTGACTGATTTACTAAAACTGTGAACAATTGACTTCACTAATTAATTGTGTCTATCTTCTACTAACTTTCATAATAAACTGCTTGACTTCTAACTAAAAACTGCCATCTTGAATCCAAATCACGGGTATTTATATCTTTTCATTCTTCCAGAACCATCTGGTAAGAAATCATGTTCCAATTTGTTCTATCACTTCTATATAGATGTTCTCGAAAAAAAATATCTGTTCGATCCACCGCCATAATCATTATTTCGAGAATGTTCGACTGTAAACAATGGTCACACTCTGCACTCTGAAGAATTCGTTAATGTTCCATTGATAATTTTGTTGACATTTAGGCTTTTCAGATCAGAATAAACATTTAAATCATCAAATATATATAAATTAAACACCTCAAACCAACATTATTATTATAACCCCACTTATATTCGTATTATGATTAATTTCTATCTGTCAATCCACTGTATAGTTGGTTGCCTAAGCACATGGCTCACTTAAATCTATTTACAACATTAAAATTACTAAAATACAACTTTTTACAATTATTATATGCTAATTTATTAAAAATGCCCTCACATAAATATATTTTTATTAAATTCTCTAGTATATAACTTATTTAAAATAATCAAATACTTTTTTATATCTAATATTATGTAGTATATAACTTATAAATTATTTTCTATAAACCCCAATCGTCACAATACACATATATTTATATATACAGGGATGGGCATAAGTCATTTAACCAATTTGCATACCAAATATAAAAAACTAAACAGAAAACTAATTTATTGATTTGATTAATTATTAAAGTAATTATGGTTTTAAAGTTACTGTTTGTGTTCAAACTGCAGACCACCTTCCTCAATGCACCTATGACACCGCTTATATACGCTGTTGCAGGATTTATCAAAGAATTCTGGGTTGTTGCGCAGAGCAACGAATTCCTCTTAAATTCTTGTTTTCAAATGTTCAATATCACGTAATGGGGTGGCGAACACTTTGTTTTTGAGTACTCCCCATCCCCACAGAGCAAAATCGCATGGCGTTATGTCGGGTGACCGTGCTGGCCACTCAATTCTTCCTCTTCTTCCTATCCACATGTCAAATTTGGCATTTAGGTATTCGCGAACTGCAAGTCCGAAGTGCGGAGGAGCGCCGTCTTGTTGAAAATAGCGAATATCTGCAAACTCTGGGTTAGTTTCCAAAGTACTCTTTAAATCAATAAGCAGTTCAAGATAATTTTCTGTATTTACGCTGTCCTCAAAAAAATATGGACCAACTAGACCACCGGCGTGAAGTCCAGCCCACACTGTTACTCCAGGAAGATTTAACTCATGAGCAATGGTTTCGTGAGGGTTTTTATCTGCCAAGTAATTGGGCAGATGAAAAACAACAATTGTGTCGGTTAATCCGTCCGTTTAGTTTGAACTGCGCCTCATCACTCCAAAGAATTTGCTTTTAAAATTGTGCGTCGTCATCTGCGCAACCAGTATACTACTCGCAAAATTCCAATCTACGATCAGAGTCGTCTTCCGTTATCGCATGTATCAAACGTGGACGATAACAATGATAATTTAATTTCTTTAACATGCGACATACACTTCGGCGAGATATACCTCATTGAAGCGATGCCCGAACTATGGATTGCTTGGGCGTCTCAACAAATGTTTCCGCAACGAGTTCCATATTTTCATCTGTCACTTCCACAGAAGGGCGACTACTACGCGGTGCGTCTAATACCGACCAACTTTGTTGGAACTTCTTATGCAACTTGTAAACCATCTGCCTTGTAGGAACAGGCCTATTTGGATACTTAGTAGTGAATTCGTTGAATACCGTCTGATAATCTGCATGATAACGTAGGTACGAAGTCAACAGACAGACTCGTTCTTATGTAGTGTACTTTACACGGGCTTGGGCTGCCATGGCGACGTGAACTCGATGACCGACAATCTTGAACTAACGACAAGCGCCACACTCCTTCTGTCATCGCACCAATTCGGTACGGCAAGCACCGTTGCCGCGTCCTCAACATTTTTGAACCGAGTCAGACAGCGTTAACTGATTTATGCCCACCCCGGTATATATATATATATATATATATATATATATATATATATATATATATATATATATAATGTATTATATCATCAAACATTTTTACAAAAGTCAATGTCTGGTCATGTCAAAAACTCCAATAAGACGAAATTTTGCAGCAATAATAGGAGACTTTATTAAATGTAATGTAAATAAGATAAACTAAATTTTAAATTATTAAATTCAAAATTTAAAAGAGTTTACTCATCTACCAAAGTCCATACAATTATAAAGTCGCTTTTCGAAATTACGATCAATTACGATTAGACTATTTTAAAACTTTCTTAAGGTTACTTCACTACATTCATGCACTATTGTTAATTTTAGTTCTTCCAATGAAGCTGGAATGGTATTATAAATTTTACCTTTTAAATAACCCCATATGAAGAAGTCAAGGAGAGCTCTTTGTCTTATTCTCAGTCACTTTTTATAACGGTCATGCTGAGACACCATTTTAAATACTTTTCTATTAACTTCAACGTCATATGTATCTTATATCGTCTTACAAGAATATACAAAAATTCCTCTCTAAGTTTAGTTTATGAATCTACAGTTTTTTTTATGTCCAAGTTTTTAATGCACCTTATATATAAATTTTAGATAGTGCATCTAAAGGGACAGAAATAGATAGAAACTCTTATTAAAAGCCGTGTTTAAGATATTTGTCTTCAAAAGGACTTACCATATCCTTGCTAATCTTAGACAACTCTCGTTTTCCTCGAAACGATTAATAAAAATGCGCAATAAGGTGGCAAAAAACAAAGAACTCTGTGAGTACTATTTCTTGCGGACTTTTAACGTTATTCAACAGTAAAAATAATAAATATACAGTTGAGAGAAATATTTGCTAATTCCATCCTTGACTACTTTCATCCGAGTGGTAATGACAATGGCAATGAGTAAGGAGGAATTCTCGTATGTAAATGACATTCACCTTCAGTTAGCTGTCTACTATTCTCCAGCTAGTTGTGTGAGAACCGAGTACTATCGAAAAAATAAAAAAGTAGTAACGAACAGTAACAAAAGACATGTCTGCGCATTATGCAAAGAATGTGGGTCGATGTACCCATGGGCGTCTCCTCATACGAATTTAGGGTGGGAATCGTTGTCCGTGTATGGGATGGCGTTTTGAATTGACCTAGAAATTGGAATAATACAAGGTTTAAACAATGTTGTCTGCATTTTTAACATGTAATCATTATTTGTTTTACCGATATTAGATGTGTTATATTAACTAGAATAAATATAATATAAAATTAATTTTTGGGTAAACATCGTGGCCTGATTTATCACCTTTATAATTAATAGTTATTATGGATTTATTCCGATAATTATTTAATTGAGATTTTGTTTATTATTTGCTTCATTAAAGTATGATTCGTATAAGTAATATTTTGTTTATTTCTTAGCATTTTATCGTAATTTTATTGTTAACTGATTATTCTGATATGTTTTTATTTATCTAGATGATACTGTTATACTTTCTGATAACATCGAAGATTTACAGATGATGCTAAATAGAGTAAATACAACTGGCAACCAATTTGGACTAAAGATCAATAGGAAGAAAACTAAATTTATGGTGATTGTAAAAAGAACATTCAACATATCGACCTGAATATTGAAGCCGAACGTATTGAAAGAGTACACCGAATTAAATATCTGGAATATACAGTAAATGATAAGTGGGACCCAAACGTAGAGATTAAGATCCGAATTGAAATAGCAAGATCCAAATTCATCAAAATTAGAAAGCTCTTAAGCAACCGCCACCTAAGCGTTAACCTCCGATGTCGCGCCACGAAATGCTACGTAGTCTCTACGCTACTTTACGGAGTTGAAGGGTGAATGTTAACAGCAGTAACTATAAAGAAGTTAGCGGCTCTAGAAATGTGACTGTATCGACGCATACTGAGAATACTTTGGACAGAGAGAGTGACCAACACAGAGATATTAAGACGAATGGGTAAAGCAGTGGAATTGTTAACAACTGTTAAAAGGAGGAAAGCGTCATACCTGGGCCATGTGTTCCGTAATGATAAGTACAGTCTGCTACAACTTATCGTAGAAGGCAAGATTAAAGGTAGAAGAGGTTTGTGCAGAAAGAAAAAATCCTGGCTGAGAAATTTGAGAGAATGGTTTCAAATACCAGAAGCTGCGAACATAATACATGCGGCACAAAACAGAGAAACCTATCGTTTGATGGTCGCCAACTTTCGGTAGAAGACGGCACATAAAGAAAGAAAGAAAGTTAACTTGGCCGTTCCGTAGCCCGTCCCAAACCCGGTTCAGAAAGGGTGAGGGTTAGGTCGTCGTGTTAGCTCCCCGATGCCTGGAAAACAAAATGTGAAATTCCAATAAAAAGCCTTGTATACCGGACGGATACAAACGGACACAAACTCAGCAGTGAAGACGGAAAAATTATATAGGACGTTGTAATGTACAGAGTATAAAAAATAGATCTTTTAAAGAATTAAAACAATGGAAAAGCAACATAGTGATACTTACTGAAATAAAGTGTTTAAAGTTGTACTGAAGTGAAGTGAAAGCTTTATCTCAGCCGCTATGTTACCTTCATAAAAAGCTACAGGGCAAGTATTCAATTCTTGACACTAACACCAAAAATTTTTTTACATTTCTAATTTAACTGATTCGTGTGGAGTTGTCTGTCTCCTATCACACGAGTCTTTAGGTGGTGGATAGGGAATGCCTTAACCGTCGTAGGGCCGGCGGCTAGGTGACAAATAAAAAACCACCTGCGAACCAAAACAGACTAAGATATGGCAACCCTAAAAGAAGAGTCCATGTTCCTCCATGTTGGAGGTTGGGTTAGAGGCCAACAACCTCTTTCTGTAAAAAAGCATATGTTACGGAACCTCAGGAACTATTAGCTGGACGGAAATTACGACGACGACTCTGCAAACAAAAAATAAAACTGAGATAAGAAACATGGAACAACCAAATCCTGTAACGATTTAAAGTATTCACATATATACTAGACATATAAATACAGGCAAAGTAGAAGTTTCAGCATTACAGAAAATGTAGTGGACGGAAACTGTTACACTAGACAAGAGAACCCATTGTAAACAGACAGGTAGGGTGGGATTTATTGTAGACTAAAGAACAAAAAACACTTTTATGAGTTTTAAAGCCTACAGACAAATAATATGCTACTTGTATTTAAAAGAGAAAATTTTTAATTACTGTTTGATTAGTGCACATGCCCCAACTGATGACAAACCAGAAGATAGTTCTTCTAAGACCCAAAGCAAGCCTACAAAAGATGTTCTAAAAATAATAATAAGATTGTGTTAGGTTACATAAATGCAAGAATAGGACGAGAGCGAGTTTTCATGCCCACTATAGGAAGGCATAGCCTACAAAACATCTACTCTAGTCGTCAGCGACGAAAATGCCACTGAACATCTAAAATTTATACGAACAAGCTGAATTTTGCTAAGAATGTCAATTTTTGGACTCCAAAAAAATACAAAAAAGTTTACTACTTTTTCCCGTCGGCTTGCCCCTAAAACCCACTCCGTAGGGGAGAAAAAACTAAGAAGCCCGTTTTATCAAAAATATGTTCGCCGCAGAAAAAAATGTGTGAAGTGGAAATCCAAATCTTTCATGCAATTCGGTGGTGATGCAGAAAATTATAAGGTACCGCCGTATTTCACGTTCACTGGCCAATATAGCACCATTATGCAGAATGAATAGTAACAAAAAATACAAGGCTGGTTTCAGAGATAATAAATCTACAATTTATTAGATTGGAACCCTGAGACAAACTAAAAAAACACTGTGGAATACATACACACTATTCACTATGGAATATGACATATATACTCATCACATATTTATACTACAAAGACTACAAAGTAGCATACGACTCTGTAAATAGAAGAGAAATGTTCAAAGTTATGAAAGAGCTATAAATACCAAATTAGTTAGTAAATTTAACAAAAATAACTTTTGAATAGGTTAAATGTGTTAAATGGTAGTACGAATTCAAGGGGAACTGTCTGACCCTTTAAAAAAATACGGGCTGCGCCAGGAAGACCCTCTCTCCTATATACTGTTAAATCTGGATCTGAAAAAGGTAATAAGTATGTCACAAATCACAACCACCGGTTCAATATATAATAAATCAGTGCAAATCCTTGCCTATGCTGACGATATCAATATTGTTGGGAGAACGGAAAACGCTCTACGAGTAGTGTATGTAGAACTAAAATAATCTGCTTTAACCCTGGTATATCACATTTATTTTTTAAGGCATGAACTTCACACTCGGGTCTCAGAAACCCAAAGCTGTTTTTTAGCAAAAAAAACAGAAAATGTGAATATTTGTTGGATTTGGGAGAATATCTTATCTTAGTACAATGTGTAGAAAAAAATTTAACCATGGTGTGGTATTTCACGAAGAGATATATTTGTTGAAATTCAAAAATAACATTAAACATTGTTATTAAAACAAATAAACATTAAATTGAAATTATCATCTACAAAATACACCTGTATAACTATCCTTGTAACAAAAAAATATACTCTTTTGGTAAGTAAGTCTTAGTTATTCTTAGCCAGGTCTTCAGTTTCTTGGATCTTGATGTTCGCATTCACAACATAGCTGGGCTCTATGTTCCATGCAATATGGTCTGCCACACTCAAAACACGCAAAACTGGTTTTTCAATCTTTTCCTTTTGCACAAAAGCAGCATCTAATTTTTTTGTTAAATGAACATCATGTTGTGGTGGGGGACTTCAATTCCCAGAATTTCAGAAATTCTTTGCCGCAGGGTTTTTTGTAAAGTAGCCACGGTCAATCGTTCTTGTAACCATGGTTCAATTAGACTCATTCCTAACTGCTTTAGAAAAAATTTTCGATTATTGTTTCTATTTTCCTTCCAGTGGGGATTTGAAAGAGAAAACAAAACCATTGCATTTATTCCACTAGCATCAAGTATATTGAAAAAAACTCGTAGCGGCCAACGTCTGGTCTTCCGTGAGGTAGTGTAAGAATGCAGAGCTGATTAAATGTATCTGTTCCTCCCTTCGTTTCATTATACGAATGTATAATATTGGGCTTACCCGTAATGGCATTAAGAGAGTCATCAGAATGCAATGTTGAAAGCAAAAGAACAATTTTGTTTTGTTTAGGAGTATATGAAACAAGAGTTTTATTTCTATCAAAAGCAAATAGCGATGTACCTACTTCTATTTTTTTGAGGAATGTATTGCAGGTATTTCTCTCTTATTTTTTCTCAAAGTACCTAGGAGAGTTAATTAATACTGTTCTAACATTTGTTCAGCTAAGGGAATTGATGTAAACCAATTATCAACAGTGAGGTTTCGTTAGTTCCATGTATTGGTTGTGAAAGTTTTCGAACATAATAAGCCGGTATTGATTCACATTAGTCACATTAGGAGCGTTTGCGCTACATGAAAATCGTTATAATAGACCTAAGCCAGGAGACACAATTGTTTACTTTTTACTGAACTAAAGAAAAAAGGTCAAGAAAACGAAATAATAGTAAAAAGGGAAGTGTCTCTAGCAATAGGAAAGAAACATAACAAATACGTGAAAGTTTGGATAGCCATAAATGAAAAAGTGATAAGTGTAGACATGAAAATAAAAACAAGTGACATTCCATTGGAGGAGATAGTTATAATAGAAGGTGATATTAATGCAAATATGGATGAATCCAGGAGAAGATATGAGTCAGTGCATACAGTACTAGGCTTTGGAGCTAGAAAAAGATACTATAAATATTATGCTGCAATTACCAGCAGTATTAGATATGAATATGAAGATTATTTGCACATCATTTTAAAAGTAAGAATATCAACATATCACATAAAAAAGTGAAAAAAATTAGTCTCGAATAGATTATTTCATGACAAAAAAAATCAGATGTGCATGTAAGAATTGTGTGGTAAATAGTAAGTCAGAATGTTAGCCAATAGTATAAGTTGCTTTTGCTGAACATTAAAATCAAAAGAAAAACGAAACCAAAGTATCGAAAAAAAAAATCAAATTTTCGGATATGAAAAAATGAGAAAGAAGTTCTTTTCAGGGTAATAATTGTAGAAAAAATAAACTGGAAGATAAAAGAAAATTCTAATACAATTTAAAGGAATATTACTAGTATTATTTAAGCAACTGATATTAAAATACTTAACAAAACCTCAAGAAAAAAGGTTGAGAAGATATAGAGCTGTGTAAGATTAATAAAATTCACGAAGTTATAGAACAAAAAATAGGAAAATAAAAAAGGTATACAAACAGTGGCAAGAATAGGTCGGATATAAATCTTCAAAGACTATAAGTTAGGCAAAAGGAAGCAAGAGTAGCAGTAGCAAAAGCTAAAGCAGAAACATATACAAATCTATATGATCAACTTGTTACCAGCGATGTAACAAAGCAAAGATATACAAAATAACCAAACATCGAAAAAAAAATCAGAAGATTTTAGTCAGCTTCGGAGTACGAAAAATATATCAAAACGCGATGGATATAATACTTCGAAAGTTTATTAAATAAACGATTTACCAGAAAATCAGTTGAGCTAACAAAGACAGTAACGACAATGGTCACCAAAATAACAAACTAGGAAGTTGCTCAAGCACTACGAAAAATAACGAAAGGTTCAACAGTTGTACCAGATGATATCTCTAATAAAATATGGACAGCTTTACTAGGGACAGGAATAAATTTGCTAAAAGGTTTCTTTAATAGAATTATAGAAGGTGGACCAACGTCAGACAATTGGGGAAGGATTGTATTAATTAATCTGATTACAAAAACAAACCAAATATACAATATTGTACAAATTATAGAGCCATAAATCTACTTAGCCACACCATGCAATTAGGGAAGAGAGTATTTGATACTATGTATACAACTACACACATGTCAAAAAGTTTGGTATACGTACAAATAATATATCTTCGCCTATGGTGGTTTTAAAACTGTTGTTAGTATTTATTCTAGAGGGTTTTTAAATGAAAATGATAAAAAATTTGAATTGTTTTTGTATGATTTTGGTCACATTCGACTGATTAGCGTATTGACACATTATTTCAGTCTTTGTTTAAATTTGAATTGAGCCAGTTAAAAATGCCTAAAAACGTGATATCTCATTTTGACAGATCCAGAGTAATTGCTTTGTTACAACAGGACTTTATTTAAAGTTATATCGCGAATATTGCTGATGTTACTCAGAGTGCTGTATCGAAAATAAAAAAAAATCCAAGATAAAAATGACGTCAAGGATCGTCCCAGAAGTGAAAGAAATCGATGTACAACAGCAGCACAAGACCGGGTCTGGAATCTACAAGTGGTATATCCAGAGAAATTTCTAGGCTTCAAGGACTGAATATTTCACGGCAAACAATAACATGCAGACTAAATGCGGTAAATTTGTATCGTAGAAGACCGCTAGGTGTTCCTAAACCTACCAACACAAAATAGTAAGGTTGGAATGGGTTAGAGAAATGGTGCATCATGATCCTAACTGGAATAACGTGATGTTCTCTGATGAGTCAAAAATTGACTTGGTATCTGATTCGCGAAGAACATTGGTTTGGAGGGCCAAAGGACGACAAGCCCCACTAGAAACAGCTAAACCGCGTGTCCCATTTGAAGGTGGCAATATTATGGTTTGGGTCACTGCTGGTTTTGGAGAAAAGAGTCACTGGTGCTGGATACATCAAGGAAGTTTTAAATCCTGTCGTCCGTCTATTCCGAGGGGCAGTAGGTGATGAATTTGTGTTTATGCATGACAACGCACCTCCTCATCGAACATCAGCAGTACAATCCCCCTATTACACTTCGAGAACTTAAAGATGCTGCTCATGAAGAATAGGAGAGAATTCCGCAAGCCCAGCTCGACCAGTTAATCGGCAGCATGCCAAATCGCCTACAGGCTTGCATACAGGCCAATGGAGGAAATACTTACTATTAGTTTTATTAAAAATTATTTTTTTCTATACTAATTTATTTTTAAATGTAAGTTGTACATTCTAAGTTTTTCACTTCAAGAAAATAAATATTTTTTTCGCATATCGCTTATCTGGTTTTGAGATTTATTTAGTATTGTTGAGAATTGAAACAAAATGATGTTTAACTATTCAGAAGATTTTATATATAAAAATCAATAAAAAGATGAAATATTCCAATATTCCAAACTTTTGGACATATGTGTATTATGTAAGTTGATGACAACTATGTGAAGAAACTAAAAACTCGACGAAAATTTGTTTGGATTTATACAAGACAGATTAACAAAAGACGCAATTTTTATTATAAGACACTGATATATAAATACTAGAATAAAGAAACAACCATTTATATAGTAATTATTGATCTTGAGAATGCATATGATAAAGTTCTTCCTAAGGTTTTGTGGTACACGCTCAGTAAGAAATCAGTTTTTCAAGAGCATTTAAAGATTGTGAGAGATATGTAGAGCAACAACTAATGTTGGGACAGTAAGGACGAGGCTAAAAAATTTAATGTGAAAGTAGAATTGCATTTGGACTCAGTACTTAGTATTGGATCAGATAATACGGAAACTACATAGTAACATTCCCTGGGGCTTAGTGAATGCTGATGATGCAGTGTTCGTAAGAAATACTTAAAGGGAAGAACAAAAACTGGAAGGGTGGAAATAAGCTCTTGAACCAAAAGCTTTAGAATTTAGTGGAAAGAAAATAGAGTATTTGTAATAGTTATTTAAATATAATTGATATCGATGAAAACGCATGCAGTAGTGTTAGTAAAGGATGAATAAAGTGGATGGCAGCGAATTGTCTGTTACGTGACAAAAAGATTCCAATTAAACTGAAAGAAAACTCTTTAAAACTACTACAGGACCAAGTGTGATATACGAAACTGTTTGTTAGTCAGTTGAAAAGAAACAACAGCGAATGCGTATAGCTAAAATAGGAACACCTAAATAGATGAATGAAGTGACAAAAAGCGATAAACTTAAGAATGAGTATATTAAGGGAGGTCTAGGGTTTTATTCTAGTTTATAACACCAATTAATGAGAACATTTTCATTAAGGTATGTTCAACTTCGGGACTTTAATATCTCAATACGTATAATTACCGATCTGCTAGTTCTTACAAAGATCAGAGGTGGAAGACCAAAGAAGACATTGGGGAGACGGTTGGGTATTCAATGTTGCTAAAGGAGATTGATATTGCTATAAATCAAATTAAAAACTTATGGAAACAAGTAATTGGAAAAAATAGCTCTACATAGGGATACAGATAAAGAGACTAATATAATAATCAGCAATTTATTTACACCATGGTACAAATTAAGACGTTACGTTGGTGTGCTCGTTCAGTACTTTAAAAAACTGTTTGAAAATGTTACGAGTTTTAAATTCTAAACTTCGGAATTTTTAGTGCAACTTTTATATTGGAAATAACTAATATTCAAGTCAAATTTGGGCTTAAGTCAACAAAAAAAAATGATTGCTATTAGTTTAGCTGGAAATATTATTGTAGTGTAATATGGAGTAATTCCGAGTATGGCTTATCTATTATTAGAATAATAATTGATTTATATTCGTAGTCTTTCATATATGTATTGACTAATTATTATAGTCTTTTACTAAGGCTTAGCTTTGGTTTTTCTCTGTATGCTTCAGCTCCAGCTCCTTCCTTATTTTTAGAGCATTATGTATAGCAGCATTGATCTGCCACTGTGGAATTCGTTTTAATCGACTGCCATTCGTGTCTTCGTCGAAAAACGATGGCAAATGACTGTTCGAACTGATATTTAGGTTGCATTACAACTGGTACCACTTTTAACTTTAAAGGATTTTTTATTATCTCTCCAGATTTTGTCTTGGTATTACTTCGCCTTGCTTTCTGGTATCTTATCCACCTATTGTATAGATTACCATTGCTGTTACTGTATCCGTTGGTTCACTTGGTTTATTGCCAATTTTTTTTGTCTATGTTTTCTTATATTGGTATTGAATGCATCTGATCTAATTAAACTCTTTCTTTTCTTTGTTTGAGGTGTATGCTCCTTGTTAAATTGTTTATTATTTTGTTATTAAATTAATAAAATGCCGCGATGGAGAAACGTGACGACAAACGGAACTACTTTGAATACTTTATATTCAGAATTACTTTATTTATCACCAATGTGTAACAAATCCCCAAAAATATGAAGGAAATATTTTTATATTATATTATTTTATTATATTACACCCTTTTGTAACCTCCACCATTGGCTGTACCGATACCTTATTGGAATAAATTAAACAGAGTGGTGCGCCGTGCCATGATACTATCTCTCGCTTAAAGTGAGGTTAGGTATCCCCGGGACAATTTGACATTACAGCTTTGGCGATCAAGGCTGATTGCTTTTATGGAAATTGTTAACAAGTTCTTGAAATTGACGGCTTAAGGGGCAAGTGACCAATGAACATGATTAGAGTGCATTTTCCAACATTGGAGAATGGTTACTGTTATGGCTGTTAAGATGGTGTTTGATACATGGAATTTTTATTATATGTAGCTTTTAACATTATCACATCGTTTAATGAAATACGTATGCAGATGATACTGTTTTGTCATTGGCTTTAATTGGGCTAGTTAACTAAATACACAGTTTATCAAGAACACATAAAATGTATAAAATGTACAATGTGTAACAAAAAAATACATTATAAAGTAGACTACATGTTTTAAAGTAAACCTGAATGTACTTAATTTTCATCAGTTTAATAAAATATTTTTAATACATTTTGCCTCTTAGTATTTTTTAATCCAAAAAGCCAATTTTATCGAAATAGGATATATTTTTTATTAATATTTTAACAATTTATTCTAAATAAAATCAAAATATATATTTCTCATATCATATTTCTCAAAAATATCATATTTCTCAAAATACTGTTTCCTTAGTTAACTTTGATTCCTAGTTTCTACAAAATACAGTTTTTCCAAAATCCAAAAGCAGTAGGTTTATGATCTGGACCTAGGTCGAGACAGTACCCTGAAAATTAAGATCCAATTTCGAGGGTACTGATCAAAAATTATTTTCTAACTTCGTTATTGTAATGCAAATAAAAACCAGATATTTCACGTAATTGCTTTATTTACAAACAACGTGGTTGTAAATTTTTGCAAAACAATTTTCTTTTGGCATGTTTTATACTGCATAGTTTATGTGGGAGACTATAGTATATTTGAAGAATAAGCTGGAGTAAATTCTCAGAAAAAAAAACTAAATTGTTAAGCATATTTTAGTACGTGTGCTTTTCGTACAACGTCAATATTTTAGCTTATTTTACGTTGGGTTTGACTATTTAGATAGAAATTTTTCCATGTCACATGGACTATCGTAAAATTTAAATACCTGCTATTGTTAGAACTGTGTAGGCTAGGGTTTTTTCAGCTGGTCACAGACGTACTTTAAGGGTATTACATTATTTGTTTCGGTTTGTTAGATATTTAAACCATTTTCAAAGCATATTATATTTATATAAATCTGTTTATTTTAGTAACGTTATTTATGGTTATTTTTGTCGTTATGATAATGACCCATTAAATAACAAGAAATAAAGAAACTCTTAAAATACACAGGTATTTAGTTAATGGTCTTTTGATAGATTAGATAGAAAAAGTCGATTAGCGAAAGATGGTTTCTGATAAATGTGAACGCTATCTTAAATAGTATAAATTTCGATTTTGTTTGGAAAACCAATGATTAATAAAATGGTTAATGGTCTTTAAATAGTCATTCATTAATATCAGAAAATTTTTGTTTAGTCGATTATAAGCGAGTGAAGAGATCTGACACAGTTGTTTTTTGCAAGAGTGAATAGTGAGTTTATAGAATATGGAATTAACGTGTGATTATACACCAGTTAAAAAATTAAAGTTGAATCATTTATCACTTAACGAAAAGAGTGTTATCCTTAACGTCTACAATTATTTTAAGCAACACAATCCTTCCAATACTGTTGATAGTATAGTTGAAATTTCGTCTAAAGTAATGGGATATTCAAAATCAACTGTATATAACATTTTAAAAGAGGAAAAATCAGCTGGTATAACGCCACCCAAACCGAGACCAGGAAGACCAAAATTGTCGAAAGTGAATGTGGATGAATTCTTCAAAAATGCAATTCGTAGAATGGTCCACTCATTTTTTTTTAACAAACAAATACCAACTTTAGATAAAGTTTTACAAGCCATTACCGACGATCCCGATTTACCCACAATAAGTAGAGACCAACTTTGGAAAGTTTTGCATGAGTTAAACTTTAAGTATGAAAAAGTGGGCAGACAGTCAATGCTTATCGATTCCGAAGAAATTGTGTGTTGGAGACGAGACTACCTCAGAAAAATAAAAAAAATGAGGACAGAAAATAAGAACATTTATTATTTAGATGAAACGTGGGTTAATGAAGGTCATACTGTAGGGAGAGTTTGGAAAGACAAAACTATAAAAACATGTCGACAAGCATTTCTGGAAGGATATTCACCTGGTTTCAAGGAACCAACAGGTAAAGGTCGACGATTAATTGTTACCCATATAGGTAGTATGAATGGATTTCTTAAGGAGGGTTTACTTTTGTTTGAATCAAAAAAGACCTGTGATTATCACGAAGAGATGAACGGAGACGTGTTTGAAGAATATTTCGAACAGATGATTGAATTCATACCTAAAAATTCAGTTATTGTGATGGACAATGCAAGTTACCACTCTAGATTAGTTGAACGTTTACCAACTACTCAATGGAGGAAAGATGAAATTGCAATGTGGTTAACTTCTAAGAATTTAATCTTTGACGATACAATGACAAAAGCAGAATTATTAGAGCTTGCTAAAATTAATAAACAAAATTATAAAAAATATGTCATTGAGGAAATAGCCAAAAAACGAGGAATTGAAATACTTCGCCTTCCACCGTATCATTGCGAGCTAAATCCGATTGAATTAGTATGGGCCGAAGTTAAAAGTAATGTTGCTCGAAATAATACAACTTTTAAATTGTCAGATGTTACTATTCTTTTTCATAAATCAATATCCGAAGTAACGACTGAACATTGGCAAAAATGTATTAATCACGTTATGGATATTGAGAAAAATATGTGGAAGCTTGATCATATAATAGATAGCAGTATAGAACCTATAATAATTCATCCCGGATCGGATAACACTTCGTCTGAAACAGAATATGAGGAAGCTTAACTTTAAACTGTAGCTCAGAAGTTTATTTTACATTTGAACTAATTGCCGACAACTTCATTGTTTATTTTTTATTTATTTTTTATTGCTAATATAATTTTCATTCTTATTTCCAATATTATTAGTATTAAGAATATTATTATTTATTAATAGGAATATATAAAAATTTACAGTTTTTCTGTATGTATTTTACGTTTCAGTATAATTTATTGTATTTTATTATTTTATATTAACTGTATGTTTCACAAATAATAGAATTTTTATTCTTTTTATGTATATCTTTTTATTTTAAACCAGTATTGGATTGGATTACTTTGTTCTAAATATCCAAATAAATTTAAGGCAAACTTTTCTTTTAAGATTACGTTTTAGTTAGAAGATGTGCACGCCTATGTATTTCGAGGTGCGAAGATTAGTATTCTGAGAATTTACTCCAGATTATTCTTCAAATATACTATAAACCATAATGAACTGTAATTAAAACTACTTTTGTTTTTGACATTTGGACTTCTAATCAGTAAATTGTTTTCAAAAATGTATGAAATGAAAAAAAGTAAATAATGACTGACATTACCTGTACAATTTTGTTATTGGTAATTATTTATTTACCGCAAATTGATAATACGGTCTTTTAAAACATAATATTAATCATTCATAGTTTTTAATTTCGTGCATTATTTTAAATCAATTTTGAAATCTAAACGCCAAAAAGAAAAAATGCAGTTTATTTAAAATTTATTGTAGTTCACTACCAAACATAAACTATTTCATACTTCCTGCTAAAACATTTATTGATTTTAAATGTCCTTTAGTAATCAGGAACGTTTTTTTTACGAAAAAAATTTCTTTTGCTTATACGTTTTAGTTATGATTGTCTGTAACGCCATTTTTGTTTAAGGTAGCGTCATTAATAAACAAAATGTTAAAAAAATTGATATTTTAAGTCTTTTCGTTAAAATAATACCAAAATCCTATTGTGGTATAATATTCATCCAATAATTCTTGAACGGATATTAAGTTCTAGGAATAAAGCGGTTGTTTTTCGAATCTTCTCTAAGCCAAATTATAATGTTCTAACAACTGAGGTGTTGTTGTTATCAAAAATACAAGAAATCTACAAGAATCGGGTCTTTGAAAACACCAAAGTCTGATTTTAAATGTATATTATTTTAAAACCTAAATTATGTATTCTCGATATGTTCCTGACTTACTAATAGTGGTAGGTATTTTCCTTTTATTGACTTCCTACTTTAATATGGGTAACCAGATCTGACTGCATTCTGCCGAGGAATTTGCGAGACAGTTGGTCTCATTTAGTATAATTGAAATCGATTCTTTGATCTTACTCTTTTTAACATCTGTTTCTTCTAAGACTATACTTAAATCGTTTCATTTAACTACATGTTCATTTTCCCATGCGTGTTGACATATTTGAGATCGACCAAATTGTCTATTTTTAATATAAGATTGATGTTTACTTATTATAAAATTTGACGCTCTTAATATTTGACCCAAATAAACGTGATAGCATTTACAAGGTATTTTAAAATTTAAATTTAAAATATAATTTAAAATTTTTCAAATACTGAATTTATTTCCTATCGTTTCAAGTTCTTCTGACATTGCTATAGAATCTCGTTCTAAGTTGTTTTGTTTCATTCGGTGGATTGTTGAAAATTCCTTATTTATAAATATAAATAGTCATTTTAAACATTTGTTAACATCTTTTTTATTAGAAAATAATTAGTACGATCTTTACACTACTGTTATAACTATTTCTGATTAAAAAACCGAACGGCAGTGATACAGACATCGATTAAAACCTTTGATTAACCTCTTAGCTAAATGCTTATTTCAACATAAGCGAAACCTATAAACTCACTGGTTTCCTTGGAAATTTTCTCGTTGGCCGTATTTAACTAAACGAGTAAAATAATCGTTACTAAAGCTAAAAACAGAATTTGAGAAATCTCTCACTGCAAGTTGCAAAAGTAAAAAAAAATATTGGTACATTAGCACATCGTTCTGTTCTAAATTCTCCATAACATCACTTTGAAAAGCTAATGGGTTTTTATGTTCTAATAACTAATCCTCGAAATGTTTTTCGCTATTTTTTTTTCTTAAGGTTTAACAGATGAATCTAACGATACCATTTCTCAACTAATGCGTCAATGTCCCCTTACAACTCTTCATAATACCTCTTTCACAATAGGACAATTAAACAATAAACAATAGGACAATAATCCATCCCCTGGATTATATGGACTAATCTTTTTCCTTAAAATATCCAGAATATGTACTCATCCCTATATCCCTCAAAATAAATGCTTCTTTTAATCAGGGTTCTCTTTCCTCGTCCTCAAAATTGGTATCGATTACCCCTTTATTCATGAATGGAAATAAAATAAATTGCAATAATTATCGTCTAATCAGCCTGTTTTCTATTATCGGCAAGGTCACGAAATCCATAATGTTGGAAGCTACATCTGAGTGTCTAATTCAAGAAAATATTCCTCACCAAAACAATGCTTTATTAAGGTTTGTTTAATGATCACAAAGTTATGTATACAAGTGACCGTCATCTTTAAACAATCGGCATACTGTGGATGTAGTCTTTGTAGACTTCTCCTAAACGTCGGTTACTAGCTAAATTGAATCTATCTGGTATCCGCGGAAAGAAAAACATTTGGATTCAATTTTTTTTATCCGATAGGTACTTCTATGTTCATATGGGGGAAATCTATTCATTAAATAAACCAGTCAAGAGCGAAATCCCTTAAGGATCAGTATTGGATCACCACTCTTTTTTATTTTATTACAATTGAAAATTTACAATTTTCTAATTTACAGACGATTTGTTTGCTAACTGTGTTGCACAACGGTGCTTAACTACATTTTTGTTCAATTCACATTTATAAAATAAAAAAGCATTAAGCGGTACAAAATCCGAAGCAAGATTGAAAGTTCTTAAATAAATTGTTAATACAAGGAATATTACTACCATATCAACTACTACCATATTAGGCTAACGATAGCAGAACATACCTCCACCCACAAGAGTCAAAAGTATCCGGCCATCCTTAATATTAATTTTCTATTTTCTGCACAAAATAAAAATAATAAAACGTTTAAAACATGTATTATTTAGTCACAACTAATAAGCAACGAATTCTAAACTCGTAGAGTGTTCAATACATAAGTAAGTTGTGTTAAACTTTAGTCAACTTTTTTAATACCTATTTTATATAAACTTTTGTCTGTATTGCAAATTTTTATCCTTGAAATAAAATACTTTATAAATATTTATCTGATGACCGACTTTCAGTCCAAACGTCCTAATAACCTCATGAGCTGAACAAGACATCAAATGAAGTCCAGTTAAAAAAAAAGAACAAGAAGTTGGTTGTTAAGGTGTCTCATATTTTATTGTTAATGTGGTGATGGAGTGTAGCGTGTTTAATAGAGCCTAAGGTGCGATATGCCAAATTTAATTTCGTGTAAATAATTCCGCATACATTTTAAGGCGGTTTTATAACGGTCCTCAAAACATTCCACCAAAAGTCTTCTACGAAATCAAAATCGATGTAAATTTGCCATTGCCATATTTAACGATAAGTTTAAACAAGATAATATGTTCGTAAGACGGTACCATAAAAATGTAAATTTGAATTTATACGAGATTAGATTAATTTATACGAGATCATAACGTCACCTTAGTACTACAACTAGGTAACTCAAAATAATACGATTTTGAGTTATCCCATTTAAACAAATCTCCGTGAATTACTGTGTTGAATGCTACAACTCAACAACTTTCAACTGAATTATTTGTGACGTAGTGAGCCGATGCAACAAGTAGGTACATGTCTGAGTAGTGCAACGCTGAATGCTACAACTGTATAAGTTGAGTTATCTAGTTGTGCACGTAACGGCTCCTCAGTAAGACGAGTTACCTACTTGTGCAACTATTGTGTTAGGTAAACACGATAAACAAAGCTGTTACTTTGTGGACATAATTTTAGTGATAATTATGGGGTCCAGAGGAAACAAAATGGTGGATGCGGGTCTGAAAGATTTAGGATTTCAAGTGAACATGAAATGAACATGAATGAGTGAACATGTGCATTATTTTAAAACAATTTATCGTCTTGAAAATTTTGAGGTTATGTCTATAATTTTATTCTACTTATCTCATGAGTTGATTTTTCTCTTGAGATCTACAGTGTGTCCCACTTCTTATGGTAACACTCTTATATATTGTTACACTGTGAATATTGTACTATACAAATTAATATTTTTTATACTGAATTTTGTAGTGACATACCCTATACATTTTTAATGTCATAAAGGATTAATAAAGTATTCTATTCTATTCTATCTAGATTATTACTGTACCGAAGTGACTAACAGCATATATTCAAATTCATTGTATTCCATAGGCATGTAGTTTAAGGGGGTCAAATTTGGTCAGTCCTACAGAAAATAGCCGCGCTTTTTTTATTTCGAAAATCGTATTGCCACTTTATTAAGCATTTTTTTCAGGTTTTACCCGTGTTCTAAGAGAGCGACCACCTGAAGATGACCAAGTGCCTTCTACATCTCTATATAGCAATAAGCAATGATCAGAGTGAGCCAGAATCTGAGGCGGAGTGTTTTTCTCCTGACGTTTTGACATACCACCCCTCATCATCAGAAAATTCGGATTAAATGCCGAAGGAGGACGTGTGCCTTTGGACAAGTCGAAAGGGAAACTTATATTTTCGAGCCTTTACACGGAGAACGGGAACTTGAAGCATGGAAGAAAATCCTAAACCAACATCAAATCCCAGAAAAAGAGTAAGACGGCAACATGGAAGATAAATATTGCAAAACAGAGGAGGCAGCGAGGAGAAAGTTATATCTCATCTTGTGGATGTCATGTACCTGGTACTGCCATGAGAGCTCCTTGTGGAGATAACTGCAGAAAAAAATGAAAAAAATTTTCAGATGAAGCACGACTGGATATTTTTCGAAGATATTACGCATTAGAGACTTATGAAAGAAAGCGCAATTTTATTCACTGTATCACAGACTAAAAAATAAAAAAGAGCATAAACACGATGGAGTCAAAAAGACTTTTATTTACCACTAAGCAACGAAAAGATCCAAGTCTGTAAGACCATGTTTTTGGCTACACTTGGAATCCGTAAAGGTATTGTTGATATCGCCATCACAAAGAGAACAGCAGAAAATACGAGTGAACCCGACAAAAGAGGCCGATACGTAAAAAAAGCTACTTCGGTTGAACTCTCAAACGGTGTGAGAAACCATATTGAAAGCTTCGCCGTTGTTGATTCCCATTATTGTCGCTCGGGAACAAAGAGAAAATATCTTGATCAATCGCTTAACATCACAATTATGTATTCCTTGTATAAGTCACTATGCACTGAAACTAATCAAGTCGCGGCTAGCATGTCTATGTATAGAAATTTTTTTTCGGAACAGTACAATTTGGGCTTCCATTGCCCAAAGATAGATCAATATCGCATATGTATGGGATACAATTCTAGTGAAAATAACAACTGTGAAAATAAAACAAAATATGATCTTCACCTTATAGCAAAAGACAAAGCTCGAGCCGAAAAAAGGAGGGAGAAAGAGCAAGCACAAAGCTCGAACGGTACATCTCTGGGCTGCAATTTTGATCTGCAACAACTTTTACTATCTCCGATGGATCCTACCAACAATGCTCTGTTTTATAAACAACGATTCAAATCCTTCAATTTCACAATATACGACGTTATTTCAAAACAAGGCGACTGTTTTTTGTGGACTGAAATAGAAGGAAAAAGAGGTAGTTGTGTGTAAAGAATGTCATTTTTCGAGTTACCTATTTGTAGTATTAAGGTGACGAATAATAAGACGATGCAATAAAAATGTAAATTTCTCTAAAAGAACAAAGATTGTCAGATTTAAATCCCAGTTCTTTATATAGGTACTCAGTGAGATTAGAAGTGTTACACCCAGAAGGAATAATTTCTCGAACTTAATTTTTTGGCAACATAATGACTATATTTAAAACATTCTATGATAACAATACCAATATCTTTTCTACTTTTTGTAAAAATAAAGTTTTATCTTTAAATTTTTTTGTGAAGAGACCGATTTGTAAAAACCGGTTTGAATAGAAATTTTTAGTTATTATTCCTTAGTATAATTGTATTTAATGCAAGAAAATGCCTCGAGTTCAAAGACACCAAAATTACCACCATGTTAGCGGTTTTGACAGGGGTAGAATTATTGCTTATAGAGATATGGGATTGTCATATCGCAAAATTGACCGTCGTGTTAATTGTAAGGCAATGACGGTTATGCGTGTCTGCTGTGTGTGGACAAACGAAGGTAGAGAAACACGAAGAACACCAACTGGTCAACCGAGGCGTACCACAGAGCGTCATGATAGGCGCTTTAGATTACTGGCTCTGCGATACCGTTTTGCTACTACGCGTTAAATTGCTGACCAATGGTTTGGAGTATTAGGTAGAACTGTTAGTATGCGTACATTATACCGTTGCATTCGAGCCTTTGGACTGGTTTCATTCCGCCCACGACTAGTGCTTCCTTTGACTATGGACCACTGTCATCAACGTTTTAATTGATGCAGAGAACGGCAGCATTGGGTGGCAGAATGGCGTAATATAGCATTCAGCGATGAATCACGATTCTGTTTAGGAATGCGTAATGGTTATCATGGTAAGACGCCGCCGTGGAGAACAACGAGATACCGGGTTTGCTGTTGAGAGGCATGTACACAGGACAGTTGGAGTAATGGTTTGAGGGGCTATTGCCTATGGTAGCCGGTCACCACTTGTATTTATTTGAGGCAATATGACAGCTGTGCGTTATGATGATGACATCTTACAAACCACTTTACTGCCTTATCTCGACGTCCGTCAAGACGTCCTTTTTCAGCAAGACAACGCGCGTCCCCATATTGCTCGTCAAACTATGGACTTTCTCCAAGAAGCTGGCGTTAATGTTTTGTCGTAGCCGCCCCGTGCTCCGGATTTAAATCCTATCGAACATGTATGGGATATGATGGGAAGGAGACTGTTCACTTTGCACCTTCCTCCACAGACTCTGGCACAGTTAATACATGAAGTTTAAGTTGTTTGGAACGAGGTGCCACAAGCAGACATCGATCATCTCATTTTGTCAATGCCTAGATGTATACAGAAGTGTATTCAGCGGCGGGGTCGCCAAACACATTATTAATATTTTTTTTTTTTTGATTACCTGTTATTAAAAATTCTTGACAACATTATCGTTTCATTCTTGATGTAAATCTACCATGTTGCCACAAAATTAAGTTCAAGAAATTATTCCTTGTGGGTGTAACACTTCTAATGTCACTGACTATATTTAACCTCATACTTTTTTCATTAAAAATTTCATTCAGCATTAAAAAAACCAATAAGGCAGGTTACGCAGTTTTTTTTTTGTTAAAATAAATGTAAGTAAATAGTTTAGTTCAGAAAGAAATAACTAAACTTTTCCGCCATTTTGAGTTTTTCAGTGCATTGTATGATTTGAATTTAAATGTTGATGTTGAGTGCCAAAAAAAATGTCATCTTCCGTAAAAATGTTATTTATAAATTCGATTTTCTTTTGACTGTTTACTTGAGAAAGTTACCAGGAATTTCATTTCTCGAATAAATAGTTAGTAGTACCACTGGCGCTGCTGTCAAAGTGGTATAATATTGTCATTCTGGCTATTATCATATATTGTGTTCAATAGGAATATATCAGTGTATTTACAGAACTAAGAAAAATTAAAAACAAAATGTTGAAGAAAGAAAGAAAGATATATTTGTGGAAAAGGCTTATCTAGATTACAACTGAATAGATATAGCAGTGGAAAATTGGTGAAAAGTGTCGGTTAATTTTGAATAGATAAATTCTGCTAGTAACTATGTAATAATATTAGTCTCCTTTTCAGGTGTTCAATGAAGTTTTTTCAACAATTGAATGATAATATAAAAGATTCACCTTTTTACTTGCCTTCATACTCCGAAAAGCGCACAAACGCGCTTGGGAGCACCAAAGACAGGCTATATATTAATTTGCAAGGTCCTTTAGAGATAGTTAATATAAAAAGATAATCCCAGTCGTAAAATTCCGGAAAATCTGGCTTCTATAACGTTTGTTCAAATGCATTTCTTTTATTACATTACTGATAAAGAACTCTACTATGTATGTGATAAAAGAAACTCAAAGGTCTGAAACGTATTGTGAACTATTAATTTTTTTTTTTAATTATATTTTAGAGGAATTTTTATACATGTTTGTAACACACACCTGTTAACACAAGTTGAGTTATGTAATATTTATTTAGAATTTTTTAGTAAAAGTTACTAACGATCCCAAAAGGAGGAATGCTTTTTCGAAGTCCGCTATAATTACAATATATGTTCGAAAGCTCTATATATTTTTTCAATGAAATAAATAAATGTGTCACTCTTACATCACTTCTTGTAAAACCAGAAACCGGCTCTTTTAATGCCTGTATTTTCACTTGTAAATTTGTGGTCAAAAATAATATTAAACAGTTAAAGAATACTTCCCAAAAAACTTTTAATGAAATTAATCGAAGGATTTTAATGAAATAATCATTAATTTACTAATTTGCAAACTTCCCTACCTCTTAAAATAAGTAACACATTAATAATGGATGTGCAAAATTGTCGACAGTATTTAAAAAAAAAACTACCTGGACGATACCCGACAAATCATACTATTGAAAATATCGAGTTTGTCTGTATTATGAGTTTCAGAACTTTAATTATAGTACCTCTAGTATCTCGTTTAGAATAAAAAAAGTAGTCTTGTACTAAAATTTGTTTTTTCTTCAAACATCAAATAATGATGACATTACTTATCTAACTTGATCCTGTCAAAGTTTGATGTCTCCGCCGGCAGCAGTTTTTTTTTCCATTTCTTTACGGCGGAGGGAAAAATGTTGTCATGGCAACAATATGAAACATGTCACAAAGCAACAATACAAATGTCATTAACAACAATTAAAGATCATTTTTATTTATAGTAATATTAAAAGTACAATTAGTTAATGAGGCATTTGCAAAATTGAAACCGTGCAAAAATGTTCCCGACTCTTGATACGCATTGGTAATTGTTGATGATACTGATGGTCGAGAACAACTTTCAGCAATCATTTCCGATGTTGGCGAATCATGAGGGTTTAAAATTTTTTGAGCATTATCGTTCTTATTTATTATTGAATCCTCTATATATCCTTCGGCAACCGTGCTTGATTTCCAGCCCCCATGTCGTTTGAGGCATTCTAGATTTCCGCCTCCATCAATTAAAAGTGTTGCTGAAGTTCGTCGTAAAGAGTGACCCGTGTATGCGCTTGCATCGTTTAAATTTAAATAACTAGCTACTTTTTGGGCTACTGCGCTGATCGAATGTATTCCCATGACGCTTCGGTAAAACTTTCCATTTTGGTACTTGATAAAAAATCGGTTTTCTGTGAAATTTTCAGGCCGCAGTGATGCATACTTTTTATACAGTTTAAAGTAGTTTTGACCAATTATCGTAAAAGATATAATTTGTCGTGTTTTACTGTCTGGGATTTTGATAATTATTACATTTTCTTTATCCTCAATGTCCACAGTCTTCATTTTTACCATTTCGTCGCATCGACAGGTAACCCCAATTAACCCCAATTAACAAAACAATCTGCAATATTTTTTATAATTTAGTAGAGTATACTACATGCTTTGCAATATAATTTTTTTTACCTTTAATCCTAAATACAACTTATTTGACGCTTCAAACAAAAATTTATCAAACTCGTATTTAGTGAAAACTTTGGACTTCTTTGCAGTATATCCTTCGCTTGTTTCTTTCAGAAAGGCACGTAACTTTAAAAAATTGCTTATATCCAGATATAACTTTAATAGTTTTTTCTAATAACTAACTCGGATTTTATCATAGAGTATCGTGACCACATTGTAGAAGATTTCCATTTATTTTCATTTTCCATTATATTAAAATATGCCAGTAAAACGTCTTCGGTAACTTGCCGTACTCCTCTTGTAACGCACCACTCTTGGAAGTGCTTGTACGCTAACCGATACTTTATTCCGGACTTGGAGGGCCCCACACGTGCGTGCTACTGCATCAAAAGCCTCGGACTTAATTTCGTTTAGGTTTTCCATTTTCGCACTAAATTTGCGCTTGCGGTTGCAACAACAATAAGCTGTCTTTAATAATTGCAAACAACTGTCAAACAACTGTAACCAGGGAGACACAAATCCCATCGACAACTTAATTATTTTAATTTCTAACATCTAGACGACTTTGATAGTTGTCACAGTTAATTTCGAGTAAAAATAGCGTATGAATTGTACTATTTATGGTTGAAAATTGCTACGTTTGAAGAAAAAATAGTATACTTTATTCGGTAAAGAAGCGACTTTTCTTGACTTGCCCTCACTTCGTTCGGCGCGTAATATCGGGCGCGTCAAGAAAAGTCATGCTTCTCTGCCTCATAAAGTAATATACTATCATTTTAGTGCTTTTCTAGTACGATAATATTTATATATCTTATGCTGTTAATAGTTCTTCCGTTACTAACTATTTTTTAACTATGAGAAATAATTTTTTTTATATAAATTCACTACATACATTGAATGGTATAGGAGACATAATAAATTCCTGCCTACGTCTAAGCTATTTAAGTCCATTTAGAGGTTTAAAGAAGTAGTGTAGTTTCATAAATACTTAACGCTTCATTTCTTTGCACAGGTCGCTAAGGTCGTGCACAGGTCTAAGTCTGTGAGTATGAAGCCACCACTACTTTAATCAGGATAGACTGATTGAACAAGCTTTCGTTTCCAACACCGCTTTTCCTAATAGCTAATAGTGGACGTCCTATAGGTACGCAGGACTTAAGGAAAGGTACGAATGAGTATAATCAAATAATCCATCATGAATCAATTGAGAACATGATATGGAGCTGGGCTGCAATTATGTTATAGTTGTAGATTTGTTAGTTAAACATGAAACACCCCCATGCATACACTATCGTGCACAAACATATCTAACCACAAAATACATATACAGAGTATCAATTTTAAAACTTAAAATGGACCATATATCACGAACAAAAGCTGATATTGAAAAATGCTTGCAACTCTTTCTAGGATAGTAAGGGGGAACTAAAATGACATGAAACAGAACTCACCTACATCAACCACCTAGGCTCCATTCACCACAATTAAAAAAGTTTAAATTGCAAACACCTACTGGTAATACATAATTCAAAAGACTATAAAAATGCTATCCAATGGTATAAATAATAATTATATAGGGTGAAGCAATAATTATAAAACTTTGGCTTAAATGGAAAATTTAATTAGGTTTTTGTTGAACTAAAAATTTGTTAAAGATGCCAATCAAGTAAATATTAAAAGTGGATTCTGTTGTTTTGTAAACAATAATACAGCCTATTTTCAAATTCAGCACGAACTTTCGCAAATGTTATTCTAGTAATAGCCCGACATGCTTACGTAATTCTTTCTCGCAATTCTCCAAGTGACGCAGGTTGATTTTTATAAAAAACTGACTTGAGGTAATCCCATAGAAAAAAGTCAGGTGGAGTATAGTCTGGCGACCTCGGTGGCTACTCAATAGGACCTTTGCTTCCAATCTATTTGTTCTGATAATTAGTATCCAATCATTGCCTAACTGGAGCTGCATAGTGAGGAGGTACTCCATCTTGTTAGAAGTGCAGCAAATTTTCATCTAGAGCTAGGTTGCCTTGATCGTCCCTTTGGTTCTCTAATTCATGCACAATTAAAGGTTCGATGGTGTTTTCCAGCATATCAAGATATATGCCGCCACTTAAATTGCCTGATATGAACAAGAGGCCAATTATAGCATCGCCTAATATTATAGTCCAAACATTCAGTTTTTCAGGATATTGAGTGTGACCTTCTCTGAATCGATGCGTTTTCGCATCACTCTAGCATCGACAGTTGTTTATTTATTATCATTCATCATAAAATTTATCAGCCAAACAAATATTTTTTAACATTCTCGGTTTAACGCGAATTCTTTTAGTCATGAGTTCACAAAACTCAATTCGTCGGTCTGGATCATCATCGCCTAGTTCTTGAAGAATTTGTGTTTTGTACGGGTAAAACTTATGTTATTTTACGCCTTTCTAACCGATTTGTCCTCTCATTGCGGATACTTAACGTGTTGGTGTAGTAGCCTCTATTGCAAAATTTCCAATTACCTCAATTTGGGATGCTTCTTTCGGTAATCTTGGGGCATCTCTTTTTGATTTTGCACTGATCCCGTTTCTCTAAACTTTTCAACAAATCGCGAACGTATACATGACTTACATTTTTGTCCGGATGCCTTTCATGAACTATTTGAGCTGTTCGTAAATAACACTTGTTCTGAGAGGCAAATATAAAAATGATCTCCACGCATTCAGGTATACTGTAAACCATCTTGCCAACTACAGCTGAATGACAGTACCGATCGTACAAATAATGAAAACTAATTCCATTTAAAATTCTCAAATAAACCAGAAATTATTGAATCTGACAGAACCCAAAAAACAGATTTTTTTAACTTGTTTTTATCAAAAGGGCAAATTAAGTTTTTATGTAACAAAAAAAATTCAGACGGGCACTTATCATTAACAATAATAGTCCGGGAGATAGCATTACAAACACAAAAGTCATAGAGAGCTGGCTGATAGTGACACCTTGTTTAATTATTAAACACTAATTATACAGGGTCAATAACACAATCAACAGAAACCACATTAAATTTTCCATTTAAGCCAAAGTTTTACAATTATCTGTATAATTAATATTTATACCATTAAATAGCATTTTTCATAGTATTTTCAATGATTTATCACAAGTAGGGATTTGCAATTTAAACTTTTTTGGTTATGGTGGGTGAGGCCTAGAAGGTTGATGTGAGTGAGTTTCTCTTTCATATCATTTTAGTTTCCCCTTACCATCGTAGAAACGGTTTCAAGAATTTTTGGATATCAGATTTTGTTCGTGAGATATAACTCATTGTAAGTTTTAAAATTGACACACTGTATAAACATGCACATGTACAACATACTTAATCAGTAAATCGGCACACAGTTCCTCCACAACTGATCATACGATGAGATTTATTTTACGAGTACCGCGCTCCTCGATTTCGAAGTGGTTCACCATTGTGACATGAAATGTATGGCACAGGATAACATAAAGTTCAGGGGAAATCTGAGCAATTATAGCCTTGGCACGGTTTGGCCGGAATGTTGTATCTCACAGCATTCCAACACAATTCGTGGAAATAAAATACACATGAAAGTAAAAGAGACAGTAAGGCTTCTTCCGCAGAACCTTAAAGAGGTTTGATGCCTTCTTTATAAAAGAGGAGTGAGCATATTTCAGGCCAAATTGCAGCCATCCGAAACCTTTTACATAATGATGACCCCATGACGAGCAATAAAAACTCCAGGTATTTTTTGTTATTATTTCTATAATTAAGAAAATGTTTTAAAATTTTTATATTTGTTTAAAAATGTTTGGGAAACAGTGCAGGTTTCTATTTAAATAAATTTTCATAGAACATTCGTATCCATTTTTAGGTGGAATTATTTCAGTTACTCTTTAAAAATATAGTGCCAGTTAGTGACTCCCACACCTACCTGCATATAAATCTTGGCGTACTATGCAAATGTCGCTAATTTACAGTTGCTCAAATATAATCCTAAAATCAATAGATGTATCTACTACACCTTTATGCAAATCGCGGCATCCTACCTAAATATTTACTTATAAAACTGACAAACTAAACGTTTGACCCAATAGTTACACCATCTATCTGTAATCTCGAATCTTTGATAACATAGCTTGATGGCTTTGGTATTCCACTTGCTAGATTAGTCATGCTTGCTTTATAATTTAGAAACAATAGTAAAGTCAATTAACATGTTTTGTTTTTGATTAAGAAAACTAAAACGGTACAAGATCGTTTTGTATATAATAGGTGTCTTTCACATCCTTCTTAATTTTCAACACATATTAAGTGCTATTGTTAGCTCATGAATATTATTCTTGATTGAACCCGATTTCTAATTTCAGCAGAGGTATTACGACAAGTAAATACTTACTTAAAAGCTAGTAACTTTTTCCAGTAAATACTAACCAGGAAGTTTTTGCTTCAAATATATTAAAGTTGTATTCTACAGTGTGTAAAAGCCAAATGGAATAAATTCATTATTTAGGTTGCTGTACATATTTATAAAAAATCCCGAAACACGTCAAATTTAAATTATAACTTGACATTCTTTAACGTGAAAACGCAACCTCTACCTTCAACCCCCTTAGAATGACAGGTACAACCCCCAATTTTTAAAATAGGAAGTATAGGCTTGTGATATATCGTTTGAAAGGTCTTTTCATTCTCCATTCAAAAATGTCGCTTTCAAGTTTATTAAGATTAATTATGATAAAATAAATTAAAATCATGTGGTTACCGAAATTCGCTAAAATATACTCAAAACTTGTTTCCCGTTTAGGTCTTGATAATGAGAAAGTGAACAAAAACCATAGCAATGTGGTTTTTAGATGGTAACTATTAAACTTTTAAAAGAATTTCCGTGGCAACGTTATTTTAACACGCATTAGTAAATTGTTTTATTTAAGTTGTCAGTATTTTAATTTAAGTAAAAAGTTCGTTCAATTCAATTCTGAAAAATGGTTAGATTAACGGAAATGCATAAAATAACAGTTTTACAAATAATTGGTTACGGAGATAACACCCGAACACAACAGGAATTAACTCGCCTATTTCATGAGAAATTTCCTAATTTACCGCCTATATCCCAAGGAACAATAAGTAAAATAGAGAAGTAGTTTCGCGAGTTTGGTCGTGTAAGGCAGATAAAAAAAGCAGCTGCCAATCCACTAAGTGATGAACTCAAATTAAATGTGTTGCTTGAGTTTCAGGAAAATCCACATACATCGAGTAGACAGGCATCCACTACATTCAATGCTAGCCATACATCGATAGTAAACATATTAAAAGAAAATAAATTGCATCCCTATAAGATGATACCTACTCAGGAGCTCATGGAAGACGATTTTGATAGAAGAACTTTTTTTTGTGAGCAAATGATGGACATGTTGGATAAAAATATTATCCAATTAGAAGACGTTACGTTTTCTGATGAGTGTACTTTTTTACTTAACCGTCATGCTAATCGGCAAAATTTCCGCTACTGGGTCACGGAAAATCCTCACTGGATGAGAAAAGCACACACTCAATACCCTCAAAAGGTTAATGTTTGGGCAGGGATTGTAGGAAATGATATCATTGGTCCCTTTTTCATTGAGGGCAACTTCAATGGCAACAAATATTTGGCACTACTTCAAAATGATGTCGTTCCAACGTTGGCAAAATTATATCCTGATCCAGGAAACCCTCAAGTTCCAGCGAATACGATATGGTTTCAGCAGGATGAAGAACCACCACATTACCAACTTAATGTCTGGCAGTACCTCGATACAATATGTCCGAATCGGTGGATAGGGAGGCGAGGATCGATTGAATGGCCAGCGCGATCACCTGATCTTACATTATTAGATTTCTTTTTATGGGGATATGTGAAAAGCCATGTGTACAAAACTAAACTTTCTAATTTAAATGACTTAAAAGAACGAATAACGCTTGCGATTAGGTCGATCACGCCTGTTATGTTAAACAATGTTAGAAGACAGTTTTATTTGAGATTAGGATGTTGCCATGACGTTCGCGGTAAACATTTTGAACATCTACTTCATTAACATTGATAGTTCTTTTTCGTGTTCTACATTTTATTTCGTTTTGCATTACATTTTAGTTTTTGATTGTATTGTAGCGAATTTCGGTAATCACATGATTTTAATTTATTTTAACTTAAAAGCGACAACATTTTTGAATGAAGAATGAAAAGACCTTTTAAATGATATATCACAAGCCTATACTTCCTATTTAAAAAATTGGGGTTGTACCTGTCATTCTAAGGGGGTTGAAGGTAGGGGTTATATTTTCACGTTAAATTTGATGTGTTTCGGGATTTTTTATAAATATGTACAGTAACCTAAATAATGAATTTATTCTATTTGGGTTTTACACACTGTATAATTGTCACTTATTAGGTTAATAGAGTATGCCAAACCAATAGATTTATCGCACCAGATTCACACACTTAGGATTTTTGTTAACAATTCTTGTTGTTCATAATGTTATTAAAAGAAGTTCAAAGTTACTTTTTTATGAAAGTAAAAGTTAAAATAATGATTTCCTCTTAGTCTTCATTGTCTCCAAACCATTTTTCAGTTGTTTTAGCTATATGGCATGCAGCACCGTCCTGTTGAAATATAAAATTCAAGTCCGGGTAGATATCGTGAGCATTTGGTACAAGACTATTTTTCAAAATATCTTGATACTTTGCTGCGTTAAATTGTGCTATCCACCACCTCATATCTTCCTAGACCCGCTGATGTCATGCACCTCCAAATTATAATTCCTTTGGGAAACTATACAGTTCTTTTGAGGCAATCTTTATGGAATGCTCTATTTTTACTTGCAATAACCCATTTTCGAAAGTCTTTCATGGAAACATCAAATTTCGATTCGTCACTGAATATGACCCCAGCCATCAATGGTTAATGAAATCTCCGATCTTAACCAATTGAAGTGGTTTGTTATCTGCGTCTCTGTTAGCAGAGGGTTTTTTTTGCCTACAACAATACGCATTCTATAAAATACGCATTCTATAAAAAATTACGATTTAACCTTATAAAAACTAAGTCCTAATTTGTTTATCCATTTCCTGCAGCTCTTTGTTGATACTTTTTTTTCCTTTTTCCACGTTTTATTTTGCTATAATACCTCGTAAAGTGTTACTATGTTCTAATTTGCAAATTTTAACTAATAGTCGTCAATCCCTATCAGACACAATTTTCGGTCTACCCGTACTTTTGCCTTTAGGTTGGAGACTTACACTCTTACGATAATGCTTAAGTAAGTCCGCAACTTAACCAGATCTAATTTTTCAGCAATTTCTCGTATTTTTTTACCCCAAAAATATCGGTTTTTTATATAAAATACAAGTTTAATTTTAAAAATTTGGTCTATTACTAATCTATTTGCTCTAAAACTAGCTTGACATTTACCGGGCTTTTCTTCAATGTTGGCATTAATTATATTTTTGATCGATATAGTTAGAACTTTATACGTTGTGTCTTGTAATGCTACCCCTGCAGCTTTTACATTTCGTAATATTTCCTTTTTTATGTACTGGGCATAGCAGGGCTTTTCTTCACTGCTTTGGTATTTGCTCCATCAACTCTGTAATTTATTTCTTTTGGCTTTGGCCACCTTCATTTAGAAGCTCTAGTATGATGCCACTTTCATTGGGTGATTTAATATTGTTTATTCTTTTTAATATGTCTATTATTTCTTCTTTTGTTGGTATTTTGTCATTGTTATTTTGGTTATTGTTTCTTCTAGTGGCTCCTGTATTTAAAGATATTGTCCTTCATCGGAGGTTATTACAGTTTTAAAATATCTGTAAATTTTTGTTTAAATCGTTTACTAGCGATTAATTTCAAGGTAATAATATTTCGTTATTATCGCACAATTAATAGCTTATAAGATACAACACTTTGTGGCAAAAAAACTTGATAACCGAATTTTTAAGCTAAATATCAGAGCCGATTTACACACGTTTTCCTTCTTTGCAGGTTGATTGATTACTCACATTCAAAATTAATGCCTTAAGCTATCTTTATTAGAATCTAAGGAAATTAAAAAAAAATAAAAAAATACAGACATAATTCTTAATTACCAACTTAAGACAAATAGTTCTCCCCTCCTCTACTTATTCAGGTGAAGACTATAAAGTGTAAATGCATAACAAAATAGATCACTTTAGAAAGACACTCTACCATAATAGCTGTAGCGATAATAAATTTTAATAAATGTTATAGAAGTTTTGAAAACAAAAGTTTACAGAGTTTTATTGTTAGATGACAGAAATTTATATCAAGTAACGGTCGAATCCATCACTTTTTTATATTTATCTAAAGATTTATCTATCAAATCTCATCACCGATGTTGCTGTTATTTTTTTATTGTTTAAAATCTATTGAATAAAATGTTTTTGTTTTACTTTGTATATAATTATGTTTTTTTGTACCAACCGAGATTAAAATCTATATTTTAATAAAAAAAGTTATTTGCTACGCATTATTAATTAATAATAGACAAAAACCGACGTTCTTGGATCACTAGATACTGCGGTCGGTCGATAATCATAAGGTTCAATAACTCGGCTGGGAAACCACGCATTCTGCGGCTTACTATGTACGTTAAAGTATATGTAAGAGGAAGTGAAGAGATTTATCTACTTAGAAATTTCTATAAAGATTTACCAACGACAAATAAAACAACAATGAATAAATAAAACAACAACCCATTTAACGAAAAAAGAAATACTTTATACTTAACCTATTAATCAATTTAAATTTTACAATAATTACTAAAGCTCGGATTTATAGGCAACAAAAATTAAAGAAAAAGGCGCCTATATAGGTAAAGATTTTTATTAAAAAATGCAGGAATATTAACATTTAGGCAAAATATAGGTAATAAAGGAATATAACTTATTATTTATTGTACAAAGTGAATTAACGTAATATTAACTTAAGGCAGTTATATTAACACATCATAATCATTACATTAGTATAAATAAACTAGTAACTAAATAACTGTAAATTGATAATTAAACATTGTAACCACCTAAAATTTTATCATTAATAAAAACAACTAAATGTTTTTCAATATTTTCGGTCTTAAAACTATGTCTTCGAGCACTTAAAATGAATTTGTACATTGAAAACGAACGTTCAACATCGATAGATGTAATTGGAGCATATTTCAGAGCGGATAATAAATCTGGCATAATTTGAAATTCCTCGGAAAATGTCCCATTCAAAACTTTAGCAACATTGGATAAAAACGAAAAACCTTCATTTTTGTCCAAAACATATTTCAATTTTTTTTTTAGTTAATTGACCGTTACTTCCAGGTGCCCATTTAATTTTCGTCTTTAAATTATCTATTAATTTTACTGACTCACATAAATTTATCTCTTGTTTTTCTAATAAGGTAATTGTGGTAACTATTAATTTATAATTGTCATTGATATAAGCGAGTTCCTGTTTCAATTTGGGATTTTTTAATATTTTTTTTTGCTTCTCGAATAGCTTCGGAATATCATCATCAAATTCTGACATAACTTATTCTATTTCATTGCAGTGTTCAAAGTAAAAAAAAACTGCTTCGAGCCAGGTTCCCCACTTTGTAATTACTGGTTTAGGTGGCAAAGGGACACCGGGAAGTCTTTCTTTATATATCTGCACCCTCAACGGAGCCTTTACAAAAACTTTTTTCATTAAATTTATAAAATTATTTACCAACGGAAACAGATTTCTTATTTCTTCAGCAATTCTATTTACCCCGTGGGCTACACAAGTGCAATGAATTAAATTAGGATAAAAAATCTTTAAATTAACAGCAGCTTTTAACATATATGTCGCAGCATCTGAAAGCATTAAAATTATTTTATTTACTTGTATAGCGTTGGGTAAAAAGAGGTGTGTTAAACTATCTTGTATAAATGGACTTATTGTTAAATTGTTTGTTTTTTCCAATTCTTTAACGGCAACTAAATAAGGTTTTCTCGCAAAGTTTTCGTTCAAAATTCCAATCATTAAATTAGCTATATACCTGCTGCATACATCTGTAGTTTCATCCACGATAATATACAAAATATTGCCCTTTAACTCCCGCTTAATTTTTGAAATACATTCCACCTAACATTTTTCCACAGTATGTTTTCTCAATGTACTCTCGTCCGGTAAGGATTTATTAAAATATTTTTCGAAAAAGCATTTAAAACTAGGGTTATTAACTTTATTTAGAGGAATGTTGAATGCAATCATCATCTGGCATAAATCAAATTTAAATGCGTCTTCCTCCTTCTTTTTGGAACTGCTTAAACTAACCCGCAGAGATATTTGGGCTAACTTAGAGGAATTTAAATTTTCCAAATTACGTTTATGAAGTCGGGTTTCACAATGCTGGTCAATAAAGTACTTTTTTCTACTTGAAATCTGAGAATTAAAAAAAATAATTAGAATTCTAAAACCGCTATAGAATTTAGTTATGTTGTGGAACGAGAAAAAAAGAGAAAAAATAAAACTTACCGATTAGCGGCATGGTTTACAAAATGCTCCATCTCCTTCTAGAGAAAGTTTTGAATAAGGTGCGATCCATAGCCTTAATTTAGATGTCATCTTTTCACACAAATGTCTAAAACGTTTTAAAACGTGTTCTTTGCTTTTCGGTATAAGCAACAAAACTAAACTAGGATATAGCAATTTGTGACTAAACTCTGATACAGTAACCGACTGATAATAAACTAATAAAGCTTAGGGATTTCCAAATAGTTAATCCTCAAGTCTCGATCAGGTACATTTTCCTAGAAATCTGTTATATAAACAAACCATTGATATTTTATTATTGACCCAAAATTTTATTATAGAATGGTTTAGTAATAGAATAATATCATGGGTAGTACCATGAAATTTTAAAAAAGGCACAAATAGGCGGAATTTACGAAAAAAGGCAAAAAGTGCAAAAAACAATTATAATAGGCAAAATAGGCAAAAAAGGCATTTTGCCTATAATCCGAGCTTTAATAATTACATTTGTTTTAAGGGTCTATTAATAATCTAAAAAGTCTATTATTAATAGTCCATTAATAATCTAAGATATTACTAAGGGCGTCTATTAATAATAGCTGACTTCACGGAAATATACATTCCACACTGTCTATTGACTTAAAAAAGCTAAAGCATTTAAAGGTACTTCAAAACTATACAAAATAAGCTCTTAGATTGTATGCTTTCGATGTGTAGGGAGCAAATTTTAAGTAATAAAATAAAGTCTTTATTTCTAATACTAATTGCAAACAATTACACTAGTAGTCCCTCGTTACTTTTTGGCGGGAAAATACGTGACCCCTTTTTGCGTGTTTTAAATCTGGACAGCCAAGATGCTGTTGGGATAATAATCTGTATTTCAAAACAAATTAATCTTCCTTTAAAAAACTCATTAGAGTGTTACCAATGTGTTAATTAAAGAGTACATTAGCTGAATCTGCAATAGGCATGAAATAATCACGAACTGCAGTTTATCATCCGAAAATAGTGATAGAGCCAATGAATAAGACACTTGGCAAGTATTTAGCAAAAATGGTGTTTGGCTAAAAAGATGACTATTGCAACTTTTGCAATAGCTGATAGATCTGCTGTTAATGAATCAACGGATTAAATAATAGCAAAATTTCTATTTAGACGCGAAATGCGCTTACCTTGTGATCTAAAGTTTCGATGTTGACCTTAAGAAGACGTAGCTTGTGAATATTATGTGAACAAATTACGAATAAGAATAGACGATTTGCACGAATTGGTCGGTTTTCATCTTCAGATTACTAGTAATACAATAAAAAAACGGTACGATATCCAAGCTGAAAGGGTTGTTCTCTCAAGTTGCACCAGTTCTGGAAGGATCCGTACTTTATTGGGGGAATATTAGCGATCTCATCTGATACATATAACAGTACATCATAACCGGTTGGGGTCATTCGAAGTAGATGATGACGTGCACGAAGAAGCGTATGTAAACGACAAGAAGTACCTGACCTCACGTTTAAGGAGTTAATGGGACATATAGAGCTAGCAGTAAAGCGAGACATGGTGTTACCACTGACAAAAAGCAAGATCTACTCGCACTCCCAGATGACTACTCACAAGGATTGATATCCATTTGTCAAAGAAAGTGCGGTCGAATTGCAAAACTTGAATGCCAACTATCAGCTGCCGAAAAAGCTTTGAAACTCCGAGGTGCCTTAAGTTACTTTTATTACTTGGTAACAAAAGACAGTGCCTATGTTCTACACACCAAGACCTATGGAAAACATTACTTTAATTGAGAGGACTTTAAGGACAACGAAATCCAGGTACGAGTCTGTTGCAATCCACACTTTTACACAACTAGGAGTTGTAAAAGAGATTTCAGTTGCCGACACAAGCATTACATTCCAGTTATGACAAAGTTCCAGAAGAAACCATATCTAAAGGAGGAGGCAATATTACGCCAGCCTGTACGCTACACCGCTGATCGAAACTTTGAGTAATGTGTTGTAAAAAGCTACTCCTAGAGATAATTTTAAAGTGTTATAACAGCACGGATAAGTTGCCGAGCGACTTAAGCGCCTATTTATACCTAAGTATAAATTAAATAGTAAAAGGTAGTTGATAATATACGTTTTTACGGTTAAGTAAATAAATGTAATAAATTCATTGTTTTTAGTGTAAATGTTAGAATACTGTAAATATATTAAAATAAACATTACACTATATTTTTATTTATATATATATATATATATATATATATATATATATATATATATATATATATATATATATATATATATATATATATATATATATATATATTATGTATTATTTGATGAGCAATGAGTGGTTTTTTTAATGATATATATATATATATATATATATATATATATATATATATATATATATATATATATAGGGTTTTTATCGCGGTTCTCAAAGAATTAGTTTGTAAGCACTTTTTTAAATTATCTTTATTATATCTATTATGAAACACATATATATCTAATATAACCAATGCAAAATTTAAAATAAACTATCTTTAAATTGAAATTCTTATGAAACTAATTAAATTATATAGACAATGTAAAATTTAAACAAACTATCTTTACAATTGAAATAATTATGACACTAAATCATAACTAAATTATATTAACAAAATTTTGTACCTTTCTTTCACTGAATGCCTAAATGAAAATGTTCTCCAAAATAAAGATTTTAATCACCACTCAATGTCTTCGTTCTCAGCCTCGGTTATCCTTGTTTTTGTGAAATTCCTTTTTCCTATTATCAGCTTCTACCAATTTAAAATATTTTTCTTCTTAACAGCATATATACTTATTCTTCTTTTTAATACACCAATATCCAATCACCAAATATTATATAATTTTAATTTTCAATTGATACTTTCTTCCATTATCCAATTACCATATTTACATAACATAATTTTTAATCTTCAATAATATTATCCTTATACTGTTTCTTAATCTTCATTGAACTTATTATTTTGAACATCTGGACCTTTTAACTATCTTGAACTTACTGAACAATTTACTTCACTAACTAAATGTGTCTAACTAACTTTCTTACTAACTGACTGGCCATCTGACTGAACTGTAACTGATAACTGATAACTGATAACTGATAACTAACTATTGAATCCAAATCACCGGGTATTTATATCTTTTTCCATGTTCCAGAATCATCTGACCAGAAATCAGGTTCGATTTGTTCCATCTCCTACATGTCTGAATTTTCTGAAACAATCCATTTCGCAAACAAAGCCATCTCCGGTAATCTAGGGAATTCCTTACTTTTCTATTGAGAATTTTATCGACATTTAGGCTTTTCAGATCAGAATATAAACTTAAATCAGTGACTATATATAAACTAAACATTTTTAAACTAACATATTATAATAACCCCACTTATATTCGTAAATTCTTATTCAAATGTCATTTAAATGTATAGTTGGTTGTCTATGCACATGGCTCACTTAAATATATTTACAATATTATAATTATAAAAAAAAAAATACTTACACTTATTATATGCTAATTTCTTAAAAATGCCCTCACATAAATAATTTTTATAAAATTCTCTAGTATATAACTTATAAATTATTTTCATCTCAATACATATATAGTGATAGAGTGCCTTAAGAACCGGCAAAATAACGCAAAAGATAGAAAACATAACACGTTGTGAAATAAAAAGAGATGAAAGTAGTAGACGTGGGAAATTATCGATAGAAACCTCTAATTTACATTAAATTACATTAGGACTATCGATAGTTTCCCACCTTTAGACGTTAGCTTATGAGCTAGTTGACTTCAGTCATAATATTACAAGTATGACGTCGAATATTTACATTTTTTAAATTTCGCATAAAGTAAAAACTGATTGAAGGCAATAATGCAAATGTAGGTAAACAGTTTAATTAGTAGTAATTTGATAATTAATTCTGTGTTGACGAATACAGAATAACAAGCTATGATAATTCTGTATTGAGAAGAGTGTATGCGACGTCTCAAATCATAGTTTATTATTGATCAATACTTTAATTTTGGATAAAAAAATACTCCTACTTAAACTGTTTTTACTTACATTACGCGATACGTATTACTATGACTGAAGTCAACCAGCTCATAAGCTAACGTCAAATGGTGGGAAATTTTCGATAATTCTAATGCATTGTAAAGTAAATTATAGGTTAATATCGATAATTTCTCACCTCTACTACTTTCATCTCTTTTTATTTCACAACGTATTATGTTTTCTATCTTTTGCGTTATTTTGCCGGTTCTTAAGACACTCATCTTTGTATATATATTCTTTTAGTAGATCCCAATATAAATGTAGTAGAGTTGCAGTTTGGGCAAGGGATGATATGAAGGTTAGTTCCATTTTACGTGATCAGTACTGTGTTGAAAATGATATTGAGCTATGTGGGCCGAAGTGGCATTATAATTCAAATCAACACACAATTTTAGTATGCTACAGATCTCCTAAAGGTAAATTTGATGTATTTTATGAAAAACCTAATCTTATTTTAAATTCAAATTTTAAACCAAATCAATTTATATTTGTAACAGGCGATTTTAATGTAAATTCCATGACACTAAACAATTCACACAGATTTTCTGGTCTTCTAGCATCTTATGGATTGTCACCCAGGAAATTTACACCTACAAGGTGGAAATTTCACATGCGAAAATATTTCAGATCAGGTATATACAAATTGTGATGATTGTATAGGTACTTTAATGTAAATACTGAATCGGATCATGATATATTCCTTTTGAGGTTGAAATTTATTAATCTAGCTATGACATCAGTTCGAAATACTTGCAGAGTAATACATGAAGGCGCTATAAATATATTCAACAATCTCTTGAGTAAAGAAACATGGCAAAATGTTTATCATGCAACTGATGTTGAGAGTAAATATAATGTCTTTTATGATAAATTACAGTTCTGTTTCTACATTAGTTGTCCTATTTAAAAACCAAACATTACCGAAACCAAAAAAAACGTGGGTCACACTAGAAATAAAATCTTCTTCAGATAGTCTGAAGGATTTGTATATTTTAAGTAAGGAATACCCTAAGCCAAAAACTCTATATAGACAAAAAAAATATCAGCACAAAGGTATTGTTAAGACCACAAAAGGTTAGTTTTATTTTAAAAAAATCTCTGAATTCTCAAACAATACTGAAACAAAAACAAAACCACATGGGCTGTTATAGATGAACTTAATGGAAAACAAAAAAGTCACAAAAATATTTGACCACAAATAGATAATACTAGATAGATAGAAGATACACAGATATAATATCAAACAAATTTAATAATTACTTTATAGATGTACCAGAAGATATAATTAGTAAAATAATTAAACCAAATTTTATATAGTTTGTTTCTATCTTATATACCAGAGGAAGATATGTTAGATATCTTAGACATAATAAAATATAAAATTAAAAATAAAGCTTCGTGTGGTTTTGATGAAATATCAGGTATAGAAAATAAGAAAATTGCCTCTCAGGTTTTGACACCACTTGCTCACATTATAAATGCTTCTTTCAATACTGGTGTTTTTCCCAGTATACTGAAAACTTCTATCATTTCACCGGTGTTAAAACAAGGTGATCCTGAATTAATGTCAAATTTTCGATCATTGTCTGTTCCATCTGTGGTATCTAAGATTATTAAATATGCAATGCTAAAACAACTTTTATCATTGTTAGATATTAACCAAATTATCAAAAAGCATCAACATGGATTTCGAAATAAATTTTCTACTTCCACAGCCATTAACAGTTTCTATGAGGAAGTTTAAGTCTCAATTGAAAACAGTGAACATCCAACTGCCATTTTTTGTAACCTCAGTAGTGTTTTTCATTGTGTGCAACACGATGTACTCCTTGACAGATTGTACAGATATGGTGTTAGGGGAGTTGCCAATAGTTGGTTTGGTTCCTGTCTTAAAGAACTGCACCAAATAGTTAGAATAAAAAATAACTTCAAGATTTCAATGTCTGGTCCGATTGTTAATAAGAATGGAGCACTACAAAGCTCCATATTGGGCCCGATAATATTTATTTTGTTTACTTATGAACTACCATATGTAATGTCTGATGCATTTGTATCAGTTTATGCGAATGAGTCAACAATGCTATATCGCGATAAAGACATACATTTTTTACAAGATAAAATAACAAACTTACTGAAGACCTCCTCTGATTCCAGTAATCAGTCGCTCCTATTCAATAATGTTCACAAAACTTAATTTTTATCATTAACATACCGTGCAAATTCTACTTAACCTGATCTAAATATTTCCATCAATGGTGAGAATATTTTGAATTGTAGTGATGTGAAGATTTTAGGAGTGACTTTCGACTCTCGATTTATCTTTTAAGACTCGTTGTTGAAATTTATGTAAAAAACTCAATTTTAAATGATAATAATTGAGAAATTTGGGTAGAATACTTAGTCTGCAACACCTTGTTAGTTTGCTGAAGTACAATCGACAATGAGTCTGGGATGGCTCTTCTAGTATAAAGGACGTTTTCAAGACCCAAAAGCGTATTGTGAGATGTATTGCAGGTGTTTAAATATTTTTAATGTATTGTTTTCATTTTTTGTAATGAGAATATTTATAATTTTAGTTTTGACTTGCTATAAACCTTGTTGTAACTCATAGTCGAATAAACGATCTATATATCTATCTACAAGAAATTACCTGATATTTATACAACTTTAATATTGTCGGTGCTCATTCAAATGCAACAAATTAAGGAAATTTGAATGCTGGCAGTAATGTTGTTACACAAGGGAGTAGAGAAATTTTAGTCAATAAAAACTATAAGCTCTATTATGACAAATATTTTTCATATTTTGGAGTTTTTCATTGGAGTTCATTTCTGTAAAACAAAGAATAAAGGCTCTTGCAACTGACGCACGAATTTTTAACAACAAAAGTTATTAAAAGAAATCAATAAAGACCTTGAAAATTATGAAAATACTAGCATGGAAGTAGTTCATGTTTACATATTTTGACAAAAAATTTATAACATTATTTTCAGATTATTGTGTATTTAAACCATTATATATAGTGGAAAGGTAGTTTCGTAAAGTCAGGTTTAGAAAACAAATTGGTTTTCCAGATGTTTCACAAAAATATAATAAACATATGACGGGAGTAGATTTTCACGATTCCCTATTGAGTTTAAATTCAATCAAAGTAAAAGCAAAACATTTTTTCTTTCACATGATAGATGCTGCAGTAGTCAATTCTTGGCTTTTAGACAAGGAAATAAAGCGACAATTGGGAAAATCTGATCATGTTATATCTCAATTCAGTTTCAAAACAATTCCCTCAATACAACTTACTACATTAATATCCTACAAAGACGACAAACAGGTCGGACTAGAAGTTCAACTCCAAAACAACCATCTGAAGAAAAGTGCATTGAACCTAGACCCAAAATGTGAAGTTCATCAATGCAATGTTCATCTCTGCTTACATTCTAAAAGCACGTAGTTTTCTTAGACTTTTTTCTAATTACCATAGTTTTGTATTTAGCTAATTGCATTACGTTTTATGAACAGCATTTACTGAATATTGATGCTCTATTGATAAAATTCGTCATAAAAAACTCATGCAATAGGGGGTTAATATTCATTTCCTAATCTCGCCATTTTCAAATTATATCCTTATCTAATTCGACATCAAGAGCTTAATGTGTTATTAAATGTAGAAAATAATCTACTTAGTTACAGTTTGTTGTCTATCTCCACGGCCAAGTAAAAACGTGCCAGCTACTTTTTCCGTTATGTCTAAGAATGTGCATTAACCTTTAAAGGACGTCGTCGTCCTCACTCTCGACAAATATTACACCATCGTCACGTCAATCTGTTACCGAATGGTAATACTGTCAACACGAATGTGTTCCAGCTGAGATAAATCATATGATTGTTATTTATGTAAGACTAATTGACAGGTTGTAAATGGAAAAAAATGCGCGTGAAGCCTAATGGGAACGTTTAATGAAATGACCCATGAATACTAAGTTTTTGGCTTTTTATAAATTATATAAGTAGAAATAACCGCAATTACAGAATAAATTATTTATTTTGCGATATGTTTTTAACTAAACACACTAATGTGTCTTAAAATTTAATTGTACTTCTCTCACTTATTATGAAAATGCAAACATGTGCACAGACCACGTTCAATGTTAGTATAACGTAAATAAAAATAATTAATTGTATCATAGAGCGTAAATGTCTTTTTAAGTCTTTTTAAGAGCTAGAGTCAAATGTACAAAAACTAGACAACTATTTATTTTTCAACATTAGAGATGTAAACAGAATGTTGATAAGATTTTTTGATAAACAACAACCTAAAAATTAAATTGGCTAAAACTTACTTGGAAATACACAACTCGAACACCAAAGAATTCTATCGAATGAAACCCTATTGAAGTAAGTTGACCATTCAAATATATTTATCAAATTATGTAAATGTTACAAATGTTTTTAATAACAAAAAAAATTCAATTAACATCCAGTTCAGTTTGACATAGCGTCAAAAATTAAATTCGCTTAGAAATTTATAGCATTTATAAGGAAAGGAAATTTTCTTTACCACCATAAAATGTAAACTAAATTTTGAAAAACAATTTTTAACGGGGTTTTACCCACCTATTTAGTGGGTCAATACATGTATACCCACCTAGTGCACTGATGATTGAATATGGGTTCCGAAAACGTTTTGTGATATAGCCCGATTGGGTTTTTAAATTATATACCTTTTATAAAGGATTTTTAATAAAATTGTTTGTTATATATGGTATACAGCCAACTACAGGAACTTAGATTTCTTGTGGATTTTAAATTTCTATTATACAGGGTGTTTCAAAAAAAGGTAACCCCGTCTCTAGGGTAGGTAAAAAACTGAAAAATAATTGGGGTTTGCTTAGTAAAAAATTTTTGTAACGCCATCCGTTTTCAAGATACAGGGCGTTGAAGAAAAAAAAATTTTACGCATTTTTTACGATTTTACCGAAACTACTCTCAACATTGTAATGAAATTTTATAGGAATATGTTTTGGAAGCTGATACATCCCATGAATTTGGTTTTATATCTTATTCTCATAGAGGGCGCTAGTTACACGGATCGTACTAAGTATTAGTCAATATAACTTTTTAATGAGTATAATTATTAATCAAAATTTCAAGTAAACTTAAACATCATTCAATTTTACACGAAAAAGCTACTCTTGGTCAAATTATGAAGTAATAATTGATGCTGGTATAAAATAGTTAGTAATTAAATTAAACTCACAAGAAGAAAATTAAATTAATGACTAAGAACATAAAATAAAATTCAATTACAGTAAGTGTTCAAAATGCCCTCCGTTTTCGCGAATACACAAGTCTATTCTTTTTTCTAAAGATTCCATTAACCTTCTAAACGGTAGGGGATCAGCTATGATGTCATTAAATTGACGTTGAATTCTTTCTTCCAATTCTTGGCGTGAATTTACCTCTGTAGCATAGACTTTTTCCTTAATATTAGACCAAACTGCGTAGTCCAAAGGGTTAAAATCGCATGACCGAGGAGGCCAATGAATTGGAGCTTCTGCAACTCTACCAATCCATCAATTCGGAAAATGATTACTCAACCAATTACGACACCTTCTATCAAAGTGTGGTGGAGCTCCATCGTGCATAAAAAATAAAGATCTTCGCTCGTTTAGCGTTAAATCTTCTAATATCTGGAATAAGGAATTCTTTAAAAAATCAAGATACATATCACCATTTAAATTTCTAGGTAGAATATGATAACCTATTAATTTGTTACCTAAAGTTGCTGCCCAAACGTTAACTTGAAATGAGTGTTGGTAATGTAATCATGGATTCTCATTACACCAGTAGTGTGAATTATGGGAGTTAAACATACCTTGTCCCGTAAAGGTGGCCTCGTCCGTAAAAAGAATGCATTTTAAAAAATTTGGATTGTGGGCTGTCCTTTGTTGCAATGTTTCACAAAAATCCACTCTAACCGGTAGATCATCTGGCAAGAGCTCTTGGACTTGTCTGTAATGATAAGGATGTAATTGCTGTTCTTTCAGTATCCGCCAAGTACTTGAAGAAGAAGTATTGGTTTGTCTTGCTATATTTCTTACGCTAACTGTTGGATCTTGATCAAGTAAATTTAAAATATTATTTTCTTTATTAATTTTTCTTGTTGTTCTTGGTCTACCAGAATTTATTTTATTTGGTCTCACATTCTCAGTTTCTCGACAACGTTATTCAACGGCTCTAAATGTTCTTTTTACTTTTTTTACTCTAATAATTGTTGATTTATCGTCATAACAATCAATAAATATCAGACTTCCATGGCACACTTGGAGAAAATAGAGGTATACCTATTAGAACTTTATCATTACTACCAGCATCAATTATTACTTTATAATTTTCAAATCAAAATTTTCCGAAAACGGTACACAGTATCAAGTTTTACCAAGAGTACCTTTTTCGTGTAAAATTGAATGGTGTTTAAGTTTACTTAAAATTTTGATTAAGAATTATACTCTTAAAAAAGTTATATTGACTAATACTTAGTACGATCCGTGTAACTAGCGCCCTCTATGAGAATCAGATATAAAAACAAATTCGTGGGATGTATCAGCTTCCAAAACATATTCGTATAAGATTTCATTACAATGTTGCCAGAAGTTTCGGCAAAATCGTTAAAAATGCGTAAAATTTTTTTTTCTTCAACGCCCTGTATCTTGAAAGCGGATGGCGTTACAAACATTTTTTACTTAGCAAACCCCAATTATTTTTTAGTGTTTTAACTACCCTAGAGACGGGGTTACCTTTTTTTGAAACACCCTGTATATAAAAAAAATTATTTTATAAAAAGATTAGGCTAATTTAGTTTATATCGTTGAGCTGCGCCAAATGTTGGCAACTAACTTAAATGTTTGATAGGATTTAGCTTGAGTTTCTTGAGAATATTTTCAATAAACGTTTAATATTTTCCACTTAATTTATTTTTTTAAAAGTGATGATAATAAGGCTGAATAAGCAATATTTCAAATGATATATAATCACAAAACGTACCCAGTATTGTGTTATATAATCCTCATAATAAAGTATGTTAGATAAAAAACGTAAAATCCCGGGTCGTCCAAAACTAGTTTCTGATAGGAATAATAGAATATTAGTATAATTTTGTAGAAAAAGTTTAACGAAATACCCTAATGAAATACGCTATGAGCACGTATGCTTGGTTGTGTAGTAATTTCCAGCCACCTCTAGTCTGTCAAAAAGTAACTAACTTCGCAAAAAAATAATTACTAAATTCACTGGACAGTTCGGACTGGGATTAGCGAACCGACTATACAAGTCATCAGTGCTATTTTCACCAGATTAATATTTTTGCTTATAAATTATCCCACTTACCTATATATTTCAGATCTCATGTTTATATCTTTATCAGTATATTTTTTTAAACATAAATAATTCAAATTTATACATTGTCTTACATACACAATTGTTTCTTTTCTACTGTTACGTTTCGATGGAATAATAAAATTTTTTGTAACTGTAGTAACAATGTTTATTTTTCTTCTCATGAACCAATAAACATTAAATCATTTAAGTTGCTTTAAATCATTATTCCACTGTATCATAACTTTTCTTTTGTTAGGGATATAATATATTGTTAGACATGTGTGGGGTTGTTAAATATTTTAAAATACGCCATTCTTTTATATTTACTATGGCTGTGCCTTTTACAATGGCAAATTGACAGCAGCGACCTCACAAGCGCAAGCAAGTACTATCGTATGTACTTAATAATACAATAGGAGAATGTATATCAAGTTCCATAATGACGCAATAAATAAAGTGAACTGTAGGGGAGACAACTATTTTAATATAAAATAGATATATAGTATCTTATTTCTTTTGTTAATTGATTAACTGATTATTGATAAAGATTAACTAAGGTTTACGCCTAAAGAGGTGTAAACCTAGTTCTTCATAATAATTAAATTTAGAGGAAAATTATTTTGAAACTATGATAAACTCATTTTGTTCTGAAACTATTTTCTTGTGGCATCTTAATGCAATTACTATTTTTATTGGGAATAAGCCACAATCTAAATATAAAGAAAAGCAGTTTATTGACGTTTCAATTTTCACTTCGGAAATCGTTCTCAAAATGCAAAACATTATTAAATTAAAAAATTTTGTTTTTTGTTACTTATTGAAAAATTCTTCTAGTAATTTAAATTGACCTGACTCATTGATATTGACATTTTAGACACATAGACATTCTAAAGTAGACGACTTAGAATGGAATGATATTGCCAATATTGTTAAGTTACGTTCCTGGAACAACTTTATTGTATTGTTATGAATCTATTTCCTTGTCGCATTTTAAAGTTTTTACTATTTTTAATGGGAATAAGCCACATATTTAAGGTAAAGTAGAGAACATTCAATAGCTGACGATATTGACATTAACAACATTCGCACACTTCAATACAGGGGAAGATCTATTAATTTTGCTGATTTAGGAACAGAAGAGTTAAAAATAAATAGCTTAAAAATAAACATTAGAGCTTAATCAACCAATATGGAACATTCAATAAAAGATTATTTAGTATGACCAGAGAGTCCCCTTAGGAAAGGTACAAGAGACACTAAACGAATTCCTTTTGTACTTATCTTAGAGCAATGGAAAAAGATAAATTTGGAAAAACAAGAAAAAGAAAATCTTTAGAAGAAAAAGAAAAAAAGAAAACGTGAACGAAAAAAGAAGAAAAAAAATTATTGAAGAAAAGTGTTACCAAAAGAATTTGTGGATGAAAAAAGATATTAAAAAATAATACGATATAAATGAAAAATATTGAATGCTAGCCTTGGAGTGTTGCATAAAGCTAGCACCAATTTAAGTTATATAAAATTGGCGTAACGGCAAAAGCTATTAAAATCGAGAAAATTAATGATAACACTAGTGCATCAGAGAATATAAATGTAATCTCCAATATTCAAGTAAAAAGTGCGATAGACAATATTAAGACAAATCTGTTTATTGATGAAAAACATGATTGGAATAAAGTTGTGAGCACAGTACCCAAAATACGAGTGAAAGGGGGACTAATAGTGTAGCATTTTGATTTTCTATCGTATGTATTAAAACACCGAAAAATATTTTCAATCCTCTTGCGTCGCTGGGATTGATAATATAAATATTTCTGGTCTGTATATAATAACACAGATTGGTTTTTCTTTGATATTGTTTTAGTCTTATTCCGCTTAATACTGTGCGTCAAATAATTATCCACTTAGGTTGGTGGAGAAAGTCATGCGGGGAAATTATGATGTCACTCTCTGTGGAATTTTTCTTTTTTAAATTCGTAACGGTTTTTCGTTTCGGCTTTGCCGTTCAAAGCCGGCAAATTTTTTTTGTGGAGTGGTAAATGTTCAATTGTCAACGTCTGCTACGCGCTTGATCCGTATCCATGACAACGACAATGGAAGTATGCGCGTTGCAGACATTGTTTCTGTCGCCACTGCTTTCGCCTTTGTGTCGCCTTCGTATCTATTCTATTATCGTTGTAAAAGAGTTAAATGGGGACTTTTTCGATAGAATTTTGAAAATTGAAAATTCCGCCTTGGCCATTCAAAGTAACAAAAAAAATAAATAAAAAATTACGATTTAAAAGTTATTAACAGCCAAACATAGCCAAAAATTATTAACATAACCTAAGAAATTATTAAAAATTTCAATGATTTTTCTTAGACTCAATTTTCAAGATAAAAATTTGAAACAAATCAGGCTATTTTGTATATGAAAGATACATCTTCATGAATTTTTTCAAATTTTTTAAAGCAAAATTTCGTCCAGAAAAAAATAAGGTCGAACAAAGCTTCTGTACTTTTGACCATCTTATCCCGGTATACTCTTTAATTAATATTTCAAAAAGGTTTGATATTTCATTTTGACATAGGGCTGTCAGTATTATCCTTTTTTTTTTGACAATTGGTACATAACCATAAATTTGAATTGTTTTGTTTAAAGGTTAACCTCAATGTAAGCTCCGTTGAAAAATCTAGATATTTTCATTTTAATAATAATTTAAATTCCTATAAGTGTCCCCAACGTCTGTAGCTTGTTGTAAATATGTAAGGTTTCTCTCTAAACCAGGACTTGTAGAATTATTTCGTTTAAAAAGATTTTCACCCTTCTGAAGTGGTTCTAAAGGAGTCCTGAAGTTCACTCGGAAAGAGAAGCCTTTCCTTCTATTCAGCAAGAGAATTCTTTTAAACTGCGTCCAAATTCAAATAGTTTAGAAACCTTCTTGTGTGTGTTGTCCAGGAAATCTATGTAAGAAGTAGTTTTGACTTCTTTTTCTATAGTTACCCTTTCTAGTCCCTCTTTTATTCACTTACTTACGACCCAGCTATTCACTCAAAACAAGAGTGGCCGTTCGTTTGTTTGCTTACCCTATTTCAAGCCCAAGAATTGCTTAGTTCCCACTTTCAACCTCCTATAAGTGATACCTAATGTAGTAGGCAAATTATAACCTTACAATGGATTATGTTTTAGTTGTACAAAAGACATAAATAATCAATAATATACAACAAATCCAATATACAAATGCATAAACTGTAGTAGAATGTACCATCAAAGTTTTATTTATAAACATAATCTGGGCTCTTTTATTGTTTACTTACCTAAAAAAGGGTTTGTCCTTACTGGAAATCAAATGGTTCGGTCACTAAATTCAAATAATTGCTCAGCTTACATTTTAGTTATTCATATTTAATTATCACCTTACGATTAGCTGTGCCAATAACTGAGTACCAAAATGTGCCAATCTCTATAGCACAAGTGCCAATCACTATAATTTAGGTTATCTTTTTAATTTATTTGATAATACAAGAAAAGATAAAACAAAGTTAAAACAAAAATATGAAGGTTAGCTAATTTGAGGATTTTTTTTTTAATATTTCAGGTAAAAACACAGCTCTGGTGTAGTAATAATAAACGAGTACTTACAGTGCAAATAACTGTACTGCTTCTCCTACTTCATCACTGCTCTCAACAAAGATTCTGCCAGTATTTATAAAATAAATCAGCGAATTTAATTTGACGCACTGTAAAAAACAGCCTATCTGGATTTTTCACTGTCATCATATATCTTCGACATAAGATCAAGAAAGTTTTTTTCTATCTGAGCATTGATTAAGCACTACTATACAGTATGTATAATTTTTAATCAATGATCGGAGTTTATAATACCTATATGTAAAAATATGCTTAAACTTATTATTATTTTTTTATGTTTAACATACTGAATAGTAAATTATTTCTTTAAAACCAAGATAGCGCTATTTTATAATGCTATTCCTATTAACACCCCAGCAAAATATTCTCATCTCTGATATTCACAATCTGTACGTTCGCAAAATACTCAATCGTCTTGAACGTAGATAATCAGTATAAATGATAAAAAAGGATCTACACTTTGATTTCCGCGATGCTTCGTTGGACACATACAGATTATAATGAATACAAACTAAGTGGTTTCACACTTTGACAAATCGTTTATATTGCGGACCCACCAGGAAGACGGCATCAAGTTTATTACTTTTTTATTATCGTTGTTGTCATCTCATAAAAGCGAACAATAAAAACAAGAGATTTATGAAATAATCCATAACTGTAGGTGGGAAACAAAGCTATGTTATTAAATTACTTCTAAGTGAAATAAATAAGGTTACGTTATGGATAAATAGCATTAAACCATGGTTGTTTTTCTTAAAGTAGAAAATGTTACGGGACGCAGTTGTGGTCTCGAAGGTAGAAGACATTTAAATATATAGAGCATTAGTACTTATATGTTTTTATTACTTGAATTAATTAGTGAAAGAGACCACTTTTATAGAGTTTAGAGAAATTCAATTATTGGCATATATCTTTGGTTCTCTAATACACAACTGGAACGAGCAGTGGTATGATATAAGTAATTTTAACAAACTTTCAAGAAAATATTATTTTCTATTTAGTTACAGTGCAAAACAGGCCTTGTAGGCATAAGGTAAAAAGATACGTTTAAATTACTTTGTTTTTGACGATCTACTTACGATCACCGCTCGATCTTGGGGTGCTCGTTCGCTACGTTCTAATTTAGTTAAAGTATACTATACCCCCTGGTAAGGTAACTCCCATAGAACGTTTTGGGATAGAGTTTCCAGCGCCAAATACGGACGGGCTGAAACTAATTTTATTTGACGACAAACTCAAAACGTAGGTTTTGAATTTAAGGCGGCAAATTCAAAAAATATGCTCTGAATTTTAGGCGCCAAAATTCAAAATGTATTTTAGTTTAATATCGGTGTTCCTCAAAATTTGGTTCCCAGGGCAGTTGCCCAACTTGCCCGTCGCTTTATCTGGCGCTGTGTACGAATGAAGAAGTGAAGATGAATTTTTTTTGTAAAAGCGAAAGTAGATACACTCAATCTTTAAACACAATTTTTATCTTTTAATTAACACTTAATTATTATACACAAAAATCTTCCAACGTGTTAGAAATAATTCGTATAAATGTTTAATTATCCAAACTTTTGTAAACTAAATGAACCTATACTTGACCATCGAGAGTGGTCGTTGTACATAAACACAAACACGATAACATTGAGAAGTTACAGGTATTTCTTTATTTAAACATATAAAGTAAATAGATGGATTGGATTGTGATTATAGTAGTAATAGAATATTATTTATTCACAACAGTAAAATATTCCGGTATCATGTTATTGTTTATACTTCTGTTCAGTTAAACACTGGTTACTATATAAAATTAGAGCTGTAGCACCACTGATGATGATGATGACTATATAAAATTAATAAAATTATATAGTGAATACACTGAATACACATGTCTATAATTGCCAAATTATTTTTGGGTCTACTAAGTCCAACGCAGCTTTAAGATCTATGAAGGTAATCTATATGTTAAATAATATTGTATTTTAATGGGATTAAGATACAATTGATTGTACCAATAATTACATTTTTAACTACAAAAATTTAACATTTCGAGTTTCTATCTAAAAATCGTTTTCAAAATGGTATATTTTCAATTTTGTTGAAGAAAATATAACCGCCAAAGTGGTTTACGGAGTTGTCATTTAACAAAATTGAAAAATTGAAAATTTACACACTTGGCCACAGTGTTATAGGCAACAGCCATGCTTTGGCTGAAAAGATATGAGAGTGGATTTTTACCATAATGGAACTACGAATTCTGATTATTCTGCATTAAGTGTTCTGCATTATTATTATGTACTATAAGCGTCTGTGTGTGTTTACGTGTGAGAGAGTGTTCGTGTATTATGTCTATGTGTTGTGTGTTACATATGTATTGTTTGTTATTGCAGAAAAGTGTCTTACAATTTCTTGCAAACAGACAAGTTTGCATATATAGTCAAGGTCACTGTTTGTGATGTATGTTTCATGCTCATTTATCCTGACATTTAGTGGTCTTGCGGTTTCTCCCACATAAAAATAGTTCCATTCAAAGAGTATTTTATAGATGCAGTTTTTTGATCTCTCTTGTGTGTTCGTAGGTTTGGTTTTAGACAGGATATATTTAAGTGTATTAAATGTTGTAATGTTCTACTTATTACCTATCCTTTATAATTTTTTTGACAAGCCGTTTATATGTGGTATTTTTGTTACCCTTGAGTCTATTTTCGTAAGTGTTTCATAAATTGCTTGTGGTGTTTTTTTGTTGTCTTTCTTTTAATTTGTGGAATATCTTGTTTTGAAGTGAATAGGTAGCGATTTTTTATTTAAATATTTTTTAGCGGGTTTTTTCTTCTTAAAGTGTCTTTTTATTAGAGCAGGTGTTTTTGCTTTATCATATAATGATTTGATGATTCCTTTTTTGAAGTTTACGTTGTGATTTAAGTGGTAGTTTACTAATCTGTTCGTATGGGTTGGTTTTCAGTAAACGATAAAAACTTCAAATTTATGTAGTTAAATATAATAGTTACAATTACAATCAATTGTGGCCTAATCCCATATAAACACAATATTTAACTGTTTGTATTTAATTGTATTTAATTATTTTTATTAATTTGCATTCAAACAGTTTCAGAACCTTAGTAATCTATATATCATTTTCGTCAGAATTATTAGTTTCTGTTACATGTTGATCTACGCTTATGTTGTCAACTATTTGTCTCTTGGCTCTAAATAGCGTTTGTCTTATAGTTTTTAGTCCACCTCTGTTCTTGTCCTACTCTCTATTATTGTCATACATAAAACTTAAGCATTAGTCATAATAAGGATACATCTGTATGGTTTTTAAATGTGGTTTTTTTCTTTTTGTGTATTGGGATCAATTGTATGTGCTTCACTGGCAGTTTCTACAGTTATTCTAGTTACTGCTTCTTCTAGTTGTCAGTTTTTATTTTTCAATTAAGTTTTCGTTTACTGCTAACTATTCTATAGGCCCCCTCTCTGCTTTTTTAGTTTCTTCGTCGCCTATATATTTTTCCACATAAGTATTTCTATACCTTTTTTATTTCTATTATATCTTCGTTTAATTGGTTTTCTTTATGTCTTACTGCCAAAATGCTTTTTTTATCTTTCTGTGTTTCTTGTGTTGGGGTATATATTTGCACTTTGTATAATTTTTCTTCCATTTCTATTTTATGTACATTATTCTTGATGTTATATGTTCGAATTTCGATATTTTTTGTCTACCTTCTGCGTTCTAATTTCAACTGTTTTTTCGTTCTACCCCCATTTCTTCTCCCAAAATGATGACTTTTCCATGTTTCAGATTGTTACGTATATTTTGAAGTCTGCTATGATTCTATGTTTCTCTCTTTACCTTGTCGTCATTTTCTTTACTGTCCTTCATTTGCTGTTTTATTAGATTTGAGGAACAAGTATCACTACATTCTTTCGTTTATTTGATGCCATATATTCTTCTCCCCATTTATTATTACTTGATTATATCCCGTTTTTATTTCTGTTTCCTTTTTTCTTCCATCCTTAAAAGTTTGCTAGTTTATTATATTTTTCCTCTTCTTTAAAGTCTCTAGTTTAAATCTGCTTTCCATGACTGCTTGTTTTTGTCACCGTTATTTAATTAGGTAGGACAGTATATCTCTCTAATATTTCTGACATTTATTTCTACCTGTGGAGTGTACATAACCTATAAAATATGGTCGTTTACATACTAAGAAAGATCTGCAAAATAATGTACAAATTATATCCTAAACGTAAAGCCATGTATACATCTTTTGCCAGACTAAAAAATAATCTTTGTCTCTACAATATAAAATTCCTTCTTAATGATTCGCTTTGTTATAAATGTAGGTCGTTTACAAGCAACGTGCATCTTATTATTACCCTTAATTGCGTAGCGCTGTACGCGAAAAAAATCGGTAATATTCAACAATTATACACATACTTACAGGCTATAAATTGACGACGGTCAGCCTTTAGCAGATACTCTCAGATGTCGAAAAAATGCTCACCACCTTGTAATTTAATACATTTCTTTGAACTTGATTACATTTCATATGAAAATTACAGTTGTTGCGGTTTTGCGGCCTTGAAGTATATTTCTATCATAAGTAAGAAGATAACAGGTTCGGACTCTAAGGAAAACTTCACAAATATATACAAACGAAACAACGTTCCGAGAAAATTGACTACCTATTCAATAAAAAATAATCCGGCATACATATCACATTTTAGGCAGTTTTTAGTTTAAAATAAGCGTTTGTGTAAGTATTGATAAAACATTAACAATACTTTTAACTAAAAATGTGGTGTTACTAAACGTTACTAAATATAAAATCGTTTATTAAAGTGGCACTAAACATTTTGTAAAAAAGTGTCTGTAAAAATATAAATACCGATGATTTGTCATTCCAGTTATATTAAAATTGTGAGTATTCAATAACGAAAAAACGAAGACAACTAGCAGTACTAAAAGAAGTGTGAAAATGGGGTTTTCTTGCATTTTGCAAAAATAAAAAAAGTAGGTATAAGTATAAAAACAAATACAACTTTTGGAAAAAAAAAAAATAGGAAAATCGTATGAACAAAAGATACGGCGAAACTCAATACTGAGTGGTCAACATTTTTAACAAAAATATTGATTCTGACTAAAACGGAAAAGTTCAACTAAGATCTCCATAATCTTCCCTCTTTCAGTGGTTACGAAGTAGATAGGTATACCTAAATAACATCCTTCAACGCCATCATAATTTGGCTTATTTTATCAGAGCAGTGGCAAGTTTTTGCTGAAAGTTCTAATCGTTTACACATTTCGATAGCCCAGAGGAACAGAGAACTATTTTACTAAATCGTTCTCGTACCTCGCTGTCAAAGAAGATGGGGAGATGGCACCTCTGTGCACAAACCGCTGAAACCGGGAAGATTTTGGAGACATTAGTTGGACTTTTCGGTTTGAAATCGTAATCAGCCCGAACGGCTGACGAGGTAAAGACACCAAAATAACAGTTATATAATTCTATAGATACCAATTTAGACGTGTGACTAATTTGTGCTCCAACGCCATATTATTTTGGCCTGCCTAAATAAAAGCAAAATGTAAAAATTTTGAGAATTTGTGTATGCTTATCTATTTTTAACAAAGCTTGAATATTGCAATTATATTGCATCAGCAAACGCTACTATTATAGAAATACAAAATAGAGATATTGTTTAAAAAAATTTATTTTATTTTTATTTTTTTCAAAGTTTTTTATTTTGGGCCTGGCCCGTGTGTTTGTATAATATTATTTAGCCCATCAGCTGCGATGTTAATAAATGCAGTAATTTTTGTCGCTTTACTAAACCATAATACGCTTGTTTAAAATCGATAAAAACAGCGTAGATATTAATATTATATGTACTCATAGTATATTCCCTCGGGTCGCCTCAAAGTATAAATGTGATCTGTGACTGATCTGTTGATATTGATACTCTCCTCCTATTGGTTGTATGTACTGATTCAATTTTGCCTGAATACTTTTCGTTAATATTTTGTATATCTTATCCACCAAGGCTATTTCCCTATAGTTTGAGCATTCTTGCCAATTTTTTTTTTGTTTATCGGTATTAAGCGTGATCTGTTGCAATGTAAATGTAGGCATTTCATTGCCCTTCATCTACCATATAATTTTTATGAGCTCATGCAACAAAGATGGTGGATGAATGATTATACCATCGTTTAAATTTTCTTTGGTGTGATAATCATATGCAGATGTATTCTCAACATTTAGTACTTCCTCAAAATACTCCTTGCGTTTATTTATAACTCTTTCTTCACCTGCTATTAATTCTCCATTCTTGCTATTTGAAAAAGGGCGTCTTTTTCCTATTGCATTGCCATTCTTTAAATTTTCTTTAAAATAATAAATATTTTATTTCTGTATAAATCGCGTTTGTATTTTCTTTATGTTTTTCTCAATCAACTTTTGTTTTCTTGATCTACAGATGCTTTTTGCTATTTTTCTTTTCATTTCATATTTAGTCTTATTATCTTCTTTTATTGTTTGTAGAATATTTTATTTTGCGTCTCTTCTCTTAGTGATAGCTTCTTTGTATTTGATATCAAACTACCTTTTTGTTTTCCTTGGAATTACATTTTTTGCCGCCGTTTAAATAACTTATGTATGTTTCTGTCTCTTGCATGCATACTTCCTTGGGTTACATGTACGTAGTGTTTTGCAATTTCGTCTGCAAATTTTTGTTTACATTTTTCTTCTTTTTGCTGTTGTATATTTAAAGTTGCTTCTAGTGTTAAGTTGTATTTATTTTTTCTTTCAAATTTTTGGTTAGGTTTTGCGATTAGTTTCCACGCTGGATGTGACGAGATAGCTCCATAAATTTGACACGGAAATAAAAAAGTAGAATAAAAAAGTGGTGTTGTTTCTGGATAATACTACATCTTACTTAAAAATTGTCCTGGATAATGTTAAACTTGTTTTTTTTTTCGTCCAAATTTATGCGACATTGCCAACACTTGGGTCAATACATTATCCAGAATTGTAAAATGATTTATAGAAGCTATTTTATTAAAAGGATTTTAACTCGTATACACAGTATCATATGCTTGTTTAAAACCTATGAAAGATACATAAAAGGTTACCCTATATTCATAGCAGGTAGTATGTATTTCCTTAAGTGTAACAGTCTGATCTGTTACTGATGTATTAACTCTAAAACCAGTCTCATACTCACTTAGTTTATCACCAGCAAATCTGTTGAGTCTCTTACTTAGCATCCTGGCTAATATCTTGTAACAAGGATACAAGCGAACAACACCCTTGAAATTTTCACAATCCATACTATCTCCCTTTTTGTATATGGGTCATAAAAAAGCTAAGATCCAATCTTTAGGCATATTTTTCTCTTCCCATATTCTCCGGATGAGACTATACTTACTTTTTTGCAGTCATTCTCTGCATTCTTTAGCATTTTCGCAATCATTTCGTTTTCTCTCGGTCTTTTCTTATTTTTGAGTCCAATGATTATATTTTTATTTTATCCTTCACTGGGCAGTTCTATTATTATACCATCATCCTGTATAAGGAAATTTTCAAACTCATCTGCATATTGCCCATTCAGAAGTTTACTAAAATGATTTTCCCATTTACCCATTACTGATTTTTCCTTGCTCGTGAGTGTTCCATCTTCTTTTTTTATATATAAATTGTTATATTTCTCGTATCCCCTTTCAGTTTTTTTAACTTCTTGATGAACGACCGTATTTATTTTTTCTGAAATCTTTCCTTTGTTTTTTGTATTATTTTTTCGTTATATTCACTTTTCTCTTATCTATATACCCCTCTTATTATCCTTCTTTGCTCTTTCTAACTCTGGTTTATACTATCATTATCATTTGTTAGTGCCAATTTACTTAGTCTTTTCTTTTCCTCTGCTACTTTCAAATATTCTTTTTTGAACCAATATTCTTTCCTACTTCTATTTGGCTCTTTTATGAAATAATTTTATCATTTGTTATAGTAATAGCCTCTCTTGTAGCTTGCCATACTTGCTCTATTCCTAGCTTCTGTTCTTCTTTCTGGGATAATACTCCTTTATTTATTTTAGTGATATACTCTCCTTTTATCTTCACCTCGCTTAGATTTTCTATGTCATATTGATTTGTCCTCTTTAAATTTGTTTTTCTTAATTATTTATCTTTTTGCAACGTTCCACATATAATAGCTCTAATCAGAAAACGGTCCAAATCCATTTCGGCTCCTCTCATACTTCTCTTATTTTTCATAAAATTCTTTTGGTTTCTTTTCACCAATACGTGATTAATCTAGTTAACCGTCCTTCCATCAGGAGACATTTAGGTTTTCTTATGTATTTCTTTTCGTTCGAACTAGATGCTCCTCACCACCATATTTTTTTTTATCGCAAAACTAATTAGCCTTCGGTCATTATCATTTATAACTTTATACTTGCTGTGTATTTCAGCTACTAAGTTATACATAGCTTACTTCCCTACTTTTACATTGCAATTATTGATTACTATTATTTTTTGATCATTTTTGGGCATTCAATTTTTTTTTCTTAAGTGGCTGTAGTTTTTTTCGTGGAGGTGTTAGTTGTGGCTCTGCAATATCATGATTTTCTAACATTTATGCTGTAAATTGGTCCCGTTGATTCTGCAAGAATCCCTTCGCAAGATAAGTTTACTTATCTTATCTTAGCTGCATCGAACTTATTACGACCGATGAATTAGAAATACGTATTCAAGGTTGTCTTTAATCGGTCGCCTAATTTTAATCCTTGTTGCAAGCTACGTCATTATTATTTATGCCATTTAAAGCTATTACTAACTCTTTTGAATATAGCTAATATTCTAGTATTATCAGCATGACATGACCATGTATTATTTATGACAATGTTATTAATTCTGATTAAATAATAAAGAAGACAAAATGCGGAACTCGTATTATATTAACATAAAATTGTGTTACTGTTATTTGTTCTAACACATCCTGTATAGTTCCAATATAATGTATTAATAGGTAAATGAGATTGATTTAGTCTTCTATTTCGATTTATTTTTCATGTTTAGTACGATCGAAACCTGTTCTGTAACTAGTGTAGGATGCGTGTAATGTATTTGTTATGCCTGTTAAAAATTATTTGCACAATGATTTTTACAGCATGACTTATAAGGGATATCGTTTGGGGGTGTTTAGATTTGCTGGATACTAAAAGTAAATAGTACAACGCAGATTTCAAGTACAATGAATAAAATGTAAGAAATATGAATATAAAAAAAATCAAATTCAGTGAGGTCCAACTCTGTACAATAAACTTTAGTACGACGACATTCAGTTTTCTTACAAAATAAAAGTAATGGTGTGTTGTGCTCCATATCAAGCGGAACGGTATTTTGATTTACAGCGTTCTATCACCGTTTGGTATTCTTTCTTGCTTTTATTATTAAGTTTACTTTTTATGATAGCCTAATTTATTTGTATTTTTTATCTGATTCAGTGTCAGTATTTGTATCATACGTCAATATTATTTGCATTTTGGTAATACATATTTGTGTAGTTATTGTTCCTGAAATACAAAATGATTTCCTACTAATTAATGTATACGTGAGATCTGAAAACACACACAAGAAAAACAAGTTGCCCTTGAAATTTTATTTAAATCGATTTTTGACAACTACAAGTAGTAACAGCGAATTCTGTTATTTCTTGTGTTCACTCAATAACACGTTTATTGTGGTTTTAAAACAGAATTTTAAAATACCGTTAGTTCAGAGAGTGGTAAAAAGGACTGTCTATTCACACCTAATAAATAAGTATATATTATGTATATTGTTGATTTATGGTCAATGTAAGAAAGTGCTCAAAATACTCAAGCCTTATACATGAAACGCTTTCCCGAAAAAAGAACACCGTCTTTTCTAACTTATGCTATGGTTTAGGAGAAGATGCAGCAATGCCACATGTGTCCATAAGGTCCATTGCTGCAAAAACTGAAGTGTCCAACTGCAGTTCAGAGGATTTTGAAAAAAACCATCACAATGCAAGACACTCATAACATTTTAACTAGAATTTTGTGGATAGATGGAGCTTGTTTCTATAATAATAAAATAATTGTGAATCGCCATAACTCCCATTATTGGTCAGTGGACAATCCGCACTGGTTAACTGGCTTTCGAACTAGATGGGGAATCGATGTTCGATGTAAGTCATTTAATGGGTATTTAATAAGTACATATTTTTTAGGAATATTTAAATGGTCAGAGATATCTGAGATTTCGGAAAAATGACCTTTGTTACTGGAGAATATTTCTTTAGGCAAAAGAGGAGTTATGGTGTGGCAACAAGATGACGCACAGAACAGCAATATTGTAATTATTTACCTTAATATCACATTTCCAAATAAATGGGTTGGAACTAACGGACCCGTTCAATGGTCTCTAAGATCGTCTGTGCTATCACCCGTCGATTTTTTTGTATATGGCTAATTAAAAAGATTAATTATATACCTTTTATAAAGGATTTTAAATAAATTTTTTGTGATACATGGTATACAGCCAGCTGCAGGAACTTAGTTTCCTTGTGGATGGTAATTAAAAAGAGTTGTTTATACCGACGAACTTACAGATGTATACGACTTAAAAACTAAAATTAGACAAGAGTGTACCCTGATTACGCCACAGACCATACATGCTTCATGTACACGTGAACAGCTTAGACAATTTTTGACAATTGCATGTTATTAATATTATTGATGAAACTAAACATTAAATTAAAATTTTTTTTCATTTTAATGACGTCACAGCGACCGTCGCAAATCACATTTAGACATTAATTGATAGTAATATAGGTAAAATTGGCATTTCGTAATTTTCAAATAAAAATATTTATTACCTCCTGAATTATAGGCCGTTAAAAACATCTTAAAACCCCTTGCACAGGTAGACGGCTTCCTAGGAATGAAGATTTTATCTGAAATAATACATCAAATCTACACATATCATTGAAAAATAATTAATGTTTTCTAAAAAATGTTATCTATTAATATGTTGCGGTGGTGATATTTGTAAAGATCGTATTAAAATTAAATTTATACTTGTAATTTATACTTATCATATTATAATTTGGTTGGTCCTTACGAATTAAATGATCTGCTATTATTTAATATCTTAGTAGGTATTACATATCCGGTAATTGTTCAATTGGCAAAACTGTTATTTAAAACAAGCGAACAGTTTTTAGTACTGATATTCACGTATATTCCCTTTTCTTTTCATGAAATAATTTATTATGGCTTTCTTCTCTGATTTAATATTATCCAGTATGTCTCCTAATTGATCATATAACAGCTTTTTTTTTCCTCACATGCATCCCTGTTTGAAAAGCATACACACACACAACTGTCAATACTTGTATATCAAGTACGAATTTAATTGAATTTTTTCAATCACTTGTTTTTATAACTTCTACTATCTTATCCTTCATTTCACTATCAGCAATTATACTTATTCATTTCTAGTGTTACTTTTTCCTACATTGTATTGAATTTGTATCCTGCATCCAATTCTTTCGCCCTTTGTTCTTTCCACCTAGACTTTTGAATGTGTACTCTCCCTCTTGTAAGTCTTCCAAGAATACAAAGACTGCATCCTAATTTTTGTAAGCTATATTGGTGTTCTCCCTGAAATAGTCCCCACCCGAAATTTCAAATAGAGATTCAGTTTGCTGCCGGAACATTTTATCTTAGGAGATTAATATTTTAACCTCATTTCAGTATAATTTTTATTAAATTGGAGATCATGTTTTTATTTTGATAGTCTAAAAAGGTTTTAGGTCGATTGATACCTAAATGCCTTTCCTATAAGCATCATGTCCTGCATGATTTTGCCAACGCACCACTACTGCAAACAAAGTGCAGTATTATCCAATACCCTCTTGCATTTTTCTCTATATGCCAGGATCTCTACTTTAAGGAGTATCCTATAAGACAATGATTTGTTGCCCATTTATCGTTACTAGGAGGAACGTACTTTATTCGGGATGATGAAATAAATTTATCGTATTTGTTAAATAAATCTGCTACTGAGAGTAAAATATGCTGGTGTATCGAATAAACCTACTCAGTCCATAGAACCCTATTGGTCTAGTATTTACACTTAAAATTCTAGAATACAAATAAAGTCTTTTTTACTAACAATCTATATATTTGTTATTTGGCAATTAATTATCTAAACAAATAATTAAAAAAACGTTTTTGTCTATCTTTTTTTATTTTTCAAAATAAACGTCTCAAACTAATTCAAATTTCAATATAGACAATACATTTAAGATACCTTCATAAACGCTACTGGTAGAGAGCAAATAATTAAGATGTCCGATAAATTGTGTTGATCAGATTTTAATTTTTGAATACAAATTGTGTTTACATTTCAGTCCCGAAAAAGTGTCTTTTTTAAAATAATCGTAATTGGGGCTCAGATTTTAAAAGTATGATTTATATTTACAAATCACTAATACAAGTAGTTTCACTAGTACTTTCCGCTAAAAAATTAGAAACAACGCAAAGAGCAATGGAACGAATCATGCTTGGAATATCACTGAGAGACAAGATTAGAAACACCGAGATAAGACGTAGAACGAAGATTAGGGATATTGTGAAAGAAATTACAAAAATGAAATGGCGCTGGGCAGGTCACGTAGCCCGATATAATGACAACAGGTGGATACGCAGAATTCTAGAATAGAGACCAAGGACGACAACAAGAAGCATGAGAAGACCTCAAAAAAGATGGGTAGATGACATAAGAGCAGTGGCAGACAAACAGTGGATTAGATTGGCGCAAGATAGAGAAAGATGGAAGCAATTGGGAGAGACCTACATTTAGGAGTGGATGGAAAATGGTTGACAAAGAGAAAAGAGTACAATCAAAACTCGATTATGGATCAGTTGTATATTCATTTGCAAAGAAGACTCTTCTTACGCAACTCGAAGTCATACAAAATACAGCATTAAGAATAGCTACAGGAGCATTTTGTACTAGCCCCATTAAAAGTCTACAATATTTAACTGGGAAACCACTTTTAACTTTTAGAAGAATGTACTTATCATTAACATACTCATCATCTATATGTACGATAAAATCACATCCCACTTTTCATCATACTATCGCTGAACGTTTCAAAGGAACTTATATAAATAAAAAAAAAAGAATGAACCCTCCCTTTTACGAGTGAATCAGAAGATAACTCTCTGTCCATAATATTCAATTACCAAAATTTGTTGATCAGACAAATACAGTCACACCTCCCCCTGGACCTTTCCTCCTGCAATATGTGATATAACTCTTTCTAAATACAATAAGCCTAAGACCCCCCATGCAACATTTATTCAATCATTTGACAACAAATCTGATTTTTTCCCAGATTATTGTCATATCTATACAGATATATCCAAAACTATTGATGGTGTGGGATCAGCAGTTATAACTCCTAACATTGTATTACAGTTTAAATTAGCTTACTCTTAGCTAGCCAGAGTAAATACTAGCTTAGTATTTACTCTGGAGAACTATACTTAATTCTGCAAGCCCTCATTTATATATGTACGTACCCAAAAAAATTCAAATTTTGTTATAATTACCGACTCTCTCTGTGCAATACATACCATAGAACAGATATATACAAGTAATCCCATAGGCATTTTAATAAAAGAACAATTACATTTGCTAAACAACGCGAGGCAGCAAGAACGCTTTATATAGGTTCCAACACACACATTGGAGTGCAAGAAAACGAACAAGCAGATTTTCATGCCAGGTACGCAATACCTCTTTAGTGTTAGTGAACTTAGTGTCTGTTTCTGTGAACCTTGAAAATTTAAAAGCAGTCTTAGGAGCACATTGTAAATTAACAAATATGTTTAACTACCTGAAAGATATAAATGTTTTAAACAAACTGTAACTATTAATGTTTTGTAAACCCTAATTACAAATTGTAAATTATGACATTCTTACCTTATTGTAAACCTAGCAATTAATCAAAAATACTGTTTTAGATTTAAGTATATATGTTAAAAACTACTATGTATAACTATAATACAGCTAATAACTCAAAGTGGTTGATGCTGTTATCAATAAAATAAAAAAAATTTAATTTGCTAAAACGGATCGAGAATACGTTTCTTGTTACAGCTGGCACAATGGAAAGGACCACCATACAAAACCCATTAAAATTTACTGAGAGTTAATGTATATTACAATCTTTTTTATTAGTAAGTAACGTATTTCTTTCGAATCTCGTACAACCACTATACCATGTTATATCTATAAGTTAGGCCCCCCAATCTCTTGTTAAAGTTAGTATGTTACCAGTAGGGGTTATCAACTTATGAACGGATATACCTACAAAAAAACGTATCGTACGTATTTTATTTTTACCAAAAGAGAGTCTTGATGACCAACAATAAATAAAAGAGTCTGACTCAGTGTTAAAAATGAAATTAACGAATAGTTTAACTCAGCCTGAGTATGCTCACTTTCACAATCCTTATGTATGACATAAGGGTGATAAAATTCATTGAAGTGCATCAGACCACCCATTTTCCCCCGGATAGCGCTCTGATGTGCTATAGAGGCTATCTTATCAGCAAAGTGCATGGCATGTGGAAGTTCCGAGTACAAGATCTTCTACATAAAAATTTACCTGGAACGATGTAATGTAGGATGCCGTAAGGCAATGTTTTTCGGCTATCTCCAGTGATTTATCATCGATCTGCATTGCTTGCTTGGTCCCCAAGTCCTTACTTTATGCTAAGCCCAGAATGATATTGCCGTTATTATAATTTACGCCACAGTAGTGCCATTGTCCGGTTGGACCGACGCTGCTAACGCAACACCATTAGCGCTCGTATAACAGAGTCCCACTTTTATTATTTTTTGTTTTGGCCGAAGCGGTTCTTGTGTTTTTTGCAGATTTTTTTTTGAGGGCAGTCTGAAACATATAAAATTAACATTAGTAAATACACTGTAATGCCAAAAGTAAGCGAGTTTTCTTTTGATAGAGCTATGATTCTTCTTCTCATGACGCCGTCTTTTTTCGAAAGTTGGCAAATGGCAATAGTAGTTCTGAAAACTGCTGCGCGAAAGATTTCTGCGAATGAGTGGTCGAACCATCTCCTCAGGTCTTTCAGCCACGAGTTCTGGCGTATTCCTACTGATCTTTTGTCCTGTACTTTTCCTTCTAGTATAACTTGAAGTAATTCATATCTTTCGCCTCTCAACACATGACCCAAGTATTGCATTTTCCTCTCTTTGATTATTCTTAGTAATTCTTTTTGTTTACAGATGCGACGAAGTATCTCAACATTAGTAACTCTTTCTACCCATGAAATTTTCAACATTCGTCTGTATATATACATCTCAAAGGCATTTATTCTTTTTTCTATTTCAGAGTCCAGTGTTTGACGTTTACAGCCATACAGTAAGACAGAAAAAACGTAACATCTGATCATTCGGATTCTAAGCTGTACGCTAAGCGATTCTTGATAGGATTTCTTTTTTTTTTTTTGGATTACACTGACTATTGATATTTGCTCCCAAATATTTTATGGAATTTACCTTTTCCAGTATTTGACCCTTGGAATACACCTGTACGTTTATTGGTGTCTTTAAAAATACTAAAGTTTTAGTTTTGGAAACGTTTAAATGTAAACCAAACATTTCGCTGTGGTGAACTACCGCATTTATTATATTTTGTAGTTCTTGTGCGTTGCTTGCTATTAAAACGGTAACATCAGCATATCTGATGTAGTCTATGCTGATTCCGTTAATCTTAATTCCGCCTTGGCCCTCGTCTAATGCTTCTCTAAATATAGACTTCGAATACAAATTAAACAGTAGCGGTGATAAGACGCAACCCTGTCTCACTCCTCGTCGGACTTATATGTCTTCGGATGTTGTGTGCGCTATTTTAATTGTTTGGTGCCAGTATAGTTCTGAGATAATTCGCAAGTCTTGTTCGTCAACTCCAGTTGTTCTCAGAATTTCGATCATCTTTTGATGGTTAACGCAGTCAAATGCTTTTCGATAGTCAATAAAATATGCATATACATCTACATTCATGTCTCTGAATCGTTGCGTTAATACATTTAAATCAAAAAGAGCCTCTCGTGTTCCCAATCCGTTTCGAAATCCGAATTGAGTGTCACTTATCTGGAACTCGCACTTCTTGTAAATTCGTGTATGGATAATTTTGAGAACAGTTTTAAGGACATGAGACATCAAGCTAAATAGTCGATAATCATCGCATTGTAACGAATTCGATTTTTTTGGTAATGCTACGAATGTTGATTTTAGCCAGTCTGTTGGTATTTTACCTGTGTCATATATCTTATTGAATAGTGCTGTTATTAAATCTAGGCTTTTACTTTCGTTATCTGCAATTAGTTCTGGTATTTCGATATTGATATTATCTGAACCGGTGGCTTTTCCATCTTTCTGAGATTTTACTGAGTGAATCACTTCTTCTTTGGTAATTTCTGGGTCTTTTTCATTTATTCGATTACCTGTGGATGGTGGAGAACAAGCTCTATCGTCTACAAAAAGAGTTTGTATGTATTCTTTTCATCTCTCTAGTTTGTCTTCTGTACCCATAATTATTTCATTATTATCATTTTTTAATATTGTCGCTTGTCTCTTTTGTTTGTTTGTATTCTATTGGGCTTATTTTATGTTTTCGTCTTACGTCCATGCAGTCCATGATCTCTTGCGTTATCCATTCTTGTGTTTTGTTGTGTTTTATGAACCCGATGTCTTCTTCTTGTATCTTTGTTATTTTTGTTTTTAAAGCAGTCCATGTTACTTCAATGTCTGTCTGTACCAAGTTTTAGATCGTTTTTATTTCTTCCTCAAGCTTGATGCTTATTTCTTTTTCCTGTTCAGGGTTCTTCAGTTGTGAGATGTCTATTTTTCTTGTCACTGTTTTCTGTTTGACTTTAAGAAATCTTTTTAATCTAAAATCCATTATAACTGGACTGTGATCACTATGTATATCAGCTCCAGGGTATGTTTTCGTAGATTGTACGTACTTAAAGGTGTTATTGAGCAAAATGAAGTCAATTTGATTTCTAACAATTCTGTCTTTTCTGTCTGCAGATGATTTCCATGTGTATAGCCTTCTAGGACGTTGTTTGAAGAAGGTATTGGCTATTAACATATTGTTTTCTACGCTGAATTGTACAAGTCTATCTCCTCTGTTATTTCTGGTACCTAGACCGTATGCTCCTATGTGGTCTTCTTTAGCACCACGACCAATTTTAGCGTTAAAGTCACCCATGATCATCGTTATCTCACCTCTTTTTATCAGTCTCATTATTTCATCTATGTTGTTATAAAATTTTTCGATTTCTTCGGCTGACTTGTCACTTGTTGGAGCATAGACCTGAATAATATTTAGTTTTCTGTCAGTTGTTGGTAATTTCAACATTGCTACTCTATCATTTAGAGGGATGAAGTCTATGACTGATTGAGCAATTTTGTTCGACACTTATATAGAAGTTCCATATTGATGTTCTGGGTCAGTTTCACCTCAATAGTATATGTATCCATTTTTTGTTTTTTGTACTCCTAATCCACGCCATCTTACTTCACTCATCCCTAAGATGTCTATTATCAGTATTACCATCTCGGCTTCAGTGTTTGCAATGCGTACTATTCGGTCGTATATTTGATTTCTCTGTGCACTTTCTTGGGTAGTTGACGGGAGGATTCTTCACACCCTTTCCCCATTTAAGGGGTGCCCCGGACTGAGGGCCATTTTCTTATTCTCTTTTCTTTCCCATCGCAGTACCACAACCATTTAAACTGCTCTGGTCATGCGTGTGGTAATCCAGTTTCCAGCCAGTCCAGGATCATTTCCTCTACGCCTTGAACTGGTACTGATGATCGCTGCTGCCCTTCACCAGGAAAGAATAGGAAGTAGGTAACTATATTTTGGAAGGATAAAGGAATGGGACATGATTTTTCTCAGTAAGGAATTGAGAGCAAAGCATGGCTCGCGTGGGCAGGGACGCTTCCCTGAAGTAGACATATTTTCCACCAGGATCGTAGAAAGTGTCTACCCGCTACCCTAAGAGCTATGATTATCTAGACTTTATTAAATGTTTGCTTTTTGGCTGTTCTGAGCTTTCATCTATGGTACACAGATCATACCTTAATATCTCTCGCAGGATTAGGTTTGGACGGCTAACTTAGCGAATTTTGTTCAGGCTTTTTCCTATATCATATCCAGTACCCTTATTTATTTTAGGTCTGAATAGGAACCGTATATATATATATATATATATATATATATATATATATATATATATATATATATATATATATATATATATATTAGAATGGGAGATAACACCTTAACTACAAGTTGGTATAGGAAACAGATGGCCTCTAATAGGTTTCTTAACTACCATTCTTGTCATCCTTTCAAATATAAACTAAACTTAATCAAAGCTTTAAGATGTCGGCTAAATAGATTGACACATCCGATTAATCGAAGGGAATCACTTCAATTACTAAGAAGTATTCTGATTGAGAATTACTACCCATCCTCTCTCATTAACAAATACCTTTACTTACAAAGCTATGGCTCCTCTTTAGATGACATACCCAATGGTGACCAACTTAAAATAATGTCTAATAATTCAATTAATAGCATTGTTCTGCCTGATACTGATCTTGGGACTCCTACTACCCATTATTCATCTTTACCTTACTTTCCTCAAGTTACTGAGAAACTTATTAAACTTTATAAACAAAAAAACATACCTGTGAAAATCGCTGTTAAGAATGCAAAGACTGTTAGAAATTTGTTTTCAAAAACTAAAGCACGCTTGTCCCTACTGGAACAGGTTAATACCATTTATCACATATCTTGTGCTGAGTGTGACTCATGTTATATCGGTCAAACGGGGAGATCATTGAAAGGGCGCCTTACTACACATCGTAATGACATTAATTTATCTAAACATACTTGTGCTCTTGCCCAGCATGCTATTGATACCAAGCATAAGATAGAATTTAATGAAGTTAAGATTCTGGGCACAGAAAGTAATCTCGTCAAAAGAGAGTTTTTGGAAATGTGTTCAATACTTAAACACCCGAATGCTCTTAACAAAAAAACAGATATCAGTAACTTGAGCCAAATATATCATGCTTTAATATTGCAGAATTAGGCTTCATAAGCTATTTACTTTATCATTGTCATTTAAGGTGTACAGGTTTACCATATTTTCTTATTAAATAATTAAATACATATAAACATATTAAAATAAATTCAAATAAAATAAAAAAATAAAGAAATATTTCTTACTTATATTAACTTAAACTTATGTAACTTTTGACATAGTCACTTGTTGCATATTCACACATATATATTAACATATTAAATAAATTTAAATATAAAATAGAATATAGGAAATATTTCTTACATATATTATCTTACATTTATGCAACTTGCATTACTTTTGACTTATTCTCGTCACACACAGATTATATATAATATACACAGATTTGTATTAACTGTTTTTAATCAAATAGTTCAATACAGTTACATAATTGAAGGGATTCATATAATCCTTTTTTTATTTGTAGCACCAAGTGTATGAACCTTGGACTGTTGGAAATTATAATTGATCTTCACCTGTGGCTGATTAACCAGTCACAACGTTGACGATTTTTATATGAGTTTTTGGTTTGACTTCAGTTGTTTGTTTGTTTTTTCTTAGCCGATCAATGAGGGAAATTTGGTATTATTAACCACCTTTCCTTTCATTTATTGGTTCCTTACAAGCAGGTTGTCACCCAAACTCATCTTATCATTTAAATAAACCGCTCTAGTATTAGGGTTGGTATTTCACCTTGCTGTTCTGTCATAATTAATGACCTCAAGGTTCTACTGTCTTTTGCGTTGGTAGCGTGGTTGTCATAATAAAACACCATTTTACTGGCAGCATTCAAGAAGCCAGGAGTGGTAATTTCATTATACATTATATTATTCAATTTCAATATTACTTAATATAATAATGCTACCTAAAGTTAAAATCAAATCATAACTATTGCTGTATTGTTGGAAGTGCATCTAGGATTTTCATAGTTCTTCATTCTCTTTTTCAATGTTTTTTACTTATACATTTTTAATATAAAAAACATAACCACATGTTCTTTTTGCTGTGCTTAGTTTTGAACAAATTGTTAACTTATTTAGTTCAATTTATTGTTTATACATCGTAATCGTATAATGTCCATTAACTTAAGTGTCTTTACAACTTTAATATCACTGACTGCTACATATCTTTTTAAGGTAACACATGTAACAACTTTTCCATGCTTGTGTGGTTTTTTCATATTGTTCTTTTTAGATGAACTGATGATGCTTTCTGATTAAGAAAGCGAAACGTCTTCAATGAATAGATGAAGTAGCCATCAACTTTGTCTTTTTTCTCCACCTTTTGACCGAAAAAACCCACCACTCTTCCGAGTAATCCTTAATTTATATTGGATTGACGGTCGTACTCCTTTTCTCAATATATATATATATATATATATATATATATATATATATATATATATATATAGTAAACTTTTAAATATTGGGGAATCTGCAAGAAAGACTCTAATAAGTATCAATTGTTTCGCCGAACGTTTTCGCCAAAGAGAATTAATTTGGCTTCTTCAGGGCTGAAAGAGAATAAATTATAATTAGCTACCATATATTTTCTATTAAAACATTATTGATCTTACCGTAACTTAGAATTGTAGAGTTAGAATATTAAAAAACTTTGCTAGTAACATAGTGGTGTTTTTTGTTACTATGTGCAAAAAAAGTTTTTTTTAAGGTTTGAAATGTACGGTAGCTTTGAACTTAACACGCAAAGTTATACCCAAGGTTAATCGAAAAACCCAATGTAACTACATTTAAAAGGAGGTAATTCTTTGAATTGTTGGCAATAACTAAATTTTTGATTTTTTTAAAGTTTAAAAGTGAGGTTCTGTTTTAGCCAGAACGCAAGCGCTGACAAGTTCAGTAGTTCTTATGAATCTTTATGTCGTTAAGGTTCATTGGTAAAAAAATGAATGAAATTAAATCCCAGTATAGGGAAATATAATTTTGATTTTCTTTATTTAATTATATTATAGCGTGATTAAATAAAACGAGCGGTTCGAATTTATATACATATATTTGTTTATAACTTTACAGTTCGGTACTCTCTTATCGACTAACTCTACTTCTAACATTGTTACCTATATATACTACAGTTACTAGGTTCGAGATTATTCTGGCGTTGTCCCACCTCTTTTTCGCCTACGTGACCGGTTATTCTCTTTCGCACTCGATACGCTTCGAAGTTTCGAGAAGGGTATTAGAGATGCAATGCAACCGTTACCTGGGCCATGCCGAGAGTATGTTCGTAACACTGCTCCCCTCTTAAATCTGATCGTCACGATCAGCAACTCTATATATAGGCACAGGATGGCGGAATCTACAGGACTCTCCAGCTCTGCATGAACCCTTTAGAAAGAAATAACAGTCTACTGACTTTGAAGGATACGATCTCATCGGGTTAATGCAACACACAGTAATTCGTACGCCGGTTTCTCGGAAGATTACTTCAAGCATGCTTCTGACAATCTTCCAGTCCAGATTATCTAGTGCATGGCCTATCTTTGGTAAGGCCAAATTCTTGATGTCGTAATTGCACACAATTTTCTTCAAATTAGTTAGAGCACGCCATATATCCTCGTAGCTTGCCCTGTCTGTATAAGACTTCCTGGTCACCATATACAGCAAAGATCGAGAACCATCTTCTAATCTCAGTACTCTTCCAACTTTAGGTTGCTGGTTTTTTAACTCGTCCAAACGACCGAATTTCTTATAAAATACGGATGAGATTCCTTTAGTCATCTCAAGATCTTGGGCAACACAGTGGGCTAGAGAGACGTTATGCGGAACACTAAAAAGATCCTGTTGAACTTCTGTGGTCACGCCGAATCTAGCACTCTTTCTCTCTGCGTAATTTGACATAAATTCATTAAAGCTTGGTCGCCGGTCATCTTTGATCTCATGTTGAAGGGTTCGTGCTTCTTCTGTTTCATTTGAGCCAGCATATGGTGCAAGACGATTTATGTGAACTACTTTTGGTTTACCTTTCGGCAACTTCTTAATTCGGTATATTACGTCATTTATTTTCTTTTTAATTTCATACGGACCTTCCCATTGTCTTTGCAGTTTGGGAGACAAGCCTCGACGACGTTGTGGATTATAAAGCCAAACAAGATCACCTACTTCATAGCTTTCACTCTTGCATCGAGAATCATATTTATTTCCATCATTCGTCTCTGGAAGTGGACCTGTAATGTCGATTGCTACTCTTTCCATAGGACTACCAACATTGTACTGTTTCATGGGTGCCCTCTTTTTACCAACTGGACCATTACTGGTTGCACACAGTTCACATTTCCGGCACCATCTTCTTACATCATCTTTACAGTTCACCCAATAGAACCGTCCTCGAACCTTTTGCAGAGTCTTCGTAATACCAAAGTGTCCACCTGATGAACCGTCATGCAACTGACGTAAAACTTCTGACACTTTACTTTTAGGTACAATCAACTGAAGCTTAGTTTCTGTACCATCATCGTTCTCAAAGGTTCTATACAGAAGATCATCTTTCAGCACTAGGCAATTCCATTGGCTCCAGTAACACTTGACTTCTGGACTACATGCACTAATGTCTTGCCAAGAAGGTCTTCTACTTCGACGCATCCAATCCAATACTCTTCTTATACATGGATCATCTGCTTGAGCGTCTTGTAGCTGTTGAGGCTGCCATTGATCATTAATGACGGCGGTTCGTCTCACGGGGCAAAGTCGTTCTTCTAATTCAAGACAATGATTACGAATTGCACTGTATGCCCGTCTTGACTGAGCATCAGCATTTGAATGACTTTTTCCAGCCCTGTGTTCGATTTGTTCTAGCTTTCTGACTGTTGTATTATTTTCTTGTAATTTACGACGAATGTGACCTACGTCGTTACCATTCCAATATCTGGGTTCACGTCTCTTCGGCATCATTTCACGAACTACTTTCCGTACGATTTCCTCCAGACGTTTCTCGTTTTGTTCGTCGCTCTCTTCAGAGGTTCGTACTCGATAGCTCCGTGAATCTTGACTAGCTGTTTCATGTTCTAAGGCAATAGCGAGCGCTTCATCTAAAACTTTCGGTCTTGCTAGTCGTAAAGCTTTCTGTAGTTCAATGTCTCTTAACCCATTGACGAAGGCATCTACAGCGATTTCTTCCAAAATGTTGTCTGGTGCCTCTGGATAGGCCAACAGCGCTATACGAGCAATATTTGCTTCAAATTCTTGCAAACTTTCACTTGCTCGTTGGATTCTACTTCTTATTTGTACTTTGTAGACTGGTTGTAGATGGGCATCTCCGTAACGTTTATCTAGTCGAGTGAACAAGGTCTGGTAACATTTTTCTTGACCCTTAGGAACTGATCTTAGGATATCCGCAGCATCACCTCGTAAAGCAGCAGTCAAGGACACAGCTTTTTCTTGTTCTGTCCAATGATTGGCTGTCGCAATAGCTTCAAATTGTCTAAGGTATATGGACCAAGAGGACTTTCCATCAAATGGTGGCAATTTGAATCTCATATGATGTGTCATTTCGTCTCTCGGTGATTCTTCTTTCACTACCGGATCTAAGGCTACTGTATTAACTGGTGGTAGCACTTTCATGTTAGTTATCATGGTCTCTAATTGTTTGATCTTCTCTTCTACGTCTCCTATCTTGTCGTTTACATTTTTCTGTATCTTATCGAATTTTCTCGAGACTTCTTCAAATTTCTTATTGTTTTGAATACATGTTTCTTTAATTATTTGTGAAGTCTCGTCGAATCTTCTAAATACATTTTCGAATGTTTCATCGAATCTTTTAGGAACATTCTCTAATTTATTATCATCTCTTTTAGAAGATTCTTCTATCATTTGAGAGACGTTTTCAAATTTCTTATCATTTTTTCTGGAACTCTCTTCGATCTTCATTAAAACTGCTTCTTCTGCTGACGGGAACTGGAATGTCTCTGGGTCTTCTCCATTCTTGTTGAGAACAGTCTTCAGTCGTTCTTGGAGTATCTTCTTGGACCCACTGCAGTCTTCATCGCGTTCTTCTAGCTGCTCACGCAACTGTTTTACTGACAGTTCTACTAGCAGCATCTTTGGTCAGGCACGCGTACTTTTTAAAATGTTAAAAAGTCTTTTTCAAAAGTCACCGCTGAATTTATATTTAAATAAATCAATTAACCCCACACCTGACACCAACTGTAGCGTGATTAAATAAAACGAGCGGTTCGAATTTATATACATATATTTATTTATAACTTTACAGTTCGGTACTCTTAACAACTAAAACTCACTCCCAACAACGTTACATATATATAATAAAGTTACTTTTCGAGAACATTCTGGCGTTGTCCCACCTCTTTTTCGCCTACGTGACCGGTTATTCTCTTTCGCACTCGATACGCTTCGAAGTTTCGAGAAGGGTATTAGAGATGCAATGCAACCGTTACCTGGGCCATGCCGAGAGTATGTTCGTAACAATATTCTATTGTTCATGCATTATTATATCTTATTGAGATGTATCTAAGAAAAGCAAGGGAAAGTTATCTTTTTTAGTTCATTAACTTAATATATATATATATATATATATATATATATATATATATATATATATATATATATATATATATTGTAATTAGTAGGTTCTATTGAGCAGTATATAAATTTAGTTGACCGTTGTTTAAATAATCTTATGTAATACCTATTAAACATCATAGTACTCTCTATTACACTTATCTTACATAAATGGGCAGTTTAAAACAATTTAAAAACATTTGTAACCCCAATGTCTAGAAAATAAAGATAATGACCAAGAGGTCTTATCTTTTCGATCAGTGTTTTGTGCTATTTCCTAAACAAACATATAGTTACAATCCGTTATATCTAACAGCTAGTAAAAATCTAATACCGTACGGCACAAGTTCCCCATTAAGCCAATTTGTACACCATCTTTGTCGCTGGTTATTGCTAAGGAAATTGAGCAAGCATATTTCCTATTAATTTAATCAGAAGTTAAAGTTTCCTCCATCTTATCATCCGTCGGCAAAGTCAATAAATACCTTTAGTCCAGACAAATTAAGATATTTTTTACCAGCATAATGAGATATTTTAACCAAATACTTAAAATATAATGCGCAGAATAATTTTAAAATTGGTTCCGCCAATGAACTTGCTTTTTTTTGTTCTTAAAAGTAGAAAAAAAAATTAATTTCTCTTGCTTAATATACACTCGCGATCATAAAATCCGGGTCACCTTGAAAATTTTAAGTTTCTAGAACATTTTTACCTCTGGTGCAGTAATAACCTTTTTTTTAGGCTAACGTATTTTTTATTTGTCATCAATGTTTGTTTTAAAAGAAAAAAACGGTTTTTTATTGTTTTTATCAAAAAAGCAGAAAAGAAACCAAATTGTTGATAAAACAGGCATACGAAAAAAATGGAAAATACAGAACGAGGTTAAATGTCAGTGAAATTTTAATGACTAATATCGTGTATTGTCTCCACTTGCTCTAATGACCTCTTGCAGACCACGGGGCATACTCTCAATTTTTCTCCGGATTACATGTTGTGGTATGTTATTCCACTCTCTCACTAACAGATCCTTAAGCTCCTGTGCGTTGTTAGAAGGAGATGTTAGGGGTTGAATACGTTTTTTCAAATCGTTTCACATATGTTCGATGGGATTCAGGTCCGGGGACCTAGCTATCCAGGGTAACCTCGTAATTCCAACCTCGTCCAAGTATTGCATACTGATCATGGCAACGTGCGTTCGCGCGTTGTTCTGCATAAAAACGACGTTTTCTCCAAGCCTTGCTATGGTATGCATAACATGTTCTTCCAAAATCTCCGTAATGTCCCTTCGTGCAGTTAAGGACCCATTTTCAATGAAGGGTAATTCTGTGCGGAAGTCGGAAGATACACCTCCCCAAGCCATGACCGAGTCTCCACCAAATGGCATTCTGGGAGCAATGCAAGCTTGTGAAAATCATTCACCGGTTCTCCTCCAAACTCTTACATGTCCATCGGATCCAGTTAGGCAGAAACGGGATTCATCTGGGAATAACTCTTTGCTCCAATCAATAATTCCCCAATGCGCGTATTGTCGAGCAAAAGCTAGTCGTGCAACTCGATGCGCCAGGCGAAGTGGCGGTCCTGTAGCCATTACCCGAGAAGATAGTCCAAAAAAAACAAATTCTTCTCCTGACTGTTGCAATGCTAACATTGCGATTTCGTACTTCCTGTAGACGATTTCGATGCATAATCGCAGTTGAGGTCCGGGTTCGTAAAGCCTGAAACACAAGAAAACGGTCATCTCGAAACCGTGGTCATTCTTCTTCGTCCAGACCCAGGTCGTCTGGATAGCAAACCCTTCTCTTGAAAGCGTTGAAGCACTCGTTGAACCGTAGAAAGACTTACGCCAACAGTTGTTGCGACTTGCCGTTGAGTGTGACCGTCTTTCACAAGCGCAACAATTTGTGCCGTTTCAACAACAGTCAAGGATATTTTTGGCAAAAAATAAACAATAATATACACTAATAATGGCACTAATAAACACTAATGGTGGGAATAATAAACGTTTGTTCGTTGCGTTTGAACAGAAAGTCGAAGCACAAATGAGACATTTAAAACAAGCGGCAGTTACAAGAACCGTTCATTTTGGGAAGTGTGCACTTTTCCGCGAAATCGGCACTATTGAAATTCTTTGTTGCAAAAGAAACCGCTAAGCCGATAACAATTTTTAGAAACATGCATTAGTTTATATTTGTGTTATTATTATTTACGATAAAGCTCGTTAAAAATGAAATATTGGTGATTTTCAAGGTGACCCGGATTTTATGATCGCGAGAGTATATATTGTTTTATAGTGTTTACTTTATGTTCTAAAATGACTGATTTACAACGAGTAATGCGATTGTTAAAATACCGGCAAGTGCCGGTATTTTAACATAATCTTTAATCTGTAAACTTTAGTCTTAAATATTTAAACTTTAATCTTTAAAGGGACATGACTGAAATTTTTTGTTTAGTTGTAATCTTTGCAACAAGGTTTTTTTATAGACTTGCATTGCTACAATTTTGAGTTTTGTTGAAATTTCGTTGTTTTATTTTATCGTATTTTTTTGTTATTTGTTTTTTAAAACTGTATATCTGTATATAAAGTGTGGTAATCGACAAACATTTAAGTGATATAAAAAACAACGACACTGAGACTGGAGCTGTAGAAAAGAGTTTACGACTTTCAAAAAAAGGATTGTTGTAAATAGAAATCCAAGAAAATTTGTATGAACATTTACAGAAAAATTTGCAAAACAATAATGAAAATAATAAATTAACATTGGAGATAACAGTTCAGATTCTGAAGGTGATGAAAATGAAATATGAAAAACTAAAACGTACGTTCAAAATCTTGTAACAATATTATTTGAGCTAAATATAATCACTAATGATATTAAGATAATTTGTTAGGCTACTTCAAATGTAGCTGTAATTCTGCATCAAAATATTAAAGCAAAACTAACATTTACATTCTATTTGATAACGTCAATTTTATAATGTAATCCGTGATCGGAGCAGTAGCCATTTCTTATGTCTTGCTGTTGTGTGGAGAAAATTTCTGACATATTTCGTATACTTTAAATGATGGTGCACAAGCATCGAGTTAGAATCTATGGAGAGGGCATCCCGTGACTAAAAACGACCTCACTTCGGCCATATTGTTATGATCATTTTGACAGATCGTGTATGATTGGTTACGTTTCTTGTTTTTCGAATATTTTTAATTTTATAATACTTTTATAAAAACTGTAGTATTATATTGTGATAGTGCATAATAATGGTTTCTTGTTCTCAACGTAGTTGCAGTAGGAGAAGCCATGTTAATAAAAAATCTTCAGGAATAACGTTCCACAGGTTAGTATACAAATATTTAAACAAACTAATGGCCGGTACTTCAAAAAATAAATTAATAGTATTCATAAAAAATCTTAAAAGTAAGGTAGATCGTGCTATTCTTGAGAATACTCAAATAACTTCATACTAAATATCTTAAAATTTCTTATTAACTACTGCAACATAATTATTTTTATTTTTACAGTATTTCCATTGTGATATTCGGCAGATATTCAATTTTGTTTTTTTAATAATAACTTTTCTAACTTTGTTAATTGAACTAAATTTTTAAGTGTCAGTTAATTTGTAGTGATCAAATATATAGGTTGTAAAACGAACGTATTTCTTTTATTTCATACCGTATATGCATGTTACCCTTTAAAATATTATTTATATTATTATCTCTTTCAGATACAGCTTGTTATTTGACTGTATTAATTTATCTTTATGTAATGTTTTAGTGTTTACCGCGGGATAAATAAATCATAGTTTATTAAAAATGTATTGCACTTTTTTAGATTATGATTTAATCTTCTGAATAACTAGTCATATTTGTATAGTACTTTAAATATTATTTAGTCAGACCCTGATCCTACCGCCATATTGGTATGATCGTTAGCCACACCTACTGACGCCGTTTTTAATACACGCGTTAATATGCTAATAGCTTCTCCATAGATTCTAACTCGATGTACGCAAGTAAAGAACCATGAGCTCAACTGGCATACGATGTAAATCATGGTCATTTCAAAAAAGTAGTATCGCGTCGTTTGAACAGCAGATTATTTTAATTTGTTTTTCTTCTATTTTCTTTCTATTCTATTTGGTATCCTTTCTTAGTTCTTACTTTTTTTAATATTTGATCCATAATAAGGTTAAACAATAGAGCACTCAGGGAATCTCCCTGTCTTATCCTATTGACAGCTTCAATAGGGTCAGATGGTTCTTCTTCTACTTTTTGTTTTATTGTGCTGTTTTGGTAGATATTTTGAATTGTTTTGATTATTCCAAGAAGTATTTCTCTTGTGTGCAATAAGTGGATAACGTCCTTTAATTTAACCAGGTCAAATGCTTTCTTAAAGTTTACGAAACAGATACGCTGGATTGTTGTATTCTAATTATTTCTCTTGCACTTGCCTCATTATAAAATTCTAAATATAGCGTCGGTGCATGATCTTCCCGATTTTAAAACTTGTTGTTATTTTGCTAATGTTATAAGTTTATTCAGTTTATTTGTTAGATAAGATGATTATTAACATTAACATTTAGACATAAATGACCAATGAGTGATAACCTTCATTACTAATTTTCCTTTAAAGTATGAGTTTACTCTATAGATAATGAACTATTCAGACGGTACAGTTTATTCTTTTATGTGATTTTTTTATGCAGCAATTCTGCCGGGTGCTTTATTATTTCGATGTGATTTATTATTTATACAAACACATATCAGATGTTATAATTTAAGTATAAACCAATCGCAGAATAAAATTTAAACTTTTCTTGCTCAGGAAGGATACTAAAATCAATTACACAAATTTAATCCACAAAACGATTATATTAAGTACACAAGCAAGCTATTAGAGCATTAAGGCGATATAATCAGATCAGAATCGGAAAGAAATATTTACTTAATTACTGTTTTCTCTAAGCGGTCTGATGCAGTTATATATCATTGTCTTCACTTTTCTTAAAGGAACTAGTTATCAGGAAGAGACACCGTGGATTTACTGTTATGTGAAATCGTAATTGCTGTGAATTCTTTAGAGATATGCTGCAACGGATATGCAGCTGATTAAAAAATAAGAACTGAATTAATAAAGAGGTATTCAGTACCGTTGGTGATGGATGCGTTCCTACTCATAGTTATTTAAAAGAGTTCGTTTATTTTTTTACTCGAATCTGTTGAAATTTTTTGTTTTAAAAATTATGTCTTGTATTCGCTCAGATATGCTAAAACAGAAATGAAAATTGTGTAATGATTACATATTTTCTGAATTTATTATTTATTTTTTTTTTGATGTCATTTAAATTAATTTCTGTGAATTGAAAAATTTATTTAGAACAAAAAATTTAATTAATACGTACAGATTAATTATTATATAGAAAGAGGTTTGTCGGTTTTCGTAAAATGCAGGACGAGAAAGTCTTCGGAAGAAAAAATATACATTATGTGCACCTCCTTGACAATAACTGATCGGTACAATACCTAACAGTATACACTCTGACCAAAAAATATAAAATTAAACAGTATGTAATGACAATATCATCTTAGATATTAATATTTGTAGTTAAGAAAATGAATTTCAGTTACATAAATAAAATTAAAAAAACTTCAAAACGTTTTATATTGTGATGTCTAATTAAACTTTTCTACCACTTCTCTAACACAGAAAAAAAAGTAAAAACTTGCTCAGTAAAATGCTCAGTTTTAGTCTGGCTAAGCATGAGAATTCTGTTAAGAATTATTATTATTAAGAAAAATAAAAACTCACCACAACAAAAAGGCTCCTGCAGGGTTGTTCTACATCTCCAACCCTATTCAAAATATATTTAGAGAAAGCCTTGACTACATGGAAAAGAAAGTGCGAGGATATGGGAGTACCGGTACGGAACAAATACCTATATACGTTAAGCTTTGCAGGCGATCAAGTAGTGATTGCACAAGACGATCTCAGCTACATGATGAAGAAACTACAAGAAGAATATACCAAGGCTGGCCTAGATATTAACCTCGCGAAAACAGAGTACCTATCTACAAGTGAAGAAGACATAGAAGATCTACAGATTAATGACAACGTAACAATCAAAAGAAAGGATAAATTTAAATACTTGGGGTTTATAATCACGTAGAAGGCAACAACAGAAGAAGAAATTACACAAAGATTAGGACAAACAAGAACAGCAATCCGACAACTTAACTCAGTATGGTGGGATAGACACCTAAATATGAAGACAAAAACACAGATTTATAAAACATTAGTGCGAAGTATTATGGCATATGGGGCTGAAAATTGGATCATAAACAAGAAAAACAGCAGTAAGATAGTAGCAACAAAAATGGAATGCCTGCGAAGATGCTGCAGAGTAACAAGAATGGATAGGAGAAGTAATGACGAAATAAAGAAAAGAACATCAATAGAAACAGACATACTAACATATATAGAACAAAAAAGACTAAAGTGGTATGGACATGTAAGAAGAACTAGTGACAGCAGATGGATAAAGATAATAACCGAATGGAGCCTTATAGGAAGGAGGAAAAGAGGATGACCCCGAAAATCCAGGAGGAACGAAGTAGACAACGCCATGAGTAAGAGAGGCCTAAACGATGGAGAATGGAACAACAGAGAGAGATGGAAACGGTTGAGCGAGGGAAGGCAGTGAATACTATATACATATATATGTATATATATATATATATATATATATATATATATAAACTCTCATCTTTGTCCATTAATACTCGCTAGATGGGCATTGGTGGCTGGGACATAATAAACAAATCTTTATTAAGAGGATAAAGCCAACTTTTCTTAGTAACAAACCATGTTTGTCTACAAAAACACTAAACATATAAATTATTTGGCTAGTAGCCTTGCATGGTTTATGTAGATTGTACCCCTCAAGGTCTAGGTTTTAGGCGTCGAGGCCATTGTGTAACAATACCTTTAACAGTTGGGAGCCAATGGAGAACAATTAATAAAACTTACAACTTTCTTTGGGAGCCAAAATTGTTAGGCCTCATTTAGCTCAGTCTCTCAGGTGTGAGAAAATCTTATCTTAAAAGTAAATCTGAAAAATGTGTTTGGCTGGTACAAATAAAACAATATATTAACTTATATTTATTATACACAAGAAAAATATGAAATTGAAATTTTAATATTAAATAAAAATCAAACAAAGCAAATCTTGCGCATAGCTTTACAAAACATCAAATGATACTTATGACTTCGGAGGTTTTCTTCAAGTAGTAGTTAATAAGATTGCGGAGTGTATTTGTTAGTTGTTAGTTTCCTTTGTTGATATTATGATTAAACTCTAGGAATCTGTTGAGTTCTTATAGCACTGGTCACCTACTGCGGTATTTTACTCGATAATTCCCAATGGTGGACCATGTGGTTCGGGAATTCTTCAGTAAAAAGGTGGGCAAAAGTTGGTGTAAGGCCAAAAAACCCAGAGAAGTTTAAACTGTATAAATGAATTTTAAATCGAAATCCAGCTTATAAGCAAAAGACAATATAAAAACTAATGTACTCCACCTCTACAGAATTAATATTACATGACAAAGCAGAGTTGCCAAATGACAAATACACTTTTTCGACCTAAGCGTGACATAGCAATTTATACGTCCTATGTCTCTGTAAAATAGTAAAACTAAAAAAAAATAAAATCAAAAGAAATAAAAATAAAATAATTATGAACCCTTGACTGGTATCGTCGGGTCATTCTGGACCCACAAGCGCCAAAAATAACGGCATCTTTTGGGAGTTCTTCCAAATCATGCACATTCATCAAGCTGTTTAATACCAGTCGATAAATAGTACTCTAAGTAGGTGGTTCTGGGGTCTGACCAGACGAAACCAGATACGCATATATTTTTATGACCATGGATTTGATTGTTATTGATGAAAAACGGTATACAAGTGAACAGGCAATTTTTTTAAACAATGATGATGGTTATATTAGTGACTCACCAACTATAGACAGTTATCATGACAGCGATGCAGAATATGACATGATCCAGAGAATACAAAGATTGATGATCTAGGGCCTTTCTGATGATTCTAGTGACATTCGAGAGATGATGAAGATAGTAATTGTTTTCAAGAATTATCAAGGTACGTTTATGGCACAAATGGTCCAAAAATCACCAACTACTGATAAAACACGAAGTCATAACAATGTATTACGTCTTACTGGTTTAAAGTCCGCTGTAAAAAACTGAATCGAAAAAACTCTGTATAGTTTGTGGAACCTTTTATTTGATGATGCTACGAGTATTATAAACATAAATGTGGAATGCACAAATAAAAAACTTAACGATCTATCATGTTCATATGGTAGTACAGCTTCTTTTGTTAAGCATACGGACTTTTAAGAAATAAAAGCAATCTTTGGACTTTAATACCACATGTCCCTCTTTAAATCGAATCATGAAGATGCTGAAGAACTATTTGCAAGTGACGGCACAAGACGCGATATATTTCGTGCTACGATGTCACTGAAACGATTTTTAATTCTGTTAGCTGCCTTACGGTTTAACAGCGCGGCTACAACGAATGAGAAGCGTAATGACAAATAGCGTTATATTAGTGAAATTTTTATAAAGTTTATAGAAAATTGTAAAAGGTTATATATACCAATAGACTATTTACCTATCGATGAGATGCTCGTTGGTTTTAGAGGTCGTTATTTCTTTCACGTTTACCTAAAACGTAAACCTACCAAATATAAACAACACAGGGAATCCTAAGATTTTTTACTTGGCGAAACTAAATTATAATTTTTACCACTGTGCTTTCTGAAATTTTTAAAGCAGACGGATTGATAAATTAGTTCGCAAGGAAATCTATCATTTGCATTTCACATGCCATTCGTCACGGTAAAAATTCTTAGTGAATTTAGTTTCTAGTACTCGAAACCGAGTAAAAAAGTAAAGCAGAAAGGCGGTATTAGATTTAATTTTGATGCAGGACATCCGCAAGCCGTTTATACGTATTTCAACCTCATTAAATCTCATCAGAGCGACATATGCAGTTGCTCTGTATCGAAGCCAAATCTCTCCCGTCATAGGACAATAATTATAAAAATAATTATTTACCGACGTTACAACACGATCTAATAACAACACTAATAATCCTAAGATTTCCTACTTGGCGAAACTAAATTAACTTGGCTTAAATCTAATACCGTCTTTTTGTTCTAACAAATATTATCTAAAAGTGATATGTTTCTGTGATGCGAAGACTCATTACATGCTTTATATATTCAGGCAGAAAGGGAAGTATTTAATCCCCAGGTTTCTGTTCCGACAGAAAGACAATAAAGACCAAACTGTAACACATGTAAAAATCACATTTTGCAAAAATTACAGTACATTATTACTGGAATGTTTAAATTGCGTTAAAAAATAATATGTCTCAAAACTTCCTAGCAGATTTTTTGTTTTTAGTTTTTATGTCAACAAAACTTTAACTTTTTAAAACAATAACTCTGTCTTTGTTTAAAACCAAAACAATAATTTTTTAGGATAACTCTTTTTTTAGTTTTAAGGCATTGTTATAAACCTGTACATTTTTAGGTATAACACATACTGCTTTTTTATTTTTGAATAAAACACGTTAATGTCAAACTTTTGCAGCCAACTCTCTATTTACAAACTATTTTTTCGTAATAATTTAATAATAAATATATCACAACTTCAATTGGATTCAGTAATTTTTTTTCTACTTGAATAAAATGTCGGATCAATGACGATACCAGTTAAGCGTTAAAAGACAAATAACAAACACGTGACGTTTATAACGTTACATACATAAAAAACATAAAGGTTTAATTCGCATACTATTAAGACTATTAGTTTAAAACTAATCAAAACAAAACTCATAACAAACAAACAGGAATACCGTCCTCGCAGTGCAGTATAAATAAACCTGCTAAATTAAGATCTTATTTTTAGAAAAATGTTTTTTTAAGACCGCAAATAGAAAAAGAGTTTTTTAACCACAATAAAAACAGCCGAAATTAAATATCTTGGTCACATCATGAGGAAAAGGTAGACGAAGAATTTCTTTGCTGAAAAATCTACGTACGGTTCAATACAACAACCACAAATTTTTAGAGCTGCTGCGCTGTTTGCAAAATACAGATTGCCATGATATGATAGTCGCCAACATCCGAAACGGATAGGCACCACAAGAAAAAGAAGATTTGTAGAAGCGGGCTAAGAAATCTTCTTTATATCGCGCAAAATACCCAAAACCGCTTAACCTGAACAAGAAGTGTGCATAAACCATCTTTCTAAGATTGAGAAATGAGCAACTAAATAGGGAGAACTTTGTATCTTAATGAAGTCGGCCAAGATTAGGTTAATAATAGAGCGACCAACTATTGGTTGGCATCAAAAAATTTATTTAACGTAGCAGAAGGTTTACTTCTCGTTATACCTAATCGGATAAGTCCAACATAGAATTCCCTAAAATTTATCATTTAAAATCTACAAGTCCAAAACAACAAACGACAATGATGATGTCTAGGTGATGAAGAAACTAGGCTAGACTTTTTTAATAAGGCTTAATATTGGTCTCCCTTCGTATACTCCAGCTCCAACCCCTTTGTCGGTTTTGAAGCTATCTGTACATCTGACATGCCATTTTATGAGACTCGTTTTATTTGACTTTTATTTGTTTTCCTGGAAACACGACGGTAAACGGCTTTTAGAAATTATGCAGTTTATATAATATTATTAGGCTGCATTTCATCTGGTACCATTTTCAGCTCTAGATGATTTTTTATTTTCTCTTCAGATTTGATCTCAGTATCCTTTGGCACTGCTTTTGTATCTTATCCGCCTTGTTTATGCTCATACCCTCGCTTCTTTCTCCATTTATATGAAATGAAGGGAGGTCAAGTATAACATCCATGAAGGCGGTTGGGGCAGTTACCATTGCTCGTTTTACTATTATATTATTTAACTCGATTAATAATGTAATGGAAAAATAAAACAAGTTTTCTAGATTTAAACATTTTTTGTTAATATTCGAGGCTTTTTAAGCATTGTGTTCAAAAAAATGCAAAAGCTTTCTATCAAAAATCTCTTATATTAAAAATGGTATATTGTTTTATTAGGAGTAAAAATGATACTTTTTGTATCAAGACATACGTTTGACATTAAGCCGAGGTACAAAAAGTGATTTTTACTCCAAATAGAACATACTGTTTTTTTTTCAAACGTCGCAAATAATTTTTATGTTATTATGGTTATTTTTACCACAGAATACACCACACAACAAAAAGCGAACCAAACGGCTTTTTTAAAATTCAAATTTTTGTGAGAATCCGCCATGTTCTAAATAGTTTATCTGTCAACCTATAAAAGCTGACGTTTTTTTACGTATTGAGAAGTGTTGTTTCGTGTGTGTTGTTTAATAGTGAAAAACGAATAATACTATTATACATACTTTTGTTTATACATATACATATTTTTCTACCCTATAAAAAAGTATAATAATTAAAAAAAAATTTAATTTAATAGTAAAAAAAGCATAATACTGTTATATACATATACATATCTTATTACCTGCGAAAATCAATAAAAATAATAGAAATCGACTGATTTTCATTTCTATTTTGAAATTAACTCTCAAATTGAATCGCTTTTTATCGGTTTCTTAACATACTAAAATACTTTTAGTACGTTAATGTGTTTGGTAAAAAAAAACAAATCGATATTTTTGTATTAAGACTTTTTTAATAATCAGTACAGAATTGATAATAATATATGGGTTATATTCGATTTTACAGATCAAAATACAATTCATACAAAACAGATCTACTTAAAAACATCAGTTTTAATAATTACTTTGTTTCTCAGTGTAACTATAACTATACTACTATTTTGAACGAATTCCTCATTACTTTTCTTAATGTACTAAGTAGTTTAACTGTCATTCTTCCTCCGAAACTTCTATCCTACGAACATCAAAGTTATCGACAAAGCTTTCTCTTCTGGTTGGCTGGTGTATTCTGTGCTTCTATTGACTGTTACTTTGACAACTAAGAAAAATCAACGATTTTTGCGTAACTCAGTTAAGTTTTGTTAATATTTGTGCTAATTGTCGTCCATAAGTAAGAATATTATGTCTGATTCCGAAGATCCCATGGCATCGCGTATTCCTCCAGATATTTTGTGTACTGCAAAGACTGTAAACGAATAATTGTTGCCTACCAAGTCCAATGAGGTTTACGAAGCTTTTGAGCTTGTGACTTTTACACTTTTGTGCCTAGGCGAAGTGGTTCACTTTTATGTTTTCTTCTTTTTCTTCCTCTTTATAAGCAATTCTGCTTGTTCATTGGCGGATTAATACCTCTATGAAATGTTGTCACTCCACATTTTGCGCGGTCGTCCGATACTTCTTCTTCCGATTGGTAACTTCTCTCTTGCTATTTTGACGACACGGGTCTCCTACATTCTGCTTATGTGGTTATTTTATTCTTGTTTTCTATTTTGTGTCCATTCATTTATACACTATATGTTACATTTTCTTCTAATATCTTCACTTTTCTTTCGATCTCTCAGCGTATTTCCTGTAATTCTTGTCAGTACTCTCATCTCTGCCGTTTTCAGTAGCCTTTGCGTTGTGGCTGTGCCGGGTGTTGTTTCTGAGGCGTATGTCAGTATTGGTCTTACACTGGCTTTATAAATTCTTGACTCTATCTCAGTGTCAATGTGTTTGTTTCGCCATATATAGTTTTATTAAGGCATCCTGCCAGTCTGTTTGCTTTTTGTACTTGATCTCTCACTTCTTTGTCCAGGTCTCGATAGCTAGGCAGTGTAATTCCCAGGTATTTTATTTTCATTACTTGTTCAATACTGATGCCATCAATTTCTATTTTACATCTGATTGGTTCTTTGCTGACTACTATTGTTTTAGTTTTCTAAGATGAGATAGTCAAATTTAATTTTTTTTGCTCTTATGTGTGGACCAGTCTTTGCAGACTATCTTCATCTTGGACTATCAATATTGCGTCGTCTGCGTAACAAAGTATTTTGATGTCTTTGTTTCCCATTCTGTATCCTCTTTCTTTGTTAACAGTTTTGATGATTTCATCCATGATCAAATTGAAGCAATTGGTATTGAGCAAAATCCGGATAAAAACACATATATATGATAACAAAACACCAGAATACACCACAAAGATACAAGTCGAAAGCTTACAGGATGACTCCACAAGATACCTATTCCAAAAAAAATAACCGAAAAAAGCAGAAATACATATATCACAGAAAGTGATGAAGTCAAAGAAAGCTGGACAAAAATTAAATCTTAGATCTTAGCCTCGGTCAAGGAAGTTCTTGGTGAAAGAAATATAAATAAAAATAAATCGTCCCCAAGGCGAAAAACTCCATGGTTCTGTAAAGAAGTGAAGGAAAAATAAAAAGAAAAGAAAAAAGCTTGCCTGAAATACGTGTCAATCAAAACACTAGAGGCATACCATAATTACAAGACAATTAGAAACGAAACACATGCACTTGTAAGAAAAATAAAAAATGATCACTGGGAACGCTTTTCGAAAGAAATGGAACATGATTTTTACGGTCTGCAAAAGGAAATATGGCGCTTCATAAGAGGTCAAAGATCGGAGGTAAAGGAACTAATAGAACCAAAACACATACAAAAGGATACGTGGATTGACTACCTAAAAAAGCTATATGCAGAGGAAGAACAAACGACACTAGAACCGGAAACACCAGAAATTACCACACATGAATAACTATATAAATGTACAGGAAGTTCGGAAAATACTTAAAAACCTGAAGAACAGAAAAGCAGCACAATAAAACACAATAAAATACCGGAAGAATGAGGAGCGAGCGAACTAATTCTACTATTCAAAAAAGGAGATAAAAACAGCCAGAAAACTACAGAGGTATAAACTTGTTAAATACTACGCTTTAACTTACACTTTTATGTCTAGACGTAAAAGTAACATTTATATATAGTCAATCACGTCACAAAAATTAATACTTTTGTGACCTTTGAAAAAAAAATTATTATTATCATAAATAATTTATTGGTCAGCAATAACACGTTAGATATTAAAATTTTTGTTTTCGAAATATTGTCAAATACTGCTTTTGGGTGATTCAGAACAAAAGGATTTTTAAAAATACTATACTCTATAATAATATATATATAACTAATATATAACTAAAAAGCTAATTTAATATATTGAGATTACTTAGTATAGAATGTAAATGAATGTAAATAAAGCATTCTGCAAAAGAAAATATAATACTTTATGGGTAATCAAATTTAACTCTGTAGATGTTAAAGGTAACTCTAACATTCATTTTTAAAAAATTCATCCAAACACATTCACTTGCAGACTTACGGGAAGAATACCTTGTGCAATCCAGTGGCTCGAACAGGACATCTCAAAAGACTTAAAAACTAGTTTTTAAAATTTTAAGCCTGACAGACTTGCACACTGCTTATAATGATCCTTGGGTGTTACAATTTATTGGGGAGAAAGATTAAATCATCTAAACAGAAATCAGTTCACCTAGCCCCAATATTTGAGACCATCCTTATCTCCCCATAGCACTCTAATGCACGATAGATGCTCTCTATCAGTAAAGTGCTTGTCGTGTGGAAGTTCTGGGTACAAGAGCTCCAACACGATATCCTACCCCGATCAAAAAAGGTTAGAGCTGGGCGCTCTTTTCCTGCTATCTATAGTGATTTATCATCGAATCTGAATTGCTTCCTCGGGCCTCAAGTCTCTTGCGCTCGAGAATGTGTGCCACTCTTGTCCATTTTTTAAGTTCTAGTCTACTAAAAAAACTACCACTGGACCTTTTCCTACAATATCCAAATGTTATTAAACTATTTGCTTATTATTGTATTTTTTAAACACATTGCAAAAAACGTGGCAATAAAACAAGTGATAGAAACAAGTATTATATTAGTTGATTAGTGTGACTTCAATACTCACGTTTATTTTCATGGGAAATCGACGCCACGTCCAATATACCACACTTGAATCTCAAATAATAACAAACGCCATAAACAGATATTTTCTTAATTATTAAAAGCTTTTTATAAATTTTAATATCTTTAACCTACTGTATACACCGTTACGCGTTCCAAATTCTTTATTACCTGTCTCAAAAAGTTATACGATTATTACTTATCATACTTTTTAGGGGAATTTACAGTCCATTACAAGTAATTTATTTATGCGTGAAGGATGATATTCACAAAAAAGGTAATAACTATTTTCTGTCTATTCAGTAAATTGAACAACGCATTTATCTAATCACTATTATATGTGTATACAGGACGGCCATCTAATAATTGTTATATTAATATTTTAATATAAAAAACTATAAACAGAATCTACAAAAAGCAAATTTAATAAAACACTATGGCAGAAAAAATGTTAAAAACAAAACTTCCTTCCATTTTTTTAAAATAGTCATTCACTGGCCTGAAATTTTATTATTAATCTTCCAGCTTATTTTAACCTGTTCTTCTTCCTGTTTTGCATTCACAGGTTACTAAATATTATTGTTTATTAATATTAAACTAAAGCGGAAGAATACATACACATAGTTTCACACATACAGAAGAATACATACACACACTATTCTGGGAATGCCGAGAGGTACTCCTCGACAGTCTGATGGAATATAACATTATGTCACTGGTATGGGTTTCAGGTTACCAGGGAATACACAGCAATGAAAAAGCTGATGCACTTGCCAGAAGAGCCTCAGCTGCAAAATCCTTTGGTCCAGAGTCTGTAATTAGAATGCCAAAAAGTATCATTATCCGTGGCCAGAAAAAAGCCTGGATACGAATGCAACATAACTTTCACTGAAAAAACATACCTCGTCAAACATACCTTAAAATGTATAATAGACGAATATGTGCTAATAGGGCTGAAGTACTGCGGAATATAAACAATAATTACCTTAAAGTAATAGGGGACACCTGCATAAAATGGGTATCTTTATTGGTGATTTAAGCTGCAGCAGACGACGTAAAACAACCAATCATATCTTACATAATGCATTAGATTTCAGGCGATATCATTGCAGGCGATCATCATTTCAGGCGACAAGGGGGACAAGGAAGAAACCTCCACGAGATCGATAGTGCCACATCAACTACAAAGTAAACACTATTGACGGCATCCCCTGGAAACGTATACTAGTAGACGGCTAACACCGGACCAAATTAGATGGCAAACATCAAGCCACAACGGTTCTTTTTACAGCCAACACTGACATAAATGAGCATAAATATCGAGTGCTTAACTACAGCCACACAAGACATCTTATCAGAATTCTGCAAGATCACGAAATGTGAGGTATTGTGTATCCAGGAAAACCACACAGACCTAAGTGCAGCGAGACCGAAAGTAGACGGTATGAAACTGATTGCGGTGGTACCACACAATAAACAGGGAGCTAGGTATTAGTTAGAACTCAAACCATAGTCTCATCTGTGGGAACAACAAATGTACATGGTATAGAGATAATAACCACTGAGATCGGAAAATCCACAATAACCTCGGTATACAAGCCCCCAAACCAACCTTTTATATTTTCACCGTCAACTAACCTCCAATCACAACCCAATCAACTTGTACTGGGAGACTTTAAAAGTCACAGTTTACTCTGGGGCTATGCATATTCGGACGTAAATGGGCATGGGCTAAAAGCGAGTGGCCTCACGTTAATCCATGATCCTAAACTTCCACCCTCTTTTCAGAGCAAAGTTTGAAAAAGAGGATATAACCCAGATATATGCTTCTCAAGTAATTACCTCGAAGACTAATGTACCAAAGTAGTATTTGGCCCCATACCAAAAACTCAGTATAGACCAATTGGTATAAATATCCTTCCAATTGTCAGACCACAAGCTATTCCATTCAGAAGGAGATTTAAATTCAAAAAGACTAACTGGCAAGAGTATGCAGGCATGCTAGATTCTGAGCTACTACGTCTTGAACTAAAAGTAGAGAACTACTTTTGTAGAGGTCCTCAAAAATGTATCTAGAAAAGCTATCCCCAGAGGATGTAGACAACAATATGTTCCCGGGATGTCCAGTGAGTCCAAAGAACTAATGAGAACATACGAAACCCTCCATTTCACTGACCCTTTTAGCCAAGAAACAATTAACTGCGAAGCAGAACTATTCCAACAACTAAGTCAAGCCAGACAGGAAAAGTAAATTGAGACCCTGGAAAAAACGAACATGACACATAGTAGCAAATTAGCATGGAACCTTGTAAAAAAACTTAGCGGTGATCCAAAAAAACATAAACCATGCCAACCTTGCAAGGTTACAGCAAATCAAGTCGCTGATCAGCTCCTTATGAATGGTATACTGGATCTGGTAAAAAACTGGATCTTGCAACTTTCTAATACGTGCTTCACGGCTAATGTCCTCACGATTAAAAGCAATTTGTCTATCCCACCAGCTCTGCCTCTCAGATTCTTTATTGTTTTTGACCATAATTCTGGTGTAAGTTGGGCCAGGGACTGTTTTCACACTGCCAAGGATTTTGCAACATGACCAAAGTAATACCGTTTACTTTTTCCCCATATATGCTCAATTGCGTTAAAAATACAGTGGTACGGAGGAAGTCGAAGAACTCTATACCCATATTATTCAGCCATTCTATCTACTTCCTTCACCTGATCCTCGTGCTCTGGGTCTGCCTATTCTTCTCACTCCATCTATTCTTTGGTTATAAATATGTTTTGGCTGCTTCATCTCATTCATTCTCTCTATGTGACCTAACCACCGCAGCCAGTTTATTTTCATGTTTGTCATACAGGCGGTAAAGTTCTAAAGTATAGCGTCTACGCCGTAATCCGCCCTCCTGTACTCCTCCATAGATATGCCGGAGGATCTTACATTCAAAGCATCTTAAACGTTCTTCATCACTCTTTGTCATCGTCCACGTTTCCGACGCGTAGGTGAGGATGGGCTTAATAAGAGTTCTGTATATTACTAGTTTCATTCTTTTTGTAGCTAGGCTACATAAATTTTTTTATCCATAATAGGCTTTATTTGCCAGATATATCCGTCTGTTAATTTCTGCACTTGCATAATTCTGATTAATTTGTAAGCCCAGGTATATAAATTCTCTTACTCCTTCGAAAGTATATGTTCCGATCGTTAGATCTTCGCGTTGTGCTGCTTGTATATAATTTGATACTTTCATATACTTCGTCTTAGTAGTGTTAACATCTAGTCCCATTCTTTTTGTTGCTGCTTCAAGCACCTTGATTGATTCGACCACGTCCGTCTTTCTTCTTGCAATAATGTCGATGTCATCGGCGTACGCTAGTAATTGTACGTTGCGATTAATTCCCAGTTCCTCTGGTTGTTATTCCAGATTCTCTTATCGCTTTCTCTAGTGCAATATTAAATAGAAGGCATGTTAGGCTGTATCCTTGTCCAAGTCCTATATGGGACTGGAACGTTCTGGAAACTCCGTTCTGCACTCTAACTTTACACTCAATTCTTGAGAGGGTCGCTTTTACCAATTTTACTTAGTGTATGCTGAATTGTATCATGGCCTTGTACAGTGCGTTTCTTTCAACATTATCATAGGCACATCTAAAATCAGCAAACAGGTAATGAGTATCAATGCCATACTCATATGTTTCCAGAGCTTGCCTTAGAAGGAATATTTGATCGGTCGTTGATCTTTCTTTACGAAACCCACACTGATATTTACCTACTATGTCTTTACAATATCCTGATAGTCGATCGTAAAGAATATATGCCAATATTTTGTATGTTACGTTTAGCAGGGTTATTCCTCTGTAGTTGTCACATATTGTTTAATCTCCTTTCTTGTGGATAGGTACAATTATACCTACATTCCTGTCTTCTGGCAACTTTATTTGCTTCTAAATCAGTTCTACCAGTCTACATATACAGTATGTCGGGTTTTTTTGCCATGCTTTAAAAGTTTTGAAGGAATGCCATCTGCCTCAGGAGCTTTGTTTTCTTTCAATTTTTGTATAGCTTGGATGACTTCTACCTCTGATGGGATGTTATCTTTCTTTCTTTCGTCGTCAATGTGCTCGAGTTGGATTTCTGATTCGTGGAGCCCTGTCTCACCTTTTATATTTAGCTTTTACTCGAAGTTTTCTGCCCATCTTGCTAGTATCTGGTCCTGATCACCAATGATCTCCTCTTTTTTATGGATATGGAGTATTATTCATTATAATATTTGATGGTTCCTCTATATTATTCAACAACTGATGTTTAAACCATTGCAAAAAGTTATAACGATTCATTTCTCCATAGTAGTCAATATTTTTTATTTTCGATGAAAAAACCAATTCAGCTAACTGAATAAACCCTAAATCCTTACAATCTCATGCATGAAGAACGATGTAGCTAAAAAATAATTTAAATTACTAAATAAAATATAAAATAATTTAAATTACCAAATATAATACAAATATTAGGCAACTAGTTGTCTTGTCTGTTATTAAAAGCAATGGTAAATACTACAAACACTGTATCATCGAATCCATCAGATATATGAACAAAGCATAACTTTACAAAACCATTTTAGTTTTTTTATCAACAAATTTATTTAACTTAGTATTAGAACAAATCGTAAGAAGATCAAATATAAGCACAAACATAACTATTTTCAACAGCAGGGAACAGTGCATAGCGTACGCGGATGATGTACTGATACTAGCGAGAACAAAAAAACATTTAGAAAAATTTTCCAGAAATTTGAAGAAGAAGCGAAAAGATACGGATTAATAATAAACCAAACAAAAACGCATACATCCAAATGAAAGGAGCAGAGACTGTCTATAGTTTTGAAAAAGTCAGAATTTAAATACTTGGGAGTAACCATAACGAACACGGGAAAAGACGAAAAAGAGATAGACAAAAGATTATTGAAGAAAATCAAATGAATAGGGTCACTAAATTTATTACTGAAAGCCAAAAATGTGTCAAAAGCCGCTAAACCGTCTCTGCGTACTGTCTGCGAGACAGTAATCATACCCACAGTGATGTATGCCAGTGAAACGTGGATTATGAACTAGCAAGAAGAAAATAAAGTAGAGATCTGGGAAAGAAAGATGCTCAGAAAAATTTTCGGTGGAATAAAGACGGCAGAGAATATTTGAAGAAGACGAACGAATAGAGAAATAATAAGTACATATGAAAAACCAACAATTACGGCAAAAATACGAGCCCAAAGAGCTAGATGGCTTGGTCACATTATACGAATGCCAGAGAAAAGAAATGTTAAAACAATACTGAAGGAGGGAGAAGTGGGAAAAAAAAGAAGAGGACGTCCAGGAAAAGTGGTTGGAAGCAGTAAAGCAGACAGAAGAGAGTTGACAGAAGGCGTTAGAAATTGGAGAGTGAAAGCAAGGGACCGAAAAAAATGGAGGGAAATAACCAAGTTTTTAGACAGGGGCCTACAAGGCCTGTAGCGCCGTTATATATATATATATATATATATATATATATATATATATATATATATATATATATATATATATATATATATATATATATATATATATATGTATATATATATATATATATATATATATATATATATATATATATATATATATATATATATATGTATGATCATTCACAACTTCGTACAGCTTCAGGCATTTTTGAAAATTTATTAAGATTTATTAGTTCTCAAAAGAACTTTTTTAGTTTAATTTGTACCAAAAATTGAAACAACAAATAACAAACACGATCTAATCTCCAATTCGGAAACACAATAACAAAAAGCCGCGAGAAATGAACTGGCAATTGCACTATTTTGCCAACTGATAATTCACTAAAAGTCACTAGATTATATCAGAATCTACCTATGCATAGGTAGTTTTCTGTATGGGTGGACATTAAAAGTTACATGCATCGTGTACAAGAAACCAATTAGCATTGGTTTAACAGGTATAGAACAAACTGTTTCTAGAGAAGAAAAAAACTTTTATTCTTTCCGTATTTCTGTTTTTATGCCTTTTCGTACGAATCAAGAATAATTTTTCAACTCTATATTTTAAACGCGTCAATTTATCTCCGATCTGCTGTTCTTATGATCTACATTTAAAATATATTCATAAATATTGGAATAATAAAAACAACACCGCTTATTCAACAATTGGTCTGTTTAATTTTATTAAGTACTGGTAAATCAGGTTTGATAGAAAAGTATTTGTAAGGTGGTAATTTTTATATGAATTAAATGAAATGAATTTATGAATATAAATAATTATATCAATATTCTTAAAAAAATTCTAATTTTGCAATAATGCTGGACCGTCCTGTATGTTCATCTTGTAATTATAAGAACTCATTTATTTAATAACTATCTTTTTTAGTACATAAATGGGTTTGAGTTTTTTGAAATTCACAAGTTCTGCGGTCTGTGGTTCTAAACAATTTGTTTTTTATATCTCACAAATTACAACATTTATCATGGTACATGTAATAAAATAATATATAGTTCTTATATTTCTAGTACTTACTACTGTAATTATTATTAAAAAAGCCTATTTTACAAAGGTTTTGCTTATAATATATATATATATATATATATATATATATATATATATATACATCTTTGTGGTTGTCCTCTTTTCCTTTTTGTGCCAGTATTTCTAAATGCTTTGGGGACTCTTCCTTTCTGCATTCTAGCTAAGGGTCTGAGCCATCTTAGTCTTTGAACTTTCGCTATGCTTAAAAATTTTTCGTTGTTCATATATTTTTGTCATTTCATTATTAGTTCTTCTTTAAATATGCATATCTTTTCAGTTTCAGTTGTATGGTTTTAAATAAGATCCAGGTCTCGCTAGCATAAACACGGTTGTTGCGATAACCGTTGTATATATTCTTCTTTTCGCTTCTCTGGATATTTTCTTTGATCTTAGCATCTTATTTAGAGTTACAACACTTTTACTACTAGTGATTCTTTTTTAATTTCTTAAGTCTCTTCATTTCTATCTGTTAACGTAACTGTCGTACTATCTCAAAAATCGCGTATACTTTTTGCCTGGGGCAGATAATTTCCAAAACTGTCGTAAATGTTTATTATTTCCTCTCATCCCCATATATTTTGTTTTCTCTTTATGTACTTCCAGCCTATTCCCTCTGGCTGTTGTCTCGAGTCTTTTAAATATTTCTCTTAATTATGTTGGTCTTCTTGTTATTAATACAAGGTAGTCTGCGTATGCTACGCATTAATGTTTGTGGTGTTAGATTAAGCCTTCAGTGTGTCTATGGTTTTCTCTTAGTGGTCGATATAGAAACAACTTTCTACGTTGCGTTTTGTAATGCTATACCCCTGTAGTTTTCTTCTACATTCTGTATCATTTCGTTTTTGTGTATTGGGCATAGCAGGGCTTCTCTCCACTGATTTGGTATTTGCTCTTTTGTTCATACTTTATGTATTAACTCTGTGATTTCTTCCTATAGGCTTTGGCCACTTTTTTTTAGTAACTCTGCTATGATGCCATTTTCACCGGGTGCTTTTTTATTTTTTAAACTCTTTATAATCACTATTATTATTCATTTTTTTTTTTGGTATTTCATCATTGTTATTCCGGTTTATTGTTTCTTTTAGTGGCTGTTCTATTTAAAAATACTGTCATTGGTATTTAGTACAGTTTTTTCCTCCTACTAAAGGTCCGTCCTCATCTTTATAATATTTTGGTGAGATTTTATATTGACTTCTTTTATAAGTTCCTGACTTTGTTATTCATAAAATCTTCTTTAATAATATTTAATTTTTCCTCCAGGTACAACCTTGTCATTGTTCTGCACATTTTCTTTGCCTTCCTTAGTTGTTCAATATATTGTTCTCTATTGTTCAAATTATTCTTCCTCGTGCTATTGATTCTGGCTCTATTCCTCTCCCTAATTGCACTCTTACAATCATTATTATACCAATATTTTGTCGTCTTTGAGAGGGTTTTGGTAGTGCTAATTAGGCTACTTGTTGAATCGTTTCTCTGAGTCGTATTCTCCTACTGTCTATATCTTGTACTTCCTGTCCTGATAGTTTTCCCTCTACTTGTTCTTGGAACTTTTTTCTAAATTCTTCTTTTTGCAACAGTAGACCACAATATCGTTTCACCTGCTGGCTATTTCTCAGTGGGCATAGTGGGCATCACTTGTTTTATTTTACTTTTACCAGGAAGTGGTCTAAATTTGCAGCCGTTCCTTTGTATCTTTTACTGTCTTTAATTTTGGCCTGTATATGTATATGTTTCGCTTCAATTAATATATGGTCTATCTAATTAACTGTTTGACCATCTGGTAATATGCAGGTACCTTTAGAAATCTCCTTGTGGTCAAAATATGTGCTGAGAATGCGCATATTGTTTTCAAAATCGTCTGCCATTTAGATTGCTATCTGGGTGTTGGTTATTTCCGTCAGTTATTTGTATATAAGAATTCTCCCTGTCAACTTTTGAGTTAAAATCTCAAAAAAAATTATTTTTTTTTATTGTAGTTTTTTATAGTAGTAATCTTTAATATTCTTGTCGTGAACTTCTGTTGGCGCATTTACATTTATAAATATTATTTTTCTGTATTTTCCCCTCATTTCTTACTAACATAATCGGCTTGTTATGATCTCAAAGTTCACATCTTGTTCTGCCATTTTTTTTTACCAAAAACCCCCTACCCCAAATAGTCTTCCATTGTCTCCACTCTTGAAGAATATGTAGTTCTTAATCTCTGTGCAGAAAATTACCTTTTGTTTGGTTTTTTGGGTAGCTGCAATATCTATACCGTTCTTCTCTATGGCATCCGCTAATTTTTTCAATGCGCCTGTTTCAAATGTTCCTCTAACAATCCATTGTCCAATTAAAATCCTTTTTCGTGCTTTCTTCGATTAGATTTTTCTAGTCGTTGTACTTTGTCTTTTTTATAAACCGGGTTCCATTTTCACCATTTGATATTTACGCATAGTTTTTGGTATCCTACCTTTGCGTATCTTCCTTTTCCCCTTTCCTCTCTCGCTAAACTCCCTTAACTCCTTCTGTGTTTTGGCTTCAGATCGTGTTATCACTCTCTCTGAAATATTGCGTTCCTTATAAGTTGTTTATAGTTGAAGGTGTCCATTTTTACTACTGCAATTAGTGGTTTTCCGTTTATGAACCTTGATTTACTGAACGTCATTTATTTTTATTTTCACATTCAACTTATTTTCTATAAAGTTTTTAGCATCTAATTTCTTCATCTTACTTAAGTTCGAGCACTTTAATTACAACATTATGTTTTCTTATTTGCTTATCAATTTTCTCACTCTTGTTCTCCAAAAAGGTAACTTTGTGCTTTAGCTTTAGATTTTCTTTTTTTAAGTTACAAATTTTCTCTTGAAAGTTTTTTAATCTTTTCTTATTGCTTTTATTTCGTGCATGAGATACATTGATATTTCATTTAATTATTGGTTTTTACACCTTTTCTTAATTGGAAATCCACAAACTTCATCCTTATTCGTTTACCTTTTTCTTCTGCTATCTTCAATGGATGATTCTTTACTATCATAAATCGTTAGATTTTTCTTTGTAGCCATGGCAGTTTGTTAGTCTAATAATTAATTTAGACAATAATTCCCCTACTTTATTCTAGATGAGATGTTACCTTTTGTCAGGTTTTAGTGTAAGTCTATGTACTATTTTGGTATAATTTTTTATTACGTGTCAATAATTATTACTCCTTTTATCAACAGTTTCCCGCACTGCAAACACTGGCACAATTTTCAAGTAAATATCGGAGCCGATTTACACACGTCTACCTCATTTGCAGGTTGATAGCAATATTATATCATTTGCTTATCTTACTTATTTATTAAATTAGTTAAACATTTTCACTACTACTCCAGTACCAAAAATATACTCACTTGACTTTTATGAATAAACTGTGTCCATATATGGTCACAAGTTTTGGCTGGGTTCTAATACATGTGCATATTAGACGATCATAATTTCTACTGAAGTATATGTGCATTTTAAATGCTTTATATTATAACCAAAAGCTGGCCACCTAGTTTAACCACCTATCCACTTATCCAATTATAGATGATGTTACATTGTACAAAATTTAGTATTACTTATTTGGACGTTATGTTATTATGTATCAGTCACGATAAGTCAATGTCAGGTAGGGTCGTTACACAGATGGGCATGTATTTTGATACAAAATGACTTCTAGAGGTTTAAGTGAAATTGAGCTGCAAGAAATAATAGACGAATTGAGCAAGATTGAGTATGAGTTTTATGTTGTTGACTCAAAAAGTAATCCAGACGATAGAGACTTATTTTCATTCTTTAGTGATTCTGATGTAAGTGCAGCTCCGAAAAAAAGTAGAGTACGAGTAAGTTTTCAAGTAAATAAAGACACCAGAGCTGCTAATGTCATTTGAAATGGTTTAACTGTAAATATTTTCGGAGATATCTTAGAAAAAAGTGACTTAGATGAAAACAGACAACAGGAAATCGGTGTTATTTGAGGCGATTGTGTAGGTAAGAAAATAATATAAAAATTGCAAAAAGTATTGTGACTATAATAACTATCTTTTAATTAAGTTACAAGATTTTTAATTTAATGAGGACAATGGATTTCCCATGCCTTTTTTTAAAGATACAAATTGTGATGAACCTATTGACTTTTACCTAACTTTTATAGTTGACGTTATACCTCTCATCGTGTGCATGATACAAACCGTTATGCAGATCAACAAATAATATCTGGGATAGTAAATGAGACAATAAAAGACTAAAATAAATAAATAAAAGTTCTTTGCTAGATTAGTAGAAAAATACCGATAAGTCAAAAATTTTAACAATTCTGATGTTGATAGATAGATAGATAGATAGATAGATAGAACGTTTATTGACCACTTTACATAAAGTTTGAAGTCCGTATAAAAAATACAATAAAAGATATAATAATGTAAACTTAAAATTAACTTAACCATATTGGCTAAAGTAATATACATATGTAAGTATTAGCAGAAGAATTAAAATTAAAAATTTAAGATAAAAAAATCTCTAACCAAAAAAAACAAACCTAAACTGTCACATAAAAAATCTTTGAAATATGGAAGTAACAAAAATGTGCAAATAATTAAGAATATTCCCGAATCGATGACTAAATAAACTAATACATAAAACTTAGTACATTTTAATAGCAATAATACAATGTGATATGTAGATAGTAAATCGACAGTATTCTGACCAAACTGGGTACACGTTATAAAGGTGTATTGAGGTATTCTGTCTTTGAGTAAAAACAATATGTTAAAAAATGCTTTCTGATCCTATTTTTAAACAGTGGTGGAGACAGAATTTTTATTTCGTTAGGCAGATAGTTATACAAGTGAATATCAATTGAATTCTTTGTGCTCTTTGATAGTCTGAATCGTTGTGACCTGATTAAATCCCTCGATCTTGTTAGATGATCATGTAATTGGGAGTTTATAGTAAACTTATTTTTATTATCGTGAATTTCCAACAGTGTTGCATACATATAAAGCGAAGGTAGAGGCATAATACCCATGTTCAAAAATAATGGTTTACAATGATCCCTTAAATCCGCTCCAGCAAGTATCCTCACCACCTTCTTTTGTAATTTAAATATTCTGTCGGCATGACCAGAGTTGCCCCAAACAGCTATTCCATATTGTATATGACTATAAAAGTAACACATTTTAAGGGTACTTTTAGGTACCAAATAAACCAGGTTACGCATTACAAATATTGTACTGGCGAGTTTAGAACTTAAGTTGTCTATATGGATGCCCCAATCTAAGTTGTCATCCATAAAAATCCCTAACAATTTGATGCTATATCCAAAAATGTGTCTTCGATCTGAACTAAAAACTATATTTTGATTTTTATCCTCGTTTAGTTTTAGTTTATTATGTGTAAACCAGTTTTTAATTTTAAGCACATCGTTTCCTATTTTGTTATTTAAATTATATTGATTCTGGTCGGTACTAATAACGGTTGTATCATCTGCAAAACATATACACCTTAAGGGGTGGGTATAATGAAATATATCGTTGAGATATAGAAGAAAAAATGTAGGTCCTAATATAGACCCTTTGGGAACTCCATGTTCAACATTGTGAAAATTGGAGTAGTTATTATTTAAAAAAACCGCCTGTTTTCTGTTTATTAAATACGATCGAAATAAATTAAGAGCATTTCCCCTTATGCCATATTTGTGCATTTTGTCTAAAATTAAAGTGTGTGAGACACAATCAAAAGCCTTAGATAAGTCACACAATGTTAAAGACACGAAGTGACCTCTCTTTAGGCCATCAACTACTTCCCTTACAATTTCCTGAATTGCTTGAGTAGTGCTGCATTTTTTTCTGAAACCATATTGATTACAATGAAGTATTTTGTACTTTTCTATGTACTCTATTAAGCGGTTATTCAAAATACTTTCAAAAATTTTACCAAGAATGGGAATAATAGAAATAGGGCAATAATTTTCAATTTCTTCTGGAGATCCTTTTTTGAGTAGCGGTAACACTTTTGTTACTTTTAATACATCGGGAAAAATTCCTTCGATAAGGCAAAGATTATAAAGTATGACCAGTTTATCAATAATAATATCCAGAGTTTCTATCACTAATTGTTTGTTTAAGAAGTAAAAATCAGTGCATTTTAAGTTTTTCAAGCTGTATAATGTATTCCTAACTTCAGTATCACTAACAGGTGTTAAAAACAACGAGTGGCAAGGGGAGTATATTCCCTCCAAAAAATTCATGGCATCATTTTCATCTGTCTCATCTAACGAGTTCAATATATTTCCCGCTACCGAAGTAAAGTAATTATTAAACTCGTTTGATGAAATATTACATGAAGTTACTTTTTTATTTTGAGTTTTATTCCTATGATAATTGATGACTTTCCAAGAATCTCGAGATATATTATCAGATTTTAAGAAAAACTGCTCATATGCCAGTTTTTTCTTTATTGATATTGTTAATTGATAGTGTTTTTTGAATTGATTATACAGAGTGTAATCACTAGTAAGGTTAGCAGTAATTTTTATCTTCGAAAGGTTTACTCGCATTTTCCTTAGTTCATCGTCAAACCAAGAAATGCTGTTGCCGTCATACGGCAACACGGCAAGCAGGTGTAAAGACGTGTGAAATGTCTCTCCAAAATAAATATTGTAAAAAGTGTAAAAAAACTGTAGTAAATGGAGTAAAGTGCATAAATTGTGACGCTAGCATCCATGTGAGTTGTGCTCGAAAGAGTAACAATGTTAAGTTTATAAATGACGAGTTGATTGAATGTTGTTTACCAGTGAAACCTGAAGATCAAATATTTTTGGAAGCAATGGATAACTTAATAACAGATGATAAGGTAATTGATATTAACATATTCAAATATATAATTAGACAAAAAATACCCTAATTAAAGAGCTATACGGAAAAATTGATCTTATGAGTCAACATATTGATTTACTAAAACAATTAAATTCGCAAAAAAATGTTGTCGAAAATCAAGAACAACTTATACATCAAAATAAGGTAATAAACAAAGACACACTTATGGATTCAGTCGAAACAAAATCAGTTCGTCAACCCATCAACGCGAACAAAGATCGCACTGTTGCCAGTTCTTCCCAGAAATGTGAAGTTACAAAGAAAGATGTTTCAGAAGCGATATTACAAGTAACTACAGAACAAAAGTTAAATGAGTACATATACGTAGGTGAAAGTAACCAGGAAAAATCTGAATGGACAGAAGTAGATAGAAGGAAAAAAAGAAAGCATTTAGTTGTGGGAAAAAACACTGAAATGATATTAAATGGAAAAGAAATCAAGGGAGTACATAAGTTGATAGACCTACATGTATACAGGGTCGACCCCGATATGACTGCGGAAAATATGAGGGAACTTATGAAAACTACATTTCCCGAAGTAGAGGTAGAATCCCTAAAATCAAAGCATCCTGATATTTACAGTTCATTTAAAGTTACAATTTTTAATAACAATTTTAAAGAAGCTATGTCTCCTAAAATATGGCCATGTGGAGCTCACGTACAACGTTTTTTTCACGTAACACCCAGAAAGCCGCAAGAGATGTAGATAAAAGTGTACGAATAGAATCAGCGGTAGTGCAAAAGAATATAGGAAACACCTGTTTTTGTGAAAGTGATATGATAAGTTCTGATAAACAAAAGTTGGTAGTAAATCCTGACCAAACCAGTTTGGTAAGAATTTTTCATATAAATACACAAAGTTTATTAAATAAAATTGATCAACTTAACATTTTTTTAAAAGATAAAACTTACAATATTTTGTGCTTTTCTGAACATTGGCTTAGAGAATCTGAATTAACAACAGTGATAATTGAGAGATACTTTTTATCAACTTGTTACTGTAGAAAAAGTAGAGAACATGGGGGTGTTGCTATTTTCTGCGATGGCAAAATATCTACACGTCCAGTTTCTTTAAATGATATATCTTGTGAATATGAAGGTGAATTTTGTGCTTTGGAAATTATAGATATAAAAACTATTCTAGTATCAGTGTATAGAACAGGTAACGCAGATTTCCAAATTTTCTTAGGCCTATTTGAAAAATTATTAATATTCTGTTCTAATAATTATGTTCAAACAATTATAATTGGGGATTTCAATATTGATTTCAAAGGCACTTCAAATGAATTAAAATATTTTTCCGATCTAATTTCTTCTTTTGGTTTAACTATGAGGATTGATGAATTTACAAGAATCACTGCTACATCAGCAAGTTGTTTAGATAATATTTTAACAAATATAGATAATGAAATAGTTGGGTGTGGTGTTGTAGACCCATGCCTTGCTGATCATTGTGCTCAATTCCTGAATTTAAAAATAAAATCTGATCAAATTGACAATGATAGGATATTCAGAAGACACATAACATGTAAAGGCACCCAAATGTTAAAACAATCACTAAAATCTGTGGATTGGTCGTTAATAAACAATTCAATAACAGCAACGGAATTAGCTGAGTTTATAATTGACACATATGTAAAATTAACTGAAGTTTGCTTTCCAGTAAAAAAGTCAAGAATATGGATGGGATTAGATGGAAAACCTACACTAAACGGATATTTGTTTTGGAATTTACTGTATAAAACCGATGTGGGAAATTATGTTGGGTTCTATGTCGACTTCCGCTATCCATGGTGATATCGTCATAATTTTGTATTTTGGTGTTATTACCAATTGGATTAGGTTTTAAGTCGGTTGAATTTTGAACTTACAACAATATCAGCTCAGTTTAAATCAGATATATCTGATTTGGGGCTGGGACTTAGAGAAATCAATTTAGGGGCAATGTCAACATTTACGTCCATTATCAGTTAATCCGAATCTTTAGAGGGGTAAAGAGGATTCGAGATCGTTCGCCTGACGGCTAGGTGATTTCGTGTTGCAATCAAATGACAGTACAAAGCTGTCTACTTTAACGACTCTTTTTTTATGACAGATATATCGCTATCAACTGGCTTCTTGGTTCCTTCTTCCATCCCAGTACCCTTACACAATAGTTAACTGTGTGATGTGCAATTAAGGGGAATCCACTTACCTTTTACTCCCTTTAACCTCTAAAGCCGTTTCTGCTGGATGTAAAAAATAAATATTCAACAACCCACAGTATCATGCCAGACGCGCACTGCAGTTAACCTGTGTAATATAACGCTACCTATTAGAATAACCTCTAAGGAAAATCAATTTCCTTTGGTTTAATTATTTCATATAGTTACGTGTCCCGCTGGGCTTCTTTGTATTTTACCAATTTATGTCTATTCGATTTTACAATCCAGTACCTGACTCACTGGAGGTCTGATAATACCCGTGTTGAAGAATTAGCCTATAGCTTAATATCATACGTCTGCTCCGCTCATCTTCCAATGTCGAACAATACTGTTAATTTAGATGAAAAGCTTATTATATATTTACAATCTTAATACAATAAAAGGGATCTTGTCAAAAATATTTGCATTTTTCTAAGCGACATAGGTTTCTAACAATTTTAAAATTATTTTCTATTAAAATTATACCAATAAATGAAATTTATTTTCGTCAAACCTCTGGAAATGTGTAAAACATCGCGTCACTCCCACACGGCCGTTAGATTTTACATCAATCGATACACGCAAATCGCACCAGCAAAAAAAGTTACACACCGACCGTACGTGAAGATTAGATAATAGATTGGCAAGTAACAAACACATAATTATATAGCCCTACTGGCCACAGAAACTCAATTTCCTGGAAGCTTTGCGGTAATAGTCATCTGCAATATTGGATTTTTAAAACAATATCAGTGGGAGATTTTAAAAGAATATTAAAAAACTGACATTTCAATATAATATAAATAAAAAACAAAGTAAAATTAGATAAACCTTGCTGGGTTTAATAAACATATTAGGTTTAATATAAGCAATGTGTGTCTATTTATAATAATGATGGAAATTGATATTAGAACAAAATATAAACAGTCAACACCGTATCTAAATTTCCACATGTGGTATGTTTTACTCTAATAACAGCCTTATCAGAAGAGAAATTGTAAACTTACTATTGCCAAATTGTGCTTAATAGTTTTTAACACTCCCAACGGGATATTCTCGACTAACTTCTCTACCTATTAACCTTTCGTTATAATTAGTGAGGGAGACCTTCCAATATCTAATTATATATTGGGAGTTATATGAGATGTATATATTTTAAAACTGCTTGATTTTTAATATTCCGAGAAAATTAAATTTTTTACATTCTGTTATCTATCGAAAACTTTAAAGTTGTTTCTGAACTAATGAATAGTAATTTTTTATAATCGAGTGGTTGGCATGTGCTGAGCTAGTCTTAGCGTAAATAAAACTAGCTCTTTATTTCGTTACCACTTTTTTAAAACTTTTTACCGTCTGACCTATTTATATTTTCTGGATATCTGTCTTCTCGGTCACTAACAGTGATCTTATATGATAATCCTTGGTATTCATAATTTGTATCTTTATTATTTTTTCTGTATTTACCCAAAGAGTTATTGGGTTTTAGAGCTATTTTTATGAAATCATTAGTATGAATGTTAACAAACCGTTATCATGGAATTGGTACTAATTCCTTGCTATTATAATTTTAATTAAAATTGTCATTTTATTTTAATCCATATTCGTCATGTCTTGCCATCAACTTGATGCGGCTCACCTTAAGATTATGATAATCTTGTGACATAGGAATATTTATCAACCTGTGCAATGTAACGGTGTAAAGCTGTCACTTTTTGTAATTTTTTGGTCAAAAAAATTAGTTAAAAAGTCCATCAAATGGCGTTGGGCCAGATTATATAATTTAAAAGCCACCAATTTGCTAAACAGAAGACAATTCTCTTGCGCAATATGTCAGTCACTTCTAAAACTTTAAAAATAAATGGTTACGTGTCATGTAAGTAAAACTTAAATATCTCATAATAGTACCTTTTCTCATTATTAAATCTCAGAGAATAATTGGCAAATAATCCGGCTTATATTTAGTAGTTACCAATATTTATTTAATTTCATTTAAAATTAACTGGCATGTAAGATACAATACCTATTTTCTGATCAATTGTTTCCTAGAAAATTAGAAACTAGAAACATTAACTAAAACGGAATGAGGAGTCAACAAAAGCTCGAAATTTTAAAAAATACCTTTCTTTGACCTCTCCGACGAAGCAATTCGTATAAGTTGAAAAGACATAAACACAGGTGTGTGTAGTGTAGCAATGGGAAGCTAACATGAAAGTGATCGGATGATGGATTAAGAACTTATGAATAGTGTAAAAGTTACATAGAAGCCATTCCAATTCTAAGTCATTATTGTAGCACTAAAAGTTCACGAGGGTAAATTGGTGGTGGCAAAACCATTGCTGAACTTTACAGTGATAAGCAGTTGATATTTTTCAATCAGACAGCTTTAGTTTTTATAAACCCAAAAAGAAAAAATGCGAAGTTTGTCTAATTATCAATAATAAAAAAGTCATATCTTGAAAAACAACTTGCCTAGGCAAGAAAATGACCAAGAAAACAAAATTTCTAACGAGATTTCGTCTCTGGAAAGTAAAGTTTCTGCTAACATTTCTAAAGTAACTTCTGAGATGTCTGCCCTCGACGATAGAATATCTTCGTTAAAAAACCAAGTTGCTGCCGATATGTTGGCCTTCGAAGAAAAGATATGGAAAGAGATGGAAAAGAAGCTGGAGGAAACAGGGACAGCAGAGAGAGGAAACAATCCAATTACAGCAGAGACAAAAGAAGACGAGACGAAATGTAAGTTGAAAATACGGCCGAAATTTGAAGGAAGTGGAGGTTCTGTCCATGTGAAAGTCCCAACTTTCGACGGAAAATCGTCATGGAACAACTACATGAAACAGTTCGAATCAGCTGCAAGAGCGAATGGATGGTCTGAAAAAGAAAAGACTGTAAACCTGACTATCGCTCTTCGAGGAGATGCCTTAGATGTGCTTCAGACCATAGTCAAGAGGTTAAATATGCGATATGGCCACGAACATTTGGAGCATGTATATCAGTCGCAGCTTAAAAATCGAAGACAAAAGAAAGATGAGGCTCTTCAAGAATATGAGATAGATATTGCCAGATTAGTACGATACGCTTATCCAACAGCTCCCGAAGACATGATGGAAAAATTGGCCGTTCAAACGTTTATTGATGGTCTTCGTGATAATGAAATGCAGAGAACACTGCGATTAGCTCGTCACAAGACGCTGGTTGACGTCTTATCCGCCGCCCTCGAATACGAGTCAGCTACGCAGGCCTCTGGCGGGTACAGTAAAGTTAGGACTGTAAAATAGGAAGGAGATGAAGATAAACTTGACCAGCTCGTTAATATGATGAAAAGCATAACATACAAGAAAACGAAGACCATCAGATGCTGGAATTGTGGCAAAATAGGACACGTACGAAGCTCCTGTAAACACCCTAGGTACGACGCAAATCAAGAAACTCACCATCAGGAAAACTAGAACGGGTCGGCCTTAGGGGGGTAGCTTCGACCCAGAACTTTTCAAAAGACCCTCTTATACTAATAGCGTCTTTGAAATGTCGTGAAGATAGTGTATAGGTAGATGGAGAAATAAATGGTAAAAAGCATACGTTGTTGGTGGATACCGGAGCGCCCAGAACCATTATACGCCCGACAGTTATAAACAGCCATAAGAAACTGTTACCAACGAGGTTGCGACTTCGGACCGCTACAGGTGAAAATGCCAACATTCATGGAGAAATCCAGGTACAATTGGGAATTGGAGCAGAAAAGTTCGTCCATACTGTTATAGTTGCTGACATCGAAGAGGATGTTATATTAGGAATGGACGTAATGAATATGCATGGATTCCAATTGGATTTTAAGAATAAGGTAATCAAAGTTGGCAACGAGGAGGTATTTCTTCATCCACATAATGACAACACTGTGCAAGCAGCCATTACAGAAGATACAGTCGTGCCTGCGAGAAGCGAAACGATCATAGTGGCGCGACTACAGGGAATTGTAGACGAAGGGACACCTGTTATGATGGAGCCTTGGAACCACGACGATGAGGTTGGCCGTGGAATCATAATTGGAAAGGAATTGGTGACTTCGGCTAAAGAAATTCCTGTGAGACTTATCAATGTCAACGACTACCCAGTGACCATCAAGAAAGAGACAAAGGTAGGAACTTGTGTACCTGTGACATCCATAATCCGTCAGGCGACAACATCTGATAATTTCAATGACAAATTCGACCAAATGGTTGCAGTTGCTGGACAGTCTCTGAATCAGATTGAGAAAAGAAAATTAAGGGAATTTCTTCGTAGGTATCGTGATATTTTCGTACCGGAAGGAGGAAAGACGGGAAGAACTACCGTTGTTAAGCATAACATTGATACTGGTAATGCTAAGCCAATTCGTCAAATATCTCGACGATTACCACAGGCGAAAAGAGAGGAAGCTGAAACGATTGTTCAGGAAATGAAGAAAGACGGGGTGATAGAACCTTCTACGAGCCCATGAGTCTCTCCGGTGGTCCTGGTTAAGAAGAAAGACGGAACGACGAGGTTCTGTGTGGATTACCGTTTGCTGAACAACGTTACCAAGAAAAAAAGTTATCCTCTGCCTCGGATCGATGACACATTGGACACATTGGCTGGAAGTGGATACTGGCAGGTAGAAATGGACCCAGTAGATAAAAAAAAGACAGCCTTCACCACAGGATCTGGATTGTGGCAATTCAACGTTATGCCATTTGGACTCTGTAATGCTCCTGCGACATTTGAGAGGCTTATGGAAAATGTATTAAGAGGGTTATCTTGGAAAACATGCCTGGTTTATTTAAATGACATAATCGTCTTGGGGGAGACATTCGAAGATCATTTGAGGAATTTAGAAAACGTTTTTAATCGACTTAAAGCTGCCCAATTGATGCTAAACCCCGAGAAGTGCCAGCTATTTCAAGGTAAAGTCAATTATCTGGGTCATATAGTCAGTAAGGAAGGAGTGGCTGTGGATAAGGGAAAAATCGATTCCATTAAGGAATGGCCAAAACCAACTGACAAACATCAAGTGAGAAGTTTTCTTGGACTATGTACTTACTACCGGAGGTTTATTAAGAAGTTTGCAGATATCGCTAAGCCATTAACGCGACTTACAAAGAAAGCAAGAGAATACCGCTGGGATACAGACTGCCAAAATGCCTTTGAGACCTTAAAAAAACATCTAATAACAGCACCAATTTTAGGGTATCCAGTGCCAGAAGGAGAGTTCATCTTAGATACGGATGCAAGTAATGTGGGAATTGGAGGAGTGCTGTCTCAGATTCAAGGAGGACAGGAACGAGTCCTCGGATATTTTAGTAAAGTTCTTTCAAAACCTGAGCGGAATTATTGCGTCACGAGAAGAGAACTTCTAGCAGTAGTTAAATCAGTAGAGCACTTCTATCAATACCTCTATGGCAGAAAGTTTCTAATCCGAACCGACCATGCCGCCCTTAAGTGGTTGATGCAGTTTAAGAATCCAGAGGGTCAGATAGCCAGGTGGATCGAACGACTCCAAGAATACGATTTTAAGATTGAGCACCGGGCCGAAGTTAGCCACAGAAACGCTGATTCTCTTTCCAGAAGGCCATGCCCACTGCAACAAAACGGAATCCAAGGAAGCAGCAGTGCTAAGAACAACGATGGTCAACGACGACTGGACGCCTACTAAGATCAGAGAAGAACAAGAAAGAGATCCAGTTATACAGAAAATTCGAAAATGGAAAGAGGAAAACCGTCGACCACCTTGGCAAGAAATATCAAACCTATGCTCAGTAGTTAAGACGTATTGGGCCCAGTGGGACTAATTTATCGTGGAAGATGGCTTGCTTAAACGAGTCCTGGAAAATGATGACGGTTCAGAAAAGAGAAGACAGTTGGTGATCCCAAAGAGGGGAATAGCCGAAGTACTTCGTCAGTTACACGACAGTCCATCAGGAGGGCATTTTGGTGTAAAGAAAACCCTTCAGTGAATTCGGGAACGGTTTTATTGGATGAACAGTTCCGACGACGTAAAAGACTGGTGTAAGAAATGTACTATTTGTGCTACGAGTAACGGGCCTTACCGAAAAAGGAAAGCTCCTATGAGACAATATAATGTTGGAAGCCCGTTTGAAACAATAGCTTTGGACATCGCTGGGCCATTTCCAGAAAGTGAAAATGGAGACAAGTACATGTTGGTAGTAATGGATTACTTTACTAAGTGGGTCGAGATTTACGCACTTCCCGACCAGAAGGCCGCCACCGTTGCAGATAAGGTGATCCAAGAATATATCAGCAGATTTGGAGTGCCTTTGGAGATCCAGAGTGACCAAGGCAGAAAGTTCGAAAGCGATCTATTCCAAGGAATATGTGATAGACTAGGCATGAAGAAAAAAAGAACTACCGCGTATCATCCGCAATCGGATGGTATGGTAGAACGGATGAATAGGACAGTTGGCAAGTATTTGACAAAGATGGTGTCCGATCATCAGCGAGACTGGGACCAATACCTTCCGTTCTTCACAATGGCCTACAGATCTGCTGTTAACGAATCAACAGGCCAGACACCAGCCAAAGTCCTATTCGGACGCGAAATGCGACTACCTTGTGATCTAAGTTTGGGTGTCGACCTGGAGAAGATGTAGCAGGTGAAGATTATGTGATTAAATTACGAAAAAGAATGGACGATGTACATGAGTTGGTCCGTTCCCACCTTCAGATCGCTAGCGACAGAATGAAGAAACGGTACGATACACAAGCCGAAAAGGGTTGCTTTAAGAAGAACGACACAGTATGGCTGTATAATCCCAAGAAACGAAAAGGTTGTTCTCCCAAATTGCAGCAGTTTTTGGAAGCACAGCGAGGTCGTTCGTGAATGCGAAGTAAGTTGTACCCTCTCTGTATTCACAGTTTATAACCCCGTCATATGTTGGGTTTCATAGCGTCAATTCCAAGACAGTAACCATTACATTTTCTCTCCTCCATTGCCTTCATTACCCCTTTCCACTCCAGTAAATTGAATGCATTTCTAACATAAAACAACAGCAGAGTCGCCCAACGGTGTTCAAATCTTTGTTGCGCAGTGCATCGAGTACACTCACGATTGCATCAATCGTGCTTTTTCCTTTACAAAAACCAAATTATCTTAAATATAAACCACCTCGATGTTTGGGGAGTAGTACTAACCTCCAAGCCCTCTAAGTGTTAGGAAAGGTCTGTCCTTCCAGCAGTGAAATAATGTATTCCAGAAGCCACGCAGGCTCCGCCCTAGATCCTTTACCTCCTCAGATAGTATCTGATTCAGTCTGGAGACCTACAGGTCTTGAGTGAGTCCAATGCCTTGATAAGTTCACTCATGGTAAAGGGTATGGCCCGATCAGCTCTCTCGTCTCCCCATACTCCATGCCATCTGCCGACCGGAAACACCTCTCGTGTTTCCTCTAGCTTCTTGTCCATAGGTATTTCGGAAGGAGGATTTGCATGGAAATTCTTCATGGCAATCCTGTATCCCTGACTCCGGATATCCTCATCCAGCTTTTTACACAGCTCTTTCCAATGCGTGTTTTTTCTGTACGAATTTTTACTGTAAAATTTCCTATTTCGTGCGCGGCACTCTTCTTCGATCTTCTCGATGAACTCAAGATTGATTCTCGCTCTACCCCTTGCTCTTGTTAGTCTTTTTCTCATAGCTATACATTCATTTCTCAGAGCCTTTATGTCTGCATTCCACCAGTATGGCATCCTGTTGACATCTCGGCAACCTATCTAACTTCCTTCCATCGCTTTTTTCTAGGTTTTCCATCGTCGCTGATTGGCCTTGCATAATGCTAACCCTTTATTTAATCATTTCTTCGTATCATCATTATCCAGCCCCGTTTTCACATCCATTGTTGGATATAGGCCTCCTCCAAACGTCTCCAGTTCTCTCTATCTCTAGCTGCTGCAATCCAGTTTGTTTCTATTCTCCTTAGGTCGTCGGTCCATCGGGTGGGTGGTCTGCCTCGACTTCGCTTGTCGGCTCTTGGTCTCCACTCCAATAATCTCTTCGTCCATCTTCCGTCTTCCATTCTAGCAACATGTCCAGCCCACCTCCACTTTTGTTTATTGATTCGCAGTATAATATCGTCAACGCCAGTTCGTCGGCGTATCTCCTCATTTCTCACGCGATCTTTCAAGGTCTGACCCAGCATTGATCTCTCCATTCGCCTTTGTGTTACCCTCAGTTTTTCGGCAGTAGCTTTCGTTAAAGTTAGGGTCTCTGCTCCGTAGGTCAAGACTGGTAGGATGCATTGGTTAAATGCCTTCCTTTGCAGGTGAATTGGAGTATTTGTTTTAAAAATGTCTCACATCCTTCCATATGCCGCCCTTCCCAACGTGATTCGTCTATTTAGCTCGCAGGTTTGGTTGTCTCTGGTTATTCTGATTTCATGACCCAAGTATGTGTATTTATCGATTAATTCTACCTTGTTGTTATTGATCTGTATCTCTTCGCTGGGAACCATATTGGTCATCATTTTGGTTTTCTCGAAATTTATCTCCAGCCCAGTTTCTTGTAGTATGTAATTCAGTTCTTGGAGCATGTCTTTGATCTCTCCCAGATTATCTGACAGAAGCACGATATCGTCCGCAAAACGTAGATGGTTTAATCTTTCTCCATCGATGGATATTCCTTTCTGTTGCCATGTTAGTCTTTTAAATGCATACTCAAGAACGGTAATGAACAGCTTTGGTGACATGGTATCACCTTGCCTGACTCCCCTTTTTATCTTTATCTTATTAGTTGCTGAATGTAGACTTATGGTTGTTGTGGCATTATCATATATATTTTTAACTATATTACAATATCTGTGGTCGACCCTGCAATCTTGTAGTGCTCTTAAGATGGACGGTAATTCCACTGTATCAAACGCCTTTTTAAAGTCTACAAATATCAATGCCAAGGGACGGTTATATTCGTTAGTTTTTTCTATCAGGGTTTTTAGGCACTGCAGGTGATCATTTGTGCCGTAATTAGGGCGGAAACCAGCTTGTTCCCGAGGTTGGTAAAAATCCAGCTTTGTCTCTAATCTGTTCGTTATTATTCGGGTGTATAATTTATAAAGATGGTTAAGGAGACTGATTGGTCTGTATCTTTCCAGGTCTGCTATATCTCCCTTCTTGTGTAAGAGTACAGTTATTGAATTATTCCACTTTGTTGGGATATTTTGATTCCATAGACATAGATTAAAGAGCTTTTGAATTTTGGTTATCAGTACTGAGCCTCCTATCTTTATCGCTTCCGTGACGACACCGTCCTCCCCCGGAGCTTTGTTATTCTTCATCTTTTTTAGAGCCTTGTAAATTTCGTCCAAGGAGATTTCTGGGATATCTTCGGAACCCTGATTTTGAACCTTCCTCTGCTGATATTCAACTATATCTAGAGTCGATTGGTTGCTATATAATGTCTCATAGAATGATTCCACAATTTGTAACAAATGTTCTCTGTTTGATGTGATGTTGCCATTTCTATCCTTGAGTTTGACTATTTGTTTATTTCCATTTGTGAGTTTGCGTCTCATTATTTTCATACTCTTATTTTCCTCAATAGTTTTGATGATTTTCTCATCTTTGTATTTTCTTAGGTCTCTTCTTATTTCTCTTGATACTTCCTTGTTTATTTTATTTATATCGTCGTTACTAGAGTTTTCGTCGCTTCTCAGTATTCTTCTTTGTTCCATTTTTTTCTGTGTGTCCAGACTAATTTTTTCTTCCTTTACGCTTTTTGGGCAGCATTTCTTTTGAGCTTCTGTTATTGCTTCTACTATTATGTCATTTAGGATGTTAATATCATTTGTTGATGATTTTTCTTGAAGAAATTTACCGATATGATCTTCAAAATTTTGTTCGTTGTTTGGATGTGTCCATATGTTTATTTGCTTCTTTTTTATCATATTGTGTCGTTCATAGTTGGTATTTAACACAATGGTGGCTCTCACCATACGATGGTCGCTTGATTTCGCAAATTTATTTAGCACTGTCACATCTGTAAATATGTATCTTTTATCAGTGATAAAGTAATCAATCTCGTTTGTCGTCTTCCCATCTGGGCTTTTCCACGTCCATCTGCGGTGAGGTTTCTTGTAGTAGTAACTGTTCATTAGGAATAGGTTTTTCTCTAGTAAGAAGTTTAAAAGAGTGTCGCCACGGTCGTTCCGTCCCTGACTTCCAAAATTTCCAAGAGCAGTTTCTGCTGGATCCAGTTTTGTTCCTATTTTGGCGTTAAAGTCTCCACATATAACTGTGAAATGTGTACGGTCGTTTGTGATGGCTGTGCTTAAATCATCATAAAAGACTTCGATCTCCTCGTCTGTATATTCTGTTGTTGGAGCATAGGCTTGGATAACTTTTAGATAATACCTAGTATCTATTTTGAACGTGGCATATGTAACTCTAGTGGATACTGATTGGACAGTTTTTAGATTTCCTGCTAGCTGTTTGTTTATAAAGAATCCGACGCCTCCTACTGACTTATGTTGTTCTCCGTGATAGTAAAACAAGTGACCGGATTTTAGGGTCTCGAGGCCTTCACCTCGCCTTCTCACTTCACTAACTCCGACGATGTCCCATTTGATCTTTTCTAATTCTTTTTCCATTTCTTTAAAGCTTTCATCAGAAAGTAGAGTTCTAGTATTCATGGTTGCAATTTTGAAAACTGTTTGTTTTTTAAAGCATACTTTTGTCAAATTTGTGTCCCCCCCAGAATCCTTGGGACAGACTGATAAATCAGTGTGAGAGTGTCTACTCACCTGGGGTAGTTTCCGTTTTGTTTTAAAATCTGACATTTGTAAGGGTTTTTGGCTAAGTTCAATGCCACGCGAGCCACTGCGTGCTGTTTTCTTCGTATACTTTTCAGTTATTCCCATTGCATCTGCCCCAACGTCCCAGACGCACGGAGCACGTCAGTAGTCTTAGTTCCGGTTATCGACAACCCGACGTACCAATGTTTTGTTCCGGTGAATGCTGACAAAACCTTCCAGCCTCTTGCTTTCATCGCTATTACTTGTGTCAGTATGGTCACGTTGATATACGTACTTATATAACTCCTAACAACCGTAAGTTTCAGACCTGTGTTTAGTACCACCAGGTCCAAAGTACTCACCCAGTCAGTATCCTGCTGCATATGTCGATAATGCTCCCTCCGCTGCTTTTGCGTTAAAATCGCATTCTCCTCCTATGTTTTCCACTTCTTGTATGATCTCGTCCATCTTCATCTCGTACTCACTTTCACGTTTTGAGAAATATAACATCAAACTAGCCGCACTCCCTTCAACCGAACAATTACATATCCTTCTTTCGGCTTATTTTTATACACTAACAGCTTTATATTGTAGACTCGTGCATCAGGCCTTCCAGTCATATCCACAAACCATCCTCTTCTCCTCACCTCTGTGTTTGATTTGGCTTTGTCGTCACTAGCACATCCATGTTATGTTCTACTGCAACAGTCTTAACAAGATCATGTGCTAGTCTTGCCGCTTTCACGTTAGTTTGAAGCACCCTCAGCTCTCAAATCTTGTTTCCTGTGTTTGTTATTTCTTAGCCTAGGCCTTCTTTCGCGCTCTCTTTCGTACTGTTTCCACTCGCGCACTTGTAATAAGACTATTCCTTAGTGATTCCTACTTTCAACCAGTCGGTTGAACTTTGGGCATATTCTTAAATTCGCCACATGCCCGGTCACGTCGCAGATGAGACATCTGGTTGTTTCTTCCTTGCATACCAGCGCTATGTGACCCTCTTAGCCACATCGAAAGCAGCATCTTCGTCTGTTTTGTCTCTTACAGTGGTATTTTTTGTGTCCAAAGGCAAGACATCTCAGTCATCTCGGTATTTCTACCCCCGATTCTATTACTTGACAGGATATATAGTCTACCTTTATTCTTCTAATTTTCAGGATCTTTTTGGCCACGTCTTCATCCACATCCATTAAGGCACTCATCATCCCTCTTGCTTCACCTCGTCTCTTGGTTTAAACTTTTATAACCACAGTCACGGTCCTGCTCTTTGCCAGTATTGGGTGAGATTTTCTACACCAAGATTCTTTTCCTCACGATGCCTCCTTTTGATACAGCTCTCGATACGCATATATTATTTGAGAGAAATTTCTTCACTTCCTTCACCTTTTCGCTTCCATCGCTCAATTTCAGTTTTATTCCTTGGTATCTGGTCTGCCTGATCCTTTTTATATCTATGTCTTTTCTTCCTAACAGTTTGTTTTTCACTTCTGTCATTGAAACCACAAATAATCGATCCACATTTTCTTCGATTTGCTAATGATTACCACTCCATTTTGTTATTTGTGCTTGATGTTAATGTTGGCCCACCTTCTTGTTGTTTTTTACCTAAGAGCGTGATTGTCAAATCCTTTCCTCTTAGAGTCCCTTCAGAATTCTCCTCGTTGTCTCAACTCCAAGTGCTGCCAGCGTGTGGATTTAAAAAAAATGAATACATTATTGACTTAATACATAATGTTACCTATTTAGCATTAACATATCTGGGATAACTATATATTTACGTTATTCATCTGTCAAATTCACGTCGGATATTGTAGCTAGTAATGTGACGTCCCAACCGTCGTCTAACAGCGACATGTAAAAATATCAACATGTTCAATCCATAGTATATTATATCGATGATCAAATGATATTTATTTATATTTTATTTTAATTTAACATTTTGTTTAAATTTGTCAGGTCTGTGAGAAGGTCAGAAGTAAACAAAGTATGATTTATTATTATTTCAACAAGTGGCGTTAAGCGCAAACATATTTTGGAATATAACATAATATGTTTAAAATATAAATAATAATAAAATATAAATAATCAATTCACATTATTCAATTTCTAAAAAATAATATTTAATTGTTAATAATATAGACAACATAGTAAAAAGCTATGCGCTAGTCAACTGTACCGCCCGTCTTTTTTATTAAACATAGCTAAAACTTTTTTTATCAAAACAGGTACCCGTTACTTAAAAAGCGTGGAACAGTTACATTATGCCACTGATTAGAAAATGTACCCACCATTCTTTATTAATTTTTTAAGGATCTTGGAATAATATAAATAATCAACGATGGTTAAATTTGATCTGACTGTGAGTAAAGATTTCGTAATATATTTCTTATTTCCTGTTCTGTTGCATTAAAATTGACTTATTTTTATTTTCATAGTTTTTATACGTTTTTGTTAATATTTATAAGCAATAAATATGATATAAGGCCAAATCTTATTTTACTTCTAAATTTTTTAATAAAGTTTAATCATTTTGATTGTAATAACGCTCCATGTGCATTTTTCAATCATCAATTTAATTCAGAACTGAGACAAAAATGTATAAATATATAACAAAATTAAACCATTTCCTAATTATTATGATCATATAAATTATTACCGTAAATATTAAATTTTCGGAATAGCTCGTTTTTCTTGTTTTTCTTAAAACTGTTAATCGCAGATGGATTGTTAGTGCACCGATCCTTCTTCTCTGATTGGTAATTAATATTATGGTGAATGGACTTATGATATCAAATTAATGGTGTAGGCGCGGGTTGTAAAGCAAAATTATATAAATATTTGTTTTTGTTATCTGACCGTAAATTCTCAATACAACTTTGTATAAGATTTAGTGAATTATTGTATTGTTGGAATTTAAGTAAACAATGATGAAGTTTATAAAGAATATAGAGAAAAATATAGAGAAGTGAAAAAACAAATAACACAGCAAAAGAATGAAGAATGGGAAAGAATCTGCTTAAATATTGAAACATATATAGGAGGTACAAGAACTTCGGAGTCATGGAAAGTACTGAGAGGATTGAAACAAAACTCAAAAGAAAAAATTAAATTGGGAAATATACAGGACAAAGAATGGAAGGACTACTACAAGGTACTATTAACAGAACAAAAACCACAATTCATTGGAAAAGAAAACAGGCGAGACGAAGCAGATTCCCACAACAAGAAATAACAGATAGGGAAATGAGAACGGCCATAAAAGCAATAAAAAATAAGAAAGCACCGGGACCTGGAGGCATCTCACCTGAGCTTATAAAACACGGATCAAAAAAATTACACCGGATGATACAATGGATATTTCAGAAAGCCATAAATGGAGAACAGCTCCCAAAGGAATGGACGGCGGCATATATGACATCTATATTTAAGAAAGGAGATAGAAAACGATGCGAAAACTACAGAGGAATAAGAGTAATATCATCAATAGGAAGATTATATGGGAAAATACTGCGAGAAAAGATAGAGCAAGCGATAAAAGGCAAAATCGGAGAGGATCAGGCAGGCTTCACGGCAGGAAGATCATGCATAGACCACATATACACACTGGAACAACTGTTGGAAAAGAAAAAAGCAAAAAATAGAGATATACACTTGGCATTTGTGGACCTGAGAAAGGCGTATGACTCTGTACCAAGGTCAGAACTATGGGAGGCAATGTACAAATTAGAAATACAGACGGAACTTATAGAAGCTACAAAAGCTCTGTATAAAGAAAATAAAGTGTCCATTAAAATGGGAACAAGAATCATAGGAGACTTCACCACAACAAAAGGGCTCCTGCAGGGTTGTTCCACATCTCCAACCCTATTCAAAATATACTTAGAGAAAGCCTTGACTACATGGAAAAGAAAATGCGAAGGCATGGGAGTACCGGTACGGAACGAATACCTATATACATTAAGTTTTGCAGACGATCAAGTAGTGATTACACAAGACCAAGACGACCTCAGCTACATGATGAAGAAACTACAAGAAGAATATACCAAGGCTGGCCTAGATATTAACCTCGCGAAAACAGAGTACCTATCTACAAGTGAAGAAGACATACAAGATCTACAGATTGATGACAACGTAACAATCAAAGGAAAGGATAAATTCAAATACCTGGGGTTTATAATCACAAAAAAAGCAACAACAGAGGAAGAAATTACACAAAGATTAGGACAAACAAGAACAGCAATCCGACAACATAACTCAGTATGGTGGGATAGACACCTAAATATGAAGACAAAAACGCAGATTTACAAAACATTAGTGCGAAGTATTATGACATAAGGGGCTGAAAATTGGATCATAAACAAGAAAAACAGCAGTAAGATAGTATAAACAAGAAAAACAGCAGTAAGATAGCAACAGAGATGGAATGCCTGCGAAGATGCTGCAGAGTAACAAGAATGGATAGGAGAAATAAAAGTAATAACGAAATAAAGCAAAGAACATCAATAGAAACAGACATACTAACATATTATATAGAACAAAAAAGACTAAAGTGGTATGGACATGTAAGAAGAACTAGCGACAGCAGATGGATAAAGAGAATAACCGAATGAAGGCCCATAGGAAGGAGGAAAAGATCACGACCCCGAAAATCCTGGAGGAACGAAGTAGACGACGCCATGAGTAAGAGAGGACTAAACGATGGAGAATGGAACAACAGAGAGATGGAAACGGTTGAGCGAGGGAAGACAGTGAATACTGTAGAATCCCTAAATATATATATAAATATATTTATATATATATATATATATATATATATATATATATATATATATTTATATATATATTTATATATATGTATGCTAGGGATAACAAAGAGGGATCGTAAAAGAATTGAATGGATACGGAGGCAAACCCAGGTGACTGATGTAATCCAAAGAATAAAATCCCTGAAATGGCAATGGGCAGGACATATGGCAAGAAGAACAGATAACAGATGGACCACTAGAACAACTATGTGGTACCCCAGGAACGCTAAGAGACCAAAGGGGCGCCCAAATCTCAGATGGGATTATGATATTAGAAAATTAACAGGAACAACGTGGTCTCGAATAGCACAAGATAGAAAAATATGGGCGCAAATGAGCGCAAATTATTAGAACAACGTACAACTAAGACATCGTCGAATAATAATAAGAACATAAAATAACATTGAAATAAGGGAGGCTGCACCGTAATTGGAAACGGTTGATAAAGCTGCACATGATGATGATGATATATATATATATATATATATATATATATATATATATATATATATGGAATTTAAGCAATTTTTTACAAGAAAAATAAAAATAGCTTTTTATATCCTTCCAACAACGGCTAGCCAAAAATTATTCTCATATTGCTGTCCCGGTGGAACATTGACGTAACTGCAAATTGATCAAAAATGAGTTTATGTCGTGATTGGGTCCAAACTTGGTTAAACCATTCGTCAGATCACTGTCAGACGTGTTGTTCAGCTTTTAGCCACCAGGGAGTAGATGCGTCATATTTGAAAAATCAGCCGATCTCGGAGAAACAACGACAGAATGTATAGTTGTGCTTCGATAGGTCGAGTGTGTGCTTGTTCTTACGCTGCTACATTGACGCAATTGTATTTTATGTTATTGTGGCTCTAAGGTTTTTTCACAAATACCCGGAAACATTGACGTAACTGTATTCTGTGTCATTTTTCATCTGGATTTCTCCTTATTGTGAGGCAACATTGACGTAATGTTGCCGTTTGAAATGTCCAATTAGCGTATCTGAAGAGAGAGAGACACAGTTTAAAGAGTATTGGTCATTAGGGTCCTTGCAAAGACAGTGAGATTTTTTGGCTTCTTGTATTCGGCCACTTGAGTTGAGCTACCAACGTATTTCTACATCAAAAACCACTCCCAGAAATACAAATTGTGCATTTTTTGTTACAGGCAAGGGAAAACAAGAACGGGTATGTAAAAGGTTTCTGATAATACTTTTGGAATAACTGAAAGAGCTATTCGCTGTATAATTAAAGCAGTTTCAAGTAAAAAAACTACTATTATACCAGAAGTTAAACGTGGGAAGCACGAGAGTCATAAGAAAATAAGTGACAAAATTTTGGATCCTGTTCGTAGCCATATAAATTTAATTCCACGAATTGAAAGTCACTATCTTTGAAATGATTCTTCGAGGCAATACATAGACGGTGGTTTAACTATTGCGGAACTTCACAGGAACTATATACAGGAACGAAAAGAAGCAAAATAAGAAGAGCCAGCAACCTACGATTGTTATTCTCGTATTTTCAACAGCGAATTTAATATAGGGTGCTTTATCCCGAAAAAAGATCTTTATGACCAATGCGAATCTTTTAAAAATGCCGGGGCAGAAGAAAAAGAGAATATACAAACAACTATTAAAAGTCATTTAGAGGAAAAGGATCTGAGTCGTAAAGAAAAAACTAACAATAAACTGAACACAAAAAATTCTGATAACAATATACATCTGGCTACTTATGACTTACAAGCAGTGTTACCTGTACCAATAGGACAAAGTTCTGCATTTTTTTACAAATCTCGATTAAACTGTTATAACTTTATAGTAGTAGAAGTAAAGGCGAAAAAAGGCGCCAAGTCTCCGAAACACATAGCACTTATAAAATTATTAAAGTAGATTTTGGAAAGAAGTGATGGGGAATAGAGGGGCAATAGAAGATCTTGCGTTTATTAATATCTAAAAGAATTGTCAATTACCAGCCTAGAAGTGTATGTAATTATTTATTTTGATAACTGTGGGAGCCAACAAAAAAATTTTTCTAATAGCCATGTACCTGTTTGCTGTCAATCCTTTGGACATCAATTCTATTACTAACAAGTACATTGTTCGCGGTAATATCAATGAAGGTGATTTAGTCCACAGCATAATAGAAAAAGCAGTGAAGAGGGCAACCAAATCAGGGCCTACATACATTCCCGAGCAATACGTTGACTTAATTAGGAATGCTAAGAAAACAGAAGCTCTTTTAACCGTTAAAGAAATGGATTTCACTGAGTTTTACGATGTAAAAGCACTGTACAATGAAATGGGACTAATCATCTCAGATCTCACCAAAGACGAGAAAGGCCGTGACTTCAAAATAACTAGAGTAATGTTACTTCAAATTTTAAAAGGAAAAGATTACTTCCTGTATAAAAAAAGTTATAAACAACCAACGTGGACAAAAGTTCATGTTTGCCAAAAAAGAAGGGTCAGAGTTCATCCGAATTGTTTTCACCGAAATGCCAGTAAAGTTGTGTAGGGCTTCCTCTTCAAAAATTACTTTAGGTGATAACAAACTAAAATATTTTAAACAGTTGCTTTCAAAACATATTCCTGGATTTTGTAAAGCCTTTTACGATTCAATTTTTCGTTGATACTTTTTTTGTAATTTAAATTTTATTTTTAACTTCCTTTTCATTAAAAATGTTTGCTTTTATTACAATTTTCAATTTGTTTATTAAATTTTTTCAATGACTTTTTGTTCTTATTTAGGATGCCACCTTTCAAAACTAGCTAGGTAACCAAAAATTTTACAAAATGAGTATGTATGTGGAATATTTTATCTTTAAAACTAAAATCTAAATTTTTCTTTCTAAAACAAAATTCTTAACTATTCATCCCTAAATTTGATCCCCAATTACAATTACGTCATTGTTGCCACGGTTATTTTGTGGCAACAATGACGTAATTCCAATTGGGGATCAAATTTATTGATCAAATTTAATTATAAAGTTTAATAAATGGCAAAATTAACTGGCATAATTTAAGTGGCTTATTGGCAAAAAATCTAAATTAACAATAAAGAGCATGACCCGTCACCCGTGAACCGTCACAGGCCTGTAACACCAATAATGCCAGCAATATTAAGAAATTGATGTAATATTTAGATTGTAACGAGTATATTGTAAATAAATAGTTCAATAGGAAAAGTGTACTAGCACATATATGCCTTAAATTTAAATCTTTATATATGCATCATAGACTCTAAAAAAGTATTTGACAAAATTCATCACCGAAAACCTGGGAAGATAATTAAATAGAACCTTAAAAGTCTTTTTGTAATGCAAAAACCTTAAAAAAAAGTATTTTTAATTACTATTTGTCTTATATACAGACAACATAAGAATAAACAGTTCTTATGTAGTGTCAATTACATTAAGTGCCGTTACTCTAATGTGATCTTATGAAAATCCTAGTAAAAAATAAATGAGCTTAATTTACCTATCGTAAATGTTGTTGAACCTATTCTATTGCTTCTCAACATATAAATTAAAACAATATTTTTAAGACAATTAAAACGAAATATTGAAGAATGTCGAAATGTCGAACATTCTACGGTCTTTTTTACATCTTTAGAGAAAAAAAGGAAAATCTGCATACAGACACCTGTGACTCACACAGGTAGTGTTGGGTTTCTAATACCCTAACAAAGATATACCCAGGTAGAGATGCCCGAGGGATTCAGACCTTTGACACTTCGCCCCGTCACCACTCCGAGATGGTCGGCGTCCAACTAAAAACCTCTCCACTGTCACACTAGACATCAAAATGGAAGGGCTGGTTAAGGCAAATATCTCTCCTGATGACCTGCTCTTACCCGATTCCCATTCTTTCTCCCACACGTTCATTAAGAAAACCACACCCACACGAACCACTAAAGACTTCCAACCCCCTGACTTAGCGAGGTTGCCATCTCTCTCGTGTCGTCTGTCTCTCATTTACTTCTATATCGGACTGCGACAGTCCAAACTCCACCGAGATGCTACTCGCTTGTTTTAGAATTGTGTTCTGAGCAGGTCCCTTATAAATTTGTGCATCCGTGTCCACCACCACTCATCCCTCATCATTTTCTCCACCTTCAGTTACACTCTCTTTCAAACTTGTCTCTTTCATTCGTCCAACGCTCACAATCCAACATCGTGTATGTCACAGTATTTGAGAGACCAAGTAAAGGCACTTATCGGACTGAGCCCTCCTAAACCTAAAAAGGTAGCTGCGGAAGCAGCCATGGCCTGTGAGAATTTGCGTCAGATAATAATCCAGGTGCCTATGCCCACATTCACCCAACTTCGAAGGTTTGGAATTAGCGACTTCGTCCACTCCGCCACATCACGTGTTGCCTCCCACTCCTGCTGCCACTGACTGATTGAAACTAATCTCTCGGCCAGTCCTATCTCATTCATCTCTCGCTCTCCAATGTTCCGCCCCCTATACCTACGAATCCTGGCTCTTACACCTGCCAGCACATGTAAAGTAACACAGCCGGTGATCACCCACAAAGCAGCAGCTGACACAGTACTGTAAGGACTTGCTACCCGCAGCAGACTAATTCTGTCCACGCGTACCATGAGCCTCTTAAACTATGAACTAAGCAATGAAAATTCAGTTGGTAACAAATAAAACATTCTTTCATAAATTAGAAAATTTTACTTTCATGACAAACTAAAAAATTATAAATAAATAAAATTATAAGTTTTATGGATTAGCTTATTGTCATATTAGTCTTCTTTTAAACAGAATTAATTTTAATATTTAATATTTCAAAAAGGATTGATATTTCATTACGACATATGGCAGTCAGTATAATCTTTTTCTGTTATTTGGTACATAACCATAATTTTAAAATTTGTTTTGTTCAAAAGTTAACCTCAATATAAGCTCCGTTGAAAAATTTAGATAATTTTTCATTTCTAAGAATTATTTCAATAGTTACAACTAGATGTAAAATTATTACAACTTCACCCAATATGTAAGGTTTGTTGATAAATTTTGTTAAATATTATTTGTAATAGTTATTAATGTAAATTAATAATAAATATGTAATGTTTCTCTCTAAACCAGGAGTTGTAGAATTATTTCCTTTAAAAATATTTTCACTCTTAAATATTTTTTAGAAAAGCCTTTCTTTTTATCCAGCACGGGGATATTTTTAAACGGCGTCCATTTCAAATAGTTTAGAAACTTTCTTGTGTGTGTATTGCCCAGGAAATGTCTGTGTTTTTTTTTATTTCTTTGTAGTTATCCCATCTAGTCCCCCCTTATTCAGTAACTTACGACCCAGCTATTCAACCAAAACAAGGGTGACCGTTTGAAAACGTTTTGGTTTGTTTGCTTACCCTATCTCCACCCCAAAAATTCCTTAGTCCCTACTTTCAATCCCCTATAAGTGATACTACAATGTGGTAGGCAAATTAAATCGTTATAAATTTAAAGTCATTTAAATAATGACTTTAAATAAACTGTCATTTACATTTATTTGCAATATCACAATCAGATTAATACGACTTGCAGCATTTTCCACATTATTAAGATAAATCCTTATGCTTTTATGGTATTAATATACTTAAGATATTATATTGAAAATAACTTCAGGTTTTGTAGTTGGCCCTGTTTTGAATCAATTGTTTTCATCTAGTAGGATGCTATCATTGCTGTTAGTTATTGTTACTGTCACTAAATATTCTAATTTTCGTTTTCAAAATCTGATTAATTAATAACGCCCCACCATAATAATTTTATCAATACTCAAATGCGAAATATTATGCTCTGTGTTTTTGTACAAGAAAATTATTCCTGTCTTTCTGCTGCACGAAGATATCAAGAAATGCACCCAGACAGGTTTCTATAAAATCGCCAAACTTTCATTAATATTTTTAGTCGATTAGGAGATAATGGATAATTTAAGCCTAAAAGTGATGTGGGATGACCTTAAATTTTAAAAGTTTATTAGAAGGATCATATTTTATTGCGAGTTGCTAGTTATCCTGAACTAAGAACTCGGCGTTTATTAGCAAATCTTACGGGGTGTTCCATAAGATGGTGGCAGACCAAACTTATGTGTGGCAGACCAAACTTATGTTTTTTTAAACGGAACACCTTATATTTTATTTTAAATTTGAAATTTGCTTCACTTCCACATCACAACAATGTAAAGTTTTATTATGTTATACCGGGTATTTAAAAAGTTATAACCAATATTACCTGAAAATTGTATCAATTTTAACTCCCTGTATAATTAAAAAGAAGTATAGAATGGCCCGTATTTTATATCACTATCGAAAAGTACTAATATCGTTCTTTAAATTTTATGAAGTACACCCTGTACCTAAGTACTTAAAGTTATTAGTTTTCTAGATATTTTTATTTTTCCATCAAAGTATTAATTTGGTAGATATTTTAACGTTTACCAATAATTATTGTAAGTTGGCCATGATTGATTTGTCGGAAACTGACAGTTTGACATTATTGTTTATTAATTCAGTAACGAAATAACGACACATAAATGAAACCAATTTATTTCAAATAAAATTTATAAAAAATAACCGCCAAAAATTAAAAAAAAAAATAACAAAAGATGGAAAAATAATAACTTATCTTACTTAAGTAAGGTGTTCAAAATGACCTCTTAAAACATATATGCATACTTAAAAATGCTCATTGAAATAGTTGCTTACTTTCTAAGCATTTGTAGAGAAATATTTTAAAATGCAATTCGGATTCTATTTTTCATATCATTCCTTGTTGTTGGAGGTATTTTATATACTTCGTTCTTAACGTAATCTCAAAAAAATGAGTAAATTTTATTGAATTCTGGTGACTTACTGGTCCATCCCTTCTGATCCATCTTTCACCAAACTGATCATTTAGTCCAAACAAGTTCATCACGTACTAATTCGTTTGTTCATGTATATTAAGTCGAACGTCTTCTAATAATATCGGTAACTGATTTACAATAAAATCTAAAAAAAATCTCACCATTTAAGTTATCTTTAAAAAATATGGTCCTACTACATGGTTACCGCCGATACCTCCCCACACATTTAGAGACCATCTTGTTTGACTATGTGTTACTATGTGGTATGGATTACTTGTTGAATATTAGTGAAAGTTATGCCTATTAACAGAACCGCTTCGATGGAATGTAGTTTCATCACCAAATAGGAAACATTCAAAAAAATCTCTCTGCTTATTAATTTTTTCTAAGGCCCATTCACAAAATACTATTCGTTTCTGAAAATCATTATTATTTAATTCTTGGTGCTTTTGAATATGATAAGGGTGCATTTGTTTTAGATAGAATGTTTTGAACAGAGTAGTAACTAAGTTCTTTTTCATTGGAAATACTCCTTATGTGTGGGTTTTCTGTAACTGCCATCAACACACTCATTTCGTTTTCCTCTGTCACACTAGTTTTTGTTCGTTCATGTTTTTCATAATTCACTGAACCAGTGCGGTTAAATCGATCTTTCAATTTTTCAAATGTATCGTGTCTAGGTTGCCGCATATCTGGAAACCGTTCTTGATAAATTCTAGCTGATAGTAATGAACTTAATTGCATTCCCCCAATATCCAGATCATATCTACCATTTCATCAGTAGTAAAATACATTATTGCTAATTTAAATTAAATTAATTATTGAATTACTAAATAATAATTGTTGCCGTTTAAGCTGTGGTTTAATACTGAATTAATAAACAATAATGTCAAACTGTCAGTTTCTGACAAATCAAACATGGCCAACTCATAATAAATATCGGTAAACTACACAAAAATTAGTACTTTGATGGAAAAATAAAAATATCTAGAAAACTGATTACTTTATATAGAGAGAGTACTTTATAAAATTTGAAGTACGATATTAGTACTTTTCGATAGTGATATAAAATACAGGGTTGTTCTATTTAATATTACCAAGAAAATAATGCACTTGCATTTTGACTTACCGTGTATTTGATTTAACTAATATTATGAAAAGGAATATGTTTTTAATTTTTAACAATTATTAAAAGACTATCGTTGTAATAGATCAATGTTTCTATACTCCTTTTTAATTATACAGGGAGTTAAACTTGATACGATTTTCAGGTAATATTGGTTATAACTTTTTAAATACCTTTTAAATAAGTAAATCAGATTTCAAATTTAAAATAAAATACAGGGTGTTTAAAAAAACATAAGTTTGGTCTGCCACTATCTTATGGAACACCCCGTAAGATTGTAACTAATTTTAAAATTTGGAGTTTTAAGCGTCCTACAATTTTTGTTAATACCTTTTTTTGTAATTTTTACAAGGTGGTTTATACAGAATGGAAATCAGCCTTATTGCCCTTTAATGGTAGGGAGCTATCTAGATCAGCAATTTCCTTATCGTTGGATTGGCAGAGGTAGTGAAGTTTCGTGACTGCCTAAATTTAGCTATTTTATTGCCAATCAGCCAAACATATTTTTTTAAGTTATAAGATCGTTTAATGAAAGAATTGACAAGCTTTTTGAGGTAAATTTGCGTCACATTAAATATTTTTTGTTATATAGTTTCTGGTTTAGTTAAAACGTATTTTTTGATATTTTTGTGTTATTAAATTTTTTTATTTAGATTATAACAAAATAGTTCCATTTAGACCCACAATTTGTTTTTAAATGATAGATGTATCTATTCGTTTGAAGCAATTTCAATAAATAGCATGTTTTTCTGTTAATAGTGAATAAAAATTATCTTTACTAATAAAAAGTGTATTATTTACGTAGAAGGTATAGGTAACTAGAAAAATTGCGCTAAAACAGCAGTTCCAATAGTGGCGTCAAATTTGAGAATGGTCAACCATTCACTTTCCCCTATCGTACGCCTCTGGTAGTAGCCAAAAAAGTTTATTTACCACAATATCGTAGGGTGGACGGTACCTACACTTTCTGCCAAGTATGACAAGAATATGTCAATTAGTTGTAAAGTACTTTGTACAAAATAGTTTTTAAATTTTTAGTAAGCACTCTGTAACTCAGTAAGGAGCAATATTTTATTTAAATGATTTGGACTTTTCCAATTAATAACGAAACACCTTGTATAAACCTTAATTATATCTGCAATAAAAGCATGATGAAAAAACTTTTCAGAAGACATCTCTTTAAACTTAAGTAAAGTTTACTACGGATAAAACAAGTTTTTCCTAAAATCATGTCGATTTATGATCGTCTTCCTCTTTGTGTGTAAAGTCTTAAAAAAAGGTCGTAAAATATTGAAATATAGCACATAAAGTCTGCTTTGTCAAAAGAACAATATAATTTAATATTAGGGTCAATAGATCAAAGGTTACGACATTTATAGATAACACTAAGTAGAAATAATTTATAACGGTACATATCTTGATACTTGATGTATAGTTCCCAAAGTACATACAAATTTTATACAGTCCACAGCCATATTAACAAGAACAACAATTTTGATGACATTAAAATTTAATTATATATGTGGTAATCTATCCATCAATGACAATTGAATATTTAAACCAAATGGGCTTTTATTTTCGTTTTTGTTTGCAATAATCGTGCTATGTAAACATCAGAAATTGGGGTTGGTGATTTTCGTATTTACGCTAGCAATTTCACGCTTCGTATGCATATGAATTTGTCGCTAAACGAATCTGGAATTGGATATTGCTGGCATCAAAATGATTTTGTAGTTGTTTCGTGAAATTAGTACATGATTGTTAAAAAAAAAGAAAAAAAGCAATCAGACTTAATTCCAAAACGTCGATATTAAATTTAATAATGAAATACTCGTTTACAATGTTTTTTCAATTTAGTGTCACAGGTGACAGTGAATCGTTAGGAAACCAGAGTTAAAATAGACATGCAGAATATACTGTAATTTTTAATCAATATTTTTTTGCTCTGTAGTTTTGATTCTTATGAAAATGTTTTAGAGAAAAATATATTTTTAAAATTTTATTGATTGTTCAATATATCGTTGCTGTAAAATCAATCCGACATAAGTGCAAACAATCGATTTTTGAGATAATAATATCGAAAATGTCTTTTTCTTTGTCTATTTTGATATCAAATCGTCATTAAATTTAAATGAAAAAAAGTCTGTCAACTGGCGTTGAGCCAGTGGTTATCGTTGGAATCACCACTTTGCTTAACAGAAGACAGATCTATTACTCAATGCGCCAGTTGCTTTCTAAACTTTAAGGTAAAAGATTACGCGTAGTTCATATTTATTATTATTAATGCGTTACCATTAAAAAAAAACTGACATGTAAGCTGACACCATAAGGTGAAGTTTTGAAACCGATTCTATTACTGCAACAAAAATTTTGTTATAAAACATTTAGTAGCACTCTGTGCCAACGTAGAATAAATAGTAAACAACAAGATCCTTAAAGAAGGGGAAAAATTCGTTTCTGCAAAAAGTGTTTGACCTCTCCGGCAAAAACAATTTTTACATGTTTCGAAAAAACAGACATAAACACAGGTGTGCTGTGAAAGTCAAAATTAAAAACAAAAACTACAAGGAAAACAAATGGTCTTTAGAAAACAAGGACAGACAAAAGATATTATTTTTATAATAAAAAACATAATAAAAAGAAAAACGAGAACAGAGTAGGACCCATTACTAGCATTCGTAGACTTGAAATCTGAATTTGACACGATATATCGAAAATACTTAATACATGTGTCAAATAACTTAAAACTCCAAGTAAATTATTATAAGTAATATAATCAATAGATAAAAATACTAGACCGAAAATACAAGGGAGGAAGATCAGAAGATTTTATTCTAGAAGGAGGAGTAAAATCAGAGTAGTAAAAAATCAAAATCAAATAAAATAAATCTTGCCTATATCTTTACATAAAATACATTTTTAAGTGATACTTATGGCTTGTTATGTTATCTTTAAGTAGTTAAACAGGATTGCAAAATGTAGTGGTTAGTTGCTGATATATCTGAATCTAGATACTTTCGTGTTTATATATTCAGGTAGTTATTAAGTTCTGAATATCAGCTGCAGTTGTTATTGCATGGTCGATCATGTGACGTGGATAGTCCTTAACGAGGCTCAGGAAGTTCCACTCATGTGGTTTCGATATATCCCACCAAAAGATGGACAAGAAAAATTAATAAGGCCAAAAAACTAAAATATTAATCCTTGTGGTAGCAACATCATATGTTTTAAAATATTTTCTTGCCATATGAAGATTGGAAATAAATACAATATTATATGTATTATCAAATTGGAAATGATTCAAGGCTATCATGGTTTTGTTAACTGCTCTGCGAAACAGCTCCGCTGAGGTCATCCCAAACCATCCCAAACCATGATGAATCATGGAAATGATTAAATAAATATAACTATTATTAAAAAATTAGTTAAATAATATTATAAATACTAACTGCATATAAGACAAATTATAATTTAAAAGAACATGTGGGGATGTGGGTATAAAACAAATTATAAAAAGACAGATATCAAAAAATTTATTAATTAAAAATGTAAGTACTTACCACAGGAAAAGATATAAGAATAAAAGTGAATTTATTTGTACAGCCATCTGCTTAAATAGATAAAAGATGAAAAAAATAATGCACCACCATCATCTATAGGAATTAGAAGTGAAGACTGACATGACAGAAGTCAAGATTGCTAAATAAGAGATCTACTTTGTATCTTGAAATGAGGCATAGAATTTTATACGTCCTATGTTTGTGACATAAAGCAGACTGGAGAAAAATACAGAAAAATAACCTATGAGCGGCTAGCGTTACCATATGCTAACAGTTGCGCCCATTTTTATTTTGTTTCGTATTGTCGGGACTTTAGTATAACGGTTGCGGTTTTTTACTGTCGACTATGAGTGCAAGCGGTGGTTTGACGGGATTTTTTAAAGCAGGATTACCATTAGTTGAATTAGTGTGTTAAAGTTTATGGTATAAAATGAACTCTCAACCAGTGGACTTCCGTCTATAGTATACAAACTTGTTGAAGACGGTGACACATACATTTGCAGCTGCTGATAATGGTTAAATTTGAGAAGTGTCAGTAGCGTACTGTAGTGCACAGCGAACGTGAGTGAATTTTGATACATTACAGCGGAAAGTTTTCACTGCAAACTCGTAGATTAATATTGTTATTTTAGACTATTATTATTGTTAGAATATTATTATTGTTAACAACTATATTTCGTTATTTCGAGGTGAGTAAATTTAACAGCTGTGAAATTTAAATCTGTTGATTTGCCGTATTTGTCTTAAATGAAATCATGAAATGACAAGTAAACACATTAAACGCATTGTAAGATTTAAAACAAAACGATTAAGACTTGGATTTGTAATAAAAAAATCAAGAATTAATTATTATATTGTAATGAAGTAAAACCATTAATACTTAGATTTTTAATCGAAAAAGTAAATAATTATTGTATTATCAATAATTAATTTTTAAAATCAAGAAAATTTCGAAAAGTGAATGGAACATGGTTCAGCCAATAATGTTATAAGGGGTCCGGATACTGTTAAAAACTTTTATCACTTGATTTAAGTTAAGATAAGAAATATTGTTCATTATGGCTTTTCAATTTTTGTTTAAGTTTTCTGGGTAATAAAGCAACACTCTATAATAAAAATACTATAATTGACATTTCATTTACATTGTTAAACACAGAAGTTAAAACATATAATAAATAAAACTTTGCAATATTAATGAAAGTATATTTTCGTCTTTATAGAATAAAAATGGATGCAGCTGTTGGCGCAGGTACCACAAAATCTCATCGACACAAACCTCTCTCAAAAGCTAAGAAACAAATCGTGTGAAAAGTGTATGATGGACTTAAAAAAACACATTCTACAACGGACGCTGTAGATCGCTGTTCCTTTTTAACAGGGGTGTCAGCCTCGACAGTGGAACGGATTGTGCGTGAAGTTAAAATTACAGCAATTTTAAGTGCGCCAAAAATTCGCCAGCGTAGACGAAAACCTCTAGATCTAGATGAAACACAACTGAATTTAATCAGGAGGACTGTACATACATTCTTTTTAGAAAATAAGCCCCCAACGATCAAAACAGTTAGGACCAAGTTACTGGAAAACAATATGATTCCTCAAATGAGCGCCGAAACGCTAAGAAAAGTTCTACACAAGTTAAATTTCCGTTACATGAAACGATCTCGAAAATCAATTTTAATAGATAAAGAGGAAATAGTAGCACGGCGACGAAGATATTTGCGCTCTATTAGAGATCATCGTCTTTCCAAAAGAAAAATTTATTATCTTGATGAAACTTGGATTAATGCCAGTCATACAGTTTCCAAAATTTGGCATGCTACGACTGTAACAACTCCTCGTCAAGCATTTATAGAAGGCTTATCAACAGGATTACGAGCACCAACAGGCAAAGGTCAGCGTCTTATTGTAGCTCATATCGGTAGTGATACAGGTTTTCTGCAAAATAGTGCTCTCATTTTTGTATCAAAGAAAACAGGCGACTATCAAGAGGACATGGACGCCACATGCTTTGAAAGATGGTTCGAAAACGTTCTTCAGCGTATTGAACGTAATTCAGTGGTAGTAATAAACAATGCATCCTATCATAGCCGACTTGTTGAACAAATTTCTAATATGAGTAAGAGAAAAGCAGTTTTACAAAATTGGTTAAAAGAAAAATCCATTCCATACGGCGAGGATATGGTTAAAATGGAGCTAATGAATATTATTAGACAACATCGTAGTCCATATCGTCAGTATGCTGTGGATACAATGGCTAGACTTCATGGCATTACCGTCTTAAGACTACCACCTTATCATTGTGAACTAAACCCAATAGAATTAATTTGGGCACAAATGAAAGGATATGTAGCTCGAGAAAATGTCACTTTTAAAATTATTGATGTCCAGCGCCTCTTGCAAGCCAGTTTGGACAATATACATTCAACTGATTTCAACAATGCGATAAGCCATGTTATTAAAGTAGAAAACGATATGTGGAAATTGGACGGCATGGTGGATACTGTTATTGAGCCTGTGACAATACAATTAGGATCAAATGATTCAGACAGTTCAACAGACAGTTCTGCAGAATCAATGGAGTAAAATAATTTGGAAAATTATGAGGTACATATTTTCTTCTTCTTTTTGTGTAAATATGACTATCTGTTTTTTCAATGTGCCTCCAGTAAGTTGTCATTCTATTGTTCTCGTGATCTTTACACTGATCCTCTTCATATTGGAGAATCGTCTCTCGCCGTGCTTACTACTCAATTTGTTGTCATTCGGCTTATGTAGCCATTCCATTATACCTGTTTTTTACGCAGTTAATAATGCCGCCCACCTTGTCTTGTCATCGTTTTTTCAAAGGGTTGTCATCTCTGCTATTTCTAGCATTTTTTTGTCCTTTTTGTATCAGGTCGTGTTTCTGCCGCGCATTTATTGGTCTGCTGACTGTTTTGTAAATTCTATGTTTCATTTCTTTTCCGATATTTTTATTTCTCCATATTGTTTCATTCAGGCAACCTGCGGCTTTGTTTGCTTTATTCACTTGATCCTCCACTTCCGTTTCGAGCTTTCCATAGCTAGATAGATGAGGTACATATGAGCTTTTAAAATTAATTGAAACAGTCACATTTACCAGTGTTGTGAAATAATTGATTACTCTTATAATAAAACAATCTCATTTAAATTCATCTCAGTCAGAAACAGACTCTGAATGAATATTGCATTGTGGATTAGGCCTATTGGGGACACCACGTACAAATAAAACGCACCGAAAACTTTACCCCATGGGTGGTGTGGAAACAAGTTAATTGGAGAGGTTATAACTCCACCTCTTAAGATTATTAAAAATTTGGTTCAGTTGTGATTAGTTTATTGTATATTAGCTTATTTATATCATCATAAATTGAATAGTTTATAGAAACACTAAAGATTTTATTGCATAAATTCATGAAACAAAATAAAATACCTGAAAGTTAAAACCTATATATTTTAAGATTTTATTTCAGTTAATTGATACGCAATAAATCAATTACTTAAAAGTAACACGCATTCTGTAGTTGACACTACAGTTGGCTAACTTTAGGTACTCAATGTCACTCGTTAATAAGCAGAGCCCTTAGAACATTCTCAAGCTATTAAAATCGGTTTTTAAGTCTTGTAAACCACATATATAAACTGTACCTAGTACACTAGGTTGACCAAAATAGTTTTTCCAATTTAAAACAATTTTATTTAGAACAATATTATTTAAGATTGACAAATTCTAAAATCTTAATACCTCAGTACAGAGCCCTTACGATTAAAAATCATAATATAAATACGTATAAATATAAACGTTTTACTAACAATTGTTATATTTGTTATTTGGCAATAAATTATCTAAACATTTTATTAAAAAAAACGTAGTCTAAATGTTTTTATTTTATTCAATAAATTCTCAAATAGATTCAAATTTTAATACAAGACTTTAAGCACGCTTTCATGAAACGCCACTGATAAGGAGTGAATAATTACGAATTCGGATTATTTGTGGTGACCAAATATTATTTGCTAAAATCTATCGTGAATGCATTTGTTGTTACAGCTGGCTCACTGTTAAAGACCGCATATCATCGAGTAAAATGTACGGAGATTGGTTTAGACCTCGTACAATTCGGCTGTCATATTAAATGTATTAGTCACCTTTTTCAATATCTTGTCGGACTATAGAGTAAATGTTTAAAATATTTTTTTAAGCATAATTGTCAAAATATTGGTAATATATATGATAGCTAATAGATCACTTTCTATCTATATTAGATTATTTGAATTTTAAAATTTACGGCTTTATATTTAGCACTATTTTGTAGGACCCTTAATCTAGCGGGGACAAATGAGCGGAATCCAATTTAACCTACGTAATATTTTTTCACCTATTTTTACTAATTTATTAACACCCTAATAATTATTCACTACTAAACCGCCCTTAAGGCTAGGTTTTTATCAATTTATTACCACACTAGTAATAATTCACCCGTTAACTACCCCTTATGAAAAGTCAATAATTCTGTTAGATTAAAAGTTAAGGGAAAAATTCTTTTTTTTCAAATTAAATCCCCTCTGCTGATAACTGAAGTAAAAAGTGTTTTTCAAATGTTTACTTAACTTTAAACACCCTGACAATGTTGCACCCCTAAACGAATCTTATTTGGAAACGTTCCTGCTAGTTTAATATTTGAGCCAGCGAAATTAGAAAAAAATTCATTTTTGAAATATCACAGTGTTCTGCTAGGTTTTTACGAATTTATTACCACCCTAGTAATTTTTCACCCTCAACTAACCAATGTGGAAAGCCAACAATTCTTAGGTTTAAACTGAAGGTGACGAAAAATCTATTTTTACAATTTTACTGTACTCTATAAATCAATAATCCTGTTAGGTTAAAATTTATGTTGAAATTTTTTTTTATATTCCACACTGTACTCTACTTATAAATGAAATTAAAAAGTGTTCTCGTAAGTTTTTGCTACACTTTCACCAGCCTGATAATTTTCCACCACTAAAGCAATTTTATTTTTTGTTAAACATTCCCGCTAGCTAATTATTCGAGCCAGCAGAATTAAAAAAATATATATTTTTGGAGTACCACAGTCTTTTGATAGGTAGGTTTTTACAAATTTTTTACCACTCTATTAATTTTTCACTTATTAACTCAATTCTAGTCCTTATAGGAAATTAATATTAAGCTATTAAGCGGAAGCTCGAATATTAAGCTAGCTAATTAAAATAAAAATTTTGAAATACCACATGATTCTGCTCGATTTTAACTAATTTTTCGCCTTTCAATTAGCCCGTGGTAACTTAGGTTAAAATAAAAAAAAGTAATTTTTAAATACCTCTGTGTGCTACAAAGGTTTTCCAATTCGTTTACCACCTTCACGATTGTTTAAAATTGTTTGTCAAGGTTAAAAGTCAACTATAAACCTGATCGCGCGTAGATGAATATGCACTGGTATTTACTATTAAAAATTACTCAAAAACTATTGTACTTAGCATAAAATACACTCCGGGACAGTACAGAAGCGCTATATTTGAAATTTATTGCCAAAGCTAAATAATAGTTGAGAGGGCGGTATCAATCTAAAATCCGATTAAGACTGCAGCCCCTACTCCTTGATTTGCCGTAAACTTCGCTTAGGTCTCTGGATTTACCCAATAAATACAAATCTTTTAATCTTTAAACAATAGGTGGTGCGTAAGGTGTCCCGACTTTCCTTTACAATTAGGTAATTATTGTAATAGACATAATAAAATTATTTCAATTTTAATATTTTTTACCTGGTAATTATTCTGTGAAATATAACAATTTTATTGTATTTACTAAAACTTAATTTGATTTCAGTTATTTTATATTCATAAAAGGGACACGATTCGATTTCGCTTAGCCATGTACTCACTACTATAATCAGAGTCAATTTTTTAAAACAGTTAAAATTTATTATTTTTGTAATAAAGTGTTTTCATATTTTCAATATTTAGACATTTAAAAAATAAATATTAGTTAACATTTCAGAATGTTTTTAATTAGGGTAGTCTAGAAAACAATAACCAGGCTTGTAAAAATATAGTAAAAATCTAGCAGAGCACTTTTGTATTTCCACAAAGATTTTGCATTTAGATAGCGTGAATGCGTAGGTTGTTGAATGTTTTCCTTTAACTGTTGCTTTTAGTGGGTCAAAAATTATGAGGGTGGATAAAATTCAGTAAAAACCTGGCAAGCAATTTATACTTTCAGTTACAAGAAGAATACAGTAAAATTGTAAAAATAGATTTTTTGTCACCTTAAATATTAACCTAACAGAATTATTGACTTCTCATAAGGAGTAGTTGAGGGGTGAATAATTACTATTGTGGTAATAAATTCATAAAAAACTAGCAGAGCACTGTGGTATATCATAAATATTATTTTTGGAATTCTACTAGGTTTAATCATAAGCCAGCAAAATCGCAAAATCGGGTAGTTTGGTGGTGAAAAATTATTAGGGTCGTAATAAATTAGTGAAAAATTGGTAAAAAAATATTACGTAGGTTAAATTGAATTCTGCTCATTTATCCCCGCTAGCTTAAGGGTCCTCTATTTTGTAGAGCGTTAGTATATGGTAACGCTATCCAGTTATGGGTTAAGTTTAATTTACTGTTTATTTGTTCTAGGCGATTACGTTAAAAAAGGCCTTGAACATGGTTTATGATGATGAGATTTATATTCAAGATATTTTTTAGAGTCTCCAGAATAAAATTATCTCACGGATGAAGACTTAGGTGAAGAGGATAATGGAGTTATTGTAGGCAATCTTAAGAGGCAATAGCTAACAGCCCCAGATTAGGTACGGTTTCATACAGAACAAGAGCACCAGACAAATCCGGTTAATGAATATGTTGAAAACAAAATTAGATAACTGGATTCCAGAACAAAACTTGGATTTTGACGAATCCCTGATAAAATATTTCAGGCGACATTCCAGTAAACAGTTTATTATGGGCAAAACCCATTAGGTTCTACTACAAGATGAGGTGTCTGAATAATCTATTAGGGTATCTAGTAAATTTTTGATCTATACCTGTACGGTAAGAACTCTAAACGAAACACCACATTTGAAACAGAATTTGGAAAAAACAAATCTCCAATGGTGAATAAATGATACACGAATTCCCTGAAGCTTACAAAACTTTACCATTCAAATTTAATTTTAACAACTTATTTATGGCTTTTAATATTTTATTTTATTTAATAAAACTGAGACACGATGGAACAAGAACAATTCGGGAACACCGCATACCCAAATCTTGCCCACTACTCCAAAAGAAAGATCTTTTGAAACAAATGATAAGAGGTCACTTTATTTCAATGCTATACACGGACGATAACCTATTTATTGTTAAATAGGTAGATAAGAATGTAGGTTCCGAAGTGTCCCAAATAAAACCGATTTATGGGAGGTACTAATTTGTTAGATGTGAATCTTTCAAGATATAGGATGGTGGTGGGAAATTTTTACATGGTTGTTAGATGTTTCTATGGTAAATGCATGAAATGTTTACAGAAAGAAGAAATCTATATCTCAACTAGATTTTGAAAGACAAGTAGTAGGTACAAGCATATCTTACCAAATATAGGGCTCCCCCTAAAGGAGCTGGAAAATATCACGCTCCAGTGTGACTTTTAGGAGAGTTTCAGACGATCTACGATATGATGGTCGTAGGCATTTACTTATGCCTAATGAAAATAAGAAAAGAAGATGTGTAAGGGAAAAATTTTCATCTAATGTGCGTACAAAATGTTTAAAATGTGACATTGGTCTATAGATAGATTATAATGAAATATTCCATTCGAAATAAGTTTGTATTAGGTATTAGGCTAGCGTTACTGTACGGTAAAAGTTAAAATTTTGTTAATAAAATTTGTTCCTATCATCGTTTTTTTTTTTATTTTCCGAAAATATATAGTCTAAATACATCGTCTAAATACATCTAAATACATTCTCCTTTTGCTAAAATAAAAAGACAAATTTCGCCATTAATGGGTTAAACTAAAATAAATGAACAGTAAAAATGAAAAGTATAGATTAAATAGGATATTTATTTGATTAAAAGGTTGATTAAAAAGTTGAGCCCACATCTATTTTTGAAATAAATATAGTGAAAGACCTGTCAAAGTTAAACTTGATAATTAAAAGTTTTCCTAATAGTTTCTAATAATTGTGTGTATATTAAATAGTATTTAATAATTATATTACAATTAATTAGTATTGAAGTGCGGTCTTTCAAAAGATATAATTATTGAATTCGCTTATCGAACAAGCTTAATTAAGGAATTAAGTATAAAAGTGAAAGTGATTTGTATACTGAATATTGGAATCGTGAGTAGATAAAATATACTCTTTTTGTCTATTTGGATTTGAGGGGGCCTTGTAACTGGATCCCTACATTCGAGGGTTGGAAATCCTTTGATTCCAAGCCTTACTTCAAAGGACTTGTGAATGGATGTATCTCCATAGGTTTGGTTCTTCAGTGACCGTTGAAGGATAAGGATTGTTAATGGGAGCAAATATAACTCCAGAGAAATAAAATCACCTTTAGTTTATCGACTTATAATTAACTATTTTTAGATTAAAGAGGTTCAAAACGACTAAGCTGACTATACAGTATCAAATAATTCTTTCTTTATCACACGTAAAAGAGAAAAACCGTATTTATGAGAAAAAATGCCCGACTTCGGCGTAGAGAACTATTTTATACGTGAATTGAGAGTGAATTTAAAATCCGATGCCTCAAGGGCGATCTGTGAGAACTAACTAATAAAAAATACTTGGTGCGTAAAAGTGTAGATTACCCCTCTTGTATTTAGGTGTGAAAACTATTTAAGAGGCTGTGGCGCCAATACGTCGGCTGTGACTATTTTACTTATTCTACACTAAGAAAAGCGTAAAGAACTATATTTTTATTTTATATTTTAAAATAATATGTTCATTTCTGGAACATAGACTGCCCGCGTTGAAGTATTTACTTCAAAACGAAAGAAAGAGTGATTTGAGAAAGTAAGCAAACTTAACTTAAATGTAATTTAAGAAATAACTATTCCTAAACTAGAGTAATACATATAAATGTGACAAAATTTAAAATTTTAATTTTCTACTTTGTCCACAGGAAGAGGACAGAGTTTTGTAATGGGTCTGTTAAAATATATATCTCTAGTCTTTATTTTAACACTACGGACCTTATCGTCCTTACCAGTAAACAATTCAACAATTTTTGCCAATGGCCAGTGTAGGGGTGGAACTTTATCTTCCTTTAATAGAACTAAGTCGTTAACTTCAAGATTCTTCTGTGGTGTTAACCACTTGGGGCGATTCTGAAGTTGATTAAGGTAATCAATTTTCCAGCGTTTGGCAAATGATTGCTGAATCTTCATGTAGTTTTGCCAAATTGTTAATTTGAAATTATCTCCTTATTTTTAAGACAAGAAAATTCTCGAAAAAAGTGTGCCTTTTGCAAAAGTTTTATTATTAAATTTTCAGCATTTTTTGATTCTGAAACAGAGAAGGGTCCAACATATTTTTCATTTGGAAACTTGAAATTGTGAATGTACCTGAGAATAAGTGCGATACTGCGTTGTAGTTTTGAGAAGTTTGAAAATTTGAGAGATAAATTTTCAATGAAACTTATTGGGCTTTCTTGTGCTAGATGAACTATTTTCTTTTCCTCGGGTATTTTACTTACATTTGGTTTTGAATCATAAGAAGTTAAATCTAAGTCATAATTAAGTAGAAATGAGGGACCTTGAAACCAAAATTTTGAGTTTAGAAGTTCAGGAGCAGACATGCCTCTTGACGCAATATCTGCGGGGTTTTGTTTTGACTTTATATATCGCCACTTAAATTGTGGGTTTCCTTGTATTTCAGAAACTCTATTTGCAACAAACTGTGACCATCTCGAGCTATGTGAGCCTAACCAAGCAAGTACGATTTCTGAGTCCGTCCAGCAGTTTATTGAGTCTATTTGAGTTAATTTATTATTTAGAATTTCAACTATTCTTTTAGTGAGTTTGCTGCATAAAACAGCACCCATAAGTTCTAACTTAGGTAAAGTTAATTTGTATACTACATACATAATTTTCAATAAAAAAAGGTCTGTGAATTTTTAAATGTTTTAGTGCTGAAATATGTTTGAGAAAATTTAACCATTCATTTAAGAGTGTAGAGTCTAAACTTTCATTCCACTGAATTTTTGAAAGCCAAATTTTTTGCATTATTATTTTTGCAGTTACTATTACAGGATTAATTAATCCCTTGGGGTCGAAAAAACTTGCGATTATCGAGAGCACTTGTCTCTTAGTGTAGGAATCTTTTATTTCGATTTCTGGTACTGAAATAGAGAAACTATCTAATTTAGAGTCCCAACAAAGACCTAATATTTTATTGGAATGATTTTCTGAAGATATAACATACGTAGAGTCAGTTGAAAATTGTGAAATAATTTCTAAAAATTGTGGTGAATTTGAACACCATTTGTGAAGAGATATGCCTGCCTTTTGTAGCAGTGCAGTGATTTGCTCATGCGCAAGTGTGAGTGTTTTAATACTATTTATACCATATAATATGTCATCAATATAGCAAAAATTAATGAGCATATCATGAGCGAGAGGATATTCTTCCTTATGCATGTTTGCGAGTTCAATTAAACATCGTGTGCTAAGGAAGGTAGCTGGTTTCGTTCCATAGGTAACCGTTTCCAATTGTATACATTTTAACGGCTCCGAGGGAGAGTTGCGCCACCAAATATTTAATAAGAAAGTTTGGTTGGGGTTTATTCTGATTTGTCTAAACATCTTTTTTATATCAGATGTGAATACATACTTAAAGAGTCTAAAATTGACTAAAGTGTCAAATAGTTCTGGTAGTGTGGTATAACCCTTTAACATAATATCATTAAGGCTAAAACCAGAAGTGGTTTTCATGGATGCGTCAAAAACTACGCGCAAACGAGTTGTGAGAGAAGTGTCTTTTTCTACACTGTGGTGAGGCAAGAAATATTTGTTTTCTGAGTGTACATTCTGCAGAGACAACGGAACATATTTTGCATGTCCTAATTCAACATACTCATCTATAAAAGATTTATATTGTTTGTAAAGAGAATCATTTTTTGAGAATTTGTTCTCCAAATTTAGAAATCGCCTTCGCGCCATTTGGAAAGAGTCGCCCAATTTATTATTTTCATTAGGCGTGCATAGGGGTAAATCTACTTGGAACTGTCCATTCGGTAGGATTTGTGTTGTGGCTTTAAATATTTTCTCAGCCTTTTCATCATCAGGACTTAAATGCTTTATTTCGGGAACTTCTTCAATGTCCCAAAACCTTTGGAGAAGATTATTTATATTTTCTTCTTCAGTGTGAGATTGAACAAATAAAGAAATATGATTCGAGTGTGAATAGGTACAGTTTGAGTGAGAGTGCATCTTTTTCTTAGATGAAACTTGTGGAGATAGGTTACCGAACATGACATATCCTAAATGAGTGTTTTGAAGCACTGGAAGACCCGCTCCAATATGAATTAAACCATCCTTTAATAGATCACAGTAAATTTCTGCACCTAATAAGAGATCGATTCTCCCTGGGGAGGAGTAAGAGGGATCACTGAGCTTTATGCCAGCTGGTATTTTTATTTTGCTACGATCTAGAGGTACCTGAGGTATTTTACACGTAATATTATCCAAAACTGCACATGATACTTCAAATTTCATATCATTGTTTTTATATGGGAAAAATTCAATGTTTACCATTTCATTTGAGATGGAACAATTTTGAGAGATTGTGGAAATTTGTAATCTTTTATTAGTGGTAGAGTAATTTAGTTTATTTACTAAATCCTTTGTTGCAAAGCTCGATTGAGATCCATTATCGAGAAGACATCTTGCGTGTACAGGTTGTCCACTTTTAGAGTAAATTGTTACCAGCGCTGTGGCTAGCAAAACTTCGTTTTTTGGATTGAAAGTGGAGAGAGACGAGATGCAAGATGAATTTTGACTTTGCGTGTCTGAGAGTAGACAATTTTCATTTGTCTGAGTGCTTAAGTGAGTAGAAGTGTTTGGTGATTCATTATATGAATGTGGAGAATTAATTGTTTGAGTAACTTGGGCATTATTACTCCTTTGAGGAACATGAAAATGACTTTGAGAGATATGTGGTGCACTATGGCGAGTTTGTGAATCACCCTGTATACTTGCGGAGGATTGAGAGGTTTGTGGTGCATTAAAGCGTGATTGTTGCCTATTGGCGTGACTTTGATTACCATCATGTGAATTTGAAGCACTTTGATTGCTTCGAGTGGGAGAGAATAAATTATTTTGATGAGTGTGAGAAAAATTATTTTCTTCATGCAGAAGTGTATTGTGCTTTTTATTGCAAATTTTACATGTGTATTTAGAGATGCATTTATCAGTAAAATGCTTAGTGCCAAAACAGTTTCTGCAAAGCTGTGCTTGCTTTACAAAATTAAACCTTTCTCGAGAATTTGTGTCTTTAAATAAGTTACACTGATATATTTTATGACCAGTTTGTTTACAAAATATGCAATTTTCATAGCTAGATTTATTATTATTTATAGTGGAAATATGAGCAGTTTTTTGAGTGACTTTATTATTAAACTTTGACTGAGTTTCAATGTAATTAAGTTTCTCTAAAACATCACATCTTTTTTCTAGAAATTCAAAAAATTGTTTGAGTGTTGGAACATTCTTAGAACCTACTTCATATTCAAAAGCCTTGTGAGAAGCAAAATCTATTTTTTCTAAAAATATTTCTATTAAAAGGATGTCCCAATGTTCAATTGGAACTTCGAGATTACTAAGAGCTTGAAGCGTTTGCTTCGTGTGTACAAGAAAATCTCTTAGTACCTGAGGAGTGCATTTAACTAGAGATTGAGACTTTAACAGCTTTTTTATAAGAGTACTAATCACTCGTGATTTGTCATCATATCTTTCTTTTAGGGTTTTTATAGCGATAGCAAAATTTGCATCTACTACTTAGATGCTGCTAATTAAGTTTAAAGGTTCTCCTTTGAGGAAGGATTTTAAATATATAAACTTTTGTACATTATTTAAACTTGAATTGTTTGTGATCAGAGTTTCAAATAGTTGAAAGAATTCATTGAATTCTGAGAAATTTCCGGTAAAGGTTTTCATGCTAATTTCAGGCAGCCTCGCACTGGAAACAGCATTATTATTTGAGCTAGGTATTTTATTTTCTGTTAAATTTAATTCTATTATTTTTCTTTGCAAACCTTTGAGTGTGTTGAAGTATTTTTCTTCAACATTTGCTCGATCAGCTGATTGTTGGTCGCTGTCATCAGTCTGTTCGATTTCTAATTGAATTTGTTCATATTGTGTGAAAAAATTAAAAAGTTTTTCTTTCCTATTTTCAAAATCAAGTATTTCGTTTTCTGTGTCTTTATTGGCTATAAACCATTCTGAGATACGTGTAATTGATGCTTTAAGTGATTTGCGCTTTTTCTTTAAAGCTTCCATTTTTTATTTAAAGTGAATTTATTTGCAAATATATGCTGAGCGAGAAATAAGAGTGAATGATTTTGTTTAGTGTAAATCTCTTTTTCAACTAAGACGCGATTTTAATTTTAATAGAGTATTTTTACTAGAGTGATAAATAAATATTTTTCGTGAGAGCGGGCTGTGAGACAATCTGTATAATAAATAATTGTCAGCTATCTTTAGCGATATTGAGAAGAAAGATCTGTTGTCAAATCAAAGCCATTAGTTAATATAAATATTAATAAACAAATAAAAGTCGAGATAAATATATACCAAATATAAATGTGTGCATGCAGTGACTATAGAAATATATAGAAAGAGTTTTAACCTCACCAAATGTTTTTCAAGTATCCAATTTAATTACCGCTGTCGCTTACCAGCACATAACGCACTTTTCACAAAACACACGTGTCTAATCTTGAACGAAGGTCAACTTGTGCAATCTTTCTTCTATTATACATTATAGGGACGAGAAACCATTATTCTTTCTTCCTGTTGCTCTCCGGCGTGTGTAATCCTTTTCTTTCTTCAGTCCTGTTTCATCAAATAATCCGGCTCGAAGGACCACGAAATGAGGGGGCCTTGTAACTGGATCCCTACATTCGAGGGTTGGAAATCCTTTGATTCCAAGCCTTACTTCAAAGGACTTGTGAATGGATGTATCTCCATAGGTTTGGTTCTTCAGTGACCGTTGAAGGATAAGGATTGTTAATGGGAGCAAATATAACTCCAGAGAAATAAAATCACCTTTAGTTTATCGACTTATAATTAACTATTTTTAGATTAAAGAGGTTCAAAACGACTAAGCTGACTATACAGTATCAAATAATTCTTTCTTTATCACACGTAAAAGAGAAAAACCGTATTTATGAGAAAAAATGCCCGACTTCGGCGTAGAGAACTATTTTATACGTGAATTGAGAGTGAATTTAAAATCCGATGCCTCAAGGGCGATCTGTGAGAACTAACTAATAAAAAATACTTGGTGCGTAAAAGTGTAGATTACCCCTCTTGTATTTAGGTGTGAAAACTATTTAAGAGGCTGTGGCGCCAATACGTCGGCTGTGACTATTTTACTTATTCTACAGTAAGAAAAGCGTAAAGAACTATATTTTTATTTTATATTTTAAAATGATATGTTCATTTCTGGAACAGGATTTATATATTTAAGTAAATCACTGCAATTGGTTATAAGTATTATCCAATTTCCATGAACTGGTATCAAAACGAAAGCTGTAAAACAGAACCGGTTTCAGTCGGATTTTAAATCCATTTAAAAGATGTCATCTTCAAGTCAGCTACCACAAAATGCATCATACTCAAAAGCAGTTAGTCAACCACGTAGTACATTAATCCCAAACAGAGATCAAGCTATTCTATTTAACACTCTAGAGAATTGTACAATTAATGACTATCTTGAAGGATTGAGTCAGCATATAGAACCAAAAAATATAATTCTTGCATCCCGTATATCAAACGGTAGAATATGAATAGATAAATTTATAGCAGAAACAAAGAATATGGTAAATGGAAATATACTAGAACCGAGAAGATTAATAACTCAGTCCGCTTAATTCTGTCCAATGCATATCCAAGCATACCTTCTAACTGAATACTAAACGAATTAATAAAACTAGGTATAAATCCTCTTTTAGTCATATCATACCTACAGATAGGAGCAACCAATCCTGCCTTCAGTCATATTCTAAGCTTCCGAAGACAAATTTTCGTTTCACCTTTTCCAGACAAATTTATACTACGTGAATCTTTTATTATCGAGTTGAAACAAACATCATACCGCATATTTATAGTCCAAAACGAAACATGTTTCAAATGCAAATGAACAATGATAGTGCAATGCAAACAGAAATGAGACAAAATTCATCAATTAATCATACTCAAAAAGATAATATACAAAATACTCCCACAATCTCAAATAACACTCCCTCCACACTTACTAAGTCTTCTTAAACCACATTACAAACAGTAGCAATTCCAAATTTATCAATAAACCAAACCCAACAGTACTTACTACAAAATACATCTATACATTTGACCACTTCTTCAGTTAACACTACAATTGCAACACCGACGTCGTCTAACTCATCCTCTAATACCCAAAAACATAAATCAACCTTACCCGAAACAAGTCAACACTTACCTCCAAATAAAAAAACCCATGTGAATTCTCACGAACCCCAGATAACTTCAAACAAAGCAACCGGAAAAAGAACCCTATAAAATGCATTTACGCCACCCGACGAAAAAAACTTTGAAAAACCCAAGCTTCAATTAAAAAAAAAGAAAAACTGATGACAAAAACTTAAGAGCTAAGATACCAAATCTCCAAACATTACTAGAACCAGTTAGAGAATATGTAGAAAGGAAAAAGCATTTTCGTTAAGTTAAGCTTCGATCAAATAGTGGATCTATTCGAAAGTATACAAGGATCAAAAGACATAATCAGCGTAAAATTGTATTCAGAAGACTTTCATGCACTTATAAAGTTACTATCGGAATTACATCCATACTAAGACAAAAGAATTAAAACCAAAAGCACCAAATTAATACGAAAACTTGTCAAACACATAGATTTTCTCCCTGCAGTGAAAACTTCATTGTCGAAAGAAGATTCCGAGTCATCGGTAAATAATTCCTCTAATGAATAATTACATTTACTTCTCTACTTCAATGGAACTTAAATGGGTTTTATACCCATTTTAAAAAACTAAAACATATTATCTCTGAAATACATCCATCTATTCTGTCTACAGGAAACAAATTTCAAAAATTTAAACCATGTATATAACTTTCGTAATTTTTCATGTTTTTATAATAACAGAATAAACCAAAATATTGCTAATGGAGGAGTAGCAATTTACGTGGATGAAAAATTCATGAGCACACTGTTACCAGTGACTTCAAATAATATTGAATTAATAACGATTGCATAGCTGTTGGATGTGCTGTAACTTCAAACACAGATTTAATCACATCTTGCAATCTTCCGCTCTTCTACTGCATACACACTGCAGAATTATTCTCTATGCTCCAAGCTACAAACTCACTATCTCCAAAATATAAAAAAGTAGCAATACGTACAGACTCTTTAGCGTCTATCTATTCTCTCAAGAGTATGTACACGGTACATCCTTTAGTTCAAGCTATTCAAAACTCTTTCGATAGTCTAATCTCAATGGGAGTATCCATAACCATGATCTGGATTCCTTCTCATGTAGGAATCCCAGGTAACGAACTAGCCGACCTCTTTGCAAAACAAGCCTCGTCTTCTAATATGGAAAACATACAACTTCATACAGATTTACAGTCGCATTTTAAAAATATCATCCAAATGTCTCGGCAAGATCACTGGAATAAAATCCCTTTCAAGCTTCGTGACATCCATCCCAGCGTCAAAAAGCTTGAGTTTCCTTCCATGACACGAAAAAACAAAATTTTAATTTGCCGACTTAGAATCGGCCATACGAGACTAACTCATAAACATTTAATAACTTCCCCAAAATCCACCTACATGCACACACTGTGGTAATATTCTATCTGTTAAACATATTCTCGTAGACTGTCCCCACTTTAACAACGAAAGAAAAAATAATCTTTTGAGTCGAAACCTACAAAATAATCTCAGTTCGCCAGATCAATTCCAAAACGTTACTAATTTCCTCTATGAAACCAAGCTTTACCAGGAAATTTAGAAGAAGAAACGTAGTTTAGAATTTGATAATTAATAATTATACCAATATTTAATGTATTTAATGTATTTCTTTATTGATTGTAATGTTACTGTATATTTTTGTAATGTAACGTAATAAAATTGTACCTGTGTCAGTGACCTACGCTGTCAAAAAAAATGTACCTCAAAAAATTTATATATGTAATATATTATATATATATATATATATATATATATATATATATATATATATATATATATATATATATATATATATATATATATATATATATATATATTCCACCAAATCAAACTATATCAAAAGAAATTTTAACAGCTATTTTGAAACAAATTCTTTTACCTAGAATTATCATTGGAGATCTTAACTGCCAGAATCCGATGTGGGGTTCCATTAAACTCAACCCGAAAGGGCGAATTATAGAAGATATTATAAAATCCCAAAATCTGAATCTACTTAACGACGGAAGACCAACCAGATTCAATATACATAATGACACATCATCGGCAATTGATATTTCTCTGTGTGACCCAGTTCTATCCACTACGTTAACATGGGATATTCTACCACCCTTATATGGCAGTGACCATTACCCAATTATAATTTCTTTTACGCATCATTAAACCACAAATTTCAAATCGCCGTTCTCAAAGTGGAATATTAAAAATGTTGATTGGACTAATTTTACCAAACAGATCGAACAGGAACTTAATCAAACCAACTTTACATCATCAAACGACATTGACAAGTTTTTAAGTACATTTTTACAAACCATCACAGCAGCCGCAGAGACGTATGTAAGAAAAACAAAAATTTTAAAGAAACGTAAACCTCTTCCGTGGTGGACACCAGAATGTAGCCAAGCTACAAGAGTGTATAAGAAATCTTTTAATAAACTAAAGCATCATAAAATAGACGAAAACATAACGGAGTACAAAAAACGAAGAGCTAAGGCAAGATACATTCTAAAAAAGAATAGGAAAGAATCCTGGAGAAAATTCATCTCATGTCTAAATACCTCCTAAAGCATAAGTACAGTTTAAAGAAACTTAAGGAAAATCTCTGGCAAAAGCCAATCATATAAGATTCATTTTCTAGCAAAAAATAACAAAATAATTAGTGATAGAAAAGAAATCGTAGATATGTTAGCAGACCAATACCAATTAAATTCTAGTGATAAAAATTACACTGGTAATTTTAAAATACATAAAAACAATGTAGAAAAGAACATATTGGTATTCGACGGACATGAGATTCACAACCTTAACGTTTCTTTTTCCTTCATAGAACTTGCTGAAGCCCTAAAGTCTTCCAAAGATTCATGCCCAGGACCAGACGGTATCCCCTTAGCATTTCTACTATATCTACCAGACAATGGGAAAAATTTATTACTAGACCTTTATAATTTTATCTGGAATAACCAGGTTTTCCCATCAACTTGGTCCGAGGCAATAATACTACCACTTCTTAAACCTGAGAAATTCCGGATATCACCTGAGTCATATCGACCAATATCTTTAACCAATATTATATGTCAAGTGTTAGAGAAAATGTAATTAAAACCTAAATTTCGAAATACACTACAGAATGGTCAAGTGCTACATATGGTCCATCTTGCTTTATGGCATGGAAACGTGGACTTTGAAAAAAACATCTATCAACAAACTTGAAGCATTTGAAATGTGGTCATTAAGAAGAATGATGCGCATACCTTGGGTGGATAGAGTTCGAAACGATGACGTCCTTAAGAGAGCCGGCGTGAAAAGAGAAAACTCTTTAAATTAATTAAAAAACGCAAGATTGGTTACCTTGGGCACATATTGAGAGGAGCAAAATATGAAATACCACAGTTAATCCTACAAGGGAAGATCGAAGGTAGGAGAGGAGCCGGCCGCAAACAATTATCCTGGTTAAGGAATATTAAAGAATGGACAGGAATACACAATACAGGCGAGCTGTGTCACGCCACTAAGAACAGAATTCTAGTAATGAGATAGTCGCCTACGCACTTTGGTGTATGGCATGTTAAGAAGAAGTTGGAGAAAATGGTAAATAAAAGGCTGAGATACTATTTAGAACAACAAAAACCACTTATTCCACAACAAAGCGGATTTAGGCAAAATAGATCCACTAAAGATAACCTGATAGACTTAGAGTCAGGAATACATGAAGCATTTGCAAAAAAGCAAGATTTTATCGCAGTTTTTTTGATATTAATAAAGCTTATGATACTGTCTGATACATCTTGAATTTCCTGAAATTCTCTCAACAAATTTTCAAACTTCTACATCTTAGTTAATACTAATTTCCAAGATTAATACTAACCTAAGTATATATAAAAAACGTGAGACTATAACAGACCTGATCAAACAATCATTCTTAACAGAAATGGAAAGTTATAAAAATCACTATAAGATATACACTGACGCATCCAAATCTTCAGACGGTATTGGTGAAGCCATCCTTACACCCAATACATCCTTAAAATTTAAATTCAATCCCATTACTTCGTCATACACTGCGGAGTTGTTTGTAATATTACAAGCACTTATTCACATAGAGTCAAAATAGTCTCCGTCTCTCATAATAACCGATACACTAAGCTCACTTCACACTATCAAACGTTTATATACCAATAATACAATTGCCTCACATATTAAATCACAAATGGAGATTCTAAATAATAATAATGTTACGATAAATATCGTGGCCTATAAAACTGTAAATATATTATGACTAATTCTTTTTTTATTATAGTCATTTCGGCGCTCAGTTAAAAGACCTGTTTACCTGCCGGCAGAAATTTCTAGTCCCTTCGCCGAAAGAGCAGTCCTTGAGTGACGTTCTCGTCTATTCAATGGAGTCTCGTTCTAATGGAGATATATATATATATATATATATATATATATATATATATATATATCTGTATATATATATATATATATATATATATATATATATATATATATATATATATATAAATGGGACATTTTATTTAGAGGAGTTAGTTTTTGAAGATCGCGCCGCGTTTTAAAATGTAAGGCACATATCGTCGGCTTAGTGACACAAAAATGTAACTACATTTTTTGCCGTTTTGAGATATCTATAACATTGAACACTCATAATAACCGATTCACTAAGCTCACTTCACACTATCAAACGTTTATATACCAATAATCCAATTGCCTCACATATTAAATCAGAAATGGAGATTCTAAATAATAATAATGTTACGATAAATATCGTGGCCTATAAAACTGTAAATATAGTATGACTAATTCTTTTTTTATTATAGTCATTTCGGCGCTCAGTTAAAAGACCTGTTTACCTGCCGGCAGAAATTTCTAGTCCCTTCGCCGAAAGAGCAGTCCTTGAGTGACGTTCTAGTCTATTCAATGGAATCTCGTTCTAATGGAGATATATATATATATATATATATATATATATATATATATATATATATATATATATATATATATAAATGGGACATTTTATTTAGAGGAGTTAGTTTTTGAAGATCGCGCCGCGTTTTAAAATGTAAGGCACATATCGTCGGCTTAGTAACTACATTTTTTGCCGTTTTGAGATATCTATAACATTGAACACTTACTTTAGTGAGTTCTATTGAGTGATACAAAACTATATCTCTCCGAACAACTAAAACCCCAGTAAGGAGTTTTCGTAACTACATTTCTTAGCAATCATTTAGTGTCACAGAAATGTAAGTGCTGTTACATTTCTGTGATACTATGTTTTCGTACTATAAATAAGCTGATATTGAGTTACATTTTTGCGGCATTTTTATTGCACTGAATGGTGATTGCAGGTAGCAACTGTGGATTTGATAACTTGTTTATTATGTTTAGCAGGGTGGTCGGTTGTATTTGCAATTCTGTTATGACAAGAGTAAGTGACACGTGTGGTGGCCAAAACCGCACCGTAAATGTATCTGCTATGTTGCTTTACGCTGTTCACACATAAAGATTCCAAAAATTGACCATTGTTTTTTTGAACCTGGCTATTCTATGATGGAGTATGACTCGGCCAATGGTCATATTGAAACAGCATATAAAAATGTGGACATATTTGACTCCACTGGGTGGCACTCCATTGTAAGAATGGCGTCAAAGAAATCAAAATAGACTGTACACGAGATTGGACAGGAAGAAATTTATGATGTCAAAGCTTTTGTTACAATTTTAATAAAAAACAAAAAAGTCGACATCGATTGTAGTAGTATAAATTAGCTAAAATTAACATGGCTGCAGTACACGAAAGACCATAATAAACATACATTTTTTAAATAAAACAAGGAAAATGAAAATTTCGGGTCTTTTGAGGTTATCCGAAAAGAAACAAAGAAATTTTCCATGCCAAACTTAACAACGGCATATGAAGGACAGAGGCCAATAAAAGAGAAAAAAATATAAGGATTTAGAAGAGCTGTGCAATAAAGGCTTTATTCCTTTCCAGCATCATCTCTTCTATAAGTCGTTGTTTACCAACAATAAGGACAATCGATCAGATGTGCAAAGTTGTTGACAGAATTAAATTTATTGTTTTGAAAATGTTTTCAAAGATTATGTTTAATTTAAAAAAAAATATTTTATGATTTTAAATAAAGTTATAATCGTGTCGATGGGAATAACCACAATATATCTATTAAAAAACTTTATTAACGTTTCGACTTCTAATTCAGAAATCATTGTTCAAACATTTTATAAAGATTCTTTTTTTAATAAATATATTGTGGGTATTCCCATCGAGATGTTTAAATAGTATTTAATGCCACAAGAAAATAGCTCCAGAACAATATAAAGTTATAAAATAACTTATGATTATTATTTTTATTATTATTATTAGTAAATTGGGTAACCCTCAGTTGTGAAATTAGATTATAATGCTACAGCAATATAGAATTACAAGTAGGTATACTTCATTCACAATTATAAGAATTGACTTATGCAGAATTTAAAAGTATCCCGCTGATAAAGTCGAAGCCATAAAGGGATTTGCCTCTTCAGGTAAATAGTAAAAAGGGACGGCTTAACGAATTTTATATTTTATTTGTCATTTACATTACATATTTAATTTAAATAAATATCTAGATAATTAAGGAAAAAAATACATAAACTGATGGAGTATTAGAATGAATTAATTATTATATTTTTTGTCTCGATTCTTTATTAAATATATCCAAATTTTGAAAGTCATAAACAATTTTTGTTTTGTTAAAAAAATTGCAAGTGAAATAATAAAATGGTGAAGTGAAAATTAAAATGAATTAATGTAGATATATACATATAGCTAAATATGATTATATTTTATACTTCATGTAAGGAAAGAAGTGTTTTAATTGTTAATAGGGTATAAAGTATGTCTGAAAAAGTTGGCAACAAATGGGAAATTTCTTTATTATTAATTTCATGAAAAAACCATTCTTCATAAACATTTCTGCATTTCATAGAAATCAATAATCAATAATCAAATTTATAAAAGTTTAAGTGGTATACACCGGAAATCAAAAATATTGATTTATACTTAAAAGTGAAGTGCTTTTAAATTTAGGTGCAGCATAAAATGTTATTTTAATTTGGTTGTAGGATTTAAAAATTATTTTTAAATTTAGATTAATGGCCTTTTAATGATGTATCAGTAGGTGCATTAATTTTTAATTTTATTTCTAATTTACCTTATTCAATATACAAAATCAACAAATGTAAAAGTATTTTTTATTTACTTTTTACTTTAAATGTATTATTTAATTATTAGAAGGCCATGAATCTAAACTTGGACATAATTTTTAATAGCTACAAACATTTTAAAATTACATTTTCTTGCATATCTAAATTTAAAATCACTTTCCTCTTTAGTATTAATTAATAATTTTGATTTCTCCTATCTACCACTTAATATTTTATAAGATTATCTGTTAATGATTTCTATGTGATGCATAACCTTTAATGAAGAATAATTTTTTTTCGTAAAATTATTAATAAAGAATATTTCCCATTTTTTGCCAACTTTTTCAGACATGAAACGGAAAACTTAAACATAACAAGTCAACATGAATAAAAAATATGAACCTTTTAAAACGAGTAAATCGGTACTCACCGAAGGGACCTCAGACGTTCAGATACAATTAGCGTCTCTTTGTAAAGACAATGAAGTCGACTTTACTTAAGTAACAAGACATTTACTTAACACAGACACTACTCAGTACTCCCCTGAGTTAGTTATAGTCTAAAAAAATCATTATGAAATTGACTGGCCACTGTGAAAACTAGTGCCAATAAAACACACAGAAAACATTTTCTTCGTTGAGACTTAAAATAATGATTAATAACAATAATTATGGGAAATTTGTATGTTTATAAAAAGAGTTTTTTGACATTATGCTTTATTGATAATATTTGATCTGATTATATATACCTATATACAGTCGTGCTATGCTTGGCTATTATGCCGGTCCTGGCAGCTTTGGTAGCTGTGATAATTATACAACAATAGAGTATTTACAAGGGATTATTCAGTTTTACAGCTGTTATTAAAATAACTTTTATAATGAGACACTAAATTTCTGGATACAGTATACCATTTCATTTTAGAAAAGCTTAGTCCTAATCCTACTACAAAGTCATTTGTATTTAAATAGCGTGGTTAAGTTTTCGGACCAGGTAGAGATTAATAAATTTTAATCTATTGCACTTGTAATTATTATATTTGCCACTCAGTATGTTCATCTCTCGAAATTTATCGATATCACTAAAATATAAATAACTTTGTAATATGATTAAGATTAAGCTGTTCTAAAATAAAATGGTACCGACGTAAGTCTCTATAATAATACACTTTTCAATTAGGGACACAAAAATGTATCTTCGCTACTTTATCTAATTCTTGATATTTTGAAAACACAATTTATCCATTGTTGCATATGATTGTATTAACGTAATACATTTCTAACATTAATAATTCGGAACAAAAAAGTTGAGAATAAACTACAGGTCATTACAAAATGCAAATCATTTTTTTAAAAACCTTAAATAAGGTCTCCTGCAAAGTAGTCGTTTTTGAGATACAGTTTTGTGTCACTAAGCTGACAATATTATAATAAATTATCAGTGTAAGATAAATTAGTAATAAAGACTTTAATAAATTTGTGAGTGTTATAAATAGAATCTTTAGTAATAAATAAAAACAATAAATTAGAATTAATAAAAACATAACAATAAGATCACTGTTGACTTCATGTTTGTTCCATCACATTCAGGTATACAAGGAAATGAAGACGCAGATAAACTAGCCCGCTTAGCATCCTTCAGCCAGGACTCCATTTTTATTATGAGGTTTCTTCAGATGACTTCAAATTAGAAATAAAATATAAAGTATTAAGTGCGTGCCAAAATAAGTAGAGTGCATCACAAAATAAACTCAAGGAAATCAAACAATTAGTGAAACCGTGGCTCTAATCCACAGCGAATAGACACGACCAAGTGAGGATAACACGTTTGCGACTAGGACACAGTAACTTTACACATGAACAACTCTTTACGCGAACTGTGCCGCCAATGTCTGAAAATTGTCAAGTAACACTCTTCGTGAAGCATATACTAATTCAGTGCAAAACATATAAAGTGGCAAGAAAAAAACACACTATCCCAAATAATATAAAGGAAGCCCTAGGGAAAAACATGAACACTAAAAACACTATAACTTACCTTAAAGACTCAGGACTGTATCAATTATTGTAATTTTCTCTAACTTTACCTGTATTACATTTTTTAGGTCGCTAATAACCCTGGTGGTTACAGCGTAAACAAATAAAAAAAGCATAGTGAATTAAAATATAAAATCTATAGATGAATCAAATAAAAAAAAATTGAAATAATAATTATTTAAAAAATAATAACAAACATGAAAAAAAAACTCAAATGAAATAGTTTTCTCAATAAAAAAAATCAGAATCTTCTATCAAGGAAAAAGGTATAATATGCAGTAGTAATATGTAACAAAAAGTAAAAAATAAATATTTTAATGATCATGTAGAACACCGGGGGATTTTATCTTCTCCTCCTGATGTGTTGCTCACTGCCTGTTGGGGCAGTACCTTCGATCTGGTTCTAATTATATCTATTAATTAATTAAATGTGTTACCTTACATTTGGCGATCACACTTCCCGTATTACACTTTAAAAAACATCTTACTACTTGAGAAACTTTATTTTGCGTTAATTGAACATTGTGTGTTGAAAAATGAGCGAATTAATTTTAATTAATCAAATGTGACAGTGACACAATGACTGATGTTTTTTTCTAATAAAATTGAGACGAGAATACGTGATAATCTCGCAATTATGTGCAAAGAGTATATGCAACATCTATCGTGCATTCTCGGGTACAACTCGACTTAAAACTAAAAGTAGTATTTTTTAAAAAAGGGTGTTCGTCATTTGGATCATAATTTTAGGTTGCGCTACGCAACATAGTCCCCTTCTTGATGTGAACGCATCAAAAAAAAAATATTTATGTACAATTTGAAGAAAGGTATAACTAATCTAAAAAAACTATTAAAATTCTTGAAGGTGAGTCATAGGAAGAGGACACAGTTTAGCAATAGAGCGAACGTATAACCCTTCAGGAGTTCTGACCTTAACAACTCTTACCTTGTTGTCCTTTCCCGGATATGTCTCAACTACCCGTGCTATAGGCCATTTGAGAGGAGGCGAGTTTTCGTCCTTAAGCAAGACGAGATCATCAGGCTTTATGCCTACCTGAGGAGTGAACCATTTAGGTCTATTTTGAAGCCTATTAAGATAATCGCGAGTCCAAACCTTCCACATATGCTGCTGAATTCTTGTGCATTTATTCCACAAAGACAATTTATTTTCTTGAATATCAGAGAGATCTAATTCAGGATAAGACATTAAGTTAGATCCAATAAGGAAGTGTCCGGGAGTAAGAAAGGAAAAATCGGACGGGTCGTCTGAGAGCGCACAGATAGGGCGTGAATTGAGCACTGCTTCAATCTGCGAAAGTACAGTGGATAGTTCTTCGAAAGTAAAATTGGAGTTACTCATTATTCTTACGAGATGATATTTGAAGCTCTTTATGGCAGCTTCCCAAATACCACCGTGGTGTGGTGAGGGTGGAGGGATAAACTTCCATTGAATTTGACATGAAGTAGCGAAAGAGCGAATAGATTCAGAGATATCACCTTTGAGAAGCAACTCATAAAGTTCTTTCAATTGATTTTTCGCACCTAGAAAGTTGGTGCCATTATCGCTGAAAATGATACTCGGATTACCCCTTCGGGCGATAAATCTTTTCAGAGTCAATAAGAACGCTTCAGTAGAAAGACTGGAAATTAATTCCACATGCACGGCGCGAGTAGCTTAACATACAAACACTGCCATATAGGCCTTAGTAAGGGGAGCTCTCTTGAGTTTAGAGGTCTTGATTGGAAATGGACCACCAAAATCAACTCCAACGTTTATAAATGGACGTGCAATTTGAACTCTTTCCCTCGGGAGATTAGCCATGATTTGGGAAGCGACTTGTGCGTTAAAACGGTAACAAGTGAGACAATTTTGTATTATACGTTTGATTTGTCGAAGACCATCAAGAGGCCAGAATTTCAATCTAACATTGGACAGTGTATTTTGAGGGCCAGAATGTAGAAGGAATTTCTGATCATAAGAAACATCTGAAAAGAGAAGACGACCGCCTACTCGTATTATTTGAGACGAATCTAGAAAGGGATTCAATTTACGAATAGACTTATCGTTAAGCAGACGATTATCCATTAAAAATTGGATTTCCGAACTGAAGAAATGAGACTGGGTCAATTTGATAATCATTAACTCAGAACTAGAGAGTTCATTTGGAGTGAGAGGACCTGTACGTCTATGAGACTTAGCTCTTACATTGTGAATAAAACGAATGCAGTATGCAAAAGCTCTCTGAAGTCGAGTGAAACATGAAAATTTGCAGAGGGCATCATACACTTGTGGATCTGGTTTTCTGATCAGATGAGTAACCCTTTTGAGTTCAGGCAGTTCATCAACATTAATACTCGAAGGACCATTATATACAAAGAGGTTGAAATCAAAGTGTGGATCTGACAAAAATTGAGGACCATTAAACCAAAGATCACAATCAAGCAACTGCAAGGGTGTAGCACCACGAGATAATATATCCGCAGGGTTGTCTTTCGATCGTACATGTCTCCATGTATGGTTGGAGGTGAGTTCTTGAATTTGAGTTACTCTATTGGCTACAAAGGTAGACCAACGAGAAGGGTGTGAATTAATCCATGCGAGGACGACTTCGGAATCTGTCCATAAATTGACAGAATTTATCTGAGATTGGGATGGAATCAAGACAGAAAGAATCTTCGTAACAAGATTAGAGAGTAATAATACTCCTAGAAGTTCTAATCGAGGAAGAGTCACAACTTTTACAGGACTAACACGACTCTTTGAGGAGATTAGATTGCAAGAGATAAAGCCATTTTCATGTGATGTTCTTAAATAAACGCAAGCACCATACGCGCTAAGACTTGCATCCGAAAACCCATGTATTTGAGTACTTGTTACATTGCTAGAATTTTGCAGCAACCTAGGAATCTTGAGATTGGAGAGGTGAGGAAGTGTTTGTAAAAATAGATTCCATTGTGTAAGCAAATTTGGACTGAGGTGGTCATCCCAATTCGACCTTTCTAACCAAATCTTTCTCATAATTAATTTAGCAGATACCACTACAGGGTTAATCAATCCGATAGGGTCATAAATGGAAGCAATTAAAGAAAGAACTTCTGTTTTTGTATAGGTATCCTTAACGGTAACCTTTGGCACAAGAACTGAAAAATGATCGGAGTGAGAATTCCAACATAGGCCGAGAATTTTGTTCGTGTTATTTTCAGGATTGATTACATAACTAGCTTCATTAGAGATATGAGAAATACCTGCGAGAAATTCAGGTGAGTTTGCACACCATTTATGAAGCGAGAAACAAGCGAGGTTTAAACATTCGGTTAATTGACGATGAATTTCGAAGAGTGTTTCAAAATCGTTACAGCCATACAGCACATCATCGATATAACAGCAATTTAAAAGAGCATCACTAGCCAAGGGAAATTTGTCGGAATGTTTTTGAGCTAATTCCTTAAGACATCTAGTGCTGAGAAAACCGGAGTTATTTAATCCATAAGTTACAGTTTCAAGTTGAAGACATTTCAAATCCTCTTGAGGTGAATCACGCCATAAGATGTTCAACAGAAATACCTGTTCGGGATTTACTCGAATTTGTCTGTACATATGACGTAGATCTGCTACAATACAGTATTTAAATAATCTAAAATTTATCAAAATATCGAATAATTCGCGTTGTACCGTATAACCAGGAAGCATTATGTCATTAAGACTTAGATTTGAGGTAGTTTTCATACTGCCATCAAAGACAACACGCAACTTATTTGTTACGCTATCCTTTAAAACGCAATGGTGAGGAATAAAGTATTTTAAATCAGAGTGAATATTTCGAGTGGAGAGAGGCACATATCTGCAATGTCCAAGTGCAATATATTCATGAATAAATTGTTTATACTGTGCGTATAATTGATCTGACTTGATCAGTTTCTGTTCGAGGTTTAGGAATCGCTTCTTTGCGAGGAAAAACGATTTGCCCAATTTTTTATATTCGTTGGGAGATTTGAAAGGGAGATCTACTTGGAATCTACCAGATGATAATATTTTAAGTGACGATTTACAAATATCTTCGGCTTGTTGCTCCGAAGGAGTTAGGATTTTTGGAGTACAAGTAGAAGACGAGATTTCTTCTATTTCCCAAAACGACCGTACGAGTGAATCGGTATTTTGAGTTTGAACGAACAAGGATACTTCATTTCGAGGTTGAGTATTTTCTTGAATGTTAAGTATAGAATATGAGTCAATTGACCCAGATGATTGAGGTACATTTCCACCTACAAGATAACCGAGATGAGTATTTGTTAAGGTAGGAAGATTAGGGCCTAATTTTATTAACCCGTAAGTAAGTAAGTCGAAATAAACATCTGCTCCAAGCAGCATTTGAACTTCTGCAGGAGAACAAAATTCTGGATCAGCTAGGTGAATGTTTGGTGGAATTTTGAGAGCATTAAAATCCAATGTAATTTGAGGGTGCTTACAAGTGATGGTTGGGAGAATCGCACAAGAGAGTGTAAAATGTTTTGTGGGATTAACATTTGAGAAAATATTTAAATCCACCATTTTATTCGACGTCGAACAGATTTCGGATATTCCAGAAATTTGAAGACTTTTTGTGTAAGGAATACATTTTAAGCGACTTGCTAATTCCTCAGTGATAAACGAAAGCTGACTAGCTGAGTCTGTAAGGCAGCGAACCTTAACGGGATTATTATGAGAATCATAAATTGTAACTCATGCTGTTTGGAGTAGAACCTCCTTTTTGCCTGAGAGTGTAGAGAGAGATGATGCTCGGTAGACATCATTAAACTGAGATTGATTTGCTATTCGTGGGAATGCAGGTGAACTTGAAGTTTCGCTTTGAGTATTGGGATCATGAGATACATTAGAGTGAGTACGAGAATTTGGAGTATCATGCATATTGTGAGACTGGCGAGTATTTTGAGAATTATGATTTTCTTGTGAGTCTTGAGAGTGACGAGTGTTTTGGAAATGAGTGTTTCTAGTGGGTAGACTACGAGAATCTTGATTTGTTCTGAAACGAGAACTATTTGAGTTATGAGTAGAAGCGTTAGAGAAGTGGAGCAATGTGTGATGTCTCCTGTTACATTTAGCGCAATTTGACGCAGAGGTACATGAGCATGCTGAATGACCACTAGCCAAGCAGTTGAGACACGCTTTCTTTGCCTTGACCGTTTGAAAACGCTCATCTTCAGACATATTTAAGAATTCCCGGCAAGTGTATATTTTATGGGAGTTATTTTGACATAAGAAACATTTAAAATACTGATTATTACTACTATACTGCAAATTATTGCTAACTGTGTTAAGAGAAGTAAAACGAGAAGGTTGTTTTTGTTTCGGAGAATGAGAGTATTCAGGAACAAGATTTTCGAGAATTTTGCATTTCCTTTCAATAAATTCAAGGAACTCCATTAAACTTGGGAGTTTGTTTATATTACGCTCGGTTTCAAATGATCTTTTAGTATTATAGTCTAATTTTTGAGTAAAGAGATTGATGAGAATTAAATCAGTGAGTTGATTCGAGATGTTGAGGTTTTCTAAGGCAGCGAGATGGCTTTTAATTTGAGTTAAGAAATCCCTTAGAGCATGTGCATTGGGTTTTGTAATGAGTGGAGCATTTAATAAACTGTTCAAATGACTGTTTACTATTAAATATTTATTTTCAAATCTATTGCATAAATTTTGTATTGCAATTTCAAAATTGGAATTAATTATTTCTAGATTGTCAATTAACTTTAACGGTTCATTCCTTAACACTGATTTGAGATAAATAAGTTTTTGAGCATTAGATAACTGTTTATCATTTGTTATTAATTTGGTGAAAACATTAAAAAAGCTGGGCCATTCTGAGATTTCGCCCGAGAAAAAAGGTATTTTTAATTCTGGCAACTTTACATTTTGAATTGTGCTAACAGATGGTATTACATTTGTTACAATAGGTTGAGTTTGAACTGGTTTTGCAGATAATTGCGTGATTTTCTCGTACAAATATGAATCTAAATTATAATACTGTTCTTCAACTATGTCTCTATCTGAACAATATTTATCAAAATCTTCTAATTCAAGTTCCTTTTGTAGGTTGAGATACTCGCGATAAGTTTCATTTAATACATTTTTGCGTGCAATATATTGACCGCAATCTAAAACTACATTTTGGTTTTTTGAGACAAATGTTTGAATTCTAGTAATACAAGCTTTATTATGCCCTCTCAATTTTATAATTTTTGCAACATCAGTCATTTTGAACGTGAGAAAAAATAATACAAATTTTAAATACAACAAGAGATACTTAGTATCATGAACTAAATAATATTACCATAAAAATCTACTTATAATCACTGCGAATCTAAAATCTAAAAATAAAATGACATGCGACGATGCAAAAAACAATTCGTAAAAGTTACAATAAATGATCAAACCGCACATTAAGTCCAACCGCGACCTCACATAAACTCCTCATCCCTTGCAAGTGTCGATGTCGATATACCGGCCTCCCGGCGCTAATAGAACAACCTTGGATCCTGGAACCGCCAAAACTCCAATGTGTGTATGAGAGAATAAAAACTATGTCTTTTCTTTGCGAAGAAATGAGGAAGCGAGTGATGTTTTTTACGAATAGTGTGAGAAAATCTTGAGTACTGCGTGAAAACGCCTTTGCAGAAACGAGAGATGATCGCCCTCGTGCTATAATTAATGAAAATTCAGCTTCCAGCTTTACATAAACGGGAACAGTTGCTGTATCCGGCTCGTTAGGAACATGTAGAACACCGGGGGATTTTATCTTCTCCTCCTGACGTGTTGCTCACTGCCTGTTGGGGCAGTACCTTCGATCTGGTTCTAATTATATCTATTAATTAATTAAATGTGTTACCTTACATTTGGCGATCACACTTCCCGTATTACACTTTAAAAAACATCTTACTACTTGAGAAACTTTATTTTGCGTTAATTGAACATTGTGTGTTGAAAAATGAGCGAATTAATTTTAATTAATCAAATGTGACAGTGACACAATGACTGATGTTTTTTTCTAATAAAATTGAGAAGAGAATACGTGATAATCTCGCAATTATGCGCAAAGAGTATATGCAACATCTATCGTGCATTCTCGGGTACAACTCGACTTAAAACTAAAAGTAGTATTTTTTAAAAAAGGGTGTTCGTCATTTGGATCATAATTTTAGGTTGCGCTACGCAACAGATCAAAATAAACTAATTATAAAAAATTTAGAGTATAACTTAGGGAAATATTTTCAGATATGTTTTAGTATTCGTCAAACTAAAATTATTTAAACTTTATTTAAACAACAAACTTAAGTTTCTTCAAACAAGTATGTATATTAACACGTATAAAGCCATAGTATAAAGTCTAATAATATAGTAATTATAGAACACAATCACAACAAGATGGAAAAATAAGTAAACATAATATATAGATAGAAGAAATATAGAAGATGATAGTAAATATAAAAAAAATCAAGAAAACAAGTTAATGGAAAAATGCAGAGACAGTAATATACAAAGGACAAAATCTGGAGGAAGTCTCCATCTGAGTACCTAGGAAGTATTTTTTCAAATGATGGAAAATTTGATTTAGAGATAGCTGACAAACAAAAAAAAGACAACAAAAGCGACTAGTATGGGTAGGTTATCGACTATATGGGAATATCAGGCAGGAAACATCAACTATCGATCAACTATTTTCGTCCAGGATATAAAGGTAAAATAATAGAAAACCTCTGAATTTTTTTGTAGTATTATTTTGTAAAAGACGAAATTTATAAATCATGAATGTGTTGCTTGTGTGAGTCCATTTCAAAAGGTAAAAGAAATAATAAATTAGACTTACTCACAATCAATTTAATTTAACTATCAGACGACCGGTTTCGCTTTCTACAATATGTAAAGCATCTTCAGGTCACGATACAAAGTTAAATAAATGCTGAAAATAATAAACCCATATTAGGGTGTTGTCTAATAAAGGTAAAACAAAGATAGGTGATATAAATTATATAAATTACAGTAATTATGCCAATATTACATGTCTGTGGTTTTTAAAAATGAATAAAATGTTTAAGTAGACAAGGTAAGACCCACAAATTGGTAAAATAGTCTATTAAACTGTAATGAATTAATAAATAAACAAATAAATAAACCATTACTTACATGCCGGTACTCTATTAATTGATGGTTGAAAGAACATGGTTCAAACTATCTTGTATTGTTGATTGGAGAACTCAAGTCAACTATTGTAATTGTTTAACAGTAAACGGGGAAGTTCTTGAGAAGACAGATTTTATCCAATGAAGTAGAGATAGGTAAATGTAATTGTTTGTTTGATGAAAGTAATGTTCTATACGTCTAATCTGTACGAAAACAGATAAAAGACGATATTAAAAAACATCAACAAGAACATGTAGAAAGAGTGATAGAGAAAAATCAAAGTCTGAAATATACCAAACCGAAATTAGGAAAGAAAAATATTATAACTATAAAAAATCAACAAGGCCAACTAGAAACAAGCAAAGCTCAGATATCAAACATAGTCGAAAACTTCTATACTGAGTTATACCGCTCAAGAAACGATCCCCCCGACTCTTCAAAGCAAAATCTGAAAAGACAAATAACAAACGTAAATTCTGAAGTAATGCCCGAAATAAGCGAAGTAGAAATAGAACATGCAATTAAAGAATTGAAAAGAAATAAAGCACCGGGTAGTGATGGAATTCTGGCAGAAATGTTGAAAGAAGGAGGAGAAGAAGTCATCAGGTACCTAAAAATACTTTTTAATAAATGCCTATTTGAAGGAAACATACCAAGGGAATGGAATACTGCTAACACAATATTAATACACAAAAAAGGGGACAATACAGATCTGAAAAATTATCGTCCAATATCACTACTATCACAACTTTATAAAACATTCACAAAAATAATTAGAAATAGATTGACAACAAAGTTCGATGTATATCAACCAGTAGAGCAAGCCGGATTTAGAAAAGGGTTCAGTACATGTGACCATCTTCACACACTAAAGGTCCTAATAGAAAAAGTTAACGAATACAATTTACCAATCTGTTTAGCATTTATAGACTACGAGAAAGCTTTTGACAGCATAGAATTATGGGCTATTGAGGAAGCACTGGTCAACAGCAGAATAGATTCTAGATATAGGATATTAATACATAATATATACCAACACGCTGAAATGGTAGTCACGATGGATAACGGAATGAAAACGGGGCCAATAAAAATCAACCGAGGAGTAAGACAGGGAGACACCATATCTCCAAAACTATTTACTGCCGCACTTGAAGACATCTTTAAATCACTAAATTGGGAAACGAAGGGACTGTCGATAAACGGAAAGTATTTAAACCATCTAAGATATGCAGATGACGTAGTACTAATAGCCGACAGCTGGAAAGAACTGAAGACGATGATCGATGAGCTTCATACGGAATCCATAAAAAAAGGACTGAAAATGAATCTGAGTAAAACTAAGCTAATGTCGAATAAAGATGATCAACCGATGATAACCATCCAAGGAACAAAAGTGGAACATGTAGAAGAATACATATATCTGGGTCAGAATATCAAGGTAAACAAAGAAAACCAAACTACCGAAATAAGCAGACGAGTAAGAATGGGATGGGCCGCATTTGGAAAGCTCTCATACATACTGAAAGACAAAAAGATACCTCAAAACCTTCGAACCAAAGTGTTCGATTCTTGTATCCTTCCCGTTCTCACTTACGGAGCTCAAACCTGGACATTCACAAAAAAGAACATGGACAAGATTCGAAAAACTCAGCGAGCCATGGAACGACAGATGCTTGGTATCTCACTAATAGATCGGCAAACGAACGAAGCAATCCGGAACAAAACAAAAATAAAGGACGCCGCGAAACAAGCAGCTAAATTAAAATGGAAATGGGCTGGACACAACGAACGTCTCGAAGATGGTAGATGGAACAAAGAAGTCGGAAACTGGCGACCGTACGATGCGAAGAGACCAAGAGGAAGACCTCAAATGCGCTGGAGCGACGATATCACAAGAGTCGCAGGACCAATGTGGAAACGCCTAGCACACAACAGGGATGAATGGCGAGAAATGGGAGAGGCCTTTATTCGACAATTCGGATAGAAAAAGGGCTAAAAAAAAAAAAAAAATGTTCTATACCATTAAGTTCTTTAAAGTTATTTATATTTATTCTGGAGATATATTTATGAAATGTGTGTTATTTATTGAGATTTTTATTTTTGTTTTGGAAGGTGACAGTTGTGAGACAATGAATAAGAATAGATGTACAAATTGTGTGGGTGTGCAATTATATCAGCTTGTAATTATCAAATTTCTTTGATATAGTTATGTTACAATATGTGGCAAATTCAGTATCGATCGTTCCTTTGACCGAGTCAGTCGTTAATTTCGTTAAAGGCCGAGCCGGTTCCTAATTACTTGGTGTTTGGATTTAACTTTTTACATATAAGACAATAATTAAAAAGTGTAAACTGATAATTAATACGAAATAATATCGGTCCCCGATGGGGGACAAAAATAAACAAGGGACGTCTTTTTTGACGACAGATACTGACATGAATAACAGTGATTTAAGTGTTAATAATATTAATAATAAATCTAGTGAGGATAGTGATGTCCAGAAAACAGCGAAGCAGTTGAAACCAAAAACATTCAATCTCCTCTCAGATAAGTACAACGTGAAAAATATTTGGGTATATATAGAAAGTACCGACAATAACAATTTAGGTAGATTGCATCCAATGACTGTTGGTCATATTCTTTTTAAAAAATTTAATCTTAAAAGCATTCTTGAAATTAAAAGTATAGGCCGAAACCGGATTAAAGTGTTATTAAAATCACTTGTAGAGGCAAATAATTTAGTAAAACATCCACTACTGAAATCAGAAAATTTAAGAGCATTTATACCGAACCATTTACTAGAAATTAAAGGGTTAATAAGAGACGTGGATACTCGTTATGATATAAACTATCTCATGGAAAATATCGAATCAGACTCACACGTTACTAACATATATAGGTTAAATAGAAAAGTCCAAAAAGAAGACAAAACAGTCGAATTTGTACCTAAAAAATCTATTGTTGTTACTTTTGAGGGGAATATTTTACCAAATCGCGTAGCTTTTAATCGAGTTTTTTTCTCGGTTGAACAATTTGTAGGTAGAATAACCCAGTGTTACAAATGTTTGAGATATGGGCATGTATCTAAACAATGTAACAGTACTCAAGAAAGGTGTATAAATTGCGGTGAGATTAAAGATGATAAACACAATTGTGATAAAAATTTGATTTTTTGTATACACTGTAAAAGCAGAGATCACGTATCTATCTCAAAAAAGTGTCCCTCTTATGACAATCAAAAAAAAATTAAAAATATAATAATAGAGCAAAAAACCTCATTTAAGGAAGCCAAAGAAATATCTGAAAATTCCTTATCCAGTTTAGTAAGTCACAATTCCTTTTCACCGCTAACAAATTATGACAAACATTTTCCAGAACTTCCTAACAACGATCGTATATCGTTATCTCATCCAAATCGCAATCAAATCTCTACAAATTTCAATGACAATCAAAATAATTCCTTTTCCCAACAAACTCATGCGAGGGATAGACCTCCAACCAAAAAAAGAGAAAATCAAACTCTCCCACTATCCAATCACCTGTTCAAAAACCATTATTTCCATTCACCTTTGGACCTTCACAACCTTTGACAATAAATTCAAATAAACCAAACTACTCTAGTTTGGAAATCAAAAAAAGCAGTATAGCTAGCAATTTATCAATTTTTATCATGGACTTTATTAATAAAATAATTTCAAGTAACAACAGACAACCTGTTGATATTAACGTAATTACAAGTAGTATAGAACAAGTATTGGAGGATACTTTGAAAAACCAATAAAATTTAATCCTAAAACACGCAATTTAAATATAATGCAATGGAATGCACGTTCTGCTATAGCTAACAAAAATAGTCTGGTACAATTTCTTTTTGATAAAAATATCGACATTGCGCTTATAAGCGAAACTTGGTTTAAAAAAAATCAACAATATAGTTTTAGTGGTTACAATATAATACGCAATGACAGAAACGATGGCTATGCTGGTGTGGCAATTTTAGTACACAAATCTCTTCAATTTGTGGAACATAAGATCAATATAAATAACAATGAAAATATTTTAGTATGTGCTGTACAAGTTAAATATGGAACTTTATCTTTAAATTTTGTATCTATTTATAAACCTCCAAAAATACAAACAATATATGAAGATTGGGTAAAAATTTTTGAACAGTTTGATGGGCCTTTAATTATAGGTGGTGATTTTAATGCACACCACTTTATATGGGGCTGTCATAATAATGATACCACAGGATCACAACTAATAAATGTCGCAGATGATTTAAATTTAACTGTTTTAAACAATGGAGAACCTACGATTTTAAGACGTCCTGATCAACGGGATTCAGCTATTGATGTAACCTTCTGTTCACCTGAACTAGTTAACAAAACATCTTGGAATGTCATCTCTGATACCCTAGGATCAAATCACTATGTCATTTCTATAGAATTAATTTTTGCAATTAATGAAAATGAAATATCTCCTAAAAATAAATGGAATATTAAAAAAGCCAATTGGGCATTATATACCTCGACGATTCAGATTTTGCACGATACGAACAACAGTCACTCGGATAATCTAACTGAACAGTACTCCTTCTTCATTAATAATATAAATACGGCCGCAGAAGCAGCTATACCCCAATATAAACCTTATAAATGTAAACGGCACCCACCCCCTTGGTGGAATATTGATTGTGACAATATTATCAAACAACGAAAATTGGCTTTAATAAATTACAAAAAAAACACTAATTTTGAAAATTACGTTCAATACCAGGAGATCTCGGCTAGAACTAAAAAAACATTAAAAAATATAGCAAAGAAACATTGGATTGAATGGGTCTCTTCCCTGAATAAAAATACACCAGCTACAACTCTTTGGAATCAAGCTAGAAAAATTTACAGAAAACCAATATCAAAAATAAAATCTTTCGATCAAAAATGGATGGATGACTTTCTTATTAAAGTTGCACCACCAACCGCGAACCCTCAAAAATCCAGCTACATAGATTCAACCCCATCTGAAAAAAATCATTTTCTACTAAAACCTTTCACTTACAATGAACTAATTTTCGCTATAAATGATCGTAAAGATAATTGTCCAGGATACGATCATATCAAATACTCAATGCTTATTAACCTCCCAGAAGTAGCAAAACATTTTCTATTAGACTTTTTAAATCGAATCATTCAAGACAATTCTGAGGTAGATTTTTTTAAAGACATCATTGTTATTCCGATTCTAAAGCCTGCAAAAGATCCAAATTCAGCAGAATCTTATCGACCCATTTCTCTCTTTTCTTGTGTATTTAAAACTTTGGAACGGATGTTAAAACATAGACTAGAATGGTGAGTCCATACCAAAAAATTACTACCAAATAATCAGTTTGGATACAAACGAGGATGTGGAACTTTAGATGCACTAGCTACACTTGTAACGGACATACAGAGTAATTTTTCTAGAAATAACTATTTGCCTACTTTATCTCTAGATCTAGAAGGTGCTTATAACAGTGTGTGTTTACCTCGATTAAAAGACAAAATGATCAATCAATTTCAAATACCCACAAATCTGGCACAAACCATAATTAATTTCTACACTAATAGACGCTTATACGTTAGAAACTATAAAAATGAATTTCTTGGACCACGTTTTAATAGTTGGGGATTACCTCAGGGATCAGTCTTAAGCCCTTTCCTTTTTAATCTGTATACTGCCGATTTTCATAGTCTTAATATACCAAGTATCACTTACAAAACAATCCAATATGCTGATGACTTCCTAGTGTATACAGAAAGGAGTAAATATGAAACTTCCCTTACAATTTTAAGAAAATTACATGAACATTTCTCAAACTGGTTTTGTAAAAATGGTTTTAATTTATCCACTAATAAATCAAACGTGTGCATTTTTTCACGACATAATATTCCAAACATAAATACTATTTTATTAAATGGCCAAAGTTTAAATTTCTGTAAGTTAATAAAATATCTAGGTATGTTTCTAGATCAAAAGTTAACATGGAAAGTACACATCGAGTATATGCTTGGCAAAAGCAATAAAGGTCTCAATTTTTTAAAATCAATTTCTAAAACTTGGTGGGGGGCTGACGTAGAAACAGCTTTGCTTTTTTACAAATCTTATATCAGATCCATTCTGGACTATGGATGTATACTTTATGGATCAGCAAGTAAACAAATTTTAAATAAAATTGATGTATTTCAACGGACTGTTCTACGTACTTGTATGGGAGCAATGAAGTCTACTCCAATAGCTCCATTGCATGTTGAAGCTTTAGAACCTCCTTTAAATTTTAGACGGGATTATCTAAGTGAAAAATTTGTAGTGAAAATTTCGTATATCAACAATTCTTTATATTCTGGCATAAGCTCGCTAAATTTTGAGGATCTAACAAACAGTTACTGGATTCATAAAAATTCACCAACCCTTTGCACGGCCTTTAGAGCCATGTGTAACAATAAGTATACCAACAGTATTAGCAACCTTGAGATAAACGACTATTTCGCATTTTTTAATGAAGCTGATATATACATACCAACATATTATAGTATTCCATCATTAGATTCATGCATCTTAAATTCTTACATAAAAAAATGGCCCATGGCAACTGTAATCTATACAGATGCATCCAAAACATCGGAAGGGACCGGATGTGCTTTCTACATTCCATCCAAGTCAACAGAAAAAATGTTCAAACTACCTCTCAATTGCTCAATTTTTAGTGCTGAAGCTCTTGCAATTCTTGAAGCCTTGAAATATTTCGACAGTTTAAACAATAATGCAGTTTTAATAATATCCGATTCATTATCAGTCTTATTATCTCTCAAAAATACAAAGTTACCCAATTATAATTCTAATCCTTTTATTTACCAAATTAAGAACATACTTGTTAACCTTAAAAATAAAAATAAAACTACGAATTTTATTTGGGTAAAGGCTCATGTTGGTATAAAATATAATGAACATGTTGATTACATTGCAAAAGCTGCAATAACCTCGACAGCTGAAATTTTACCAGATGAGAGAATTTGTGTTCCTGATGCTTTTCTCATCTCTAAAAGAAATCAAACAGATCGTTGGAATACCGCCTGGCAAACTTTTTGCGACCACTCAACAACACAATACGTGCATATACAACCACACATTCCTAATTCCAGATGGTTTAAGAATTTCAATACCGCTCGTAAATATACAACAACTTTAATAAGATTGAGATTTGGCCACGCTTGTTATCTTGTTCATCTTGCTCAAATCAAAATATATAATTCAGACTTATGCGAAACTTGTCAAGAACAAGGAGATCTTAACCATATCTTTTTTAAGTGTTCCAAATATCTTCAGCATTCAGGATCTCTTTTAAACAACTTGCAAACTCTAAAAATATTTCCTCCATATCAAATAAATAACCTGTTGGCTACTAATAATAAAAAAGTTTATGATTGTTTGATTAAATTTATACATAGTGCAAATGTGTGTCTGTAGTCAATCTCAGCTAAGCTCGTTAACCTTTGTTCTAACCCAATTGTTTATTTACCTTTCTTTCCGTGACCTATTGCTAGTAATGTCTTAAACAAATGTCCTGATGGGTCCCTGGACGAGAAGTGAGTATCCCTGTTGTTCCTTATATTTGTTTTTTCTTGATATAATTTTCTCTTTTTGTTTGATTCAGTTATAGGGATTTTATGAGGTTTTTTGACTCGAATAGATACACTTTTTGCACTAGCAATTAATAGTATAGACTATACACTTATGTATGTATACACTGTATAATGTACACTTATGTATGCACTTATGTGTATATGCATACACTTTTTTTTTCTCTTTAGTATTAACTATATCAGAATCAGAAGTGCTAAAGACACAAAAAAAAAAAAAAAATATGTGGCAAATTGTTGTAAAGTCCAAATTATAAAGTTAAAAATTAAAATTGAGACACTTTAAGACACACAGAAAACACACAGAAAACACTTAAAAAACGGGGGGACGAAACAGACATTAAATTTAAAAAAGGGAGGATTTTAAAAGAAAACTACATCTCTTACTTGGAGACAATGAGTTTTTTATGTGTTATATATCAGATTTTAGAGGTAAACTTGACAAATGTAGGTTAAAGTGAGACAGTTTTTCTTCTATTTTAAATGCTGTAAGTTAAGTTATCTAGTTTTATGAAATAAGCTGATATTAATAAATGTCTAAAAATTTTTAATTTTAAATTTAGATATCAAAGTTTTTTGATGTGTTAATATTGGTATACTTTAACAAACTTTAAATAATTAGATTTCAATGTAACAATATAAATAATTGTGATACATCTTCTATGATAACTAACTCAGCTTAGTCAAAGTTACAGAACAAACTTAAGTGATTATTTGGTAATTAAATTAAATATGTACATTTGTAATCAAAATGTATAACAAAATTACAAACTTTCTTTGAAATAATTGTTGGTGTGAGTTATCTGTCATGGTATGTATAAATATTTTCAAATATTTATTCCAGTTCTAATATGTTAATATGGAACTTAAATAATAAGCAAATAAACTATTGATGATGAATTATTAAGCATTCAATAGTTAGTTGGAAATTTTAATATCTGACAGTTGGGACCGGAAATTGGTAATACCAACAGGTAAAAGTTCTCTATTTAAACCGGTGTAAAGTAAAATTATTCTTATTTCAATTTTTCTGTACCATGAGCAGAAATATCATCACACCGACATGAACAATGGTGAGTTTGTATAATAATTTCTGTAACACTTTAACAATTTCAAATTTATAGCAGTTTATAGTTAAAATATAATATTTCAATTGGAACATGTTGATTTGCATATTATTAGGAATAACAAAATTCATTTAATTAATACTGCTAGTCTAAACGATCCCACAATGTTGTGTTGGGAACAATCAAACCACGTGTTGAATTTGAAGTCAAATATTTTGTGAAATGAGTGTATTTAGAAACCAGATGGGATGTAATATTAATTTTGGGTTAAATAAGTTGAGGTACCATACCAGTTCAATACTGATATTTAATATAGTTTTAGGAAAATGTAGTTTCTAGTAATATGTTAATAAAATTCTGTGAACAAAAAACCTAGATCCATGGGGGACCATATTTTAAATTTTATGTAGAGAATTTAAATAATACAAGAAGTATATCAAATATATTTGAATGTATATGGGATTCTGGAATAAAGTATTGTTTGACCATGATATTGAAGTTAATTCCAAAAATGCATGAAGATAATGGATACTATATGGAAACCTCATATGAAAGTTGATTTTGGGGAATTAATTCTATAAGTACTTATATAGACTTTATTTATATAGATATACTTTATTAGACAACACCCTAATATGGGTTTATTATTTTCAGCATTTATTTAACTTTGTATCGTGACCTGAAGATGCTTTGCATATTGTAGAAAGCGAAACCGGTCGTCTGATAGTTAAATTAAATTGATTGTGAGTAAGTCTAATTTATTATTTCTTTTAACTTACGAAATTTATATTTTAATTTTGTAAAAATGCAAGACAAAGAACCTGATTGTTTTTAGTTGATATTTCATAATAGGAACCATTTATACAAGATGAAAATCCAAGAAATTATTTTTTTATCCCAAAATCAGCCATCAAATTTTATTTACATAATGTTTTTAAAAGTTCTGTTTTTAATTTTGGTTATAGTTGTTTGTATGATTCCAAAAAGTTTAAATATTGCAAAACGGTTAGTTTTTTGGAATAAAAATACAAAGTGATTATTAATTCGTTTAAGTTCGGTATAAATATATGACAGAGATTGAGATAAAGCTACTTTAAACGTTACGATGATGAACTGGATAGTATGTCACTCTCGGCAACGTTTATAACAAGTGGTTCAAAATGTGTTTCAATTATATTTTCCAGTAGCAACATTTTCTTTTCTACTTTTTTTAAACATGTAAAATGCAGTTCTTCTATATTATTTCTGGTAAAGTTAATGAAATTTAATTATAAAATAGATTTATGGTATCTGAAAATGTGAAGGTGGAGTTTTTTCCTGTAGTATCCTTTTTAATATTTGCCCAGATGAGTTTAGAGGGTTTAAATCACAGTGATACTGAGGAGTTATCATACCAGTTTATTCTGTATGTTTGCCATTCCATCAATTAGGTATTTATCATATAAATTTATGTATTTTTTTTACGATTCAAAGAAACTGTACTTTAAAAATATTTTAATCATATATTTTATATTTTTAGAACGTAGCCAATTCTGGATATTGCATTTTTTAGATGCACTTGTTGCTATCATCTGTAATTTACGAGAATGGTATGGTGCGCTGTCAAGAACAATGATAGATTTGTCTTGTAATATTAATAAGACATTGGAAATTTTCACCAATTTTCAAAAGATTATCCTATCCCTGGATCTGGATCGTACCCTCTCTTCATGGTAATCACGAGACTAATTCGACTCAAATGCCCAGTAGGTATTTGAAACAAACCCTTTCCCTGAAGACAGAGAACCTGATTGTTTTTAGTTGATATTTTATAATAGGAACCATTTATACAGGATGAAAATCCAAGAAATTATTTTTTTATCCCAAAATCAGCCAACAAATTTTATTTACATAATGTTTTTAAAAGTTCTGTTTTTAATTTTTGTTATAGTTATTTGTATGATTCCAAAAAGTTTAAATATTGCAAAACGGTTGGTTTTTTGGAATAAAAATACAAAGTGATTATTAATTCGTTTGAGTTCGGTATAAATATATGACAGAGATCGAGATAAAGCTACTTTAAACGTTATGCTGATGAACTGGATAGTATGTCACTGTCATCACCGTTTATAACAAGTGGTTTAAAATGTGTTTCAATTATATTTTCCAGTAGCAACATTTTCTTTTCTTTTTTTTAAACATGTAAAATACAGTTCTTCTATATTATTTCTGGTAAAGTTGATGAAATTTAATTATAAAATAGATTTAAGGTATCTGAAAATGTGAAGGTGGTGTTTTTTCCTGTAGTATCCTTTTCAATATTTGCCCAGATGAGTTTAGAGGGTTTAAATCACAGTGATACTGAAGAGTTATAATACCAGTTTATTCTGTATGTTTGCCATTCCATCAATTAGGTATTTATCATATAAATTTATGTGTTTTTTTACGATTCAAAGAAACTTTACTTTAAAAATATTTTAATCATATTTTATATTTTTAGAACGTAACCAATTCTAGATATTGCATTTTTTAGATGCACTTGTTGCTATCATCTGTAATTAACGAGAATGGTATGGTGCGCTGTCAAGAACAATGATAGATTTGTCTTGTAATATTGGTAAGACATTGGAAATTTTCACCAATTTTCAAAAGATTATCCTGTCTCTGGATCTGGATCGTACCCTCTCTTCATGGTAATCACGAGACTAATTCGACTTAAATACCCAGTAGGTATTTGAAACAAACCCTTTCCCGTTACTAATTTGACAAACAATAAGTCTTTTGCCTTTACCTAAAATTTAAAGTATTTGGAAGTTTTGGGAGTTGAAATATGTAGAATATAATAAATTACTTAAAGGATTTTTTAATACCATTATCAATCTATCTAAAAAAGCTTGTTTAGATGATTTGACTATAGTGTCTACCCATATTTTAGATTTTGTATGCCTAGCGTTCAACCATGTCCTATCCAGATAAAAAATTTTGCGCTTCTCTTCTCTTAGTCCTTATCTATTAAAGATATTTTTGTCGCTGCAACACAATGTCGTCTCTGTCTAATAAAAGGCCGTTTTTCCACCTGCGTTGATATTGAAAATTAATTTTTTTAGTATTCTATAAAATATGGTTTTTGTCAAATTTAGCAATTCAGTATCATCGTTTACCTCCTTTAAAACCCTATTCACGGTGGGTATTAAAAAATTGCCTTAATCACCATAAATACACTGTAAATTTTTTTTAAAACCACTAACCTGGGCATTTCTAGTGTTTTATATTTAAATACATTTAAAATTATTTCTTTCACTTCAGCGCTAAGAGGACTTCTTGTAGTTCGTTTTCGAGAAGGATGCCCATGTATTTCCAATTAATTTCTCAGCAGAATCAGTGGACGACATTATTGTTTTCAGTAATAATAATCTTATATAAAGTTTAAAGTCGTTATACAAATAAAAATAAATACTTAAATAGTGTTAAAACGCACAAACAATAATAATTATTACTAGTTCAATATTACCAGCATAAAGATAAATTGTCCTTTAACCAACAAAACAACAAAAACATCACTAAAACACTTTAATACCAAAATACTAAATCTGGTCCGAAAAAGTATTAGTTGCCGACGGCGTCGATTAGCAATTTTTTCGGCATGGTAGAGACGGTTATTTCGTTTAGTTTTTGAATATTATCGAACAATCATTACTTGCATAGTCGTTTAAATTATTCAATAATTTAATTAATATGATTATTTCGTCCCTATGTATTCACTGATTACACTAATTTATATACTATGAAATAAAAACTAATAATCGAGAAAAAAGAAAGATTGATAAAGGGGTCTTAATAGTATACTGTTGCTATAGGAACAAGTAGATAAAATTTAAACTTTCTTTAAATCTTTAACAATTAAAATACAATTTTATCGTTGTTTACACGCCCTGCATCGCTTGTTAAAATTTAGTATAAACTAGGAAGGTAGGTATTGTGTAGATTGTTTATTGAAATAAATGTGATGTGTTATATTATTTAAAAGGTATTTATATTTATTCAAAAAGTATATTTTGGCAATGTGTGCTAATTGATTGAAATTATTTATTTAGAACAGACAGCTCTATGATAATACCTATATAAAAAGATAGATGTATAAGTTTTGGGTGCGCAATAACTCCAACTTGTAATTATCAAATTATGATGAATCGACTTGGTTTTGGGGAGAAATTATTGTGATGTCAAGTAAATTTAAAATTAAGGATACTTAGGAACAAACAGAACACATTCAAAAAGACACAAGGGACATTTAACTTAAAAGGGAGTACTTAGTGGTACTACATCACTTGTAGGAGGGGAACTGTAGGTTAAAGTGTGACAGTTCTTATTTTATTTATTAGTACTGTAAATAAGGTTAACCAACTACATGATGTGGAGTAAGTATAAATGACTCAAATGGTGAGTAAATGTTTTAATGGATATTGTAATTTAATTTTATGAAAAATAATGGCATACTTTTAACAAAAACTAAATGAATTTATTGTCACAATAAAAAATGTTTTTATCATAAAATTAAAAAGGTCAGATTTACAGATTCAAACTTATGTCAGTATTTGGTAATGAGATTATAAACAATATATATAATTTAGCTCTCCAGGCCTAGAAGGCTCATGGCTTGGGTTACTATTCTTTTTCATTCTTTTCTGTTTGTTGCTTTATTTTTCCAGTTTGGTATTTTAAGTTTTTCTATGTCTTTTTCAACATCCTTCTTCCACCTGGTTTTCGGTCTGTATTTCTTCCTTTTCCCTCCTATTCCTCCCATTAGCATTCTTTTTGGCAGTCTCGTGTTTTCCATCCTTTGGATGTGTCCCAACCATCTCAGTCTTTGTGACTTTATGATCCCTACGATATTCGGCTCTCCATACATCTCCTCTAATTCCATATTTGTAGTCTTATTAGTGTCTTATATATTCTTATTTTAGCCCTTTTAGATATGTTTTTGCTTCTTAATAAATTGTTTAGTGCAAAAATACAACGGTTACCGGCCGTAATTCTCACTTGGATTTCTTCCTTCATATTAGGTCTTCTCGTGAATGTCGCTCCTAAATACTGGAATATTTCTACTTCTTCGAATTTATATGTTTTTTCATCTGTTATTACTGTCAGATATTGTTCTTGTAGGTAATCTCTTTCTGTCCATTCCATATATTTGGTCTTTTCTTCATTTATGTACATTCCTTTCTTTCTCGCTTTCATTTCTAATCTTTTTATTATTTCTTTTAATTCTTGCTTACTACTTCTGGCTATCAGTACAATGTCGTCAGCGAATGCTAAGCATTGGTGTTTTCTTTGATATATAAGTCCTGACCTGTTGATTCCAGCTTCTCTGATGGTAACTTCGAGGACGATACTAAACAACAGCGATGACAGTGGGTCTTCTTGTCGCACCCCCTCACTGATCTCAAACTTATCTGTTTCTTCGCCATTTATTTTAACCTTATTCTCTCTTTTTCGGAGTGTCACTTTTACCATTCTTATCATTTTTTCACTAATTCCCATTTCACGTAGTGCTGTGTATATTTCTTTGCGCTTTATCCTATCGAACGCTTGTTTAAAGTCGATGAATAGGGCCATTGTAGGTTTCCCATATTCGTAGCTTTCTGCTTGTATTTCGCGCAGTAGGAAAATTTGATCCACTGTGCTGCGCCCTCTTCTGAATCCACATTGATATTTCCCTATGTCATTATCTATATTTTGAGATAGCTTATCTTTTATATTACTGCAAGTATTTTATATGCAAAATTTAGTAGGGCTATTCCCCTGTAATTGTGGCATAAACTTTTGTCGCATTTTTTGTGAAAAGGGCACAGTGTCGCTTCGGTTCATTCCTTCGGTAATTTTTCTTGTTCCCATATGTCTTTTAGCAACTTTTCCAAATGCTTAATTAGTACTGGTCCTCCATATTTAAACATTTCAGCTGTTACTTCATCTCTTCCTGGGCTCTTATTATTCTTTAGTTTCTCTATTATTTCTTTTATTTCTTTTTCGTTAGGCGGTCTTTCCTCTATTCGTTCTTGATCGACATTTTCCTTCACTTCTTTTTCCTCTTCATATTCTGTTGTGGGAATTTCATTTAAAAGTTCTTCAAAGTATTCTCTCCATCTGCTCAATATTTCTTTGTCACTTACTAAATTTCTTCTATTTTTGTTTTTGTAGTGTACAGGTTTTTCTTGGTACCCCTTTTTCTCATTTTTCACCCCTTGATATAAGTTTCTAATTTCTCTATTTTTATAGCTCTGTTATACATTTTAATTTATCTTCATTGTATTTTCTTTTCTTAGATCTTATTATTCTTTTGGCTCTTTTCCTTTGTTCATTGTATTTTCTCTCTATCTCTGTTGTTTTTTCTTGCATCATTTTCATTCTTAATTTATTTCGTTCATCTAGTTCCATTTTACATTCATCGTCGAACCATTCTTTGTGTTCGTGTTTTATATTTCTATTACTGGCCTGAGCTGTTTTGGTCATACATACTTTTATTTGCATCCATGTTTGTTCAATATTCCTACTTTCTGCAATATTATCTAATCCCCTACTGACTATTCTTTCATATTTATTTTGTTCCTCTTCTGTCAGTAGTCTCACAGGTTTAGTTGCTTTATACTTTTTCTTCCGCTGGTTTCTAAGTACTGGAATAAGTTGTTTCATTTGTATTCCAACTATAAAGTGATCTGAATCTGCATCTGGACCTCTGTATGTTCTTATGTTTTTTATACATTTTTGCATATCTTTTTCGACAAGCACATGATCAATTTGGTTTATGGTTTTCCCATCCGGTGATCTCCACGTTCCTTGGTGTATTCTTTTGTGTTGGAAGTATGTGCTCATAATGATCATATTTCTTTCTTTCGCGAAATCAATTAGGAAGTGACCATTTTCGTTGGTTGTTTCATGCAAGCTGTATTTCTCCATCTATGATTAGCTTCTGGAATCCTATTTTTACATGTTTTCCATTATATCTCTCTGCCATAGCCTTACTTCTGATTTCTTTCTGGATAATTCTTTCCTCCTTTGACATATCATCATTTATGTAGATTCGCTCGTCTGTTTTTTTTAGTTTATTTTTATTTTTCATTACTTCAATTTTGTTCTTCACGCTGTTAAGTTCTACTAAGGTAGTATTTTCTCCTATTTTTCTCGCTCTATTTACATCTACTGACACTTATAGTTCTTTTTCTAGAAAGTTCTCTACGGCCTCTCGCAATAGTTTTTGATCATTTGTGTCAATGTTTAGTCCTTGTATTACTACATTTTTCCTCTTTTTTTCTCTCTCCAGTTTCTCTATTTTTTTGTTTATATATATAGGTTACGAGCAATGTCCAAAATTGAACAAACCTAGCATTGTACGGAAAATCTTGTCCACTTCTAGCATTGTACCCCTTTACTGTAAAATCTCCGAAATAGACATAATCGTTGGACTTTGTATAAAATAATGGCTGTATAATGTTTGAATTTCAATAAGTAGCCATGCGTCAAAGTCTGGGAGAATATGACAGATATCGATTCAGAACAATTATTCACGAGGTTATAAATCCATAATTAATTAGCGCTTATGACTTCTTGATTGTAGGATTAAATTATTTTAAATTATAAAACACATCTCTTGAAAATCTAAAGTGTTTTACAAACATCTTCCCTGTATTATAGTGATTAAAATATTTCATTAACATTATCACTCTATTACAGAACAATTTCTTCTTATAATTTATATTTTAGTTTGACACAACCTTTTATCACATTGTCCTTTCGAAAAAGAACAACTCTATATAAAAAGAAAATATGCAAATATCAAATAATTAACAACAACAACAGAAATGTTCGATTTTTGATTTGGTGTGTCGCTTGTCAATAATAATCGATTAGAATCGATAAGCGTTTCGATAATCATTTTTAATTTTGATCACTTCGGACATTGTACAGCTTGGGGGTACAATGCTAGAAATGGACAATAATTTCCGTACAATGCTAGGATTGTCTAATTTCGGGCTTTGCTCATAACATATGTATATATATATATATATATATATATATATATATATATATATATATATATACATATGCCACGTTTATGCCACGAATCTTACATTCGGGTAAGTTTTTTATAGTTTTTTACAGCCTTTTTGGCACCATTCAGTTTGTTACAACATAGTAATTTTCTTTGTAGACCTTGATAAAGGTGGCAAAAAACCACCGAAAGCTTGGATTCAGAATAAATAGTACGCCTTAGCAAAGCTCTATTTTTTATTGACTACCACACCCAAAAAGAAAAAAGTATTTACATATATATATATACATATATATATACATATATATATATACATATATATATATATATATATATATATATATATATATATATATATATATATATATATATATATATATATATATATATATATATATATATATATATATATATAGCTATCTATAATGGAGGAACTCTACAGTAACATAAATGAAGCATTAAATAACAATCAAACAAAAGTCAGAGTCTTATCAGAACAGCCAACGAGTAAAGACGTTAAATTCTAATTATTCGTTTAACTGTTTTTGCAAAGTTAAAAACGCGTTTTGTGAAAGTGTTTTATTTTAATGATAAACATTGGTAAGGTACCTTTATCTCAAATAATATCGACAACTATATAAATAGGCCAGTATTTTATGGCTCCAAATAATTAATATTTTGGCAAACAAAATATTAATTTTTACATCATGGCATCATCATCTACGTCAACTCAAACTAGTTCTGTACCAGACCAACAACCTGTGCAACCTAAAAGTTACTCTTCCGTTACCAGACAACCAACTACTAGTGTTTTTCCGTCAAGAAATCAAGCAATCGTATTTGATGCAATAGACAACACTAAAATTGAAGATTACCTTCACAGTTTAAGCCTAATAATTCGACCAATCAACATTATTTTCTGTTCAAGGATATCCAACAACAGAATATGCATTTACTTAGAAAATGAAAAATTGGTCGATGATTTTATTACCAACCACGAAAAAATCAACATTAATCAACAATTCTTGCAAGCACGTCGACTAATCACCCCCAGCCAACGGCTAGTACTTTCTAACGTATGTCCGTCCATTCCACACTTAATCTTGGAATTTGAATTGTAAGCACTTGGTGTCAAATTTTGTCACCCCTATCTTTTCTACGGATAGGGACTTCAAGTCCTGAATTCCAGCATATATTAAGCTTCAGGCGGCAAACCCACATATCCCCTTTAACCAACCATACCTTACCCGATTCTTTTGTTATTACTTATGAGGAAACATATAGAATATACTTATCTTTAGATAACCAGATTTGCCAAACATGCAAAAACACCAAGCACTTAGCAAAAGACTGTCCAGCAAAGGTATCTGTATCAGGCGACACAACTTCTATACCTCACAATATAGAAGTCGGTCAGAACCCTATTGATAATAGTAACAATCAGGTGACTAAAGAAGTAACCAGTACCATCCAACAAAATCAAACCCAACTGAAGGAACAAACTGTGCAACATAAAACACCAAGTACAAAACTCCTAACTAATCAAATAGAAACAGATCCAGTACCACAAAAACGCACAGTTTCTAAGCGTTTTACACCTTCCCCAACTCGTTCATTAGAACACCTCTTTAAATTACCAAAAAACAAAGAGAAAAAGATTAAATTAAACCAAGAAAAGAAACCAACAAAGACGCTAGAGGAAATGCTGAAACCAACAGAAGAATTATTTAACGACCAAAACTCCAATTATCCCTTAAACTATAAACAACTAATAGATTTCTTCGTAAACTGTACAGGATCTTCGGACCCACTAAGTATGGCAAAAATATATAAGAATGAAATTTCTGAAGTCACAGATCTACTGGCAAAAATTTACTCTAAACTAAATGACAGAAAAATTAAAAGTAGATGCACCCAAATTAGAAATAAAATTCTTCGACAAATTGATCCAAACTTCCATATCAAAGCCGACAGCGATACCTCTGTAGACACATACTAACATAATAATAGTATTCAGCAGTTTAATTCAATGGAATCTAAATGGGTATTACACCCATTTAGAAATGTTGCAAATATTAATCTCAAAATACAGACCAATGATTCTATGTTTACAAGAAACTAATTTTAAAAGCAACACTGTACGTGAACTAAAAAACTTTAATTGTTTTTTTAAAAATCGACAACATGCTAAAATAGCCAGCGGAGGAGTAGCGATATACATAAAGAACGACATTGATAGTATAGAAATACCATTAAAAATAAACCTTGAGGCAATTGCAGTCACAATCAAAGACGTAACTACCTTTTCCGTATGCAACATATACATTCCCCCCAACCAAGAACTTAACCATAATAAAATATCGGACCTCTTAGATCAAATACCTATTACACGACTAGTTGTCGGAGACTTCAACGCACATAACCCTTTATGGGGTTCAAAAAAATTAACGAGTCTCGGTAGAAAAATAGAATCCCTTCTGGAAAAATTTAACCTAAATCTATTTAATGATAGACAAGACAACCGTTTCGACATTAGATCGGGTGAAGGTTCTGCTATTCACTTGTCTATATGCGAACCATCAATAACTCATATGCTTTCATGGGATGTATTACTGAAGCCATACGATAGCGATCACTACCCTATTATAATCCATAACGAAGAATCATCTACAGCTATACCTGAAGTAAAATGGAACTTGAAAAATGCTGACTGGAAGAAATTTCAAAACCACATCCAACACAACTTGCATGTCATAAACCAAAACAGTAATGTGAATAAAGAAGTAGATTTTATTACAAAACTGATAATAGATTCAGCAGATAAAAATATTGGAAAAATTAACTTCGCCAGTAAGTTCCACCCAGTTCCTTGGTGGAACCAAGAATGCAAACAAGCAATTCAACAATCCAAAAAAGCATTTAATAAATTCAAACGACAGAAAAATGAACAAAACTTATTAGAATTCAAACGACTACGAGCTATAGCTAGATATACTATCAAAAAAGCAAAGCGCGAATCTTGGATAACATAGGTTTCAACAATTGACAGTTCTACTTCAATGACAACTGTATGGAAAAAAGTAAAAAGAATATCTGGTACAAAATCACACAAGTCGATAAATGTGTTAGAGCAAAATAATGTAATATATAAATCTCAAAAGGAAATATTAAATATACTGGCATTAGGCTATGAAAAAAACTCAAGCGATGCGTACTATTCACCAAATTTCTTAAAGAACAAAATAAATGAAGAAAAATCTACCATAGACTATGAAGATCAAAATAACAGCGAAATAAACTTTCCAATATCGATGGATGAATTATTAGAAACGGTAATGAAAAACTGTAAAAACTCGTGCCCTGGGCCAGATAATATACATACTATTTTTCTAAAAAACCTCACCTACTCATCTAAAGAATACTTACTCAGCATGTTCAACCTAATTTTCTCGAAAAATGTATTTCCAGAATCCTGGAGAAATTCAATAATAATTCCTATTCCTAAACAAAGTAAATCAAAATCAGATCCCGAAACATATAGGCCAATATCTCTTACTTGTAGTATGTGCAAAATGCTAGAGAAAATAATAAATAACAGACTCATATTATGGTATCTGGAATTAAAGAAACTAATTATACCAGAACAAAGTGGCTTCCGAAAACGTCGTTCTACTGTAGACAACCTTATTGATCTAGAATCGGAAATACATGAGGCTTTCGCAATTAAACAACACTGTATTGGAATATTTTTCGACATTAGTAAAGCCTACGATTCAGTATGGAAATATTTAATTTTGAAAACGCTCAGCGAATGGAAAATAAGAGGTAATATACTCAAATACATATCAAACTTATTAAAAATAGACAATTTCAGGTCAGAGTAGACAGCGTATATTCCTTAACAAAAAATCAATAAAATGGTATACCACAGAGCTCGAACCTTAGCACTACTCTGTTTCTTGTAGCTATGAATTCTATTACCGCAAAAATTAAACATCCTGTAAAAGCTAGGCTATATGCAGATGATTTAGTTATACTTTGTAGAGGAAAGAACCTAACAACCATCCATAACCATGTCCAAAAAGCCATAAATCAAATTGAAGAATGGTCATTTACAAGTGGTCTTCAGTTCAATACCCTCAAAACCAAAGCAGTATGAAAAAACATTTAGAATATTTAAAAAAGACATGTCAGCCTGGAATAAATTTGTTACGATCACTCGCAAACAAAAAGTGGGGCGCCGCCTCTTCTACATTACTACATATCTACGCTCCAAACTACGCTCCAAACTGGACTAAGGCTCAATTGTTTACAACTCCTTCAAAAAATCGTACTTAAAAACAATAGATGTTATTTAAAATATAGGCCTCCGAATTTCCTTAGGAGTACACTACACAAGTCCAATACAAACTCTATACTGGGAAACCAGTATATACCAAATATGGTAGCTGTTTCAAAGTTTACACCGATGCCTCCAAAAACGAAGACGAAACTGGGGCAGCAATCTACTCATCAGATTATACAGAAGCTTACAAATTACATTCATATACAACAACGTTATCAGCTGAACTGTATGCGATACTAAAAGCACTAGTTCTGATAGTTAACAAAAATAAAAAGAGAAATATCATTATTACAGATTCTCTCAGCTCAATAATGGCATTAAACCAAGTCTACTGTAATCATCCACTACTCCTTCTCATTAAAAAGGAACTAAAACATCCAGAAAATATGAACATTAAAGTTAATTTTATATGGGTACCGTCATATACTGGAATCGAAGGAGACGAAGTTGTAGATAAAATAGCAAAAAATGCACCGACTAACCCAAACGCAGAAGAGAATACGAAAGTTTTTCACACCGATCTGAAAGCATTCTTTAAAGAAAGGATTAATTCAATATGGCAGGATACATGGAAGAACTCCCCAACCAAGCTGTACGAAATTGATAAGAATTATAAAAAATTCCCAACATTTAACAATAGAAGAGAACAAGTAACCTTCACTCGCCTCCGGATTGACCATACTCGGTTAACACACGACTACCTACTAAAACGTACTGACAAACCTGTGCGTGACATGTGTAAAAGTGTCTTAACGGTAAAACATTGTTTATTGCAGTGCCCCAAGTACGATGTGCAACGCAAATTGTATAATATACCATCAACATTAAACAGTGCTCTTGGAAAAGACAGTAATACTAAAAATATTTTCGCCTTTCTCAAAGACTGCAAGCTGATATCAAAAATCTAATATTTTACTGTGTATAGATCCAGGTTTATTTCTATTTATGTATTGCTATAGTTAATATTCTATTATTAAGTTCTAACTCTGTATCACAATCCATACACTCTAATAACCCTGCGTGGTTGATGCGTCATATAAGGAAAAAAGTCATTTCAAGTATTTAATTGGTGACTTTAATGCCAAAGTGGGAACGAGAAACGACAAAAAACAAGTAGTGGAAAAGTATGGAGTCGGTGATAGATATGAGAGAAGGGAAAGACTGGTTCAGTTTGCACACTACCAAAACATGCCAATTGCAAATACATTCTTTAAGAAAAACTCGAACAGCAAATGGACTTGGGTAGCACCAAATGGAATTACTAAGAACAAAATTAACTTCATTGTAACCAACAAGACTGCAAAAGATGTCACTTTAATAAATAAATTTCAAACAGGGAGTGACCATAGACTAATCAGAGCAAAAATTGTTCTAGAACTGAAACTAGAAAGAATAAAATTAATCACAGGGCCCTGAATGAGCCACCGAAAGGCGTGTTTATTTTGGTCTCAACAAATTTGCAAATTTTATGCAGTAATTATAACAGTTTATTTATAAATAGTTAAGTGACAATTACGTGAAACACCAGTAAGTGAACACATCATATTAGTTTTCATTAATATAACGTGATCAACCAGTTTTTGGTTGATTTTTAATTTAACAGTTATCAATGAGATACGACTCAAGAAATATTATTCCAGTTTTACTACCTGTTTAATTACTAGGCAGGTCCGTATTATTTTTAAACACATGTTCCGTGTTAAAATCAAAAATGGAACCTAATATTCAGAGTCTCTCTAACATACCACAAGTATCGCAATTACAGACAAATACCAATAAAACCTATTCATCAGCAGCTTCTACACAATTTCCCTCAAAACACCAAGCAATTGTCTTCAGCACTTTAGAAAATACTCGACTGCAAGATTACTTAATTCCTTTGGGCAACCTAATTCATCCCAAAAATATTATATTTTCCTCCCGACTTTCCAATAATCGGATTTGCATGTACCTTGCAAACAAAAAAATCGTGGACGAATTCATGCAAAACCATGGACACATACAAATCCAGAACAATATTGTACAAGCTAGAAGATTAATCTCACCAGCAGAACGTATTGTTTTTTCAAACGTATGTCCAACAATACCACACAGTCTGTTAGTTGATTATCTACAAAGTATTGGACTTAATATGGTCTCTCCTGTCACTTTTCTGAAAATAAGTTCCACCCTTCCGGAATATAATCATATTTTAAGTTTCAGAAGACAAATATATGTCAGTCCCCATAATATCTCCTTACCCGACTCATTCACCTTAGACTTCGATAATACAACATATCGAATATTCTTATCTGAAGAAACTATGGCCTGTTATAACTGCAAAAAGTCTGGACATATCGCCACCAACTGTCCCGATAAACTAGAATCAACAACAAATTTAATTGATTCTAATAACAGTCAATCTACTACTCCTTTCACCCCTGACATCATGCCTCAACCTGCATCAACATCCATATCAAACGAACAAATTTCCGTCCAAGAAAAATTAGCAAATAATCTGAGCAATCCTAATGGTCAAGAAGAAGTTAACACCTTGGAAAGCTGCAAAGTAATCAATATCGATCTTCAGCCAAAACGTAGTATCAATGATGTTCTTACGTCTTCAGAAACAACTCATACAGAAAAATCATTTGCTGTACCTACATCCAAACCTAGAGCCAAGAAAGTTAAAAGCAACGAGGAGCATACATGCATAAAATCAACAAAATCATATGACCTTGAACCTGCCAAAGATTTTATCCAAAATCATTTACCCACATTTGTTCTCAATTTTGACCAATTAAATCTACTTCTAAGCAATGTTAGCGGCGTGCAAGATCCTTCTAACATAATTCAAGAGTTTACTTCTGACCTTTTGGGATTAGTTCATATGTTAACTAAAGTTCATCCGCAATTAAAAGATAGATCAACCAAACGTTATATCACCTTCTTACGAAAGAAAATCCTCCGACACTTGGGTAACGACATCTCTGAATCCGAGGGCGAGTCATCTCAGGTTAACCCGTAAATTCATATTTTTCGTATATAATACAATTCACTAAACTACTGCAATGGAATATAGATGGATTTTTCCATCGACTCCCAACCTTACAAAAACTTATTTCTGAATTCTCTACCGAAATAATATGTCTCCAAGAAACAAATTTAAACCCCCAAAAAAACTATAATTCCAAATATTTTAACATTTTTAGAAAAGATAGAGTACATGACAACAATTTCTCTTCAGGCGGTGTTATGACACTTGTCAAAAAATCTTTGGTTGCAAATGTTTTTCCTGTCAATAGTAACATTGAAACTATAGTTATAGAGATCACCGCTCCCGTTCCAATTTTTATGTGTAACATTTACCTTCCATCTAGTTCTTCAGCTACATATGAAGATTTAAAAAGCCTTATCAAACAGATACCCTCTCCTCGAATCATCGTAGGTGATTTTAACGGTCATAACTTTATTTGGGGATCTAAGCGTACTGATCACAGAGGAAAACTTCTAGAAAAGGTAATGCAGCATCTTCAATTAAATTTTCTAAATGATGGTTCACCTACAAGATTTAACATCTGCACTGGAGAATCCTCCGTGATAGATTTAAGCCTCTGTGATCCAGGTCTTGCTCCGCGTCTCTCTTGGAATGTTCTCGAGTATACTTATGGTAGCGACCATCACCCTATTACCATTAAGAATCTCTCAGGTCAGCCTTGCCCAATATCCTTCTTGCCCAAATGGAATATAAATTCGGCTAAGTGGATCGATTTTGAAAATTATATAGATAAGGCTTTGGAGAGTCTTATACTGAATGATAATATTAACGATTCTTTAGGTACTTTTAATAGTGTCATTCTGCAGAGTGCGGAGCTCTTCATCGGCAAAACAAAGCCCATTAAAAATCATGTTTCTGTGCCTTGGTGGAATTCGGAGTGTAACGAAGCAGTACGTGCCAGCAAAACAGCTTTTAATAGATTTAAGAAGCATAAAACACTCGAAAATAAAATTAACTCCAAAAAAATGAAGGCCAGAGCTCAACGTTTAATAAATCAACCAAAAAAATCCAGTTGGGCCCAATATGTTTCTAGCATTAACAGCTCCACTCCTGTAAGAGAAGTATGGAAGAAAATACGTAAAATTTCTGGTATAAAGGAGTCATCCCCAATATGTAGTCTCAAAATAGGTAATCAAATTGTCACCTCTCCTCTTGAAATTGTTAATACATTAGCTAAAAACTACAGAGAAATGTCTTCCAATGAAAATTTTGACCCTGTATTTCTGGAAAATAAACTAGAGGCCGAAAGGTCTAACCTCAATTTAGAAAACTATAACATTCCATTAAACGCTCCTCTCACGTTACAAGAACTAAACAACTCACTGAACGATCTAAAAGAAACAAGTCCTGAGCCTGACGATATCCCAAGTATTTTCTTAAAGCACCTACCCACTTCCGCTAAAAATTACATGCTTCAATTATTTAACTTCATTTGGCAGCGACACCAGTACCCATCTGTTTGGTCAAAATCTATCATTCTCCCATTTCTTAAAAGCCAAAAATCTCGTCTAGACCCCAATTCCTATAGACCGATAAGCCTAACTTGTGCAATGGGCAAGCTACTAGAAAAAATTATTAACTCAAGGCTGATTTGGCATCTAGAAAATTCGAACTTACTTATAAACGAACAAAATGGTTTCCGACAAAACCGATCCGGCATAGACAACATATTGGACCTGGAAAGTGATATTCACGAATCTCTGGCAACAAAACAGCATTGTATCGCAGTATTTTTTGACTTAAGAAAAGCATTTAATACATGTTGGAGATTCAACATTTTGAAAAAGTTACAGTCATGGAACATTCGTGGAAATTGCCTTTATTTTATCAAGAACTTTCTAGAAAACAGATCTTTTCGTGTAAGAGTTAACAACTTCTATTCCGAAATGCAGGAGGAAGAAAACGGTATCCCTCAAGGCTTAATTATTAGTCCTACACTTTTCCTAATTGCTATTAATGACATAATCAAGAACCTCAAAAAACCTTTAAAAGCACGTTTATATGCAGATGACTTGGTGGTTTACGTAAAAGGCAAAGATATTAATTTAAGTTCAACAATTTTGCAAACTTTCTTAGAAAAACTCGAAAAGTGGTCTCGCGATACTGGTTTTCAATTCTCGGTTACAAAAACCGTTGGTATGATATTCTCAAAAAAGAACTTCTCAAATAATCCCAATCTCAAGTTTTTCAATACATCGCTATCCTTCAAATCATGTGTAAAATTCTTAGGTATGTGGTTTGATAATCAACTTACTTGGAAAGAACATATTAGACAATTAGTTACGACTTGTCATAAGAAACTTAACCTAATGAGAACACTGTCAAATAGATTTTGGGGCTCTGACCTCTCTACCTTACTTACAATCTACAGAACTCTAATTAGATCAAAAATTGATTATGGATCAATCGCTTACGCCTCTGCTTCCCCCACATTGTTAAAACAACTAGACTCTATTCACAACACAGCACTTAGACTCTCTCTTGGCGCATTTCGAACGTCACCGGTGGAAAGTTTATATTCTGAAAGTGGGAGCCTTCATTATATCACCGCCGAATTTCCTTAACACTTTCACACGCAACGTCAATAGCCTCAAATGTAAACAAACCTCTATTTAATAATACGTTCACTAATAAATATATAAATCTCTTTACCAATAGTACCAAACATAAGCCTTACTATGAGCGAGTACGGTGTTACCTGAGATGTCTTAATATAGAATTCCCAAATACCTTTCCAATCAATATTAAAAGCTCCTCTCCTTGGATAATTAATACCCCACATTTAAATACTTGTCTAACCCAATACAACAAACATATTAACTGTTACGCAGAGATTAAGAATAATCTAGATCTAATTCTCCGTCAGCATTACGAACATAGCTATAAACTCTTTACAGATGCATCTAAGTGTGATAAAGGAGTAGGTGCTGCATTCGTTACTCCAAGCGATACATATCAATTTCGTCTTCCAACCTTCTTTTCGATTTTCTCCGCTGAGCTCTATGCAATGTTTAAAGCTATCATGCATATAAATTCTAATAACATTCCTAACTCTGTTATCTTAAGTGACTCACTAAGCGCCCTTCAAACCCTTAAACAGATCTATCCTAAAGGTCCCCTTGAGAAACTGATAAAACTAGAACTCATGAAGGCTCAAGAAAATTCTAGGAGTATCAGATTTATATGGATTCCATCCCACATTGGCATTGCTGGCAACGAAAGTGCGGACCAGTGCGCGAGTGAAATTGCTAAATGTGCCGATATAGAAAAAGCCGAGAATCGAAATACCGCGAGTGATATAAAAGCTTTTATAAAAAATCGAGTTTTGTGCAAGTGGAAAAACGAATGGCAATCTTCTCAAACATCACTGAAGCAAATTAAAAATGACGTTACAGCTTGGCAACCCTCAACCAGGAACAGAAGAGAACAATTGGTGATAACTAGATTACGAATTGGACACACGAGACTTACTCACTCATATTTACTGTCCAAAAGTGATCCACCTATTTGTGAAACATGTAATGTACAAATAACCGTTAACCATTTATTAATTGAATGTCATAGATTTGCCCATTTTCGTCTTACATTTAACATACCTAACAGTTTAAGTAATTTATTAGGCACTAATTTTTCTGTTATTAATATTGTAAATTTCTTAAAATCTATAGGAATATTTTATAAACTCTAATTTTGTAATTCTGTAGCCGCCGCTAATAACCATTATGGTGGATGCGGCTGTAATTTCTAAATAAAAAAAAAAATTAATCACAAAACCAACAGTAACTTATATAAATATTAACAATCTAAAAAAACTCAGATCACTACCAAAGGACAATTGATGAAAGATTACATGACCAAATCGACAGCTCTCAATTAATGGAAATCATCCTTGATAGTGCCAAAGAAATCGGAGGCAAGCTTTTTGCTTTTTGCAAAATAAACATAGTAAACTGTCTGATAAAACTAAAATAATGCTAAAACAAAGAAGGCAAATGAAACTAAGTAGCAACATACAGAGATTTCAATACACTGAACTTTGTAAGAAAATAAGGAAAAATATTAAGGAAGACATAAGAAAGTACAGTAATAGACTGGTAGAAAATGCAATCGAAAACAGGAAAAACTATAAGAAAACAATAAATGGATCAATCATTGGGAAGAAGCAAATCGTTGCTCTAATAAACAGGAACACCAGAATTACAGACAAAAATTAAATAATACATCTCGTGACTTAATTCTACAGCGAACTATACTAAAGCCCCTGACACACTTGAAGAAGTAATCAGTAACCAAGAAGATGTACCAGAAGTCCTTTTGAAAGAAGTAGAAATAACAATTACAAAAATGAAAAAAGGTAAAGCAGCTGGAATAGATGGTATAATAGTGGAACTGCTTAAATACGCTGGCAATAAAACCTGGAAAATTTTAGCTGGCATATTTACAAACTGGATAAGATCATCCAGATGAATAACAGATTACTGGAATACAGCAAACATAATTCTCATTCATAAGAAAGGTAGCAAAGAGGATATTAAAAACTACAGACCTATAAGTCTACTACCAATCGTATACAAAAATATTCACAAAGATCATTAACAACAGATTAACAAACGCATTACACTTCGAAAACTAATGAGTAGAGCTAGCATTAACCTTCATAGATTCCGAGAAGGTTTTCGATTCTGTATATCCCAAGGCAGTAATAGAAGCTTTGAGCAACCAAGGCATTGACAAACCGTATATAGAAACTTAAACATATTTATACAGACAAGCAAAAGCTAAGGTAAAAATTTGGGAAAACACTCCAGAATTTCCCACTACCAGAGGCGTCCGACAAGGAGACGCAATATCACCAAAGCTCTTCACTGCAATTCTAGAAAATATATTTAGCAAAATGAACTGGCAGAACAATGGAATATGCATTGATGGAAAATACCTCAGCTATCTAAGGTTTGCAGACGACATCGTTCTGATTGCTAATAATCCTGCAGAACTATAAGAACTTATCAGTGACCTAAATGTAGCTAGCAATGAAGTTGGGCTAAAAATGAACTTGACAAAAACAAATACCATATACAACGGGTTAGTGGATGTCCAAGATGTAATAATAAATAACACCGCACTTGAGACAGTACACGAGTATGTGTATTTGGAACAGTTAATATATAAATCTGGATCCTTACTTCCAGAAATCAACAGAAGAATGAAACTAGCTTGGACACCTTTTGGTAGAAATTCAGTTATATTCAAATCGAAGATGCCAATCCACCTGAAGAAAAAAGCATTCGATCAATGTATACTACTAATCATGGCATACGGCTGCGAAACTTGGACACTAAAGAAAGAGATAATTTAGAAATTTAAAGTTCAATGGAGCGATGCATATTAGGTATAACAAAGAGAGATCGAGAAAGAATAGAATGGATCAGACAGAAAACCAAGGTTACTGATATAATCCATAGAATTAAATCCTTAAAATGGTAGTGGGCTGGACATTTATCGAGAAGAACTGACAATAAGTGGTCCACTAGAATTATACTGTGGTATCCAAGAGGCGCCAAGAGACCAAGAAAATGTCCAAATTTAAGATGGGACTATGACATAAGGAAACAAGCCAGTACAATATGTCACAGAAAAGCGAATTTTAGACAATCGTGGGTAAATATGAAAAATGACAATGTAAGGGAGGCTACACTATAATTGGTAGAATGTGCTGAGAATGATGATGATGATGATGATGATGATAATATATATTGGACAATCACTACAGAAAAACAAAAGAAAGAACATAAAATCAGTAGAAGAATTAAGTTAAGTTGGGCAGCATATCGTAAATTAAAATACATTTTAACATAAGAATTTCTCTTCAGTTAAAAACAAATACCAACCCTGAATGTGTCCTACCAGTCACCATATAAGGCTCTGAAACATAGATGTTGGACATCAGCTAAACTATAAGTGCACTAGAAACTTATAAAAAGAAAACTTTTAGGAATACTTCTAAAGTATAAAAGAACTAACATATAGATTAGGCAACCAATAACAGTTGAGAAAGTATGCTCCTTGAAAAGTAACTGCTCCAGACATAACTACATTCAAACTGGGAAAGCATTTTCGAACATATATATGTAAAGCGTTTGGTTGAAACAGGGTGCCAGTCGTGAACTGAGCTCTACATGTATGATCCATCCCGTTCGATTTTTATCGGTAAAAACGAAATTTCAAAGCAAAAAACCAATACAGGTAATTCGCGAAGTCTACAGCAACTAAATATTTTGAAAGTAAGCATCAAATGATGCATACTGTAATCATACAGATGCGAGACCTATTTGTCGGATACCATTGGGTAAGTACCAATTATTGGTACATACCTTAATATGGTCTACATAGAATTCAAATGAAAAAATTTTCAAGTAAACGGTACATAAAAATAGTATATTAGAAATATAAAACCCATGACTCATTCCCTTACTCACCGGCGACATTGTACCATTTGTACTGCAAAAATAAACAAAATAAAATTAGAACAGAATGACGGTATTAGATTTAATTTCGATTAATAAAATTAATTTACACGTTTTATTACAAAAGATTAAAGTGAGGATACAGCAAACATACGTTTAAATAAAAAAATCAACAATGCTTTTTTTATTCTTAAGCTTTGGTGTACATTTTTTCGTGAAATTACTTAAAGGTTTAACATAAAACTAGGTATATAGAAAACTAAATGTGTGAGAATATGAGTATAGATGAATGTTATAAAACTTGATATATGTTTAAATATAAAAAATAGTCTGCGATAAATCTATTGTATATATTTAAATAAATAAATATTTACCAACTCGCCTGAAGAATAATTGTCGAAACTGGAACACAGCTTCAATCCATAGAACTTCATACCCAAAAAAATCATTATCTTCGTATGCAACAAATACCACACATCTCCAATATGTATATTCTTACATTAATTTATAAGCAATAAAATTAAAATCAATAATTTATAATTATTGTATAATAAAAAAGTACTAAATGACTACAAAGAAAACTTTTCTAATTTACGAAATATTTTTAACATGTTTAAAACTGTATTGGAGAAATGTTCTTAAATTTATCACAAATATTCTAAATATAAAAACGACAAAAACTTTCCAGCCCCAACCGTTGTTTACTACCGAAATGACCAAACACCGACGATGATCTAAATAACACTGAAGAATAAAAATTCGGTGATACTAGCTGGTGATTTCATTTGATAAAAAGTCTTTTACTCATAGCTAACATAATAGCCCAGTCTGGTTATACAAAAATCATCTATTTTACGGCAAAATCTTTCGCAGATATCTGAAGCTTTTAAGACATAGGTGGGGGTTACTAGATGACGAATAGATAAAAAGATACTCCTATTTTTACCTTGCGTTTTTTTTATACAATAATTCATGGTCAGAATTTGATTTTTTATCTATAAGTTTTTTCCCTTATAATTTAAATAAACAATATTTATACCATTTGTTTATATCAAAAATATCTTTATTTTCCCATTTTTTCAATTAAAATTGATAAATAATTTACGGAGATATTTGCAAAAAAGCAGTTTTTTTTTTCACTAATTTATAAATTTAATTAATTTTTTTATTAACAAAATAAAATGTTATTAATACATTTTAACATTAAGGAATTACCGTCCTTTAAATTTGTATGAAATTTCCCCCGATCGGTCAAATAGTTTAAAAGTTATTCAATTTGTTTATCCCTGGGACTAATTATTTAAACCATTGAACTTGCCCTATGAATGATGCTAGACACATTTAACAAATTTCATAGGATTTTTTAAGACTTATACTATCTCAGAAGTTAAATAAATATTGAGTTTTCATCGAAATTATTTACAAAATAAACCATTGAAAAAGGGGTATATTTTTTACTTATAAACAATTGTAATAACTTCTATATTTTTTAAGCTACAGACTTGTACGTATAACCATTAGATAGCTGGTAAAAAAACTCACATTTAACAAAAAAAAAATAAACCTTCTATGAACAATAGGAGCGAAGTTAGCGACAATTTTTTTGTTAATTATATCTCCATTGTTTATAAACATTAAGAAGTAAAATTTGCACAAATTTTGAATGAAAATCTAAACTTTATATTGAATTTTATAGCTATAAAATTTATCCAATTTTTCGAAACTTAAAACCTTTCGAAACGAAGTTACTTTCGAAAGATCGACATAGGAAAGTGGAGGGGAAACTGTTTTAGCTCCTCGCTGCAAAATTTAATATTATGGTTACGGATTTATCATTTAAAACAATCTTCAACAGTTCTGTAGGAATTTCATCAGGTCCATTTGCATTTCCATTTTTAGCGTTTCTTATTGCGTATTCTACTTCTTCTTTCAATATGTCTGGCCCAGTTGCATTGATTATCTGAGTTCAGTTGTTTCTATCGTCTTCAAATAATTCATTCAGGTATTCTGTCCATCTTTTTATTTTATTCTCTAGATCTACAATAAGATTTCCATCTTTGTCTTTAAGTTTACCTATTTGGCATTTCTTTATGCTTCCTGTTATTTCTTTTACTTTTTTGTGCATATTGAACGCATCGTACTTTTTCTCATAGGTTTCCATTTCTTCACATTGTTCTTTAATCCACTCCTCTTTGGCTTCTTTTATTCTCTTTTTTATGTGTTTATTTATTTCTTTGTATTTGTCTGGGTAATTCTTCATCTTTCTTCTTTGTTCCATCAAGTCTAGTATATCTTGTGTCATCCACCCCTTGTTGTTGTTTTTGTAAGATGTTTCTTTCCTACTGTTTGTATAGCTGTATTTATGTACTTTAATTTTTGGTTAACGTTGTTTGTATCGTTAATTTGTCAATATCAGCTCCTGGGTACGTCTTAGTACATTTAACGGCATTATGATACCTCCTTGCTATCATAATGTAGTCTATTTGATTTCTCACTATTTTTTCTTTGGTATGTTGTGGAGATGTCCATGTATATAACCGTCGAGGAGGTAATTTGAAAAAGGTATTTGTTATTACAAAGTCTTCACTTTGGCAAAATTGAATCAATCGATCTCCTCTATCATTTCTGTTTCCAAGCCCATATTTTCCTACTTGTTCTCCTACCTTACCTTGACTCACCTTGGCATTAAGATCGCCCATTAATATGTTGATGTATGGAAAGACTGACTTAATAAGTGAAGACAAACAACCTGCAAAAAAAAGGTTCAGACCTGACAAGTCGAATAGATGAACCAAATTTTAACTTTTAAACCAATATATGTAAAGAAAATAAAAAAAAGTAAAGTTCAATAAATATTGCAAAATTTAATAAGGAAGTGATGAAATATTCGACTTATTTTATCAAAGCAGAAAAGCAGATTAGATTATCATATTTGTAAGAAAAATAGAATAAAAATCAATATTGTCAATTATAAAAATACAAACAATTATAATTAATATAAGGAATATAATAATATAATGTGTAAAAAATTACCTGAAATTTAATTTATAAAATATATAAGTATTATTACATCATTGATATAAAATGAAAAAAGATATGTTGATTTTCCGGGATTTTCCGAGATTTATGGGGAGTGAAAATTATGTCATCATTATTAATACTGCGACAGACTATTCGAGCGAATTAAAAAAAAGTAAGTATTTAGGGTGAATTTCAAATGGACTCAATTTTTCCTAGTTTTCCCATATTTTCCGGCCAGTGAAAACTATGTAGTTATTCATATTTCGACGAGCTATCCCAGAATAAAAAAAAAGAGGCTTGCAGCTGCAAAGGAAGCCGAGATAATGTAAATTTTTACCTACGTGTTGAAATTTGAAGTTCCGATGCCGAACCGTCGTTTCGAAAAATTAGATAAATTTTATAGCTATAAGTTTTAATATGAAGTTTAGATTTTCATTCAAAATTTGTGCAAATTTTACTTCTTAAAGATAATAAGCAATGGAGATGGTCGTAGAAGGTTTTTTATTTTTTAATGTGAGCTTTTTTACCAGATCTCCAATCGTTGTACGTACAAGTCTGTAGCTTGAAAAATATAGAAGTTATTACAATTGTTTATAAGTAAAAAACATACCCCTTTTTCAAACGTTTATTTTGTAAATAATTTCGATGAAAACTCAATATGCATTTAACTTCTGAGATAGTCTAAGTCTTAAAGAATCCTATGAAATTTGCTGAATGTGTCTAGCATCATGCATAGGGCAAGCTCAATAGTTTAAATAATTAGCCTCAGGGATAAACAAATTAAATAACTTATAACATATTTGACTGATCGGGGGGAAATTTCGCAGAAATCTAAAAGATGGTAAATCCTTGATGTTTAAATGTATTAATAATATTTTATTTTGTTAATAAAAAAATTAATAAAATTTATAAATTAGTGCAAAAAACTGCTTTTTTGGAAATATCTCTGTAAATTATTTATCAATTTTAACTAAAAAAACCGGAAAATAAAGATATTCTTGACATAAAAAAATGACATAAATATTGTTTATAGACAAAAATTTATAGACAAAAAATCAAATTGTGACCATAATTTATTGCTTAAAAAAAACCTAAGGTAAAACTAGGAGTATCTTTTCATCTATTCATCATCTAGTATCCCCCACCTATGTCTTAAAAGCTTCAGATATCTGCGAAACATTTTTCCACCTTTTTTTTTAACCAGACTGGGCTATAAGTAATGTACCATTAGTTTTTATGTAAATATTTTAATATATTGGTCGTCAGTTTTGTTAGTTTAGGGATATTTTTATTGAAAGTTTATGAATGTGATTAATTGTTATCCCTAAGAACAATATTATTATGTGTTTATTTATAACTATTCTTCTCTTTGTTTTTATACATTATTTTTTTATTCATCATTATTTTGTAGTAAATTCTCATGTAGTATTATATAGAAAAACAAGTGAAATAAGGACTGGCGGGAATAGAATTGGTAGATTCAATATATACATATACATAATATTAGTTTATAGCATTCTCCATTCCATCGGTTTCCCACATCTAACCTTCTGCTAATCTTCTCTTCTACATGCGTTGTACGTGGCCTTACCAAATTAGTTGTTTAGTTTTAATATCGTCCAATAATGAGTAAATTCACATCCAATATCTCTTTAATTCTTTCGTTTGTCACCTTTTATATTCTCTAAATCCCTGGTGCTCTTCCCTCAAGAAATCCATCTCTGTAGCTGTAATTATCTTTTATATTTTACCTTTATTCTGTCATACTTCATTTCTATATGTTATTATATTTTGATAATAAAGTTATACATTCTATTTTTTATTTTCTTTTTAAATGTTCTGGTCTTATAGGATACTATTAAATACAGGTATGGCTTGTCAGCCCAGCGTATTTTTGTCTTTTATGACCTTTTTGGGTGTTCTGTCTTTAATTATCTGTAAGCTCAGTACCCCAGTTAAGGAATAAAAAAAACAGAACAAATATTATACAGACATTTGAAGGTTCTAAAAGGTACGAAGGGTATCTGATGAAAAATCCGTGAAGAAGTTCACCTGATTTTGTTTTGCTTTTTTTAAACTTTTTGATCCAAAAAAGTTTTTCATACACTATAGAAAAAAATATTGCATATCAAAGTTGTAGTTCATAAATTTTTTTTTATTTTAAAAGTTTCCAAAATAAATTTAAAAACCCTTATTTTTGTACTATATTATATATAATAATATATATATATATATATATATATATATATAATAATATATTAATAATAATAATATATTATAAATGTTAATACCGTTGTTTTTTGCATAACGACAGGTAATATAGCTTGTTAAAATTATGGCAGTTATTGAGTTAGTAAAGTGTTCTAAATATCAAACAGATCGACCAAATAGTTTATAAGTTATTTAATTTGTTTATCCCGGAGAGCGATTATTTAAACAACTGTACTTGCCCAAACAGTCACTCTAGGGGTATTCTGCAAATATCAAACGATTCTATAGAGATTCTATAAGGTTTAGGATAAAAATCTTCAACAAGTTTGTTAATAAAAAACAGTTTAAAAAAAAAGCTGACTTTTTACCTTTTAAATATTTTAATGTTTGATATTTTTTGATGTCACACGGTTGTCAATAGGCTTAATAAAAAGATGGTGAAAAATCACACTTTTCGAAAACAACATAACCTTCTATGACCAATAACAAGAAACAAGCTGAGATATTACAGAGGACGGCTCTCCCCTCCACTTTTTAGTTGCGGTATTTTATAAGTACCGTCATTTTAACGGCTTATAACTTTTTACTTCTTCACTGTGTATGCCATCTATAAGCTGGATTATAAAATATAGATCAACTTTTACTGCTTACAGCTTTACAATTTTGAAGAAACAGGTCTCAATTATATAATGCTACTGACCTACACTCTGGCCTCAAAACAAGAAGACAGTGTACCAGGTCTAAGAATATCAAGGAAAAGGTGACAATTTTAATCTACAGTAACGCTACATGATCTCACAAACTGCCTCTACGATTTATCAGAAAATCAAAAAACCTAGGCTTCTCAAAATATTTGAAGACTTTTTTTCCCTGTCAGTTTGGTATCGTCATCAAAAGAGTGCTTGGATAAACAATCTAGAGTGTTTTTATAGTCAATTTGTATCAAAGGTTAAACAACATTTTAACAGGAGAAAAAAAAGAGAAAGATACCAATGAAACTTCTAACAATAAGACATTGCTGAACTGGTAAAGAACCTGCCGTAATGTGAAAAAATGCAGGAAAACGATGTTAACGCTCAACGGTCAAGTGGTTGAGTGCAGAAGAACAGAACGAACTAACAGACGGCGATATATTGAACATGGTGTGCAAGAATGATGATAAAAACTCATACAACGAAGGGGATGGAAGCAGTGACAAAAATCTGGTCGTAATGAGTTACTCCGAAGCATTTAAGTCGTTCGAGGCTCTACTGTGCTATGTTTAAAGTCAAGAAGATACTTGTGCAAGGTTCGTGATGCTCTTAAAAAGAATGAGAGACATGGCTTCCAAAAAACCTGTACAGTGTGGAAAGCAGCAGAAAATAACCAACTTTTTCAGAAACTACATATTATTCTGTGAGAAAGAAGTTTGTTTCAATTACATATGTTTCTATTTAATTTAAAGTAAATTTTCGTTCAAACACTATAACTCTAATGTGTAACTTTTTGTTTTAAGTATGAAGGATATTGGCTGTATGTATGTACTAAGTTTATATATATATATATATATATATATATATATATAACTTGGTTATTTTTCTCCATTTTTTTTTCGGTCCCTTGCACTTTTTCTCTCCAATTTCTCACACCTATTTCTGACAAGTCTTACTTAACTGCTTCCAACCACTTCTTCTTTGGGCGTCCTCTTCTATTTTTCCCCATTTCTCCCTTCTTCAGTATTGTTTTAACATTTCGATTATCTGCCATTCTTATAATATGACCAAGCCATCTAGCTCTTTGGGCTCGTATTTTTGTCGTAATTGCTGGTTTTCCATACATCCTCATTATTTATTTATTCGTTTGTCTTTTCCAAATATTTTCTGCCCTCTTTATTCCTCCGAAGATTTATCTGAGCACCTTTCCCAGATCTCTACTTTCTTTTCTTCCTGTTGGTTCATTATACACGTTTCGCTGATTACTGTCTCGCAGACTCGCGGTTTAGCTGTTATTGATACATTTTTTGCTTTCAGTAATGTATTTAGTACTAAGTTTATAAATGTTTAATTTTTGATTTATAAGAACAGGAATAAAACTTGAAAACTCTATAATGTTCAGGTTTTTATTTTACTTTTCTTTTCTATGTAATATATTTATGTATTGTATTTTAGCCCTGCTATTAAATGCCTAAAATACTATAACATATTGTATAATTTTAACGCGGCGCGCTGTTTACAGCTAAGTATTATATTTTTAAATCGTCTTGATATCTGGATTTTTTCATATCTGGATCGCTCGGTCGCCATATTGATCCAGATGTGAAAGGTTTTACTGTAGTTATTTAAAAAAAATATATATTTAATAATGTTTCGAATAAACTTTGTTTCGTAATTAAACCATTACAGTAAAACCAAACAAGTAAATTCTCCCTAATGGTACACAAACATTTGCCATAAAACCACATATAGGTACATGAAATATGTCGAGGGATGTTGAATGTCGACATATACATAACAGAATAATCCCCTGTGATATGACATAAGGCCAAAATCCTGGCTTTCTAGCTCCTTATAGGTCGGTATTTAATGCAATATATTAAAGGATTTAACCACAGGGACAAAATGAATTATTAGTTGGAAATAAATCACGATTAAGTAGAAATTATTTAAGAGTATTAACTATGAATTTGTGATGACCTACGGTGCTAGAATTATCCAGAAAATATTTAAATTTTGACTTCAATAATTTTAATATAAATCAGTCGTTTAATATCAGTGATTTATCCACATCTATAATTTAAAAGTGAAGTTAGGTTTGTACAAAAAAATTATATAAAGGTCAATACTCCTATACTTACATATCCAAACTTTAGACAGCTTATGCTGCATTTATGTAGCTTAGGAGCAACACTACAAATTCATATTATCACCTTCCCATTACTCACACGGCAATATAAATATAGATAATAATAATGAATAATAACTGTCATAAGGCCGCAATTATTACCGACTTAATATTGATTTAGGCCATTTATTATAAATTAGCTTCACTGGGCAATAAGACTCATGGTTTAGTTTATTATTTCTGTTATTCTTTTCTTTTTGCTACTTTATTTTTCCAATTTGAGATTTTTATTTCTTCTATATATTTTTAATCTTCTTTTTTCACCTTGTTTTCGGCATACCTTTCTTCTTCTTTTCTTCTATTCCTCAAGTTAATAATTTTATGTAATCTTGGGTTTCACGTTTTGGATATGCCATAAACACCTTAATATTTGTATGTGTACGAGCGCTAAGATATTTAGTTCTCTAAACATCCTCTTTCTATATTTGGTCTTTTTATTGGTATCCTATTTCACAGCTTTCCTCTAAATATTTTCCTGAGAACTTTTTATTATCACACATGGAGCATCACTTGCTCGGATTTGTTCGTCGTCAATGTTTAACTGGCAGATAATGAGTAATTAACCGATAGTGTCATATATTATCTATTTATTTTTTGTGGTGATTTAAACAAACGTCTTCGAAGGAACTGCTCTTGATACCGTGGGTTAGATTCAAAACGTAATTATAACAGTTATATAACAGCCTCACACACCACGATTTTAACAAGTTTTGGTACAAAACGGTATTTTGCTTATATATGGAGTAGCTTAATATTTTTGATATTTCGGTTGTGTGCCACAACCTTTGGTCTTTGCCAATTATAATTCGGCTGTGGAAGGTGTTGATTTATTGGACCAGTCAGTTAATAATTATAGAATTTTTGTTCAAGGAAAAAATTGGCGGTGGGCTTCGTTTACACATATGATCAATGTTTCAGTGGTGAATTCCTGAAGGTTGTATTTAATATTTAATATATATATATATATATATATATATATATATATATATTTATATATATATATATATATATATTAAGGATCACTCAAAGAGTGGTGTCCCTAAGTTGTATGTTTTATCATACTTTCATATTAAATAATTTCAAATAAAAATAAAATAAAATAATATTTTCTTTCTTTATTTAACTTAGATTCATTCAACTTACATTTTATTGATTATTTTGTCAATATTACATTTTCATATATAAAAAAATTGTTTTTTTTTTGATCACATTGTTTATTACAATTTTTTAATTAAAACTGATTCATAGAATCTTTTTTAATCACAGTTCCAAATTCTATGAACCTTGGACTGTGGAACTTGAATTAATCTTCACCTGTGGCTGGCTAACCAGTCACAACGTAGACTTTATAATATATGATATTTTGGATTGACCTCGCTTGTTTGTTCATTGTTTCTCTCAACCAATCACTGGGGGAAAATGGTGATCTTAAACCACCTTTTTCTTTCATTTTTTGGTTTTTTACTGACAAGTTGTCACTCAAATTTATCATATTCTTTAAATGTACCGCTCTATTGCACTAGAGGTTGGTAATTCGCTTGCTGTTCTGTCATATTTTGACCTCAAGGCCACTGTCTTTTCACGTTATTGGCGTGGGTGTTATACCTGTTGCTTTAATTTACCTCTTGCACCTAATAAGCCAAAGACTGGTAACTTCAATTTACTTTTAAATATTATATTTCAATCTTAATCTATTCAATAATGTTACCTAAAGGCAAAATTAAATTTAACCATGTAATAATATACTGTTGGAAGTGCATCTTACGATCTTTTTAGTTTTCTGCATATTAATATTAATGTTTTTTACCTAAGTTTTTTACAATAATTTCTTATATGCATGTATAATTACCACATGTTCTTTTGCTGTGCTAAGTCTGTTAATTTGTAAACTGTATCTAGTTTCAATTAATTGTTTATACAACTTGATCTAATAATGTAATAATGTAAAATGCTGGTTTTCTTGAAAACCATTGTTTTGGCAATTTCAAGAAAACCAGCATTTTACAACGCGGAGTCAAACCCGGAAAAATAGTGACAGCACATATAGCTCCCGCGGAAACCTCAAAACAAACATATATATATATATATATATATATATATATATATATATATATATATATATATATATATATATATATATATATATATATATACAGATCGGTTTAAAACGTTCTACGTCTTCCAATACCTACCCAGTTGCCACTCATCTCGATTCATCCATAAGTCTTCTTCTATGTATCTGTCTTTCATTTCTCTATTGACGCCTTTTCTCTCATTCTTTATTGATTATTGGGAGATAAATGACTATAACAGGAGGTGTAGTTACATAGCGATATTATTAGAGTTAGACGAACCTAAAACAAGAAGAGAGAGGAAAGAAAATAGTGATAAATTTAGACAGACTAGTGTCAAGTATCACATTAAGTTAAGTATCCCTTAAATGGATAGAATAAACAGAAGTTTTTCTTCTTGCTAGATGTTCTTGTATTATTATTTATTATAACCTACTTTGGTCTCAAGAATCCTATTATTATTATTAAATATTATTTTTTATGCTTTTTATAATAGTTAGTGTTATGCGTTAAGCGTGTTAACTTCATGTTATTTGTGCAAATTTTGTTAAGTCCATGTATGAAAAAGCTTATTATTTTTTTATGATACTTCTATGGTTTGTTTATATTATTTATTAATTATTAATATACTAATATTACTAATAATTATTAGTTGATCAAAAATATTTAAAATAGTTTTGAGGGATACATTCTTATAAAAGCTCCAAAAGTATAACTCGAACAGATTATTGCAAACTTGAAACTCAAAACTCAAATTTATCTCAAAACAGTGTTTTCTTAACTCTCTTTACCGCACAGAGCACAGAACTGTGAATTGCAGTTATAAGGTCTGATTTATATAGTAAGAATCTTTTATGTAATAATCACTGTAAATCCGTATATTATTACAACGTAATATCTAATTTTATAAAACGTTTCTTTAAATCAATAACAGTATTATACTAATATATAAATATAATTTATATATTTATAAGAGTAAATACGCATTAACAATTATTACAAAAGTGAGGTTAGAAGTAGGATCTCAAAAAAATCAATATTAAAATAATTACTGAAATTCGTTATTAGTACAAATAAACTGTAATTATATAAAAATTAGTATAATAAATATAAAATAAATACAAATTGTTATCATTTTTTTTTCAAAAAATATACAAAATAAGCAAGTAAAATGTTTCTAATATATATATATATATATATATATATATATATATATATATATATATATATATATATATATATATATATATATATATATATTGTTATGATGTGTTGTTTGTTTGAATGATGAGCAATGAGTATTTTTAATAATATAGGGTTTTTATCGCGGTTCTCAAAGAATTAGTTTGTAAGTACTTTTTTAAATTATCTTTATTATAACTATTATGAAACACACATATATATCTAACCTAGCCAATGTAAATTTAAAATAAACTATCTTTAAATTGATATTCTTATAAAAGTAATTAAATTCTATAGACAATGTTAAATTTAAACAAACTATCTTCAAAATAGAAATTGTTATGACACTAACTAAATTATATTAACAAAATTTTGTACCTTTCTTTCACTGAATGCCTAAATAAACTGTTTTCCACTATATATCTTCTAATCACCACTGAATGTCTTCGTACTTCGGTTATCCTTGTTTTTGTGAAATTACTTTTTCCAAATATCAGCTTCTACCAATTTAAGATATATTTTTCTTCACCAGCATTTATAAACCACCAAGCAAACCAGCAAAACAGCATTTATATTTATTCTTCTTTTCAATATACCAATATCCAATTATTATAAGTTGATTTATACTAATCTCCAATCATAATATAATTTTAATTTCTTCCAATATACATTTTTTTAATCTTCAATAATTATTTGTGTATAATTATAAATGTGCATTAAAATATATGCATAATTTTTAATCTTTATTTAACTCACTATATTAAACAATTGGACTATTTGTTCTAGAATCATCTGGCAATAAATCATGTTCCATTTGTTCTATTACTTCTATCTGGATGTTCTCGAAAAAAAAAATATATGTTCGTTCCACAGACATAACCATTATTTCGAGAATGTTCGACCGTAAACAATGGTCAAATTCTGCATTCTGGAGAATTCGTTAATGTTCTATTGATAATTTTGTTTACATTTAGGCTTTTCAGATCAGAATAAACATTTAAATCATTAAATATATATAAATTAAACATTTTAAACTAACATTATTATTATAACCCCACTTCACATTCGTATTATGATTAATTTCTGTCTGTCAATTTACTGTATAGTTGGTTGCCTATGCACATGGCTCACTTAAATATATCTACCACATTATAATTACTAAAATACAACTTTGTACAATTATAATATGCTAATTTCTTAAAAATGCCCTCACATAAATAATTTTTATTAAATTCTCTAGTATATAACTTCTTAAAATAACCAAATACATTTTTATATATAATATTATCTAGTATATAACTTATAAATTATTTTCTATAAACCCCAATCGTATCAATACCCCAAAATAATATTTAAAATAAATAATTTACTTATTATTTTTTTAAATATTAATTTTCTCATACCTTATTAAATTTAATAAATCAATATTTTTTTTTATTTATTTAATGTGTTAAATACATCCCTGTTCGCTGTCTATGTCAAACTGTCATGTCAAATAAAGCAATGGAAACTACGGAGAAAATAAACATATATAATCTAATCATCTATTATTGTGTTATGTTTATTTATAAACAAAATCTAGGAATTATTTCCATTCAACAGGCTTTCATCCATATGAATTGGTAAGTTTTACACTTTATTAGGTATATTAGAAAGACATTTATAAATTCAATTTTGTATCTAACCCCAAATTATGATTTTTAGGGTACAAAATAATTTCCATATGTATAAAATCATCAAGTGTGATGTCAAATTGATTCACAACAATAAAATCTACCATCTATTTAACAAATCAAGTCTATTGAATAAAATGGATATATCAGTGAATTGTTAGTGTTTTTATATTTGTGTTAAAGGTATAGAAAACATTATTCATTCTCTTCATGATATTGAAAAATGTCGTTGATATGAAACATGCCTCTTAGTCTGTTCTCTGCATCTATTAACACATAACTATTTATTCCATTCTGATTTTCAATTGTATATGGACCTTCAAACATTGGTTGTAATTTCTTACAACGGTTTTCTTTAACATTACTTTTTCTAAGTGAACGAATTAACACTAGGTCTCCTTTTTGAAATGTGATTGGTTTTTTTATATTTCGATTTTGTCTTCTGATATATTTTTCAGCTTTCCTCCTAATTCGGTTATTCACTTTCTGCATTACTTGTTCTAACATATCCTGATTATATTCACTAATCCATTTTCTGTTTCCTATATGGCCAAACATTAAATATTCTGGTACTTCCTCTGTATTCAAATTATGTGTATTATTTAAAAAATATTCTACTTGTGGTATATGTTGCTGCCAAGTTTCATGTTGATTTTGGCACAGTATCCTTAAATATTTTATAACTTCTTTAATATATCTTTCTGCAGGATTTGCCTGAGGATGTCTGATACTTGTAAAATGAATGTTGATTCCCTTTTTCTCACAAAATGCCCGAAATTTTTGGTTGTTAAAATATGTAGCATTATCTATTATGCAATTTCTAAATGGTCCTATTTCTTCGAAAAATTGATTAATATATAATTTTAATGTTTTAACATTTGTTCTGGAGCAGGGATATAGTTTAATAAATTTTGTATATAAATCAACTATCACTAGTATATGCTTTTTTCCTGTTGGACTGAGAACTAAATTTGAAATAAAATCCATGGAAACTGTATTTAGTTTTTCATATACAACATTAGATTTATATGTGTTCTGGTTTTTGAAATTCTTTTCTTTGTTTAGTTGACATATTGGGCATTGGGTAGTAATTTCTTTTGCTATACTTATGTCATTCTTTGCAAAATAATTGTCCCTAAATAGCATCCATAGCTTTCTTGAACCAATATGCATGTAATTGTTATGTAAATTTTTCAATATTTTCTTTGCTAAAGTTCTAGTTATTACATATACTTCTATGCCATTTATTATTTTATAATATACTCCATCTTTCCTAAGGACTTTTTGTTTTTCACTCAAATTGATCTGATCTCTTATAATTTCTTCTTTAGAATATAATCCAGTACTTTCTACTAATTGATTTAATCCAATTTTTATTGTTCGCTGCCCTTTTTGTGGTGTATTTTCTAACCTTGATAAAGCATCTGCCACTATATTGGATTTTTCAGAAATGTATTTGATTTCAAATGAGTATTCACTCAATATTAGACTCCACCGATGTATTCTACTGTTTCCATATGTGTTATTTAATATAGATGTTAAAGCTTGGTGATCTGTTTCTATTGTAAATTCATTACCCAACAAATAAAATCTTAATTTTGTGACACAGTGTATTATACTTGCTGGTTCTAATTCTGAAACCGAGTAACCCTTTTCACGTGACTTTGTAATTCTTGAAATGAATTGTATTGGGTATTCGACCCCATCATGTATTTGTAATAATACCCCTGATAATCTCTCTATTGATGCATCTGTTCTTAATATAAATGGCTGTGTGTAGTTGTCCTCCGGAGGCATGACAGCCGTGCCGGAGGCATCAAGGAATTTGGATATCGGTCAAAATACTTGGGAATTCCAAGGTTGGCCAAATCCAAATTTCTAATTGATTCGATGCAGGGAAATTCCACTTTCGCTACGTAAAACAAAGGATTTGTTTTACATAAAAGCAGGTGGATTTTCTCTCATCGATCAGTCGAGCTTGCCTCTTCTTACTGTAGACCTAGTCGGTGCTTTATTGTATCAACTTGAGCTATTGTTTTTTATTTCTGATTTCCTATATACCATTTTTTTTATTTTAGCATTATTGTATATTCAGACCTTTTCAGGTTAGAATATTTGTTCATGTACTGATTGTTTGATATTTTGATTATTTTGATTGTTTATTTTTCTTGTATTTTGTGTCTAAGTTGTTCTTCTGTAAGTTAAGAACACTTAGAAATATTTATCTTGATTTTCCTATTTTATATTTTGATTTGTACTTTGTCTAAGTAGTTCTTTCCGGTAAGTCAAAGAACTCTTAGAAATATTTCTCTGAATATTTGACTTGTTATTTTAATTATGCGTCTTAGCCGTTCTTTTCCGGTAAGTCAAAAGAACAGTTAGAAATATTTTCATAATCATTGTTGCATTATTATTTTCGATATTTTATCTAAGATATTTTCTTTCTTAAATTAAGAAAATACTTAATACATTTGTTTCTTTCATTTTCTATTTTATGCTAAGTTGTTTCTTCCGTAAGTCAAGAAACACTTAGCAATATTTTCACATCTTTTCTATATTTGATTTTTCTTATTTTCTATTATAAGTCGTTTCTTCCGTAAGTCAAGAAACACTTATAAATATTAGTGCATTTATTTTACTATATTTAATTCTCTTGTTTATTTTCTGTTCTAAGTTGTTTCTTCCGTAAGTCAAGAAACACTTAGACATATTTCTATAATCTGTTTCATTTTTGCATTTCTCGTTTTATATTTTGAGTATTTTATTTTTCCACTCTAAGTCGTTTCTTCCGTAAGTCAAGAAACACTTAGAAATATTTCCATATTTTACTCTCACATTTACATATTTCATTTATCTATATTTCTGTCCTAAGTTGTTTCTTCCGTAAGTCAAGAAACACTTAGAAACATTTTTTTCTTTGCATTATATTTTTATACCATTTAATTTAATTGTTTACTAAGTTATCCCTTCCGTAAGTCAAGGAATACTTAGATCATTTTTACCTATCTGTTTTCCATTTTTGCTCTGTTACTTTGTAACTGTTGCTTGGAACCGTTACCTATAACAGATATTTGTCACTGGAACTGTTATTTATAACAGCGGTAGTATTTAACCTTTCTACCAGCGACAAACCAAAGATGGTGAATACCCGGTCCAATTCCGGGGATAGGAAGAAGCCCGAAGAGCCGGCGATGGGTCCTACAGGCCCAAATGCCCCCTCTCGGCAACATGGCGCCCAACAAACAAAACCCGAACTCACGACCCCAGGACCGTCTTCAAGCCAGCCTTCCACAGCTGACTTCATCTCTGCCCTAATGCAAGCGATGACGGCCCTATCCACTACTCAAGGCACTACACCCCAGATGCCTCAACCTAAGCCACCGAAGCCCAGGATCACATATATGAAGCTCCCTCAATTCTCAGGCCGGGGCACTGAAAACCCTCTCAACTTCCTAACCAAAGCTGAGAATTTCCTAACCAAATATGACGTAGACGAGGACAACTGGATAGAGTATCTCATCGACAAATCACTCCACGGAGATGCGAAGAAATGGGCCCAGAAGTTCTCATACACGGACCTGCCATACACCACATTTCGAGACCGTCTCCTAAGGAGATACAATGACCCTGCCGCAATTTCAACCCTGACGTCGAAGCTTCATGGAGAACATCAACGTAGAGACGAATCCACGGAGGAGTTCATTAACCAGAAATCTGCCTTATTCAGACGTCTCATGCCACATACCCCCGAGGACCAGAGGTGTATAACGATAGCGAACTTACTGAGACCCGACATCGCGATCTGCCTGAGAGCGAACATCCCCAGGACCGAGGAAGACCTTCTGACAATCGCCCAGGGCATGGAATCTGACATCCGCCGGACCGGCAAACCCCAGCAGCATCAGCAGCAGCAACAACAGTTGTACCGTCCCCCACGTCAGGATAACGCTCCACGACACCCTGAGGCGATAGACGAATGGAGGAACCCCAGCGGACAGTTCAGGATGCCACCGATGAGTCAACCACCACCTCCACTACCTCAGAACCAGGGAAACGCCAACAGGGGCGCCAACTGAACCCTGTTGTGAAGATGGTGCCCCAACTGAATCCTATTCAGGTAAAACCCTCGACAGCAGGCCTCCCCCAACTCTATGGAAGGATCAACGGGCAGCAAGTGAAGATTTTGGTCGACACCGGTGCCTCCGGGAACTTCGTTCACCAAAGGTTGATCCAGAGACGGGACCTGCAACGAGGACCAGGACTGGTTCAGCTGGCATGCACGGGCAGCACATCCCGCACCCTAGGGACTGTTGCAGTCAATATGAACATTGACACTCTGGACACGACTGTAAACTGCATGGTTATGGAGGATTTGAACCACGACGTTGTGTTAGGGATGCCTTGGTTGGAGCAGGAAGAGGCCAATGTAGACATACCCCGAAAATGTCTACACGCTGGTACTGCCTGCCGAACCACCATCTACTGGGCGACCCCAGCAGAAAAGCAAGCCAAACCACAACAGCTGGAATTCCATCAAACCCCATCCCAACAAGCAGAGCAGTCAACCCAAGAGGACAATGAAGTATTAGACAACCGTCCACGTCAGCCGACTACTGAAGAAACTGAAACAGCGGACATCAGTACAGGCACACCCGAAGAAGAAGAAGAAGCCTACATCGTTCCATTACTAGAGACGATGGAGGACGTCGACGAGGAGGAAGAACCTAGCCTGACAGCAGATGACATGCCAGACGCCGAATGCCTTCTACTGATAGAGACAATGGAGCACGGCGACGAGGAGGAGGACACCGACCCCATCCTAGACGGTCCGGTCGACATACCACTCCGAGAGGAAATCCGGAGAAGTCACCGGACACACAAGAGAAAGAAACGACTTCGGAGACGCGAGCAGCAAACCTCCGAAGACGTACCCAGGAGCGAGATTGAAGAGAATCTCCTCCAAGAGTTCACGATGGTCGACGATGCTGACCATAGGACCCTGACCCCTCCGGACGGACGGGATGAAGGAAACACAGCGCAGCCGACCAAAAAAAAAAAAAGATGACCAAGGATAAGGTTCCATTACGACACGTGGAGATATCAAGGTGAATTGAGTAGCCTTATATCTTCACGACGTCGTAGGACCTCCTCAGGGTGAATAAAGTAGCCCTGACGGAAGCAGACGAGCCACCCGGCACACCTGGACCACCTGGGCCTACTGGACCATATACAATTAAGTTCAAATATCTTAAGTACAATATCTTAGTTTTTTTTTATCTTAAGTCTTTTACATTATATTCTTTTAGGGTAAAAATTTTATTATTGTATTTTTTTTATTCTTAAATTGTATTTTTCTATTGTTTTAATAAATTTTCTTAGCACCGTTAGGTCTTTCAGAGGAGAGGGGATGTCCTCCGGAGGCATGACAGCCGTGCCGGAGGCATCAAGGAATTTGGATATCGGTCAAAATACTTGGGAATTCCAAGGTTGGCCAAATCCAAATTTCTAATTGATTCGATGCAGGGAAATTCCACTTTCGCTACGTAAAACAAAGGATTTGTTTTACATAAAAGCAGGTGGATTTTCTCTCGTCGATCAGTCGAGCTTGCCTCTTCTTACTGTAGACCTAGTCGGTGCTTTATTGTATCAACTTGAGCTATTGTTTTTTATTTCTGATTTCCTATATACCATTTTTTTTATTTTAGCATTATTGTATATTCAGACCTTTTCAGGTTAGAATATTTGTTCATGTACTGATTGTTTGATATTTTGATTATTTTGATTGTTTATTTTTCTTGTATTTTGTGTCTAAGTTGTTCTTCTGTAAGTTAAGAACACTTAGAAATATTTATCTTGATTTTCCTATTTTATATTTTGATTTGTACTTTGTCTAAGTAGTTCTTTCCGGTAAGTCAAAGAACTCTTAGAAATATTTCTCTGAATATTTGACTTGTTATTTTAATTGTGCGTCTTAGCCGTTCTTTTCCGGTAAGTCAAAAGAACAGTTAGAAATATTTTCATAATCATTGTTGCATTATTATTTTCGATATTTTATCTAAGATATTTTCTTTCTTAAATTAAGAAAATACTTAATACATTTGTTTCTTTCATTTTCTATTTTATGCTAAGTTGTTTCTTCCGTAAGTCAAGAAACACTTAGCAATATTTTCACATCTTTTCTATATTTGATTTTTCTTATTTTCTATTATAAGTCGTTTCTTCCGTAAGTCAAGAAACACTTATAAATATTTCCATATTTTACTCTCACATTTACATATTTCATTTATCTATATTTCTGTCCTAAGTTGTTTCTTCCGTAAGTCAAGAAACACTTAGAAACATTTTTTTCTTTGCATTATATTTTTATACCATTTAATTTAATTGTTTACTAAGTTATCCCTTCCGTAAGTCAAGGCATACTTAGATCATTTTTACCTATCTGTTTTCCATTTTTGCTCTGTTACTTTGTAACTGTTGCTTGGAACCGTTACCTATAACAGATATTTGTCACTGGAACTGTTATTTATAACAGCGGTAGTATTTAACCTTTCTACCAGCGACAAACCAAAGATGGTGAATACCCGGTCCAATTCCGGGGATAGGAAGAAGCCCGAAGAGCCGGCGATGGGTCCTACAGGCCCAAATGCCCCCTCTCGGCAACATAGTCAGGATAGTATATTTTTAAATTTGACAGAAAAATGTTTTTAATCTCTTGGAATGCTAGTTCTCTTCTCTGATCCCATCTCCATTTTACACCTTTTTTTAGTAGTTCAAGTAATGGAATTTCTTTTATACTTAGATCTGGTATCATCCTTTTATAATAATTAATTATTCCAATAAATCCTCTTAAAGTTCTTAAATTGTGTGGTGTTTTATATTCCTGAATGACCTGTGTCCGTTCTGGATCCATTTCGATTCCCTTAGTATTAAGTTTATAACCTAGATAAATTACTTCTTTTTGAAAAAATGTACATTTTTCTTGATTTATTTTTAGTCCAACTTTGTCTAATCTATTTATTATAATTTTTAGGTGTTTCTCATGATCTTCAGCTGTTTTAGAAAAAATTAATATATCATCAATGTAGTGAATTACAAAATGTTCATATTGATCCAAAATATCATGAAGACATCTACATAGAGCACTGCAAGATGATTGAAGTCCAAATGGTACTACTTTGAATTGATATACTACTCCATCTATCTGAAATCCTGTATACTGTCTACTTTTTCTTTCTAGAGGTATTAACCAAAAGCTATGCTGTAAATCGATTTTAGTGAAAAACGACATTTCTGTAATTCTTCCTAGTATTCCATCTATACTCATTGGTGCTTCAAATTGCTTTTCAGTAATCTTGTTAATATTCCTTGCATCCAAACATAACCTGATTTCACCTGATCTTTTACGTACTACTACTATAGGATTTATAAAACGTGTGTCTGTCTTCTCAATGATTCCATCTTCTAACATATTATTAATTGTTTTGTTTACTTCTTCTCTGTATTTATATGGTATTGGGTATGATTTTGTTTTAAAATCTTTTTCTTCTTTAACTTTTATACTATGGATATAATTCTATTTTCTTTATTGACAAGTCCCTTGTGTTGCTGCAATATGGAAATGACTATTGATTTATATTCTTCAGGGCAATTTAAAACTTTCATCATATCTTCTTCTTTACAAATAACATTATTCTTCATTATGTACTCATTATTCCTTGCTTCCAATTTTACGCACTCCACCTCGTAGGCATCCATCTGCTTAAAATTTCCATTCCTTAAATATTCACTACAATAATTATTCTTTACATTCTTTTGGGACATTTCCCTATCATCAAAATACATTTCTTCTTCATAAACATCATTATTTTCTTTTAATAATATCCTATCAACTCTTATTCCTTCTTCCACCTCATCTTTCTGCATAAATTTAATTATTTGCCCTTCCAAAGTTACCATTTTTTCTTCAAAATCTATCTTTACTTTCTTCTTTTTCAATTCATCATTTCCCATTAATATATCAACACATAAATCCTTGACAATAAATCCTTGCATATTAATTTCTTTATTAAGAATATTAATTTTAAAATTGGCTAGTTTATCAATTTCACCCAACTTCTTATTATTTGCATCAATAATTTTAATTTTTGGAATCTTTATTATATCTGATAGTTTTAATGTATTAAAAATAAAATTCTCCGAGACTAAAGTACTTTCTGAACCAGTATCTATCATAATTTTAATCATTTTATTTTTGGCCAAAGCATTTATATAAATTAAATTATTAGATTCAATAATTTTATCTTCATCTAGAGAAATAAATTCAGAAGGTTTTTCATAATAGCAATGGCCTAACTTGTAATTCAGAAAGTTTACTGAACAAAATTTTGATTATTAGAATTGTCAGATTGTATCTGACCACTTGGATCTGATGTCCTATGTCTTTCCCTACTATGACTTCTACTCACATTTTCTTGCCTTGTTCTATTTCGTTCCCTGTCTTCGCAGCTTCTATTCCTTCGAACACAATTTACCTGTCTGTTATAGTTAGGTCGCTCTGTATTTCTTCTATTGTTAAAATCTTGTCTATTATTATTAGTACTGTTATTAAAATGTTGTCTATTATAACTAGTATTGTTATTAAAATTCTGTCTATTTTGATTACTGTTATTATTATTAAAATTTTGTAAATTATTACCATATCTATAATTATTGTTATATGATTGTCTATATTGTTGATTATCATTTTTATTATATTGAAAGTTATTATTGTTTTTTCTGTTGTTATTATTACTTGTCATATTGCCTCTTTGTATTCTTTGAATAAAATTAATAAAACTATCTATTGTTTGAATATTTTGTACAGTTACTGTTTGCACAACATCAACATCAAAATGTCTAGATATATTTAAGACTGTTTCATCCTCTCTAAGTGGTGGTTCTAAATATTTTGCAACTGTTATCAGTTTTAATGCATAATCTACCATATTTGATTTTAAATTGTGATTATACTTTCCAAAATATAGAATTTCTCTAAACTTGGCTTGCTCTAATTCACCCCAATAATAATTTAAAAATTTATTTTCAAATGTTTGAAAATTATCTAAATCATTTTCAATACTAGCAAACCAAGTTGCTGCATTGTCATTTAATGTCATTCTAATATAATCTTTAATATCATTAATATTATTCACAAATCTTAATTTATGTTTTAAACTATTTATGTATACCCTAGGATGCAAATTTTTTATATTACCAGTGAATTTAATCCCAGTCTTATTTGTTAAATTTAAGTAAGGTCTCCCTATGTCTCTCATTTGTGAAATATCATCTATTCTCTGTTCCAGATTTCTTATTTGATTATTATTTATTTGGATATTTTGTTGTATATCGTCTAATTTTTCTTCTGTGTTTCTCCTGTCTTCGTTAATTTTTACTTCTAAGTTACATTTCTGCAACTCTATTTTCTGTTCTATATCTATCTTATTATCTTGAATAATCCTCTTTACTTCTGTCCTCTCATTTTCTATCCTTTTCTTGTAGTCATTCCGTATATTTTTTATTTCATTTGCTACTTTTGTCTCTGCAGCTTCAAGTTTTTTATCCATTTGTTTTTCTACTTGTTTTACAATTTTATTATTATTATCTTCTATTTTCTTTTCTAATTTTCTATAATTCTCTTCTAATTTCTGTTCCATTTTTTTCATGTCTTCTTTGACTTCTTTTGAATTCTCTTCCAATTTTTTTATGTCTTCTTTGATTTCTTTTGAATTCTCTTCCAATTTTTTTATGTCTTCTTTGATTTCTTTTGAATTCTCTTCCATTTTTTTCGTATTCTCTTCCATTTTTTTTGTATTCTCTTCCATTGTCTTGTTCATCTGCATCATTAATGACATCAAAGCTGCCATATTGACATTTTCCTCTCTTTCTGGATTCATTTCTGCAGTATCTTGTGGAACTTGAACTAAACTCTCCTCTTGTATAGGTTGTGTTTCTACTTCCACATCTTCTTCATTCTTTTTGCTTCTTGTACCTTTTTTTCCTTGAGACATTTTGAGACTTCACTTGTTCAAATATAATTAAAAATAAAATCTATACTTTTTCTTTCTACTGATAATTAATTTAATTATATGAGAGCACTTATCTTCCCAAACTAATTCTTTTAAATAGAGCGCCACCGCGTTAGGTGCCAAAATTGTTATGATGTGTTGTTTGTTTGAATGATGAGCAATGAGTATTTTTAATAATATAGGGTTTTTATCGCGGTTCTCAAAGAATTAGTCTGTAAGTACTTTTTTAAATTATCTTTATTATATCTATTATGAAACACACATATATATATCTAACCTAGCCAATGTAAATTTAAAATAAACTATCTTCAAAATAGAAATTGTTATGACACTAACTAAATTATATTAACAAAATTTTGTACCTTTCTTTCACTGAATGCCTAAATGAACTGTTTTCCACTATATATATTCTAATCACCACTGAATGTCTTCGTACTTCGGTTATCCTTGTTTTTGTGAAATTACTTTTTCCAATTATCAGCTTCCACCAATTTAAGATATATTTTTCTTCACCAGCATTTATAAACCACCAAGCAAACCAGCAAAACAGCATTTATATTTATTTTTCTTTTCAATATACCAATATCCAATTATTATAAGTTGATTTATACTAATCTCCAATCATAATATAATTTTAATTTCTTCCAATATACAATTTTTTAATCTTCAATAATTATTTGTGTATAATTATAAATGTGCATTAAAATATATGCATAATTTTTAATCTTCATTTAACTCACTATATTAAACAATTGGACTATTTGTAACTGATTCACTGACTCCAACTAACTTTCATATTTCTTACTAAACTTTTCTGACTGACTTCTTGAAAATTCTGAACAATTTACTTCACTAACTAAATGTGTCTACTAACTTTTATAATAAACTGGACTTACAGTAACTGTAACTCATAACTGATCGATTCTAATCCAAATCACCGGGTATTTATATCTTTTTTTCTGTTCTAGAATCATCTGGCAATAAATCATGTTCCATTTGTTCTATTACTTCTACTGAAAATTCTGAACAATTTACTTCACTAACTAAATGTGTCTACTAACTTTCATAATAAACTGGACTCATAGTAACTGTAACTCATAACTGATCGATTCCAATCCAAATCACCGGATATTTATATCTTTTTTTCTGTTCTAGAATCATCTGGCAATAAATCATGTTCCATTTGTTCTAATACTTCTATCTGGATGTTCTCGAAAAAAAAATATATGTTCATTCCACAGACATAACCGTTATTTCGAGAATGTTCGACCGTAAACAATGGTCAAATTCTGCATTCTGGAGAATTCGTTAATGTTCTATTGATAATTTTGTTTACATTTAGGCTTTTCAGATCAGAATAAACATTTAAATCATTAAATATATATAAATTAAACATTTTAAACTAACATTATTATTATAACCCCACTTCACATTCGTATTATGATTAATTTCTGTCTGTCAATTTACTGTATAGTTGGTTGCCTATGCACATTACTCACTTAAATATATCTACCACATTATAATTACTAAAATACAACTTTTTACAATTATTATATGCTAATTTCTTAAAAATGCCTTCACATAAATAATTTTTATTAAATTCTCTAGTATATAACTTATAAATTATTTTCTATAAACCCCAATCGTATCAATATATATATATTTATATATATATATATATATATATATATAAATCTATATATATATATATATATATATATATATATATATATATAGATCTAGCGGTTAATGAGAGCTCCGTACTAAAACGGTATTATACTAACTCCAGGCGAATATACACCGTGTATATTATTATCTGGGTAGCGCTTTATGTGGACTCCGACCAACACGTCGGATTAAGTGGACTATGTAATAGGTTAAAACACTTTTGGGATCCGTATACATTTCTTTGCGTACCCAACTAAACTCCTCCGATGTTGCCAATAATTTGATTAGTCGTAGATTTTTAAATTTTACAGCAGGTACGTTTTGGAACTTCAAATTTATTTAAATATCAATCAATTTAGTCATCGAGAAATTTCACAAAAATACGTACTTGGTTAATGTAGTTAAATATTTTAATAATTATAATTTATATTACTTGCTTTAATTATAGATAAACTGAAATTAGTGTCTATTATAAACTTTGAATAGGCAAGTGTCCATTTTTATGTACTAGAATTTTTTTTAATACATTGGCACTGAAATATTTATTATATTATAAATGTACTTTCCGATGTTTCGATTGCTATAGTGTATGACTTACAATATTTGTTTCATCAAGCAGTAAAATTTAAATTATAATAATTTATAAATCAATCTTAAAATTATAATTTTTTACTGTCTAATTTAAATATTTCGATTTTTTAATGTAGGGAATTCAATATACTACTATACTTTAGATACACATAAACACATAGATATAATATTTCGGTGTCTTATGGTATAATTTTAGCCAACATATCTATTACAATTACATATAATATGTTCGGCCTTATCGTTTTAAATACTTTGTCGCTTGTGCAAGCTATCATTGTTTTCAATGTTAAATCATTGTTTTTTGTATCTTGCGTTGTCAGGCATATAATTTTTAATTTAGAAGTACATGTATGTATAATATTCTTTTTTCTGTCACTTGGTTTAAATATAGTACACTTACATTCTTCTTGCTTATTTATTTTTATTCGTAATACTTATAAAGTATGTAATAACGTACCCGTTGTTGCAAAAATCAACAACGGGTACGAAAGATATCAGGTATTAGGGGTAGTATTTGTCAATCGAAATGCCGCTTACGACATATTAAATTAGAGAAAATTTCTCCAAAAACTCTATGACGTCCCCTTAGATAAAAACATCACTTGTTTTATTCACAATCTAGATTGAATTGCTCTCTTCTGTTGATTCGCTTGTATTTGTTTTTCATTTTGTTGATTTTAAGTAAAACATTTTTCGTGTTCTCTTCACTTTGTTGAAGATGTCGCAGACGGGAGAGAGTTTCTTATGAGATCAATATCATTACCATATGCTAGAAGTGCTTGGTACTTTGGGCTATTAATGGATTGCATTTTAAATAGGCGATTTCTATTTTAGTAAGCTGTTCTTTAATTTTTTGAATATTTGAATTGAGAATCTGTATATTATTCGACTGTTTTATAACAGTGTTTCTTGTGTTATAGAATATAGTGCTGTTTATATAGTGCTGTTTAATAATAATAAAGTTCAAGCAACAATTCATATATGCAATAACTTGGTACTGATATCTCTGCTCCCCCATACCAGGTAGCAGTCCCGAAAACATTAAAACTGCTACACTCATGCTTCCTATTATCCAACGATTAGCCAGTCCAGGACTATACCCTTATTATGGTACTAATATTGCTGCTGTCCCTTATAAGTGAATAAAATATGCAAGGAAGGTTTTGACAATTTAATAGGATTTTGTATGTTAGAATATTATTACTCCGATAAAGTGAAAAATATCTATTTGTTATACGGATTTAATCTATAGATGAAATATTAGAATGCTATTAGCAGCAAATAATATGGCAGATAATATGCTGGAATTAGCAGTAGCATGTACTAACAGTGGCCATACCACATGGCCACTGTAACATACCACATGTTAGTACATGCTTTTAGAAAAGAGAAAGCCAACTTATCCAATTTAAAAGCAGACAAAATCAATTCCAAATATGGATCGTAAGCCAATCCCTTATGTAAAGACTCTAAAGTAATAATTAGTGAAACTGTAAGCCAACAGCATAAAGTGCTGGTACTAGATATACAAGTAAAATATGAAATAAAACCAAAATATCGAGGAGAGTCACAAAAACAATTAATTGACGTTAACAAGCGACAAAGTAGTTCAATTTAGAACAGAAATAAAAAAAGAATGTGTTGGAATATGGAAAAAGGTCATAATAAAATTTGGAGAAATGTGTCAAAAATTATTAAAGAGGGTGTAACTAAAATACTTAAAAAAATCTCAGAAAATTGACTTAAAAATTGGTAAATATAGATAGTCAGACGATGTTTAAGACAATATAAAAGACAAGAGAAGATTATATAAGGAGGGACAAGAAAAAATATCAGAATAAGATTATCAAAAGTATCAAATAGATAAAGAGGAAGCAAATGTGCGGTAGCACAATCTAAGGTAGCAGCGCATGAAAAGCTGTACAATGAACTGAGTACTAAGAAAAAAACATATACAAAATTGTTAAAAGTGGAGCAAAGAAAACCAAAGATTTTAATCAGATTAAATGTATACGAGATAAATACATTAAACTATTTATGCAAGGAAAGGATCTAAAAAATAGCTACAAGGAGTTCTTTAACGACCAATTAAACTAAGAGTTTGAGAAAGCATCTATAGAGGCAACAGAGACAGTAATAGCAATGGTGCCGAAAATGACGACCGCGGAAGTAATTCAAAAGCTACATAAGATGAAAAAAGAAAAGGCATAGGTCCTGATGGCATCCCTGGATATATATGATCAGCATTAGGAAAATCAGGAGAAAGTTGGCTAACAGGACTATTTAATAGAATTTTGAAAGTAAGGCGAATACCGGATGAATGGAGAAGTAGCATTTTAGTACCTGTATACAAAAACAAAGTAGATGTTGAACTCTGTACAAACTATAGAGCCCTAAAACTACTCTGTCACACCATGAAACTGTGGGAGAGAATAATTGATAGTAGGATAGAGGAAGAAACAGAAATATTAGGAAATCAGTTTAAATTCATGCAAGGCATATCAACAACGGATGCAATTTTTATCATAAGGCAAGTAATGGAAAACTAATGTTAGAACAAGTGAGGGTAAGACTGATAAATTTCATTTGAGAATAGTATTGCATCAGGGGTCAGTGCTAATCCCTTATCTCTTCTAATTAGTGTTGGAAAAATTAACGAAAACATATTAAGGAGATATCCCTTGGTGCCTTCGGTATGCTAACGATGTGGTGTTAGTAAGAGATAAGGAGAGATAATTGAATTAATGATTGAGACAATGGAGATGGGCGCTTGAGCAAAAAGGTCTAAAAATAAGGTAAACAAAAACAGAGTATCTAAAGTGTGCATTTAAAAATCAACATTAGATATTGATATTGGATACCCTATACTATTTAATCAACGCAAATACTAAGATCACACGGGGAGAATAATATGGGTTATTTCTGGTTTCGTCAAAATTTACGCTGAAATTACTAACAAGGGAGTGCTCTCACTTCCACATGTTGAAATTGATATATAGTACCAACAGATGCTAGTCATATACCATCAGCACTAATAAAATGGAAACTATCAAATTAATGTCAATTTCATTTAATCAAACGTACTAACCTTAAAAATGATCATTTAAGATAACACACCTCAAAAATATTGACAATAAATTAAAAATAGCTTAAGCGTTATAAAAGTAACAGAGCAGCAAAGCTCACAGCATGAGAATAGTGCCTCGTACTTTTATAAAGAAATTTGTTTTATTTTTTTATATACTAGGTTCTAAGAAAAGTGTACTAAAACGAATAAATATTATCTAACAAGTGTTTTATTCCAGTTTCATATGAAAGCACCAGATCTTAGATATTATAAATTTCGTCATAGGTGCAAATTATAAATGAAAACCAAATGATAGAGCATATAGTGAAATATAAATATCTTAGCCCTCTATTGCCCGACTTTTTTGTAAACTTGTTTGTTTATAAAATGTTTTAATTTGTATATGTGCTCAAATATCCATTTACAACAACTAGTAATTTTTTTAGATTTTTTAAATTTCGTTTGGGGAGAGTTTTGGGAGTGTTTAGCAAAAACTAACGATTTAAGTTATATACTTATTTATTATGTCATTCAAAAAAACAAATATTTGTAGTTAGTTGTAAAACATAAAGCAACTTTACATTTATCGCACATTACTTTAGAAGTATTACAGCATCCTGGTTTTTTGCATCTTTCCTTTTTTTCAGAAATTACTGGCCAGTGGAAGGTTTGGTCAAGCCTAACTTCCTTTGGTAGTACAATAACAGTAGATCCTCTCCTCTGTTTTTTTACAATTTCGTTCTCAATTTCACTGAGCCTGGGACGTCCTTTGTTTTTGATCTGATCATTGCTTGCTAACAGTACGCTACATAAGTGGGACTTATGTAGCGTACTGGTTTTTCTTTTTAATTTCAAAGTAATCGCAATCACGACGATGCAACAACTAGCTGTTAACAACAGCTAAATCCAGAAGGTGAAAAAATATTTTTAGATACCACTTTTTAGATCTTATGTCTGTTCGGTAAAGAGCAATTAGTGAATCCATAAGATCGACACCTCCAATAAATTTATTATAAAATTGTACTGAATTTGGACAGCATACAATAATTCTTGATTTTTGTTTCTTATCCCACCTCTTGACTAACGAAGTAGGCTTAGAACCAACAAATGTACTAAGCAAATGAACCGGTTTATTATCGTACCACTTTAACGCTGTTTGTCTTATGCCATCTACTGTAGCGTGCTTTTCTTCTACAGTACCTCTGCCCTGTTTCTTCATATTCTTGTTATCAGAAAAATGGCAATAAGGCAATCTGTTTGGAAGAACAGTTCCCAAACATTGCAGTCCACGTTTTTCCATTTCAATCTGCAACTGAATGACATTGAACCAGTTGTCAAAATATACTTTATAGTATTTGTTTGGTTTGATTATCTCACACAATCTTATTACTACATTACCGCTGGTGTCTACATTAGGTAAATGAAGGGGATCTTTAACAGTTCCTGTATATAATTCCCAGTTATAAACAATACCATTGCTATCACACAAAATAAATGCCTTGTATCCCCATTTTTTGGGTTTGTTCTTCATATATTGTTTTAAAGAATGTGCCTCTTTGAATGGTATCATTTGTTCATCAATACACAATTTTTCACTCATTGGAATACTTTGAAAATTTTAAAATAGACCGTTGATGAATGGTCTAATTTTGTATAACTTATTATTGTTGACCATATTTTCGTTATTATTGAAATGCGTTTTAGTTTTTATTTCTTCCCAGCGATTCCTAGATATAGTATCGACTATTTGAGCAATACGTGTTTCCTTCTGCCAAAATGATCTTGTCCTTGGCAAGCCATATATTGACATCAGTAGAACAGATCCAATAAATTGGTTTAATTCTGCTAGTGTCATATTCAATGGTTTATTTATATTCTTTTGCAGTGCATACAAATTACTTTGTTCTACTATGTTTTCCAGCATATTGGTAGATATCATCTTTTTAAAATAATGTAGAGGGGATTCCGGTTCTAATAATTTGCATGTTGGTAAATTACCTTTCCATTCTGGAATTGGAAATACTGTTCGAGAACCACTCTTCCACTGAATGTTTTTTACGATCATTTTTGACCTTTTGAGCACATTTTGTTCAGTGTGTTTTTCAGTTTTATCGGTATCGCCCTCATCTTCATCTTAGTCTAAATCTAAATTGGTATCCTGGTCTAAATTTGCTTCGTACAAATCGTCTTCATTTTCCATTTTATTTGATTCTGGATCGATTAATATCTGGGTACCTGGAAAATTTATTATTACTTTCTTATTATCACTATCAAAGTCAGAGTCTTTGGATTCCTCGGATATTTACTGCTTTTCCCGTAGAACGTTTTTGTATCCATCTTAAAGAAATAATTTAAAATAATATGGTAAAGTGTGGATTCAAAGCAACATACCTGTTTTTTATCACAGTACTGAAACAACACAATAAAATAAACAAATGTCAACGGTAATCAATATCTAAATGCTGATATAATGCCTCTGTATGTATTTTTATATAAATTGTACACAATTTATAACAATAAATCACGATCGAAAATACAAACTAATAAGGCAGTCATGTCCATTTGACATACTGTTAAACATTTCCATATAGGTTTCGTCATAGGTTCATAGAGTGTATTAAAATGTATAACCAAATATTGCCTGAAATTAACAGAGGGCATACTAGAGTCGGAAATTGTTTTAAAAAAGTTTTCTGCATCAAAAACTCCTTTGTTACCTTGAGTACACACGGGGCTATAGAGGGTTAAAATAGCTGTATCGAGCGAGGATAAGGTTATTGATGAGGAAAAAAAGACCTATCGCTAAGGAAGTGAGAAAGTAGGCAAACGCAAAGAGCACTTTAATTACATTAAATGAAATATGCATTACAATCTATCATGACACACATATCTTGATACACATAAAACAAGACAATTAATAAACACGTTAAGAGAATCTTAAGAAATAATAACCAAAATTTAATTTTTAATACACAAAAGAAATAATGATATACAGAAGATACACAAATTAAAAAAACGTTATCCCCTTATTGTACGCAAGAGAGATACCTCTAGGAAAAATCAAAACGATCGAAAATATATACCAAAACAACACAATAAAAGTAAAAGTAGAAGAAGAACTAACCGACCCTATTGAAGGTGACAATGGAATAAGACAGGAATATTACCTGAGTCCTCTATTATTCAACCTGATTATGGATGAAATAATAAAAAATAAGAACTAAAAAAGGATACCAAATGGAAGAAAAACAAATTAAAATAATCTGCTGTGCAGACGACGCAATACTACTCTTTTAAAGTGAAAATGATTTACAACGTATGCTGTACCAATTTCATATAACCGCCAGAAAATTTAATATGTTAATTTGCCCAAAAGAGACAAAATGCATGGTTACAACAGCAAATTTACTAAGATGTTAATTGGAGCTGGAAGGTCATATAATAGAACAAGTGTTAGAGCTTAAATATCTAGGCATCACATTATCTAGCTACGGAAAGCTCGAAACCAAAGTGGAAGACCCAGTGAATAGAGCAAACAGAGCCACAGGCTGCATAAATGAAACATTATGAAGAAATAAAAATATCGAAACAGAAACGAAAGGCAGAATTTACAAAACAGTCATCAGACCAATAATGACATACGCGGCAGAAACAAGATCTGACAAAGAGAGGACAAAAAGGATATGAAACAGCAGAGATGAAAACACTTAGAAAAATTGATGGTAAGATACTATGGGACAGAGCTAGAAGTACAGATATACGACGTAGATGCAAGGTGAAGAACATCAAAAACTGGTTAAGAAATAGAAGAGTAGAATGAAACGATCATATAAGCCGAATGACAACAAATAAAACAATAAAGACGGCAAGAGACGGTTAACCCATAGGAAGACGATCAGTAGGACGACCACGAAAACGATGGAAAGGCAACTTACTGGAGGCACATTGAAAAACAGACAGTTATGTCTATATGAAAAGAAAAAGTAGAAGAAGAAGAAGATACACAGGATAACCATTAAAATAGTTGCAAGAAAGATAAAATAAATCAGTCATATTAATGTAGAATAGCAGAGGACAGAGTATTTGTCATAGCTTTGGACAAGTACCCAATTGAAAAAAGAACACAGGTCGTTCAAAAAAGACGGAACTCTAGAAAGAAAATAGCATAGATTTAAAAAAATAAAAGCATAAACATGTCTTTTTCTACTTTTTTAATATTGAAGATACGTAAATAGTACATTGAATTAAAATGTAACCTTTGATATCTGTGATAAACCCATCACCTGAACAGTGGCGCCGATGTATGTAGTTAAGATTGTTTACACTTATTTTACCTGTTTATTTTTTTATTATCTATATATGAGTTGTGACAGATATCACAAACTTATTTATTTTCCACAAAGAGGTTCTTTAGAACCTAAAATTATTACTATACAAATCTGATTCGACATATCTTCAAAAAGTAATACACGGCATGTAAAATTTAAATTTTTAATAAAAAGTAAAAGATTACGCATTACTTATGGGGTTTAAAAAACGAGCCTTTAGGAAGATTGAAGTACTAATAAGACCACCGCAATCGGGCATACCCCGGGTAATGATTAATTAATTAATCGGCTAATTCTTCAGTCACCCCTTTAATATGATTTTGTCAAATTGGTCCTTTTTAGGACCAACTATTCTAATAACATATGTCTATAACTGTTAAGGGTATATCTAAAAATCAAGAAACTTTACTTTATTTAAACTTATCAGACATATGAGCTAAACACGAATCTGACTAATTTCTAGTACAGGAAACACATATAGGGCCTAACCTAGGGTATTTGGTATATAGCTGATCGCTGAAAACCACATTATAGATATAGACATACTATTTCTATCGGAAAAAAAGCAAAGAATAACTCAAAGTAAGAAAGAACAAAACCAGTCAGCTAAGAGAACCTTTTAATGATTTTGAGCTTGGATCCACCATCTACATATTTAATGAAAAATATTACAAATACCGACATTGAGGATCTGAGCACAAAGCTTATTACGAAATCTGGACCAAAAACACTACAATGGCTTATCCAGATGATGAACAACTGTATTCAAATTAGGAGATACCCAAAGTCTAGAGACAAGCCAAAGTTGTTACCTTGCTTAAACCTGGCAAAAACTCCAACGACCACAAAAACTATCAGCCGAAATTTTTAGTTTGTCAGCTATTCAAAGTAATGTACATCACAAATACTAAATCAAAGATGGGTACGAAAAATATCGGGTATCAGTGGTGGTATTTTTCAATCTAAATGCCGCTTACGACACCTTAACTTACAGAATATTTTTTCAAAAACTATATGATATCCCCTTGGATAACAAACTCACTTATATTGTCTGCTTATGCCTACACAAGAGAATATTTTTTATATCACTCAATGGTAAGAATAGCAGATGAAGAACGGTCTCGCTTGGGGTAGCATAAAGGCACCTACACTGTATAACATTTACACAAACAAACGATCCATACCGGTAGATACTAGGACTTCTATTATATAGACGATACACCTATTATTGCACAATAAAAATAAACTATGAATCAATTTTCAGCCAAAACCCCTGAAAAGCTCGTGTGTGCTCCTTCAATTTCCCTAACATAGACGCTTTCACAAAACTGAACATCCAATAATGTCATGATTGTTGAACGTAGACTCCCTATAAATTCCTTGAAAATAGTTTGTATCGCACGGGGTCAGTCACAGATTATTGTTTAAAACTAAAAGGTAAATTGAGGACCAGAAATAATATTGTTCGCAAGCTTGTCAGCTAAAAATGAGGTGCACATCCTTCCACCCTTAAAACATAGACGCTTGCACTATATGTATCTGCCGCCGAATATACCTTGTTAGACAAATTAACCATTCTTTGTTTTTGTGCACACTACTACCAATTTTAACACAAAAATATCTATTGTAGCTCTTAACCATATTTATTTTGAGATAACCGTTCATCGAGATATCATATGTAGTACACAAATAAGACCAGAACTAAAATAATAAAAAAGCTTTATAAAAGATATCGCAGAAGATTGGATGAAATAAAATTAATTTTTATTAATCGGATGCTTACATAAGACGTACAAAGACATACTCACGTAAACAAAATATATTACGAAATTTCTGTAATTAAAAAAAACATCGAGTTCGGCATTGAACTAATAAAATTATATTAAATAAAAGAACAACATTTTTAAAAATGCAGAAAAAATAAAATTTCCTATGCAAGCGAATATTCCATTAAATAATAAGCCCAAATCCTTTTGTATCTATATGTATAAGAACCAGTTACCTTTTAGTACGTAGTTATACCAGGTAATAAGATATCCTCTGTTACTCAGTGTAATGCGTATTAGATTACACTGTCTACGAACAGTAGATAAAAATAAGGAGCCCATATGAACCGTTCAGGGTATATGCTGAAAATATACGATATAGTCGCACAGTTGCCAAACTCTCAGAGCTTACTTTAACCGATAAACGTATGGTTCAAATATACATTGAAGAAGATCTGTACGACCCCTATAATATATACACGTGAACTAAACGATATACATTTATGATACAGGGGTATTTACGGGCTCCAAAAATTTTTTATAAATTATTAAACTCTACATGTTGATGAATCGACAGAACCAATATTATGGAATGGTCAAGTGAGCTCCGTATATCGGTATCCACTTGACCACGGAGCTCAATTGAACCTGAATTTTAACATGGGCGGAGTCCACTTTATGCCGTAGATATATATATATATATATATATATATATATATATAGGTATATATTTATATATATATATATATATATATATATATATATATATATATATATATATATATATAAATTTAAATTATTTTTCGTCCGTATTGTTTTAAATATGTATTTATAGTATCAGCAATCTGGCTTGAAGGAAATGCAGGAAAAAACTTCTTATTGCGGTTACCATCTCCTAAATAAAAATCAAACAAAAATGTCATTTATTTAGATATGTTAAAAAAATTTAAATTTTTTTTCTTATAGTTGTAAGTATTGAAATATTCACTTTGTTTACATATAATAATTAATTATTCTAATAAATTTACAGTTTTCTTCTGAAGAAGTCACAAAATCGTGACGAAATATTGAGACAGAACAAATAGAGTGTTATTTCCTACAGACCGATTGCTGATACTATGAATCAATATATATATATATTATATATATATATATATATATATATATATATATATATATATATATATATATATTATTATCTATTATTATTACTACATATTTATAAATGTTTTTTTATAATTGAATCGGTCATTTCAAAAAGTGTATAAGTACACAATTTTCAGTCCGTACATAGTCTGTCGAAATACTCTACACATAAAATTATTGAAGATTTGTGCAAAAACAACGCGAGTCCAGAACGTATGCAGTTTTTGCTGTGAATTTGTAAACATAATTTCTAAGAATTTGGTTGGTAGCCGAGATCGGATGATTGTTGAGTCGTGTATGTTATCATGTTTTTATTTCAGTTTTCATCAATGTGATGACCGATTCAATTTATAAATGTTCAAAACTACAAAAGGCCGATAAACACATGTCCTTAGAATATGATTGCTATGTAATCTTCTAGCATTTTATCTAACAGGTTTGCTTATGAAGTACGTACAATTAGCTGAAATTTTATAATTTTCGAAATTATAGTATTACTGAAAATGTTACCCTACAATAGGGCGCGTGTAATCGCGATTCACAATAATCTTTCTTGAGCAATATGGTACTTGTTTACATTGTGAATTTAAATTAATTATGCATAAGATTACTAGAGAATATTATCACAGTCAGAAGGTGTAGTAGTGAAATTTATCAAGAATATATAAGAAAATTTGTTTGCGGAATAACAGTCCACGCTTGTCCGCTGAAAGATTAATTACAATAATATTGCATAATGTTAATTATATGATATACCCTTTTACCTTATTCTTTACTTTTGGAGTAATCACACCTTAAATTTTATCTAGATAATTAACGAATCTTTACCTTGTTTTAAAATAGGGTCGAAGACTATTTGTTATATGAGACTATTATAACTAGACTTCGGCAAATATGCATATTGCATATTTTGCATATTGTGCATATTTTATGCAAATATTTCATATTTTGGCATATTTGTATAAAAGTTTGCATAAAGTGCATAAAAGTTCAGATTTTTATACTGTATTTGAAAATTTTTAAACATACCAATTTATTTCAATTCTTGTATAAAATTTTCTAGTCATTTTAATCAAAAAATGATCTAAGTACGTAATCTCTACAGGTACAAAACATTCACAATTTCAAAGAAGATCAATTTAAGTAGCCCTCAACATTCTTAGAAAGTCTCGGTCACTGAGGCATTCAGTTATTGGATAATCGTTAAGGCTTCGCTCATTTGCATTTTATGATCTAATCCCCAAATCTATCTACAATTTATTGTATCTTAACAGCAGGTAAACGGCTAATAGTTTTGTTCCTAATTTAGGGATTTTCCAAAATCTCCCAGTTTATTGAATTAGGTACCTAAACATTTCTAATTTGATGCTCAGATTTGTAAATCATTTTTGTTTTGATATTCAAAGCGTAAACACTCGTTGTGCGTAACAAAAAGGAAGATTGTGATTTTATAATGCCTAAAACAACCAGTGCTTCAACTTGGATTAAACCTTATAAAGAGCTGTCTATGGATATGGGAAAAATCTACTGTTCAGTCTGTGGCAAAATTGTAAGTATCTAATATTTTCTATTAAATATCTAATATTTCATACATACAGGGTGTTTCCAAATGACACTTACAACGTTTGACTGTAGATATTTCTCGAAAAATTGAACAAAACGATATAGTTAATGAGAGGTCAAACTTATTTACTTTTCGAGATACAGGGTGTTAAAATTAAAAAAAATTAAATTCTTTTAGTTAATAACAACAATAACTTTAAAACCAATAAACGTATTTACTTGAAATTTAGTACTCGTAGGTTGTTTTTAAATGAAAAATAGCTTCCTTTAGTGAGAAAAAATTGTCCATGGTACAATACAATGGTGTGTATTTAGAAAAATTTTTCACCTTTACTTTTTTTTAGTCAGCTATTCTAAAACACAATTATTTTTATTGTAATTGAATTAACAAAAAAAAAACTTTTGTTGAATTTTAAAATAAGTTATATGATGTACTAATGGTTAGTAACAAAAACTAATTTGTAGATTAATACTGCATTTAAAACAATTAGCGAGTGTTTTTTTTTCCAAACCAGTTATTTGATTAACCAAAAACACCTTGTATATTTTTATATTTTAAAGGTTGGGTTAAAATAAAGGTTTTTATTTTTATTTATAGATAGCATGTGAGAAGAAATTTCAGATAGACCAACATGTGAGAACTGCTTCACACATTGCAAAAAAAGGAAAAATAGGAGGAAAACATCAAACTTCAATGGCTAAATGTTTCCAATCTACTTCAAAAAAATTGGGTGAGCAAGAAACTTTTAATGAAGACTTGTGTCGCGCATTAGTGTCTGCAAACATACCGCTTTCAAAATTAGCAAATGTAAATTTTAGTTCGTTTCTAAAAAAATATTGCAAACTTAATGTTCCAAGTGATCGGTCTCTAAGAAGAAATAATGTGAACGGGCTATACTCGTCGGTGTTAATTAATATTAAGGAAGAAATTGCAGATAATTATTTTTACATATCTGTAGACGAAACCACTGATTCCTCAGGAAAGTATATTGCTCATTTATTGATTGGTGTTCTTAAAGAAGATACCTTACCAAAATCTCATCTTATTTCATGCCAGCAACTTGAGAAAACAAATGCTTTAACAATTTCGCGTTTTATACAAGAAACATTAGCAACTTTTTTTCTTCCGACAACTATTCCTTCTAATAAATTACTGCTTATTTTATCGGATGCTGCTCCTTATATGGTGAAAGCAGGACAAAATTTAAAAATATTTTTCCCAGATTTAATACATGTTACTTGTGTATCGCATGGATTAAACAGCGTTGCAGAGGAAATACGAAAAAAGTTTCCTGTTGTAAATACCATGATATCCAGCGTCAAAAAAGTATTTCTTAAATCTCCTATAAGAATTCAACTTTATAAAGAAATGCTACCTAATATTCCTCTTCCACCACAACCTATTTTAACGCGATGGGGAACATGGTTAGAAGCAGCTAATTTTTATGCAGATCATTTTGTTAAAATAAAGAACATAATTGATACGTTAACAGATAAAAGTTCCCAATCTCTTTTGGATTCTAAACAAACTTTTCAGAGTAACTTTCTTCAACAAGAACTTTCATTTATAAAATCAAATTTTAGTTTTGTTCAAAAAAAAATTACTCAGTTAGAATCACCAAAACTGTCATTGTTCGAAAGTACAGCATTAATAAAAGAATTTGCGTCATGTTGTCGGAACGTTAGAGGTAATATTGGAAAAGATATTTTAAAAAAATTTGAAGCTACTATGGAAAAAAATAAAGGTTACCATATTCTTTCTGAAGTAGTCAGTGTTCTAGCTGGAAATATTTCGGAAACAATTAATTTAGAACCAAATGTTTGAAGTTTGAATATATAATAATTATATATAATTATATATAATATAATAACATTAATAGTTTGAAAAATGCTCCCGTTACATCAGTTGATGTTGAACGAAGTTTTTCCATATATAAATATATGTACTCAGACAGAAGCCACAAGTTTTTGTTAGAAAATTTTGAACACCACTTGGTCATTTATTGTTACCATAATTCTAAATAAGTTTATTCATAATTAAAAATGATGTAGTTACTTAAAATAAATGTAAATCTTAATGAATAGTAGGAAATATTTAGTTATGTACACTTTTTTTTTAAATAAAATTGTTACTATTTTACGATTTTTTTATTTATTTGTATGCATATTTTGTAAAATATTTGCATATTTTCAGGTAAACACGTGCATATTTATGCGCATATCTTCTACATTTTTATTTGCATATTTGCCGAAGTCTAATTATAACAATCCTATTATGTTTTGTAGATAATTTGATCAATCTAAAGGTGTGCCAATCCCTTTAAAACCATTTTAAAAATACGAATTTATTTTAAGAATATGAAATTTCGGATCATATTACTAATATTTTGCAGCATATGCTGTATACTAAAGCTTTATCTAAATTCAAATTGGTTTTTAAAATATGAATCGTAAATCTTTACTAGGAGATAATTAATTAGCAATTGTTTATTGAATCGATTAAAGTTGTGTATATCTTTTTTTAAATTATATATTACAATATCGTAATAATGATAATAAAAATTGGTTGCTACTATCTTTTTATTGTGGGCGAAACTTATATATTTAATGATATTTTTTATTGATGATATTATGATATCATGATATTATTTACGATGCCTTCATTATAAAAGAAGCAAGAAACTAAAATTTAATATTAAACGTTTCCCATTGATGATCAAACGTTTTAAAAATCGCATAAAAGATGAAGAGATTAATTTTTGTCTCAATTCTGGTAAGACACTCAAATTATTTTCTCTTCCATCTTGTATATTTTTATACGTATTCTTTATGGTAAAAATTTTGTAGTTATTGTTTTTTTCCCATTGGTAGTACCCTTATGTGACTGAAAAAGTACCTGTGTACCTTTTTAAAGTCTCTTTGGGTTCAGGTTCCGTGATATATCGAAGATAGTCTGGTAGTTCACTTTGCACACCGTATTGGTGTAATTGGGAGAATCACAAGCCCAAAAAATTTGTATGCCATGTTTTTCAGGTTTCGAAGATATGTAGTGTGTAAACCTTATGTATCCCCTAAAAGAAAACAATTGTTGGTCAGCTGTTGTGCAATTATGTGCCTTATAATTTTTTTTTTCAAGTTCTCGTTTAGCTTAGTCGAAATATCACAAATTAAGGCATGTTTGTCTGTTTTTTCACGGTCAGCACGTATGTTTTGGTTATCAAAGCGAATAAATCTTAGAGTCCTTTTAAACTCATCACGGCTCATAGCCGCACGAAGAAGAGGTAAGCAATCACTAGATTTCCTAGTTATTCCATTATTCAGGTAGGTACTCCATAGTATAAGAATCCATTAGGTGTTTGATTTATGAACTCCAGCTGAATACCCAAAAATATTTCAAATTTTTCTTTAATAAATTGTTTAAAAACTTTTGGTGGTGGTTGTCTGGAAACTTTGTTGAAGTAGTTTTGTCATCATCATTTTGGCTTTACAACGCTACGTAGGTCGCAGCCTCCTCAAGAATGTTTCTCTAGTCGTCCCTATTCATCGCCTTTCTCCACCAAGCACATATTTCCATATTTCTCAAGTCTCCATCGATGTTCTCAAGGAACCATGTTCTAGGTCTTCCTCTTTTTCTCTGACCAATGGGTCTATCAAGGAGCGTTTTTCCAGCAGTGTCATTTTGTTCCATCCGCATTACATGCTCTATCCCCCTCAGACGTCCTATCTTAATATGTTTTACGATATCAGGCTCCTGGTATATTCTATAAAATTCGAAGTTGTATCGTCGTCCCCACACTCCACTATCATTCGCTGCTTCATAAATTTGCCTTACTACTTTTCTTTAAAAACATCCTAACATGTTTTTATTATTTTTTGTTTTCCAGGTCTCTGAGCCATATGTTAAGACTGGGCGTATTATTGTTTTGTAGAGTTTTACTTTTGTATTTCTCGATATATTTGTGGATTTAAGGAGGAGATTGAGTCAATAGCATTTGTTGGCGGTGCAAAGTCTGCGGTTTATCTGTGCGGTAGTATTATTTTCAGTGTTATGGAGCGTTTTCAGGTATACAAATTCGTTCACTGCTTCGACGACGTAGTTTTCTATAACAAGGGGTCATAGTATTTGTGGGTGAGTGTTTGTTTTCATATACTTCGTTTTGTTGTTTATTATTAAACCCATTTTTGTAGCTGATTCTTTTAATGCTACATACGCCTCTCGTACAGCGTTTTCCGTTCTTGCTATCATCAGCATAGACCAGGATTTGCACTAATTTATTATCTATTGAACCAGTGGTTGTGATCTGTGACATACGTATTAATTTTTCCAGAGCCATATTGAACAGTATACAGGAGAGAGAGTCGTCCTGGCCTTTATTTGTATTAATAGTTTCAGATAGTTTCTGCTGAATTCGTACTCTACCTTCAACTTTTTAAAAAGTTACCAACTTAGTTATAAGAGATAATTAAATTTACCAACTGTTTTACATTTATTACAATTTACAACTATTGTACCAATTTACAATTTCTTTTCTATTTAAAGAGTCGTAAGCTGCTTTGTAGTCTATAAATATGTGATAATTATCAATTCCATCTTACAGTGTTTTTTTTTTCAAAATTTGTTTCAGGGTTGCAATCTGTTGAATTGTCGATTTACCACCTCTGAAATCAGCCTGGTATTTTGCGACTATCCGTTCTGCATATGGTGCCATACGATGACATAATACTAAGGAAAATATTTTATACGCTGCATTCAGAAGCGTATTACCTCTGTGGTTGGAGCATTTAAAGATATCCCTTTTTTTGTGTATTCCAATATTCCAATCATTGGGGAAGGATTTCTGTATCCATATTTCTTTTATAAGCTGCTCTTATGTCATTATGGTATCATGACCACCTTCTTTATATAGTTCAGCTGAAAGATGATCTATTCCGGGTGATTTGTTTCTGGCTAGTTTTTTAACTGCATCTTTAACTTCAAAAATCCTTGGTGGTTCCTCTTCCCTTTCGTCTATTCCCCTTACCTCATATCTTTCGTCTTCCTTTATATTCTTCTATAAAAAGAAGAAGTTTTCATAGTTTTTCTCTGTATTAAGTGCCTGGTTAAAGTATTTTACCCATCTAACTTTCTTAACTGTTTCTTTTTGTTAACCTTTTTCATTAAATTCTCTTGGGGCCTGCGTTACTGATACTTTAGTCTGGAAAATTAAAATAAGTCAAAAGATATTACAGGTATCTGATAGGGAGACTTAATGAAAAATACATATCGAGATACTGTCAGATTAGTATATTTTTTTATTGTGAAAATTGTTTTTTGATTTTATTAGGAAAAATTTTTGTATTGAGAAAGTATTATGTTATGAAGAGACAGTTAGTGCAAATTTTAACAATTTAATTTAAAAAGAATCATTTACAATTAATAAATGTTGACAGGGTAACTAGTGAGGAAAAATCTTGGAGTCAGTCAGATTTTAAAATTGAAATTTCAAAATGGAACGTCCTGAAAACTTTGTAATTAGTAATTTGTAATTTGTAGTTACAAAAATTACTAACAGATATATGTATTTAAAATATGCAAATCCTGTTTTATCGAACTAATACAGTATAAAATGTGCATATTGTGAAGTCTATTTCTTTATTTCTGAAGTAAATATTTTAATTAATTTTAGCAACTGTGTAAACTAAGACAGAGAATTTATTTTTAGTTGCTACTTAGCGTAGTAAAGTGTCTCTCTTATCCGAGTAAAATTAGCGATGACTTACTTAGAAGACATACAGACGATAAGTATTCCAATGAAGATGATTTAAGGCAAAATGTATACTTATTACCTATCCAACTATTACCTTCTGAAGACTACTATAATACAGAAGAACCATTTTATGAAATACCACTACCTGGCAAATCAAAACCACTTGGTTTATATGGATTAGAGCATCTGTTGGATCAACAACTCTTTGATAAAGATAAAAGCTTCCATCCACTCCTACCTTTCGATTATGAGAAACTCGTTAGCGTATTGAAACAATCCAGTCTCCCACAATTTAGGCAGTTTGTTCCTGAATTACCACCTATTCCTGAATTACCTGAAGATCCCGCTCCGGGCGGCAGATGAGGCCATCATTTATGTAACTACTACCCAATATTAACAAATTTACCTAATGGCAGTATATAATTCCTTGAACTAATATTCAACCAAATTCACTAAACCCTGTTTTAATATCCTTTTATTCTGCTGACACGGAAAAATAATGGACGGTATATACAGGCTTATGCAACCTTTATAACTCGTATGTTACTTTAAACCAGGAGTTTATAATAAATGTTAATATTAAAAATACTTTTGTTTTAATAAAATAACAACATATATTTAGAGTGTGTATACATACAGCTATATATATATATATATATATATATATATATATATATATATATATATATATATATATATATATATATATATATATATATCTACGGCATAAAGTGGACTCCGCCCATGTTAAAATTCAGGTTCAAGTGAGCTCCGTGGTCAAGTCGACACCGATATACGGAGCTCACTTGACCATTCCATAATATTGGCTCTGTCGATTCGTCAACATGTATAGTTTCATAATTTTTAAAAATTTTGTGGAGCCCTTAAGTACCCCTGTATCATGAATGTATATTGCTTAGTTCACGTGTATATCTTATAGGGGTCGTTCAGATCTTTTTCATTGTATATTGGAACCATAGGTATATCGGTTTAAGTAAGCTCTGATAGTTTGGCAACTCTGCGATTAAGCTGTATACTTCTCGCGTATAGTCTGAACGGTTTATATGGACTCCTTATTTTTATTATCATTCAAACGCATTACATTGTGTAACAGATATGAATACTATTAACTACCTGTTTTTGGTAGGTACGTGCTTTTCTAAAAATAGCTTTATAGATACAAAAGGATTTTGTTACCAAATTGGATTTTTTTCACATGCGGAAATTTCCTAATGTATTTTGTTAACGTGAGTATGTCTTCATACGTTTTATTTAAGAATTCGATAGATAAGAACTTCTTTTATTTTATCCATTGTTTTATGATATCTTTTATACAGATTTTTTATTATTTTATTTCTTGTTTTATCTGTGTACTACAGATAGTAGTGCACAAAAAAAGAAGAATGCTTAATTTATCTAACAACAATTATACCACTTCACCCATATTACATACTTACACCCATATTACATACTGAATGTTTTATCTCCTATTTAGGGGTAATATGTAGTCAATATAAGTGTAGTTAGTGTCAAATTTGCAATGATCAATATAAGTAATAGCTTACTGACTGTACTTTACATGTTTACTTCAAATAAATAAACCTTGTCCCTTCAGAAAAGAGCGATTGGAATGGCAAAGTCAACTAAGAAAGTGTAATGAATCTTGTATCACCCCAGATTCACACAGGTTAACCGGTGTTTGAAGGCAAGAGTCCTCATTGCAGATTTAAGGAAGATAACTACCATAAGGGAGTTCCTTTCGAGAGTTCAGATGGCAAGAAGCAGCTTATTTTTTTTTGTATGTCTTGCAGATGTGTTGGTCTAGCTAGTTATTCCTCGATTCTAGTCATAAAATGGGTTGTTATTCGTGGAGTGGATGTTACGAATCTAGACTTTGTTTCTTTTGTTCTCTAGCTACTTATCTTCGGATATTATGTGGATTGATAACTACGATATTGTAGAGCTTATGTATGGATGTGAGTCTTAATATCCGCTGAATTTGGCTGACTAATTTATAGCTAAATCTACGTGTTAAGTATGTATTGAAATCACCCATACAAGCAAGGTATATTCGGCAGCAGAAGCATAGAGTTCAAGCGTCTACGTTTTAAGAGTGGAAGGATGTGCTTCCCATTTTTAGCTGACAAGTTCGCGAAGAATATTATTTTTCTGGTTCTAGTTTTCCATTTAGTTTTAAACAAAGTTCTGTGAATTACAAAGTGTGTTTAAGGATTTCATGACACTATTGGTTCAGGTATATGTTCAAATTTGTGAAAACGTCTCTGTTAGGGACATTGAAGGAGCCCGCCTGACTTTTTCCAGGGTTTGGCTTAAAATTAATTTATAATCTATTTTTATTGTGTTTAAGATATGATATTTAGATTTTTCTCCACTTCAGCAACAAAATTTTTTGGTTGTGCAACAATAGATGTATCGTCTACAAAATAAAAGTCCTAGTATTTACTGGTATGGGTTGTGTAAATATTATACAGTGTAGGTGCCATTACGGTACCCCAAAGGAGACCGTTCTACTACGTTCTCCATCTTCATCTTCTATTCTTTTCATTGAGTGATACGGAAAATCTTCTGTTGTGTAGGCATACGCGGATAATATAAGTGAGTTTATTACCTAAGGGGATATCACATAGATTTTGGAGAAATGTGCTTTAATTTAAGGTGTCGTAAGCAGAATTTAGATTGACAAATACCACTCTTCATGTCTGATATTTTTCATATGCGTCTTTGCTGTGTTGGGCAAGATTTAGTATGTGTAACGAACATGATCTATCCTGTCATATATAGCCACTTTTATCTTTCAATTGAAGTTTTTCTTCTAATATCGGTTTATATTAAGGATCATATGCAGAAGTATTTTGTATAGCTGAAAAAATAAATAGATATATTGGCCGATAGCTTTTGTGGTCGTTGGGGTTTTTGTCAGGTTTAAGCAAGGCCACAACTTTGTCTTTGCTTTGCTTGTCTACACACTTTGTATATTAGCCATTGTTGTATTTTTTTGTCCAAATTTTATAATTAGTTTTGTGCTTAGATCCTCAGTCAGGAGCCGTAATATTGTTCATAATATACGTGGATAGTGGATCCAAATTCAACATCGTTGAAAGGTTTCCTCAGCTGACTTGTTTGTCCTCTCTCATTTTATATTTTTCTTTGCCGGCATTTATTATGTTTATTTCGTTATTTTCAGCGATCAGCTTAATACCAAATACCCTAGGTTTAGCCCTCTATTTGCTTCCTGCAGTAGAAATACGTCACATTTGTGTTAAGCACATATGTCTCATAAGCTTAAGTAAAGTAGAGTGTCTTTATCTGTAGATATGTCCTTAATATTTATAGACATAATTAGAATAGTTGGTCCTAAAAAGGACCGAATTGATAAAAATCATATTGAACGGGTGATTGAAGAATTAACCGATTTAACAATTATTCATTACCCAGAGTACGCTCGATTGCGGTGGTCTTATTGTTACTTCAAATTTCGTGAAGGCTTCCACAATGAACTTGATAAAATGACTAATCTTTTACTTTTCAATAAAAATTTAAATTTTACATACTGTTACTTTTAGACGATATTTCGAGTCAGATTTGTTTAGTAATAACTGTACTTAATATATAGTCTCTTTGTGAAATGAGCTTGTAATATCGGTTTACAACACATATATGGATAATAAGAAAATAAACAGGTTAAAATGTGACAACAAACTGCTATATAACAGTACGAGACAATATTCATAAGCTATCAGCTGTAAAAGTCATTGCCTTTTTTCCTGTCGTATCATATTTTAGCATATCATATTTTGAGTGAAATTGATCCTAAATTCGTCTAATAATATTAAGTTTTTAAAACAGCTGTGTTTTTATGCTCATTCGTTCACCTTTTGTAAAGCAGTCTGTGTAAATATAAGGGATTTATATAATCTTTTCATTTCGTACTCTTTTCGTTTCATAATTATAGTTTTCTTGCTTTTATTTTCTATGGTAATACATATACATACCCAATTCAAAAGGGTGAAAATCAGCGAGTTCTAAATTGAACATAAACATTATTCTCTCTTTCTCCCTATACCTTATATAAAGATCATCGTCATCGTATAGTCCGAACGCAACAAGATTCTATTGCCTTTTCTTATTTTTTTTCTCCTCATTCCTATTGAAAATAAAGCCACGTAAATTCCGTTTATAAAAGTTATGTCAATATTTCTGAAGTGCCTTTCCTAGGATAATTATTTAAGCCTAGTTCGTTTGATTACATGCAATTGATTTGATAGTCCACAACAGATAAGTATTGATTGTAGGAAGGATAGCAGGTGTTGATAAATATGATGGGTCGATAGATAGTCCCGTTATTCCTAAATCTAACCGTATGTTACCTCCCCCTTCATTTGTGGAAGTCCTAAGGGCATTTTTTCTCTTGGGGCATCCTCCCAATTTAACTTGGCAATGCAGTAATTATAGAGTCTTTGGATAAAGCCAGCGCAACTTTAGCATTGAGATTTAGTTTCTTGTACGACGTTGCTATCTTTATATATGTGTTTGACCTTGTAAGTCGGAAAATACCTCTGCTGGCTTTTCCAGCAATCCTGGTCTAATTAATACGTTCTCGTCACGTATCCACACATTAGCACTGGTTTGATCACTATTTTATATAAAATATCCTGATTTTAGAGATTCGAATTACACTTCTGGATTTAAATTGCCAAACTTAAATGGAGCTTCGCGGGGTCAGACTGCTAGACAAAAAGACCAACGTTGGAATACTACAATACAACATTGGAGACCTTACGAAAGTAAACGACCAAGAGGAAGACCACAGATGAGATGGGTTGATGATATTAAAAGAATAGCTGGAACAAATTGGAAATATGTTGCTCAGGATAGAGACCGATGGAAGGAGTTAAGAGAGGCCTATGTCCAAACGTGAACGACACAAGGCTAAGAAGAAGAAGAAGATGCTTTTTAGCAAGTTGGTACTTGCTCTTACTTCTAAATTGACAGATCAGCTGTTTAGCTGCCTGTACTGAACTTTCTTCTTTATTTTGCAAATATATATATGAAAACTAATAAAACTCTGGCATGCCGTTGATTAAAACATTGGATACCCTATACTATTGAATCAACGGAAATACTAAGATCACACGGGGAGAATATTATGGGTTATTTCTGGTTTCGTCATAATTTACACTGAAATTACTAACAAGAGAGTGCTCTCACTTCCACATGTCCAAATTGATATATAGTACCAACAGATGCTAGTTATATACCATCAGTACTAATAAAATGGAAACTATCAAATTAATGTCAATTTCTTTGAATAATCAAAACAATCGAAAATATATACCAAAACAACACAATAAAAGTAAAAGTAGAAGAAGAACTAACCGACCCTATTGAAGCTGGCAATATTTAGCTTTAACTAGCAATTTAAATTAAAGGACCAATTTGACAAAAATCATATTAAAGGGGTGACTGAAGAATTAGCCGATTAATTAATTAATCATTACCCTGGATATGCCCGATTGTGGTGGTCTTCTTAGTACTTAAATTTTCGTAAAGGCTCGTTCTTTCAACCCCATAAGTAATGCCTAATGTTTTACTTTTTATTCAAAATTTAAATTTTACATGCCGTGTATTACTTTTTGACGATATTTCGAATTAGATTTGTATAGTAATAATTTAAGGTATTAAAGAGCCTCTTTGTGGAAAATAAATAAGTTTGTGATATGGTTCGCAACTCATAGGTATATAGATAATAAAAAAATAAACAGTTAAAATAAGTGTAAAAAATTTCAACTCTATACATCGGCGCCATTGTTCAGGTGATGGGTTTATCACAGATATCAAAGGTTACATTTTAATTCAAGGTTCTATTTGCGTATTTTCAATATTAAAAGAGTAGGAAAAGACATGTTTATGCTTTTATTATTTTTTTAAATCTATTCTATTTCCTTTTTAGAGTTCCGTCTTTTTTGAACGACCTGTGTTCTTTTTTCAATTGGGCACTTGTCCAAGGCTATGACAAATACTCTCTCCTCTGCTATTCTACATTAATATGACTGATTCATTATTTTCTCTAAACACTCTGTCCTCTGCTATTCTACAATAATGACTGATTCATTTTCTCTTTCTTGCAGCTATTTTAATGTTTATCCTGTGTATCTTTTTCTTCTTCTTCTTCTTCTTCTTTTTATATAGACATGACTCTGTCTGTTTTTCAATGTGCCTCCAGTAAGTTGCCGTTCCATGGTTTTCGTGGTCTTCCTACTGATCGTCTTCCTATTGGGTAGCCTTCTCTTGCCGTCTCTAATACTCTATTTGTTGTCATTCGACTTATATGATCGTTTCATTCTACTCTTCTATTTCTTAACCAGTTCTTGATGTTCTCCACCTTGCATCTACGTCGTATATCTGTACTTCTAGCTCTGTCCCATGGTGTCTTACCATCAATTTTTCTAAGTGTTTTATCTCTGCTGCTTCTATGTGTTCTATGACCTGTGTCAGGTCTTGTTTCTGCTGCGTATGTCATTATTGGTCTGATAACTGTTTTGTAAATTCTGCCTTTGTTTTCTTTCCCGATATTTTTATTTCTTCATATTTTTCATTTAGGCAGCCCGCGTCTCTGTTTGCTCTATTCAGTGGATCTTCCACATCAGTTTCGAGCTTTCCGTAGCTAGATAATGTGATACCTAGATATTTAAACTCCATCACTTGTTCTATTAGCTGACCTTCCAGCTCCAATTAAGATCTTAGTAAACTTGCTGTTATAACCATGCATGTTGTCTCTTTTGGAGAAATTAACATGTTAAATTTTCTGGCGGTTATATGAAATTGGTGTAGCATACGTTGTAAATCATCTTCACTTTGAAAGAATAGTATTGCGTCGTCTGCATAGCAGATTATTTTAATTTGTTTTTCTCCCATTTGGTATCCTCTTTTATTTCTTACTTTTTTATTATTTCATCCATAATTTGGTTGAACAACAGCGGACTCAGGGAATCTCCCTGTCTAATCTCATTGCCAGCTTCAATAGGGTCGGTTAGTTCTTCTTCTTCTTTTACTTTTATTGTGTTGTTTTGGTATATATTTTCGATTGTTTTGATTATTCAATAAAATTGACATTAATTTGATAGTTTCCATTTTATTAGTACTGATGGTATATAACTAGAATATGTTGGTACTATATATCAATTTGAACATGTGGAAGTGAGAGCACTCTCTTGTTAGTAATTTCAGTGTAAATTATTACGAAACCAGAAATAACCCATAATATTCTCCCCGTGTGATCTTAGTATTTCCGTTGATTCAATAGTATAGGGTATCCAATATTTTAATCAACGGTAAGCCAGAGTTTTATTAGTTTTCATATATATATATTTGCAAAATGAAGAAGAAAGTTCAGTACAGGCAGTTAAACAGCTGCTCTGTCAATTTAGAAGTAAGAGCAAGTACCAACTTGCTGAAAAGCATCTTCTTCTTCTTAGCCTTGTGTCGTCCACGTTTGGACATAGGCCTCTCCCAACTCCTTCCATCGGTCTCTATCCTGAGCAACATATTTCCAATTTGTTCCGGCTATTCTTTTAATATCATCAACCCATCTCATCTGTGGTCTTCCTCTTGGCCGTTTACTTTCGTAAGGTCTCCAATGCTGTATTGTAGTATTCCAACGTTGTTCTTTTTGTCTAGCAGTCTGGCCCGCGAAGCTCCATTTAAGTTTGGCAATTTTTGTTGCTATGTTCTCGACTTTTGTTTTTGATCTTACCCAGTCGCTCCTCTTTTTATCTGACAGTCGTATACCTAACATTGCTCTTTCCATTGTTCTTTCTGTTGTGGCTAGTTTATTCATGTTTGCCTTGGTTAGGGTCTAGGTTTGCATTCCATATGTCATGATAGGAAGGATGTATTGGTTGAGCACTTTGCTCCTCAAGTATTGGGGTATTTTGCGGTTCTTAAGCATCCAACTAAGTTTTCCAAATCCTGCCCATGCTAGTCTTGCTCTTCTAGTAATTTCCGCACTTTGGTTCTCTTTGTCAAGTCTCAGGATTTGGCCTAGGTAGATTTACCTTTTGGCCTGAAAAGCATACCAAACACAAAAGGGATAATAAAATGTACTGCACAAACTATTGCGATATAAGATATATATATAAGCTATATATCTGTTAATTATTAGGATATACAGTATTTTTTCTAATACACCTGGAACGATTGAGTGAATAGGTGAACTATCAAATAGGAGGAAAACTGTCGACTTATTTTCAAATGTACTGCAAAGTGCTTTAAAAAATTTAAACGAATTAGCGTAACATCTGTTTTGAAAACTAAATATTATGAGACGAATTGGGGATATTATATTACACAAACTAAACCGCTTGCCTACAAAAAATATCAGGAAAATATGATACGGCGAAAACGACTAATGACTTTACAGCTAATTGCCACATAAGTATCAATGTAACTATAGCTCACAAAATGGGTTCAATTACATTGCAATTTTTAAATTTTTCGTGATAAAATGAAGTGATTGATTGTTGTTTTGAAAAGGTAAGTTGTTTTTTATTTTTGTATTCCTATCATCTGATATTGTAATATCAACAACATTTTTCATAATATATTCTGAAATGCGCTTTCTATTACTGATAACGAACAAAAGTTTTTTTAACTTCTCGTTAATATAATTATGTAGGAATTTAAATTTTTATCTTGTTCTTACTATAGTGCTAAAGCACAAATGAATTTATAGTCTACCGTATTTTTTCCTAGTGGTCATAGTTTTTAATTGTAGTATAGCTTATGTGTTTATAATAACTAGCACATAGAAAATAATAAAATTTTGTAGCCTGTGCTTTATGTTTATTATCCTTTATTGTATTGGAACATCTAGAAGTATAGTAATACATTTTAATTGTTGAACAAAAGAGAAAATAAAAACACTTTTTGTGGTGTGCCACTTAACCATACACAAAATCGTACACAAATAGTCAAATGGTAGTAAAAGTTTCCGATATAGGCCGCCAGACGGCAAAGGCATCGCCGCGCTCGATGTCTATACTATGAAATGTTTTTCATATAGTCTTCGGATCAGATTTTTTCAAAACATTAAATTACATCTTTTTGTCTTTCTTTATTTAGGCTAACCGCTACTGTTTTTTTCTTCAGCGTTTCTTCTTAATCTACATTAATGTTATATTTACAATTCTTTCTGGAACGAGCTATAATTTTTCTCAAATAACCATTTTGTGTGGTTTAGTCGCCTTACGGTTTAGCGTGCTTTGGCTCTTTAAGTCCCTTTTCATATTAATATCGTTTGAGAAATTTTTCCCAGATGACTAAATAAATTTCTTTAACATACAAGAGAGAGGACGTAGAGTAGGGCATAACGTAACTTAGATGTTCAATGAAAACTGCAAATTGCTGCTTAGATTGATAAATACCACTCCTCATACCTAATATCTTTTGTATCCATCTTTGCTGTGTTGGGCAAGATTTAGTATTGGTGACGTACATGATCTTTCCTGTCTATAGCAACTTTTGTCTTTTAATTTGAGTTTTTCTTCTGTTTTACCTCTTGAGCAGTATTTTGTAAAGCTGACAAAATAAATATATTGACCGATAGCTTTTGTGGTCGTTGGAGTTTTTGCCAGGTTTAAGCAAGGCAACAACTTTGTCTTTGCTTTGTTTGTCTGAAGACTTTGGATATCAGTAACTGTTGTATTTTTGGTCCAAATTTTATAATAAGCTTTGTGCTCAGATCTTCAGTCAGTGCCGTACTATTCTTCATTATATACGTAGATAGTGGATCCAAGCTCAACATCGTTAAACGGTTCCTTCAGCTGACTGGTTTTGTCCTCTCTCATTTTAAGTTTTTCTTTGCTTCTTTGCCGGCAGAGATAGCACTTTTACATTTATTATGTGATTTTCAGCGATCAGCTTAATACCAAATACACTATTTTTTGCCCTCTATGTATTTTCTGCACTAGAAATACGTCACATTTGTGCTAAGCGCATATGTCTGATAAGGTTAAGTAAAGTAAAGTGTCTTTATCTCTAGATATGCCCTTAATATTTATAGACATTATTAGAATAATTGATCCTTAAAAGGACCGATTTGACAAAAATCATATTGACCGGGTGATTCTGATTAGCCGATTAATTAATTATTCATTACCCAGGGTACAACTGATTACGGTGGTCTTATTTGTACTCAAATTTTCGTAAAGGCTTTTCTTCTGAACCCCATAAGAAATGGCTAATTAACTTTTCATTAAAAATAATTTAACACACTGTTACTTTTAGACGATATTTCGAATCAGATTTGTATAGTAATAAGTATAGTTAATATGGAGTCTCTTTGTGAAAAGTAAATGAGTTTGTAATATCGGTCACAACTCATATATGAATGATAAGGACATAAACGGTTAAAATAAGTGCACAGAATTTTAACTAAATATATCGGCGCCATTGTTTAGGAGATGGATTTATCCCAGAGATTAAAGGTTAAATGTATATTCCAGGTTCTATCTACGTATTTTCATTACTAAAAAAGTATATTTAAAATAAAGGCCTTAAGATATATTTAGATTCTATGGAAATTAGAATCTATGGAAATTAGCAAATTAAAAAATACATACATAATTATTCTGAATGACAAAATTGAGACAAACAGTTGCCCCAAGTATTGTTTATATTGTAAAGGTTATCGTCATAGTATAGTCAGAACGCAACAAGGTTCTATTGGATTTTCTGCTTTTTGTCTCCTCATTCCTATTGAAAACTTAGCCACGTAAATAACGTTTTAAAAATATATATCAATATTTCTGTAGTGCCTTTCCTAAGATAACTTTTTTTAAGCCTACTTCGTTTGACTACATGTAATGGATTTGATAGTTCCCAACAGATAAGTATTGATTGTAGGTTGGATAGCAGTTGGTTGTACAGGCATGTGTTGATAAATATGATGGGGCGGTAGGTAGTCCCATTATTCCTAAATCTGGCCATATGTTACCTCCCCTGTTGATTCGTGGACGTCCTAAGGGCATTTTTTCTCTCGGGGCATTCTCCCAGTTTAACTTGGCAATGCAGTTATTAGAAAGCCTTTGGATGTAGCCAGCGTAACTTTGGCGTTGAGATTTAGTCTCTTGTATGACGTTGCTATCTTTATATATCTGTTAGACCTTGGCATTAGTTCCGGTTCGGTATTGGTTAGTATTCGGACCTTTGTAAGAGGATGGCTTTGTAGATCTGATGGCTTTTCTAGTAATCCTGATCTAATTAATACCTAAGTTTTACTTACATTGTTTTGTCAGCGTTCTCGTCACATTTTCAGTCAATAGCACTGGTTTAATCACTGTTTTATATATCCTGATTTTAGGGATTTGTATTAGACTTCTGGATTTAAAAGTGTTATGTGGGTTATATTTACATCAGTTAGCTACCTGAATATATACCCTAATTTAATAATAAATATCTGGGAGCTTACATCAACAAAGAATTAGATTCAGACTAAGACTAAATGGCAAGGGCAGCGTTCTTAAAATTCAAGCAATTGTTCTGTGACAAAAATCTTAATACTGCGCTGAGACTGAGGTTTGTTGAATGTTACGTCTGGTCTCAACTATTGTAAGGAGTAGAAATATGGACAGTAAAAGCGCAAATAGTTAGGAATCTTCAAGCCTTTGAATTTTAGATATACCTGGAACACATACTAAGGAATATAAAGTCTTCTGCAGGCCATCATGCAGGGTAGAGTCGATGGCAAAAAGGGAATAGGTAGAAAGAGGAAGTCATGGCTGCGAAATATTCGTGACTGGACAAACATGACTGTAGACGAATTATTCCACGTTGCAAAAGACAGAGATACTTTTAGAAATGTGGTCGCCAACCTCCGTTAATGGGGACGACATAGGAAGAAAAATAATGATACGCTAAACAAAAAAAACAGAGATGAAGATAGGCGCCAAGAAACTCTGTGTTATAAAACAGTTGAATAAAATACAGATTCTCGATTCAAATATTCAAAAATTTAATGAACAGCTTACTAAAATAGAAATAACGTCTATTTAAAATGCAATTCATTAATGGCTCAAGGTACAAAGCAGTCCTAGCATCTGCTAATGATATTGATCTTATAAGAAACTCTCTCTGCAAACGACATCTTCAACAAAGTGAAGAGAGCACGAAAAATGTTTTACTTAAAATCAACAAAATAAAAACCAAATACAAGCGAATCAACAGAAGAAAGCAATTCAATACAGAGCATAATTCACTTAAGACCTATTTTAATACATGAATGCGAATCATGGACAATGACTAAAACAAATAAGGAAGAACTCCGAATATTTGAAAGAAAAATAATAAGAAAACTTTTTTAACCTCATTATCATATTGCTACAAATCCGTATAGAATAAGAACACATACTAAATAAAGAAAGCTCTTATAAATATATTGTTTAGGAAAATAAATCGCTTAAGGTAGATCAGACACATGCATAGACGCCAAGATGTCAAACTTGGTTAAAAAACGTAAACTAATTTTTGAAACCAAATTCAGTATTTTGCTTTAATCTGTGCCTTCTAAGAATTGCAAGGAAAAACAGACGTTGATAAAACTGTTTGTTATTAGAGACATGGGGAATCTAAAAATTGCATTCCAAAACATATCTCCTCAACTAAGCAAAAATCCTTAACAAATTGGTTTCTAGTACTCGTACAGAGTATATCGGAATAAAAGGAAAACGACAGTTAAGCAAGAAGAAAAGTGCAAGCATTTACGTTTTAAGGGTGAAAGGATGTGCGCCCCATTTTTAGCTGACAAGCTTGCGGAGCATACTATTTCTGGTCCTTAGTTTGCCTTTTAGTTTTAAACAAGATTCTGTGATTGACAACGTGCGATATAAACTATCTACAAGGTATTTATAGGAAATTCAGAGTTCAAGGATTTCATCACACTATTGGATGTTCAGTTTTGTGAAAGCGCCTGTGTTGGGAAAATTGAAGGAGCGTTCCTAAGATTTTCGGGGTTTGGCTTAAAATTAAATCGTAGTTCATTTTTATTATATTTAAGGCATCTACTAGATTTTTTTCCACTCCAGCAACAAAAGTTTTTGGTTGTGCAATGTATGGTCTACATGAAAATCCTAGTATCTACTGGTATCTGTTGATCATTTGTGTAAATGTAATACAGTGTAGGTTCCATTACACTACCCCAAGCGAGACCGTTTGTCTGCGTTCTCCATATTACCATTGAATGATACGAAAAATCTTCTGTTCTGTAGATATACGCGGATAAAACGATGTTTACAGTTTGTCATACAATTTTTGGAGAAATGTCCTCTAATTTAATGTGTCGTAGGCGGCATTTAGATTGACAAATACCACCCCTGATACTTGATATCTTTCGTACCCGTTGTTGCTTTTTGCAACAACGGGTACGTTATTACGTACGTTATAAGTATTACGAATAAAAATAAATAAGCAAGAAGAATATAAGTGAACCATATTTAAAATAAGTGACAGAAAAAAGAATATTATATATACATTTACTTCTAAATTAAAAATAAAATACTCGTATGCCTGATAACGAAAGATACAAAATTTACAAGCGACAAAGTATTTTTTAAAACAACCGAACATATTATATGTAATAATTGTAATAGATATGTTGGCTATAATCAAATTACCATAAAGTCACCGAAATATTTTATCTGAGTAATGACTCACTACTGATTGCTACGTTACGTTATACGATACATTTATAGTTAAAAGCGAAATTAGGTGTTATGCCTCCTTATTATTTTAGTATCTCTTACAAGTTACATACTAAAGTATTATAGTAAGATATTGAATTCCCTACATTTAAAAATTGAAATATTGAAATTAGACAGTAAAAAATTATAATTTTAAGATTGATTTACAAATTATTATAATTTAAATTTTACTACTTTATGAAACAAATATTGTACATCATAAAACGTAGCAATCGAAACATCGGAACGTAAATTTATATAATAAATTTTTCAGTGTCAATGCATTAAAAAAATACTAATACATAAAAATTGCCTTTTCCAAGCTTATAACAGACACTAACTTAAGTTTAAAAATAATTAAAGCAAGTAATATAAATTACCACCATAAAATATTTAACTACATTAACCAAGTATTTGTGAAATTTCGGGATGACTAAATTGATTGATATTTAAATAAATTTCAAGTTCCAAAACGTACCTGCTGTAAAATTTAAAAATCTACGACTAATCAAATTATTGGCAACATCGGAGGAGTTTAGTTGTGTACGGGGAAGAATACATACGGATCCCAAAAGTGTTTTACCCTATTACGGAGTTCATTTAATCCTACGTGATGGTCGGAGTCTACATAAAGCGCTACCCAGATAATAATATACACGGTGTATATTCTCCTGGAGTTAGTATAATACCGTTTTAGTACGGGGCCCACATTAACCGCTAGATCTATATATATATATATATATATATATATATATATATATATATATATATATATACATGTTCCGAAAAATTTTTAAGAGCCTTAGATACCTAGAGCTAATATTAATACTATTACAAGAATTATTATTAAACTCTTCCGGGTTGAACAACTCAATTATTATTGCGCCGAGCTTTGATGTCTTCTTCAGGGCTTCCGAGGTCGTAGTCTCCCGAGCACCTAGACACTACTACACTAATCACTAACCATGCATTACTGCCACTTTGAACAGGAGACGGTTCATTTTTACCGTCGATGGTGACGTATTTTGGGTGGAGGTAGGCGTAGGGGTTAGCATGATGATTGGCGCGGGGATTGGCGAGGAAGTTGACGCAAACATTTCTGACAGTAGAATTTTGATTGGCGGGTGGAACTGATAACATTTTCTTTGTAATAGACATGTCAAAGGTAACCGCATGCCGTCATCTCTTTCATTAAGACATATTGGCCTTTTTTAAATTTTTATGGCTTCTGGGATAATTCTTGGTTTATAGAACAGGATGGTGGCTATGGTTTTGGAGCGTTTAAAATCAATTTTGTGACCTGTATAAAGATGGTGTTGAAACAGAACTAAAATTGAATCGGGATTACAAAGAGGAATAGTATGTTCATAAATCCGATTTAAATTCTACGATTAGGATTAGGCCTGCATAGGATCGTGGCAGTCTGCACAAGGAATTTTATAAACTCCGTGTTCTTTATTTAAAATGTTGCCTGTGATTGATCGGACAAGAGATGAAAGTTTTTTGAGGGGTAAATATTGTCTTTATTCCTCTTGATTTAAGAATTTTGTCTATTTTGTCAGTGGATGCTATTATTAATGTAATTTTCGCGGTTACCGTTTTAAATCAGGGCTTGTTTTAAACTAAAGAGCTCATTGGGTCTACTTGCACCATCGCAAAGCCATATTGATCTGAAGACAAGGGTATTATTTTTTTTTGAATTAATTTGTGAAGGTGGATGATAATGGTTGGCATGCAAGTACCAATTGGTATGACTGAGTTTTCGATAAATAGAGTGATGAAATCCTTGAGATTGGTCCGTTATGATAACATCGCAAACCGGTAGGGATAAACTAGTTTAAACCTTCATTGTAAATGTATACAATTCAGATGGCTTTGAAAATATACCAAAGCATTCCTGCCATGGGGCCAAATAATGATGTATAACATAAACAAAATTTATTACTTTAGGGCCATATTGCCAATCAAAAATGCACATTTATTATTAATACCGGTGCAAGGGTTTCTGAAGGCAAATCTACAACCCAATAAAACAAAATTAGTTCTTGAAGCAGCTTTACATCACAATATTTAAATTGATGGAAAGATAATGGCAACCATAGATATTGGTAACAACTTTATAAAACACCTATCTCTTGTAACCAATATTAAAGATGAATCCGTTCTTAAGATGGATATTATGCAAAACAAATTAATCATAGATCTTTGAAATAAAATTTTGTGTGATAAAAGTGAAGTTGTAATAAATTTGGAAGAATCTGTACCTCAAGTAAGAGCTATAGGTGAGCGAGTATACCGAAATTGCTCAAAATTCTGAAATTATTATCCTGGCGAAACTAAGTCAAAAAACTGAAGATCTATATTTTGGCTTAGTGGAAAGCAAGGAACTCGTCAGTGATAGAATGTTAATAGCCAGGCGCCTCGTTAATGTAGTTATATTAATTCTAGTAAGGGTTGCTAATTTGTCTAAAGCGCCTTTTTAATTAACCCTTATCTGGGCAAGGTGGTTCAACGGACCAGAGACGCCAACTGTTTTATCATAAACTGATAAAAAAAAATTTATTAAATTTTATGCATCACTGAATTTGTTTAGAAGTATGTTTCCTTCAACATAGTCATGAATTCTTCAACATATTCGTTATCATTTTTGAAATTATTGCGTCGAACGAATTTTGTCACGTAAAGGGGCAACACGGGCCCGTTGGACTCTATTTGTATTTATATCTAAAGTCTAAATATTTGTTACATAAGTTAATCTGGCAGTCAGGTTATGTTTTTGTGGATTATCTAAACGACTTTTATAATTCCGAAAATCCAATAATAAAGTCTAACCATGTAACAAAAAATGTATACATCTCTTTGATGTGAACCTCAAAGAGATGCTTACAATAGGTGTTATATCTATTCTAAATGAATTTTGTAAACTGATAATCATTGTTGGAATGCAATAATATTGTTAGGTAGGTACCTATACATATTTTGAAATAAATAATGCATCTGCTATCATTCGTTTGATAACGATGTTAGTGTCGACAACTAAGCTCCTAAAATTATATTGAATTACAGTAAAAGTAGATAGTGCGAATAAAATGCTCCAAAAACCATTATCAGCTGCAGAACTGCAAGATATTGCTAATAATTTATGGGATTCCGATGATGAAGAATCTCCTGAAGTATGTGGCATTGAAAGTGACTCTGAAATTGAAGATCATCTTTTAGAAGTAAGTGAAGAGGGTGGTCAGCAAGTAGTATTGAGTGATAATAAGAAGAATGTGTAGCTACAAGTTTCCAAATTTCAAAGTGTGTAATTTTTGATAATAAGGATGGAATTAACTGGAAGAGTCAACCACAACCGACAGGACGTATGCGACCCTGGGACATAATAAAAAGCAAAATGCACAAAGTAATGTTAGGCCCTGGCCAAACTGTAGATGATCCTGTTGATTTCCTTTTGTTTGTTTGTGGACGAAAAAATTGTGAACAAAATAGTGAAGTGTACATATAAAGAAGCCGAAAAGGTACTGGGGATAGAGAACTGGAAATATTGCAACTCTACAGAGCTATATATGTACCTTTATTGGTCTACTGCTAACGACCTACTATATTTAAAGCTACTATGGGGTTAAAACGATTCAAAAATTTGCTAAAATTTGTTCGATTTGATGGTAAGGAAACGAGGTCTGAACGTAGAAGAAATGAAAAATTAGCAGCAATACGTGATGTGTGGAATCGAGTTATCCAAAACTTTCAGAAATACTATTTACCATAAAAAAACATAACGGTAGATAAGCAACTTGTTTCGTATCGAGGTAGGTGTCCTTTTAAGCAGTATATGCTTTTAAAGCCAGATAAGTATGGCATGAAAATATAGTGGGCCTAAGACTCGAAAACATATTATACTTTAGGTGAAATACCATATAAAGAAAAAATGGAAATACAGTAGCCAATGGTTTTACATCTCTTGTAAGAATGAAGAAAAATGTGACTTGCTATAACTATTTCACTGATCTTGATCTTGCACACAAATTACTGGAAAATTCACTAACTATGGTGGGCACAGTAAAGAAAATAAAAGATTTGTTCCTCGAGAATTTCTACCAAACAAGAACCGTTCGATAAATGTTCAATTTTTGGGATTAACTTCAAAATCATCTCTTTTTTTCATACGTTTCCAAAAAAAACAAAGAAGTGTCCTAGTCCTGTCTATTTGTCAATGTTATTTGCAAAATCATCCATGCAGATCACGTTAACAAAAAACAGATATGGTACTCTATTATGATAGAAAATGTGGTGTCGATACACTTGACCAAATGGTTCATAAACGTATGTGCAAAATATAAATTAATCGTTTGCCTTTTGCATGTTTATGAATATTTTAAACGTAGCTGGATTAGCCTCATTTATTACTTGGAAAAATTTACATCCAAAATGGAGCGAAAACCAAAATGAAAAGCGAAGTGAAAAGCAATAAACGAACAGCTAGTGTTGCCTCAAATGTTGAAAAGAAATTCAAGAGGACTACAATAGAAAACAATACAGTGTATTAAAAAAACTTCCGGGAAGTTGAACCACACAATAAATAGCAAAAACTAGAAAAACCTTCAGTTTTAACAAGAAAAACGTGTTACATGTGCCCAACAAAAAAGGACAGGAAACAAAAACAAATTTGTGAAATATGCAGTAGAAATATGTGTAACTATTACTGCATAAATAAAAAAGTTTGTAAGCATTGCAATACAGAAAAATAAATGACTAATCTATGGTTTTTTTTATTTTTTTTAACCTAATACTTAATAATAATTAAAGATTGTTTTTGTCGGTACTTTATACATGAGCTGCTAATTACCATAATCTTTTCTCAAAAGGGTTTTTTCACAATAATAAAGGGCAACAACACCGTAATCTTTTGCAAGGGTATGCGTAAACATCAACCCCTATTTTCAAATAAAATGGTCTGGTAGATTTACAAGTTTTTATATGTTTATTAAGTTTTTATTTGTCTCCAAATATTTATTACTTGCGAATAAATATTTTTTCTAGAAAAACTTTCTTGCATTTCATTATTTTGTGCACATCCTTTAAGTAGATCGTACCCTCGAGGTACACCGCAGACTATAGTAGCACCATTTTTTTAAATCTAGACAATTTAAATTTAACTTTATTAAAAAATTTAAAAAAGAATATTAGAAATATATGGGTAAATATGAATAGTACATTCAATAACAGTGGTGGGCCTAACGGACTCGAGTTGCCCGGTGACGTAAGTAAAATGTGTTGCCCGGATAAGGGTTAAAGAAACAGCAACAAATATCATTCTATACACCAATAAAAAAAATAATTAGGTGCGAAAAATATTTAAACAAAGAATATAGCTTAAAGTTACCCAGTTGATAATAGCCTTTTAAAAAAAGTAATCAAAAATGTTGATTACATAACTACTGAAGAATTGGACAAAATTAATTAATTTTATTTATAAATGAACACTACGGTATTTTTGAATACCAGAAATCTACAGGGTATACTAGTTTAGTTCAACATAAATATATACTGGATATACAAAACCAATTAGTTAAGCCCCACGGAGATTGCTAGACCATTTGCTAGACAAAAAGAAGTAGAAAATATAATACAATACATGATACATGCCTATACCATCGAAGAAGCTTTGGGCCACTGGTGTTCACCAGTAGGTTTAGTAACTTAAAAAGACGGATCTACTCGCTTTTATGTAGACTCCAAATATATATATATATATATATATATATATATATATATATATATATATATATATATATATATATATATATATATATATATATATAATATACTTTTTTGTCTGAATTGTCAATATAGATGAGTCAGATAAAATTAAATTATTAGAAGAATTTTTCGCTAAGTAACAAAAAACAAAATTTGTTTAATTTGCTAATGTTTGTATTTTGAGAACGATTTCCATAGTGGAAATTGAAACGTCAATAAACGTATTTTAACCTTTAATTGTGGCTTATTTCCATTTAAATAGTAATTAATTTAAAATGTCACAAGAAAATAGCTTCAGAACAATATTAACACCTTGACTGCGTCACGTAACCCCAGGGGCATGTGCGTAATTTTTCAACTGTGCTGTAGTAAAATTGGTTAAACCGTCGCATCTTGCGGTAGCGATAAAAATGGTATTTGTACGTCGTTTTAAGTGTAACAAATAGCTATCAATAGCAAATTTTTAATTCTCGCTACTAACTTCGGTAATGTGAGACATGCCCCTGGAGACATGTGCCGCACATAAACAAAAATTTATTGTTACTATGCGTCACAGACCCCGGGAGGTACGTGTCATTGCCATTCGTTTCAACTTGTTGGTGCTTGTCGCTGTATATATTCAGTTTCAGTTTATTATAGTTCATTGAAGTGTGAGCAGTCCTTGTTAAAATATCGAAAAGGGCAAGATATATGATTGATATAGTGAAACAAAAGGTAATAGAAGTTGCAAATGAGCAAACAATCAGTGATCATAAAAACTTTGGAAAGTTTTTATTTGTCTCCAAATATTTATTACTTGCGAATAAATATTTTTTCTAGAAAAACTTTCTTGCATTTCATTATTTTGTGCACATCCTTTAAGTAGATCGTACCCTCGAGGTACACCGCAGACTATAGTAGCACCATTTTTTTAAATCTAGACAATTTAAATTTAACTTTATTAAAAAATTTAAAAAAGAATATTAGAAATATATGGGTAAATATGAATAGTACATTCAATAACAGTGGTGGGCCTAACGGACTCGAGTTGCCCGGTGACGTAAGTAAAATGTGTTGCCCGGATAAGGGTTAAAGAAACAGCAACAAATATCATTCTATACACCAATAAAAAAAATAATTAGGTGCGAAAAATATTTAAACAAAGAATATAGCTTAAAGTTACCCAGTTGATAATAGCCTTTTAAAAAAAGTAATCAAAAATGTTGATTACATAACTACTGAAGAATTGGACAAAATTAATTAATTTTATTTATAAATGAACACTACGGTATTTTTGAATACCAGAAATCTACAGGGTATACTAGTTTAGTTCAACATAAATATATACTGGATATACAAAACCAATTAGTTAAGCCCCACGGAGATTGCTAGACCATTTGCTAGACAAAAAGAAGTAGAAAATATAATACAATACATGATACATGCCTATACCATCGAAGAAGCTTTGGGCCACTGGTGTTCACCAGTAGGTTTAGTAACTTAAAAAGACGGATCTACTCGCTTTTATGTAGACTCCAAATATATATATATATATATATATATATATATATATATATATATATATATATATATATATATATATATATATATATATATATATATATATATATATATATATATATATATAATATACTTTTTTGTCTGAATTGTCAATATAGATGAGTCAGATAAAATTAAATTATTAGAAGAATTTTTCGCTAAGTAACAAAAAACAAAATTTGTTTAATTTGCTAATGTTTGTATTTTGAGAACGATTTCCATAGTGGAAATTGAAACGTCAATAAACGTATTTTAACCTTTAATTGTGGCTTATTTCCATTTAAATAGTAATTAATTTAAAATGTCACAAGAAAATAGCTTCAGAACAATATTAACACCTTGACTGCGTCACGTAACCCCAGGGGCATGTGCGTAATTTTTCAACTGTGCTGTAGTAAAATTGGTTAAACCGTCGCATCTTGCGGTAGCGATAAAAATGGTATTTGTACGTCGTTTTAAGTGTAACAAATAGCTATCAATAGCAAATTTTTAATTCTCGCTACTAACTTCGGTAATGTGAGACATGCCCCTGGAGACATGTGCCGCACATAAACAAAAATTTATTGTTACTATGCGTCACAGACCCCGGGAGGTACGTGTCATTGCCATTCGTTTCAACTTGTTGGTGCTTGTCGCTGTATATATTCAGTTTCAGTTTATTATAGTTCATTGAAGTGTGAGCAGTACTTGTTAAAATATCGAAAAGGGCAAGATATATGATTGATATAGTGAAACAAAAGGTAATAGAAGTTGCAAATGAGCAAACAATCAGTGATCATAAAAACTTTGGAGAGAGTTCTGAAACAACTAATATTTTAAATGAATTACATGATAATATAGGGTTGAATGAAAGTCATGAAAATTTTAATAATGAAAACGAACAACAGTTTATACGAACAGAAATAGAACACGAAATGGATAACGAACAGGCTGATGAACTCGATATGGAGAATGAGCAGACAGCAACTTAATCTTTATTTGATGCCGACAGTATCGATGATCCCTTTGACAGTGACGATTCACTGCTAGATAAAAGTTATTTTCCTAAATCTTCTTCATCCTCCGATTTAAACTCTTCTGTTGATAGTGATGACGAAATTATTATTACACCATATGAGTAAGTTCCATCAGATAATATTGAACAGAGTGCTGAGAATAGTGATAGTGATGAATGGTGTGATTTAGAATATGTAGATGTTGACGATTTTCTAGTAAGAAAGAATACGTTAGTTGGTATTGAACCACATGCGGTACAGAAACCAATAGACGTTTTTAGTCATTTCGTAACTGATGAAATATTAGATATTACTGTTAATGAAACCAACATTTATGCTGTTTAACAATTAAGTATGCGACACTAGGGGTAATAATCGCAATAGGTCTCACTCAGGTACCACATTTAAATTTTTATTGGTCCAAATATGATATATTTTATAATAAATTTATCGCAAAAGGTTTAACTCGAGACCGCTTTTTGCTTTTATTGAAACTTCTTTATTTTGAAAATAATGAGACATCCCATACCACTAATAGATTATGCAAAATAGAAAATTGAGTTATAAAGTTGATACAAAATTTTCAAAGAATAATGATCTCTAATAAATACTCGTTATAAATGAATTTATGGTACCTTTCAGAGGGAGACTTCATTTTCATCAGTACATCCCCAACAAGACCCATAAATATGGAGTGAAACTATACAAACTCTGTTCTCCTGAAGGCCATACATTCAATGTAAGTATTTACACAGGAAAAAATGAACAACAACCAGTTAATGTAGCACACTATGAAGCAGTTGTTCTAAAATTACTTCAGTGTATCACAGATAAAGCTGGCAAAATATTATTTGCTGATAACTTTTATTCAGGAATACCTCTCGATAAAAGATTGTTAGCATAAAATATGATGTACTGTGGGACTCTAAGAGGAAACAAAGAAATATCACCTATTCTTAACCGGAGAAGTCCAAGAAGATGAAGCCAACAGAGGTCATTGGAAAAAAGAAAGATGGACTAAGAATTATTAAGTGGATCGATAAGAGACCTGTGTTAATGATTTTAAGTGTCCCAGCCCATACTAAACAGTTGATTCCAACAGGAAAGCAGAATAGGCAAAAAGAGAATATTGTGAAACCGAAATGTATAATTGATTACAACTCTGCAAAGAAAGGCGTAGACTATTCTGACTAGATGCCATCTTACCATACAGTGATACGTTGAAGCTTGAAATGGTACCGGTAAGAAAAAAAAATTAGTTATAATTTTAATATCTCGTTCTTATTAATTTTTTTAGGAAAGTAGTATTTGAGATGATACTCGGAACAGCTGTTGTTAATAGTTTAATTATATTTAATATGTGCTCTAAAACAAAAATGAACATTACAGAATTTAGACGTTAGTTAGCTTATAATTTATTACAATCTCCTGAAGAAAAATTACTTCAAACAAAAAGAGTGCATAATTTTACCAAACCTGAAGGACCTGTAAGGAAACGACGAAACCCATGTAGAGGCTGTCGTCAAGTATTAAAATCTTCAGGTTTAAGTTATCGTGAAGTGGATAAAAAAGTTCGTAGGATTATAACTTTTTGTTCCGTTTGCTCTGGTCAACCTGGATACTGTTTGGCTTGTTTTATTTAATAAGGCACATAATTAATAAGAAGAAGCAGAAATTACCAATCAATTTTAAATGCGTTTGCTCTTTTTATTTTGATATAAAGTATTTTGTTTTTATAAATACCTTTAATTTAATCCAATCACCTCCAAGAGGAAATTTGTTTAGCTGTCTGTGCAACACCGGATGTTGGCGGCATGTCCTGTTTGAGAGGAACGTAGATTAATACTTCTATAATAGTTTTCTGTATGTAATATAGGCAAAAGTTATACTACTGTGTACTAGAGGGCATGAAGTACTTACATGTACATACATGCCATAGGGGGCATGTGACGCACAGACAGAATAGACCATAACGTATCTCCGGGGGCTTGTGACGCAAGAACTAGTATATTAAGTATTTAACCACCGCAGTCAAGGTGTTAAGATTAAATCAGGTTACACAAAAAGACAGTTTATTGCCACGAATAGATGATACACTTAACTAAACACTATATCAGGTGTTAAACTCTAAATGTAAATTAAAAGTGGCTAGTAGTAAGTAGAAATAAATCCTGATAATGAAGACAAAATGGCATTTTTAACTGGCACTGATCTCTACAGGTTTTATGTTTTACAATTTGGTCTTTGTAATAATTCAGCTACGTTTGAACGTATAATGGAGTTGACTTTAAACACATATCGTTTCAAGAGAAAAAATTAAAACTGATCCAGAGAAGATATTAAAGATTAAACCTGGCCTAAACCATAAAGTAAAAAGAAAATTAGAAGTTTTTGGCTGCATTGCTAAACTTATTTATCGATTACCCAAAAACCATATTGGAGTTGATTCCACACCGGATTGTCAAAATGATTTCGTAGATTAAAAAAAAACGACTTACAACAGTATTTATCCGAGCCTATCCACGAGAAGACGTATTATAAACAGAACTATTGTCAATAGGTACCTTTCCATGTTTTGTCGCTGATATTAAAAAAGATAAGGATACTTTAATTCCTCTATTCCTGTCAACCTATAAAAGTTCTGAAAATTAAGCAACTGGTTATTCTCCATTATAAATGATGATCGAAAGAAAAATTAAGTTTTCTTTAGACCTAATCTTCGAAAGATGGCCTTCCTGTGAAGGAAGACGTTCATCCCTAACGTACATCGAAAATTTGAGAAAAAAATTTGGAAAAGTCTACGAATTTGCTTGTAAAAGTCTAAAGCTTCAAAATGATTAAGGCAAGGCCAGGCTCGACTTGCATTTAAACTTCGTTGGTAACTCTATACCACAAACATTTAAAAAAATTGTAAAATTATATATAATGCTAATAAAAATTAGTTTTACAAATGCTGTAGATATCCATTTAATATTTGACCGCTATTTGTCACCCTTAATCAAAGATTCGGAACGTCATGCTATTCCATATAAAATTTCAGGGCCTCAACAAGTTATGCCTTAAGATTTTTTACAAAGCCTTAGAAACTATAGTTTTAAGGAGGCACTGGTATGGTTTTTGGCTGATTATTGAGATAGTAAAAATTTGCTTACAATTATCAAAAAAAAAATATTTTTAACCGTTGATCATCAGTGTAGATATCAAGTTCACAATAATTACATTAAAAACCTGAAGAAGCTGATGTTACATGTTACCACGAAGAATCGGATAAGCCGATTGTTTTTCACGCTCCTACAATTTCACCTGAATTAGGGATTTTAATTAAAGTTTCGGATACTTATGTTTTGTTTATTTTGCTGGTAAATACGCACAACATTTACCAATTCGCAATTTGGCCTGGTAACTAAAAAGTTACGTAACAAAAATTTGATTGCATCATCTGTATCGATTTGGCATGCTCTTCACCCGTATGCAGGTTGCGATTAACCAGCAGCATTTTATAGTAAGGAAAAAATTAGACCATTCAAAATATTTTCCCAGAGTAAAAGGTTTCAAACCGCTTTTACAACGTTAACTAATTAATCCGACATATTCATTGATGAAAAAATAAATATTTAAGACGTTGCGTACGGCTGTATAAAAAAAATATACCCCCAGCCGGCGTTTTTTTTGATGTATCTAGATTTATTTTTATCTAATTAACATGCCACAGTAATTTTTCTTGTTTGATTTTTGATATATCATAAGTTTTTTTTAGAATATACTTTGTGGCACAACGTTTGTTTCACGCCGGCCAAGGATTAATTTGTTTATTCCAGCCGGCGTGGTTTGTTACGCGTACCACACGCTATATTTCGCGCCAAATGCATATTCATGGTTCTTGGAACAGTAGTGGGGTGACTGAATTTGCAGATCGTTTGTATTCTGTGTCCAGTTAGAAGTAGTCTTAGTTGTTATTAGTTATTGCTGACGGAGTGTTGTTATCGTGCCATTTATTGCAATATGGGAGATTATGAAAAAGAACAGAGCCGTCTGCAAGCCATTTGGAATGAGATTATGTCTGATGAGGACAATGAAAGTCGAATTTGTCGATGTTTATTTGTCAAAAGAGTATGAACCTGAATCTTCCAATGAGTATTCTTCTGATGGTTGCGAAGAATCAGTTCCCAAAAAGGGTGTCAAGAAAAATGATGAAAAATCTGGCGAAGGTACTTCTAATGTGGTTTCTGCAACCGTACGTTATTGAACTTTATTTTTATTTTGTCAACAATAAACAGGTAAACTTTTTGTAGATGGATGTTAAATCTGGTTCACATGAAACTATTTCAATCCAAAGAACAAGGACTCTTAAACAACAAACACATATTATTGATGTAACTATACAAGAAGTAATTGATATGGCCACAATTTTCTACAGTGTATAAAACGACGGAATACAATCGTATTACGAGAATTATATAGATCAAGAACCATATGATTGTTTCAAGATCTTCCTTACTGACGACATAATAAATTATATAGTTGAACAAACCAACTTATATGCACAGCAGGTTTTTTTCAAAATTATACTACACCGTCAAATAAGAGGAAACACAAAAAGAAGTGGGTTCCCACAAATACTTCTGAAATGGAAAAATTGTTTGGCATTATTATGTGGATGGGATTAGTCAAATATCCTCGAATAAAAGCATACTGGAGTAAAGACATTTTGTATACAAATTCGATAAAAGGTATAATGTCTCGAGATCATTTTGAAGAGCTCTTAAAGATGTGGCACTTTAGCGACAATAATGACCGATCTGTAGTAAATGATCGGCTAAGAAAAATTACTCCACTTCTTGAGAAGCTAATTAAACAGTTTCAAGCAGTAATGGTGCCATGTGAAGAAGTATGCATGGATGAGACACTTGTGCCGTTTAGAGGACGCCTAACATTTAGGCAATATATAAAGAACAAACGGTACAAGTTTGGCCTAAAACTGTACAAATTATGTACTATCGGTGGGTACACATACAATTTCAAAGAACTTTTCTAGAATTTTCATATATTTTTATATATCTAGAATATTTCAGAATTTTTACTATTTACATTTTTTTATTCACCTTGCCAAAAATAGGTTCATAAAATCAAAACAAACGTCCGGCGCATATTAGCCTCACGCTAGGACGGCTCTTTTTGTATTCCTGCTTAAATAGCACAGTCGCATGAACCGTTTTGTAATACACGCCGTCTAAGTGAACGTATACCATGTGGTACACCATTTGTGCCACGCCAAATTGAACAAAGAACAAATCGAGTGTGAGACACGTATTGTCTCACGCCGTACGCAACGTGTTAAATTTATCACGAAAATGTGTGCCGTAAATAAGTGCAGCAGAGTAAATGATGCAAAAATTTTCATGCTGCTAAATAAGACAACGAACAGTTTATGAAAAATATTAAGTTTTGACTTCATCATTATACCACCATGTTGGAGATCTTTATAATAAAAAATGTGTACCTACTGAATATTATATCTTTAAAGTTAATTTTTAATTAATAACTAATTATAGTCTGGAGAAAATTATATGGGGCACCTCTCTCTCTCTCTCTCTCTCTCTCTCTCTTTCTCTCTTTCTCTTTATGCTTTCCGATAAACAATATTTTTTGCGGTATATTGTAAAACCAAATGGTACGTTCAGTGGAATCATCAATATACGCGAGATTAAGACATCATCCCCTTTATATTTTTTCTTGATGGTCGTTGCCTCAATGAACTTATTCTTGAGCCTTTTCGCAGTCAGCCTCTTTCCATTGCACAGTAGAGGTTCATTAATGTTATGCAGCATAATGCCAACTAATACTACTTCAATTGTAAATTTTTAGGAGTCCAGACAATTCCAGTGAACTTAAAAACTCTGTAGGATAGTGGACTATGTCATCCTGAATTATAACTGCGTCAACTGATTTAAACGAAAACAACAAAAAATTCAGATCATTGACATCTGTGATTTTTGCCTTTAATACTGCTCGTCTAATTATGATTTTTAAGATAATAAGGTAAGTCCGAAAAAAACACGCTAAATAAGCTCGAGTAAACTATTAAATGTAATGTATAATGTAAAATATAATAAGAAGGTAAAATGATAATTGTAAACGTCACTACTAAAACACAAACGTCAACACAAACCCAACCACCAACAGTAACATATCTTACACGGTTGCAGTGAAATCAGCACCTAGACCAACGTTTTCAAAAAAAGGATCAGGCCGTGGTTCTTTATGCCGAGAATAGTTTAAAGCTATACGATTATGCACATGCAATCGAAACTATCATTGGGGCCAAGAACATTTGCTTCGCATCCAGGATATTAAATAATAGGGTATATAAATAGTCACTTATCTAATTCTGAACTTATTGAAAAATTGATAAATTCTCATCCATTTATACAAATTAATACATCTTCACTAAATATTCGGAGACTTATATCTCTAACTAAAAGAATTGCTATTTCAAATATATCACCTTTTGTTCCTTATGATCTAGCTGAAAATGCTATAAAAAGTCTTGGCTTAAAACTAGCCTTACCCATATCATTTCTCAAAGCAGGTATGTCTGGAGATAAATGCAGCCATGTTTTAAGCTTCAGGCGCCAAGTTTATATTTTTGCCCCTTCTGATATCTTAAAACTACAAACATCAATAACTATTCCATATGATGGTAATGAACATAGAATTTTTCTTTCTACAGATAGAATGGAATGTTTTATCTGCAAGCAAACAGGACATGTTGCAAATAACTGCATTAATTCCTCATCTTTCATTATTCCTATACAGTCAGATCTCCAAGCTCCCATTTCTAACAATGAACCTAGCACGAATATAAATAAAAGCGTCCAATCATCTCAAGATATTCCAGTAATAGGCCAAAAAAGACCTTTGGAATCACTTAATGATGAATCTAGTCTTCCTACAACTCCGTTAGCTGAATCCTCTGAAATGCAACCACCTTATATCCCCAACGAATTAAACAAAAAAAAAGCCAAGAAGAAAAAGCGAAAAACGGATAATACTAGTATCTCTGATATTACTTAACTTGACATTACCGAATATTAAAACAAAAATCCACATAACAATATACTCTCCTTAAAAGATCTTTTTGCATTTTTAGAAAATACTAAAGACAGCAGTGACCCCTATCATGAACTTCTAAAATTTACAAACGACATCAATACACTCCTCACCAATTTAATTTCTATCTACCTAGCACCTTTCTCAAAGAACAATAAAAAAACAGATTTACACGATTAATGAAAAAAATCAGACCGCACTACAATGTTAAATCTGCAGAAAATAACGATATAGTAACATTACCATGTCTTTCACAAACAGATCCCATTGACGATGGATGTTACTACCTCTTATCTGATACTTCCCTTACCTCCTAAAACTCTTTAAAATAATCTTATCGATACATTTCTGTGTTATTTAAATTCTGAGATATATTTTCTTGTCTGTGTCATCCTTCTCTTTAATAAAATGGAATTTTGATGGGTTTTACGACCATCTAGAGCGCATCCAACAACTTATCCAAGAGACCGCTCCAGATATTCTCTCCCTTCGTCTACAAGAAACAAATTTGAAGGAAACCCAAAATCCGTACCTAAAAAATTACATAGGCAATCATCAGACTAGATCCACACACATTAGATTAGATCTAGTAGCACATTTGGCAGAGGAAAAATTATAGAAAACATAATGAGCAATGAAGATATATTTTAACTCAATACTGGCTGTAGCACCCACTTCAATATATCTTCAGGAACTTTCTCAAATATCGATCTCAGCCTCTGTGATCCAAAACTAGGTCCATCTCTAACATGGTGTCCACTAGATAGTCTGTTTTATGGTGATCATTTCACTATATTAATATCAGTTCCTTGATGGAATGACTCCTGTGCTGTAGCAGTTCGTGTATGTAAGACAGCTCTGAATGAATATATACGAACAAGAACTAATGAAAATCTTAAGATTAAATTAGCGAAAGCTAAATTAAAACGTATCATAAAGGAAAGTAAAAAGACTTCATGGAACCTTTATATCAATTATATTTTTTTCGACCACCTCCAAGCCAACTTTGGAACAAAATTAAACATATGAAAGGTCAAAGCACCGCCTACAAAATCCCCGCCATAATTCATGAAACACAATAGTGACTCAGACAAAGTATTGCCAAGATTTTTGCGCATCACTTTCAATCCAAAACGCTAAACCAAAATAAGTCTCCTTTACACTCCTTTAACATCACAATTGGTAAAACTAGCGATATTTCCAACCCAATAAACCTACCCTTTTCTAAACAATAATTAGACTCTAGCCCTGTCCACTACAAAAAACTCAGCTTCTGGCCCTGATGACATCTCCTCAATTTTCCTCAAATATCTCTATGAAGAAACTATACATAAATTATATAAACAATAAGCGATTAATGTGGTATCTAGAACAAAGCAATATCCCTAACCCTGCTCATTCAAGACCTAATAGAAGCACCACTGATAATTTAGTGATCTTACAAACAGATATTGCAAATGCCATGGCCTCCAAGAAAGACGTAATCGCAATAAGTCTTGATACAGAAAGTGCTTTCGATACAACATGTAAGTCGGTTAACCTTAATAAACTGGTAGAAAATGATCTTACGGTCAACATATTATGCTTTATAAACAACTTTTTAAATAATAGAAATTTCAGAATCACAGTTAACGGAATATTATCCGACAACTATGTCACTGAAAATGGTGTACCTACTTTGAGTTTTACCCTCTTTCTGCTAGCCATCAATGATATTTGCTCTCATATAAAATCTCCTCTTAAATTTGCCCTATATGCAGACGACCTTCTTATTGTATATTGCCAAGGAAAATCCACAGCTGCAACCTCATCTTTATTAAAAAATTCTGTCGAGTCCCTTACTACATGGTCCAAGAAAACTGACTTCAGGTTCTCTTCCAATAAATCCAAGATAATTGAATTTACCAGGAGATATAACAGCGCAGAAATACCCAAAATAAAACTAAACGGAGTAAATTTAAAGTTAATTGATCATTACAAGTTTTTAGGACTAACTGTCGATAACAAACTCACCTGACGACTTCATGTCAATAAAATAAAAGGCATCTGTTTAAGCAGAATAAATTTGTTAAAGACATTGTCCCACCATCAATGGGGTACCGATGAAAGTGTACTACTCAAAATATAGCGAGCTATAATCCGATCCAAATTAGACTATGGTTGTATAGTTTACATGTCCGCATCCAATAATTAATTACAATTTTTAAACTCTGTTCATAAACTTCTCTCCAAATTTGCTTGGGAGCTTTTCTATCCAGTCCCACTAAAAGTCTCTATTGTGAATCTCATGAACTCCCCCTTTATCTCTGGAGGCAGCAACTACTCCTATCTTATGCTAGCAGAATTTCGTCGAATCCGACTAACCCTGTATTTAGTCTTCTGACTTCGCCAAGACCTGGACTCGTAGCCTCGCCCAGATGTATACTTTCAATCTCACAGATCCTACAACCCTTGTGCAAAAACACAAAAATTATCTAAAACAATGGCATCTATAAAATCAGAATCCCCGCCATGGTCTAGAACATCTCCTTTTATAAACACTTCTCACTGTAAATTTAATACACAACAAACAAATAATGTCATTTTTTGACAAGCTTTCAAGGATATTCTGAATACCTCCCACTATGATAAGGTGCTCTATACCGATGCATCCCGAAACGCAGATAGAGTTGGCTGTTCTGTCACTACAGTTGGTACAGTGCTGCGACAATACCGAATCCAACGAATGTAGCGTATTTTCAGGAGAACTCTTAAGTATATCAAAAGCTTTCGAGTTCCCTTTTGACAATCATCAAATTGTAGCTTTGTGTACTGATTCCTTATTCGCAATTCATTTGTTAAAAAATATTTACAATCAACATAATTTAGTGTAAAAAATATTAGAATCGATCCATCTCCACATTTCCCGAGGGACTTTAATAACAATAATACGGGTGCTTTCTCATATCGGCATCCAAGAAAATGAGATGGCTGACAGCGCTGCAAAAGAAACATCTACATCCAACTTACCCATCTACAGCATACAGCTCCTAAAATCAAAATTCAAAAGAAATATCAAAGACAAGTGACAGGGGCTTTGGATCACCAAAAACACAAAGCTCAGAGAAATACAACCTAACGTTTACAGCTATTTATCCCTAGCATCTATGAACAGAAAATAAAAGATAGCAATACGAAGATTGAGAATAGAGACTCGTTTGACACACGGTCATCTTATGTCCTCTACAGACCAACAGTTATGCTCTCACTGCAATGATATTCCTATTACCGTCAAGCACATCCTCACAGAATATCAACACTACCAGGTTACCCGGATTGCCAACAATATACCCCACTGTCTAGAAGAACTTCTGAACTGTTCAAGCCGACTCAAGAGCTTAACAAAATATAATTTACATAATATTTTTATTCTTCACTATTGTAAACTCTGTATCATAATTGTTTAGGTGCTACTGTAAACCTTTGCTCTTGTGTCAATGACCTAAAATGTCAAGACACGTTAATTCGAAATAAAAAAAAATGTTTAAGTGAAACTGCTTTGTGTTAATTTCATTTAAAAACCATTTTGTTTTGCGCTATTATTTATTTCATTAGGGTATAAAGTATCCAGAATGTAAATGAAGTAGGAAGAAGGACTGAATAATGTTTTGGCTGATGATATAAAAATCTATTTAAAATTATAAAATGATAAAAATTAAAATATTACAAAAGATAGTAAAAACGTAATGCAAAAATAAATATTGCGTCCTTCTTTGTTGTCTATTTTTTCTTCTTCTTATTGGTAATGCCTTTTTTGCCTTTACATTTGGGCCTCACAATGTCACGTATATTCTGCAAGAATTCAAATCTTTCTTTATAAACTTGATTCATCATCCATACAGAGTCTTGTTGTATGTCTATAAATAACAAACATTAAAAAATTGAATAGTATTTTTAACATGACAGCAAAAGCGTGATATTAATATTGTGTAACAATGGATTATTATGAACTATGCCTATAATGTATTAAAACTTCAAAGGCCAAAAAAATGAATCCCGTCAATTATTTTATTAATACAAAAACTAGGTTGACTTTATCTTGCCAGCTATGAAAACGCACGAGGACCCGGGGGCAAGAAAATTTAGTCTAATAATAGTTGGTCATTCCCTCGACTTACAGGCTTATAATTTATTATAATGATTTTGAATTTTTTACTAAAATTGAGTATAATAATAATACTTCAGGATAATAGTGCTGAGATAAAATATTTCTTATACAAGAAGTTCTACAAAGACCATTTATACAAATGGTTAGGAGATTAAGAAAGAGTAATAAACTAGAAAATATGTAAAATTTCTCTTAGAAAAATGCCTTTTATTTACTACGACTTGTACTTTTCTCTTGGAAAAATGCCTTTTATTTACTACGACTTATAAAACAAATGTATTTGCTCTTCTTAGTAGACGAAGCTGCAAGGAAATAAAATTTCCAAAAGCTGGACTAAGTTCAAAGCGTTTACTTATATCAGCTCAAATAATCTATTGACTGCATTTCCTAAGAATATATATATATATATATATATATATATATATATATAATATATATATATATATATATATATATATATATATATATATATCAGAGTATAATATATTCGGTCAGAGTTTTTAATCGGTAGGTCCAGCTAAAGCAAGACTTCTAGTTATCAAGTTATAAATCTCGCTAAAATAGTCAGTAGGATCTGGTTCATTTGGTTTAAAAACATCCACTAGGTGTTCAGGAACGGCTGAAGCTTTTTCTTTGTTATATCTGGCCTATTTACCCTGCATGTCTTATATTCTTCTTCTTCTTTTTCTTCCTTTTTATAAGCAATTCTGCTTATTCATTGGCGAGCGAATTAATACCTCTAAGGATATTTCTTTTGTCGATTGGTGAGTCGCTATTTTGACGACACAGGTTTCCTTCATTCTGCTTATGTTGTTATTCCATTACTTTTTTCTATTTGTGTCCATCTATTTATGCACTGTATACATGTTTTTCTAATGCCTTCATTTCTCTTTCGATTTCTTAGCGTATTTCCTATAATTTTTCTCAGTACTCTAATCTCTGCTGTTTCCAATAGCCTTGGCGTTGTGGCTTTGTCGGGTTTTGTTTCTGAAGCATATGTTATTATTGGTCTGACACTGGCTTTAGAAATTCTTGACTTAATCTCAGTGTTAATGTGTCTGTTTCACCATATAGTGTTATTAAGGCATCCTGCCAGTCTAATTGGTTTTATACTTGACCTCATACTTCATTGTCCAGGTCTCCATAGCTGGACAGTGTGATTCCCAGGACATATCTCTTATTGGATGATTATAATATTGTGTGTGTGTGTGTGTGTGTGTTTGGTGAGTTGGCTTGGAAACTAGTCCTTTAGCCACAGAATTGTAATGTAAGATATTAGTTTTTAAATAATGTAACCAACTTTAAATAAAAAGTTACATATTAGTTCGTATACTTCTCTACTATCTAAGGAGAGTAAATGGGTGATGTTTGTGGGAGTCTGAATTTTAAGTTCTGATAGTTTTGAATACAGCTGATCTGTTTCATACCTATGTTTATCGCACTTAAAAAGAATATGGTTGATGTCACATTGTAATATATTATCGCATGAGCATACCCCAGAAGGGATAATATTTAACTTAGCCAAGTGAGCTGGGAATGCACCGTGATTAGTTTTCAGTCGAGTAATTGTGGCTGTCAACTTCTTTGGCATTGCATATTTGAAAATATAGTCAACATCTTGTGGTAGAGTAGGGTGGATAGTATAATATTGATTATTTGAATTCGTTGCTATGTTTTTCCATTTTTCTTTCCAATTTATAAAAATGTTGTTATAATAATGTTGTTGTAAGTCCTCCAATGTAAATATGGGAATATAGAGTCCAACAAGTCCATAATATTGTGGTTGTTTATCATCTTTGTTGCCTTTCAAAGTGAGTAGTTTGTATCTTCAAAGGCTATAAGAGGACTTGGTAATCCTTTAGTTTGTTATCCTTGATTAATCCTTGGATAATCCTTGGTTTTCCTTTGTTTTTGATAGTATTTAGTAATTATTAGATCTTTGTAAAATCGTTAAATGTTTAGTATTGCTTTATTGCTTGCGCTTCTCGATATAGGCTATTTTTTTGTAGATGCCTTTTCTCTAGTATTTTTTGTTTAACGTAAGTTTATTATTTTTTTTAGGTTTAGTGTAGTCAATAGTCGGGGTTGCTGTCCACGCTGCTTTCTGTATAGCTAATGTAAAGAATGTTGTTGGATCCTCTAGTTATTGTGGCGTTTTAGAGGAATTTGCAGATTGATTTGTGCATCTAAGTGTTCCCTAAATTCTACCCAGCTTGTTTTATGGTTATATAGAGTAGTTTGATTTGGTTTTTCAATTATTTTATTTAACAGTAAGGTTATATTTGACAAATGATTCGAGGATAAATCTAAAGTCTAAACGAAAATAAAACAGTTGTCTGCAAATGGAAAGATAAAAGAGATGTTCTTATGCTCAGTACCAAACATGACGACTCTATGGTGACAGTAACTTGCAGAGAAGGACAAGAAGTTAATAAACCAGCGATAGTTGTAGATTACAACAAAGGAAAAGCTTTTGTCGACCAGTCTGACCAGATGGCATCTTATGCGCCATACGTGAGAAGAACCGTCAAGTAGTATAAGCGACTCGCTTTTCATTTTGTTACTACAACAGCTATGGTAAATGCTCTGCATCTATATAACAAAATTAATAATAACAAAATGGGCATAATAGAATTCAAAGAAAATATCATCGAGGCTTTGGTTTATCAAGATTTAAATCCAATTCTATCAAGGCCTTCCACTTCCAAGATAAAACATTTCCTGAAAGAATACGAGGGACAAAAGAGGGTTACCAGGAAAAGGTGCAGTGCATGCTACAAGACTATGTCTCAGCGACAAAATCCAGCTTATGCTCGAAAAAAATAAATACATATTGTGATACATGTAACCTGCCAATGTGCCTCGAATGTTTTCAAAAACATCTGGCAACTATCTCATTTCCAAAAGTTTAATTTTTATTATTATTGTTGTATTGCGTCAACATTGCTGGTTTTTTAATGTTTTGCTCACTTTGTTCGTTTATTTGTATAAATATTAGGATAAAATTCCATTTATTTTTGTAATATACTATTTAAAAATACAAAATTGTATCAGTTTTTTGCACGGCTCAAAATCACAACTGATACATTCATTCTGCTCGGTCCATGTAAAATTCTGTTGTTTCCTGGGACCATGCGAGGTCCCATCTAGATATTCGGTATGATATGTATCATGCCCTAACATGGATTTCTTACGCCTACTTGCATAGGCCGTTGGCGTTCCATTCACCAATTTTGTTAGTTGAGTCATTTGGATATTTTATTGACGAGAGTAGTGATCAAATTCATTATTGTAGCCGTTAAATTTAAAAATTATTTTATTATAAATTTCAATTCTGTCATATCATTAGTTTGTTAGACAGCTAGATTAGATGTGGTTTGGTAATTTATTTGGACAGTGTATGGTTGTATTCTCTGGGCGTATGTGCCTCTATGCAGCCTTTGTAATTCGCTGGATGATTTTCGCTACAGTTGACACATTTAACATTGATATGTTGTGTTTTTCTGGAGCAGTCTTTCGCAAAAAGACTCTTTGTGCATTTAACACAGCGAGGCTGTTTGTGACAAAAATTTTTTGTGTGTCCATATCCTAGACTTCGCAAGCACTGTGGTATCTCTCTGTTGAAATTACATTTGAGTACATTCGATGTTTCATTGTATATATGTCCTTGTTATTTTTATTTTGTGTTAGATCTATAAAGAACAGAGAGTACAAGAACATGTACTTCTTGCCTACAAAATATTTGTCTCATAAGTACCTTATAAGGGAGTAAATACTGACGCCGGCCTATCGGCTGTTTTAGATGAAAATTATTGATTCTAGCAAAAATAATTAATAGCAGATAAGTGTGTGTTCTCAAGTAGCTATCCATCAAGCTATCCTCAAGTAGCTATGTGCAATACGCTATCTCTCTTTGTCTCAAAAATGCAGTGAAAAGTGCATTAGTTTTCGCTATATTCGCAGGCCACAAAACACCGGTATAAATAATGAACAATGTTGTGAAGCAAACTCTTACATTCGTAATAGTTGTTTTTTTAAATATTCTCTCGTTATTAAATGTGTAGTATCGATCGATAACTCTTTATTTTTATCTAAGTACAACCCGATACAATTAAACACATAAAGAATTATCGCCATAAAGTCTGCTTACGTACCTATATCGAAGAAATATCTTTAATAGTTTCATGGTCCTAAAATATTTTTACTGTGCCCCTTTAGGAAAAGGAAGTCAATAAGCTTTCCCCAACAATTAGTGGAGATTACGGCAAAGTTCCATTAGTTGGTATATTCTTGTTACCGATTTCTTCTTTTAGTATTGGCCACCTGCTACATTCTGCTAATAGATTTGCTACAAGAAAGATGTTTCTTTGATTTTTATCTTTTTCAGATCTGTTTCTTTCATTACTCTTGACGTATTCTTGCATTATACTCTACGCTTATTTTCACAGGCATGTTTGGATATCTGGGATTTTTTAAAGTCTGTGTTTTGATGTGTTTTATGCTTGTTTATCCTGACATTTAGAGGTCTTGCAGTTTCTCCCAAATAAAATATGATGCACATTTTTTATCTTTCTTTTGTGTTGTTAGGTTTAAAATCCATAAGAAAAATGAAATGTCTATAATTGGCTGTATAGCATCAATCACAAAAGTTTGTTTAAAATCTTATATAAAAGGTATCCAATTTATGTTATATACCTTTTATAACCTTTTATAAAGGATTTTGTATAAACTTTTGTTAGGTTTGGTTTTGAACACAATAGATCACAGTTTCCTTGTATTGGTTCTTTTGAATGTTGTTGTTTTGTACTTGATGAAGTAGCTGAAAATCTAATCTAGTTACTTAATCTCGCTTATTTTGTCTGTTCACACTTTAAACCTCGTCAATTATGTGATGACCAAAAAAAAAACAGTAGTATTTTTAAAATCTTATTTTAAAGGTATGTCAAAAACTAAAAATTTCTTGATATTGTATCAAAGTTAAGTCATATTTAAACTATTATTCAGACCAATTTTTAACAGATAATTTTAACAAGTGATTAATCTATACTATATAACAAGAAAAAGATTTTAATTATTTTAAAATATTTCACTGCAAAACGTATAATACCTTTAAACCAATTATTAAACGTTTCCAAATTGGCGATGTGTTCATCCGTAAACTGTTCCATACTTTTCGCCTCATTTGTCAGTTCGGACTCGCTGTAGACGGAGACCGCTGTCAGTATTTTTTGTATATCCTGCTTCACATCCTCCGTGGATTTAACCACCCTGAAAATAACAAAACAGGAAACAAAATAAATTTTCATATTAACTCACTTGTCTCGACAGGCACAAAATTGTATATTTTGCCACACAATTTAAGTTGAAGGAATTTGTAAAAATAAATTTATATATATATATATATATATATATATATATATATATATATATATATATATATATATATATATATATATATATATATATATATATATTTATTTTTTATTTTATTTATTTTTTTTATTTTTTAATATATTATGGAAAACTGCAATATACACGACCATTATTTTATTTTCTCAAAAATATTTTTAGTTAATTGTCGGGGAATATTAAACCGGGTTCCTACAATTAAGATCTACAACTGACCAGCTATTCACAGTGAAACAAATTCTAAACTAATCGTGGGAATACGACATCGACGTCCACAACATATTCATAGATATCAAACAGGCCTACGACTCAATTAATAGACAAAAATTATATCAAAAATTGCATAGCTTTAAAAAAAACACATCCGACTAGTAAAAGCAATTGACTCGTTAACAGCAACTGTTAGAGTACAAAATAAGCTCACTGAGAACCTTTTAATCGTTAAAGTATTAAAACAAGAAGACGGGCTGGCATCGACACTATTTAACTTGACTGTTGAATATTGTGATGAGACAGTGATGATAAAGATATAAACAAAATAGACAACATACTTACAGCAACGATGATTACATCAGGAAAAGAAATAGCAAAAAAGGATCTAAAAAGAACAACTATAATATATCAACAAAAACAAAGAAACTTATGGATAAAAGAAGGAATCTGAACGAGGAAAGCAAAAGAAAATCTATAGAATATGTAGAAATCAATAAAACATTAAGCAGAATGATGAAAAAAAAAAATAAGAGAAAAGAAGAAGAAATGAAAATAGAAGAAGTAATACAGAACAACAAAAATATGAAATGATTAAGACCAAAATTGGGTAAGTGTGAAAGAAACAAAATAAAAGATGTAAACGGGCTAGAAACAAACATTAAAGATGAAAGAAGAAGATTATGAAAAGATCATAAATGTAATCCACCATTTTTACTCAGAATTATATAAAACAAAAACGAAACCACCAGAAGAAATTAAAAACCAACTTAAGGCTAAAATAAAAAATGTCAACTCAGAGCTACAGCCAGAAATAAGTAAATCAGAAATAAAGAAGGAATTGAAAGAAATGAAAAACAACAAATTGCCTGTAAAAGATGGAATAACTGCAGAGATGCTGAAATATGGCGGAAAAGTGGTAATTAGTGTGTAAACTCCTAACAAAAATTTTAACCAATAAAAGAACAAGCTGCTTTTAGAAAGGAATTCAGCACAGGTGACCATTTACTAAGTATGAAAATACTTATAGAACGAGCAAATGAATACCACATTCCTCTATATATATATAACGTTCATAGATTTTGAAAAGGCTATAGACAGTGTCGAACATTGGGCAGTGAAAAGTTCTTTGATTAACAGCAGAATTGACCACAGATATACGGAACTAATAGTCAATATATATATATATATATATATATATATATATATATATATATATATATATATATATATATATATATATATATATATATATATATATATATATATATATATATATATATATATATATATATATATATAAGGAAGCCAAAACAACAATTAAAGTATATAAAGGAACAAAATCAATCCATTTAAATATAGGCGTGAGACAGGGCGACACAATATGACCAAAACTTGTCAATCAGGTTCTGGAAGATATTTTTAAAAGATTAGAATGGGAAGAAAAAGGTATAAAAATTTGTGGACAACGCTTGAACTATCTAAGGTACGCTGATGACATCGCATTGATAACCGATAAAAAAGAAGAATTATTTGATACGATGAAAGAACTCGACGTAGAAGCAGGAGAAATAGGTCTTAATATGAATTACAGAAAAAAATAATTATAACAAATTACCAAAATTATAACAAATACAGATTCAGACATCACAATGAGAAGACATCACAAACATATAAGAAGAATATAAAATGTAAATCTTACGTAAATCCTTGTTGACTCAAATTTGTTTTCGAATATTGGGTAATATCAATTAGGGGTACAATATATTCCTCAAAATCTTTTCGATTTATAGTTCTTGCTTCATGATTGGTAATAATGTTGTCATTTAGTATTAGATTTTCTTCAAGAAATTCTTTCCTTAAAATTTCCATAGTTAAAATTAAAACTGCTCTCATTAAAAAGCTACTCTTAGTTCACGAAATCCATAATATTTATTATTTTTGAAAAAGATTTTATTAAATCCAGTTTTTAGGCTACACATGTTATTATGAAATATAGTATATAAGTAAATTAAAATATGAATTGTATGCATTATCAATACAAGCAAAACTCCAAACCCCAAACTACTAAGAAGCCTTTATAAAACCTAAAAATTACATATGAAAGCACAGAAACATTTTGAAAGATTTAATTTACAAAAGAACTACTATTTTTTATTATTTGATTTGATGTTGTTTAATGATCAATTGCTACTTTAAAACACTACTATATTTTCTGGGAAAAAATTATACTGATAAATATGGAAGTCCTTACCTACCAAATAGCTGACTTTGTAGACGGGTTCATACTGTCAAGATTATTCATTATAAGATTCCTCTAGAAGTCAACTTAAAAAACCAAAGAGATTATAGTGGCAGATGACATTAAGGTCCCTTTTAGCAGCGAAAAGATCTTGATTGCACAAATTGATTGCCACAAAGGCTTGAAAGCCATGCTTAAAAAGCCATATTAGAACCAGAAGAGCAGGCTCATGAGGGTGTCATTGTATCATAATATTTGGTATATAAGAGAAAAAAGACCGTTCCAGTAATAGGGGCCAACTCAAATGACAACAAAATCACCTTTAAAAAGGACCAAGTACTTGAAATATGTGAGCCAGTTTTAAAAGTAATCAGAATATAAAAACACATGCCAACAGCCACCAGTATACGCTCTCCACGGAACTGATAGAAAATCTAAAGAAGTCATGGAGCGCTGTATCTGAAAATGAATACCATAATATCACATATACTTTTCCCATAAGACAGGCACCAAAACGTCTCCCATCTTAAAAACAAAAAGAGGCTTTTGCTATTTTTAAATATATGCGGAAAAAGAATATTATGGAGGAGTCAAATAGCTAATGGTCTTCTTCAGTAGTATTGATAACCAAGAAAGATGGCTCCACCAGATTCTGTGTCGATTATCCACTGCCTAAAATTGACGATACCCTTAACGCCTTGGCTGGACCGAAATAATTTTCTACACTGGACCTCAAAAGCAGCTACTGGTAAGTTGCTGACCACCCTAAAGACATAGAGAACACAGTACTTTCTTCTGGAAGTGGGTTTTACCAATTCAAAGTCGTGCCATTTGGATTGTGTAATATACCTTCCCTGCCAATCATGGTCATCGGAAAATATTTAAATGAACACCTTGCCAATGCCAAGTTTTTAGCAGACTAAAGAACATTCCCAGTTATCTAATAATTATACTATAAATAAGCTATAGAAAAACTGAAGCTATTGAAAATAAATTAGCCTTACCAAAAAAAATTATATACATACATATTTAGTTATTTATAGTACCTAATAAGTGAAATGACTTTTATTTACCAAACAATCTATAATATTTTTGAAAATGTAGAAATTGCAATCACTTTTGACAAAATAAATTTTCTAATACTTGGAAAAATATTTCAGTATGATAAAATAATAAATAATAAGAGCTATTCAGTAAATTCTAGTAAATTCTATAATTACATTTGTATTAGAGCTTGCATAAGTTAAATCGAGAACATATAAATACCAACTATTCCCTGCAAGGAAAAATAGAAGGAAAACGGAATCCAGGCCGTAGAAGAATGTTATGGTTGCGTAATTTGAGAAAGTGGTTTGGCTGTACCACTAATGAACTTTTTAGGTCAGCTGTAAACAGGGTCATGATAGCCTTGATGATTTCCAATCTCCCATATGAGTGGCACAAGAAGAAGAAGAAGAACCATTCCTTATTCCCATTTCTCTGAACAACTCAAATGTTCTTATCCATTTACATTACAAACCTTTCCTTGCACTTAATGAATTTAGCTATATCTACGTGGAAGATATATGCATAGAAAAAACTCAAAAGAGTTTTTTTATAAATAGGTTAGTAAGTAATTATTATATATTACTCTAAGAATATTTTTAAAAATCTTTTGCAATTACCGCAGCTACGCTAATGGTCGTATCCAAAAATCTCCCTTTTGTACCTCGCCGAAATGAATGAGAGGTGCCGATATAGGAATTTAAAATATTGTTTCTTTATAGACCTAATTCTTCCTATATCTTTCAGCTTTTTTTATTCATTAAAAGAAATACCAAAACATGCAGATTACTTGATGATTCAATACTAATTTGAGGTTACAAATCCACACACGTGTTTTGAAGAACAACACGTTTGTGAGGGCTAGGAGTGAGCGGTGTCAATGTAAGTTTTGAAGTGTTTCACGTTTATGTGGGCCGGGAGTAAATGGTGTAACAATACCAAAAAAAATAAATACAAAAAAAAATCAGTAAACAAAACTGGTAACCAGGGTTTCTTTTTCAGGAACAACTAGAAAAGTTGACATGGCGAGACTGACTGCTCATCCAGATGAAATCTACGAACTGCTGGATGAAATTGATTCCAATTTGAAAATTAAACTCAGAGATGATGATAACGATTGGGTACCGTCTGAAGAGGAGAATTTGTCTGTACAAAATGATGAGATTGAAAAAAGTGATAAAATCTGATGAAAGTGGAGACGAAAATGATTTCGCAATTCCCAGTACTGTACAAAATCTCCAAAAATCATCAATGTTAAATTGGGGTAGAATTAATCCATTTAAAAATGAAAATATACCCGAAACAATACTTCCAGATCTCATTGAAGTTTTAACACCATGGTGATACTTTGAAAAGTATTTAGGAAACTCATTTTTTCAACTGTGTGCTGAACGTACTGCACAATTTTATTTACAAAAACACGGAAGGGAACTTAAACGCAAAGTAACTCCTGAAGAAATAAAAAAATTTTATATAAGTTATAATGTGTTATTTAAAATTCCCTCGAATTCATTTATATTGGAGCAGTCGCTTTAAACTTCTTGTTATTTCGGATGCAATTCCAAGATATAGGTTGTACCTCTTGAGAGTCAATCTTCATGTTGTGGATATATGCACGGTAATAAAAGAAATTAAAAAAAAATCGTCTGTGGAGAGTTCAGCCAATGATCGATTTAGTCAGAAACCGATGTCGGGAATTCAAGAGAGAATCTGAAGCTACATTTTCAATAGACGAACAGATGATTCCGTTTCTTGGCCGATGTGCTTCTCGGCAATATGTAAAAAATAAACCAAGGTCTGTGGGTTTAAATTTAAAATCTAGGACAGTACCATCACGTTTTATCAAAAAGTGATGGTACTGTCCTAGATTTTAAAATATATCAAGGAACAAGTACCAATTTAAGAAATAAAGAACTGGGACTCGGACCGTCAGTCATCCTTAGGCCAGTGGAAACGTTACCGGTTAATAGCTTTTTATTCTTCAACAGAAATTTTTTGACGATACCTTTGTTGCTCAAATTATCTGAGCTACAAATACATTGCACAGGAACTATTATGAACAATCGTTTTAAAGGATTTACATTTAAAACAGATAATCAGATGAAAAGAGGCGATTCTGAGCAGGTTGTTAGCAGTGATCAAAAGATATGTATCACTAAATGGAAAGATAATAAATCCGTTTTAATGGCATCTACGGCTTTTGGACAAGAACCTACACATTTAGTCAAACGATGGGATAAAGCTACTGCTAGTCGTGTAGAGGTTCCATGTCTAAACGTAATTAAAATTTACAATAAAAAGATGGGTGGAGTTGATATCTGCGATCAGATGATGGAGTGTGATAGAACTTTCTTCAAAACTCGTAAATGGACATTGAAGGTAATCCTACATCTATTTCATTTAGCTATTGTTAACATTTGGATGGAATACCGTCCCGAAGTAACAAATACAAATCAAAAGATATTAGATATTTTTTATCCTTTCGCTTAGAACTAGCAGATTATTTGTTATGTGGAACAAAAAGTCCAAATACAGAAAACGGGGACACAGAAGATGAACATGAAGACCCTTGTCCAAAGAAAATGAGACCGTCACTACCTTACACTGACAAAAGATATGATGGTTTTAATCACTGGCCTGTCTTCTTCTTCTTAAAGTGCCTATCCGTTCCGGACGTTGGCGATCATCACGGCTATCTTCACTTTGCTTATTGCAGCGCGGAACAGTTCAGTGGTAGTCGTGTTATACCACTTTCGCAAATTTTGAAGCCAGGAAATGCGTCTTCTTCCCGGTCCTCTCTTACCATTTACTTTCCTGGCCTGTCTTGGAAGATCTAAAAAATCTTTTATGTTGCAGATTGGAATCCTGTAAGAGTAGGTCAAGAGTTTCATGCGGCAAATGTAAAGTTTATCTCTATATTAGCAAAAATCAAAATTGTTTTTTTAACTTCCACAATAAATAATGTGTTAATTAAAAATATACTAGTTATAAGCATATGTAATAAATGACAATGTGTGTACTTAATATTAAACTTAGTACTTAGTATTAAAGGTACTAATAAAGGTTGTAAAATGTTGTAATTTATTTGTTTTGTTTTCTAGGGATAGTAGTCATACACTCCCAATACTCACAAATGTATCAGTCACACAATTGTGCATGTCATGCATATATTCCTGGAAAACACAATCGTAAGTATCAATAAAATCTGTCAAAATTACATAGCAAAATTCTGAAAAAAATAGTATATCTCTTTGTTCCCATATAAATAATTGAAAAATAGACTGAACAACTTTATATGTCAACTTACATTGTTTCGGGAGTGTAAGGGGTATGATGACATATAGAAAAACTATATTTGCCCGTGTTTAATTATATTAGGATTTGTATTTGTGTAGTTGTTACCATACTTTGAAATTGTACGTTCTTAGTAAATAAATTTATTAGGATATTTTTAAAGCATCCGTTTTGGGCTTTGATTTTTGTAAACGTTGCAGTCAGTAGTATGTTTAAAAAGTTTATAGTATTTTTGATTTAACACCAATTGTAATTTGCAGACACTAAATCCATTAGCAAATTTTACAATTTTTACTTATTAGTCACGGTTTCGTATACAATCTTATTCTAAATCTAACACCAATATTGATCTATAATAAAAAAGTGTTTTTTGTTATTTTGTTTAATTTCTTTTCTTCTCGGTAGGTGCTTTTTTATTTATATACTCGTATAAACAAGACAACGAGGTCCTCAGAGTTCAACAGAAAACTCTTGTACAGCTCTCTATTTAATTCACTATTACAAAAAGCGGTATATTGACGTGGACTGTTTACAGATCATCAAAGAATATAATAGTCATATGGGTGGTGTTGATATGATGTACAGTCATATGGCCAGATACTGAGTGCAAATACAGATATGCATAACAAAACCGAAAAAATGTGCAAATATTGTTATAGAGCGTTTCACGTTAAGAAAATAACACTGCGGAGATAGGGCCATGTATTTCTTATGGACGATAGAAGCGCAGCGATGCCACGATGAACACAAGCGCAATTCAGGGTTGTATAATTTGTATTTTCGTTTTCACAGACATGAATTAACCTTTAACTACGGGCTACGGTGTACTCAGTACACCAGTCGCACTAAATTGGCCGCTATTTCTGATAAGCACTGGTTGCGCACGTGTCCCTCTACCTAACCTATCTCTGATGTGTCAGCTATAAACCTCAACAGTTGTAAAATTGATTGCTGCAGAGATAGACTGACGGTTGGAAAAATTCAGGAGAAGTTTACCAGTGGTGTATGTAGTACACCAAGTACCTAGTTATGTAAGTAAATTTTGTGAGATTTATATTACGTTTATCTACTAAAAAATAGCATTATTAATGTATAGCGACTTATATGTAACAAAAGCTAGACATTTTGCAACGTTTTGAATAAAAGAATTTGTAATTTGTTATTAAAATTTTAATAAAACTTTCATTTTATTATAATAAAACTAGTTTTATGATAATACATTTGATCAAATATTTTATTTTAGCATTTTCTCATAACTTAATATACCGTTATCTATTTGGATATTTGTGAGTACCTATTATTGGACTATTTAACGACTTTCTAGTTGTTTTTGTGGTCTTTTTCATGTTCTTTCTTCCATAGCAATACGGTCATGTCTCTTTGAAATATTAATTAGAAATAAATAATAAAAATTACAAACGTTGTCTCTATATATTTCTCGTAACGTTTATAAATCGAGAGGTACTACAAAATATTTACTTTGCAGGGATCGTGTACCAGTAAGAAATCCCCAAAAACTCTCAGAAGATGAACTTAGAGCTATGGCTCAAGCTATATTTGAGGAAGAATCTGATGAAGATGTTGGTGGAGACCCAGATACTTCAGACGACGAGCTAATAGAAAAAACGGAGCACGATACTGAATCAGAAGTTGATCTGAATGACGAAAATCAATATACGATTGACTCGGACACAAACAGTAACATTGAAAACAGTTCAGATCTTGATGAAGACAATGATTATTTTATAGCAAAAGACAGAAAAACTAAATGGTATAAGAAATCTCTTCTTAGCAAATTTACTAAAACTCCTTCAAAAAATATTGTCAAGATATTTCCTGGGCCAACAGTTTGTACGAGAGATGTTACTACGGAACTAAGTGCTTTTGAAAAACTCTTTACAAATGAAATCATAGAAAATATAGTTGAATGTACAAATTTGCAGATGCAAAAATGCGATTAAATTATGAACGGCCAAGACGGGCTAAAGATACGACTAAACAGGAAATCATGGCATTATTAGGATTAGTATTTCTTGCAGGGACTAAAAAACAAAATCATACACACTTCCTCGAATTGTGGACAAAAGATGGTACCGGCTCAGAAATCTTTCGAGCCTGTATGAGCGCAGATCGATTTTTATTTTTGCTTGCTGCTCTTAGGTTTGACAACAAAGATACTCGAAAGGACCGAAAATCAATTGACAAACTTGCTGCCATTCGCTTTACTCTTGATACGTTTATGAAAAACTGTAGCAGCAACTATTCCTTGGGAGAAGAAATGACTATCGATGAAATGTTGATACCTTTTAGAGGTAGATGCAACTTTGTGCAATACATTCCAAGTAAACCTGCAAAGTATGGCTTAAAAGTGTTTGTGTTATGTGACGCGCAGACCTTTTATGTCACCAATTTTGAGGTGTATTGTGGTCAACAACCGGAAGGGCCCTACAAAAAATCTAACACACCAACGGATATTACCCATCGCCTGCTTCAACCTTGGAAAGGTAAAAACCTTAATTTAACATGCGACAATTGGTATACGAGTTATCCGTTGGCAATTGACCTTTTGAAGGAAAAGATAACGATGGTTGGCACACTTAAACGAAATAAAAGGGAACTACCTCCAGAGTTTTTACCAAGAAAAAACACATCAATTGGATCATCCACTTTTGGTTTTCAAAAAGAAGTTACCATTGTATCCTACACACCAAAAAAAAATAAAGCTGTCATTCTCCTATCTACCATGCACAGTAATTCTACAGTAGATCCCGAAACAGGAAAACCAATGATAATTTTAGCTATAATTCACATAAAGGAGGCGTAGACACTGTAGACAAAATGTGCAGTACCTATTCGGTATCCCGAAGAACACGAAGATGGCCAATGGCATTGTTTTTTTAACTCCTCAATATTGCCGGAATTAACAGCCAGATCCTGTACAATGCTGCCAACATCGACAATCCTCAAAAATATAGAAGAGTTTTTCCAAAAGAATTATCATTGGCATTGATAAGACCTCATCTTTCTGAGAGGGCGGAAATACAGAGTTTACCTCTGGATTTAAAAATATTCTTGAAGAAATACAAAAACGTACAAGACGACCACGATGAAGAACCACCAGCAAAAAAACGGGGGAGGTGCCATTGTTGTGAAAGGATCAAAAATAGAGTTACAACAATATCTTGCAACAAATGTAATAGAATGGTTTGTAAAGAGCACTCTGTTACAATTTGTGCAAATTGTAATTTAGTAGACGCAAACGAGGAAGAAAACGAAAGTGAATAGCACACATATTCTCAAATATGTTCATTTGTGAATGATTATTTACTCCTAGTTTTTAGATTTATATACTAGTTTTATAATATTTTTAATGTTAAGCTAATATACAAGAATCTCAAGGTTATTTTTAGAGAAAAAGAAGTGGTTGAGTTTTTGTTCTTATATTTGTTGGTAATCTTTATATTTTCGTTATGTATTATTTTTTATGTTAAGACATTCTCTTAAATATATGCCTACATTTATTATATACAATATATGTACTAAAAATACCTAGTTGTGGCTTTTATTTGCGTTTTTAGTCGTTGGTGTACAGAATACACCGCGCACGTAGTTATGACTAATGGAGGGGCGCCCGTAGTTAAAGGTTAAATTAATGTTTTTTAACGTAATTGACCAAAAGTGTCCATTCGAAACAAGAGATGAAAAGTAGGGAAAATGATTTTAATTATATAAATAGTATTTACAAAAGATAATTTTAATTTATCTTATTTTAATTATAGTAACGATAGTTTATTTGTTTTTCGGTAAGAATATCATATACCATGAATCATAGAAATCAGTAGAAAATATTGCTTAGTTAAATCATGCACTTTGCCGGCTATTAAAGATTTAAAAGCAAATAAACGGACCGCTTGGAATGCATATATCTAATTACTAATTGCAACTTAAAATAATACGGTGTACGTATGTCAGCGATTTTATGTCGTTCTCTGAGACTACATAATGATAATAAGGTTTTGTGGTTCTTCAGTTGTTATTCTGACTTTACAGTTAAATGTTAATTGAAAATGGAAATTCTAAAAATATATCGATAATCTAGTAAACCGCATGCCTGAGAGTTTTGGCAACACTGATTTCCATAAGCCCAATATTATTTTCTTAACGTGAAACGCTGTATAGAAGTCTGATACTCATATTCATTACATAAACTGCAATCTCCATGGATAACAGTTCACTATTTTTAGGTTTTTATTTTTTATCTTGTCTTAACCCTTTAAGTATCGCTGGTATTACCCTTGTACCACACAGTTTCACCAGAGTAAATGAGTAGTACAAAGTAGATTTCTACCTATTTACATCATTACTTGTACTTTAATAAGAGATGCATAGATGGCTCTGATATCGGAACGTTTACTCAACTTGTAAACATTGTAGCGGTACAACATTTGTACTAGTGGATTCTAGTGTGCTTCTTTTTTGCAATTAGCACGAGGCTGAATCTGTTTTGTTATTTTTATATATAATTTATAAAGAATCCCTTAGGCAAAGTAATAGTAGAAAAAAAGCAATACCTCACCTTAAATAAAGATCCAAATTGGCTACCAGTCTTATAAAAGATTTTTCTGCACGAAAAAAAATTGGGAGGCTATTGAACATAAAGTATTTTTAAAATGTTGGACATTTGCCGCAGAAAACCACGCGAAGACGAGGCCAGCAGTGCTCAAGAACGGAATTACAGAAGCGCAGTGATATAGAGTGCGTAGACTGTAAAGTTGCTTTGTGCTTGGATTGTTTTAACCCTTTGAGACCCTGTGTACATGTGTATGTACATAGCTTTTATTGTTTTGTTAAATACCAACTACTCGCTTATCTATACCGAAATAGCATTCAGTCACTCAAATATACATTTACGATCCACATTTTTAACTTCTGCTTCCATCTAGTGGTCAACAGGTAAAGTTGTCAGCGATTTTGTTGTAAAGTGTCAGCTGTTTAGTTGGTAACCGATACTGCTAGTTTTATTTTACGAGAAACTGTTATCTTTTGTGAAACGAAATCGATCCAACTTTTTAAGTGTGATTTATAAGGTAAGTAGTTTTTTATAAAGTACAAAACATTGCCATAAAAACGATAGTTTTGAAATAAACAAACATTTTTTAGATGCACATGAGCATGTACAAGTGGTCTGAAAGCATATTTCAGATTGTACATCTGTATGTACATATGGTCTAAACTTGGGTTTTAACTTAGTATTGTTGATTGCAGATAACATGGATTACAAAAGAAAAAAATATGATTTCGACAACCCAAAACATCTCCAAGAGTTAATTGACCTGATAGAGGACGGTACCGTATCAGAAATAGACAATTTGGAAGTTCCCGGAGGAGAGAGTTCTGACGAGGAGGATGGAATTCTGGATACCTGTGGGAATAAAGCTATTATAAGACCAGGGGTTGATGCTTTGACCAGACGTGACACTGAGACACTGGAAGAAGGTGATGGTAGCGAAAATGATAATGAGGAGTTAGGGAGAACTTATGATTCAGACGACGAATACATACCAAGTGAAGTTGCAGGTTACTCGGGTACAAAAAAATTAGGAAGTAAAGTATGTTTCTCAGAAAAGGATTGTTCTAAAAAACCAAAACAAAGAGAAATTAAAACAAAAAAGAGAACCGTAGAGTGGACTAAGGCATCGATAGAGACTTCTACATTTACATGGCATCCTACTTCCCCAAATACAAGTCTTACAAAGCCACTGTACCCAATTCAGTATTTTTCGAAGTATATTTCAAATGATTTGTTTGAAAATATAGCAACATTTAGAAATGTATATGCCTTATAGAACGGAAAAAATTTTAGACCAACTAATGATAAATTTTATAAGGTTCGTTCTATCATCGACGCTGTCAGAAAGAGATGTTTACAGCTTGAACTTGAGGAAGTACTTAGTGTTGACGAGCAAATGATTCCTTACACAGGAAAACTTTCCGTAAAACAATATGTGAAGGGGAAGCCCTGTCCTTGGGGAATAAAATTATTCGTCTTGTGCGGAAAAAGTGGTCAGGCTTTTGATTTTGTTTTTTATCATGGTAAATCTACAGAACTGAATGCAGATAATAAAACAAAACATGGATTAGGGGCATCTATCGTTCTTCAACTAGCCGAGAGAATTTCCACCAGTGAAGGCCACAAATTATATTATGACAATTATTTCTCATCCTATAAACTACTTGAAATATTATTGGCCAAAAAAATATATGCTGGAGGGACTATTCGAATAGATAGATTTTACAAACCTCCTGTGTTACCAGACAATGAAATGCTGAAACTACCGAGAGGTAGATGAAGTTGTCAATAAAGAAAAAAATGTGGTGCTAGTCAAATGGTTAGATACAAAGACTGTGAAATTAGCCTCCATTTATGTTGGTGCAGGTAATTTAGACATAGTTAGAAGATGGGACAAAAGAGGCTCTTGTTACGTAGATGTTAACCGACCTGAAATTGTAAAAGATTATAATTATGGAATGGGTGGAGTTGATCTAATGGACCAGATGATTAATTATTACCAAATATTTATTAGATCGCGAAAGTGGCCATTGCGTGTTATTATGCACATGATAGACTTCGCTCTCACCAACAGCTGGCTGGAATACAGGAAGGACTGCGACAAATGTAATACAACCAATAAGAATCGAATGAAATTTCTAGACTTCAGAGTCAGAGTTGCCGAATGCCGAAAATATGGGCAATTTAGTAAGTAGAAAACGAGGAAGACCAGCATCTTCATCTCCTAAGCCTTCTATTTCAACATTTAAAAGACGAGGAGAGACGAGACCATTTTTGGAAATACAAACGGTCAATTTTGGTCACATACCGGAGTTTGATTCTAAGAAGGAGGCTACTAGGTGTAAAAACACAAATTGTAATGGACGTAGTCATGTGTTCTGTACAAAATGTAAAATACATCTGTGTTTAATTAAGGCTAGAAACTGTTTTGCAGCTTTTCATGAACAATAAATATGTAATAATAATTACTTTTTAGTAAATATATTTTTAGTGTTGAGTTTATATTTAAGACCATATGTACATACATATGTACAATAAAAATTTTTTTTTTAAAAAAAGCGTAGACAAGTTTTTTTTATTTTATCTTACTAACTGAAGACTTTTGAAATATAAAAACACATAAGATTTTTTTTTTGAAAATAAAAAAGTCAGGTCTCAAAGGGTTAAACCAAATAATTCAAGTGACTGAACTATTATTTTTATTATTATATTTTTATTTATTAATTACAATATTGTGCAGTATTTTTGTATTATTTAAAGTCCTATGCCTATTATTATTGATAAACTTTTTATTATTTGGTATACCCTATGTACCAGAGAAACTAGCATGAAAATTATTCCTTGATTGAACTCTGGTACAACGGTTGACCACCTTTTTTTTTCATAGAAAAAAGACAAATATATTCAAAATCTAGTAACTGATGTACTAACTATAGTATTTCAAACTATTATCTGAAAAAAACTTTAAAAAAAGTTCATCATAATAAACTTGCGTCCTATAGGATTAATTTCTTATTTTTATATTTTGTTAATTAAGAGAACTTTTTGTTTTTGTTTGAACAATAAAAACTATTCATTTAGTTAGTTATTCTATTAAAATTAGGCTTGTTCTAATTTTCTACACCTACACCATTATAACAGTCTAAAGACGGTCTACCTCCTTTCTCATCTGGACACCAAACTAAAATAGATATTAGAAACAAACTGAAATTAATTTTTGTATTGCCCAAATTACTCTAATTACAAATTTTCGAATATTTTGAACCAATTATAAAAAAACCGTTGGAAGACTTATACATAAAGATAATAATAAATTGTTAATTCAATTATCAAACCTTAATGTTTTAGCTGTATTATACCGATATGGATCATTCTCATAACAAGCCATTTTGGTACGCATTAGGGAATCCTCTTTATCTGTGTTAATTGTAATTTTCACGTCATCATAATCGCCGCAATGTAGAATTAAAGTTGAAGATGGACTATTTGGTGACTTAAGAGATCGTCTTGATTTAAGTATGCCATAATCTATTTTAACAGGCATCTTCATTTCACTTGAGTATCTGGAATATAGTTTAAAAATATTTTAAAAGGATAACTTATTTGTGCACCAGAATGGACTGGAAAAATACTCATTCATGTAGCAAGTGGAGAAAAACCTAGTTATTTATATAAAATGACGTAAAATTATCAAACAAGGTTCATTAGATCTAGTTGAACATCAATGTAATTTCAATAAAAACCAAAACAACGTTTTATGTAGCATAGTAAACAGCGTAATTAAGTAGAAAAATATTTAACCCTTATCGGGGCAATATATTTTACTTACGTAACCGGACAACCAGGCAACTCGGGTCCGTTGGGCCCACCACTGTTCTTGAATTTACTGTTCATATTTACCCATATATTTCTAATATATATATATATATTTTTATTTTGATTAAAGTTAAATTTAAATTGTCTATTTTAAAAAAAAGGTGCTACATTCCACAACATATCTCCTCAGCTAAACAAAATTCTTAGCAAATTGGTTTCTAGTACTCGTACAGAGTATATCGAAATAAAAAGGAAAAGACAGTTAAGACATCTTTTTTTCTATTCATCAGTTGCATTTTATTTAGAAGGTTCTCGGTGTCTTTGAAATGATGTTGTATATCAATAACCATATTATTCTTTTTATTGGCAGAGGCAATATTTTCACGGTGTTGTTGTACAAATAGGTTGATGTTTCCTTAATCTTTTTTCAATTCGGCCAAAATCCCGGTCTGAATCCAAGTAGGAATGACCTGCTTCAGGAAACTTATAGTCCATTATTTGGAATATTTCTTTTTGTATAAGATACTCATAAACACATACCATTAGGAAATTTTTGTTTTGCCCTGCACACGAATCTGTCCAAATAATTAAGTGGTTTTTTTGTTTAAGTGCCAGCTCAACTTCAATGGTTCTTAAAAGACAAACTAGCGATCTCACTACTACCCCTGCATGCTTGGTCTTCAGTTCATGTACAAAATTTGTTTTATCAACTTGTTTAGTTATAATATGTATGCCTAAATTATAGAACCACATTTGGCGGAGCTAAAATGCTTTAGAAATACTGAGTCTAAGAAACGGTATCGTTTGTTGGAGGGTGTCCAAACTATAAGTTGAATTCATTGTTAAAAATATTTCAATCAATCAATATAAAGCTGATGCATAATAGGAAGCGATAAAAGTGGAGACAGATATTTCTTATGGATATTGCAGTTTCTTGAATAATCAGATAATTCTGAAGGGAACCTTGAAAATCTGAACAAAAATAGAGTTCAAAGGCCTGTTTTGCTACTTGGTGTAACAATTTTTTTTCGACGTATTAATTTATTTCTAAAATTATAATGAACAGTTTGAATTGCACATATGCAATTGAAAGCAAATATTCTTTTAGAGGAATCCATTAATGAAAAAAGTTTAAAAATATTTTTTTATAAATTTATGGTGATAAGCTAAGTGGCGTCTGGTATTTTTTTGATAACCACACTCATATAAATGTTACCAAAAATAAAAAATTATTAGTTTAGTGATACAATCTCTTACTTATCCAAAGACTCAGTTCGATCCGGAAACAGAGATTCAATTTCCATTCTTCGTATTCTTTCCATTTCTACTGTTTGCCATTCTTTATATGTTAAAGGCCAAGAATTATCCAAAACGAATGCTTCAATTATGTAAGTCATTTCATTGTTATCATCAATGGACAATTTTGGTAAACCGGATGGTTTTTTTTGGATTACAGTCGGTTTGCCTTTGGATGAAAGGTGAGAATTTTTGCTATCAGCTAAAAAATAGATTTAAATACAGAGTGACTCAAAAATATTAAGACAAATTGGACCGCGTTATGTAATAGCGGATTAAGTGCCAAAATGTAATTTTGAGAAAAATGGGTTTAAAGATTTTAAATTTGTTTTTCGTGCTATTTCTAAATTTATAGTACTGACAACTTTTATATTTTGATAGAGTGTTGCAAATATAAAATACTCTAACATGTTTTTTAAATTTTTTAAAAATAATTTATATTTTAAGTTATTCGATCAAATGTCGCTTAATTCGTTAATGATTTTTTAAGATATGTATGATTTAAGATCGAAATACCGGATTGCAAGACATATTTGTCGCTTAACCTGATGTTTCAAAATAGAAAATACGTGGTATAATAACGTTTTAGTAAATTTTTAGCCTTAATACATATAAAAAGTTATATCGTATACAGAAAATACTATGAGGTCTTCAATATCGAAGTCTAATGATCCATTAAAGCTGTCAATATCATCTTGGATGCCTTCATTCCCTATGATATTTTCGTATAATTGTTTGGCATTCAATGAACTAAGCTGCATTAACAAGATTATGTCATTAAGCTTTGGAATAGAGACAGGTTTCCCATTAGGCCACAAAATTTGCAGTTTGGAGGAATATAAAAATTCTGTAGTCCTGGTTGCATTTCTTCTGACTCTTTTACTTATTTCTTTGAACTCTTCTTTTCTTACCATTTGAACGATTAATTTGTTTCGATATCCCCTTATTTGTTAATATAAATTATTTGTTAATAAGGGACAGCGATGTGAACTGCTAAGACACAGGAAAATATAAGAGGAGGAAGGAGCATAGGAAGAAGGAGGGTGTCCTGGTTGAAGAATTTAAGGGACTGGTTCAAATGTACCTAATTCTATGGAACTCTTCAGAGCAGCAGTAGATAGAGTAAAGATAGTGATGATGATATTCAACCTCCGATTAGGAGACGGTACTTAAAGAAGAAGATATGTTAAATGGACTCACTGTATAAATGTTATTATATAATTCGTACCTCTGGCTCTGGTAATAAATTTTCATTCTTTTCCAAGGAAAAAGAAACTGCAATATTTTCTATAGCTCTACACATCAGTTTGTAACTTCTAGAACTTTTATTCATTAGGCTTAGATTATTAATTTTGATGAAATAATAAAATAAATCTAATTTAATTTTATTATACACCTGTAACCTGGCAAAAAATGATAACACTATTATCACTTGTTGGTTGACGACTGATGTACAATGCCCAATGATCCATTAAATGCTTGAACTTTTTTTAAAATAACGAATTATCCGACAAACCATGTCGCGTAATTCGATCTCTTGAAAGCTAGACAATAAATATGTTGTGTTTTGTAATAAAGAATTAGGTAACCGACTATTTGTGGCGCTTGATTCGTTGTTACACTTAGAAGATAAGGATGTTTGTTTTTGATGATGTACTAATATTGGCGCTTGATTTGATATTCCAATTTTTGTTGTAAGGGTTTTTAATTCTGTAAAATCAACTTTTTAATTCGAAATTACAAATCTTAATGTGAGATTTTTCTTAATAAAATAACCAATGTCGCTTAATAGGGGTTCTTAAAAACCGCTTTATTTTGTACTGTTTTACAAAAAACATATTTTTATACATAGATTTGTACCCTATCTGCTAGATGGCACTATTATCTCGATTTTGAATTTTTGGCGTTTAATCCGTTATTACATAACGCGGTCCACTTGTAACTGTAAGTTTAGAAGTCTAAATTTACACGTTTTACCTTATAATAGGGGATATCAAGATATTAATTTCTAAACTACAGAGTACTCATTAAATTTTTAAATTAGAAATATATTTGGTTCAAAATTTAGGTATTTCTCTAGATATCCAACTAAAAAAAAACTGTAGCAGTTTTTAATAAAAATAAACAGAAGAATGTATTACTAGCTTTGAATTAATTTGATTCCACTTTAATTTATAGTGCACATATTAGATAAAATCATAAAATTGCTTAAATTTTAAAATATTAATTGATTTCGAGGTATTTGAATATTATTAAATTATTGCATGGATGACGGTGTTTAGCTTGTCCGGAAAATTGTTTCTATTAATAGATACATCTGTAGTTATTTATTGTGGTTTCATTTTAGTATATCCCAAAAATGCTTTATAGAGCTAAGGTCGGGTGAATTGCAGGCCACTTCAAAACAGTGATGTCTTTTGCTTCAAGGACGTCTGTTTTCACTGTGCTGGTATGTGAAGGTGTATGATCATGCATCAAAATTAAAGGTTCTTCCATTGTACCTTACCAGAGCCTAACTACACTTTCTAGAAACAAATTAACATACCTGCGAGCTGTTAAAGTTGGTTAGATGAAAATTAAAACAGTTTTGCATCGAATATAATGCCTCCCAAAAACATGAAACTTCCTTCTTTATATCTGTGAGCAGATCTAACAGTTTCTGATCTTGCTTTTTTTCTGGTCCTTTAGGTGCACGAACTTTTTGATCATCTGATTTTACACAAATCATGGTCCCGTCTGAAAATAGCACATTTTTCCAACTATTAATGTTCTAGTTTTGGTGTTGGAGGACACCAAATTAGGCGATCAATCTTGTGCTGCCTAGATATTTTGAAACCCCGTAACTGTCTACTAGCTTATGGAACTTTGACACGTAATTTTTCTTATCGTTTTAATTAAAACACCTACATTTGTAGCTTTCAAACGTTGCCTTTGGAGCTGCGAGTGAGAAATTATTGGGTTTCTTTATAGGCAATGAAACGATCGTGGCGAACCGTTGATACTTTTTGGCAACTTTGTCTTTGTCTATTCTTAAGCGTTTCTGATACCTAGCATAGTTTTTTTGACACTACGCTCTGTGTTATGCCTATCACTGCAGCTATAATACCAATTATAATTTTTCTCCTTTGTACATCTGTTAACCCCACATAAGGCATATTTTTGTTTTTGAATGCAAAAGTTAGTCGTGGGATCTGATTGATTTGTCGGTTTCTTTATTTTCAATAAAAACTTTTATTCTTCGCAATAATAAGTTTTTTCAAAAGAAATATATATTCGTTTGAAATATACGGTTATTTCGTATACGTTTGATTGTGTGTATATTAAAATTATGTCTTTGAACCATAAACCGAAAATTAATAATTTTTTGAATTTGTAACGTATTTATTAAGCATGACCGATGACGGCTGTCATTCTTTTTACGAAAATTGGAAAATAATACATATTTTGAATTTTTTTTTAAATAATGAAAAGGCTGCCAATATCCATAAGTCCATAATACTAATGTATAGGGTGTGAGTCAATATTCACAATCTTAAGTAGTTTTTTATTGTTGTAGAATTATTAGACTACAGGTTTCGAGGTGTACAAAATATGTCCCATCATCAGATCACAGTACATAGTATGTACTGTGAGCTGATGATGGCGCATATATTGTAAAACTCGAAACCGATAGCTTAATAATTTTACAACAATAAAGACTACTTAAGATTGTATGTATTATCTCATCCCCTAGACAATAATATTTCGAAAGTTTTTGTGGCACTAAGTACGCTCTTGCTTGTGTATTTGATAGTATTCAGATGTTATAGAAAACACAAGTCAATAATTTTGTCCCATTACCAACATTTTGATTTTTTTCTGATTATTTAACAGCAATCCATTTCACTACGAGGTGTCGAACGAGTAACATCGTTTTATATTTTGCTGTGCTTAGTAGAACATAGTGCAAACTCAGTGAACATAAGCGTACCTTCAACTACAAATAAATGTATGTATAATTTACTCATTACTAGTTGAGGTTTGTTTTTTGTTTTAACTGATTAAAATCACAAAAGAAAAAATTTAAACAGGATTGCCTTACAACTGGCAATCTATTTTTATTTTAAAATGAATAAAAAGCTAAAACTTTACCATAACACATAGAAGCTAAATTATACTTTCAACTAAAAACGCAATTGCTTTTGACTACATGAGCATTGGCGTACCAAATACCAAAACAGTAAATATGTCTCAAACACAAAACCAAGTTTTATCCTATGTATCAGTAGCGAAAACAATTCCACGGCCAACTTTCCCAAGCAAACATCAAGCCATTGTGATGCATGCCGAAGAAAATCTGAAACTGTATGATTACGTTAAAGCTATAGGTGATATAATAGGCCCTAAACAAGCCTCCTTTGCATCTAGGATATCAAACAATCGCATTTGTATCTATCTTTATAACACTAATCCTGTTGACCAGCTCATAGATTCATATCCCATAATACAGATAGGAGATGTTTCTTTAAATATCCGAAGACTTATTTCCTCTGCTAAAAGAATAATTATATCCGATGTTTCTCCGTTCTTACCACATGACATAGTTGAAAATAGCATTATAAATCTTGGACTTCGCATCTCATATCCTATATCCTATTTAAGAGCAGGCATTCCTGGAATATTCACATGTAGTAAATTTCAGATGCCAAGTTTACGTATCCCCTTCCTCCGAAGATTTTGAATTACAAACATCAGTACTTATTTCCTTCGAAGGAAATGAACAAGGAATCTTCCTTTCTGCAGATAAACTACATTGTTTTATCTGTACACAAACAGGACATATAGCCTCCAAATGTCCAAATCCTCCAACAGACAATAGAATCCCAACCGAATATATACCAACAAGCCCCAACTCATCCGTAAAAATTTCATCTCCCTCTACACATAGTGCCAAAGAGCCACAAATCGAAAATAAAGACTCCAACTCTGAAACTACACAATCAGACCAAATTGCCATAACACAAATATCTCAAAAAACCACTCCAACAGAATTAGTATTAACCGAAACCATCAAGAGAACAATCCAAGAAGCATACAAACAGAATCCACAAACCTTTAAAATTCCCATAGACAATTTCTTTTTCTTCCTTGAAAATAGTTTTGGACATTCTGATCCTTATTCGGAGCGAAAAAGCTCACGGATGATGTAAAAAGTCTATTTTTAAACCTGATAGATTTAAAAAAACCGATTTACCCGTTTAAGTAAACAGATCAAAAAACAACTACAACTAGAATCCTCTGAAGCCACAAGTTTATCAGACCCAATTTCATCAAAAGAACTAACTGACGATGAGTGCCTTTCCGATCGATCCCAAAGGTCGCAACACTGAAAAATCCCCCTTCTAATATTCTTCTTATTCAATTTAATCCAGTGGAATTGTGATGGGTTTTAGCCCCATCTAGAAAATCTCCAACTGCTTGTTGTTGATACTTCACCCGATTTCATTTGTTTGCAAGAAACCAATTTCTCTAAAAACCATAATCCATACCTTAAAAATTACGTTGTCTACCACTTTATACGAACATCACACGCACGAGCTAGTGGTGGGAGCTCTATATTTATTTCTACAGATATATTCCACCAAGAATTCCACTTAACAATAACTCTAGAAGCCTTTGCCGTTACTGCTTGGTGTCCAAATAAAATCGTAATTTGCAACGTATGTATTCCTCCCTATTACACCCTAACAGCTCTCGAAATTACAAACCTAAATAATCAACTTCCTCAAGTTATCTTAATTGAAGATTTTAATGCACATAGCACTATGTGGGGCTCCAGTAATACTTTCGGTGGAGGCAAAATGATTGAAAATATCATAATCAATTCCAACCTTAATTTTCTAAACACTCGAAGCAGCACATACTTTCATATTCAAACAGGTACTGTCTCTTTCATTGATTTAAGCATATGTAATCCAGAATTATCTACTCATCTTACATGGAAAACACTGGGAAGTCTCTATGGCAGTAACCATTTTCCCATTTTAATTTCTAACAATGATAACTCACAAAGACAAAGCGAAATTAAGTGGAAAATTGCTCACGCTGACTGGAATCTATTTAACTTAATTGTCAAGGAACAAACAAATAAAGTCTCCTTTATGAATTCTGCTGATGAAGATCTTAACATGTTGATTAATTGTATTATAACTTTCGCTGCAAAATGCATCGGTAAATACCACTTTGATCCCTCCAAAAAATATGTTCCGTGGTGGAATGAATCAAGTAAACTAGCTGTAAAAGATTGTAAAAAATCAATAAACCGATATCGTAAAACTAGAAACCAAGCGGACCTAATAAGTCTTAGAAAACTAAGAGCTAAATCTAAGCGAATTGTTAAAGAAAGCAAAAAGAACTCATGGAACAAATACATCAGTAGCATAACTTCCGACACACCTTCTAGTCAAATCTGGACTAAAATCAGTCCAGAAAAACAGATGAAAGGTAGATATACAACATACAAAATTCCAGCCATTATAGAAAATAACAATGTCATAACTGATGATCAGAAGATTGTAAATACACTTGCCAAATACTATTTAAATAAAACTAAACTTGATAACAACTGTACTGGACCAACAAACATAACAAATAAATGAGTTGTACATAAGAATCCAAATTCCAATGATCATCCTGTCACTCTCCCACTAACAATCGACGCGAAGCTGTTAACTCCCTATAGAACAGTGCTGCAGGGCCGGATGACATTTCTTTGATATTCCTAAAACATCTACATGAAGATACCCTAATAAAGTTACTAGAATTCTACAACAACATATGGCTAGGTAATCAATTTCCAACACTTTGGCGACAAGCTATAACAATTCCACTCAAGAAAAATGATACTTCTGCCAATACAACTATGTCATTTAGACCCATCTCATTAACGTAAACATTTTGCAAACTCCTGGAAAAAATTGTCAGCAAACGCTTACTTTGATATCTTGAAAAACATAATCAATACCGCTCAATCAGGATTTCGTCCAAATCGTTGCACGATGGAGAATCTTATCACTCTACAATCCGATATCATAGAAGCATTCTTTAATAGAAACAACCTTATAACTGTCTTACTCAATATAGAAAGTGCTTTTGACACAGCATCAAGGCCGGCAATTCTAGAAAAACTTAAAGAGTCTAATTTATCTGGAAACATATATCTATTTTTTGAGAACTTTTTAACTAACAGAAGTTTCAAAGTCTCGGCAAATGGTAAAATGTCTCCCTCATATATCCTGGAGACAGGAATACCTCAAGGATCAGTCCTCAGCACAACCTTATTTTTACTGCTTCTTAACGACCTTAGTTCCTTAGTACAACCCCCTGTCAAACATAATATCTATGCGGATGATCTAGTTATTTACTGCTTGGGTAAAGTAACAAGCTCCACTAGCACTCTTTTGCAAAATACTATTGATAACATCTCTCATTGGTCTAACAAAGTTGTTTTAAGCTTCTCGCCTACAAAGTCTAAAGTCAAAAAATATATACAAACTCTTCCATTCATAAAATTAAAACAGCATCCACTACAATTAGTTGAAAATCACAAATTTTTAGGGGTAATTTTTGACAAAAAATTAACATGGAAGAGATATATAGAAAAAACTAAAGCCAGTGCCTCAAAAATATAAATCTCTTAAAATCACTAGCCAATCGACAATGGGGAGCCGAAGAAGAAGTCCTATTAAGTTTATACAGAGCCTTAATAAGATTTAAGTTAGACTATGGATCGATATTATATATGTCTGCCCCTAAAACTTATTTAAAATCACTAGATACAATTCAAAACACTTCATTAAGAATATGCCTTAGAACTTTGAGATCTAGCCCTACATAAAGCATATATGTCGAATCGTGTAAATCCCCTCTAAATATTAGAAGACAACGGCTACTAAACTCCTATTTTGCTAAGATTTCTGCAAACCCAAATAATATATCTTTCCAACTTATTAAAAATTTTCAGTTAACAGAAGCACAAAGTAGAGCTACTGCCAATTCATCACTACAGTTTCTATTGCCACTCTTAGAAAATATTGACCTAAATCTTACCACCAACATTATTCAGCCCAATACTCCACCTTGGCTAAAAATATTACCTGACTTTAACGTAAATTTGTACAGATATAAGAAAATGGAAACCTCCACGATACTCATGAAACAAACTTTTAACGACATAATTAATACAGGCAAGTTTGATAACATAATATTCACAGATGCATCTAAAGACGAAGAAAGTGTCATATGTGCTGTTACTTCCATAAATAATAGGAATGTATAGACTACCCAAGATGACCAGTATATTCACAGCAGAACTCTACGCTATACTTAAAGCTCTAGAGGTTCCAATGCAGGGTACCAAAAACTTAGCAATCTGCACAGATTCATTATCATCCATAAATTCGATTAGAAAAATCTACACATCAAATCCTTTAGTTAATGGGATCCACAAAAGATGTACAGCACTTGTTAAATCAAACACTTCGGTTTCGATGCTATGGAATCGTTCACATGTTGGTATTAAAGGAAATGAGAATGCTGACCACGCAGCAAATGAAGCACGTCGCTCTGACCTTACAGATGAAAAAGTCCAAATGTTTCAAGATATAATAATTGAAATTAAAAAGTTATCTACCTCAATGTGGCAAAATGGAACAGGTGCACTACCCAACTAAAGTCCATCCAACCAAACATTTTAGGACCTAGAATTGTTACTACGGACAGAAAATCGAAGACCATTATTAGAAGGCTTAGAATTTAGCACACCCCGCTAAACCACGGATATCTGATTGTTCCCGAAGAACCTGCAAACTGCCAATATTGCAACTCCCGTCTAAGTGTACACCATATACTTGTGGAATGTAACCAGGGATCAAACATGGTATCCACGGAAGTTTATGTGATATCTTAAAATCTAAAAACAATATGTCTAATGTGATAAAGTTCCTTAAAAACTGTAAATTATATCACCTGTTGTAATTGTATCATCTATCTATATTTTAATTTTGTAATCATCCGCTAGTTTATTTGAATCTGAAATTTATTGAATCAATGTAACTTAATTTATTGTTTTTTGTAATACAGTTCTTCGTGTCAATGGCCACAGCAGCCGAGACATGTAATTTGAAATAAAAAAAAACAGCAATACAGCAAAATTAAACATATTTAGCACAACTTGAAATATAATATCTAGACAACTTCGAAAGGTACATTTTTTAACTATTTCAATTTTTTTAAGCTTGCTTCCAAAAAAATTTCATTAGTTAACAGACAAAAGTGTAACGATTAAACTGGAACCTTAACGCTTTTTTGTCAATTTTCTCGGAAATCGGATATTATTAAAATTGATTTTCATGTGTACCAAACCTTAGTCTTAAGGTTTATATTAGTTATAAACAAATTATAAGTATTATGCTATGCTTACCACGTTTGGATACTTTTTTCGTAGTAACCTGAGTAGAATCCGAGTTAGACATAAAAATTAATTTGCTGTCCAGGAAATTTCCCAACTTTTGGCCTCCGCTGTTAGACTTTAATAGGATTAAAGGAATTGTTACTGAACTAGAAGCGGAAGTTTCGATTACAACTTGGTTAGGTTGCGATAAGTTGGACACTTTCAAAAAAATTTTTACTCCCGGGTAACTGCTGAATAAATGTAGAGTAATACGAGAGTCACTTTTTACTTTAACTGTGTACCTAAAAGGAAAAAAAGAAAGGAATATATTGAAATTAAATGATTCTTATTACAAGTTTTAGTAATAGTTTTAGTTAATAAAATTACCAACCTTGTTATATTATGAAAATTACATTGTTTATGACTAACTGTTAACTGTTCTGTGTACGTAACTAAATCATGTTTTAATTATTTTTACCCTTGAATCAATATTAAAAATTTTTATAAAACATAAAAAATATAGTCAACACCGAAAAAAAGCTTAAAGTACTTAAATAAAATTTGAGACAAAAGTCAGTACAATTTTTTTATAAATAGAGACCGGTTGCAAACATAAATAACATCAAAGATGGAAACGTAAAGACTGTATACCCATCGATACAGAAAGCCATTCACAGTGCAGCAAACGAATAGACAAAAAAAAAGGAAAAACAAGGAAACATCCAAAATGTTGGTCAAAACATTTAGTATCTCTGACAAAAGATAAAAATAAAGCCTATCAGATGTGGTTTGTTTAAAAAGAAGTATAATGTAGAAAAATAAATACTCTCCTTAATAGAGAACTGGATAGAAAAGTGTCGGAAAGAAAAAGTGACACACAGTGAAGCAACTGCGCTAAAATAGACAGATATATGGAAGAAATCGGAGCATCCGAAACCAGAAATACCCTAGAGATTTGAGGAAAATTGAATAAAACTTCACAAATAAATCGTTATTAAAATATAAATAATAAAAGGAGCAATCTAAAAGTTTGCAAACTAGGGATAAACCAGAATTTAATCAGTAAAAACGAAGTTGAGCATTAATAAATACTAAGTAAATAGAACTAGTTATTAAGAAAGAAATTAAAAAATCTCCAAAAGAAATGGAACGATCATGGTATGGAGGCATACCTATAGATCTGGTAAAATATGGATTAGATCAGGTAAGCGAAATAGCGCATATTTATCATAAATATTTCCCGAATAAGGAGAGCATCTCAACAGATTAACAGATATCATTCATTAGTTCGATAAATCAGAAAGAATGTACATAAAACTTGTAGCAATTGTAGAAGTATTAGCATAGCCAGTTCTACAGGGAGGCCGTATGATATAATTTTAAAAGAAAGAATTAAACAATATTTCTCAGACACTGAAGAGAAAGCGGTTTTTGTACTGGTAAATCTTGTTTATATAATATATTCAGTCAACACCTAGTAGAAAAAAAGAATGTATAGACATTTAAAAACTCAACTTGTGTTTATAGGTCTGAAAAACGCGTACGATAGTATTCCAATTAACTTAACTTGCCAATTATGTTATATAATAATAATAAGATGTTTCCCGAGACTGAAGGTTTCCTACTTGCCATTCAGGATCAGGTTATACCAACTAAAAATTACCTGAAATATATTGTTAAAGATCCTCAAGTCCAAAATGACAAATGCCGATATGGATGCCAAGCCCAAGAAACCATCCAACATTTTACCGGGGGCTGCCAGGCGTTTGTCGGGACTGATTATAAAGAACGCCATGACTCAGTAGGAAAAATTATCCACCAAGAACTAGCTGACAAACTGGGACTTCTCCAAACCGACCATCTTCCTTATTATCAATATGTCCCTGACAGAATGCTTGAAAATAACAACTACAAGCTATACTGGGTCCGCACTGTGCTCACAGACCAACCAGTGGCACATAATAGACCAGATCTCATACTAGTTAATAAACTTACCAGGCAAACAACACTTATTGATGTGGCGATACCTAACACCAATAATTTGCGTGTTAAATACAACGAAAAGATCGTCAAGTATAGAGATCTAGAAATACAAATCAGGAGATAATGAAGAATGGAAAGTACCCAGACAGTACCTATTATTCTATCTATTACTGGTGTTATTCCCAAAAACCTCCTAGCGAACATAAAACAGCTGGGTCTAAATGAACATCTTTATAAGGCCATGCAGAAAGCTGTAATCCTCGCGACGTCCAGGTGTGTACGAAAATTTTTGGGGGATACTCCAGCAAACCAAGTCACCTAGGGCTCGATAACATGGAAAGAGTCCCACCAGAGCTCAATCCTTTTGATACCTTAGGTATCTGGGATGAGTGAATTTTCCCCTTAGAGGGAGTGTGAGCCGTATGGCTAAATCTGGATAATAATAATAGCGTTTATTGTCCAACAGAGTACATTTATAGGACAAAATACAATACTCAAGTTAAATTAAATATTAATAATTCATAGGTACTAACTAAATAACACATTTTTCGAGTATTTTACCTTAACATAAAGAAACTACTCAATCACCTAGGTAGATCTCAGCCATCCTAGTAAGCTGGTTTAAACTGCAGTCAAATATATCGCAGTAAGCACTTAAGAAATATTATAGTTGCACATGAGCAATAGAGAAGAATTTAACATAAGATTAGTTCAAGCTTGTGTATTTTTGAACGTAATCGAATTTCCCACTTTATCAGTCAATGAGATTGTGTAGTAGCTTGTACAGGAATATTAGGGAGGCATTACATCGTCTAGATTCTAATGATACTACGTCCAAACCGCTACACAACTCACTATTGCTGATGCCCCTCTTAGGATATATGCCGTTAATTTTGAAAGACAAAAATTTTAAAAATTTACGCTGCACCTGCTATATGAGGTGCTTTACAACTAATATTGAACAAATTTATACGAAAAACCCTGTAATAGATGTATAAGAAACCAATGAGCGGTATTAAAATGAAAAACAACCTGTTACAACCAGTTGACACATTCAAAGGTTTAAAGCAAATATGTTGCCTTTTTTTTCCTGTTTAAAATCTTCAACCAACTAACTCAGATGTATGGAAAAAGATGTGTTCGAAAATAGGAATTGAAATCGAAGAACCTGCTCGTCTACCTTACGCGCTTGAGATAATCAGGTAGTATTAGCGAATTATAAATTAGCATAGCATAGCATAAAGCATAACCAGAAAGCTTATCGAAGTGTATATCAAATGAAAGTTTAAGATAGTCATAACAAAAACGAAGCATTGAAACAAACACAAAAAAAATTGATTAAACACAGGCACACAAAGGCACATAAATATTCTAAAACTTATATAACCGAAGATTGTAGTAGCGGACGGGATATGAATAAGAAAAATGTTTACAAACAAGTAGTCATATAACAGTTATTTTTCTATTATGGTCCAAAAACATAAATATGTCAACAAAACTAGATTTACATCGAAGCATAGTGTACCCATGACACAAAATGTTAAAAAATTGCATAAAGAAATAAGAAGAGACTTAAAGTACTGGAAATAGATTTTATAAGAAGATCTTGCAGGATTTGGACCGTATCCTAAACGAAGAAATTATAGAATGCTGAAAAAAAAATATCATTGGCGCCTAGAATAGTATACCGGCAATTAATTTGATATGAATACGTAGAAAGAATGACCGATTAATTATGACGTAAATAGATCCTATCGTATATACAGGGTGTACCAAGATGTTTTTAACAGCATGTAATTCAGGAAATAAAGAATATTTTCATTTGAAAATTAGGAAATGTAATTTGGACCTACAATACTTTCAATTTAATGTATACATGAGATCTATTACGTCATTACTGGCGCTGTAACGTCATTACAATAAAAACAAATAAATTGATCAGATGGTTAAAGGTTAGGTCATATAAAATGGTTGTAGTTTTTTTTTCCCAAATTCAACTGTGTACTAAAATAAGGGTATTATTTGACATAGGTACGCTAAATTTTTAATTTAATATTTTCAACAATATTCAATAACATATAAAATGTAAAATAATTTTTTTAGAGGTGTTTAAAATTACCTGCTTCTGCTTTAACACGCGCGTCAAACAGTCTAAGCAGTTCACGTAAACATGCTGCATGTATCGTCTTCGGCGAAATCAGGGTACACGCATATCTAATTTTAGTTTTTGGATCGTCTACATCTATTGATTACAAGCGATTCCTTTTTAATAGCCTTATGCAAAAAAATCCAAGGTATCGCAAACGCGATCTTGGAGGCCATTGGATGGGTCCATTAATTCGAACCGACTGTTTGGAAATGTGGCATTAAGGTAATTGATTACAATACCACTATTATGTGGGAGCGCGCCATCTTGTTGCCATATCATAACTCCTCTTTCGCGTAGGCGAATATTGTCCAGTAAAAAAAGTAGTTAATTTTCAAGAAAAACTAAGATATCTCTGACCGCTTAACTATTTTTTTTTAAATATAGACCTATTAAATGCCTAGTACATAACACATACTGAACATTAATTTCCTAACTTGTTTGAAAACCAGTTTACTTTAACTAGTGCGAATTTGCCACTGGCCAAGAATGGGGATTATAGCGATATACAATTCCATTGTTATGAAAACACTCCAGTTCCTGCAGCAATAGATCTTATGGATATAAGTGGATTAAACGTTACATATGCTAAATCATTTCCTAAGTGTTTTTCGGTCTGTATTGGTTTGATCTGTGATTCCGTATCTTCCCCTCAACTATAGCAAAAGTTAACTAAGATCGTGTTTTCCTTTCGGACATGTTTCGTGTATAGTACTTGAGTGTTTCGAACATTTTTTTCTACATTCACCATAAAACAACAACATATCTACGTATTCATTAAACGTGAATAGTAACGTATTTTTATTATTGTATGATATGAGATATTTAGGATATATAGCATATAAAATTTTGTTTTAAAACTAGAACAAACGTATTAGTAATTAAATTTAAGAAATGAGATTTGTTACGATCACAAATTGCTTTTCTTTTAAAATTATAAAAACTATAAGAATATGCTAGTTTAAGGTTAATTTGGAGACAATAAATGCGTCATCAAATTAAAAATTTAGCGTAATTATTAACACTAATATCACTATGGTGGTACACCGTTGAATTTGAATAAAAATCCTTTCGTTTGATTTAACCTTCACTCCCATAATCCATTTAATTTGTAGATTGTAATGATGTCACAGCGCCCGCCATGACGTCACAAATCTCATGTATATTTAAATCAGATAATAGTATTGTATGTCCAATTAACATTTCCCAATTTTCAAATTAAACTATTTATTATTTCTAAACTTTAGGGTATCAAAAATATCTTGAAAAACTCTGTATTCTCTCAAATAGAGGTAAACGAGGTAGGTCCTAAGAAACTTAGAACCATGTAATCTAAGGCGTCACGCGAATCCAAAAGATGAAAAAAAAAAACAACTGGCAATACCGACGATTGTGGAGATTCAAGAGGGTCCGGTATATATACATGTGTATACCTAGCCGTGCTAGCTAGCTAAACTAGCCGTGAGTAGCAGTGAAAGACACTTCTGGGAAAAAACTTTTTAAACCAAGCTTTCCAGGACCAGATAATACTTCTTTAGAAATAAATGCTGTAAATCTTCCTTGTCATGCTTATGTTAGCAAGTATCTTCCTGAGAGTATTTTTAAAGTTATTTTAGAATAGTCAAAGAAAACGTATGTGGAAAAAAAGTTCATTTGGATTGTGTGGAAGATGTAAAAAAGATTTTTTCAGCAAGTTTGATGATGTCTATTACTGGATATCCTCGGATTAGGATGTATTAAGCCCAAAAAACCAAAGCACAATGTGTAAGTAACCTCATGCGAAGGGATAAATATTTTTGTATACGAAAGAATTTGTAGGTTGTCTATGATGGTGACGTAACTGATGAAGAAAAGAACACCAACAAGTTTTGGAAAGTCGAACTACTGATCAGAACAGTTAAAACAAGTTGTTTGCTGAATCCAAAACCTCAAGTAGTAGCTATAGATAAACAAGTGATTTCTTTCTGGGGGCATTGTCCAGCCAGACAAGTAATCAAAACAAAGCTTAATCCATGTGGGTTGAAAAAGTTTGTCATAGCTGCTTCAGATGGATGCTACTGGATTTTTCTTTTTACAGGGAAAAGGTGACCCTATAGTTGATGATGAACGTTTTAAACTTCTAGATGTTGGTGGTAAGGCTGTGTTGAAGCTTTTGAGTACGTTTCCTCTTGATGTTTCAGTTTATATGGATAGATATTCTAATTCCGAACATATTTAAGATTTATTAGATTCAGAAAGAGAAGCTACAATTACTGGTACTTTAAGACAAATAAGAATACCTAAGACCTCTAAGCTAAGAAGTGAAACTGATTTGAAAAAAGAAGGTAGGGGGGCAATTGATGAGAATATAAGATCAGAAGGGCAAGTGTCTGTTGTAAAATGGTTTAATAATAAATCCATAATTTTGATAGTGTAGAAGATGGTGTAAAATACAAAAAAGATTTATTGAAGTCAACAGGCCTCTGGTAGTTAAGGTTTACAATGCCAATATGGGAGGCATTGACTTCCTAGATCGAATGATAATTTATTACAGGACTTTTGCACGAACTAGAAAATTGACAGTCAGATATTGTTCTGAAGCTATTTTCTTGTGGCATTTTAAATTAATTACTATTTAACTGGGAATAAGCCACAATTAAAGGTTAAAATACGTTTATTGACGTTTCAATTTCCACTTCGGAAATCGTTCTCAAAATACAAACATTAGTAAATTTACTAATGTTTGTATTTTGAGAACGATTTCCGAAGTGGAAATTGAAACGTCAATAAACGTATTTTAACCTTTAATTGTGGCTTATTCCCAGTTAAATAGTAATTGACAGTCAGAGTTATCATGCATATGTTTGACTTCGCAATTTCAGCATCATGGATCGAATACCGACGAGATTAGAGACTTTTAGGAACCCACAGAAAAGATATTATGGATCTTTTCAGTTTTAAAGAAGAGTATGCATATTTCCTGGCCCATGTTCATCAGGAGAGCTCGTACCATAGTAATCCAGATTATGAGTGTTCCTTGCTCCCTCCTCGGAAGCAACCCAGGGTATCCGACCCTCCTGACTTGCTCCGTAAAAAGACACACCTTGCATTTACCAGAAATCTCATCGCTAGCCAAAAAAATAGATGCTATATTAAAGGTTTTTTAGCTAACTCAGCCAAAATCAAGTGTTCTACATGCCAGGTGTTCCTCTACATCCAAGAAAACAGAAACTGCTTTAAGCTATACCATGAACTACGACCAGTGCGCCAACTCAGTCAGAATCTATGTTTTACATGTCAGGTGTTAGTCTGCCTCCAAGAAAACCGAAAGAGCATCAATGTTGTAAATGAACTGACACCAGTGCATTATCTACCAGTTACTTTTTATCATATTTTATTACTTAATAATGTTGTGTATTTATTTCCGATATATTCATAAAAAAATTATTACTATATTACTAATAATACACAAATTGCTTTTGAAAAATTTTTGATTATCTTGAAACCCAATGTCGCCCATAGGAGACATTGAATTTTAAAGGTGGTTGCCATAAAAAAAGATTTTATTGTTTATTTTTTCTTATCTTGATGCCCAATATAACATAAAACACACCGAAATATAGAAATTAAAAAACAAAAAATTTCCTGGGACTGAGGAGGTTATAAATAAGGCAAATGATAATAATATATTGATTTATAAAATTTATATTAGTTTCTGGCTTTTGTTAATACAGATTTTACTTTTTATTATTTACAACCTTCTTTTTGAATTTTCATTAGAACAGTTCTTACAAAAAACAACGTAACATTTTTATTTAAATAAACAACTCAAGAAAAAAAAATATAAATATTAAATAAAATATTACCTGCCGATGTAGTTATTATGATTGGGTATATAGTAATCGTTAAAAACTATTTTCTTTGAAATAACATTGGTAAGATAAATCATTTCTTCAGTGCCTCCCTGTTGACAGGCGTACATAACCTTATAAGTAACTGTTTTTGAAGTTTCAGATGTTCCATATGCAACAAGAGTGTATCCATAATTATTGGATTTGTATTCGTTGACTATAACGTTATTAAGATAATTCGCCATCTCTTTAGAGGTATCATTATCAAAAACACGAACAACATATTGATCCATGTCGCAAAATACGTGGATCCTGATCTAAAAATAAACGATTTTTTACCACAATGTAAAAAATAAGACAGACGTAGAAGACTTGTAAAAGAAGTAACAGAAATACAACCATGAATAAAATTTAAAACAATAACTCCTACAGATGCATAGTATGCAGATTTCTGTTAATTTATTTCCTAATTCTTCCTTTCAGTCACACGCAGTCATCATACTCGTTATTTCGTTATTTTTTATGTTATTGGTGATTGCTTGTTTAATATACATTTTCTTATATATAACAAACGAGAGAGAGTTGGAAAGAAAATGTATATTAAACAAGCAATCACCAATAACATAAAAAATAACGAAATAACGAGTAATAACGAAAATAACGAATAATAAATATATATATATATATATATATATATATATATATATATAAGTAAAAGTAAAAAGTAATGGCATGTCTCGCAAAACAGAAAACCAAATATGGTATATCGATGGAAGGCAACCGTATATACGTATTTCTGACTATTGGTCGTCTTCAGTACGGTGCAGCCAAGTTAGAAAAGGAGCATAGGAGCAATGCAACCAATTTGTGGCATTAGAGTTAGAAGACCCTAATGGTTTCCAGGGCAACAACTAACACCAACCACGGATGATGATATATATGTATATATATATATATATATATATATATATATATATATATATATATATATATATATATTTGTGGACTATACTTGTTTCAATTTTTAAATAAATTAGAGCGTAGTGTTAATGTTCACTTTTATTTTTTTATTTTCTAATTATTACTAAAATCGATTTCATTGGTGGTTGTTCTATTAGTTGTTATAATTATCAATTTTCCTTGTGATATTTACGACCGACATTACTTTACGATACTTTAGTAATATATTACGTTAGTTATTTTAGTTGCCCTGTGCATAGTTCTCTACTTTGCTCTTCATATTACTTAGCAGACCTATCGAAGAAATTAAAACGCACTGAAAAATTTCTTCATTTTATGTTTTGGAAATTAATAAATACAGAAATATCAACAAACTTTATGCGTGTGTATGTTCAAATTATAAAACCTAAATATTATTACCTTTATTGGGGGGCCAGATCTAACAAGAAAACTTTGCCTTGTAATAAGATTCCATCCCTTTTCAACGTTAATAGTATGGCTATATTGTACAATACACAATTTTTTTAACTTGTCCTCATACCATGCATAATGCTGTTGAAATTGTTTCATGTCCGGGTTCTCGATAAATTTACATAACGTATATGCACCTATAAAAATGAATACTAATGAAAGTGTAAACGAACAAAAGAACAAAAGTTCGAAAAAGAGTATTTACTGGCGTGATGCATACCAAATTTTATCGCCAACAACAAAAAACAGTAACAAATGGTAATATTTTGTGTATTCTTTTTATTTTACGAATATACAAAAAATATATATTCATAAATACAACAGTTTTATTTTTTCACACCATTTTTCAAATAATATCTAGTATTGCCAATTATATTTTTTCACAGATTTTGCTGAAAGAAGAGCTGAAGCTGTTTGTAATGACTTTTTATGTATTTATATACATGGGACTTCTTCTATTTCCTCAAAAGCAGTACTACTGTAGAGAAGTGAGCATCACTGTATAATTGTATAATTTCAAATTATCTCTGACGCTTAAAGAAATTTAAGTTTTAGATAAAATAAAAATTCCATATTTGTATAAATATAATTACAAAATACTACAGAATTTTACTTTTTGACATGAATTTTATTAATAGCAACGTTACTTTGGTACAATATTTTTAATATTTATGATAACATAAAATTTAAGTTTATTCAAATAAATAATCGATTACTGCCATCGACCACTGACATTTTTTTTTGTCAACTTGATTAATATTTGAGGAAAATAAAGTTCTCCTTTCAGTACAAGAGTGTGTTATTTAACTGGCATAAATGAGTGCAATAATGAATGATTTTAATGACGGTTGGCGATAAAATATACTGTCACTGGAAGTGCACTTTTATATTTGTGGAAGTGGGTTTAGAGAATATGAAAAGTTTTTTAGGCATCTAAACCTTTGGAAGTACTAAGGATGTTCAATACGCTAGGCTGCACGATGTGGCAAAAGTTTCACATTTTAACTTCTACTTAATCAAATGGGATCCTCCGTAAAGGTCTACATTACACCATTTATTTCACAATAATGTAGCTGATACCTATTTATAATCAGACTAGTGAATTATACAATGTGTCTCTTCCCCTGGCCATAAGCAAATGGATATTCAGTATGCTCTCTAATAGAGCAATAAGCATAAATGTAGAAGACGTTTCTGTTAGAGGCATGTTTACGAGGGGCTGTCCACAGGGAGGGGTGCTATCACCACTACTCTGGAACATAGTTCTAGATACCCTGGTTGACCAACTCAGCAGCAACGGTTTCTACACAATAGCCTATGCAGACGATATTGCTGTCCTGCAAAGCGGTAAGTTTGAGAACACACTATGTGAGAGATCACAAGTTGCTCTCCGACTAATAGAAACATTGTGCAAGGAACACTTGGACCAAAGTTTGTCTTTAAAAAACCCTACAAAATTAAAACAGGACAGTATATGGAGACAAACGTGGTAAATGCCTATTGCATATACACCGACGGCTCCAAAATGAAAGAAGGCTCAGGATGCGGGATATACTTCAGATCACTGAACCTAAGAATAAAGTGGGGTATGGGCAAAAATGCCAGCGTAGTTCAGACAGAACTGACTGGTATCTTCATAGCCGCAAAAGAGGTAACCCAAAAAGGTATAGCAGGTAAAACTATAATGATCTGCACAGATAGCAGACAAGCGCTACTAACCTTGAACAGACCACGTGTTACATCAGGTTTAGTAATGGAGTGTCACGAGTCACTAACTCAAGCGTCGGATGGTAATACCATCATCCTGAGGTGGGTTAAAGGACACAATAGGAATAAATGCAACCGCATTGCTGACCAATTAGCTAGGAAGGCGGCAGGCCTAAGGCTCTTAGGACCTGGGGATCTTTTTGGTTGTTCAACTACAACAATCGCGAAAATTGTCAAATGTCACTCCCATACGCAAACCGTAAAAAGATGGGAAGAAGGGAAAGGATGTAAACTTGCCAGAGTAACACTAAGTAACCCTGAAGAGTCAACATCTAAGAAGTACTTGAGAATGACCAGGAAAAACCTACGTTTGGCAGTTGGTTTTTTAACTGGTCATTGTCAACTAAGCAAATACCTCCATACACTGGGGCTAGCAGACACACCTCTATGTAGGAAGTGTGAACGAGAAGACGAAACTGTAGAGCATGTCCTATGTGAATGCCCAGAGTTATCGTTAGTACGAGAGTACGCGTTCGGCGAGTCCTGGCCCACACCTGCCCACATAAGAGAGATGTCTCCTGGTGACTTGTCCACTTTACTAGAAATGGCAGGATGGACAATGAGCTAAGGGTGACAGCTCCCTGGGAGGATGCACAATGGGTCAATTGTGGCCTAAGTGCTGTGAAACTTAACTCGCCCTCCCTACTCTACAGCCTTATATTATAATCTCCACCAATGTCGAGTTCTCAAGTATGTTTCCTTCTTACAAAATATTGGCGATTACCATTTTATTCTGTAACATGCTTCTATTGATAGCAACTATACAAAAAAGTCCGTTTCTAAACGTGTTGATACCTTTTATTAAGTTTGGAGTCAAAAAATTGTCCAGAAGAATGAGTGGTAACAAGCCATATCTTAATTAATATAAGCTGCGTTTACCCCTCAGAATCCTTAAATTAACTGTTTAAACTTCAATTTAAGCATTTGGTAACTTCAAAAAAATTTTCAAGCCTTGAAAATAGATATTTTTGCATTTTCTAGATTTTATATCGCTTATAACTCAAAAAATGACAGGAAACCTTTATTGTTTAAAATGACATAAAAAAAAGTTAAAAAAACTCCAAATCCTAAAAAAAGATAATTCTTAGGATTTGGTTAAAAAATTTTTAAACAATTTCTGCCCAACAATTTCTTCGGCAACCTTCAGATTTGTTTAAAGGGAACATTTTTAAATAATAATCCGCAAAGAAATAGAAACAAAAACATTTTTCCTACGGGAGCAGTCTCACAATATGGACTAACATAAGAACCATGAAAATTACACGTTCATAGGATAAAACAGAAGAACGTCAGTATTTTTTTAATACGTGCACAGAACAGAAATGTGTAAAAAATCGAGAAAACAAATAAAAACTTTCTAACATCGATGACAAATAGACCAACAAACCTTTTAGAGTTTACAAATAAATATATTACTATAATCTGCATTTTCTTACTTTAATATTAACCTTTTATTTATTTAATTACTATAATTAATTATTTAATTAATTATCTAAGTGTCGCAAATCATACATGAAAAAACAATCTCAGGGTGCCATTTTATTATACAAAAAAAAAGAAATAAATCACCTTAGGTGATACTTCTTAGGTGATCTTTTCTCGTGGCTGCCAGTATCTCTTAGTTTTTCCTTATCGGGATAAAATAGGAAAAGAAAATAAATAGAAATAACATAAATAAACAAATACAAATGTTTTATTATCAAAAGAAATAATATGAAAATTTTGAAATATTGGAATCTTTGTTCATAATTATGTTCTATGTTTTTGTACTCAAAAAAAAAAAAATTCTAAATAGTATATAAAGAAACTTTTTAAATTTATTAGGCAATATTAATAATTAAATAATATAATAATAATAATAATTAAAAAAAACTTTATGATATTTGCAATGCGAATCAGAGAACTTTACTTAATTAATTAAAAAAAAAACTTTTATAAAACTTATGGTATTTTAAAATAGCGATAATTTTTGATCTTCTGATGGTCATCATCATCATCATCAGTGGCGTTATAGCTCTTTATGAGCCAAAGCCTTCTTCAGAACAATCCTTCATTCGCCCCTGTCTCTGGCAACTCTTCTCCATGCTCTAATTCCGATAGACTTCAAATCATTTTCTAGGTTGTCTTGGTACCGAAGTCTTGGTCTTCCTCTTCTTCGTTGTCCGCTCGGCCCTCTTCTGATGGTATAGAGTCTTTTACTGGAAACATGCAAAAAATTTCTGTCACAAAAAATTATTGACTGACCTTTTAATTCTCACACGACTATATCTCCTTTCGACCAAAACAGCTCGCCCTTGTTGATTATGTTAGGCTACAAATAAAAGCCTTCTCCGTTATAAGTATCAAACTATCAGCATACTAGTAACTCTTTCTCAAAAACACGAGCAGGCCTCTTTTACCAGTACTCGTTCAACAAACTCCAAAACTCTCTCCTCTTTTTTATATACTAACAATCTCCTGAGACCCAAGTATTTTTTTACTTGGTGTCGCAAATATTTTTAATAGTTATAGTTCTTGTGACTTACTCACTTCTTACTCACTTGGACTTTGTAGAATCTAGGAGGTATTCGACTTCTCAACTTTGACCTACCTCTCGTTCCACCTTTCAGCCACCCACTTCTAACTATTAACACCACTGGCACTTGCTTCTTAACTGACTACACAAAACTACAACTGCTTCTTTCGGATGACCATCACATAATAATCTTTTCTACTCCAAACTTTCAAACATTCACTCTCTTTCATCCTCATTCCAAACTCGCTAACTAATCAGAAAATTCCTATATCCTTCCTCTTATTTTACATCAGAAAAAATCCAAGTATCGCTTCCAAATAAATTTCTTTGAAAATGATAACGATTTTATCTTTTACTTTCTAAATACAATAACTACCTGGTGGCTTTGGACTTTCCAGCGAAACAAAACCAAAGGCTTTTAAAATATAACATCTACAAATACCCGAAAACAATTGTCTATTCACATTTAAGTATTTACTAATGTTTTTCAGTGCTTCAGGGTAAAACTCATTATGGATAAACCCACTGCTTAAAACTAACTTATAACAAATATTTACAAATCGATGTACAGGGCGTTGCAAATTTTGTTAAATTTTATATATAATAATATACCAAAATAATATAATAATATAACAAAAAAATTTTATTCTATCTTTGATTGATAAAATAAAACACTACAATATATATATATATATATATATATATATATATATATATATATATATATATATATATATATATATATATATATATATTGTTGTGATCTGCTTTATGATGTTTTATTATTAATTAACACTAATTTAATTAATCCAATTATTTAATTAATTAATTCACTAATTTATGCAGAGTCATACAAATCAATTACTATTAAAATTTCTCAGGGTGCCTTTTTAATTTTACTTTAATCAGTTTACTTTATATACCTCTTCTAGTGGGTTCAGTATCTCCTAGTTGCTCATAATCGGGATAGAACAGAAAACGGAACTAACATTAAAACAACATAAATATGCACACAAATTATTATTTATTTTCAATAAGCAATACGATGAATATTAATAAATAACTTTTGTGGGCAATTATCTTTCCCAACAAACTCCTATACTCTAAATTTAATTTTAATTACAAACTATCTATTGATCTGTTTTATAATAATATCTACTAAAAAAAAATTACCATATAAAAATATAATTTATTCACAAAAAAAAATAACTCTTTGAAACTTGGAATCTTAGTTCGTATGCTTATATTTGATTTTATCTTTAGAATATCTTAGATTTTTCTTTCATTCAAATTATTTGACTGACCTTTATTTTTTTACACCAATGATGTCTCCTCTCGATCAAACCACAGTTCTTTCCTTGATTGATTATGTCCGGCTACCATCAAATCTTTCCCGTTCTCAGCATCGATCCAAACCGCATACCAGCAAACTACTCCTCCGAAAAAACACAAGCCCAATCCTCTTTTGACCGGTACTCTTTACTCACAAATTCTCCTTTCTTTCTCAATTATATCTCGTGGACTATGCAGACTCAAAAGAGGTAATAATCTTCTCGATTTTGATCTGCTCTTAGCTTCCACCTTTTTCACTAACAAACGAAAACACTGGCACTCAGATTGACTACACGAAAACACGTCTTCTCTTCTGGTCTGCCGGTAACATAATAATCTTTTCAATCTCTCCAGACAACCTTCTCAACTCTCTCATTTCCACCATTCCTTTTTAACCAATCATAAGCATTCATCTTTCCCACTTATTTTCGATTTAGAAAATTTCCAACATGATATTTAAAACAAATAAACTACTTTCACTCAAATTACTTTTCAGAAACCATTAACAATTTTACCTTTTTCAACAGAAATAAATTTTTAAATTCTTGTTATTATCATATCTAAATCTAATTCTTATTTACTTTCGAAAAATGTCCACCCCAAAATACAATTACAAAGTTTATTCCTTAAATCTATAATTATACGGGTTCCATTGTCCTTTCACTATTCACTCGTCTTTCACGGAACAATGTTTTCTCTTATGGTCTATTACAAATAAGTACAGGGTTGTATTTTAACTTATATGCCCGCGGTATATTAAAATAATAAAAAAACTCTTTATTCTATTTCTGATCGATAAACTGATCCATAACAATATATATATATATATATATATATATATATATATATAAATATATATATATATATATATATATATATATATATATATATATATATATATATATATATATATATATACACTCGCGGGCAAAATATCGACTCAAAACTAAAATAAGTTATATTTTTTCACTACGCTGTTTGGACAGTGTATATCCACATATATGTAAAGTTAAAAGTAAATTCTCGTAAAGAGAAGTATAAATAAAAGTCATTACGTAATAAATATAAAAGTAAACTAACATGAAAATCAAAATTAATACTCAGTATTTCCTCACCTGCGTTGCATTACTCTTTACATATAATCTCTAAGTCTCATACACGACCTCCGTTTTTCCTTTTAAAGATATACTACGCCAAACATACATGAACCACCTCGATAGCTGACTGTTTCGACACTACAGTACTGGGCAAATCGTTCTCCGGGCCTCCGATAGACGCGGCGTCTTCTTTCATTGTTATACAATTACAGTCGACTCTAATGTATTTATATACATGGCTATGACAAGTCACAACGTTTGTCCAGTAAGATAACGACGCCATCTAGGAAAGAAATCTGAACTACCAATATTTGACATTTTAATCATATTTTGTTCGCGAAATGATACGATCGATTTATTGCTAATTCATTTTAAAAATTAATAATTCAAATATTGTGAATCAGAAATTTTACTACTTCACAGTAATTAATGTTTTCGAAAATTTCTAAAAATATCATCATCATCATCATCATTCAATCTTCGCTTATCCACTGCTGGACATAGATCTCCCTCATAATTTTCCATTTATTTCGATCTTGTGCCTCTTGCATCCAATTCCTATGACAACGTTTTAGATCGTCAGTCCAACGTGTTGATGGACGACCTCTGCTTCGGTAGGCATCATCTCTTGGTCTCCATTCCAGTATCCGCTTTGTCCATCTATTATCTGTCATTCGAGCCACGTGACCTGCCCAGTTCCATTTCAGTGTTGCTACTCTCTCTACTGCATCAGACACTCCTGTTCTTTGTCGTAGCTGGCGATTTGGGATCTTGTCTCGTAGTAAAACGCCCAACATAGCACGCTTCATCGCCCTTTGACACACACGGATCTTTTGAACTGTTCTCCTTGTCATGGTCAACGTTTCCGCACCGTAAGTTAACACTGGCAAAACACACTGATTAGACGTTTTTCTTTTAAGGCATATTGGTATATCAGAAGATTTAAAAATATGGTTCAGCTTGCCGAAGGCTGCCCAAGTTAGTCTTATACGACGGAGAAGCTCAACGGTTTGGTTATCTTTTCCTATGCGAATCTCATGACCTAGGTATTTATAAGCCATTACCTGGTCTATGGATCTAGTTCCTACGCATATATCTTCGCTGACTACAAAATTTGTCATCATCTGGGTTTTAGATATATTTATTTTTAATCCCCCTTCTAGCGAGAAAACGTAGAGCTGATTTAAAAGTTCTTTGGCCTCATCTATCCTATCAGCTATTAGTAAAATATCATCTGCAAACCTTGGATGGCTAAGCTTTTCTCCGTTTATGTTTATGTCGGTCAGTTTTGCCCTTTTACATATATATTCCAAAACCGTAGTGAACAGTTTCGGCGATATGGTGTCCCCCTGGGGTACTCCACGTTGTATCGGGAATTTCTGGGTTTGATGATCACCCACTCTAACACTGGCTGTTGTGTCTTGGGATATGTGTTTAATTATATTTATATACCGATAGTCAATTCGGCATTCTGTCAAGGCTTCTAACATTTTTTGTTGATTTACGGTGTCGAATGCCTTTTCATAGTCGACAAATATTAAAGCTAGTGGTTTATTATATTCAGTGCATTTTTCTATAAGATTTTTTATTACCAGTAGGTGGGCGTTTGTTCCATAGCCTTTTCTAAAACCAGCCTGTTCTATGGGCTGATAAAATTCCAATTTATTTTCTAGTCGTTTCGTAATTATTATTTTTGTAAATAGTTTATAAATATGTGAAAGTAAAATTATGGGCCTGTAATTCTTAAGGTCGGTAGCATCCCCTTTTTTATGAAGTATGATAATTTCTGCGTTATACCACTGAGTTGATATTATTGCTTCCTGCAAACATCTAGTGAATAGTTTAACAAGGACCTGCTATAATCTTTTTTCAGCCACTTTCAAGGCATCTGCCACTATTTTATCGCCTCCGGGGGACATATTGTTTTTCATTTCTTGCACTGACCTTCGAACTTCATTGGGTGTTACGTCCGGTAAAATTTCAGATCCCTGATTGATTATGTTTGGTAATGATCCACTCCGGTTTCATTGCTGTTCTTTGTATAGTTGTCTATACAAACCCTCTATCGTGTTCATAATTTGAACTCTATCCTCGATGATTTGCCCCTGTTCATTTCTTAAGTTGTGGAAGTTTTTTCTTCCAATGGACATGCTCTATCTGAGTAATTAAAGCTTTTGTTTTCTTCTATTACTCTAGTTATTTCCATCGTATTGTATCGTCTCAGATCTTTTCTAACTTCCTTTTTAATTTTCTTATTCAAAATTCTTAGTTCATTTTGGTTATGATCCTGATTTTCCCTAAGTTTTCTTCTTTCCTCTAGAAGATGTTTTGTGTTGTGGCTTAATTGTTTGTTATTGTTTTCATGACAAGGGCAGTATTTCTTTACAGCTTATTTCAATATTTGAGTAATATTATTGCTTATTTCATTGATGCTGATATTCTCTAAGTCGTGTGTATCCAAACTGGTCTTAATATTTTCTTCGTAAAGTGTTATATCTTCTGGGAACAGCCACCTTCCACTTTTCTTTTTGAGGATCATTTTTGTTCAACTTTAGTGTTAAAAGTGGTTTTTGCTCTAATTAGTCTATGGTCGCTCCCTGTTGAAAATTTATTCAATACTGTTGCATCCTGAACAATATCTTTCCGATTTGATATTATGAAATCAATCTCATTTTATGTTCTTTGGTTCGGAATCTTCCATGTCCACTTACCTTCGGGTTTCTTTCCGAAGAATAAGTTTATCACAAAGAGATTTTCCTGATGTAAGAAGTCAAGAAGCCTGTTACCTCTCTCATTTCTCTCACCAAATCCAAAGTTTCCCATAGCAGATTCTGCATCATCTTGTTTGAATCCCAATTTGGCGTTAAAATCTACAATTTCCAATCTTAAAATATAGGTTACTGTAATTGTAAGGTAAGATCAATGACGTGTAATATATATATATATATATATATATATATATATATATATATATATATATATATATATATATATATATTTATTATATGTCACTGGGTAAGATAAACATACACTTACTATAAAAATAAAATGACGTTTACCTAACAAATGTCAACGCTTTACTAAAATACAAACAAAATTTCAAAGTTAGCAAAGATATCACTGAACAGTAATAGATATTATAGTAGTTTATATTTAACTTTAGGTAACATTATTTATGTCTTAAGTCGAGCTCTATGAAATTTTTTCTTGTTTTTCGGATATCGATGGCGTCACGACAAAAAGGCATAAGCGCCAAAATTTATAAATTTATGTTTTGGTATCAAAATAAAATACATTTTACGTCCTATCGACCATTAAAATGACGCAGCTGTAAAAAATTCCAACTCGACTAAAACAAGCTTTGAATTTTCTAACCGCCAAACGAGTTTCTTAAAAGATGAGATACCGAAATCAGTAAGCGACAAGATCCGTAGTGGAAGGTGGTGCTTACGTCTTAGGTCTGAAAACGTGGTTATATCAATAAGGTAAACAATAATTTGAAATATTATTAATATTTAATGTTTTGTTAAGCGTTTAGTTAGATTATTTATCTTGAGAAATCATAATATACCATAAGAATGTACAATTTTACCGACTGTCGGTTAGGCCTTTTCAGAAAAAATTTTTTCGTTTATCTAACCGCCATTTGGCCATTTAAAATACACTATGGCTTAGATTTGCCATAGAAAAGTTACTACTTAACCGACTTAAATAAGGTTTGAACCTAAATAAAATATATATTGACTTTGTTGTATATTTTTCTTTTTTTTAATTTTAAAGTTATATTTTGGTAGTAATATTATTTTAAAAAACTAACATTTGAATGGCGCTTACTTCTTTTTTTTAATGGTTTTTAGCATGGTTTATCGGGGGCACAAAATAATGAATCTTGCATTGCAATCCATTTGGGAAGATCAGGAAAGCAATGTGCAGGAAATTCAGCGGAAATAATAAAAACCATGGTGCATTTTCCACTGAAAATGAGGTCCTCAATGAAGCGCTAAAGCATGATGTTCTTTTAGAGCCTGTACTAAAAGACCATGAAGAAGAACTCCAAATGCCTAGTTCGGTTCTAGATGATGATGCCATTGTGAATTTCAGTTTTCCTCTAAGTCCAAATTTGAATATTGACAGCCGTTTATTTTCGAATATTGATGAAACTGGCGAAAAAGAGACTGATTTATTAACCTGTGATAAAAAGCTTGTACCTTACTCAGATAGTGATGATACTGATGATAGTAGTAATAATATTATTTAGTTCATTAGTTGATGATAACATAGGTTGTAATGATTTTATACAACAAAATGATTCTTTAAACTCCGAATAAGATTCATCATCCTTGACAGTATTTTTTTAAAAATGAGACTGAAATTGAGAGCATTAGTTTTATATCTGTTATATCGGTCCTTCTATTAGTTTGTTTTGTTATTGATAAATGTTATTTTCTGTTATCAAATTTTGATATTGTATTTTATTGTATTGTATTGTATTGTATTTTATTTCCATTAGTTTTATAATACAACTTAACTTTATTTTTGTATTTTTTTACACCAATATAACTCTAAGAAACTCATAAATATATTATTGCGTATTGTTTAATTTGTATTATTTTTACTTAATTGTTATGCTTTAAAATAAAAAGATTTATTCTCCATTTTTGTTATAATTCCGTAAAATTAAAAGGCGTACAAGTTTCTAAGCGACATTTTTTGATCAATATAATTTTTTCCAAATATGGTAACCGCCTTTCAAAAAGGCTTAAACACCACAGAACCTAACATTAAAGGCGTAAGCACCAAAATGTTAAATATCTTATGTTTATAATAATTGTTTTATAACTAACATATGGTAAGTCAAAATGCCTCAGTTCGATAATAATAAAATGCCAAAAAAATGTAAAAAAAGTAATATTAAGCGATATTAAACGTTTTTTATCTCTCCTGAAAAAAACTGTCAATGGCGCTTATGCCTTTCTTTCGTAACACCGTCGATATACTCCTATTTGTACGATTTCACTCATATTAATTAACAAACTTTTAAAGGAATATCTCTTGAATTTGTGGATCTCTTCTGATACAACCTTTAAGGTAATCACATTGTTCCTTTTCCGGTACTTTGTCACTTATTGCTTAAAACAAGCCGAATCAGGATATTATTTTTCTGGGTTTTACGGGTTAAATTAATAGTTAAATAAAAGAGTAACCTAAATAGAAACAACAAATACTTACCCAGAATCTTATTATGCTCATCAAACTTTTCACAAACTTTATATAATATCTCTGTCGTTGCTGAAAAACGTTTTGACTTTGTATCATGGTGGCTTGTCATAATCCTTTCATAAACTCCTCTAAAAAATGCCTGAATTTTTGTAACATTTTTGTTCATAATCTCAACATATTTATTCTCTTCCTTGGAAAGTGAATAGCAGAAAATCGATGGATCTCGAACTACACATCGACAACTATCATCAAACTGCCATTTTCTTAGTAATATTTTAACAGATTTTAGGGTTTCTGGTCCAAATCTTGTGGTTAATATTTCAAAAAACTCTTTTAAAAATAAATCGTGAATAAGGTTTATATCTTTTTTACATAAGTTTTCTTGTGGTTTATAGCTTCTGTAAAAATCTCTAAAATTAAGAGAAATACAATAAAAATAAATTTTAAATGGAACAATGTTGTGTTTAACATTATAAAAAATAGAAGGAACAATAACCACGGAATTCCAATTTTCACGGAATCTCGTTAACCTAATATGAATTCATGAATTTCTGAAACATTTTTTCAGAAAAATAATTCTTTATAAGCCACTTTTTATATAATAAGACTGACTCTATTGCTGTATATAAACAATTTGTGTTTCTGAAAGAAAGTGATACCTAACTAAATGCTCATTAATATCTATTTTTTTATTTACAATTATATATTTTTAATGCGATAAATTTTTATGGGTATGATTAAGTTTTTTTTTATTTAAATAAATATACGTTGAAAAAATCAGTTCTATGTTCAATTATTCAATTTTTACAGTAATAACTAGGCGAGCTAAAAGCCAAAACTGTTACAACACCAGCAGTGATGTACGGAACTGAATTGTACACTGAATTTAACACTAGAGAGAAAACGCTTTAAAATAACAACAACGCACATAATAGAAGACAGGTCGTAGCTCAAAAAACACTCAAGGACTATCGCCAAACACAAAGTGGGCCCGTTTGCCTAAAGAAGATAAAATCTATATTGTCATATTGTTATATATTTATATATTTTTCAATGTTATAGTATAGACTTTACACTAATTCTGATTTTTTGTTTCAGAGCCACCTACAAAAAAAATCACAAAAAACACAAAAAAACCGGCTTTGACCACCAAAAAAATTTAAAAAATACTAACAAAAACCGGCGTAAGCCACCAAAAAAATTAACAAAAACCCCAAAATCCGAGCACGTAGGGCCCAAACCCTTGAGCACCAAGTCGCCGAACTGAGCCTAGGCTCAGAGCGGAGACTTCAGGCCCCAGTAAGCAATTTTAGTTCGCGGATAAGCCACATCATGATAACAGGATCATAGCGACAATGCGCTGTTCTGAGTTTTGCAATCGGTTAGGAAACCATGTTGGGGTTTACCTGGATTAGTTACCCAGGACCTCCACATGAAGAGCATTTGGCTGATAGTTGTGCCCCTATCGCGCATCAGAGTGCTATAGGGGGGAAAGGTATGGTCTGGAGCATTGGAGCGCGGTGGGGTGACTCCTGTTTTTTACTCGAGTTAACACACCTCGCTCCAATGAATTGTTACACCCGAACGTAATTCTTAGGGGTGAACGCGATGTAGAGTACGGATGGATTCAATAATACAGTAACATACATCTGATTTTATTCGAAGAAAATGCTACGATGAATTACAAAAGTATGTTTGTGCTTGTAGAGGAAAAAATTAGACTACTGTGATTTATGTTCATGCTTTGAATCATGTTGCTATAAGTCACGTTCAACAAAGAAACTTAAAAGTTCTCAATTAAATAACAATTTCGAAGAGAATTAGTTTTTAGATGACTTTATAGACTAATATTGGTTTATATATACATGGAACATGAAATTCGGTTGGTTAAAGATAACCAGACATGTGAGCTTCCACGCCGCATACGATTAGCCTGAACACTTATGGAGGGGAAACAATAATTTTCACAAAAATATAGTTAGTACCATTCGCGTGACTCAGAGGGCTATGAAACGCCAGATGTTGAGCCTCTCTCTGAGAGACTGAATCGCAAACGAAGAAGTACATCGTAGAACCAAAACACAGACTTCAATTGGGCAAGATAGGATCAGACAACCGATGGAAAAACGTATTGTTGAGTGGGGACCAAGACAAGAAGCACTACGCAGCGGAAGACGCCCATTAATAAGATGGACTGACGACCAGAAGCGTAGTAGCAGTAATTTGATGCAAGCCTCACAAGACATAGACAGGTGAAAAAAGCTGAGGGAGACCAATGTCCAACAGTGGACACATATAGTTTGTTGATGATAATTGCTTTTTAAGTATTTTGTTATATAATTACTTTTAATTATTTTGTTGTTATGCTAATATGTTATTGTAACAATAAAGGTAAACTTATAAATATCTACTATAAATCTTAACAATATAATTAAAATTAAAATGATTTTCACTCTCACCAATATTATATTAATTAGAAATTGGCAAACTATCGTAATTATAAACAGTGCTGTTCACAAAAATAAATTATTTTTCCTTGGGTGTATTACACGTACTATGAGTAAAAGATGCTATTCACGCATGTAATAAAAATTGTTATAACTTTTTGTTGATTTATGTATAATGACTATTATGATTTAATTAATTATTGTTTAAAAAGCAGTGGTAAAAAATTTGTACTACAATTCTTCAATTAAAAAAATATTTGACGAGAAGCAAACAAAAATTCTAAATTTTTTATTTGCTTTTAACAAAAAGTAGCCAATTTGTATATAGTCAAATTTAAAACTTTGGATAAATCCCATTTTATTGAGAAAATTTCCTTAGTATATTGTGACAAAGCTTAAAATTTAAATACTTAAAACGAGGCGAAATATCAAAAATTTTATTAAAATTATAAACTCAAAATTGTATTAGTATCTTATATTTCCATATTTATTTATATTTATTTCCATATTCCCCATCCACTCAAAACATGTTACTTAGAAAAATTGTGCAGATTTTAAATATGAGCATTTGGTACGAAATTTGTACTTAATAGCGTTTGAAACTAAAAATGAAACTGGAGATGATATGCTCGAATAAGCAACAGTTATCATCCGAGATGTTATAAAATAGTAATTTACTAAAAGGATGTCAAAAAGAGATGAAAAAAGTACGTTGAAAGTTTAATAAATTAATAATTTGACAAAAAAGCTTAAGTTAACGGAGACAGTAACATCATGATTACCAAAATAACAAGTAAACAGATCAAGCACTTTAAAAAATAAAGAAAGATAAAGCTGTTGAATCAAATTATATTCTGGACAAAGTGTAGACAGCATTAGAGGAAACGGAAACAACAGAATCTGTTGGCAACATATTTATTTAATAGCATTATCAAAGTTAGACACATGTCACATGAATGAAGAAGCAGCATATGAGTAGCTGTTGACAAAAACAAGGAATTTATATAACAATGTATAAATTACTGAGGTAGAGACTTTTAAATTTCACTTGAAAGTAGGATTGCATCAAGGCTGGGTGATTAATCTTTATTTATTTTCATTAGTATGGGATCAGATAACAGCAAAACTACAGGGTAACATACCCTGGTGCCTAATGTATGCCGATGATAATATTGAAAGCAAGAAAATATTAAAAGCGATTTACATTTACTACAAATAAAATGTTATTTAGCTATGATATTATATAGAACGGAATTAAGAAGGACAGACGATAAATTCATGTGGCAAAAATAAGAATACTAAGATGTATGAGGATTGACAAAAAAGGATAAAATTAAGAATAGGTATACTAGAAGAAGTCTAGGAGTGGTATTAATTAATCTAAAATGAGAGAGCATAGGTTAAGTTAACACGTTCGTTACGTTACAAAACAAATAGACGTACTACACTAACTGTTGGCTTCGTTACCATTATGTGGAAGTTATCTCATCTTGCGAAAGGTGTATTTCTCTCAATACAATGTAATAATTTTAATAGGAGTATATTTATTTGTAACATACTGTTTTATTATGGCTTTCAAATTTTATAACCCAAAGATGGCGTAATGTACTGCTAATTGAAATTAATTCTTGTAATCCAATACGTGGTCCAGAAATACGAGACCACAGTGACCCATGCTATACTAATGAGATTCAGTTTAGGTCAAATCACAGGTCTATTAAAAGCTTTTTTATAATTATAGAATGCTTCTTGGAAGAAAATTAGTTAAACTAGCACAAGATATACCTAAATTAAGTGATTTCAAAAGTTTTAATGAAGATTGAGTTTATTCAGTTTAAGATAGAAATTTCGTGCTCTTGTAGCAGTCACAACTGCTAACATATAATTAATTAATATAATTATTATTAAAATCCTAAAACCCCTCAGAATCCCGTTTATGAAACGTTTATGGGCAATAGACGAGACGATGCGCAAACTAAAATGAGCAGGAGGTGCTCGGCGAAGGTCAGTTTTGGCCAACAACTCAAGCAGAGAGGTGTATTTCTCCAAGCCTTAACCGGCATTTTTTGTCTTTAAATCGGGTAGAAAATCTGGGATTGGATTTAATATTTTCCCCGAACATCAAGGGAGAAATTAGAACAGATGATAAAGAATCTTGATTGAAAAACCGACTTCCAAATCTATAGAAATGAATATTTAAGACCCGGCTTCCAAATCTACTGAAATAATTATTTAAAATCCAGGTGAGCAATTAAATCATTTAGTTTAATAGGCCTATCATTTTATTGATATTTTCATTGTCTTTTGAAATATTAAAAGTGTAAAATCCGAGTTTTCTCATATGTATCATGTGGCCTTGAGCCTAGATCGTCAATTTATCGGACACCTAATTAGTTTTTCTGTTTTTTTGTATACCTACTCGATATAAAAAGTTTCATGCCTGATTTACTAGATATTCTTTAAATGCGCAGACGCAATAAATAGACAGGATGACAGTCAGCTGATAAAATAAAATGTTTGTTTGTTGTGGTAATTCGATGTAAGAGTATGTGTTGACAGTCATCTTTGGGTGCCTTGATGTTTCTCTAAATGTTATTTTTTGTAGATTTCACCCGATTAGGATAACGTTTAATACTAGAATTAGTTTAACCAAACACCTAATTCAACCCATTGGAAACCAGGAACCGATTGTCTCCAGAACCACAGCGTTCCTCTTCATTCGTTTTTTTTTTCGGAGCCTCAAGGATCGTCAGAGTCTTCAGGGGACTTATCCAGGACCGCTGTAGTGTTGTGACAGACAGTAACAACTAGTTTCTCAGGGTTAAGGTTTTTCTTGTAATTTACAACTTTGTATATGCATATACCAAGGTTAGTACTTATTACAGTTTTTGTAACATCTATAAAAAGTTAGGTAAATAGTTATTAATTAATTAAATTAGATTCATTGTTAGGGAAGGGGTTCATGATTTTTGTATAGCGGTTTTTAAAAGGGAAGGGAAGCAATTTATGTATCAGGGTTTTTAAAAATTATATATATATCTTTCCGAGTCTGTTGGCCATACTCATCACACTTGATCACTTTAGATATCTCCCAGCATCTGTGTGTAAGCATAACACTTACACATAGATCTGGTGTTTAGCTGCTTCGACACATATTAGTCGTACATTTGTTAGGTAAGGTAGTTTCTTTTGTATAACCGTCACGGTTTTTTTTTGGTATTTATATTCCCTACCTTACCTATCTAGGATTTAACTTTCGTAACTAACCTTAGTGTTAAGATTTCGCTTCTCCCATGGACTTGGATTATAGATTTACTAATACACCTTTTCGTTTGGTCCTCGCATATCGTAGCCCCACTACTGTAATTATTTTCTCTATATATATATATATATATATATATATATATATATATATATATATATATATATATATATATATATATATATAGGTGAGTTTTGTTAGTTGTTAATAAATAACAGCAATAGTTGTTAATATATATATAAATATATTTGTTACAAGTAGTTTTGCTTTTATTTCAGTTCCTGCTTACAATTATAATATAGCAGAACAAGGTCAATAGTGTCTTTTCGGTTTTTTAAACATTATTACAGGGTATTAAATCAATAGTACTTTATTCCTTGTTGTTCATAACTTCATTTATTTTTTTGTTAATTTCCTTCAGAAATTAGCTGGCGCCCATTTTAGTATTTTCCTAGGCATCTCCGTATATTCTCTTATCTTACCCCTTTTATAGTTCCAGATTTTCCGGTGCATTATTATATTGTATTCTTTTGGTTAAAAGATCTCTTTTCCCCTTATCTCAAAGCCAAATTCTAGTGTAGTGAGGCTGGCCCGAATTCGTGCTTGAGGTTTTGTGTCTCTGTGTTCTTTTGAGCTAAGCCATTCTTTTTATTATAACTTCTTTGCTAGTTCTTCTCTAATTGATCATCTCCTTCTCCATATACCACCCCTAAATTTTATTTAGGTTTCAATTGGCGCTTTTGCGTTTGCAACTTAAGTTGTTTCAATTGGCGCTTTTGCGTTTGCAACTGGAGTGGTTTCAATTGGCGCCCAACGTGGGGCCTCTTTTTTTGCACGTACTTTTGGCTTTATATCTTTGGTTTTTTTTTCTCCCACTTTAATTTCTGGTTGTGTACCTTTGGTGTTGTATTTTAATTTTCAGCTGTGTTCTTTAACTCTTGGTTTCTTAACTGCAACATTGGTTTTTGTATTTCAATATTTAGTTTATCTACATTCTCTATTAAGTATACCCGTAGTACCCTTGTTTTGCTATATTGTGGGTAGACTGAATAAATTGCTTTTTTTGATTAACTAAATATCCATATTGGATTAATAATAAATAACATAAGTATATATTAAAAAGGAAAATTATTTAAATATTTTAAATTTAACTATCTTAACACTATAAAAGTCCGGAGTAGCACCAAAGTAATTCACCACTGTCTGGAAGTAACATTTTTTTGAAATTTCTAGGTTTCTCAGGGATTGTAGCCGTACCTTGAGATCTGAGTTCACGACTGGATAAACAAGCAAACATTACTGGTAAAATAATTCAATTATAATAATAACCTGGAAACATAGAGTAAGTTAGACTTTACCTATTTTATCATAGTTTTCCTCATATATTTCCTGGTATATTTCCAAGTTGTATAAAATGTCTGCTTTCAAGGTAGAGCATCTGTTAGGTCCAGAATTAGAGTACGAGTTGAGAGTCCGGCACTTAAACGATCCATCTTTGACAACAGTGGAAAGGAAAAGGGTAGTGTTGCGTGGTGCATTAAAGCAAGCTGCAGCAAATCGAAGTTATGCTGTTCTGTCTGCTTCCCATCTTAATTTTAAGGACGAGATTGCGGAAATAGAGGTTACTCTTGCAGATCTGGTGGTCAAAATTGGTTCTTTTGTTGGTTCTCCTAGTGATACTGCCTATGCTCGCTATACTTCTCGCTTAGGTCATGTTGCAGCTAGAGTCCATCTGTTAGAAGCTACAACAGAGGAAGAGGAGGAAGTGAAGAGGTCTCTTAATTTCAGGGTTCTGATTCTGGAAGGTGAACTTGATTGTAAAGTGATTTCACAGGCACAGTCAACTCCTCATAATGCTAGTGTTTCAGTAAATCCATTTCCCTTCGTTAAGTCTGCTCCTATTCATAAATGGGGTGTCCATTTTTCAGGTCAAGATAATGAAAATGTTGTTAGTTTCTTAGAGAAGGTAGAATGTCTGCGTATAGCGCGTGGTAACAGCGAGGAAAAGTGTTACTCTTCTGCTGCCGATTTATTTAAGGATTCAGCCTTCACTTGGTATCTCAATAACCGAGGTAGTTTTGCTTCATGGCAAGAGTTAGTTGCGAAACTTAGGTCAGATTTTCTTCCATATAACTATGAGGACAATCTTCTTGATGAAATTAAGTCTCGAAAACAAGCTCCGCAGGAGAAGGTAACTATATTTGTAAATGAGATTGTTAGTTTGTGTAAACGGTTGGAGACTCCTTTGTCTGAGTCACATATCATAAGGATCATTAGAAAAAATTTGTTGCCATCGTATCATTCTAGTCTGGCACTTACAGATATTTCTTCAATTGCTGACTTAACGGAAAAGTGTAAGAAGTTAGAGGACGTTTTGTCATGGTCTTCTGACGACGTGTCTAGAGTCCCTATTCATCAGAATTTCAGAAATAATGACTCATCTTATTCTGATAGACCCAATTATTCACGGTCTAGTAATAGTAGAAATTTCAGAAATAATGACTCATCCTATTCTGGTAGGCCTAACTATTCTCGGTCTGGTAATGTCTCTTCTTTTAATTCGAAGCTTACCTGTTGGAATTGTTGTCAGTCAGGACATGGGTATTACGAATGTTCTGAGCCTAGAATTCGGTTCTGTTATGGTTGTGGACGTCAAGGTGTCCGTAAATTTGAGTGTGAATTCTGTTCGGGAAACGACAGAAGGGGTGGGTTGGCCCTGGCTCCTACTCCTCGTCAAAATACAGGGAATACAAACACTGTCCAAACTCCTCAAAACCAAGGAACCAGTTTCTCGAGTCTGGATGCCCAAGCTTCCACAAGCCAAACATCTCACGCTCTACCGAAAGACAAAAGACCGCAGAACGGCAAATACCAACCGAAGAGAGGACAACGTTAATTGAGCATGAACACCGTGATTCTTCTGTAGTTTCTTCAAGTAATCTCTTGTCGTCGTTTGTTGATTTAGATATAAACTCATTGTTAGTTCGAAAAAACAAGGATAATCGTCCATATCTTGAAATATCTATCTTAGGACATTCTTGTTTAGCTTTACTGGACACAGGGTCCAATATCTCTATTTTAGGTTCTCTAGGTCTGGAATTTCTCCAGAATTCAAATGTAAATATAGGAATAGATCAAAGTTTGCAAGTGACTACAGCTGATGGTCAAATTCAACCAATTTTAGGTCAATTCACTACTGAGATTTCTGTTAGTTTTTGTAAAAGAATGATTACATTCTTTGTTATTCCTTCAGTTAAGAATTCAGTCATCCTAGGTATGGATTTTCTGAAAACTTTTAATAGTGAATTAAATTTTACTGAATTTTCCTTATCTGTGTCTTCTTTCAATATCTCTTGTGTCAATGCTGTTAAAGATATAAGTCGACTTAATGCTCAGGAATTAGAGCAGTTAAATAGTGTCATCACATCATTCTCTTCTATCTCATCGAAAAATCAGTTAGGTCGAACTCATCTCATCGAACATCACATTGATGTTGGTTCGTCTAAGCCCTTCAGGCAATATCAATATCCCTTGCCTCAAGCCTGGCATGAAAGTTTAGTAAAGGAGGTAGATGAAATGCTTAAGTTAGGTATTATTGAGCCCAGTACTTCTTCTTTTTGTAGCCCTCTGTGGCTGACAAAAAAGAAAGATGGGACTTTTCGTGTCTGTTTTGACGGACGTAAACTTAACGGTATAACTATGAACAGAGATGCTTATCCTATACCTCGTATAGATATCATCCTAAGTAAATTACAGAATGCAAAATTTATTTCATCTATCGACTTAAAGAAGGCGTTTTTACAGATTCCTCTCAGCGAGGAGACTAAAAAGCTTACTGCCTTTGCAGTAAATGGCAAAGGATTGTATCAGTTCACTACAATGCCTTTTGGTCTTGTGTCTGCTCCTCAGACTATGTGTCGATTAATGGATTTGGTAATAGGTCCTGCTTTAGACCCATTTTGTCAATACTATCTTGATGACATTCTTGTCATTACTCCTGATTTCGAAACTCATATCTCTGTATTGCAGCAGTTGTTTCAGCGTTTAAAAGACGCAAATTTGACTATTAATTTGGATAAAAGCAGCTTTTGTCGTGACTCTATTAAGTTTTTAGGATATGTTGTAGATTCTCAGGGTCTTCGTACTGATCCTGATAAGATGTCAGCGATTCGGGATTTTCCTGTGCCTAAAAATACCACTCAGGTCCGTCGATTGTTAGGAATGGTTGGTTATTATAAGAAGTTTGTTAAGTCTTATTCGACCTTGTTGTCTCCTATCACAGATTTACTTCAAAATCGGAAAAAGGGACAAAATATTGTGTGGACTCCTGAGGCTAATGAAGCTTTCATTAAAATCAAGGAGGCTCTCACAAATTCTCCTGTTATGGTAGCCCCATATTTTACTAAGCCTTTTTATCTGATGACAGATTGTTCTAACACTGCATCTGGAGGTGTACTCTATCAAATGGTAGATGGAGAAGAACACCCTATAGCTTATACAAGCAAGAAATTAAATAAAGCCCAGAAAAATTATACTACAACTGAAAAAGAGTTGCTAGCTATAATTACTGGTATTGAACATTTCAGATATTTTCTTGAGGGTCGTTCTTTCACGGTCATAACGGACCATAGTAGTTTGGTGTGGTTACAGAATATGAAGAACCCATCTCCTCGTTTGGCTAGGTGGATTTTAAAATTGGCACAATATGATTATAAGATTATTCATCGTAAAGCTGCAGGTGTAGTAGTCGCTGATGCACTCTCTAGAACGTTCGATATTAATTTGTTAGATTTATCTTCCTTGCAACCAGATGACTGGTATCGAAAAATGTTGTATGATGTACAGAATGTACCAGGTAAATTTCCTGATTTTAAAGTTGAACATGGTGTTTTGTATAAACATGTCTTAAGTTCCATGGATGCCCTTACTGGAATGTCGGATTGGAAGATAGTCGTTCCAACTCCTAATAGAGCAGAGGTTTTGGCCACTTTTCATGACCATCCTACTGCAGCTCATTTTGGGTTTTACAAAACTTTCCGTCGTATATCGGAACTCTATTACTGGCCGAAGATGCGTCAAACTGTACGTAGCTATATCGCTAAATGCAAAATCTGTGCTACATGCAAACCGACAAATCTTCCCCAACCAGGTTTAATGGGTAGTTATCGACGGATTGATTTTCCATTTCAACTTATATCTTTAGATCTCATTGGTCCTTATCCTAGGTCTTATAAAGGTTCTCAGTATGCCTTGGTAGTTGTTGATTATTTTACAAAATTTCCTTTGGTTCATACTATGTCTAAGGCAACTACTTCATCCATTATCAAGTATCTTGAGAATGAGGTTTTCTTAATTTATGGTGTTCCACAGATCGTGTCTTGCGATAATGGACCACAGTTCACAGCTAAGGCTTTTCGCGACCTCATGTCTAAATATAATGTCCAAAAGATCTGGTACAATGCGAACTATCATCCACAAGTCAGTCATACCGAAAGAGTTAATAAATCAATCGTGACTGCTTTAAGGTCATATTCCTTTCCTGATCAAAGAGCTTGGGATACTCATATCCACTCTATAGTACAGGCTATCAGGACTTCTTCTCACGAAATAACCAAATGTCCTCCATCTTATTTGATGTTTGGTCGTCATGTTCCTCTTTCTGGTGATTATTTTGGTACAATTTCAGAAAATGCCAATAACTTTCCCACTATATCAGATAAATTACACCGTTTAGAAGATATCCAGCATCTTCCTGATATTTATGTGGATGTTCGCAAACGTTTGAAAGCATCTTATGCTAGAAATAAATGCCATTATGACTTGAGAAAGCGAGAGTTATCCTTCAGAATTGGAGATTCTGTGTTGAAAAGAAACTTTGTCAAATCTGATAAAGTGAACTTTCAATCAGCCAAGTTATGTCAGAAGTACATACCTTGCACAGTTATTAAGGTCATTTCTCCTTTAATTTATGAGTTGAGGGGAAACTTCCACTGGCAGGAAACTAGGAAGGTTTCATGTCAAAGACTTACTGGAGGACAAGACAGTAGGTCCACATAACTTGTCAGATAATTTGGATTCTTCATCTTCAGATGAAGATTAACTGGTCCCTTATCAATGCTGTACCAGTTTGGTTGTTTAAGATCGGTTTATCTATTTTTGTTTACCTGGCAAAACAATAAGAGTAGTGCTATTTTGCCTTCTATTTTTTTATCTTATCTTAATGTTGGTTATTATCTTAGTTTATGGACTTGTTAATTTTGTTGTTTGTTTTCTCTTAAAAGTCCAACTGCATATCATAGGAGTACAGGATGGATATATGGGAATTTCCCCATCTTGAGTTCTGAGTTGAATAGATATTTACAGGGATAATGCGGAAAACATTCCAAATATTTTCTTTAATAGTGTTGTATGGTTTTGTGGACCATGGCCATAAAGCTTATGCATTCATATTCACTTACTGTGTCGGTGTTTTAGCGTGGGTTCAGGATTGATCACCCTGGATGTGTGCCCTCACTTGGCTCAGAAATATATCAATACATATTAGTTGTTCCTTGAGTGTCTCTTAGGTTGAAATTAGAATGTGTCATTTAGAATTGGATCGTTCTGATATTCAGCAATAAGTAAGTCTGTTTAACTTGGTTTGTTATCTCCTATGTTGTTATCTTCTCAAGAATTTGAGTTTAACATATCTTAGTATCTTGAGTTTGTACCTGTCTACCTACCATTCGTACGGATTGGTAGATGTGAGTTTATCTTTACCTTGAGTGTACCTTTATCTTTACCTTACTTGAGTTTATCTCGTACCTTTACCTTAATTGGTTTATCTCATACCTTTACCTTAAGTTAGTTATCTTTACCTTTACCTTGATAAGTTTATTTCTTATCTATATCTTATGAATATATATCTTATCTTTATCTTGATTGTGGAGTCCTAAAAATCTGTCCTTTACTGTTCTTGTCGTGAGTAAAGAATTGGACCACGTCAATAGTACAGTTTGGGTATTACAGTTAGGATCTCTTTTACCTTTCCTTCTACCAAGTGTATAGCTGGTAGAAGTGAGTTTTGTGCATATCCTCTACCATGAGTAGATCTGGACTTGCAATTATCTTTTACCTTTTGTGCATATTCTTTACTACGAGTTGGGATTGCAGTTAACTTACTTATTTTTTTTTTAGCATACCCTATACCATGAGTATAGTGGGCTTGCTAGTATCTAGGCTTGCTAGTGCCTTTACCGATTGTGTGTTTTTCCTACCGCTGCTAAAGCAAGTAGATGTATTGAATTATCTTTTACCTTGAATTTTCGAATATGTTGCTGATATCCAGAACCATATCATATAGATGTTTAGGTTTGTAGTAATATATTTTCAACTAGTCCTAATAAATTAAGCCCTCATTGAACTCTTGGGTGATTAATAGAATCTGTTCGCTCTAGTGTCAACGTTGGGTAAACTTGATAGGACTTTGTTTGAGCTTGTGTTGTGAATGGTTCTTGGTCCTATCTTTTAGAGGTTGTTAACACACCTCAGTAGTGTAGTTTATTAATAGTTTTACTAATACTTGGAAATATAGAATTTAAGTATTGTTGAAGGTTAATTTACTCTATATAAGGTTGAATTGAATTATATTGAATATATTGGCATTGAGATTGATATTGCTATAAGGTTATTGAATTATATTTAGAAAGTACCTAAGTGATTGGGTTATATGTTTTTTTTACTTTTCTTAATACTTTGTCTAAATAAATTAAATTATTTTAATTTTTTTTTTGGTAAATTACGCATTATTAAATAGATCACATGCTGTCTGTCTACTGTACGTCTGTCAGTGTCATTACTTTTATCCCATCTAATGAGTAAACAGTGTGGCTGATAAGCTCAAAATCCTTGTGGTTGACACCACAACGTTTCGGCTTCATCATATTCATTGTCTGGTTTGTCTTTAAGGCTAGATTGTCCTAGACAATAAAAAAAAAGGAAACTTCTGGTAAGTGGAAAGTTTTCCTTTTTTTTTTCTGGAGTTGAGGGAGGATGTAGCAGTCACAACTGCTAACATATAATTAATTAATATAATTATTATTAAAATCCTAAAACCCCTCAGAATCCCGTTTATGAAACGTTTATGGGCAATAGACGAGACGATGCGCAAACTAAAATGAGCAGGAGGTGCTCGGCGAAGGTCAGTTTTGGCCAACAACTCAAGCAGAGAGGTGTATTTCTCCAAGCCTTAACCGGCATTTTTTGTCTTTAAATCGGGTAGAAAATCTGGGATTGGATTTAATATTTTCCCCGAACATCAAGGGAGAAATTAGAACAGATGATAAAGAATCTTGATTGAAAAACCGACTTCCAAATCTATAGAAATGAATATTTAAGACCCGGCTTCCAAATCTACTGAAATAATTATTTAAAATCCAGGTGAGCAATTAAATCATTTAGTTTAATAGGCCTATCATTTTATTGATATTTTCATTGTCTTTTTAAATATTAAAAGTGTAAAATCCGAGTTTTCTCATATGTATCATGTGGCCTTGAGCCTAGATCGTCAATTTATCGGACACCTAATTAGTTTTTCTGTTTTTTTGTATACCTACTCGATATAAAAAGTTTCATGCCTGATTTACTAGATATTCTTTAAATGCGCAGACGCAATAAATAGACAGGATGACAGTCAGCTGATAAAATAAAATGTTTGTTTTTTGTGGTAATTCGATGTAAGAGTATGTGTTGACAGTCATCTTTGGGTGCCTTGATGTTTCTCTAAATGTTATTTTTTGTAGATTTCACCCGATTAGGATAACGTTTAATACTAGAATTAGTTTAACCAAACACCTAATTCAACCCATTGGAAACCAGGAACCGATTGTCTCCAGAACCACAGCGTTCCTCTTCATTCGTTTTTTTTTTAAGCCAAAAGTACGTGCAAAAAAAAGAGGCCCCACGTTGGGCGCCAACTGAAACGACTCAAGAGGAACGCTGTGGTTCTGGAGAACCACAATTGAAACCACTTCAGTTGCAAACGCAAAAGCGCCAATTGAAACAACTTAAGTTGCAAACGCAAAAGCGCCAATTGAAACCTAAATAAAATTTAGGGGTGGTATATGGAGAAGGAGATGATCAATTAGAGAAGAACTAGCAAAGAAGTTATAATAAAAAGAATGGCTTAGCTCAAAAGAACACAGAGACACAAAACCTCAAGCACGAATTCGGGCTAGCCTCACTACACTAGAATTTGGCTTTGAGATAAGGGGAAAAGAGATCTTTTAACCAAAAGAATACAATATAATAATGCACCGGAAAATCTGGAACTATAAAAGGGGTAAGATAAGAGAATATACGGAGATGCCTAGGAAAATACTAAAATGGGCGCCAGCTAATTTCTGAAGGAAATTAACAAAAAAATAAATGAAGTTATGAACAACAAGGAATAAAGTACTATTGATTTAATACCCTGTAATAATGTTTAAAAAACCGAAAAGACACTATTGACCTTGTTCTGCTATATTATAATTGTAAGCAGGAACTGAAATAAAAGCAAAACTACTTGTAACAAATATATTTATATATATATTAACAACTATTGCTGTTATTTATTAACAACTAACAAAACTCACCTATATATATATATATATATATATATATATATATATATATATATATATATATATATAGAGAAAATAATTACAGTAGTGGGGCTACGGTATGCGAGGACCAAAAAGCCACGACAAAATTAGATATCCCCACTACTGGGCCAAACGAAAAGGTGTATTAGTAAATCTATAATCTAAGTCCATGGGAGAAGCGAAATCTTAACACTAAGGTTAGTTACGAAAGTTAAATCCTAGATAGGTAAGGTAGGGAATATAAATACTAAAAAAAAACCGTGACGGTTATACAAAAGAAACTACCTTACCTAACAAATATACGACTAATATGTGTCGAAGCAGCTAAACACCAGATCTATGTGTAAGTGTTATGCTTACACACAGATGCTGGGAGATATCTAAAGTGATCAAGTGTGATGAGTATGGCCAACAGACTCGGAAAGATATATATATAATTTTTAAAAACCCTGATACATAAATTGCTTCCCTTCCCTTTTAAAAACCGCTATACAAAAATCATGAACCCCTTCCCTAACAATGAATCTAATTTAATTAATTAATAACTATTTACTAGTTAGTTACTAGTAATAAGTACTAACCTTGGTATATGCATATACAAAGTTGTAAATTACAAGAAAAACCTTAACCCTGAGAAACTAGTTGTTACTGTCTGTCACAACACTACAGCGGTCCTGGATAAGTCCCCTGAAGACTCTGACGATCCTTGAGGCTCCGAAAAAAAAAAACGAATGAAGAGGAACGCTGTGGTTCTGGAGACAATCGGTTCCTGGTTTCCAATGGGTTGAATTAGGTGTTTGGTTAAACTAATTCTAGTATTAAACGTTATCCTAATCGGGTGAAATCTACAAAAAATAACATTTAGAGAAACATCAAGGCACCCAAAGATGACTGTCAACACATACTCTTACATCGAATTACCACAACAAACAAACATTTTATTTTATCAGCTGACTGTCATCTTGTCTATTTATTGCGTCTGCGCATTTAAAGAATATCTAGTAAATCAGGCATGAAACTTTTTATATCGAGTAGGTATACAAAAAAACAGAAAAACTAATTAGGTGTCCGATAAATTGACGATCTAGGCTCAAGGCCACATGATACATATGAGAAAACTCGGATTTTACACTTTTAATATTTCAAAAGACAATGAAAATATCAATAAAATGATAGGCCTATTAAACTAAATGATTTAATTGCTCACCTGGATTTTAAATAATTATTTCAGTAGATTTGGAAGCCGGGTCTTAAATATTCATTTCTATAGATTTGGAAGTCGGTTTTTCAATCAAGATTCTTTATCATCTGTTCTAATTTCTCCCTTGATGTTCGGGGAAAATATTAAATCCAATCCCAGATTTTCTACCCGATTTAAAGACAAAAAATGCCGGTTAAGGCTTGGAGAAATACACCTCTCTGCTTGAGTTGTTGGCCAAAACTGACCTTCGCCGAGCACCTCCTGCTCATTTTAGTTTGCGCATCGTCTCGTCTATTGCCCATAAACGTTTCATAAACGGGATTCTGAGGGGTTTTAGGATTTTAATAATAATTATATTAATTAATTATATGTTAGCAGTTGTGACTGCTACACTCTTCTCAGAGTCATCAGATCTCACCGTGTCAGATGTATCTATGAATAAAGATAATGATTTTGGAGTAAATGAGGAAGAAAATATTATTGCAGATATTGTTGAGATTAAAATTGCACAATAACAATATTGATGAACCAAGTATTACCGAATGGACAAAAATAAGTGAAACTTATATAACCACATTTCCAATTCTTTGTAAAAAAGAAACAGTTTATAATATTTTAGATAATTCACAAACATCTTTAGATTGATTTCGATTATTAGTTAAAGATTTTCCAGAAACTAATGACGATACAGATTAGAGATCTCCATTTAAAAACTGGAACTGATTACTTCCGATGAAATGTTTAATTAGTTTGTTTGCATCGTCTTTATGAGAATTATTACTATTTCATAAGGGTAACATTATTAGTCTAAGAGAAAGAAAATTATTTACATTATTTTCTTAGTTCAGTGATGACTTGGGAAATAATTTTACTCTAGTTAAATTTTTGGCATTTCATCGATAATACTAATGACAGTTATGACATACATAATTTAATAAATTAATAATAATACAGATAATAATAATAAAGACAGAAGAGAATGATAACTACAAGCTATACTGGGACCGCACTGTGCTCACAGATCAAACAGTGGCACATAATAGACCAGATCTCATAAGAAACTAAAGAGACAAATAACACTAATTGATGTGGCGATTATCAACAACAATAATCGTCGTGTTAAACAAAACGAAAAGATCGCTAAGTACAAGGATCTGGAAATTTAAATACGAAGACAGTGGAGAATGGAAAGTACCCAGACAATACCTATTATTCTCTCTACTACTGGAGTCATTTCGAAGAACATCCTAGAAAACATAAGAAAGCTAGGTCTGAATGAACATCTCTACAAGACTATACAGAAAGCTGTACTTTTTTCAACGTCCAGATGTGTTCGAAAATTTTTGGGAGACACTCCAGCATACCAAGTCACCTAGGGCTCGATAACACGGAAAGAGTCCTACCAGAGCTGAATACTTTTAATACTGTAGGTATCTGGAATGAGTGAATTTTCCCCTTAGAGGGAGTGTAAGCTGTATGGCTAAATCTGGAATAAAGACAGATAATAATACCAAAGGCAGATTGAATACATAAACCTCTTCTAAATTATTGAATCTAAACTAAAGAATTAAAAAAAAACGGTATAATTCTCGGTAAAAATTTGGTCATAGATCAATAAATGATCCTTGGAGAGCGCGTTTATTATTTGCACAGTGTATACAAAAACATTTAAAGTATGATTTAATGATCTATACATGATGTAGTCTTAACAAATATATATTTCATTTTTAACTTTAGACTGGTAAAGGTGATACTGTGACAGGAAAACCCAATGTTAAACACATCGTAAATTCGTTGATGGAAGAATATTATGAAAATGGACACAATCTCTCCTATAACTTTTAAGAATAAAACAAGAATTTGCGAACAATAGGGAAAACACAAAAAAGGTTTGAAAAATGTTCTGTCACACAAACTCAAGCAAGTTGAAATCACGAGAAGACAACTGGGATCTAATAAAGTTTTAAAATGAGCTGACAAAAGACTAGTTTTAATGCTTACATTTGAACTTTATAAATGTATCTTGTTTGACTTGGGTAAAAAGAAAAATAATACACAGGTGTTGACACCATAGGCTATGTCATTAATTTAGATTTAAACGAACGATATTTTTGTTCTGTGCGCTATGAAGGTCGTCCGTGTTGTAAAAAGTCTAACGCGGTACCGATAAGTAGTTACGAATTTTGAATAGTTATGAATTGTAATTAAAATATTTTTTGTAAACTAGAATAAATTTGAAATTTGTTTTTGTCGATGATGGCGTATTAGAGGGAACAGTAATGTTTACTAGCTTCTACTAGTTCTAAATGATTCGTACACAAAAATCGAAGAAAAGTTGGAAAAACCAGAACTAAAAATATTATTACACAGTTGCCAGGTGTAAAAGATGTTGCCAAGGAAACTAAAAGAGTATTGGATTATTGTAAACTTATTTTCTCCAATGAAATCATTTAGTATATTAGAGATTGCACCAATATAAAACATTAAATAAATAGACTTACTAGAAACGTGAAACATTAAGGACCTACAAATTTTGTCGAAATGAGTGCATTTTTTGGGCTTTTTTGTATCTTGCTAGTGCAAAGATATTCCAGTAGTCAGAGACGAAAATGCCACCAAACCTCTAAAAAACGAAAAAGCTAAATTTTGCCGAAAATATTAATTTTGGGACCACAATAAAGATGCACAAAAGTTTACCACTTTCACTCTTGAGCTACCTTCTTAAACACCCCTCGCAGGGAGGTAAAATCGCAAAAAAATCAGTTTACCAGGAATCTATACACCGTAAAAAAATATTTCAAATAAAAAATGTAGCCAAAATGTTCAACAAAAACGTTTATAAGCATTTTTTGTGTAGAATGAACCGTTCTCTTAGAAACAACGCTTGAAGCGACCGTCGATTTTGCATGTCAGTTATGTCATTGCAATCAATGTTCAATAAAATTTGTATCAGCTTGACGGTAAAAATTCAACATCTTTTGATTTAAGTGACTTGTCGACATAAATCGATTAAGATCAAGATGCGTTTTAAAGATAAAGAGTTCAGCTTTCGTATGCAGTTTTTGTATTTTGCCTGCAATTAAATTTAGATTTTATAGAAGTGTTAAATAAATAACCGTGGCGCGATTTTTACCATTTTGTATGATTCTCACGAGATAAATACAATATATCCCTTTTTATTGACTGGCCACTCTAAAGTTTAATTACTAGAGCCTAACCTTTCAAATCTATAGCATGAAATTTTAGTTTTGAGTTTTGGCGACAAATTAGACGTATTTGAAATATGCTAAAAAACGCTGGATTTAAACATTCGCACAACAAACAATTTAAAACATTTAAAACTTGTTTTTGATATTACCCTAGTTCTTTTAAAAGAAAAAAAAATTCTGCAATAAACTGCACCCAAAACCGTGTTCTTAAATGCTTTTTCCGTGACGTGTGATCGTTTGTAAGATAAAACATTAAATTCTGCATTTTTTACTTATATTTCAAATGCATTATATTTGTTACCACAACTGAAAATTGAAATTTCATGTAATATGTTTTAAAGAATGATCCCTAAAAATAAAAATTTTACTACAACTGGTTAATGAAAGTGATCAATTTTCATTCAAAATTCAGAATCGCGCCACGTCAATTAATTTAACATCTTTATAAATACTAAGTTCATTCTCAGCAAAACACAAAAACTGCATATGAAAGACTCTTTGCTTTTAAAACGCATCTTGAGTTTTGTAGATAAGACATTTGGATCAAAAGATATCGAATTTTTTCGTCGAGCTGATACAAATTTTATTGAACATTGATTTCGCGTGCGTAACTGACATGCAAAATCGACGGTCACTTCAACCGTTGTTTCTAAATGAACGGTGTCATTCTATAAAAAAAATACTTATAACCATTTTTGTTAAGAATGATCTCAGCTACATTTTTTATTTGAAACATTTTTTTCTACGGTGTGCAGATTCTTGGTAAATCGATTTTTTTGCGTTTTTATCCCCTTGCGAGGGGGTTTTAGGGAGAAGCCCGGGGTAAAAGTGGTAAACTTTGTTGAATCTTCTTTAAGGTCTCAAAATTAATATTTCCTCCAAAATTTAGCTACTTCGTATGATTTTTAGCGTTCAACTCTCCGACGACTGGTCTAAGAGAGCACAACATTTAAATACTTCTGGACTTTGGATTCTGGACGAAACAGCTCCAGAATACGTTGCTGCTACTATTTCATAAGGTCATTTCTACATCCTAGTACAAGATATTAGATTTAATAATATCGAATCTAGAATACAAAAAGCCCAAGAAGACCATTTGGCACCTGTGCGATGCGTTTTGTAAATGCTTTGTAAGAGTAAATGCTTGAGGATTTCAGAGCAAGGTAAAAGTTTCGCCACTATATTTAAATATAATACATATGTCATAAAAACCTACGCTGGTGTAGACTCAAAAATGTTTTATACACACACTACTAAAATTTAATATGCAGGTAAATAGCCCACTGGCTCGTATAAACTAAATAAAGATGTCCATGGTGTTGTTATAAGACTTTTGAGCTATTGTAGTGGTAGGTACTAAACAAAATGTATCTACGGACAACTATTTAACCCTTGGCCCGAAACATTGGTCTAACGGACCACAGCGAAAGGATAGTCTGCTAATGGCGGCAACAGTGTAGGCCACATGCACTGTCCTTTTAAATACCTTCTTAATAGTGTAGAACAAGCATAGTTCTGCAGTATCGTAGCGATCACTTTAGTGTTCACATCGTATTAACAGTAGTTTTCAAAACGTGTAAGTCTAGTAAGCCAGGTGTTTCGAATTGCAGTGTTTTTATGATAGGTCTAGGAGGCCACTTGTTACGGATTGTGTACTGATAAACAATAAAGTGTTTCATATTTTTTGTATAATAAACATAATTATTCTGAAAATTTTTAATTTTGTAGATATAATGGATAGAGCAGGACCTAGCGGAACTGGCCGTAATAAAACAGTAAATCTGGCTGACCCAGATTTTGAAAATAATATACAAAGATTACTACTTGCCGACGATCAAGATTTATTTTTATCAGTGACGAGGACATGAGAGATGTAATTCGGCAAAGTGAACCCTCTAGCAACGAAGAATCGAATTCAGATCACGAACTTTTGGAATTAGATGAACCGTCGAATGATTTACAATCCAGAACCGACTTTTTACAAGTAGAAGGGGATGTGAACATATTCAAAGGAAAAAATGGTTTTCAGTGGCAGAAAAAGGAGCCTCTGAGAAATACAAGGACACGAACACATAACATTGTCAGAGAATTACGAGGCCTAACAGCGGTAAGCAGGACTCTGGGAAATAACCCTTCTAAATCAGATATTTGGAAGTTGTTGATTACTGATGAAATGTTGGAACAAATTGTAACATGGACAAACCAAAAAATTATTATAATGAGAGAAAAGTTATCTGATTCGACTAATACATCAAACTACAGAAGCACAAATATAGTTGAGTTGAATGCTTTGCTTGGGCTTTTTATGCTATCTTCAATTATAAAATCTTTTCATAATGATATGCTTCAACTGTTTTCTAAAGATTTTTTGGGTTGGCCAATATTCAGAATGACGATGTCTTTGAAAAGATTTGAAATACTTTTGTCGTACCTTAGATTTGACAATAGCATGGATCGCGAAGAGCGGAAGAAAACTGATAAAACAGCGCTATTTCAAATAATTTTAATAATTTTGTGACTAATTGCCAGAGGCTATACACGTTGTCAGATTGTGTAACTGTGGATGAGATGCTACTTTCATTTAGAGGTTACTGTGGTTTTCGAATTTACATGCCCAGTAAACCTGCGAAATACGGCATAAAAGTAATGTGCATGACAGATGCTAAGAGCTCGTATTTATTTAATGGATATATATACTCAGGGAAAGATTTGGATGGTGTTGGACTTTCAGAAGAAGAACTGAATCTTTCCAATCCCGCTCAATGTGTCATTCAAATATCCAAACCAATAGAGGGCTCTAACCAAAATATTACTACTGACAACTATTTTTCTTCAATGGAGTTGGCCACAGAGTTGCAAAAACGCCACCTCACGTATGTGGGTACAGTAAAAAAATAAGCGAGAAGTTCTTTTGGAATTCCAGGCTAAAAAATGTAGGGAAATTGGTACAACACTCTATTGGTTCTCCAATGACATAACCTTGATATCATATGTACCAAAAAAAAATAGAGAAATTCTTTTATTATCCTCTATGCATCACATTAAAGACAATGAATTAGGAAAACCAGAAATAATTAACAAATAACATAATAACAGTAAAAAATCGGGAGTTGATGTTTTAGACATGAAGTTTGCCAATTATAGTGCAAACCGCCGGACAAGGCGTTGGCCTTTAGCCAGTATTTCATACACTTATAAATATAAGTTCAGTCCACAGTTACATCCTTTATCTTTGTTACAAAGATAATAATTTACTTCCAAGTGTTAAATTTGTAAAAGATTTGGTCTTTGAACTAATTCAGCCTCGTCTAAGGCAAAGTCTTGAAACAAATCTTCCCCGAGATCTTAGAAAGCAGATAGAGATTTTTTTGGGAAAAAATCCCGAAGTGCCTGTCGAGTATATCGGCGACAATGTTCCAGATGATAAGCTTCCCAAAAGAAAATTGTGTAGCATTTGTCCATCATCAAAAATGAGGAAGACAAATTATAAATGTGTGCGTTGCTCAAACGCTATTTGTTTGGAGTGTAGTAGAAAGGTTTGCGTTACCTGTCTTCAAAATTAGTAGGTAGCTGTAGTATATTTTTTGTTTTATCTAGAAATATATATGTTTGTTTACTTAATTTCGCCTAATAATATTGTTTTCTATATTACACATTTTGTTTTATGTAAGTATTATCTATGAATAAGTTTTTTTTGCTCGTTTATACCTAATACACCCCTTTATTATTTTGCTTTTCTATTCAAATGCTACATTTGTTTTTGATTTATTTTAATTTTTACCTATACTGGTCCAATAGACCACATGTTTTGCCTTAGCAATAAAAGTACTATGTTTCGGGTTAAGGGTAACATAATGTGTCTTTGGTTAATGATTTAATACATAAACACCGTATTACGTTAATCAGCACATAGAACAGAAAGATGCTTTATTATTACTTAAAATTATATAATTTTATGGACAAAGCTTACAAAAAGTAAAAAAAATAACAATAACAATAACAATTAAAAATTACTAAAATTACATTAATCGTAAATATCACAGAATCATAAAATAAAATATAATAAAATATACAATCCATTACAAAATTGAACTAAATTGCAAATTGCATAATAAAACCTCACGAACTTGTTTACGAATAAGTTTAAACTGCTGCATGTGACATCCAAAAATTAAGAAAAATATATAGCAGCATGTTGACTTAAGGAGTCGATCTCAGTAAATGCCTTTTTACTTCGTACATACCAAAACCTAACAAAAATGTGCTAATGCTGTCTACGATTCATGAAGATAATCACAGTCATTCAGAAAGTAGTGATGTAATGAAACCTTAAGTTAAAACATTCTATAATTTAAAAAAGGAGCTATTGATATGGTGGACAGGATGACGGCAGAATACTTGACTACGAGAGTGAGCAACCGTAAGCCCTTAACTGTTCTTTGCTTTGAACTCAATATTGCTGACATAAATTCACAAACTATTTACTTTAGCAATATAAACACCAAGCTTAACCGAAGAACATATTGTAACAGATCTTATCAAGCAACTAACGAAGTCCCAAATTATTCGTCGGCCAAGTATTATATCACTGTAAATTCAGCTAAGACAACAAATGAGCAATGTTGTGGGAAATTAAGCTATTCCACTTTCCAAACCTCGATGTTTCTTTTGTCCAAAAAGAAAAAAAACAAATTTACTCAGCACTGATGTCACACATGATTAAAACCTACATGTAAGGAGCATAATATATACGAAAGAGTTTTGACTTGCGCCGATTACATTAACAAAAGAAGTTTCCTGATGGTTTGTTAACGATTTTTAAATAAAATTTCTAAACAAATTGCATATGGTTTGCATTTATAACAGTGAGATTAAATTATATTTTATTTTACCCGCCTTCAATTTTCTAATAAATTTAAAAAGACAGTCAAGATTTGATTTCACGCACAAAGCGTCCATGTATCTGTTTATACGTATTTCGCTTTAATAAAGCTCATCAAAACAAAAACAAAATGCCGTCTATTGAACTGCTACATATTCACAGTTCTGCTCTACGGAATGGAAGCATGGACACTGACTGTTGCATCTATGAATCGGCTCGAAGCTTTCGAAATGTGGTGTTATAGGCGCATCTTACGTATATCCTGGGTTGACAGAGTTACTAATGTGGAGGTCCTGCGTAGAATGGGGAAAGAATGTGAAATTCTCATGACCGTCAAAGCTAAAAAGTTGGAATATCTAGGTCATGTAATGAGAAATCAAGAACGTTACGGCCTTCTCCAGCTGATTCTCCAAGGGAAAGTAAATGATAAGAGAGGACCGGGAAGAAGACGCATTTCCTGGCTTCAAAATTTGCGAAAGTGGTATAACACGACTACCACTGAACTGTTCCGCGCTGCAATAAGCAAAGTGAAGATAGCCGTGATGATCGCCAACGTCCGGAACGGATAGGCACTTTAAGAAGAAGAAAGCTCATCAGAACAGCTATTCATAGGCGTTCTCAACGTGAAAAATAAGTCTTTCCTGTCTTTAAGAAGCAACAATAAAATGGCTTCGAAACGGACGCAATAGCGACATCTGAGATTAAATCCGTAAAATAGTTTTGAAACACAATTCAGATTTCTGCCTTAATCTGAGCCTTCTAAAAATTGCAAGGCAAAGCAGACGTTGATAAAGATGTTAATAGATTTTTTTTAATTTATAATAAATATAATTAATACTTTTTGAGAAAAACCATACAAAATATAAAAAATTCAGCTAAGCACCAAACTAACTTAAATCAGCGACAATATTTGTTATAATATTACAGCGTGGAGGTTCAGGCCTGGAGGTCCATGGCTAATGATGACAACATTAGTATGTTAGATGAAATTTAACACGGTACCAATGGTAAGAATATCAGAAGCGGTACCGACCGCGGGTTAAAATTCATGGTTAGAAATACGACATAACAAAAAGAGATATCTAACTATATTACTCACCTTAAAGCACCCAAAAATTCATCTTTTATACCAAAGGAGTAAATCAGGTTTTGTAAATCTTCTGTGAATTTACAATACGCATATTTAAATAATAAAGGATCATTGTTCATCAACGTTAATGTCTCTTCTAGATTTCCAATGCAAAGGTAAGTATTAGAGAAGAATTGTAAACAGTAAGATCCATTGGTTTGGATCCAAATCATCAAGACGTGTTGCCCTGCGTTTAGGTTTAATACGAAACTACTTGTTCCTGTTGTAGAAACTTGCCCTACATAATCGTTTACCTTAAAAAATTTATAGTTAAAATAAAATATTTATTGTAATATAATAATATTCTAAATATTTAGACTTAGATAAAAGTTCCAACCAATCACATCGTTTGTAGTTAAATTTTTTATCAAAATTTATATTTTATAAAAACAAAGATTCGCGAAAAAACTCGTGACAAAAATGTTTTGAAAATTTGTTTTGATACTAAATTTTTCTAAAAGTTATCTCCAAAATAAATCCAGAATAATTATGTAATCGAGCTATAGAAGAGTAAACGATATTTTTAATCCGCATTGATAATATCGCACCCTCAGTGCAAGACTGCAGTAACTCAAAATTTTATGAAAATGAAGTAATCATGGAATTCAATTGTAAACATGCATATCTATCCCCTGTAAAACTTTAGTAACTTTCAAATGCTTAACCGGCTAAATATTACAACAACAACAGTTTAACTATTTTGCGTTTTTGTACGTAAGGTCCGTCCAAAACTGTCGTAATTCTAATGTAACAGAGTTACAACAGTTGTGCACGGAAGATTGCAATGGTTTTGATAATAAGCAATGAAAGGCATGAAAAATTAAGATATTTGTTATTTTAATATCTATATCTGTGGTGTTTAATTTGAATATACAGCGTGTCTACGTAATCCATTAACGGTCGAGACAATAAACAAAGATTTTCGAGACCAATCTATTCATGTAAGTTTTATGTCCTTTGTGTGACATTATATTTTCCATAAAATGTGTGCGATGTCGTTTGACCATTTATTTATTAGAATGAATTAAAAACACATAAATTAAGACTAATTATTTACAGCCAAAAAGTATTTTTTCTTATGAAAGTTTTACAAACAATTTTTCTACCTTTTTATGGCATTGTCATTACAAAGCTAAGGAATTGTGGCTATCAGAAACATGTACAGATATAGAAAGATTAAATTACCGCTAGCGATAAGCCGTTTTACTAGGTACCTATTTATTCTAGGTGATTTCTGATCTATCTGATTTCTTGGAATCTATTAAATGTAAAGTTTAATATTTCTTTTAAATACTAAAACTTTTAATCTAAAAAAATCATCACGGACTACACATAATATACGAGAAGTGCTACTTAAACTTGCCTACAAAGAGCAGCCAAAAATTCAAATGGCCAAAAAGTAAGATTTGGTAGACTTATGCCATTCGGGTATGATACCAGAAGCCCACCATAGTTTTTATAAAAATATTTTGGCCCAAGATGATATACGAGAAGAGGACAACAACTAACAGAAAATGTGTCTACACTTTTTACAATTTTCTCCATGTAAAAGTGTTGTAACTTTAAAATTCTAATACGAAATGTGTAGTGATTAACAATTTTCTCCGTGCAAAAGTGTTGTAACTTTAAAATTCCTAATTTTTTTAGCAATAATATTATTTTATTTAAATTTCTATTTTTGGTTAATGTAATATAGGCTGAAAATCATGCAAAATCATAATTAAATGTTAATTTTTCTAAAAACTTGTATCTTATTTCACCGATATTAGCACGAAAATAAACAAAATCGTCTTTATCTCGAAACTTACTTATTCTGACTTACTGTAGTCTTGCACTGAGGGTGCGATATATCGGTTAGTTGGGTGGGCCTGTGAAATTCTGTAGATCAGCTCTAAAAGTCGTATTTATTTTTATGATCAAATTTTATTTACACTCAAATTTATTTTTATGATAATTTTTTTTAATTAATTAATAGTTACATACTAATGACTTGTACTACATATATTTTTTGATCAAATGATATTTGTTTGCCAATGAACTTGCCAATGATTCTTCAAAAACTCAAAAATAAAGATTACAAAAGTGTAACGATTTTAAGATCTTAAAATCTGTATACTGCTTGGGTTACAAGCTAGTAACACTGAATTTCCTAACTTTTATATATACATACATATATATATATATATATATATATATATATATATATATATATATATATATATATATATATATATATATATATATATATATATATATATATTAAAATACGACTTGTCAGTGGAGAGTCGACATCTTTTACCGCTGCGCCTCATAAAACAGTTTGTTAAATCCCTCCAAAAAGACAGAAATTAATTAAAATAATTTTAAACATAAGTTTATAATACAGAATAATTTATTATATATTAAATAAAAAAAAACAGTTTCCAGAGATCGTAAAGACAAAATAGAAATCAAGTATAATAATATTGGATCATATATCAGAAGAGTTTTAGCAGATTAGGATTTTGCCAATACCATAACAGATCTCAAGAAAGAAGGATGTTGTGGAGAAATTTTTGGGTAACAATACCGATCCTTATTATAACAATATATTCATAGGGTAATTCTAGGAAAAATGGCGTACAAAATTTAGATCTTCGTAATATTCTTTTTTTTTTTAAATACAAAAACAGTGTAAACTATAAAGTTATGGAGCATTCAATGTATTTCAAAAGCCATCTTTCCTCTATTATATAGGAGAGATGACTCGCCACCTAAGCTGAGGTGGCGTGGTTATATTTATTATATATAAAAAACAATATTTTGGAAGAATATTCAAGTCTACATATTTTTAGTTTTACATATTATTCTTCCACACAGATCACAAAAGTTTACTTATTTTGTACACCCCTCATGCATCCAACGGGTACAATTGACGCACTGAATCCAGTCTTCGCGCTTAGTTGTTTTTTCATAATTTTCGCCGTAGCTAACACTTGTTGCTTCTTCTCCATCGCCGCTGAAAGAGTCGTCGTAAATAATAGATTCGTTTTCATAGTCTTCTTCAGAGGAAGAACCTTGACATTTCTTATTGTTTTTAGCGCTTGGTTTCTTAATTTTATGTTTTGACACTGTAGTAGTTTTCTTCTTTTTACGGTTAGTTTAAAATTTTTTTTTTTTTTATTAATATTGTCGCTCTCGGTTAATATAGTTGCAACTTACTTACTACTTTTTCTGACAGAAGTAACACTAGTTAATAAAGTTGTAGGCAAAATGATATCTAGTAACTTTCCTGAAGTCTCTTTCTTCGAATTTTACTTTTCTGTGATGACTGTTTCTGCAGTTGGAGGAGTAATATCTCTGGAACACTGCTTATGAATTGTTATTTGTACTGCTCGTACCCAAATAAGCGTATTCTGGAATTATGAATGGATCAAATGGAACAATACTAGTAGCTTTAAATGACTGTTTTCTTGGGACAAATTGTTATAATGAAATAATTATGTGACATAAATACTGTTGCACCAGGTGAAATACCTTTTTCAAATTCCGTTTTTTTTTGGTTTTTACCTTTAAAAATGCACACCGGTGGTATAAATTACCCCTTAGCGTTACATCATACGATTACTAAAATTGTTTCTTCTCTTTTCAACCTATGTTACTAAAGCAACATTTTGTGAATCATTAATTGCTACAATGTTCCCTATGTCGTCAATATTGTATATTGAACCAATTTTATTCATTAAGAAATGTTAGTTCAGGATATTTTTAAGTAGAGTAAAATAAGCAGAAATATCAGTTTCGTTCATTAATAGAGCTCTGGCAGCTAATACAACTTCAGATTTCCTTATTAAAAATTGCTTATTTCTTGGTAAAAATGATTCCAACCAAGGATAACCAGCTTTGAATATTTGGGTTCAACCAAGAATAAATTGGAGAAATCCACTCAAGACAAGACATTACATGTTCCAGTTTTGATTCTCTCTAGCTTGATTTATAATAATTTGAAATTCATTTAGTTTTGAACGAAATATAATCCTCTGTAAAAACTATTGTAAATTTGTCAGAAGAAACAACTAGTAGATTTTATTTTTGGCAGATTTGTTAGTACTTTTCATGTAGTAATTGAATATAATACTTCAAACTCAAATATTCTTTACTTAAGTTTTTATTGCGACTATAATGACTTTCACATCGTGGCCAAGAATCTATAACACGATGCACTGTTTGAATATTATATTGCAAGTATTTTTTGTTTTGTTTTTGTGGTTACCCCTTTGGTCTTTTTCGAAAAGAATGGTTCCCTCTCTTAGTTTATTTAGAATATTCTCCACCCGGTCTCTACCAATTCCGTGTACAGAAATAAAAACTTGTTTGTAAATTTTTAATCCCGTATTGTTTTCTTGAATACTATATTCAAAAGTGGATGTCGTTCTTGTATTCAATTTTCTTGTCTTTTTTACAAAAGATACACTTTTGCGTAATAATGCTACAGCCCTAATTTCGTACGGGTCGATCCACTATTGACCACATTTTCTCCTTAACCCAGATAATAGAAAAAAAGATGGCAAGGAATCAAGAGATTCATATGTTGTTCGTCGACCTACGGAAAGCCTACGACAGCGTTCCACTGAAGAACCTGTGGCAATCAATGGAAAGCACGAATATTAATATAGAATTAATAAAAGCCGTCAAAGTGCTATACAATCAACCAATAACAAAGATAAAAGCAGGGACACAAATAACAACAGGATTTATAACATCAAAAGGATTAAAACAAGGATGTTGCTTGTCTCAAAATATACCTCGAAAGTGCTTTAAAAAGATGGAAACAAAAATGCAGGACAATGGGGATACCGCTCACCAATACTATGGTATATACGCTTAACTTTGCAGATGATCAAGTAATAATGGCTCAAGAATATAACGATCTAAACTATATGGCACGAAAATTAATTGAAGAGTATGGTATATGGGGTCCAAAAGTAAATAAAAAGAAAACCGAATACCTGTGCATTGAAGCAGAACAAAAAGATCTCATATTAGACGATAACACTACGATAAAGCACTGCTGTGACTAGAAATACCTAGGTATCACTATTTCACAAGATGGAACATTAGACAAAGTCATAAGAGAGAGAAATACGTCAGGGATAAAAGCCATCACAATGTTAAACACCATTTTATGGGACCAATCCATCAGCAAAGAAAATAAAAAGAGGATATATGAGACTATAGTAAAAAGTATCACTTTATACAGCTGTGAGGTATGGCCACTGAAAGAAAGAACACTGGATTTTTGGAGAAGAGCCGCAGGAAGATCTAGAAGAGAAAGGATTACCAACGAACGCATTAGAGAAATAATGGGAATCAAACGAACAATCACAGATGACCTAACAACAAAACAACTTATCTGGTTCGGGCAATACAAAGAATGGACGCACAACGAATGCCAAAAGAAATACTAAAGTGGCAACCAGAAGGAAAGAGAAAACGAGGTAGACCGAGAAAAAGTTGGAGCGAAGGAATAAATAAAGAACTGAGAGAGAGGGCCATAGAAGAAGATCTATGGAACAACCGGTCTTAGTGGCGGTTGGAAATCGAAAAACGGCGGAGAACGTTATAAACCGACAAGTAGTAGTAGTAGTATGCTACAGCCCTTAGAGGGCCTCGACCTTCTCAAGCTTTCTACGCCATTCTATTCTGTCCCTCGCTTGCATTTTCCAGTTGCCGACTCCGATCTTCTCGGCATCTTGTGTTACCCCGTCCCTCCACCTCCGCTTTGGTCTACCCCGTCTTCTCATTCCCACGGGTTGCGCTGTTAGAATCTTTTTTATCATGTTTGACTCAGGGGCCCGGGCTACATGTCCTGCCCACTGCAGGCGGTTTCGCTTAATTATAGTGGTAATATCTTTACCACCAAACGTATGTTTGTAGATATTCTGCAGTTCAAAGTTATGTCTACGCCTCCATATTTCGTTCTCACAGAATGTTCTTAAGCTTAAAAAAATTAATCATTACCCCATTATTTTTAAATATCTATATTTTTTTTGATAATTTATTTTTTTGTTTCTTTTTCGTCCAGTGTTAGTAATATTTTCCTGCAACAAAAAACTAATTATAAGCACGTAAAATTTGTTAAGTTACACACATACCATGAGAAGCCGCCACCACAAGCAAAACCTGGTATCAACGATATTTCTAACGATAATAATTGCCCGACGATATTTCTCCTTCACTGAAATCTGGATCAGAATCTGACCCTTGAAATTGTTCCTGAGGTGAAGAAATATTAGCATATTCTGACATTTTTAATAACTTCAAGATCAACATAGCATAAGGCACATAAGGCACAAAATCTACAACGTATAAAGTACACTAAATGCAGTATAAAATGATGTCACATAATAGCTTGTTGGGAAGCTATTTTCTTGTGGCATTTTAAATTAATTACTTTTTAAATGGAAATAAGCCACAATTAAAGGTTAAAATACGTTTATTGACGTTTCAATTTCCACTTGAAATTGAAAATTGAAAAACTGGAAATTGAAACGTCAATAAACGTATTTTAACCTTTAATTGTGGCTTATTCCCATTTAAATAGTAATTAATTTAAAATGCCACAAGAAAATAGCTTCCGAACAATATTAAGAAACCGTTATGGGCCCAGCATTATTCAAAATTTTCGGAGATTGGAAATTCCATACAAGAAACTGGCACATTGTCAAAATTCAATTAAATTTTTACGAAGATGTAGAGACAACAACCTAACACAAAGAGCTTGAAGTTACGTCCAGCATATTCAAGCAGAAGGTTGAACAACATTCTACATAGAGCCAGCTTGTCCATGATCCGCGAAAGGTTACAATATCATAGATGTAATTTATTTTTTGTTGAACAAGATATTGTAAGTATTGAAGATTTGCTTTTCGATATGATATCAAATTCTGATTTTGATCAAATTATTTTTAGTTTATATATAGTATATAAAAATTCACATACTTATTCCCATTTAAATAGTAATTAACTTGTTGGCACTTTCCATGCGCTTTCAGTCAGCAATTTCTATGTGTAACTGTATGAATTACAAGTAAGCAATTTGCAATATCAGCACTTATCAAGTCAGTCGTATGAAAATAAAATCTGTTTGTAAAATCATATGATTGCCTTTATTTTCGCACATATTAGCAAATCATGTAAGATTAAAATACTTCGACGAATATTAGGGAAAAGTCTGTTGGATAGGGAGAAAAGCGAAAACATAAGAAGAGCATGCAATATATGAGACATAAATGGATGGGTGCAAAAACACGGAAACAATAGTGGAACGAACACATTAGTAGAATGGCAGAGGATAGGATAGTACAAATAGCACGAGATAAATCACCAAATAAACGAAGAAGTATTGGCAGACCAAAAAAAAAAAAGATGGTGCGATAATGTAATCAATTTAGGAGGCTAATATTGAAGAAAAAAAGGCTTTAAAGCCTACATACAAGAAGGAAGAAGAAAAATAATATAAGATTAAAAATAGGTTTTTTACCTTTCCAAATGCTAATGACGCCTTTTCTAGTTAATAACATTTTTAATCAGATCTAGATAACGCAGAGATTAAATAATATTATAGTCACTATTTATAATATATTTAAAGTTTTTATAAAAATAATTTAAACTCTATAATTGTTAAAATATCCTTACCTTTTGTGAACACCAACTAAATTTTGATATAACAATAGATGATTCAGGAATATCTCGTTTACTATAAGCTTGAACTTTTTTGTATACATCTGACTTAACAGTCTTTTCAGGCTCCATATTCTTCTTTATTCTTTCCAAAAACGTTGTTGGGCATGAACCACATTCAACTTCTTCTGGTTCAACTACCCTGATCACAGCTTCCTTTTGTTTTTCAATAAAAATAGAATCGTTTATCGTTTGACTAGAAATAATTATACTTACAGTAAAATATTGTAATGTTTATTTTAATTTAGGCTTCTGACATTAACGATAAAACAAGATTAATTTATAATTTTTTTGTATTCAATTGTACAAATATATTTATTAGGCAAGTTAATAATTTAACTTGCTCTTATAGTATAGTTTGACTCTTTCTTCTAAACGCTTCCAGAACCTAGTAGATTTTCCTCGACCACGTTAAAAGAGCTATAGATCGAGTCTTTGATCAAACGCATAATATGTTTGATCAGGGGCGTGCAAGGGCTTAGCATAATAATTTTTTTCTTGTTTTTATATTATTCTTTTATTCTACAAATAATATAATTTTAGGGCGCCCTCAAGAAACTGCGACTGTAAAAGCAAGGTAATCAGATAAATTGTCAATATTTCACTGATTTACAATACAATGATAATGTAATTTTAATAGCTGATACGATAGGTAAAATTAAGTTTTTAGAAAAATTTCAGAGGTAGAAAAATAGATATATGAAATTAAATTTTAGTAAAGCGAAGACTATGCAAATAACTTGTAAAACGCCTTGATCACAATAAGATTAAATGCGTTGGAATAAAGTAATAAAGACATGTTTTAATAACTTTATAATAACCATAAAATCACAAAAGTAAAATGACCAATTAGATCTCCAGGGCATTATTCATCAATTAACGCTATACATTTAAAGAAGAATAATTAACTATTTTACATTGACGAGACTACCATACAATACAACTAAAAGATAGATTGCATCAGAAGAACCTTCTTTCCAGATTAACAAAAAAAAAATAAGCCCTAGAGACCTTTAGACCTAGTCGAAAACGGAAAAGAAAACTCTACACGAAAAAATCAAATGAAAATGGCTACAGAATCTGTCAACTCGCAGAAACACTAAATATGACTTTCCTATCGACCAAACTTGAGCATCCAAGGTAACATAAGTTAAGGTCAGTTGAAAGATGGCAAGAAGAATGGAACAACACGGAAGATGTGGCACAGTGGACGAAAATGCTGATCCCGAACATAAGAGATTGAGTGGACTGTGGCCACAGGCGACTGGATTATTTCCTTACGCAGGTGCTCACAGGACACGGGTGTTTTAGGGCCTACCTCTATAGGATTGGAAAGGCTGATACAGATGAATGCCTATACTGTGGATACTCGGACACTGTGACACATACGATGTTACGATGTTAGATTACAGCAGATGGATAGTAGAAAGGAACAGAATGGAGAGAGAGACAGGTGTGAATTTTGTTACAGTGAGAGAAATGATTGAGAGAATGATTGAAAATAAATTAGTTTGGACTAATATACAAAGCTATATCCGTGCAGTGATCAAGAAAAAGGAAGAGGAAGAAAGACTGCTGGACCAACGCTAAAGGTAAGAGTAAATGATGCTGAAAGGTGAAGCTAGAAAAGTGGGTCACACTGTATGAGTTTGAATGCGTGAGTTAGACTGTGGGGAAGGAGGAAATGCCCATCTGGGAATGATGAGTGTCTTCTACGCGCTACCTGGAACGAGACAGGGAGCCTCCTTGCTGATGAGTGTGGATGTGTATGAATGGAGAATGAATGAATAAAGGTAGTGATTCGAAAGTGATGCCGGCCTTACAGCGGCCATTCCGCTTCCGGATCGCTGGATGACAGAGGAGTGTCTGGTTTAGCAGGTAGGCATTCGGCGTAGACTCGGCGACGAGACGACGAGTGGGCATTTTAAAGTACTTCGGGAACTGTCGCCAGAGTACGAAGAACGAATCCTGCACAAAAGTTAGTCAGGCGGCGTCATGGACTGAGATGTCTTTTGAAGATTCCAAATCCACCACGTCCTAGTAACCAAAAAGTTAGTACAAAAAATACTGGACACCGGTTTTTACAAAGGACAAACACGGACACGGACCACTTGCTATTAATATTAAAAATGAGCGGGCTCAAATTAAAAGATATATATATCAAGCTAAAATAAACTTTAATAAATGGAACCTAGAAGCATTATTAGAGATTGACATAAGAGAAAAATATTTTAACAACAGATGAGTGAAAATATATCCAACCTTATGAGGCAACCCACGAATATAAACGAAAGATGGCAAGAATTAAAAAACAAAATAAATGAAACAACAAATGAAGTAATAGGAAATAAAAAACAATAAAAATAAATACAGACTGGTATGATTAAATCTGCAAAATAGAGAGAACACAAAAAATTCTACCGGAATAACATGTATCAACGACCTATCAGAACAAAATTGGTAAGAATACAAATTAGAAATAGCAAATAAAAAATACAAAAGACAGAAAAAATCATAAAATAAAACAATTTTACAAAAAATCAAAGCAACAAAAATACGCTCGATATTAAAACAAGAGGACTAACAAACTAAAAAGGAGAAACCATAATAAACAGATCAGCAGAATATCGAAAAAATATTACAAATAATGCTGTTCACTACGGAGGAAATACACTACGATAAATAAGTTAGACCAATAGTACAATACACCGATGAAACAGAAATCTGTACAAAAGAAGAAGATGTTAAAAACCTCCGAAACGGAAAAACAGCAGGAGAAGATAAAATTAAAGGGAGGAATTAATAAAATACGGAGGAAAAAAAATTACACAAAAAAATAAACAAGCTAATAAAACAAACATGGACACAAACACGCTCCCAGATGATTGAAACAGAGATATTATGGTGCCTATTTATAAAAAAGGAGATCGGGAGATGTGTGAGAATTGAAGAGCAATAACTCTATATAAATACCACATACAAAATTCTAGCACACATACTATGTATGAGATTTAAATGACGCGCTGAATGAATATTAGGAGAATATCAGAATGGGTTCAGACCGGGGAGATCAACAATTATTAATTCCACACATACAGTGGACCAAATAATTTAGAAATCGGGAGAATATAACAGAGATATACACGTTCTATTTATATTTTTTAAAAGCGCTTTTGATACAATTAATCTAAAGAAAATGATGAAAGGGCTAGAGCATCTTGAAATCCCAGAAAAAGTAATCCGTGTCCTAATAGTGAGTAAAAACACAGCAAAAATATTAGTTTCAACACAACTTTTAAGAAGATCAAAGTACGCAAAGGTATGAAACGAGGTGATTCTATCTCCCCAACACTATTTAACTCAATATTAGAAGCACTAATAAGGAAACTTCGTAAACAAAAACATTATCACAGATCAATTTCAAGTAATAGCATATGCTAATGATCCAGTCATCATAGCAAAGACAAAGATGACACTTATAAGATCAATTAAAAAATTAGATAACGAAGAAAAGAAAATAGGGCTACAGATAAACCAGCACAAAACAAAATACAAAACGGTAGGGGCGGACGACACAGCACCTCAGAAATATTTCATCACACAGAACCACTAATTTAAAACTGTATCCACCTTAAGTCGGAACTAACAACAGGAAAACCAGAAAATAGAGAACAGTGGAAAGAATTCTGAAAGGAAAAACATATAAAATAAATATAAACATGCTGAAAAGCAAGACTCTAACTTAAAGTACAAATATGAACCTACATAAGACCTTAATAAGACCTGCTGCTACATATGGGATGGAAACAACGACGATTAATAAGAAAAAGGAAGATAACCTACCGAAATTTAAATATATGTCCCTAAAACCTCATTTTATTACTTCTCATTTAAAAATTTCCTTGAATCCGTTAACAACTTTAAATTTTATGCGAGTCCTTTCAATCTAAATGTATTTGGGGATATAAAGAATAAACAGTGAGGTGATCGGTCCATACGGTGAAATAAACCTGAATGACAATGGAGAAAGGCTGATCCAACTGTGTCAGAGTCATACTCTGAGAATTATGAACGGCTTCTATAAACATAAGGCTATTCACAAATACACATGGGTACAACATACAAGGAATCTAAAATCGATCATTGACTATGTAATAGTCAAACAAAGCACTATCTTAAAAGTGAATGATATAAGAGTACTTAGAGGACCGACGTGTGGTTCCGACCACTATATAGTTAGGGCAAAAATGGTATTTCCTTTTAAATCTAAGAAGGACAATAACGTTAATAAGGAACCTCAACAAACAGAAGTGATAACGAACAAACGATATAACTTAAACAGCCTTATCAACGAAAGCACAAGAAACCTATACCAGCACAGATTAGACGAAAAGTTGGTACATAATATAGAAGACCAGTCAGTAGAACAAATTTACGAAAACATAACGAGTAGCCTCAAAGAAGCAGCAGAGGAGGCCATTGGACTAAAAACTAATTCCGCTAGGAAAAAACTTTGGTGGAATCAAGAAATTGAGGAACTAGTACTTCGGAAGAAAAAAGCATACCACAAATGGCTAAACACAAAACAGGAGTTGGATAGAGAAGAATACAAAGATATTAAAAGAAGAATACGACAACTAGTAAACACAGCTAAACGAGAAATGTGGGACAAAAAATGCAAAGAGATAGACACATATATGGGAGGTAGAAAATGCTCAGAGACGTAGAAATTCCTGACAAAAGTTAAATCAAATGAAAAAAGAGAAACAAACATACAATTAATAACAAAAGAGAACTGGATCCGACATTACGAAAGTCTATTAACAGAAAACAGAGAGGAATATAGAGAAATGTCTTCAACTGAAATACACATACAGGGATAAACGATAAACATCGATGAGAGGACTGTCATAAAAACGATACAACTACTAAAAAATGGTCGAGCTGCAGGTCCGGAGGGAATTCCAGCAGAACTAATCAAATGCGGCACTAACAAACTGTTTGAACGATTAACCTGGTGTATAAACCAATATCTAAACGGTGCACCAGTCCCGCATGAGTGGTATCCTTCATATCATCTATACATAAGAAGGGAAGTAAACTGGACTGCCCAAACTATCGAGGTATATCAGTAACCAGTACCTTAAGTCACCTATATGGAAGGATACTTCGAGACATTATCGAACAAGAATATAAGGAACAAGAAGAAGAGGAACAATCTGGCTTTAGAGCGGAAAGGAGCTGCACCGATAATGTGTTTGTTTTGAAACAAATAATAGAAAAAAGATCAAGTACCAACCAAGAAACCCACCTTATGTTTATAGACCTTCAGAAGGCCTATGACACTGTACCCGCTAAAAAGCTATGGAAAGTTTTGCAGGAAACAAACATTAACCACACAGTAATTAACGCCCTTAGACAGCTTTATGAAGGATCAACGTCGGGAATAAAAATTGGAAATAGACTTTTAAAAAATTTTTCTGTAAACAAGGGACTCCGGCAGGGGTGTTGCATATCCCCCACATTGTTTGAAATCTATGTGGCGAAAGCACTGTATCAGTGGAAGAGAAAGTGCAGAGGAATGGGCATTGACCTGGGAGAAACTTGCCTATATACCCTACAGTTTGCAGACGATCAAGTCCTTATAGCCAACGATAAAGAAGACCTGACATTATATGGCCAGAAAACTACAGGAAGAATACAAAAAGTGGGGTTTAGAACTCAATACACAAAAAACAAAATATCTCCCAATAGGCGCAGAACTATCCAACATTCAGATGGACACAACCGAAATTGCATTCTGCACTGAATATACCTACCTAGGAATTGATTTCGACACCACAGGCACAGACAATAGGGAAATTAGAAAACGAATAACCCAGGCCCGTAGAACAATTGGATGCCTTAACGGAGTTCTTTGGTGCTCAGAAATTGATAAAAGACGAAAATACAATATATATGAATCTCTCATAAAAACCAGCTTAACCTATGGTACAGAGACATGGAGACTAACAGAAAGCAATAAAAGAAAACTCGAAGCAACAGAAATGGATGTATTTAGACGATCACTTCGAATATCTAGAGCAGACAGAATTAGAAACTATGAAATAAGGAATCGCATGAGGGTAGATGCATCACTGGCAACAGACATAGAAAGGAAACAACTTATATGGTATGGCCATGTTCAAAGAATGCCAGAAACAAGACTACCAAAAATCGCCATGAAATGGATACCACCAAATCGTAAGAAACGAGGAAGACCGAAAAAAACATGGAAGGAGGGAATAACAAAGGAAATGAGCTCCCGAGACTTGACCGAAGAACAATGGAATGATAGAAATTTGGGGATAAAATACAAACCTTAAGTTAATGACTACGGATTGTTTAAATAATGAATCGCAAAATAAATATATGGGTTCATTTCTACTTTTTTGCAATACAACGGGATATATAATTTCTTTCCATTCCATCCCATGCAATTGTTCTAGTTTTTTTGCAAAAGGGTATCTAGTTTCCTTCTTAATGTTTTCACTGCTTATATTGGACACCCTTGTCTTGACGTTAAACGAAGATCCTCTATAATATATTGATATCAGCTGCAAGGATTGATAAATATTCTCGAAGTCTAACCATTCTGTAATATCTTCATAGGCAAATGTTGTTTTTACTCGTTTAGATTTCGGTAAATGATCTGTTTTTTTCGTTTCTAAAACAAATTATGTTAGAATAAATAGTACACCATAGAATTATACAATTTATAGAAAATGTTATAATTTTATTCTATAAGGCAATACACTGGTTTTATTTTGCTTTACATTTATTTCAATGTAACTGCTTTTTACCAGAAATTTCTAATTTTTATTATTTTTTAAATTCATAAATTAAAAAATGATTATAGTTCATTGAAATGGCGAGCTTTTCTTAGAGGATGCCATTTTATTTTTTTTTATTTGTTGGGAGGGTAAGTCTAAACTTAAGTTCAAGTTTGTGAGGTCGTCAACCTTATCCCCGGCCGCCATCTTGGAAAATTTTATTACACATTAGGTATAGCAAATAAAATTTTCTACATATTTAGGTATTTCTATTACTTTTTATGTTAAAATGAAAAATAAAAAAGTTGTTAACGAAAATATCTGTGAATAAATTTTCTTTTCGGCCTTACTTTTTTCTTTAGTAATTTTACAATAAAATAATGTCAGATCAATAATATAGAGGGTTTTGCAATGTATCATTTTCATTAGAACTTTGTATAATTTTATTAATAATTTTTCAGGGTTTTACAGCGTTCCGAATTTAACCGGGTTCTTGATTATTCGCAAGAATACGATAAAAACGAACCATTAGACTTAGTTTTCTATTATATAATATTTTGTCTATTTATATTATTTTTAATCAATTTATTAGTTTATAAACATTTTTATGTTATTATTAATTTATTGTCGACCATTTCCGGCACCACGAAACTTACCCCACCTCCTGCGCACGAAAGAGCACCAATAGACAGAGATATAGATGAATAAGAGCAACATACCAATAGTATTCCAAAATAAATTTGTTGGTAGTCAAAAGAACAAAACAAACTTAATAGACCTTTTCAAAACTGCTCTAAGTCTATGATTATGTGACTGTCGCAGCAGAGGACATTGATATACTTGTTTTGCTCACAGCATTAGGAAGGGAGCAGTCCAATGTTGTGTTTTTAAATTGTCCAATTATTTTAAACCTTCAAAACAGTGTAAGTCGCATCAAATATACTGTCCTTAAAGTTTTATATTTGGCGACGTCATTCCAGAGAATTTGCCGTTTCTTGATGCTTTTTCAGGATGCGACACAACATTAGTAACTTACAAGATGGACAAACTTAAATTCGTTAAAATTTTAAAGAGACATCCTGAGTTAGCTAGCTGAATATTATTATTTCACAGTGAAAAAGCCGAGCCACCTTTGACCACCCTCATTGGCGAACGTTTTTTCATCTGATGGTCAGACTAGACAGAAAACGTTTTGAAGAATTGTAGTCCTTTTGCATACATTTTAAATATGTTTAATAAAATGTACCATTATACACCTTCAGTCTTTACTTCTGTGTTAGTTCTTCTAATAAATTTTAAATTATCAGTAGTAATATCCCTAGGACGTTGAAAATAGACGAGATAATTTCATGACAATCGAAAGGTCGTTCCTTGGTAACAGCACAAAGCCGAAGGCTGAGTGTTGTTACCAAGCAACGAGCTTAAGAAATTTGTCATGAAGATATGAGGCATTCATCAATGTCCGAGGGATATTCGGCGGATAATTTTTCGAAAAAAAAATCATAACTCAACATAACGAAACATTTATTTCTTAAAAGTACAATTAGTGAAAGTACAATTATATTAAAATTTAAGTTAACATTAGATTCGTTGCTGTTCTCTATTATAAAAGGTCTATTACCACGCATAATATTTATAATCTTGTTGTGGTGTTCTTGATCGAGATTCAAGTATGGTTTTATAGAATTCTGATTGCCATGACCAGTAATTTTTAGTAATTGTTGTTCTTCTACACCACTTTTTGCTAATTCGCTAACAGCAGTTGATCTATTCGAGTAATTTGTTATCTTTTTCTCCTTTACATTCATGCTTCAGCAGAACATTTAGTCCATCCATTCATTGTATTAAAAACATTTTAAACGTGACATTTTGAAATTTATTTGGATGAAGTTGTCATTGTGTTGTCATAGGGATTGAAAATTGCACTGAATGCAATTATCAGTCTAATGTTGACATGATTGGGTGAAATTGTTCCACATGACACAAAATGACGAAATTTGAATGGTTGTTAGAACAGTCGAAAAATTATCAGCATAATAGTTTTAAATTTACTTAATTTATTATGTATTATAATACACAATAAAGTTTATTATTACAATATTACGATTATATTAACATTTGTATTTCATAACACAAACGACAGCCTTTCGAGAAGTTCAGTACATATAGGAAAGTGCCAAATTCACAATATTCCTTAGGCTTCCTTGTGGACAAATTTGAATATAATTATAATTTCGAATTGTTTCTACTCGTAATGCCCTATGTCCGATACTTCTCGATCGACAATGATAAAATAAAATTTTGAAGTCGTGGAGTAAAATAGAGTGTTACTGACAGTTACTAAATTAGAACATTATAGTTGTTGAGGCAATAATTTATAATAGAATCCGTCCCAAACTAGTCATAAAGCTATATTTATAACCTCACCAAAATGCTACAATATATCAAATAAGTGTATTGCTCTTTACATAGAACAAAAACCTTTAACTTTTGAATTCTGGCAATTATAATTTGAACTGAGGAAATGATTGCAATAATTATTTCATCAGTACTTTCTAGGCCAGCGGTGCTCAAAGAGTCGATCGCGATCGACCGGTCGATCGCCAAAGTTTTTGAAGTCGATCGCGATTCATGGAGAAAATACGAGAATTGTATTAGACGCAAATATTAGAAAATGGGAAAATATAAACTGAAAATCCCAAGAATAAAAAGAAGATAATAGTCCACATAAACGAAACTAAAATAGTGCCTATTATCCTGACTCATTACACGTGTATGATCGAAATGATGCTATCTATTTACCCGAAAGTTGCGATAATGCTGATTCGGCATATCAGCATTCACAATGTAGATGTTCACAATGTGAACATCTACATTGTGAATGTAGTGTGTTGTAAATTGTTCACAATGCTATGGAGATCATTTCCGTCCAACTTTTTATTAACTAGAAATGTGTAATAAGGTTTTTTATTTTCAAAATTGTTTTTTACTATGCTTTGTTTTTAAACCAGAAGAAGTAAACTAAAGAGACATATTCACACCCAAGAAAGTTACTAGAAAGGTTACCAAATACATCTTCTTTTTTGGTTGATCATATCGGCCTTCGACGGTAATCCAAAAATATTATATTATACTAATACGTCGCTAAAGAGTTCGAAAAACAACTGTTTTTTATATAAAAGCAGACTAAAAATCTAAAAATTAAAAGAATAATGCAGAAAACACAAAACATCGCCGGTATAATTTAATTAAGCTATGAAATGCCATTAGTGTCAAAATTTCATAACAGTGGAGTAAACTTCAAAAAATCAGAGTATAACTGTCGATCTCCGGACGCTTGCAGTTTATGTGGTAAATCTCATGCAGTATAAGTCTGAGCACCACAGTTCTAGGCAATCTATGGTTTACAGGAAGTTGAATAAACTGTAATTATGCTACTAATCTATATGTTTCACAACTGTACATGGTGAAACTATAAAAATTCAGGAAATGAAGATTAATGTGAGGTTAATTGACTAACTTGTGATTGAACACTTGTAAATGGTAATATTTCTTGGAAGGTTTATAGACTAGACAATTACGAAAAATATGCTTTATATAAAGTAACTTATTAGAGTTAGAACACATTAAAATATTCTTTTTTGCCTATAAAGTTTAATAGGTCATTCTAGTATCTCCAATTAGCAGTCTTCTTAAATTTATTTTTGCTTTTCTTGTGAAAGAATACAATTTGGTACCATCAATGTTGTGTAAAATCTACTACCGAAGCATGGCTATAAATATATCTTTAATCTCCAATATTTTTGAGCATTAGAATTTTGAAGTGCGCAATTAATTCTTTATCTTATATTTGTAGTACTTAGGTATATGTTTATTTTCATTTAATTTCGATGTTAATTTTTCAGTAGGTGTATATAAATTTTTACTTTTCTGTAATATTTGTATGATAAGGGATTCAAAAAATGGTTAGAAATATATCCTTTGTAACATAAGTTTTTTTATTAGTACGAAATTTCTTTGATCAATGGGTATTTAAATATTAATTTTTGATGGTAAGAGATTATGCTAATGAATACACGCATATAACAATATTTTTATTAGTATGAGAAATATAGTTCATCGCTTGAATTATTGCAAACAATTCACCTGTATGTGCGCTTAAGACATTGGGAAAAAGTTGTGTTTTAATTATAATATTGTTACTGATGATAGCATCCCACCGGCAATTTGCTTTTTAAATCTTTTTCATCAGAGAAGAGGTAGTGTTTTGTTTGGTATATTGATTGTTTGGAAATAATGATTATAGGTAAATATGTTTCCCAGGGAGGGATAACTACTAACTTTTTGGATGAATTGTAGACAATAGATGTTTTACTGGGATTAGTGAGTTGGTTTTGAGTTTTTAGATTTGACACCCCAATTTTGGATGCTAGTAAATTAATTTCAGATTGACAACCTTACCAAAAACATTCAATTTCCAGTAAGGTGGTCACATTACTCGTATATTTGGCAAGTACGCCAATATTATGGTACTTTGCAAGTACAGCAAGAGTCCGCTTTAAGTATTGACTATATGCTTTACCAGGTAGTTTTTTATCAACATTCGTGCAAAAGTCTCGTAAAGATGCAGTATTAGGTTCACCTAGATTTCACGTTAAGTACAAAGCAAGTAGCAACCGTATCTGGAATTAACTGAACTACCAGCCAAGTTTAAAGAAGAACAAATTCCTTCCATATAAACACTTTTATCATAAATGGAACAATTATTCGTCACAATTACCGTTATTAGTCTGATTTAACCCCACGATTTTTCACAGAATGCCTACAAAGCGGCCGAAAAAATTAAATCTATGGCTGATATTTTTGGTGACCGACTGGTAAAATCATTTTTTACCTAACAATTTTTATTGTAAAATGTATTTGTAATTACTGGAAGACGTGATTATTTCTGCATTGAGTGATATAATTAAAAATGATTAACAATATAATCAAGATCATTTGACTTTTCAACAGAACAGTGCTTCCTCGCATTGTGATTTAGTTGTTCGTCAAAATTAAAAAAAAAAAAATTTCACGGCATCGAATTAAGAGAAGGGGTAGCATCGAGTGGCCTCATTGGTGACCTAACTTCAGTTTCAAAATTTGGTATATTAAGAAATAAGTAACTAGCTGAAAATATTAATTTTTAAATGTTTTTTTATATCACATAAAGTATTGGACCTAATGCAAAAATTTCAAGACGAATGTATAGTGAATTGCAAGTGCTTTTAAGAGATATCTTATTAAACCTCATTGCCATTAAAAAGTATTGGAGTAATTCTTAGCCTAACTTAGAGATGAAAGTAAAATTATAAAAAATACCGGAGAAATGTGTCCCATTTTAATCAAAAATTTTAATCAAAAATTGACTGTGGCTGGGTTTTTTAAAAATGTAGTCGTAGTTCCTAATAATGCCTCTGTTTTTTTTGTCTGACCATTCTGTATTTACTATAAAGAAGAGAAAATTTAGTTTTTAGCAGCGAGTACATTTTATAACGCAAGTAAGGATCGGTAAATGAAGAAGCGTAAGACGTAGAAGAATTTCTGGGCTGCAAAAATTTCGTGAATGGTTTGGAATGTCATCTGTCGAGTTATTATGTGCAGCAGCTTCGAAAGCGCAAATAGCCATGTTGATCAGCAAATTTCACAGAAGACGCTGAATGAAAGAAAAAGAAGATCCATAGCAAATCAAAGAACCATATTATTATACACAAGACGATATATATTAAAACCAATCTAGACAACTTGCATAGTGGGTACTTAAAGTAGTAGTAGGCCAGTAAACCTACTAACACAAAGATCCTTCAAATGTTCCAATCAAAAATGCTTAGAACGGTAACTGGTGCCCCCTGATATGACACAAACTAATATCTACATAATAAATATAAAAAATACACAAGCTATTATATATATATAAGTTAGGTAACTGAAGAGATACTACCTGGAGCAAATAAATATCAGCACCGCATTTCATATCACGCTAAAAAATAGAACTAATCAACCAACCAATAGAAAAAAGACAATGAACTAAAGGAGTATACAGATTTACAATGAACAATAATAAATGGATGCTGTCTGAGTCAAGTCTTATTTTTAACACAATATTTACGTAGTATTCTTTATATTTGATTAGTAGCGTAGATGATGTAAGTTGCAATAAATAAATAAAAAAAAGTAGAAATCCGAATGTGAAATAATTAACAAATATTTAAAATATTTAAAAATTTAAAATACATCGATGTACTGATTTTACATTTTCATTAATCAACAATCATCCCTCTGGCGCAATTGTGTATACAGATTGAACGAATTTAAAACGGAACATACAATTTAATATATGTCTGTTTGAACTGCATTTGAAATAGTGGACCAATATAAAACTTGGACAAAAATAAATCCATACCCAGTGATAGACATTGTATAAAATATCGTTCAACTATCTGTCTCCTTTAAAGGAAAGGGGAGCTTGCCTAATAGTCGGAGAGATAGAGCCGAAATTTTGGAATGATAATATGACATTTCTCTATTGGAATATATTCATTGTAACTGGGTTAAGACTTTGCCTTACAGGCGGACGCCCCTCGTGGTACAGGGGGTGGCTATACAGGGATGAAGTTGTAAAAATTAACGATCGATAATATGGCTGAAAATTTGCCCAGAGTAAGATCTTGGTATAACTAGACGAAATCCCAAAGGGCGGACGCGAGAGTGGATACATAAGGGGTGGCGGACAGGGGTGAAATTGCAATTTTTTGGGGAAAAATTAACGATAAGTAATATGTCCGCCATTTTCATGGCTCATTATTTAGCCCCTAAAAACTCTAAATCCAAAAGGGCGGACAGCTGGGTTGGTACATAGAGGAGTCAAATGTACCACTTGCCTGCGCATTTTAGGTCTCGGTAACAATTTTCAAACTGATTTTATTATGATATTTTTATACCGATTGATTTGAAAATTTGTATGCTCACTTCTGTTACTATTCTGAGAAGCATTTTCCTCAAAATTTTCCAAAAAAATTTCCGTAAATGAAAATTTTCGTAATTTTTAAAGGTAAAATCTAATTTGTAGAATCCTTTCGATTTTCTGTAAGTTATACCATGATTTTTTTCCAAAAATTTTCAAACGATTTTTCCGATAAGAAAAAAAAATTTAGAAAAACTTTTCTAAAACATTTGATAAAACTCTTCGTCATCGTCTGAATCTTTTATAGAATATTTTGTAGTTTTAAAATGATATTATGATAATGTTTTTTTTTCAAACTAAAGTCATATTTGTATGCTCACTGCTGTTACTATTCTGAAAAGGGTCAAGTAGAGTTTTCCTCAAAATTTTCCAAAAAAATTTCCGTAAATGAAAATTTTCGTAATTTTTTGAGGTAAAATCTAATTTGTAGAATCCTTTCGATTTTCTGTCAGTTATACCATGATTTTTTTCCAAAAATTTTTAAACGATTTTTCCGATAAGAAAAAAAATTTAGAAAAAATTCGTCATTTTTCTCATTCTCATTGATGTCATCACATTCATCATCTTCGTCACTTTCACTTTCAATAATATCACATTCATTATCTGCTTCATTTTCAATCACTACTTCTCGAACTGATTCTGGCATCTGAGGTCCACTAAACCATTTGAATTTATATGTTTCATCTTAAAACTCCCAACCATGTTCTTCAACAATTAATTCTGTTGGTACTTTTTTATGAGCATTTGTCCAAATATTTGAAATATAATGGGCTCGCAGTAGATGTTGGTGTAGTTCATCTTGACATGGAGGTAAGCTTGAAGCATCGAAATTTTTTAGTTTTTTTTTAAAAAGGCTCGTTTACATCATACAACTTATACTGCCGGTTAAATAGTGAAAATCTGACATCGTTTACTTTTCTTTTTGGAATTGTTCTCGTCAGTCCTGTTCCATATAAGTGACATATGAAAGTTTCTAAGGTTTCAAAAACTTCATTACAATCGAAGTCAGTTTCACCAAGTTGGATAAAAGCATCTTGATACTTATTACATTTAGCGCATGCGTCTAGAATTACTGGTCTAAATGGAACGCGCATCATTATTATTTTAATATTTTAAAATAATAATGATGCAAAATTAATGTCCAAACAGAATTTGTAAAATTATAATTAACTAATGAAAAAAAAAAAAAAAATTCAATCAATTTAAAAGTTAAAAAAAATATTGAAAATATCTACAAAGTAAATTTCAAAACTTAAAAAATTGATAATTCCACTATTAAATTGATTTTTATTAATAATTATTTGTAAAATGTTAAAGGAATTCTACAAATTGAATTTTACCTATTGATAAATAGAAATAATATATTTTGTATTTGATTATTAATGTAATAATAAATCAAATTTTTCTTATATCTGAACAACCATTATTTATGCAATATAAATTTAAAAACCTTTTTATTGTAATAAAAAATAAGTAAAATTACTATTTGTTATACAAACAATATTTAATAGTTAACATTATAAAATTACTTTAATTTAATAAAATATCAAATATCAAACATTTATTCAATTAAAAATTAATTCGTAAAATATTTATATTTAAGAAAAAAATGTGATTTGTAAAGTAAATATGACTTTAGTTTGAAAAAAAAAACATTATCATAATATCATTTTGAAACTACAAAATATTCTATAAAAGATTCAGACGATGACGAAGAGTTTTATCAAATGTTTTAGAAGAGTTTTTCTAAATTTTTTTTTCTTATCGGAAAAATCGTTTGAAAATTTTTGGAAAAAAATCATGGTATAACTTACAGAAAATCGAAAGGATTCTACAAATTAGATTTTACCTTTAAAAATTACGAAAATTTTCATTTACGGAAATTTTTTTGGAAAATTTTGAGGAAAACGCTTCTCAGAATAGTAACAGAAGTGAGCATACAAATTTTCAAATCAATCGGTATAAAAATATCATAATAAAATCAGTTTGAAAATTGTTACCTAGACCTAAAATGCGCAGGCAAGTGGTACATTTGACCCCTCTATGTACCAACCCAGCTGTCCGCCCTTTTGGATTTAGAGTTTTTAGGGGCTAAATAATGAGCCATGAAAATGGCGGACATATTACTTATCGTTAATTTTTCCCAAAAAAATTGCAACTTCACCCCTGTCCGCTACCCCTTATGTATCTACTCTCGCGTCCGCCCTTTGGGATTTCGTCTAGTTATACCAAGATCTTACTCTGGGCAAATTTTCAGCCATATTATCGATCGTTAATTTTTCCGAAAAAAATGACAACTTCATCCCTGTATAGTCACCCCCTGTACCACGAAGGGGTCCGCCTGTAAGGCAAAGTCTTAACCCAGTTACAATGAATATATTCCAATAGAGAAATGTTATATTACTGATCAGTTCAAAATTTCGGCTCTATCTCTTGGACTATAAGGAAGCGATAAGTGGTTTGACAGCATAATAACTGCTTGTGTAGTCTAGTTTTTTCAGTGATTCTAGGCAACCTATTTGGGTGGAGTTTTGACTTGTTCTTGAAAGAATTCAGAATCCAGCAGCCCGCTGAAGTATTGGATTTTTATAATATAATTATTTGACAACCTTTTGTTGGCCAACCACCTAGAGCGGAGTTGAGCCGAAATACATTGATTTCGTATGTTCCGTTTTAAATTCGTTCAATCTGTATATCACATGATATGTTATCCACGCCGCGCCGCCGGCATGTATTATTTAATAAAAAATTGAGGTCACTTATTTTTCGTTTGTTTTTAAGGGAACAAATAAAAGCGAGTACATAATATTTTACGCCAATTCAATTAAATTATACAAAGTCGCATTGTTTTGTTTCTGACGAAAAAATATGTTTATTTTATAAACATGTCATTGCAAAACAAAACAAAAAAATATTTTTATTTGGTTATTCGGGCTACTGCTTATACAAGGGCTACTAAAGACCATACATCGTCGGCAACTTTACGTAGTCACTACAGGACATGTACACTAGTCTATCTGGGAAAATATCATTGATTTTACGTAAAAAATTTATACAGATTTTTGAAGGTTCTAAAAGGTATATGAGGGGTAGCTGATAAAGAATCCGTGAAGACATACAGCTGATTTTGCTTTGTTTTTGATTTAAACAATCTTAAAAAGTAAATACGGGATTTGTATATAAATACCGCAACTGAAAATTGGAGGGAATTGTGTGCGAAGATGTAGGTGTGTTTGTACTTACATCTCGTCCTGATGCATTTGTTTTATCCAACAAGTTTTGTCCCAAGGGAAATAGGTTTACTGTTCAATACTTTTTTAAGGAACCACCCAGAAATCTGGGATAAATGAAAGTTTCGCAAATAACGTTTTAACAAGTCAATTTAAACAATTACAACTACGTATGTACAAAGCGTCCGCTGTAATACTTTAGCTCTTCATTTACTGGAAAAGTAACCATTCGCAATTTGCAAGACAGTAAATAAATGCTTACCGAAAGTATGCGACGTACGGATGGAACTGAAGTAGTTTCAGCAGTATTTATTATAGATAAATAATTAAACAATACCTTTGTTTACCAGAAGAAAAGTTGTCGTGGCAAAATACTCATTATAACAAAATACATTGTAAATACATGTATTTATTAATATCATTTAGTTAGTTGATAAAAATATAGTGTTTTTAAGAAATATGGATCATGAAGGATATAATGGACAATTTAGGATGTGACTCAGGTATATGATAAAGTATGGCAAAGACGACATAACTATAAACTAAGAATATATATCTACCAAAATGATACTCTCCAATAATTGAATCCTGCATCTTAATAAGACATTTCAGAATTAAACAGGAAAACACATACACGGAACTAAAAGAAATTACAGCAAAGCTGCCACAAAGAAGTGTCTTTACCTTTTGTATACGTGTTAAATTATTGTCCTAGAAAATAATACAATTGCAACATTTACCGATAATACTGCTATCATAACATTATGCAAAACCAGCGAGGAAGCGACAGAGAAATTACACAGATGTTAATCAAATATATACTCCAAGGAAATAAGCAAAAAATAGACGATGTCCGTGACACTCAATAATCCAGGTCTCTGACTACTTATTTAGTTATTGTAGACCTATAGGAAGAAATCCTATTTGTTGCCTGCCTTAAATTTGGAGCAGTTTTTTAATTATTAACAATTTAGTGCAAAAAACGCGATTTTTTCTATGATTATTAATGGTACTAGTATTAAAAAAATAGATTTTTGCAAGAAAATTATTTTTTCACGAATTGTTTAAACAAAGTAGACAATTTGTTAATTATTTAATATATAAAAAAATTACATATTTGTAATGTACCTACAAATTACATACAAATTAAAAAAAGAATGATCAAAATCCATTGAGTAGATCCAGAGATATAGAAAATTGTATTAGTTTGAAATTATTGTTTGTTCGGTATTTAAAGTCCATGGATTGGTAGGTTCTTCCTAGTCACCATTTAAACTACTTTTTGGAAAATTCGTAGAGGGTCCTATAAAGGTACAATGTTTGTGCAAATTTTTTAACAAAAAATACAAGTCCCGTTCTTTAACATGGCGTCAATGAGGTTCCTTAATTATTATAATCAAATTAGCTATGAATTAACAAAAAAACATGACTAACTTTGGCCCAAATTAACCTAGGCCAAATTTTTTTATTTAAAAATTCGGATGAAAATATGTATTTTCGAATGTAAAAAAAATTGTTTTCTAAGGACAATGTTTTTAAAGTTATTCTAAATGTTTATAAACTACATAATTTCAAAAATTTGGCATCAGAATTTTGACTATAATAAATCAATTTTTTATCTTTTTTTAATACATATTGACAGTATTCTGCTTTCATTTGTCACCCACAGTATTATCTATCTTTATTATTTTCTGTCTTGTTATTCTAAAAAAAAGATCTCTGGGATAAACCAGTACAATAACTTTTAAACTAATTAATATAAATATCGGTCCATTTTGAGGGTTTGTTAAGTATCCCAATACCCAACTTTGGGTGGAACTCTAAAGTTTAAAGTTTAAGTTTACTTAAAGTTTTTAACAAATATCAATTGTCACTTATTTTGCAGTTTGGGAAGCAACAAATTGACTTTTCAAGTTTCAAAAATCGTCATTTTAAAGCTGTGTCAATATTTAAAAAAATAAAATTTAGTTATTTTATGTTAAGTATTTAGCTTTCTAATAAAGTGCAAAAAATCGAAAAACTCGCGTTTTTTGCATTAAATTGTTAATCATTAAAAACGGCTCCGAACTTTAGGCAAAAAACAGGTAGGCTTTCTTCTTATAGGTGTTATTGTTACCTCGGGAGAACAAATAAGGATCTAACCACCTTCTAAAATCCCCGAGTGCTCTGTTGAGGGCTTCGGAGTTAACGTCAAGAGCTCCTTTACTTTAAGTCCATTTTCGGGTTATGGACTTGTAAATATTTCGGTGTCTTGCCTTGAAAAAGGCAAGATATTTCTTACATGACAATTTCTTCGTCGAAATAAAACACCAAGTTAAGTTAAAACAATATCTCAGTCACAGAGTATACTTGGAACAGCAGGAAGCAGCGCCCCAAGAGCACTAAACTCTCGGAGAGCCCGTAAGGAACTGACCTGAAAATCGCCAATATTAATATGCGCTGTTCGAGCGATAAATAGGGATTTCCAGGTCAAGAGCCAATGGGAAAATTCGAGGCGGGGCGATGCGCATCGAAATGCATACTAGTCCACAGACTATGGCATTCGATGACATCCCCCCTCCTCTGGAGACTCTGCGACTGGTAGAAATATTTATTAATTAAAAAATACAAATGTGAAAATACACAAGAAAATATGCATAAAAATACAAGTAAAATGTTCAAAAAGAAATTCACACAACACTGCACTACTCACAGGGGGAGATCGGTGGTGATGACGGCATCTCAAGCTCCTACAGGTCCATCCTCGGTCGGCGTGCCAACTTCTCCAACGGGAGTCGTCTTCTTCTCGGTCGTCCGGATCCCATCTGCCATATCCAATCACTTCAACCACTTTCGGTAAGGGGCGATGACTGGGTCTACTCCGGGACTTCCATCGGCATCTGGGGCTTCCAACTTCGAATAAGCCTGGCTCGTCAAAGGTGTCTGCACGTCGAAGGCATCAGGTCTGCAGAAGGTCTCGATGTTGGAATGTTAGAGTATTAATGCGTACTAGTCCACAGACTATGGCATTCGATGACATTATAGGTGAGTGTCATGAGATAATCCTTATTACCCTGGAATAATATGACTGGACAAGCAAGTGACGAACCAAACTTCATATATTATGTAAACTTTACTAACAAAAATGTTCAAAATAAATATTTTAATAAATATAAATAATCAAATTCCATAGTCAAATACTGCAAAATATTTGGGTATTACTCTGAGCTCATGTAAAGAAGAAAAGAAAATAATAATTCTGATTGAAATATAAAAAAATGTACTGGCTGATTGACTAAAATTCTATGCTGTTTCTACATAATAACTTATTATTATATAAGCAAATACTGAAACAATAGTATTATTATAAAAACAGTGTAAACATTTAGAAGGAAAATGTCACAAATCAACAAAAAATATTTCTATTCATATAAATATTTAATCAAATTATAGGTACTTACTGCTTATTTATATAAAATTTTCTTGTCGACTTTTTCGTCCGAAACATAAACGTCTTCGTGAATTACCCATTTTAAAAACAATAAACACACTGGTTTGTCAAAAGTCGAAATAAGCCCTAGTAATGTTATTCAACATTATTTATAACCCTACCCCGGAGGGTGTATACTTCTTAGGGCCATCTATTCCGAAATACAAATTCGCGTTAACCTTACGCAGCTACGTCACTTACAGCGTAGTACTCACATTGCTCTTAATTGTATACATAAGCACTCCTAAAGTCATTCTAAAGTGTCATTCCTTAGTCATCCTAAATATGGATATTTTGCATATTATTTTAATTTCTTCATACATTCCAAATAATAGCCAATACATAATAATTGGTAAATAATATATACTTGAATTTAAATACTTAAAACAACAATCTCTTACAATCTTACAAAAGTCCGATACCAATTTTCAAAATAAATATTACAATCGCGTTAATATTCTTGATAAATAACTATATATATATATATATATATATATATATATAATATATATTGTCATACTTTTTCTTTCCCAACCAAAGAAAAATAAATAAAAATATCCATCGGAATAAAATTTTAAGATATCAATATAAACAAAAATGTATATAGTAATTTAAGATAAGATTTAGTGTAGATAAGAATAGAAATTTGTTTGGCTTTTCCGTTTCAAACAAAATTATCAAAAAAACCTTTGTTTAGAATTAGAAGACATTTTACCTGTCTTAGTTAATCTTTTCATTGTTTGTATAGTCGAGTATTAAATGACCATATTCTAGTCTTTTGAAATATGTATAAATTGTGTATTGACAAAACCAATTTTAAAGTAAGCTATTTAGTTTTTCTCTGAAACCGAAATTAGGCTTTTCCAAAATCATGGTAAACACAATTTGAGCTTTTGATTGGACGGTCGTTTTTAAATGGGAATTTGTGAGCCGATCATGAGACCAGAGGAGTTAGTGATATTTTGGTCATCGAAAGGAAACAGTCGTTTGTCTCAAGATAGGGTGTGGTTCGTGAGTTTGGATACCGGCGTAACGAAAAGAAGTGAATAGTTTGCAGAAGGAGATAACAAGTAGATTAAAAGAGGTCCTTGTATCTACCGTGGGCATTTTATAAAATATATGTGAAAGTATTCTTACGGCATCAAGTTGACAAAAGGAGGTCCTGGTGTCATAAATAAGTAGCTGCGTTTGGAGAACTGAATCAGGTGTTTTTTGTGTAGTCTGCAGGAGGTTTGCAGAGACGTTAAGAAGGAGCCGAGGTGCCAAAGAGGAGAGATCACATCGTTGAGGAGACTGGACTTTTCTGGGTATGTTCCAACATACAACTCAAGAAGAAAATAAGCTGTAAGTGTTTGTACAATTGAATTTTATATCTGTGAAGGATCGGTTTGACATCATGGTCATTAGCATTCAAATTTAAGAATTGAGGTTTTGTTAGGCTAATCAAAAGTTTAAAGTTTTGTTGTTTCTTGTTTCAAGTAAAGAAAATTTTAAGTAAAATTGGTTTTCACGTAATATAAATGTATGTAGCTTTATAATCTTATTATTATAAAAATTTGATTTATTTTCTTGTATGCTGATTGATAAGATAACGACAGAATTTAATAATTGTTTTATTCGTTCATATAAAATAAAGAAACGTAAATCTTTGTAATATAATATATTTTTATTCTTATCCTTTCTTCTCTCCGATAAAAGACAACTAGAAAATCTTTTGAATCCATCGAACACAGGTAATATAAGGATTATTTTACTTTTGATAACAAACAAGTTATAATTCTTTTTTATTGGCTCAATAAACTAAGATTAGTGTCAAAATAAACAATCATAATAATATATATATATATATATATATATATATATATATATATATATATATATATATATATATATATATCGCACCTTGAAAACCATATGGCAATATCTGCAATTTTTTCATAAAATGACCTTTTAATGCAGTCTAATAGAAAAAAAATCTATTTTTTAATGCTATTTAGCAGCATCTGCAACGAATTTTAAATTCGGCACCAGAAAGATACGTCCTTATGGCTTTTGTAAAAAATCTATTCATCTTTTTATACCATCAGGCATTATCTGCAGTTGTTGCTCTATGGTTCTAAAATAGGAACAAAAACTCAGATCTATCTGGCAATATCAGCAGTTAATGCCAAATGGTTTTTCAAGCCTGGCAAAAATGTAACATTGCCTGTAACTACTTTTATCTGTTGTGTTGTGAATAAACAATCGTTTTTAATTTAGTTAAACGTAACATCCCGTAGTAGCAGCTTGCCTAGTACTTCACGAGTACTTTCAGCACATGAATTTGACATCTCCTATGAGAAGGTAACTAGGTACTTGTAATAATTTTTTTCCATTTATGCCACTGAGGAGCACGGGCGTCTCTCGCTCAATTACGTGAGGAGATGGAGTTTACATGCCTTCTTTTTGTATTACATTTTATGCGCTCCCCCTAATATAAGGTTCTTTAAATCAAAAGTATTATTAACTTCGGGTAATTTTTTTTTGGAAAAACTAATATGAAATATAGAAGAGTAAATCCAGACAGTAATCGTGAAGCAAACTATGCCTATTTCTTCGAAGTGGAAAGCAAGAAACAGAGTGTGTAAGCACAATTTTATCGCAACACTGGAAGTAAACCACAAGACTATAACAAATATACAACGTCGTGCTGTAGATGGGTTTATCCCAAAAGACAAGCGAGAACAAGACAAGAGAAACTCACAAGAATGGAAAAAGAATCGACGAAGTCGTGAAACAAAACATAATGAGTTACATCGAATCCATTCCTACAGTGGAATCTCACTACTTAAGAACACAACTACCAGAGAATTCGTCAGTGGTGACAAAACTCTGGCTGATATTCATCGCGATTATATAAAATTTTGCGAAGATAAAAGTTCGTTGCTCGGAAATTATGCTACGTTTGGGACCATATTTAACACGGAATTTAATATAGGTTTCTTTAAGCCCAAAAAAGACCTCTGCTCGCTATGTAAAAGTTACAAAAATTCATTAGATAAAACTACATTAGAAGCAGCCTATAATACTCACCGTCAAGAAGTGGAACTTAGTAGAAAAGAAAAAGAAAATGACTCAACATCTGCAAAATCCAATACTTGCATTACTGCTTGTTTTGACTTACAAGCCGTATTACCGACACCTTCAGGCGATCTCTCCTTATTTAATTGCAAAAGGAGATTATCAACATTTAATTTCACAATTTTTGACCTGACCAAAAATGCAGGACACTGCTACCTTTGGTTCGAGGAAATTGCTTATCGTGGTCCAAACGAAATAGCCTTATGCCTGTTAAAATTTCTGAGCCAGAGGACAGGAAATAATATTATATTCAGATAACTGCAGTGGGCAAAATAAGAATAAGTATATTGTCTGTCTTTATCTCTATGCAGTACAGAAATTGAACATACCTAAAATTACCCACAAATTTTTGATAACAGGTCACTCCCAAAATGAGGGAGATAACATGCATTCTTTGATTGAGAAACAAAAAAAAGGGCATTAAAAGGAGGACCAATTTATGGTCACAGTAGTTCAAACAGCGAAAAAAACAGGTGAACCTTACAAAATTTATGAAATGTCTACATCGGATATATTGGACTTTAAAAAATTATGTAAGGAAATGGGGAACATTTATAATATTGACGAAGAAGGAAATCGGGTCGTCTGGAATGAGATTAAGATAATCAAGGTGGAGAAGACACTTGAAAATAAGTTTTAGGTTAAGACAAGCTACAATGATACAGAGTTCAGAACCATTAATATAAGGCGAAGACAACGAGGGTTGGTGGCTAATATGGAACTAAGTAAAGCATATTCACATCCACCAGAAATATCCAATCTAAAAAAACAAGATCTGCTCTGTGCAAGGCTAATGTTATTCAAGAGCAGTAGAAACCGAACAAACAGAATACAATATGCATGATTTTGATTAAGTGTTAAAACCAAAAAATTGTAATAAATAAGTAGAATCTTAAATAAAAAAAACTTATATTTGATATGAATTTTTACAGCATCGTTTTCCAAAATTGATATATATTTTAAAACCATATGGCCGTATGTGCTAAAATACCTATTTCCTGAAATAAATTTCACATACTCCTTACTGCATATAAAAATATGCAAAATTAAAGACAATTATGCTAAATACCAGGTTTGTAGCTTAATTTTTGGAATAACAGTAAATAATATTAACTTAAAAAAAAATGAAACGCTCATAACTCAACATTATGATTTTTGCAGTTACTGCCCTATGGTTTTCAAGGTGCGATATATATATATATATATATATATATATATATATATATATATATATATATAACAGTATAAAACAATATAAAACTATATACATTTTGCGATAGTTTTTTGTATTTTTCTTTTATTAGTACGTGCTAAAATAATTTTTTTATTAAAATCTTTTAGCGAAGTACATACGCGACCGACAAAATATTTTGTTAGCATCTTGAGGATAATCAATATTAACAGACTTAAAATATATTGCTTGCCAGTAAATATGATATCTCCATTAAAGTTTTAAAAAATTTGCTCTAGTTTTTTCAAATGAGCCATAAATTTGTTAAAAGGTTTACATAGTCCACCTTCTGTCAAATGATTGGTCCAGGTGTAAGACGTATCTAACTTTGGTTAGTTAAATTTGGTAACTGGCATTTAAGCTTGCTACAAATAAATCCTCCTAAATGTTTTAGTCCATCATATCCTAAATCATCGAGTTCTTTACAGAGAACTATGTCATCTCCATCCGTAGGATTGGTGTCAACGATTGTATTTTTAGCAAGCTTTTCTACCATACTACCGCTTATAGTTAATGTAGGAGTACTATCGTCTTCTACATTACAGTAATATGAAAAAGCTCCTTCGTTTTTCCTATTAAATAAAAACGCAGCCGGTATTTAGAATCTAAAGAAGTTGGATGATCGGTTAAACTACCTTTCGCTCTTATGATCCCCAAAAAATTCTCAAAGGGATCTTATTTTAAGCGCCTCGTCAAAAGGTAGTTTATATTATATCGTTTGCCTACATCGTCAAGCAGCAACTGCAGAGCCTTATTTAATATAAGAATACCTACAATGTTTTGTAAAATGTTATAAATGTGTATTTACTTTGATATATTGGGTTACCCTTTTGGAACGGAAGCAGCGATTTCTTGCCTTTAACTCGCATTGTTGAAATCACGTCAGACATTCTTTGCAAAATATTATCTTGCGCTTCTACTCCACCAGACCTCAGGTTTCATCATAGGCAAATTCTTGTTGGGAACAACATCTTTTTTCAAACCACGATAATTTTTCGGCCAATAATTCAGCAGTTGATGCTTAAGATTTACATAGAAGTCAGTCTCTGTAAAATGCTTTAAAAAAATATAAGCCGTCTGGGTTAAATTTATCTTTTCTACCGGTGGCGTGCACCCATTGTTTAATTAGATTTTCCTCTTTAGGGAAACGAAAAAACCTCGTGTCAGGGCAAGGATTCGCTTGCTCTGGTTATCAGAGGAACAGCCAAATACCGCACAACGCATATAGTAAAAATTAAAAAATAACTCTGAGAAAACTCCGAAACTGATAACTGCACTCTACGAATACTAGTTGATGACTGATTACCCTGCGGGTGACGTCACTCCCTGGCCGACGGTTATGAGGTTGTGCGCAATATGTTACCTTTGTCGTTTATTATACCATGCTTCTTACCTACCTGTCGGCGAGAATCCAGAAGCTATCGACAAGGACAGCGTGTGCTGATCGAAAGAGAGTTACATTTAGCAGAACTTGGAGATTTTTTAAAAAGTTTATACCAAATAGCTGCTTTGTGTTACAATTTATGTTAAAAATAAAAACAGATTCGGAAAGTGGGTCAAATTCTGTAGTTGGTCAAATTAAAAAACGAATTTTTTACGTTTATTTTAACCAACAATATTTGAAAAAAAATATTGTTTAAACAATTTATTAATTTACAACCAAAAAAATGCACTAGAACTTTTCAAGACCTTTCATATAAAAAAAGAATCATGTCAATATTGGCCATAGTTTTTGCGTTATTTGATATAAACTTTTACATTGAAATTTAGCTATGCCCAGAATCGCGAGGAACGGCCTTAAGAGAGCCAGTAGCCAGTCACTTCAGTAGAATTTGTGGTTTCTCGCCAACCGTAAACAGAACTTTTAACTAATTTATAACCTACAAAAAAGCAACAGAAAATCGTGCAAATGTATCAAAAAACTGGTAAAACATTTAAAAAAGTTCAAAATGTTAAAAAAGGAGTCTCGTAGTTCCTAAAAAGCGTTGTAGGTGTGGCATTAAAAGATTTAATAACATTTACTCCAAAAATTCTGCTCAATCGTACTCAAGTAGTAGAATAAAATTGGTATAAATCTTAACAAATATAAAACCAAATTTCTAATAGCGTTAAATAAAATCATTTCTTTCTTCTTCTTAGCCTTCTGTCGTCCATGTTTGGACATAGGCCTCTCCCAACTCCTTCCATCGGTCTCTATCCTGAGTAACATATTTCCAATTTGTTCCGGCTATTCTTTTAATGTCATCAACCCATCTCATCTGTGGTCTTCCTCTTCGTCGTTTACTTTCGTAAGGTCTCCAATGTTGTATTGTAGTATTCCAACGTTGGTCTTTTTGTCTAGCAGTGTGGCCCGCAAGCTCCATTTAAGTTTGGCAATTTTTGTTGTTATGTCCTCGACTTTTGTTTTGGATCATACCCAGTCGTTCCTCTTTTTATCTGACAGTCGTGTACCTAACATTGCTCTTTCCATAAATAAAATCAATTACAATTATTATAATTATAAAAAAATAAAATCATTTACAAAACTCGAACTAAATAAGACTACTAGATCCAAAAATATAAATACAACCACCTTCCTACAAATTTTTTATTTTTCAGAAAATTGTAGAGCCTTCTTTACAATAATTTTTTCGTAATAAAATTCTGATACTGCACATAAAGAAGAAAAGTAGAATTTAATCTACTTTTATATCAAAACTTGTAGACATTTTTAGACATAGCCAACTTATCTTTTCCACTGGCCTTGAGCCACTCTAGTTGTTATTTTACCTTATCTAATACCTACCTTCAGATTCATCTATTCTTGATCAATATCTGTATAATAACATGGCAAGTTTTAAAACTAACTTAATTATGTTCTCGTTATATCTTTTAATGTCTACAATTCAAGTTCATAAAATCTAAGAGTAACATAAAACTGTTTCAATGAACTTACCTGGTACTACATCAGTATCTAAACTATGATCTTTTTGAACCATAAAAGAGTATTTATCTCTAAATGGGTCAACAGTTAAAAAACTTTTAATTGGATTCACAGGAGCCCTAGGGTTTACAATTTTCTCTTTAATAGCCCAATCGATCCACCGATATCTTTTCCAAGGTTCATGTTCTAAAATAAATAAGACACTTTAGTTTAAGATTTTGAAATATTTTGGTTGGTCTTTTTTTAGGCTATAAAGGTGTTAATTTGTAATTTTTTTAAAATATAGTTATTCTAAATATCAATAGCCTAATGCTGATAGATCGTAACCCAAAAAAATATAAATTTTTGTTTCAAAGACAACAAACCGTGCATCCCTATAATGCTGTTAAATTCTCGTAACCTAAATAAAATGGTAAAGAGGCCATTTCGGCAAGGTCTAACAAGTCTTAACCCGCCTGCGTTTTTTGTTTACTTTCAACTTATCTTATTCCACATTGTAGCTTGAATTGATATAATACCGATAAAATTTTCAGTTCGTACAATAAACGATTTATTTTTACAGACATGCATTCAAGAACACAAAAATGTTGGAAAATGCTGCTAAAATAGCAGCAGATGTAGACAAAAATTAATGGAAGTTGTACTAAAGAGTCACCCTTAATATAATCAGTGAAGAATTTGGAAGTGACTAGTACATCAGAAGCACATGATGGTGTTGTAGTTTGTGATATGATAGTAACGGAACCATACATAAAAGGATTATCAGAAAAACTTAAAGGGATAGGAAATAAATTCAACATTTCAACAACATTTAAAACAACAAACACATTAAGATCTATTTTGTCTAAAACCAAACCTAAAAATGAACAAGAAAGGACAAAAAATTGCATTTATAAAATACCTTGTGAATGCGATCAGTTTTATTTAGGTGAAACATTAAGGCCATTAAATGTTAGAATAAGTGAACGTCAATCTTATATTAGAAATAGAGAATTTGATAGATGTCAAATATGTAAACACGCATGGGATAATGAACATAGGGTTCAATGGAATGATTCAAATATAGTCCTAAAAGAAACGGAAACGAAAAACGGAAAATACCAGTATTAGTAAGTCGATAACATATAGAGGATACATCACTTATGTTTTTTAAATAACAAACATATAAAATCAGAATTTATTGTTTATTGAAAGTAAACTAAATCCACGACCAAATATTTACCATATCGGGATAGTACTATGAAGTTTTTTCCCTGGTTTTTCGCTCATAATTTACTATGGAATCACTAACAGGAGATTTTTACTTTCGTTTTTACTGTTTGACTTTTTAAAGACGAATTACATGCTATGATTTTTTCTGGCGGATATTCTCAAGTTAAAGTTGATTTCATGTAATCGAATGAACTATCTTACAAGTAAAGTCTACTTCAAAATGTATAATGTCTGTCTGAATTGTCAATATAAATGAGTCAGATAAAATTAATTTATTAGAAGAATTTTTCATCAAGTAACAAAAAAACAAAATTTGTTTAAGTTACTAGTGTTTGTATTTTGAGAACGATTTCCGTGAAAAGTGGAAATTAAAACGTCAATAAACGTACTTTAACCTGAATTGTGGCTTATTCCCATTTAAATAGTAATTACTATAACATGCCACAAGAAAATAGCTTCAGAAGAATATTTTACAAGAATGAATATACCAGCTCATAAACGTAGATAAGCAACAAGGTTTTCGTATCGAAAGGACGAGTACAGATGCAGTAATTTTTTTTAAACGAATTAAAGAGAAAGAATTTTAATACACTTAAAGAAGGCATTTGACAGAGTAAGACTTACGATTATAATACATCTCTTGTGTAATAAACAGATCCAGGTGAATATTATAAAATCAATTAGTCAAGTGTCAATAAAAGAAAAGGATACAGAATGGAAAACAATGAAATGAAAATGTTCTGTTATGCAGACGATGAAATTTTGATGGCCGAAAATAAAGATAGCCTTCGACTTGTTCAAAGATTTAATACAAGAGCAATAAAATTAAACGTGACTATTTAATAAGTTAATGAAATACAACTTGAAGTCAACGACGTTAGCATTAAAAAAGTACTGGAATCGAGGCACTTATGATTACAATTTTTAGCTATAGAGACGTTGAAAAAGAAGTTATAAATCAAGTATAAAGAGTGAAGATTAGCAGAATGCCTTAACACTACTATACGATGTAACCTACCTAATAGCTGCAAGATATTTTATGAATATATAAGGCCAATATAAGATTAATAATTAGGTATGCATCAGAAATAAGACCCGACATAATCAAAGCACAGGGAATGCCAAAAACGAGAATTTTCAGAAGAATTACAGGTAACACGCTGATAGACCAAATAAGGGGTATCGAGATCAGGACAAAATGTAATGTACAGGGCATAAACGAGTGATTACTAAATAGAAAAAAAATCAAACTATTACGTCAGTAGAATGGTGGACACAAGAGTCATTAAAATAACAAGGAACCGATCACCACGAAGTATCTGCCGCAAAAGATGAAATAAAAATTTTTCATTAAAGCGACAACCCTACAATGAATAAGCAAAAATTGCTTCTGTAAAGGAAGAAGAACAGAAAGAAGAAGAATATGCTGATCCAGTCAAAATGTCCGTACAGACTATTTAAACTAAGACTTATCTCTCTCTATCTATCTATACAGCCCTTGCTGTCCAATTTTGGACATAGGCCTCCTCTTCTTTCTTCCATGTCTCTCTGTTGTAGGCAGTTTGTATCCACTTCGTTCCTGCGTGTTTCCTCAGGTCATCTGACCATCTCATTTGTGGCCTTCCTCTTTTTTGTTTGTAACTATATGGTCTCCTGTGTATAATCTTATTATTCCATCTGTCGTCTTTCTGTCTTATGGTGTGTCCAGCCAACTTCCACTACAAACTAGTTTTGCTATCTGCGTTAATACATCGGCCACTTTTGTTTTGTTGCGGATCCAAGTATTTCTTTTCTTGTCTGATAGCCTGATGTTCAGCATTTGCCTTTCCATGGCTCTTTGGGTCTTTGCTATTTTTTCCATGTTTTCCTTTGTAAACGTCCAAGTTTGAGAACCGTAGGTGAGAACAGGAAGTATACATTGGTTAAAAACTCTTGTTTTTAAATATTGGGGGTATTTTCTATTTTTTAGTATATGGGAAAGTTTTCTATAGGATACCCAAGCCAACCGTATCCTCCTCTTTATTTCTCCTGTCTGATTTTCTTTATTTAATTTAACCAGTTGTCCCAAATAAACATATTCTTTTACTTGTTCCATAGTTGTTTGTGCAATTGTAATTATTAATTCTTCTGGTTGGTTGATCATAATTTTCGTTTTACTCGGAAAGAACATAATCAATTTCGTTTTTAGTTACACCATTGGGATTAATCTATGTCCATTTTCTTTGGGGGTTTGCCTTAAATAATTTATTCATTGCATATAGCTGCTTCTCCTCCAAGTAATTCATCAATGTATGTCCTCTATCATTTCTTTTGCCGTATCCATGCTGTCCTACTGTGTCTTCTTCTTTATATAGTTGTTCTCATATTTTGGCATTGAAGTCCCCGATTATTAGCAATAATTTTGATTTCTTTTCTTCCATAGCTGATGTTAAGAATCCAAACTTAGACTTAAAAGACTGAAAAAATTAGTCGCAGCCTCCATACGGTTCCTGTTTAAACAACATATATTTCACCCTGCAAGAAAAGTGACACAACTCAAAATTTACATTATATTCCAAAAAGAATAATTTTCAATCAGGAAAATTATCGCAAGTTGATTTTTATAATTCTTTTGAGATATCGCTAGTGTCGTGATGTGCTTTTCTGTTGCTCGTCTCACGAGAATCGAGAATAGTAACACATTGCAGTTGTGCCTCGATCGTTGACGAGTAAGGTCGCTCAGCTGCTTAGGAAAACCGACATATTTGGAGTTGTGACGTTTTTCCTATTGTATCCTGAGAATACATTTTGGTTTATGATATTTTTTCTGTTTAATGTAAGTACATTTATTTCTCTTTATTTTGCAATATGTCACTGTTCCTGTTAGGCTCTGATTTAATTTACAGGTGTGGCAGTGATAAAGCACTATAATATAGATATTCCCATCCCTCATTTTGCGGCCGAGGAAAGAACTTTTTTTAAAAATGTGTTAAGTTTGAGTGTGTACCTTGTAACTGAAAGTTTTTATATTAGTATTATATGAACAATACAATAAGTTCTAGCATCTAGTTCTAAGCACTATAATATAGATATTCCCATCCCTCATTTTGCGGCCGAGGAAAGAACTTTTTTTAAAAATGTGTTAAGTTTGAGTGTGTACCTTGTAACTAAAAGTTTTTATATCAGTATTATATGAACAATACAATAAGTTCTTCTTCTTATTCTTTTTGTTTTTATATAGACATAACTCTGTCTGTTTTTAATGTGCCTCCAGTAAGTTGTCATTCCATCGTTTTCGTGATCTTACTACTGATCGTCTTCCTATTGGGGAACCGTCTCTTGCCATCTTTACTACTCTATTTGTTGCCATTCGGCTTATATGATCGTTCCATTCTACTCTTGTATTTCTTACCCAGTTCTTGATGTTCTCCACCTTGCATCTACGTCGTCGTATATCTGTATTTCTAGCTCTGTCCCATAGTGTCTTACCATCAATTTTTTTAAGTGTTTTTATCTCTGCTGTTTCTAAAATCCTTTTTATCCTCTCTGTGTCAGGTCTTGTTTCTGCCGCGTATGTCATTATTGGTCTGATGACTGTTTTGTAAATTCTGTCTTTTGTTTCTTTCCCGATATTTTTATTTCTCCATACTGCTTCATTCAGGCAGCCTGTGGCTCTGTTTGCTCTATTCACTTGATCTTCCACTTCAGTTTTGATCTTCTCGTACCTTAATAATGTGATGTCTAGATATTTACAGTCTATCACTTGTTTTATTATCTGACCTTCCAGCTCCAATTTACAACTTAGTAAATTTGCTCTTGTAACCATGCATTTTGTCTTTTTGGGGAAATTAACATGGTAAACTCTCTGGCGCTTATATTAAATTGGTGCAGCATTTTAAGTTATTTTTTCCCCTATTTGGTAACCTTTTTTGGGTTTTACTTTTTTATTAATATATTAACTTCTACCGCATAATTTCCCGATAGTCCCTTTGTTTCAGGTCTAAAGCATTCACAAATTGCCTACTGATAGGCTACTATGCTACCAACGGACCGATGAAAATATTTTCTTTATAATACCTTAGCAGTTATAGAACTTAATAATTCATACTTGTTTCAAATAAAATGAATTCGTCATATCGGGTTTCAAGAATTGTACGCTTGGCGTTGGTAGACGAAAATAACACCGATGCCTTGGAAACGCCGAAGTTCAAAGACCCAATTATGCTAAAACTGAATAGACCTAAACTATTTATTAAAACTGGTGACTCTTCATCTCTACCATATTTACAATATCTGTATACACAATCGTATAAAATTAAAATTAACGAAAAAACAGAAACAAAATGCGTCATAAAAAAAAATAAAAAATAATGTAGTACCTTAAGTTTTAGCTCAATAAAATGCATACTCTGTATTAAGAAAGGATGATTTAAACCTGAGTGACGATTCCATAGCCGATCCTAACTTTTCTTTATCTAAGTCAACTTCAAGTGGTAAGTCATCATCAGATTCTAAACAAACTTGCTCGCTTATGTAATAATGTTATAATTAAAAAAAAGTGAAATGAAATCAAAGTGTTCACAGACATCCCATTAGAAGAATTTCTACTAGCAGTCAAAACAATATTAAAATCAACCTATTTCCTATATAAAAACAAAATCTTCCAACAAACAGATGGAAGTGCTATGGGTGATAGCATATTCAGTGCCATCGCTCAATTAGTTTTAGAGCATCTAGAGGAAATTGTTTTAAGTAAAATAGATTTTTATATACCTTTTATATATATATATATATATATATATATATATATATATATAAATATATATATATATATATATATATATATATATATATATATATAAATACATAAAATATATAATATAATATAATATATATAAATATATATATATATATATATAACATAATATATAAAAAATATATATTAAGGTTCAAGAACTAAACTTATATAGAAATATATATATATATATATATATATATATATACATATATATATATATATATATATATATATATATATATATATATATATATATATATATATATATATTTATCTTGCCCAAAAATAACGAATGGAGGTTACCTTCATCTTTTGTCGGTTTCAATAATGGTACAGTACGGGTCTGTGGTACTAACAAGGTATGGGACCAACCTTTATTCAATTCACTAAAAAAAATGTAACTTAAAAAAATTTATTAAGCATGGGATTAACACTGCTATATAAAAAATAATCTTTATATAATGTTAAAAAAAATGGTATTTATTTTGTTTTCCGTTAAACTGTCCCTGTTAATCTAAAAAATTGTTATATTTTGAAGCAAAGCTTCTTAACTGACGGGGTATTACTTTTTATCTATAGTAAAATGCTGAGATAAGCTTTACGAAAGTAGCACCACGACAAGAAGCAGAGTGGGGCGAAAGAGCTAAACCGCGCTTAGAAATATTTTTTTCTATATTTAGGCAATTGATAATTATCATAGTAAATTTGAATAGGCCTACCTCTAAGGCAATCAGAACTGAAATTTTAAAACTGTTTGTCCACCACAAAGCTAACGGTAGACTTTCAACGGCAAAGAACCATGAGTGCGGAAATTTCATAAATTTTAAGTAAATAGTCAATTTTTTTTATTAAAGGCGGATATATAAATTTCTCCCGTCTCCAACGATAGTATATGGGGGAAAACAAATAATACATTATTTAAACCGAAAATCGGTGTTGCCCAGCGCCGAAAACTTTAAAGTTTTTTTCCAAAACAATACAAAAAAATGGCATCTTATGTACTCTTTGAAGTATATATTAAAAAGTCAAGGGTCTTAATGAAGATCCCGAAAGGAAATTAGCTACGTAAACCTGTGAACCGTGGATCATGAGTCCAAACAAATAAAAAAACTCGCTAAATTTCTCCCATATAAATTCTTAAATTTATAAATACCTAAAATTATAATCTGAAGTAAACAGTTTACTTCAATCACCAGCAAGAAACGTTACTACCTGACTTGACCTTGCCGAGCCGAAACGTCATCAAAATTTATTAAAACCAAAATTATTCATCGTGGAGTTAAACCCGGAAAACCACAGAAAGCACATATATCTCCCCCGGAAATAATTTTAAGTGTAACATATATATATATATATATATATATATATATATATATATATATATATATATATACATTTATATTGAGACGATATTGTTTAAAAATAATTTATAAGTTATATACTAAATAATATTAGATATAAAAAGTATTTGGTTATTTTAATAAGTTATATAATATAGAATATATTTATGTGAGGGCATTCTTAACATATAGAAATTAACATATAATAAGTGTAAAAAGTTTTTTTTTTAATAATTATTATATATTTAAGTGAGCCATGTGCATAGGCAACCAAATATACTCTGAATAAATGACAGACAGAAATAATAGTTAAGAATATTAAGTGGGGTTATTTGTTAATTTGAAATGTTTATTTTACATATAGTTAACGATTTGAAATAGTGCAGTTTATTAATTTAGGTTGTTTAATTTGCATATAAGTTTATATTCTGATCTGAAAAGCCTACATGTCAGTGAAGTTCTCGATAGAAAAGTAAAGAATGCTCTAGAACACAGAATTTAACCTTTGTTTACGGTAGAACCTTCGCAAATGGTTATGTCTGTGAAATGGACATAATCAAACATATACTTTTTCGAGAACATTCAGATATGTAGGTAATAGAACAATTCGAATATGATTTCTTGCCAGATGATTCTGGAATATTGAAAAGATGTAAATACTCGGTGATTTGGATTCAAAATGGCCGGACAGTTACTATGAAGTCATTATAAGGGGTCAGACAGTTAGTTAGTAAGAAGACAGACACAGTTAGTTACAGTTAGTGAAGTCAGTTGTTCAGTAAGTTCAAGATTAATCAGTCAGAATTAGGAAGAAAGTATTAAGTATGCAATAATCAGTAATTTAGTATTAAAATTTGGAGATTGGAAATAAATTAAAAATTATATTATGATTGGAGATCTGTAGAAATGAAATTATAATAGTTATATGGTGATTGGATATTGGTGTATTAAAAAAAAAAGAATATATATAAATGCTATTAAGAAGAAAACTATTTTAAATTGGTGGAAGCTGATAATTGGAAAAAGTAATTTCACAAAAACAAGGATAACCGAAGCTGAGAACGAAGACATTGAGTGGTGATTAAAATCTATATAGTGGAGAACAGTTTCATTTAGGCATTCAGTGACAGAAAGGTACAAAATTTTGTTAATATAATTTAGTTAGTGTCATAACAATTTCAATTTTAAAGATAGTTTGTTTAAAATTTTCATTGTCTATATAATTTAATTAGTTTCATAAGAATTTCAATTAAAAGATAGTTTATTTTAAATTTACATTGGCTATGTTAAATATATATGTGTGTTTCATAATAGATATAATAAAGATAATTTCAAAAGGTGCTTACAAACTAATTCTTTGAGAACCGCGATAAAAACCCTATATATATATATATATATATATATATATATATATATATATATATATATATATATATATATATATATATATATATATATATATATATATATATATATATATATATATATATATATATATATATATATATATATATATAGGGTTTTTATCGCGGTTCTCAAAGAATTAGTTTGTAAGCACCTTTTGAAATTATCTTTATTATATCTATTATGAAACACACATATATATTTAACACATCAATCGCTCAAGAATATTAGTGGATATAACAAATACAAGAAATATTACATTAAATACAATTGAATAACTTGATGTCTTTTAAATAGCTTAATGCTGTTGAAATTTTTTTGGTAAGAACTGTTTTGAGATCATCATCTGTGAATTCATGGGATCTTCTTTTTTCCATGAATTGAGGACAATCAAGCAGGATATATTTAGCAGTCAGTGGGTTAGAGCAGCTGGAGCAGATAGGTAGTGGCTATTTTGTTATTAAATATTTGTGTGTTAGGGCAGTATGGCCAATTCTTAGACGGTTAATAATAACTTGGTTTTATCTGTTTGAAGGAGTCTCCACAACAGCATTTATTTTTGGGAAAATTACATTTAATTTTGTACCTAATTTTTCCCAATGATTTTGCCATGTATTCGTATAGTGGATTTTAACCAGGTTCTTTAGATCGGTGTACGGATATGTTTTTAATTTTGCAGTATGGTTAAAGTTCATTCGACTTGTGTTTGCCAGTTGATCTGCTTTTTTATTTCCGTAAATATCTGTATATAAAGGTACCCAAATAAAAGCAGCTTTATTTCCTAATGATCGGAATGTTTCTAGTTCGTTTTTTATTTTTTATATAATAGGGTTGTTGGTATATATTTGTTTTAATTTCAGTAATGCATTTAATGAGTCTATTACGATATTGCACTTCATCGTTCTACTCTTTTCGAAGAAGATTAGGGCTTTCAAAATAGCTGTAGCCTCGCCTGTTAGTATACTGCAGTTTGTTGGTATCAATGTATTGTGGAAGTTTTAAAAACAAAGTTTTGAGTGTTTTGTTATATAAATAATTTTTTTTTATTTAGCTTTACGTGTCTCGACAGCGTAGGTCACTGACACAGGTACAATTTTATTACATTACATTACAACAATATACAGTAACATTACAATTAATAAAGAAATACATTAAATATTCGTACAATTATTAATTATCAAATTCTAAACTACGTTTCTTCTTCTAAATATCCTGGTAAAGCTTGGTTTTATAGAGGAAATTAGTAAGGTTTTGGAATTGATCTGGCGAACTGAGAATATTTTGTAGGTTTTTACTCAAAAGATTATTTTTTCTTTCCTTGTTAAAGTGGGGACAGTCTACGAGAATATGTTTAACAGATAGAATATTACCACAGTGTGTGCATGTAGGTGGATCTTGGGAAGTCATTAAATGTTTATGAGTTAGTCTTGTATGGCCTATTCTAAGTCGGCGAATTAAGATTTTGTTTTTTCGTCTCATGGAAGGAATCTCAAGCTTTTTAACGCTGGGATGGATGTCACGAAGCTTGGAAGGGATTTTATTCCAGTGATCTTGCCAAGACATTTGGATAATATTTTTAAAATGCGAATGTAAATCTGTATGAAGTTGTATGTTTTCAGTCTCCATATTAGAAGTCGAGGCTTGTTTTGCAAAGAGGTCGGCTAGTTCGTTACCTGGGATTCATACATGAAAAGGAATCCAGATCATGGTTATGGACACTCCCATTGATATTAAACTATAAAAAGAGTTTTGAATAGCTTGAACCAAAGGATGTACCGTGTACATACTTTTGAGAGAATAGATAGACGCTAAAGAGTCTGTAAATATTGCTACTTTTTTATATTTTGGAGATAATAAGTCTGTAGCTTGGAGAATAGAGAATAATTCAGCAGCATGTATGCAGCAGAAGAGCGTAAGATTACAAGATGTGATTAAATCGGCGTTTGAAGTTACAGCACATCCAACAGTTGTAGAACTCTTAGAAGCATCTGTGTATAAAATTTGATCAAATCTGTTGTTAGCAATTAATTCTTTAAAGGTTTGCCTTAGAAATTGTGGATTTGTCTGATGCTTATCATAATTAATTAACGAGAGATTAAAATCTGCTATCGATTTATTTCAGGGAGGTTTAGGTGATATTAATATTGGAGTTGTGACTGAAAGATCGATATTATTCAGATGTGGTGAGAGATACTGTGGCATAGACTGAAGTTTAATAGGAGAAGGAGAGTTTAAAAGTTCATTACTTAATAATTTATAAGCTGGGTTTTCGGTATTAGCTGAGATTCGAGACGAATATTTTAAAAGGAGTTGCCGGCGACGTAGCCAGAGGGGAAGTTCATTAGCTTCTCTGATGGGCTAGCTGACATACAAAATAAAACTGCAGTAGTCTAATTTAGAACGAATAAGACATATATAAATCTGAAGCAAGGAGTCTTCGTCTGCACCCCAATGATGATTAGACAGAGTTTTTAATAAGTTAAGATTTGTCATGCACGTGTCTTTTCCTCAGCAGAAAATTATTAAATCGTCTGCGTATAGTGCAAACTTGACCGGAAGCTTAATTTTATTACATATATCGTTTAAAACAAGAATAAAGAGTGTAGGACTCAATACCGACCCTTGGGGAACGCCATCAGTTTGTTTGAAAGTCCTAGAGATTTTGCCATTTTCTCTTACGTAAAGGTTCTATTTGTTAGAAATTGATTAATAAATCAAGATCTATTTCCAGATATACTGTACTCCTCGAGTTTAGCTATAATAAAAGGCCTATACAGAGTATCGAATGCTTTTTCGATATCAAACGAAACAGCTATTAGGTCTTGTTTGCATTGAAAGGCGTTAATGATTGATGTTTGGAGGATTGCTAGATTGTCTGCTGTACTTCGGTGTGATCTAAAACCTGATTGTGCCAAATTTATTATTTTATATTTTTCTAGAAACCACAGGAGTCTCTTATTGATTATTTTCTCCATAAGTTTGCACATTGTACATGTAAGGGAAATTGGTCTGTATGAATTTAGATCAGTTGAAGGTTTGCCTTGTTTTTTTAAAAGGAATTATTATGGATTTCTGCCACAAATTTGGAAATAATTTTTTGGTCCATATCAAATTGTAAATTTCCAGCAGTTTAGCTAGGCTAGGCCTTGAAAGATTTTTAATAAAGATAAAAGGAATGTTATCTGGACCTGCAGCTGAATTTTTGCAACAGAACAATGTGTCTGATAATTCTTGTAATGTAAACGGCATATTTAGAGAAATTTGATCGGATTTTCTGCTATCAGATAAACTGGAGTTTAGATTAGTAGACATGGGAAGCTGCCAATTTGAAGTAAGTCTATTAGTTGCTTTCTTATGAAAAGTTTTACCCAAGATGTTAACAATTTGTTGACTACAAGTGACTGTGCTGTTTTGAGTAAGTATGGCAGAAATTTTTGAATACGCATTCTCTGCGGTATTTGTTTAATGCTGCCTTACTTTGTTGTAAAGCCAGAGAGCATCTTTCATTGCACCAAGGTGTTGTTTTACGAGACGAAGAAATTGCTATTTGTCCGATATTTGCTTAAGTAGCGGAGATTATACAGTTATTGAAAGCGCTAATATTTTCATTTGCATCTTCTGATAACTGCAGCTGATTTAATTTGCTTTCAGTATATAATCGAAAGCCATCCCAGTTGGCATTAGAAATGTTCCATTTTTTAAAGGGGTCGAAATGTTTTGCAGATTTTTCAGATATTAAAATAGGATAATGATTACTGTCATACAGATAGTCAGCTGGTTTCCATGTGAGGTTGGGATATATTGTTGGGTGGCACAAACTTAAATCTATTGAGGAGAATGTACCAGTAGCAATATTAAAATGAGTTTTAGAATGATTATTCATCATACAAGTATCGGTAATATTTAATACATTTTCGACAGTCTTTCCCCGGCCGAAGGTTTTTTCAGAACCCCACAATGTATTGTGGGCATTGAAATCTCCAACAAGAAGGAAAGGTGAAGGAAGTTCGTATATGAGGTCCACTAAATCAGCTTCGGATAAACTATAATTTGGAGGAATATAAATATTACAAACTGAAATTTTGTTTGGACACCAAATGTTAACGGCGATAGCTTCTAGGTTTGTGCAAATGGGAAGATGTGTGGAGTAGAGATCATTGGATACGAATATGGATGTTCCACCGCTAGCTCTAAGATAGTCAGTTCTCAAGAAATGATATCCTACAAAACCATTTAGAAGTCTTTTGTGGTCAGATTTGAAATTTGTTTCTTGTAAACATACTATGTCGGCAGTAGTATCAACGATTAACTTTTGAAGGTGTTCAAGTCTAGGGTAAAACCCATCACAATTCCATTGAACTAAATTGAAATTTATTAAAAAGAGGATTTTTGGGAATGTTGGGAGGTATCTGAGAGATATTCCTCATCCCGAGGTTCCAGTGATGACAGGGAATTTATGCTCACTGTGTCTGCTGTATCAGACTGAAAATCTTGTTTAAGTTTTTTTGATATTCGTGTAAATCTGTTTTTTAGTGACCTATCTGTTAAAAAAGGATAAACATTATACATGTCAGAGAGTAATGATTTGATGTCATGTGTAAACTGTTGGGCTTCAGATAATATATTGCTACCACCGTAACTATTTTCAAGAAAACTTATGAAATTGTCTACAGAAGTGAAAAAAGAGTGCGATGACTTACTAAAACAGTCTTTTATTGCTTCTTTTGAGGCATCCGTGATTTTGGAACTATCAGACGAATCTTTTTTAACTTCTTCCTAGCTTGTTTCATTGGTTTTCTGTTTGTATCTTGATAAGGAGGTGGCATTGCAGGTGAAATTTCTTCTTGTGTTTCTGACACGTTGATTACGTTGGAATCTGTTGAATTCGAAAAGGCTCTCTTCATTCCAGGAACAAGTGACGATGGTATTTCTTCAGTTGTTGATGGATTTTCTGTAGAAACTGAAGGGACATTTGTGTTTGGGCAATTGTTAGCTACATGTCCAGATTGTTTGCATAGGAAACAGAGCATTTTATCGGTGGACAAAAATATGTGATGTGCATTACCTTCAAATAAAATGACCAATGAAGTTTGGATCTCGTAGTTATCATTCGGTGGGACTATATAGACTTGTCTACGGAAGGAAAGAATATGGATATATTCGTCGTCTGGAATTCCTGCCCTTAGAAACGAGATGGGTAAAGCAATCTGTAGGCCATAATCTTTGAGTGCTGACTCGATAAGCTCATGTGGAATAGATGGACATATATTTGATAAAACTAGACGTTTAGCTGGTGTAATTAGTCTTCTAATATTATGGTCTACGTCTCCTACGCGAACAACAGGATTATTTGTAAGTAATAGGTCCACACATTCTATATTGTTTAGGTAAATGCACAATTGGTTGTTCGAGATTCTGGAAGCGAAGCTAATGTTTTTCGGCCCAATAATATTTCCAATTGATTTAACGTAGTCAAATAATTTAAGATTGTTATCAGTTATATGAAACACTATAGCCTGCTCTTTTTTTGGGTACGTAGTTTTAGGTATAGATCTGGCAGCAGCAACATATGAAACTGGTGGGCTTTTACTTTCAGTTATATTACTGTTATTTGCCGTTGGGGAACTTATATTAGATTTCATCTCGCCCCTGTAGTCAGAAGCGATAATAGCTTGGTCACTAATATTTGTGGGTTATGTTTGCTATAGGCAACTTTAAATACGGCAAGCCGTAAAACTGGTTGCCTATACGAACCAGGTAGTTAGCGACTATTCTGATATGCTAGTATCACAGAACAATATTTATTACAATTGACAGAACTAGTGTCTTTGTTGGTTATGTTTTTAAGATAATATAAAGTAAATTAAATCACCTAAACCTAAACTTTTTAATACGGTGCTAGAACATGCTTTTAAGAATTTGGATTGGATGACAAAGGGAATAAAAATAGATGGAGAATATCTAAACAACTTACGTTTCGCCGATGATATACTTATAATAGCTGAAGATCTAGGTATGGCAAGAGAGATGGTACAGGAACTCGTTGTGGCTACAGAAAGTGTAGGTTTAAATATAAATATCTCGAAAACAAAAATCATGACCAATTTGGTACCCAACCAGAACATCAGTATTGGTGGAAAAGAAATAGAACTCGTAGATAGATATAAATACCTGGGACATGAAATTATGATTGGCAGGGATAACCAGACTCATGAACTGAAGAGAAGAATCGGCCTTGGGTGGGCAGCATTTGGAAAACTGAGAGAAACTTTTAAAAGTGAGCTGCCCACATGCCTAAAGAGAAAGGTATTTGATCAGTGCGTCCTCCCAGTCTTGACGTACGGAGCAGAAACACTTACTTTAACAAAAGTAGCAGCTACCAAACTGAGAGTCACGCAGAGAAGAATGGAGCGGTCCATGTTAGGAATAACTCTACGAGACAGAATAACCAACGAAGACATCAGGAGAAGAACCAGAGTGACTGACATCATCGAGAAGATAGCCAGACTAAAATGGAGATGGGCAGGACACATAGCCAGAATGACAGTTGGGCGATGGACAAAGAGGTTATTGGAATGGAGGCCAAGGGAAGACAAGAGAAGCGTCGGTCGACCACCTACAAGATGGACTGACGATTTAAGAAGACTCAATAAAAACTGGATGAGAGCGGCGCAATGTTTCGGTTTTTTGTTTTAAATTACTTCACGTATTTGCATCATAAAAAATAGCTTAGTCATCTGCAAAGCTTATTATCTTACAAGTAGTATTTAGTCTGAATAGATCGTTGATGTAGATATTGAAGAGAATTTGTGCTTAGACTGTTCTCTGCGGGACTACATAAGATATAATTATTGTTCCCTTACTAATTTCTCCATCTATATAATGCTCTTCATGTTGTTGCCTGTTTAAGACATAACTTTCTAGGATATAGTATGCAAGACCCCTAATATCATATTAAGCATATGTTTATCATAAGTTTAGTTAGCAATGTTTTATGTAAAACAGTATTAAATGCCTTTGATAAATCTACAAATATACAAACAGCTGGTCTTGCCTGATCAAGAATTTTTTAGATGTTAGCTTTAAGAGCACAGATCGCATCTTCAGTGGATTTTTCTTCTTCAATTCCATATTGATATTCAGACAGTATATTAAATTAAAAAAAAATAATAGGTCTTATCTTAATATTTTTTTCTTATATTTTGCCTATGTTTGAGATTAGAGTGATAGGCCCATAATTTTGACAACATATTTCAACATACATACATAAGATATCTCTATTTATTATGCAAGTGTTTTGAAATATTTTTTGGTATTTGTTTTAAAGTTTTAAATCTATTATTATCATATAGAAAATAGGTATATAGTATTATTATTATACTGAACTGAGTTTATTAGTCTAATTTATTAACTTTACTTTAAAATGTTCTAACGCTTAGTTTATTAAAGTCTTTATTTGTACAATATTATACTAATTTATTTCACACTATAATTATATTATTTATTTAAAACATTTATTACAATTTATTTATCCCAACAATACATTTCAAAACTCGATACGATTATATTTTCAGACTAACCCACACAATCAAAATTTCTCTATATATATATCAAACAGCTGTTAGTCTGAAATCCCGGCGACTTGTGCCGACCCTTCGTGAATGGTATGAAACGAAGTCAAGTTTTATAGCAGCTCGCAGCGGTGTTGACCTTTCTCGAAAAGAAGGGAGCACCAGACAGGTTTCTAGTTGGTCAGAGAATCTACGAGAACATTCTTGTTTAGAATAATAACATGTTTACAGATTAAATGAGTCATATTTATCGTAACATTGCCCCCTCTTAACAGATGGTTCCTCCTGGAACCTTGTCGGGACTGGAACTGGAACGGTATGCTAGTATCGGCAACTGGACCCTCTTTTACAACTTCTAGTTGTATAAAAAAGACAAGGTACGGTTTTCTCTCCGCACCGGTAACTGTGCGGAATGCAACAGACTAACACCTGGACTTCGGTGTCTTTAAAGATCTCCTCCACCATACTTCGGATAACCCTCCAATCTAATTGGCGGCATTCTAACTTTGTCATGGCTAACTTTTACACGTCAGACTCTAGTACGTGCTCTCTCAATTGAAGTAAGGCCTCCCATACATCTCGGTAGGTAGATTGGTCACGAGCAGTGTCTTTTGTTACCGGATAAAAAAGGTAACGTGATGCATCTTAGAGTTTCAAGGCTTTCCCGGGAGCTGGCACCTGGCATTGAAGTTCTGCAACTTGACCGAACTTTTTTCGAAAGACGGATGCCAACCCTGGTGAGTCTTTGATACTGGCCGGAATGGTAAGGGCCAGTAAGTAGTCATCGGGAAGCGTGAGTAGATCTTGCTTTTCTTCAGTGGTAACACCATGTCTTGCTTTACTGGTACCTCGATAGGCCCCCATGAATTCCTCAAACGTGAGGTTAGACACATCTTGGACTTGGATTACTTCGACTTCTTCATCTACGTCGTGGTCACTTTCGAAAGACGCCAGACGGTTATGGTGTACTATCATCGGCTTTCCCCTCGGAATCTTGCTTATTTGGTAGATGACATCGTTGATCTTCTTCATAATGAAGTATGGATCTTCCCAAAACTGCTGCAAATTGGGAAAACAGCTTTTTCGCTTCTTGGAATTATAGAGCCAGACTTTGTCGTTCTTCTTAAAGTACCCCTTTTCGGTTTTCGTATCGTACCGTTTCTTCATTCATTAGCTAGTGATCTGAAGATGGGGACGGACCAACTCGTGTACATTGTCCATTCTTCTTCGTAATTCGATCAGGTCTCCAGGTTCTCCTGTTGATTCGTCAACAGCAGATCTGTAGTCCATTGTGAAGAAGGGAAGATATTGGTCCCAGTCTTGCTGATGATCATACACCATCTTTGTCAAATACTTGCCAACTGTCCTATTCATATACCATCCGATTGCGGATGATATGCTGTAGTTCTTATTTTTATGCCTAGTCTATCACACATTCCTTGAATAGATCGCTATCGAAGTTCCTTCCTTGGTTACTATGGATCTCCAAAGGCACTCCAAATCGGCTGATATATTCTTTGATCTACTTATCTGTAATGGTGGCGGTCTTCTGGTCTGGAAGTGCGTAAATCTTGACCCACTTAGTACTAAAAAATCTAAATCATTATTATATCTATAAATAAATACTATATATATATATATATATATATATATATATATATATATATATATATATATATATATATATATATGTATATATATATATATATATATATATATATATATATATATATATATATATATGTATATATATATATATATATATATATATATAAATCATTACTATAGTAAATCCATTACTACCAACATGTACTTGCCTCCATTTCTACTTTCTGGAAATGGCCCTGCAATGTCCAAAACTATTCTTTCCAACGGGCTTACAACATTATATTGTCTCATATGAGCTCTCCTTTTTCGGTAAGGCCCGTTACTCGTAGCACAAATAGTACATTTCTTACACCAGTCTTTTACGTCGTCGAAACTGTTCATCCAATAAAACCGTTTCCGAATTCGCTGAAGGGTTTTCTTTACACCGAAATGCCCTCCTGGTGGACTGTCGTGTAACTGACGAAGTAATAATAATAATAATAATAAATGTCTTTATTAACAACAGATTAAATTTTCTTTACAATGAAATATAATATCAGTAGGGCGAGATTCAGTTTGTGTACCACTGTACAACAGCGGCACACAACTGCTCTTCCACCTAACCCCCCGAAAGTAGGATAGATAGACTATATCTAAATAATGAAATTGTATTTACAATAAAACATAAAAATATTAAGTACATATTAAATTTATAAATTAAAAAACTATTTATTTTTTTTAATTCTTAAATTTTTAAATTAATGTTCAGCTAACAACTGTAGTTCGGCTATTCTGCTCTTTGGGATCACCAACTGTCTTCTCTTTTCCGTCATCATTTTCCAGTACTTGTTTGAGCAAGCTATCTTCCATAATAAATGAGTCCCACTGGGGCCAATACGTCTTAACTACTAAGCATAGGTTTGATATTTCTTGCCAAGGTGGTAGACGATTTTCCTCTTTCAATTTTCGAATTTTTTGTATAACTGGATCTCTCTCTTGTTTTTTCCTTATCTTAGTAGGCGTCCATTCGTCGTTGACCATCGTTGTTCTTAGCAGTGCCGCTTCCTTTAATTTCGTTTTGTTGCAGCGGGAACACTCTGCTGGGCACGGCCTTCTGCAAAGAGAATCAGCGTTTCTGGCTAACTCCGGCCCGGTGCTCAATCTTGAAATCGTATTCTTGGAGTCGTTCGATCCATCTGGCTATATGACCCTCTGGATTCTTAAACTGCATCAATCACTTAAGGGCGGCATGGTCGGTTCGGATTAAAAACTTACTTTCAAAGAGGTATTGATAGAAGTGCTCTACTGATTTCACTACTGCTAGAAGTTCTCTTCTCGTGGCGCAATATTTCCGCTCAGGTTTTAAAAAAAGAACTTTACTAAAATATCCAAGGACTCGTTCCTATCCTCCTTGAATCTGACATAGCACTCCTCCAATTTACACATTACTTGCATCTGTATTAAATCTCTTAATTCCCCCCTTATGTTGCATCTTTATTACTAAAATTGGTGCTGTGATTGAATGCTTTTTCAAGGTCTCAAAGGCATTTTGGCAGTCTGTATTCCAGCGGTAATCTCTTGCAAGTCGCGTTATTGGCCTAGCGATATCTGCAAGCTTCTCAATAAACCTCCAGTAGTAAGTACATAGTCCAAGAAAACTTCTCACTTGATGTTTGTCCGTTGAGTCTGGCCATTCCTTAATGGAATCGATTTTTCCCTTATCCACGGCCACTCCTTCTTTACTGACTATATGACCCAGATAATTGACTCTACCTTGAAATAGCTGGCACTTCTTGAGGTTTAACATCAATTGGGCAGCTTTAAGTCGACTTAAAACGTTTTCTAAATTCTTCAGAAAATCTTCAAATGTCTCCCCCAAGACGAATATGTCATCTAGATAAACCAGGCATGTTTTTTAAGATAATCCTTTAAACACATTTTCCATAAGCCTCTCAAATGTCGCAGGAGCATTACAGAGTCCAAATAGCATAACGTTGAATTACCACAATCCAGATCCTGTGGTGAAGGCTGTCTTCTCTTTATCTACTTGATCCATTTCTAGTTACCAATATCCAGACTTAAAATCCAAAGTAGAAAACAATTTACTTCCAGCCAATGTTTTGAATGTATCGTCGATCCGAGGCAGAGGATAACTATCTTTTTTGTTAACGTTGTTCAGCAAACGGTTTTCCACACAGAACCTCGTCGTTTTGTCTTTCTTCTTAACCAGGACCACCGGAGAGACCCATGGGCTCGTAAAAGGTTCTATCACCCCGTCTTTTTTTATTTCCTGAACAATCGTTTCAGCTTCCAGTCTTTTCGCCTGTGGTAATCATCGAGCTGTTTGACGAATTGGCTTAGCATTTTCAGTATCAATTTTATGCTTAAGAACGGTAGTTCTTTCCGTCTTTTCTCCTTTCGGTACGAAAATATCACGATACCGCCTTAGAATTTTCCTTAATTTTCTTTTCTCCATATGTTGTAGAGACTGTCCAGCAACTGCAACCATTTGGTCGAATTTGTCGTTGGAATTATCAGATGTTGTCATCTGACAGATTATGGATGTCACAGGTACACAAGTTCCTACTTTTGTCTCTTTATTGATGGTCACTGGGTAGTCATTAACAATGATAAGTCTCACCGGTATTTCTTTATATGAAATCACCAATTCCTTTCCAATTATAATTCCTTGGCCAACCTCGTCGTCATGGTTCCAAGGCTCCATCTTAACAGGTGTCCCTTCGTCTACAATTCCGTGTAACCGCGCTACTATGAACGTTTCACTTCTCGCAGGCACGACTGTATCTTCTTTAATGTCTGCTTGCACAGTGTTGTCATCATGTGGATGAAGAAATACCTCCTCGTTACCAACTTTGATTACGTTATTCTTAAAATCAAATTGAAATCCATGCATATTCATTACGTCCATTCCTAATATAACATCCTCTTCGATGTCAGCAACTATAACAGTTTGGAAAAACTTTTCTGATCCAATTTCTAATTTTACCTGGATTTCCCCATGAATGTTGGCATTTTCACCTGTAGCTGTCCGAAGTCGCAACCTCGTTAATAACAGTTTCTTACGGCTGTTTATAACTGCCGGGCGTATAATGATTCTGGTCGCTCCGATATTCACCAACAACGTATGTCTTTTACCATTTATTTCTCCATCTACATATACACTATCTTCACGACATTTTAAAGAAGCTATTAGTATGAGAGGGTTTTTGGAAAAGTTTCAAGTCGAAGCTGCCCCCCTAAGGCCGTTCTATTCTTCATGATGGTGATTTTCTCGATTTGCATCGTACCTAGGGTGCTTACATGAACTTCGTACGTGTCCTATTTCGCCAGAATTCCAGCATCTTATGGTCTTCGTTTTCTTGTATGTCATACTCTTAATCATATTAACGAGCTGGTCAAGTTTATCTTCATCTCCTTCCTCTTTTACAGTCCTAACGTTACTATACCCGCCGGAGGCCTGCGTAGCTGACTCGTATTGGAGAGCGGCGGATAAGACATCAACCAGCGTCTTGTGACGAGCTAATCGCAGTGTTCTGTGCATTTCATGATTACGAAGACCATCAATAAATGTCTCTCTTTTGTCTTCGATTTTTAAGCTGCGATTGATATACATGCTCCAAATGTTCGTGGCCATATCACATATTTAGCCTCTTCTTAAGTTGTTCGAACTCATCCGTCTCCTCTACGGCTATTGTCTGAAGCACATCTAAGGCATCTCCTCGAAGAGCGATAGTCAAATTTACAGCGTTTTCTTTTTCAGACCATCCAAATTTCGGCCGTGTTTCTAACTTACATTTTGTCTCGTCTTCTTTTATCTCTACTGTAATTGGATTGTTTCCTCTCTCTGCTGTCCCTGTTTCCTCCATCTTCCTTTCCATCTCTTTCGTCTTTTCTTCGAAGGCCAACATATTGGCTGACAACGACTGGTTTTTTAACGAACACATTCTATAGTCGATGGCAGATATCTCAGAAGTGACTTTAGAGATGTTAGCAGAAACTTTGCTTTCCAGAGAAAAAATCTCGTTGGTAACTTTGTTTTCTAAATAAGCGATGTCGCCGGAAACTTTCGAAATATCACCAGACACTTTGTTCTCTAATGATGCGATGTCACCAGAAACTTTGGCCACATCACCAGAAACTTGGGCTACACCAGAAGAAACTTTCGAAATATCGCCAGAAACTTTGTTCTCTAGTTTCGAAATCGACGAGATGACAGCGTTATGTTTTGACACTTTTATACTCCTCTACGAATTCTTCAATACACTCTAAAAGATTAATGTTTATATCACCTACAAAATTATGAACATCGGATCTATTGATATTATTTAAGTGATACATTAAATTGTTATTAAATATTATTGGACAAGTACAGGGTAATCTATACAGAGGGTTAAAATAATCTTTTTGTTAAAATTAAATAAAATGTTAAATAAAAAATGTTAAAATTTCTAATTAAATTAGTTTTGTTACTGTTAAATATATTATTTTATATATATGGTTAATATACTTTTTTACATAAAATTAACTAATCGAAGTATGTCTTACATTCGGATAAAAAAATTACAAAGTCATCAAAATTTTTTTGACAGCTTCTTATATTCATATGCATAATATTCAGAGGTTGTATTAAATTATTAAATAAGGCATTAAAGTTTGTCATTTATTGTAGTATGGATGATTTTTTATCAACTACTTTATATTCTTGAATAAATGTATCCATATTTAATGAACTGAATTCAATGGTTAAATAAAAATGTTAAAGTCTGTTAATATAAAGAATGGAAATATTTCTTATAAACAAATGTTAAAAGATTGTTTTTTTGTGAAAAGAGATCCCAAGACAAATAATATCGATCCATACGCTAATCACTATCCAACAATTGTGAATGAGTAAGTAGTAAGACTTGTAAGACAGAGCTGGTAGACTAAAGAATGTCATTTTCATTTGTGAGGTTACACGAAGTATAGAAATATATTTTTAGGTTTCCAGTGAGCAAGAAACGTACAAGACCTGTAAGTTGCAAGTCAAAAATTACGTGAGAAAATCATTGAGAATATGTAAGTAAAAAACTTTAATTTCTAAATAAATTTATTCTATTGTAAATAAAAATAAATAAACCTGTAATAAAGTTACCTGTTAAGTGCAATTCCAATTGTCAATATAAAACTGTCTTTATTAACTTCTTTTTCTTCGGGTTGTGGGGTTCTCTGCAATGCCTCCTTTTTCTTGATGCCAGTTTTCTCTTTCTTTAAACTTTTTTTGTCTTTTTCGCTTTTATCTGTCATTGTATCACTTCTAGTTTCGCTCTTAGCACTCTTATAACTAATGCTTTTATTGCTTTTTTCACTTTTAACACTCAATTTGCTGCTTCTACCGGATACAATAAAACCTTTCTTACTAGGTTTTTCTGAGATATCACTATTAAACCAAGTATACTGGTGTGTATGATCCAAGCAAAGTTGCCAGATTGCTAGACTATCCAAATCTAAAAAAAAATATTTATTTTAATAACCAAAAAGTGTAATATACTGGCATAACCGTAGACATAAAATACAAATAGACTGATCGCTCCAACATATTACCGTTCCCACAGTACGACAGAGAAAACTGACGCAATATGCATCTTTTACTACTGGGTCGGATTTATAGACCACGTGACCTTCCCATTGTGCATTTAAGTCACGTGGTCAAAAAACAGGTCCATTAGAAAGCGATACAGGGACTGCTTTGCGTCAGTTTTCTCTCTAAAGGAACGACGCAGTATTGCAACGCTCAGTCTATTTGTATTTTATGTCTATGGTCATAACGCTTCCCTTTGTAACTACAAGTGGTCAGTATTACAAAAAACATATCTCTGTATGGTGTTATCTTCGGTCATACTAATCTTAATTTCCTTAGAATATAGAGCTCAATTATTTATCTATAATTATGTTCCTTTAATTTTTCTCTCCTACCACTTGCTACAACTTGTCAGTTAGGGATATATTAAATTGTCATTTCTATCTCTACGTTTTAAGGTAGAGGTCTGAATTGCTAAAGCATCTAGAAATTAATCACATCCTTCTCAAACCGTTATCCTGCTCAATTATATGGTGACATCATGATGTTCGGTTGACTGTGATTAACCATTTAACACTATTTTAAGCTTTATGCGATATATCTGGAAGAGAGAGAGTCATATGAATGTTTAAATTTAATCAGACCACGTGAAGGAGATCGGCCTCTTGATCTTTTGCCTTTGACTCTACCTTCGACGTTTACTCTTTCCATGCCTTCTTTTCTTCTAGTGATATAACAAAAGTACCTCAGAATATTGTTATTTTTTATTTTTTTAATCAGTTTGGCACCAATATTTAACTCTTGAAGCACAGACTCATTTGTACGACGTACTGTTCATGGCATTCGTAATATCTTCGTATGTATCCAAATTTCTAAGGAGTTAATTCTGTTTGAGTCAGCTTTCTTGATAGTTAACACTGTCGAGTAATATGTTGCAATAGTGAATATAAGTGTAAAACCAAGGGGAAGCTTTAGTTGTATCAGTCGTTTTCCAGATTTTCGTCTGTTTTGCTGTTGCTAACTTAGTCATTGTTACTCGTCATCTTATTACTTCTTAACACCCGCCATTATTTGTTAATATCGATCCTCTTTATTGTGTATGTGTGTGGTTGGAAATATGACTGCGGATTACTGGATCCATTCGTCTAAAGAATTGATCGTTTTTGTTAATGTGATTATTCGTGACGAATGTTGGCGATCATCATGACAGTCTTTATCATATCTACAGCATCGTGACAGAGCCGCACAAATGTTGTGTTACTAGATTCTAAGGTTCTTTAACCAGGATGTTTTTCGTTAACCTCGCTTTCCAAATATTTTTCCTCGCAGGATGACCTATAGGAGGGCAAATCTAGATTCTAGATTCATTCTAGACTAATGGTACAGTGTAAAACTTTAAATTACGTTTGAAAAAAACTCTTATCGAGTTGATTATCCCTGAAAAAAAAAACAATGAGTTTTTAGTTAATAGACAAATCAGCGAGTGTTTTCCATAAGCACGCCCTTATACGGAAATGATCCCATCGTAAGATATGGTTCGATAGGATTATGTTCGGCAGATTTTTACACTAACTTAACCCTTAATTGGTATCATTATTTTTATACTTGTAACTAGTATCGTTTGTTCAATTATTCTGACCCGACATTTTATTTAAGTATAAAAAAAATTTTTATTTATTTATTATTATATCATAATGAAAGAATATTTTGTATATAAAGAGTTGACCGCACAAGTTAAAAAACATGTATTATGCAAAAATAAAAGAGCACTATATTTTGTAAAAGTTTTGTAAAGGTAAAAAATAATTATTTGGAACAATTGTTCTTTGGGTTTTAATATAAAACTAAAAACAAAAAAATCTGCAAGAACGTTTTGAGGCATATTATTTTTTAACACAATTTGAACATTGCAGTAATTGTGTACTGTGATTTTTACAAATATATGATTTTCAGATGTGTTACAAATAGTTTATTTATGGTGTTTATTTTCTTTGCTTGATGGACGAACATAACATATGTGCCGGTTTCTGGAAAGGTTCTATTCCTGCTATGTAATCAATTTTAGCTCTTCTGTTGGAGTAACTAATTCATCAAATGTAAGTACTTTACGAATTATCTCCGGAAGTTCTGTGGGAAGCCCCGTTATAGTTAGGAGGCGTTGCATATGTGCATTAATCATTGATGTTTCCAAAGTGATCACAAACTTTCTCCGTGTCACCGTGTCATGTCATTGTCAGTACCAGTTTAAAAATGGATAAATGAATTTACAAAAGCAATATTCGTAAAATCATACCACATTGCACATGGCCATCTTCTTCTTTTAGTAGTATTATACGTAGAGTATTTTTGATCCCAACTATCCACCTCAGATTAAGTGGAATTGTAAAAAACCATGATATCAGGTTTCTTTATAATGTCATCTATCTTGTCATCATGATGCATCGAGGATAAAAAAAGTGCATACCTAGTTTGATTTGTTACAGAAGTAACCATTGTTTTTGATAAAGTAAAAATAAATATAGACTAATAAAGTACACCTTTTTTATTCGGAATTGTATACGATGGCATATCTCTTTTGTTTTTACGTACCGTTCCAACATAGTTAAGATTTTGTGCAAGCTATTTGTCTACCAGTTTAATCAAGGTAAACTAGTTATGCCCAGTTGTGTTTCTTCCAGTTTGCTTTACCAGTTCAATATGAGATAATATTGATAATGTCGTAATAGAGAGCTTCTGGGACTGGGTTCTTCCCTTATATCTGCATAAGTAAATGAATTTAATAAGTAATGAGTCTTCACATCACAGAGACACATCACTTTTAGACCATATTTGTTAAGTTTACTTTTGATGTAAACGCGAAAGGAAGAATGGCCTATAAAACCAACAAACGTCTCATCGATACTTAAACATTCTCCTGGTATATAACATATTTTATAGTTTTTTATAAAATTATTAAAAATATCACTGATGGACCGCAATTAGTCATTTAATGTCTCAATCCTTCTAGCCGCCGTGTCAAACTGTAAGGCAGCAAACAGAAAAAAAATCATTTTAGTGATATCGTAGCACGAAATATGTCGCGACCCATGCCGTCACTTGCAAATAGTCCGTCAGCATCCTCATGATTTGATTTAAAGGCGGAGGTGAGATATAAAAGACCAAAGAGTGCTTTTATTTCTAAAAAGTTCATATCCTCAACAAAAGAAGCAGTACTACCATATGAATATGACAGATCGCTAATTTTTTTATTTGTGCATTCCACAATTATGTTTATACTAGCATCATCAATTAAACTGCTCCACAAATTATATGACGTTTTTTCGGCACAGTCTTTTGCAGCAGACTTTAAACCAGAAAAATGGTATTACAATGTGTGTGTGTGTGTAACTTTGTGTTTTGCTAGTAGTTGGTGGATTTTTTGAACATTTTTATCTATTTTTACCATAAATGTACCTTGATAATTTTTAAAATGTATTATCATAATCATAACTACTTACTACGGAAAGTACAGAAATCTGATCGCTGATATCTCGAATGGTCACTGTAGAAAGCCCTGAATCATTAATCTTCGTATTCTCTGAAATATGGCTTTCATACACAATCAGCCCTATTCTGTAACTACAAATCGAATAGAAATGAGTCAAATCAAATAGAGGTCAGAAAGTTGGATCGGAATTGTAGGAATCGGTATTCTGTAACTCATCTCGACCTCTACTATCGGAATGTTGTGTAGAAATTTATTTCGACTCGAAAAGCTCTGTCGAGATCAGGTTTCGACATCGAAATTGGTCTTGACGCTTGCGCATTGGTATCATTATTGTTTTGGCATTGACATTTATTTGTTTTGTTGATATAAATTAGCGGTTGGTTGTTGATTTATTTTTGAAGCTGTTTCATATTTTAATCTGTGGTGTTATTATAGATTTATTTGGATAAAGTTTACTAAATAATTTAACTGCTCAGCAGATGTCTTGTTCTTTGGTGTTCCGCTTGCCATTTTGTATTCTTGTGACGAACTTACTTTTTTAACTTAACCAAAACAAATCAAAACTACTTGACGACAAGCTTGAAATATAATCTTCTTTTTTGATAAACGTTTCACGCGCACTAGCCTTTCCAGTAACATAACGTCACAGAACATTTATTTCTCTTTTTAGTGCGGGGTTGCCACCAACTTCTGACCGCGTCAAGTGGAAGTTGGCGTTTTCGATTTACACCCATTACGATGTGAGTTACAGAATGACAATCCAAACACAAAAAGGATGCGATAGATATCCAACATTCCGATTTCGGGTAATTACAATTCGACTTGGTCATTTCTATTCGATTTGTTAAAAGTTACAGAAGAGATCTGAATATTCATTTAGAATTATTCTGGGTCACTGTCACGATCACACTCTACATTATTATTATTTAACAAAATTCCTGTGCCTGTTCAGTTGTATACCGTTTTCCATCAATAAAAATCGAATCCATGGTCATAAAAATATATGCATATCAGTCGAACAACCTACTTAAAGTACTTTTTATCAACCGGTATTTAACAGCTTGATGCATGTGCATGATTTGGGAGAACTTCTAAAACATGCCGTTGTTTGACGCTTTTGCGAACAAAATACGAAAAACAATTTATCCGGTTGGGTCCAAAATGACCCGACGCGACGATACCAGTTAAGGGTTACTAAAAATAGTTTATAATAAATATTGAGAGAAAGATATAAATCGGGAAAAACCAATTAATAAAATTGGCATGTCGTTAACCTTTGAGTACTCGGATGGTGTCTGTTTGACATTTCTTAGTATTTTTTAAGCATAACATTTAACGTGACGCCTCTGTTTGGCTGTTCGCTCGTATACCTTTCAGGTTTTCCGAAATATACGTGGTAGTACGTGGTAGTAAGCCAGTCATTCAAAAAAGTGCGCTCATATAGACACTAGCGTTTATAATTTTCTCATAGACACCACCCGAGCGTGTAGATGATTCTATTTTATACCATCAAGTTTTGAATTAGTTTCTTACTTTTGCTTTTAAATTGTTTTTAGCTAAAAAATGGATCCTTATCTACAGGAAATTAAAAGTCTACAAAAGTTGTATAACGACGTTACATCTGATCTTTGAAGAGCTTTGCTTAGTTGAGGGCTCACTAGAAGAAGGTAAGCGCTAAGGGAAAGCAATCGACATTTATATTATGAATGGAGGGGCAGTCCTAAATGAAATAAACATGTACGTTTAAAGAATGTTACGAGTGGAAGGCAAAATTTATTAACCCATTTATCTGTTACAAAAGAAAACTTTAAAAAGCTTGTATCATCTATATATTCTTGGTTGACTATTTTTAGTAATGCAATCTTATATATAATTATAGAAAATACAAATACCTTTATAACAAAGAAGGACCAAATTCCAAGGATCCATTAAACCAACCTACAGAAATAAAATGAGAGCACTTATAGGAATATTATACTTGATGGGATTGTACAAAAGTGGAAAAAAATATAGGAAAGACTTGGGTGACGGATGGTTCCGGTATTAAGGTAATTCGTGCAAGTATGGCTAGTCGGCGTTTTACATTTTAATTGTCTGCATGTAGTTCGATAATATTTATACTCGAAATGAACAGAAATTTTGAGACAAACTTAGTCCCAGAAGTCTTTTAGAACTCTTTGTGCAAAATTACCGTGACTGTTACACTCCGGATAAATATGTGACCTTGGACAAAAAGTTGTTTTCGTTTAGAGGACGTTGTTCATTCCGTATGTACATGCCCAAAATACCAGCTAGTTATGGGATAAAAGTATTCGCTTTAGTGAATGCAAGAACTTGCTTTCTCACAAACTTAGAAGTCTATTTTAAAGATCAAACTAAAGGTCCTTATCGGTTATCTTCTACAGCAAAAGATGTAGTTAAAATGATGTGTGTTCCGATTTATAACATAGGCAGAAATATAACAATTGACATTTGGTTTACCAATTATAGTCCGGACAGTTCAAAAGAATAAAAGGAAAATTCCATATAATTTTTTTAATATGAGAGCAAATTAGCTTGGTGTTTTATGTACCTGTTTAACGTGGTACTTCTCCCCTCGTCAATGTACGTTGACGATAATATTAATCTATAGACTAACAAAAAACAGCTACATCGAAGAAAAACGTTTAATTTGGTATGGACATGTGAGAAGAACAGATCATACAAGGTGGATAGCAAAGATTTCGAATTGGAGCCCAATAGGACGGAGGAAAAGAGGTAGACCCCGAAGATCATGGAGGCATGAAGTGGACGAGGCCATGAAAAGACGAAACCTTAGAGATGGAGAGTGGCAGAACAGAAAGGACTGGAGACGTTGGCTGAAAGAAGGAAGGCGGCAACAGCTGTAAAAATCCTTATATATATATATAGATAGATAGACTAACAAAAAGTATAAACCTAAGATGATCAAATTTTATACCATAACAAGAGACGTACTCGACGATAGCCCATGGCTATTTTTAACAACATACTGAACATTACTATATTAGCAATTTGTAAAAGTGGCTCCAATTCTGAACAAAATACAAAGAAAGTCATCTTTTTAAAATATTTGGCATCTAATCTTATTGAGGCTAATCGAACTTCTCGAGCAATGAATTCACACATCAACAAAGAAGTTAGAGTATAGAACGTAAGTTTTCTAATTATACTCCTACCCTTCCTGAAGTTATGCCAAAAACAGACATACACGTTGTGCCTACTCCCGAAATCGGAAAACACCATATATTTGCAAAATGTGTTTAAAATGACTTTATTTTGATATATATTTACTTTGTGGAAATTGCAAAGCTTAAGGAACCGAAAATTAGATTTTTTTCTTCTTTCATTTGTAAAGTGTTCATTTTATAGGTTTTCCTGGTGGTAACTCTAATATTTTTAAGTGTTAATATTGAGTTAGAATATATTAGTTTTTTTGCATTTAAAATTCAATAAAGAGATTAGCAACAAATGGGTGTTTAGTTCTTCATTGCTTCTTTTTTTTATCTTTATAAATGTGACTGACAGACACTACCCAAGTGATTACGTAAGTAACGGTTATTCGAGTATTTAAAGGTTAATAAAAAGATGATTAATGTTATAAAATCAAAATATTGTAATCGTCGTTTGCATTTAACTATAATGTTGTTACCTGTTGTATATATTTTGTTTGGAATCCATCCTGTTAAACAGTGAATAATATCAAAATCTGAAAGCTCTTCTTCTTCGGTCCAAGTTAAACCCGCCAGTATCATGAGGGCTTTCGAAAGCAAAAATGGCCATATTTCAATAACCCTATCTGTTTTTTTCTCCGGTTTCTCCTAAAAAATCAAAATAAAGACCGCTTATCGCTATAATTATTATGCTATATACTGAACTTTTCTTTTTCTTATTTCTTGTTTAGAAAGTTGACTCTTTGAAGTTTTTTCGTCTTTTTGTTTACTAGTTGATTGGGGTTCTATATCTTCTACTATTACTGAAGTTGGTAGAGAAATTGGACATGAGGGAAGCATTATTTCATTGTGTTGATTTATAGGAATCTTATCACTGATATATATTTTCCTCCAAGATCCCATCCAGTACAACCTTACTACATATTTGCCTAAACTCGAGAAGAAAAAGTTAATATCAGCAATTAAATTAAAATTAAATATATATATATATATATATATATATATATATATATATATATATATATATATATATATATATATATATATATATATATATATATATATATATTTAGTGAACATTTGTTAATAGATTTATTTCAAACTGTCCAATTTTTAAACGCCTAAAGAATTGATAGAAATTGCATGAAGTTAACATAAAATCGCTATTCTGAACAACACTAGGTAAACTGAAGACACAGATACTAGTTGTTCAATAATAGCATAGCACTTGCATAGGATTCATCATCTTCATACTTAAAGGAGACACATATTTTAAGTCCTGAATAAAAAAGTCAAATTTTGTAACTATGTTAATCATCATGATTACCACCCAAAGAAACTTTTTTTTTGATAATGATTACCGGATTAAAAACTTAAACGTCAGTTGATGAATCTTAATTTAAGCATCTTATTTAAACAGTTTTTTTTCTTACATGACGCATCAACCACGCAGGTTTATTAGCGTGTATGGATTGTGATACAGAGTTATAACTTAACAATAGAATATTAACCATAGCAATACATTATTAGAAATAAACCTAAATCTATACAAAGTGAAATATTAGATTTTTGATAACAGCTAGCAGTCTTTGAGAAGGGCAAAAATATTTTTACTATCACTGTCCTTTCCAAGAGCACTATTTAATATAGATGGTATGTTATACATTTTGCGTTGCACATCATACTTGGGGCACTGCAATAAACAATGTTTTACCGTTGAGACACGTTTACACATATCACTCACAGGTTTATCAGTACGTTTTAGTAGGTAGTCGTGTGTTAACCGAGTATGACCAATCCTGTGGAGAGTGAAGGTTACTTGTTCTCTTCTATTGTTAAATTTTGGGAATTTTTGATGATTAATATCAACTTAGTACAGCTTGGTTGGGGAGTTCTTCCATGTATTCAGCCATATTAAATTAATCTTTTCTTTAAGGAATGCTTTCAGGTCGGTGTAAAGAGATTTCGTATTCTCTTCTGCATTTGGGTTAGTAGGTGCATTTTTTGCTATTTTGTATACAACCTCGTTTCCTTCGATTCCAGTATGTGACGGTACCCATATAAAATTAACTTTAATGTTCATATTTCTGCATGTTTTAGTTCCTTTTGAATGAGAAGGATTAGTAAATGATTACAGTAGAGTTGGTTTAATGCTATTATTGGGCTGAGAGAATCTGTAATAATGATATTTCTCTTTTTATATTTATTAACTATCAGAACTAGTGCTTTTAGTATCGCATACAGTCTAGCAGAGAACGTTGTTGTATATGAAGGTAAATTGTAAGCTTCTTATATTCTGATGAGTAAATTGCTGTCCCAGTTTCGTCTTAGTTTTTAGAGGCATCGGTGTAAACTTTAAACGGCTACCATATTTGCTTAATATTTTAAGAAATTCCTAATTAATTTGACTTGCTGGCGTTTCTGATTTGTTTAGGCGCAATAAGCTGGTGTCAGTAAAGGGAAGTTGAATTGTCCAAGGAGGGGTTTGAATTGAGGAAATATCGTAGGTGTCTATTGTTAACAAAAAGGTATGTGGGTGATAATAGAAAGGGTAATCGGTTCGATTAAAAGTTTGGAATCAACTTTTGAAGCGTGAAACGATAGAGTAGTGCTAAGGTTCGAGTCCTGTGGTATACCATTTTCTTGATTTTTTTTGTTGAGGAATACACGCCGTCTACTCTGACTTCTAATTGTCTATTTTTTAATAAGTTTAATATGTAATTGAGTATATTACCTCTTACTTTCCATTCACTGAGCGATTTTAAAATTCAATATTTCCATACTGAATCGTAGGCTTTACTAATGTCGACAAATATTCCAATACAGTGTTGTTTAATTGCGAAAGCCTCATGTATTTCCGATTTTACATCAATAAGGTTGTCTACAGTAGAACGACGCTTTCCGAAGCCACTTTCTTCTTCTTCTTCAAGTGCCCTGTTCGTTGCGAACGTTGGCTATTAACATGGCAATTCTGATCTTATTTGCGGCGCTTCTGAATAGCTCGACCGATGTGAGCCCGAACCACTGCCTCAGATTTTGGAGCCACGAGTGTCTTCTCCTGCCTGGCCCTCGCTTACTGTCTATTTTTCCCTGGACAATCAATTGCAGTAGACGGTAATTATCGTGTCTCAATATGTGGCCTAGATATTCAAGCTTTCTTTGTTTAATTGTATTCACGATTTCTTTCTCCTTCCCGATTCTTTGGATTACCTCTGTGTTGGTGACATGTTCGGTCCAGGATATACGAAGAATGCGTCGGTACACCCACATTTCGAATGCTTCTAGTTTTCTCGTGAGCGTCTCCGTCAGCGTCCAGGCCTCCACACCATACAGTAAGATCGGAAAAATGTAGCGTTTAACTAGACGTAGTTTTAGGGGAAGAGACAAATCTCTGCTTAGAGGAGCTTTTTCATATTGCTAAATGCTGCTCTAGCTCATTCTATTCTCGCCTTAATTTCTGTGGCCTGTTCCCATTTTGCATTTAGGTTGGTGCCAAGTTACACATAAGATTCTACATGGTCAATTAGTATGTTACTTATCCGTAACTGTCGAGCAGGCTGTTGCTTCCTGCTTATCAGCATCCACTTTGTCTTCTTGAAGTTGAGACTCAGGCCGTATTCCTCACTAACTGAATAAACTCTTTCCATTACCTGCTGTAATTCGTCTATGGTACTGGCAAGGATCACCGTGTCGTCGGCATCTCTTATATTGTTCGTTAACTCGCGCCGTTTATTTTTATGCCCTCATTTGCATTTTCCATACATTTATTAAATATTTCTTCGGAATAAATATTGAATAGGAGTGGTAAAAATATACAACCCTGACGGACACCTCTTTTGATCTGCACACTTTTAGTGAGTTCGTTGCCAATTTTTGCTTTTGCTGTTTGACCCCAGTATAGGTTTGCCACAATTCGAATGTCCTTGTCGTCAATACCTGTCTTTCGCAGAATATCTATCAATTGTTCATAATTGACATTGTCAAAATGCTTTTCTAAAATCCACAAAGCACAAATACACGTCCTTATCAACGTCTCTACACCGCTGTATAAGCACCTGGAGAGCGAAAATTGCTTCTCTAGTTCCAAGTGCTTTCCGAAAGCCAAAGTATCTATCAATATTTGACTCACATTTATCATATATTCTTCTATGAATGATCTTAGTGAACGCTTTAGTGACATGATTAATCAAGCTTATAAGCCGGTAGTCATCACAGATCTGGGCATTTGGTTTCTTCGGGATTGTAATAAATGTTGACTGCAGCCAGTTCTCCGGGATTTTACCGCTATTATATATGTTGTTAAAAAGTTCAACTAGATTATCAAGGAACTGTTTGTCTGATTTACATAGGATCTTTAATATTTCGCAGGGTACATTGTCCGGACCTGCTGACTTATTGTTTTTTAGTGCTGCAATGGCATTTGGTTCTGATATAATTAGTTTTTTTGATTCCAGATACCAGATGAGTCTGTTATTTATTATTTTTTCTAGCATTTTGCCCATACTACAAGTAAGAGATATTGGCCTATATGTTTCGGAATCTGATTTTGATTTACTTTGTTTAGGAGTAGGAATTATTATTGAATTTCTCCAGGATTCTGGAAATTCATTTTTTTAAAGATTAGGTTGTACACTCGAAGTAAGTGTTCTTTAGATGGGTAGGTGAGATTTTTTAGAAAAATAGTGTGAATATTATCTGGCCCAGGGCACGAGTTCTTACAGTTTTTCATTACCGTTTCTAATTCATCCATCGATATTGGAAAGTTTATTTCGCTGTTATTTTGATCTTCATAGTCTATGATGGTATATTTTTCTTTATTTCTTTTGTTCTTTAAAAAAATTGGTGAATAGTTTGCATCGCTTGAGTTTTTTTAATAACCTAATGCCAGTATATTTGATATTTTTTTTGAGATTTATAGAATATTACAATATTTTACTCTAACAGATTTGTACCAGATATTCTTTTTTAATTTTTTCCATACAGTCATCGGAGTAGAACTGTCAATTGTTGAAACGTATGTTATTTAAGATTCGTACTTTGCTTTTTTGATAGTAAATCTGGCTATAGCTCGTAGTCGCTTGAATTCTAAAGAGTTTTGTTTTGTTTATTTTTCTGTAGTGTGAATTTATTAAACGCTTTTTTTGGATTGTCGTATTGCTTGTTTGTATTCATGGTTCCACCAAGGGACTGGATGGAATTTACTGGCGAATTGCCTCTAAGTTTCTTTCTAATGGTATTTCTATACTATTATTGTCATTCTTTATGTATAGTGCTACTCCTCCGCTGGCTATTTTAGCATATTGTCGATTTTTAAAGAAATAATTAAAGTTTTTTAAGTTTATGTGCAGTGCACAGTGTTGTTTTTAAAATTAGTTTTTTGTAAACATAGAATCATTGGTCTATATTAAACTAATGAATGTTATTATTATGTTAGTATGTGTCTATAGAGGTATTGCTGTTTGCCTTGATATGGAATTTTGGATCAATTTTTTGAAGAAATTGGAATATATATATATATATACATATATATATATATATATATATATATATACATATATATATATATATATATATATATATATATATATATATATATATAAATATATATATATATATATTGTTATGATGTGTTTTTTGTTTGAATGATGAGCAATGAGTATTTTTAATAATATAATATATAGGGTTTTTATCGCGGTTCTCAAAGAATTAGCTTGTAAGTACTTTTTTAAATTATCTTTATTATAACTATTATGAAACACACATATATATCTAACCTAGCCAATGTAAATTTAAAATAAAGCTGCCATATTGACATTTTCCTCTCTTTCTGGATTCATTTCTGCAGTATCTTGTGGAACTTGAACTAAACTCTCCTCTTGTATAGGTTTTGTTTCTACTTCCACATCTTCTTCATTCTTTTTGCTTCTTGTACCTTTCTTTCCTTGAGACATTTTGAGACTTTACTTGTTCAAATATAATTAAAATTAAAATCTATACTTTTTCTTTCTACTGATAATTAATTTGATTATATGAGAGCACTTATCTTCCCAAACTAATTCTTTTAAATAGAGAGCCACCGCGTTGGGTGCCAAATTGTTATGATGTGTTTTTTGTTTGAATGATGAGCAATGAGTATTTTTAATAATATAATATATAGGGTTTTTATCGCGGTTCTCAAAGAATTAGCTTGTAAGTACTTTTTTAAATTATCTTTATTATAACTATTATGAAACACACATATATATCTAACCTAGCCAATGTAAATTTAAAATAAATTATCTTTAAATTGATGTTCTTATAAAACTAATTAAATTCTATAGACAATCTAAAATTTAAACAAAACTATCTTCAAAATTGAAATTGTTATAACACTAACTAAATTATATTAACAAAATTTTGTACCTTTCTTTCACTGAATGCCTAAATGAACTGTTTTCTACTATATAGATTCTAATCACCACTGAATGTCTTCGTACTTCAGTTATCCTTGTTTTTTGTGAAATTACTTTTTCCAATTATCAGCTTCTAATAATTTAAGATATAGTTTTCTTCACCAGCATTTATACACCACCAACCAAACCAGCAAACAGCATTTATATTTATTCTTCTTTTCAATATACCAATATCCAATTATTATAAGTTGATTTATACTAATCTCCAACCATAATATAATTTAATTTCTTCCAATATACCTTTTTTATCTTCAATAATTATTTGTGTATAATTATAAATGTGCATTAAATTATATGCATAATTTTTAATCTTCATTTAACTCACTATATTAAACAATTTGACTATTTGTACTTGATTCACTGACTCCAACTAACTTTCATATTTCTTATTAAACTGCTTGACTGACTTACTAAAACTGTGAACAATTGACTTCACTAACTAATCTACTAACTTTCATAATAAACTGCTTGACTTCTGACTAAAAACTTTCATCTTGAATCGAAATCACGGGTATTTATATCTTTTTGGATCCTCTAGAATCATCTGGTAAGAGATCATGTTCCATTCGTTCTATTAACTTCTATATAGATGTTCTCGAAAAAAATATCTGTTCGATCCACTGCCATAATCATTATTCCAGAATGTTCGACCGTAAACAATGGTCACACTCTGCACTCTGGAGAGTGCAGAGTGCAGAGTGCACACACATTGATAATTTTGTTGACATTTAGGCTTTTCAGATCAGAATAAACATTCAAATTAGTAACTAACACTCTAATTTAATAAAATACACATTTCAAACAATATATTATTATAACCCCACTTTATATTCGTAAATATTCTTAAACGTCACTTCAGAGTATAAATATCTGTCTATCACTCACTGTATAGTTGGTTGCCTAGTCACATGGCTCACTTACATATCGTCACCTCAATACTACAACTAGATAACTCGAAAATTTTCATTTTTGAGATAAGTTTACCAATAGATGTAAATATATTATCTTCATGTTATGCTACAACTAGACAATTCAAAACGCACCCTATGAGTCAATATAACTAACTTTCAAAAGTAGATAACTTTATAAATCATCCTTTGTTTAATACTACAACTCGATATCATAAGTTATCTACTTGTTGCACATTTAATGACTAAGCTGTTAGTCACACAACTATACAACTACACTTACCTAGTTGTAGCACGTAAGTAAGGCCACTTGAAAAATACGACCACTGAGTTGTCACCATTGACGAAGATTTTGTCCGTTAGATATTTTGATGATTAATTACTTATTTGTTTTGAGAACGTAAGTGCAAAATAATTAATAATGTGGCTATGTAAAATATGTAATGCCAAGTTCAATTGTAGAAGTGATTTTCTAATTTACAGTGGTAGTGCAAACTGTTCTACAGTACTTACGAATGGTATGTACAAATCTATATTTTTAAACCATGTATTACCACTTTTTAGGCTAGGAATTATAGTGTTTCTTCAATATTAAAAATTATAGCAAATAATTTTTGTTTTGTTGTAAAAATAAAAAGTACAAATAAAAGTTCCAGTGATCCCTGTATTTTAAGATTTAATATTATTTTTGTAATTGTATTTGTTCAATTGAATAACATATTAGAACTATTTTGTTGCTTCTGTTGACAAACTAAAGCTTATAGTTCATTAAAAATGGAAATAATTCAAATAAAAAAATAAAAACTCAGATTTTGTACCACTATTAACAATAAAATCATTTTTATATGTTACGTTATTGTGGGCATTATTATTTTATTTACTGACAACAAATTTGTGGTATTAGGAAGATAACATTAATCTTATTTACTTCTTCTTCTTCAGTGCCTTATCCGGTCCGGATGTTGGCGATCATCAAGGCTATCATGGTTTTGTTGACTGCTCTGCGAAACAGCTCCGCTGAGGTCATCCCAAACCATTGTCGGAGATTTTTCAACCACGAGATACGACGGCGTCCCGGTCCTCTTCTGCCAAATACTTTACCCTGCATAACAAGTTGAAGAATTCGATATTTTTCTTCGTTCCGCATCACGTGGCCGAGGTACTCAAGCTTGCGTTGTTTAATTAAATTAAGCACTTCTTTTTCTTTTGTCATGCGCTGTAGGCTTTTGTCATCTTATTTACAGTTGATTACAATATACCAGTAGAAGAGGTGGTTTTAACTACTACAGATACAGATAACGAAGGCAACATTTGTGAAGATATTAGTACATCAAGTCAGGTGGCTATAACTGAGGACTGTGATGCAAATAATGTTGGATGTTCGTTCATTGAAGCTGTGGCAGAACCTTTTTCTTCAGAAAATGATTCAGAATATTTACCTGCTGACGAAGAAACTTCATCTGATGATGAAGTTGACAACATGCTATTATCAACAAAATGTAGGAATAAAAGCAACATCATTCTCGATGGCATGGAAACATTTCCTGAAGTAACTGATCGTCCACGAAAGCGACGTCGTGTACTCGATAAATGGTCAAGAAATCTGCGTAAAGAGAAACGCGCCAAAGGGGAAGCGTATGTTTCTTCAAGAAATAAAAGCATTCCTGAAGTAACAATGAAACCCGCTTGTCCCACCAACTCCGAAACCAGTGTTCTAGTAAACTAACTGAATTGGACAGAACGAGAATTTTCCAAGGTTACTATGCACTGGCAAATTATAATAGACAACGGGATTTTATTCACAGTAACACGGATAAAAATCCTAAAAAATGTACTACATCATTACAATCTAAACGAAACATTTCAGTAACATTTTTTCTCCCGAAGAATAATGAAAGAATTAAAGTTTGTAAGACGATGTTTATCAATACACTAGGAATTAAGAAGGGAGTAGTTGATATTGCTATGAAAAAGCGAACATCTGAAAATACAACAGAGGGTGATAATAGGGGAAAACACGTGAAAAAAGTAACTAATTCGACAGTTTTGGAAAATGTTAAGTCACATATTCAAAGCTTTCCTACTGTGCCTTCCCATTATTGTCGATCATCTACTGAACGACATTATCTTGATTCATCCTTAAATATTACTCTGATGTATAGACTTTATTGTGAATTGTGTGATTCAAAAGCTGAAGAAAAAGTTAGTTTGGCCATGTATAGAAAAATTTTTAATGAAAATTTCAATCTAAGTTTCCATCATCCTAAAAAAGATCAGTGTCGTGTTTGTTCTCATTATATTAGTGCAACCACTGATGAGAAATCGTTGCTCAAAATAGATTATGAAGCTCATCTCTTTCTTAAGGATCAAGCTAGAACCGAAAAACTTAAAGATCGAATTGATGCTGAATTTTCTAATGGATCACACATATGTGCCAATTTTGATCTCCAGCAAGTTTTATTAGTACCCTCTGATCCAAAAAATAATGCACTCTTTGTCACCTTGCTAGTACTAATGTCACCTTTTTTAGTGACAGATGTGGAGGCCAAAACTTGAATCAGTTTACTGCAGCAATGTTAATGAAGGCAGTAAATGATTTAAATAACCTGGAAGTCATTAATATGAAGTTCTTGATTTCTGGACACAGTGAGATGGAATGTGATTCCATTCACTCTGCAATTAACACAGAATTCAAACGTGTGGGGAAAGTTTTGTGGCCTGAAGATTGGAAGCAAATTGCTCGGGGAGCCAGAAGAAAGGGAGACAAACCTTATCTTGTTCATGATTTGGATCAATCGGACATAAAAGATTTCAAAAAATTTATAAGGGATAACTTGACTATTCGGAAAAAGGATGAAAATGGAAACGCTGTTCTCTGGCAAAAGATGTGCTGGCTAAGATTTAGGAAGTCACAGCCGTTTATTATGGAGTTCAAAGAATCATTTTCTGATGAAGGTTTTAGACACTTAAATTTAATCAAACGGACCCGCACTTCAATTCAATCGCCCTTACAACCTTTGTACCAACAACTGATTCCAATATCTATACAAAAATATAAAGATCTGATATCACTATTTTCTGTGAAACCACCTGCTTTGGGAGATTCCTACAGGCTGTTTTACACCAGTCTGCCATACGAGAATAAAGAAGATTCAAGTAAAATAGATGACGGTCAAGACTACGAAGGTGACTCTTAAAGAACTAATCTATTTGTGCCTCTTCAGAAATTACAAATTGTTTCATATCAATATTCATAAAGTAGTTTTTTGTAAATATTTTTCCAAATGTTACTAGGTACCTACCTAATTTTTATTTTTTATGTGTAACAGTGTATAATTTTAACTTAAGGAATAAAAAAATAACTTCTAGTAGTTCTTTTTTTAACAAAAACAAGGGCCAGTACAAGAAAATATATATTGCAACAAGTACATAACTGGGTTTTTTGGTATATGCAACAACTAGATAACTGGGACTTTTCCAACTTTTCTCCTGATATTCCTAATCTTGGAAAATATATACATTATTAAACCTCATGGATGGTCAGTAAAGAAGGTAAGAATGTTAAAAACGGAACATGGCTTTAATATTTTGTCAATTTTAGGCTAGAGAGGAATTCACACTTTGCAAAAATCTTTAAATGCGTTTTTCTTAGAAGTGTTATATTTGAGTTACCTAGTTGTAGTATTGAGGCCACGATATATCTACCACATTATAATTACTAAAATACAACTTTTTACAATTATTATATGCTAATTTCTTAAAATGCCCTCACATAAATATATTTTTATAAATTCTCTAGTATATAACTTCTTAAAATAATCAATACTTTTTTATATCTAATATTATGTAGTATATAACTTATAAATTATTTTCTATAAACCCCAATCGTCACAATATATATATATATATATATATATATATATATATATATATATATATATATATATATATATATATGTATATATATATATATATATATATATATATATATATATGTATATATATATATATATATATATTGTTATGATGTGTTTTTTGTTTGAATGATGAGCAATGAGTATTTTAATAATATAGGGTTTTTATCGCGGTTCTCAAAGAATTAGTTTGTAAGTACTTTTTTAAATTATCTTTATTATAACTACTATGAAACACACATATATATCTAACCTAGCCAATGTAAATTTAAAATAAACTATCTTTAAATTGAAATTCTAATGAAACTAATTAAATTCTATAGACAATGTAAAATTTAAACAAACTATCTTCAAAATTGAAATTGTTATGACACTAACTAAATTATATTAACAAAATTTTGTACCTTTCTTTCACTGAATGCCTAAATGAACTGTTTTCCACTATATAGATTCTAATCACCACTGAATGTCTTCGTACTTCGGTTATCCTTGTTTTTGTGAGATAACTTTTTCCAATTATCAGCTTCTACCAATTTAAGATATATTTTTCTTCACCAGCATTTATAAACCACCAAGCAAACCAGCAAAACAGCATTTATATTTATTCTTCTTTTCAATATACCAATATCCAATTATTATAAGTTGATTTATACTAATCTCCAATCATAATATAATTTTAATTTCTTCCAATATTCTTCTAATATACTTTTTTAATCTTCGATAATTATTTGTGTATAATTATAAATGTGCATTAAAATATATGCATAATTTTTAATCTTCATTTAACTCACTATATTAAACAATTGGACTATTTGTAACTGATTCACTGACTCCAACTAACTTTCATATTTCTTACTAAACTGCCTGACTGACTTACTAAAACTAAAACTGTCTTGAAAATTCTGTACAATTGACTTCAATAAATGAGTCTATCTTCTACTAACTTTCATAATAAACTGGCCTCATAGTAACTGTAACTCATAACTGATCGATTCTAATCCAAATCACCGGGTATTTATATCTTTTTTTCTGTTCTAGAATCATCTTTCTGTCACTGAATGCCTAAATGAACTGTTTTCCACTATATAGATTCTAATCACCACTGAATGTCTTCGTACTTCGGTTATCCTTGTTTTTGTGAGATTACTTTTTCCAATTATCAGCTTCTACCAATTTAAGATATATTTTTCTTCACCAGCATTTATAAACCACCAAGCAAACCAGCAAAACAGCATTTATATTTATTCTTCTTTTCAATATACCAATATCCAATTATTATAAGTTGATTTATACTAATCTCCAATCATAATATAATTTTAATTTCTTCCAATATTCTTCTAATATACTTTTTTAATCTTCGATAATTATTTGTGTATAATTATAAAAGTGCATTAAAATATATGCATAATTTTTAATCTTCATTTAACTCACTATATTAAACAATTGGACTATTTGTAACTGATTCACTGACTCCAACTAACTTTCATATTTCTTACTAAACTGCCTGACTGACTTACTAAAACTAAAACTGTCTTGAAAATTCTGTACAATTGACTTCACTAAATGAGTCTATCTTCTACTAACTTTCATAATAAACTGGCCTCATAGTAACTGTAACTCATAACTGATCGATTCTAATCCAAATCACCGGGTATTTATATCTTTTTTTCTGTTCTAGAATCATCTTTCTGTCACTGAATGCCTAAATGAACTGTTTTCCACTATATAGATTATAATCACCACTCAAATGTCTTCTTCTCAGCTTCGGTTATCCTTGTTTTTGTCAAATTACTTTTTCCAATTATCAGCTTCCACCAATTTAAGATGTTTTTCTTCACAGCATTTATATACCACCAAGCAAACCAGCAAACAGCATTTATATTTATTCTTCTTTTCTGTATACCAATATCCAATCACCAAATATATTATTTAATTTTAATATTCAATTAATACTTCTTCCATTATCCAATTATCATTTATACATAACATAATTTTTAATCTTCAATATTTTCTTTATACTGTTTCTTACTTTTGATTTAACTCACTATATTGAACAATTGTAACTGATTGACTGCCTCTAACTAATTTTCATACTAAAACTGAATGGACCAACAGAATGGACTAACTTTCTTACTAAACTTTCTGACTGACTGACTTCTTGAAAATTCTGAACAATTTACTTCACTATTCACTAACTAAATGTGTCTACTAACTTTCATAATGAACTGGCCTGACTTCTGACTAAAAACTGCCATCTTGAATCCAAATCACGGGTATTTATATCTTTTTGGATATTCTAGAACCATCTGGTAAGATATCATGTTCCAATTTCGTTCTATTTCTTCGATATGGATGTTCTCGAAAAAATATCTGTTCCATCCACCCACATAATCATTATTCCAGAATGTTCGACCGTAAACAATGGTCACACTCTTCACTCTGGAGAATTCGTTAATGTTCCATTGATAATTTTGTTGACATTTAGGCTTTTCAGATCAGAATAAACATTCAAATTAGTAACTAACACTCTAATTTAATAAAATACACATTTCAAACAATATATTATTATAACCCCACTTTATATTCGTAAATATTCTTAATTTCTATCTGTCACTTCGAGAGTATTTTTGGTTGCCTATGCACATGGCTCACTTAAATATATTTACAACATTAAAATACAACTTTTTACAATTATTATATGATAATTTCTTAAAAATACCCACACATAAATAATTTTTATTAAATTCTCTAGTATATAACTTATTTAAAACAACCAAATATCTAATATTATGTAGTATATAACTTATAAATTATTTTCTATAAACCCTAATCGTATCAATACCCCAAAATAATATTTAAAATAAATAATTTACTTATTATTTTTTTAAATATTAATTTTCTCATACCTTATTAAATTTAATAAATTAATAATTCAATTTTTTTTTTTTTTATTTAAAATGTGTTAAATACATCCCTGTTCGCTGTCTATGTCAAAGCAGAGAACAACGGAGCACAGTTCGGCTATTCTATGGTCAAACTGTCATGTCAAATGGGGCAATGGATGCGATATCAAAGAATAAAATACAACCTTAATTAAAATTATAATCGATATTGTGTTCTGTTTATTTATAGACAAAATCTAGGAATTATTTCCATTCAAAATAACTTTCATCAATATAAATTGGTAAGTTTTTCCACTTTATTATATTAGAAAGACATTTTTATAGCAATTATAGTATCAATTTTGTGTCTAACCCCAAATTATGATTTTTAGGGTACAAAATAACTTCCATATGTATCAGACAATAAATGTGATGTCAAATTGATTCAAAATAATGAAATCTATCATCTATTTAACAAATCAAGTCTATTGAATAAAATGGTTATATCAGTAAGCTGTTAGTGTTAAGTTTATAACCTAGATATATCACTACTTTTTGAAAAATTGTACATTTTTCTTGATTTATTTTTAGTTCAACTTTGTCTAATCTATTTATTATAATTTTTAGGTGTTTCTCGTGATCTTCAGCCGTTTTAGAAAAAATTAATATGTCATCAATGTAGTGAATTACAAAATGATCATATTGATCCAAAATATCATGAAGACATCTACATAGAGCACTACAATATGATTGAAGTCCAAATGGTACTACTTTGAATTGATATACTACTCCATCTATCTGAAATCCTGTATACTGTCTACTTTTTCTTTCTAGAGGTATTAACCAGAAACTATGCTGTAAATCGATTTTAGTGAAAAATGACATTCCTGTAATTCTTCCTAGTATTCCATCTATACTCATTGGTGCTTCAAATTGCTTTTCAGTAATCTTGTTAATATTCCTTGCATCCAAACATAACCTGATTTCACCTGATCTTTTTTGTACTACTACTATGGGGTTAATAAAACGTGTATCTGCCTTCTCAATGATTCCATCTTCTAACATATTATTAATTGTTTTGTTTACTTCTTTTCTGTATTTATATGGTATTGGGTATGATTTTGTTTTAAAATCTTTTTCTTCTTTAACTTTTATACTATGGATATAATTTTGTGCAATTCTATTTTCTTTATTGACAAGTCCCTTGTGTTGCTGCAATATGGAAACGACTATTGATTTATATTCTTCAGGGCAATTTAGAACTTTCATCATTTCTTCTTCTTTACAAATAAAATTATTCTTCATTATGTACTCATTATTCCTTGCTTCCAATTTTACGCACTCCGCCTCGTAGGCATCCATCTGCTTAAAATTTCCATTCCTTAAATATTCACTACAATAATTATTCTTTACATTCTTTTGGGACATTTTCCTATCATCAAAATACATTTCTTCTTCATAAACATCATTATTTTCTTTTAATAATATCCTATCAACTCTTATTCCTTCTTCTACCTCATCTTTCTGCATAAATTTAATTATTTGCCCTTCCAAAGTTACCATTTTTTCTTCAAAATCTATCTTTACTTTCTTCTTTTCCAATTCATCATTTCCCATTAATATATCAACACATAAATCCTTGACAATAAATCCTTGCATATTAATTTCTTTATTAAGAATATTAATTTTAAAATTGGCTAGTTTATCAATTTCACCCAACTTCTTATTATTTGCACCAACAATTTTAATTTTTGGAATCTTTGTTATATCTGATAGTTTTAATGTATGAAAAATAAAATTCTCCGAGACTAAAGTACTTTCTGAACCAGTATCTATCATAATTTTAATCATTTTATTTTTGGCCAAAGCATTTATATAAATTAAATTAATAGAGTCAATAATTTTATCCTCATCTAAAGAAATAAATTCAGAAGGTTTTTCATAATAGCAATGGCCTAACTTGTAATTCAGAAAGTTTACTGCACAAAATTTTGATTATTAGAATTGTCAGATTGTATCTGACCACTTGGATCTGATGTCCTATGTCTTTCCCTACTATGACTTCTACTCACATTTTCCTGCCTTGTACTACTTCGTTCCCTGTCTTCGCAACTTCTATTCCTTCGAACACAATTTACCTGTCTGTTATAGTTAGGTCGCTCTATATTTCTTCTATTGTTAAAATCTTGTCTATTATTATTAGTACTGTTATTAAAATGTTGTCTATTATAATTAGTATTATTATTAAAATTTTGTCTATTATAACTAGTGTTGTTATTACAATTCTGTCTATTTTGATTACTGTTATTATTATTAAAATTTTGTAAATTATTACCATATCTATAATTATTATATGATTGTCTATATTGTTGATTATCATTTTTATTATACTGAAAGTTATTATTGTTTTTTCTGTTGTTATTATTACTTGTCATATTGCCTCTTTGTATTCTTTATATAAAATTAATAAAACTATCTATTGTTTGAATATTTTGTACAGTTACTGTTTGCACAACATCAACATCAAAATGTCTAGATACATTTAAGACTGTTTCATCCTCTTTAAGTGGTGGTTCTAAATATTTTGCAACCGTTATCAGTTTCAATGCATAATCTACCATATTTGATTTTAAATTGTGATTATACTTTCCAAAATATAGAATTTCTCTAAACTTTGCTTGCTCTAATTCACCCCAATAATAATTTAAAAATTTATTTTCAAATGTTTGAAAATTATCTAAATCATTTTCAATACTAGCAAACCAAGTTGCTGCATTGTCATTTAATGTCATTCTAATATAATCTTTAATATCATTAATATTATTCACAAATCTTAATTTATGTTTTAAACTATTTATGTATACTCTAGGATGCAAATTTTTTATATTACCAGAGAATTTAATCCCAGTCTCATTTGTTAAATTTAAGTAAGGTCTCCCTATGTCTCTCATTTGTGAAATATCATCTATTCTCTGTTCCACATTTCTTATTTGATTACTATTTATTTGGATATTTTGTTGTATATCGTCTAATTTTTCTTCTGTGTTTCTCCTGTCTTCGTTAATTTTTACTTCTAAGTTACATTTCTGTAACTATCTTTTCTGTTCTATATCTATCTTATTATCTTGAATAATCCTCTTTACTTCTGTCCTCTCATTGTCTATCCTTTTCTTGTAGTCATGCTGTATATTTTTTATTTCATTTGCTACTTTCTTCTCTGCAGCTTCAAGTTTTTTATCCATTTGTTTTTCCATTTGTTTTACAATTTTATTATTATTATCTTCTATTTTCTTTTCTAATTTTCTATAATTCTCTTCCAATTTTTGTTCCATTTTTTTCATGTCTTCTTTGACTTCTTTTGAATTCTGTTCCATTTTTTGTTCTATTTTTTTCGTATTCTCTTCCATTGTCTTGTTCATCTGCATCATTAATGACATCAAAGCTGCCATATTGACATTTTCCTCTCTTTCTGGATTCATTTCTGCAGTATCTTGTGGAACTTGAACTAAACTCTCCTCTTGTATAGGTTGTGTTTCTACTTCCAAATCTTCTTCATTCTTTTTGCTTCTTGTACCTTTCTTTCCTTGAGACATTTTGAGACTTTACTTGTTCAAATATAATTAAAAATAAAATCTATAATTTTTCCTTTCTACTGATAATTAATTTAATTATATGAGAGCACTTATCTTCCCAAACTAATTCTTTTAAATAGAGAGCCACCGCGTTGGGTGCCAAATTGTTATGATGTATTGTTTGTTTGAATGATGAGCAATGAGTATTTTAATAATATAGGGTTTTTATCGCGGTTCTCAAAGAATTAGTTTGTAAGTACTTTTTTAAATTATCTTTATTATAACTACTATGAAACACACATATATATCTAACCTAGCTAATGTAAATTTAAAATAAACTATCTTTAAATTGAAATTCTTATGAAACTAATTAAATTCTATAGACAATGTAAAATTTAAACAAACTATCTTCAAAATTGAAATTGTTATGACACTAACTAAATTATATTAACAAAATTTTGTACCTTTCTTTCACTGAATGCCTAAATGAACTGTTTTCCACTATATAGATTCTAATCACCACTGAATGTCTTCGTACTTCGGTTATCCTTGTTTTTGTGAGATTACTTTTTCCAATTATCAGCTTCTACCAATTTAAGATATATTTTTCTTCACCAGCATTTATAAACCACCAAGCAAACCAGCAAAACAGCATTTATATTTATTCTTCTTTTCAATATACCAATATCCAATTATTATAAGTTGATTTATACTAATCTCCAATCATAATATAATTTTAATTTCTTCCAATATTCTTCTAATATACTTTTTTAATCTTCGATAATTATTTGTGTATAATTATAAAAGTGCATTAAAATATATGCATAATTTTTAATCTTCATTTAACTCACTATATTAAACAATTGGACTATTTGTAACTGATTCACTGACTCCAACTAACTTTCATATTTCTTACTAAACTGCCTGACTGACTTACTAAAACTAAAACTGTCTTGAAAATTCTGTACAATTGACTTCACTAAATGAGTCTATCTTCTACTAACTTTCATAATAAACTGGCCTCATAGTAACTGTAACTCATAACTGATCGATTCTAATCCAAATCACCGGGTATTTATATCTTTTTTTCTGTTCTAGAATCATCTTTCTGTCACTGAATGCCTAAATGAACTGTTTTCCACTATATAAATTATAATCACCACTCAAATGTCTTCTTCTCAGCTTCGGTTATCCTTGTTTTTGTCAAATTACTTTTTCCAATTATCAGCTTCCACCAATTTAAGATATTTTTCTTCACAGCATTTATATACCACCAAGCAAACCAGCAAACAGCATTTATATTTATTCTTCTTTTCTGTATACCAATATCCAATCACCAAATATATTATTTAATTTTAATATTCAATTAATACTTCTTCCATTATCCAATTATCATTTATACATAACATAATTTTTAATCTTCAATATTTTCTTTATACTGTTTCTTACTTTTGATTTAACTCACTATATTGAACAATTGTAACTGATTGACTGCCTCTAACTAATTTTCATACTAAAACTGAATGGACCAACAGAATGGACTAACTTTCTTACTAAACTTTCTGACTGACTGACTTCTTGAAAATTCTGAACAATTTACTTCACTATTCACTAACTAAATGTGTCTACTAACTTTCATAATGAACTGGCCTGACTTCTGACTAAAAACTGCCATCTTGAATCCAAATCACGGGTATTTATATCTTTTTGGATATTCTAGAACCATCTGGTAAGATATCATGTTCCAATTTCGTTCTATTTCTTCGATATGGATGTTCTCGAAAAAATATCTGTTCCATCCACCCACATAATCATTATTCCAGAATGTTCGACCGTAAACAATGGTCACACTCTTCACTCTGGAGAATTCGTTAATGTTCCATTGATAATTTTGTTGACATTTAGGCTTTTCAGATCAGAATAAACATTCAAATTAGTAACTAACACTCTAATTTAATAAAATACACATTTCAAACAATATATTATTATAACCCCACTTTATATTCGTAAATATTCTTAATTTCTATCTGTCACTTCGAGAGTATTTTTGGTTGCCTATGCACATGGCTCACTTAAATATATTTACAACATTAAAATACAACTTTTTACAATTATTATATGATAATTTCTTAAAAATACCCACACATAAATAATTTTTATTAAATTCTCTAGTATATAACTTATTTAAAACAACCAAATATCTAATATTATGTAGTATATAACTTATAAATTATTTTCTATAAACCCTAATCGTATCAATATATATATATATATATATATATATATATATATATATATATATATATATATATATATATATATATATATATATATATATATATATATATATATATATATATATATATATATATATATATATATATATATATATATATATATATATAACTTAAATTCAAATGAAAGACAGCTCACTAGTTCTCATTTCTTTTATGCATAAATTTTTTTACTTACCTACTGGATTGGAAGTAGGTGTATGTGGATAACTTTTTCCAGATTTACAATTGCAGTAAATATGATTCCAAGGTCTCCATGGCTCTTTTTCAAACGAGGGATTAAAACTAGGAGATGTATACTCCACAGAAAATTGTTTCTCATTACCTAAATAGAAAAGCGTTTCGATGCTGCTGATAAAACTTCTTACAAACTCAGAATGAAGTAAATGGCTGCTGCCTGTTCGAAGATCTGGATATTTTCCAGTTTCATTTTTTATTACCAAATGTGCCTGAAAATAATATATTGTTAAATATTTTATAACTAACACTGATCATTGGAAATAAACAAAATACACATATTGAAATTATCTAGGTATATTTATGTAGGCAAATAATAATTAACTTGAACTATTGAGAACTGTTAAAGATACAACAAAATTTGTTTGATTTGATAAAAGTGCTAGGGTAAATTTAAATAAAAAGTTTTATTTATATAAATTACAGCAATAACTTAAACAAAAATGTTTTTTGGTTAACCCTGTTAAATATAATATAACCAACCAGGCTCCTATAGTTTGACCACACTGGCTTATTAAAACTCCATATATGATGCATGATAGATACAGTATAATTTGTTTAATACGCAAAGCGTTTTACTGCCGACAGAAAAAACAATTGTTTATTTGACAAGCAATTTGACAGCAATAAAAATTTCTTTTTGCCTCAATTAAATGTTCAAGTTGCCATTTATCTGCCTCTTGGCAGTAACTTAAACGAATATGGCAATCTTTTTGAACATTTTGGATCATTTCTGGAATTATATTACTAATTTTCAATCTATTTATATTTGTTAAATCTTGTAGTTGTTGTATCCAATAGATAAAAACTTTTGATTTTTAGTAACCCAATAAAAAAAAAAATCAAGTGGTTTAAGATCTGAAGATCTTGGGCCTACTTTATTGTTACTCGTCTACCAATCCGTCTCCTAGTAAAACATATGTTTAAAAAAGTGTGAAGGTACGTGGTTTTGCTAAAACGATATGTTTTCATTGGTAAATTGCAATTATCTTTATTTGAGCGGGTGTAACATCAGTAGTATAGTAGTAGATATATAAAATATGGCAATAAATCATAATTTAAAATTAAAAATATAAAAAAATTTAAACTAAACGTAAAACTTATTTTAGTATTTCTCCCCAAAATCGTCTAGTCTTAAAAAAATTAATGCATTCCATAATTTTGTCCCTCTCTGTACACATAAAACTGACCATCGTTATTGAATTATCATTCTTGCTAGATTTACTTTAAACCATAAATGTATCACATGACTAAAAACCGGGCTAGTGCCAAAAATCGAAAAAATATTTTTAGTGCTTAAAAGTGGTATACTGCTAAGCCCTATACTGTATAAAGTGGGCTAACTTCACAACTACTCAGAAGTAGTTCTAAAGAACGCCACAAGATCGTGTACGTGTCACGTGACAGGCATCTTAAAGTAAAACCAGGGCCATAGTATAAAAAAAGAAGTTTGTGGTTAAACTGTGCCAGGGCTAAGTGCCAGCGCAGATGGCAATAGAATAAACCAAATAAACTCAAGTAAGGTAACCCCCATAATCTTTGGAAGAGAGTTTCTAGCGCCATATACGGACGGGCCAAAACTAATCTCATTTGGCGGAAAACTCAAAACGTAGCTTCTGAATTTTATGCGGCAAATGGAAAGTAAATATAGTCATAAAATAAGAAATAAAAACTTATTCTATGCCAAAAAATATATTCTCTCTATCCAAAAATATAGTATACACTGACACATTTTTATAATGTCTTATATATTATGGTACAGGAAACCTTTTTATTTAATATTTTATGATTATATCTGTTTTCCATTACATTAACAAACCAAAGTCCAAAAAACAACAAAATAAAACACAGAGATCCTGACACTTGTTTATTTGTATATTTTTTTTTTGGTAAAGTATTGGCAACAGATATATTCTCACCCTCCTCATTATTTGAGCCCTTGTTAAGATGTGGGTGGAGACATTCTAAATATTGTTAGCTTGCTGTCTCCATTGGCTGCAATTCTGTACCAGATGGACAACTTCATTAAGGGATTTTTCCACCAATCTTTATTTAATCTTCCCATCATGTTGGAGATCTTCCTTTGGATATACAAATATAGATACCTCTATATTCATTAGCAATGGCTTATTGTAAGTTTTATACCTTTTAAAATATCTTGCTGTTTAGGATTATCACAAATTAGCATGTAACTCCATGTAACTATTGTTCAGACGTAGAAGATCCATGAAAATCTAAAATAATGAAATATTATTAAAATTAAGAATGTATGACTTTTTTTTATAAAATAAGGCAACTTTTAGGAATGCAATGATAAGAGAAGAGTTAATGATTTTAATCTATATATATATATATATATATATATATATATATATTGTTGTGATTTGCTTATAATTGTAAATCTACTTATATAAATGTAATAAATTTATCTTTATCAAACAAATCAAAAGCAAAAAAAAAATATCTCAGGGCTGAAAATAATTTTTATATATATATATATTTTTTTTTTAATTAAAACGTGGCTTCAAAGTATCTTCTGCTAGTTCCATTTAAGAAAGATCAACAAAAAGAAAAAAGAAATACTAGACAATCAATTCTGATATTATAACAATTGTCCTTTATTTTAAAATATATCAAATTAATTGAAAATTCCGTTGAGGATAAATCTTACACCATACACTATAAATAGAATAAAAAAAAATATAATCAATCATCCATCAAATCACACATCCCTTAATAATCAATAAAATTTAACTACACATATTTCTAAATCAAATATCTCTTAACATAAAAATTTTAGAAAGAATTATTGGTTCCTTTGCTTGGATTGTGCCCTGACCAGATCGCAATTTACTTCCCGGATCCTATCAATTTCCCTGCTTGCTATTCCGCCTACTGTTTCTTTTGATAATAAAAGAAAAAGACAAACAGTATGTGAAAATGTCGTGATGTCTTTACCGCAAGCTCCAAACTCGAAGATAAACAAACTGCTTCCTCTCAGACACAACGAAAATATATCTGTTTGTACTTACAGTAATGCCTCTATTTCTACTGGCATTCGTCTCTGCTTACCACAATGGCTGCTTAATTTTCCACACAAAACACTAAACACTACTTCTTATAAATTCTCAATTACAATATCTTCAGAAAACCACCAAAAATTAATATTTTTTCAGGAGCCTCTCAAAATTCGCATTCTAGTTTGACAGTTATTTTGACAATCCCCCTCTCTCATCCAACGCATCATCGGATTCTTAGCCCATGAAATTTTTTTGTTTTTACAAAAATTACCTGACGTTAAATTACTTTCCTTCAAACGAACTTAAATTCTTTTTTTAACTTTTATAAAGGAGAAAACTCAATAACCAATAATCCTTACTTATTACTTTCTAATCTATTATAACTAATAGATTATCTAATATATTTCTAATCTATTATAGTTGTGTACTAAATCTAACTGCTCATGTCCAAACCGTATTGCATTTTTTTTTGTCGGAGTAAACTGTCCAAATCACTTATTCACTTATTCGGAAACCACTCACGTACAACTAAACTATTTCTATATAGAGGGTGTTCTCGATTTTTTTAATGGTCTTTCTAATTTTAATTTCATCTAAAATTTGGGGATTTTATTAATATATATATATATATATATATATATATATATATATATATATATATATATATATATATAGTATATAATACAGTATATAAATATAACACTAATTAAGATTGCTGCTTAAGATTTAAAGGTAATTGAAATACAAAAACAAAACGTACAAAATAGTATCGAGTTTGTATTTACTAACAAAAGTTTGGTATAACTAGATGCTGTTCTTACCTGGTGCTTGTAAAAATAAATTCTTCATCCTCAGAATGTTTAATAGCCATTTGTCCAACTTATATTTTCACCCATCAACAAAAAATATTATTTTGATTGGGAATACTATACCATTTTGGTAATGTACCTTCTACTCTTTGAGTGTTTATTAAATATATAAAAATTGATGTTGTATACTGTTTTTATCGCCTTTTTCTAAAATTTGGGATACGATGTTTTCATAACGCCATTTGCAACTTGCAAAGGCGTGGATTCCAATGTTGCCACTAACACATTTTTTTTTGGTGGATACTCATAATTCTTTACAAATAAGTTATTGTAAATTTAACTGGTGATTTTGGTAAAATTTGCTATATTATTCTTTCTTTTTTTGGAAAACATTGTATAGTATAATGATTATTTGGGTAAAAATATGCAAAACCAGTGAAACCATGGCGCCGCCGCCATTACGAATATTGGGTACGCTACGTCCATTTACGCTACTATTGGGTATATTGTGAACAAACTGCAGTAGTACTGTGTGACATGTGAGATTGTCTTGTTTTAGGTTAGAATTGTGTATGTGTATTTAATTGTTTACACTAGACAAGAGGGTATATAGCAGTGTTAATGTTGGAAATAAACCAAAACGACGTAAGAAAGGGTTATGAAAAGAAGTGGAATTTCAAAAGATGTTACAGTTAGAGAGCAAGCAATACCAAAACTTTAAAAATGAAATCATTCCACCTAAAGAACCTTCCCCAAATAAGGTCGGCAAGGCTGTATTTACATAGATAATTTTCTATTAGTATATTATTAAATTAGTAGTAATATTATTAAATTAGTAAGTTTAATTTAAAACCATTTACAATGGGGTTATAATAGGTTACATAAATGATCTTAGATTATTTATGTGTGGAGTTAGTAAACAAAAATGTTATTACTGGCATTTCTGTAAAGCTTCTAAAACCTTTTTATTTATTTCTAGGTATCCTGTAACTGTAAATATAATTGCAGGAAAATTACATTCTACTATTACATATACTATTATTGTTCAAGAGTTTTTTATGAAATTGGTGACAACGTTAAACAAAACACTTATTTAATTGGCTTGATAAGTGTTTGTCCAATAAAGCGGAGACGGCTCGGAACTTATAGTTCTTCTGAATCTGGTGCAAGTAGGCGCCAAGCTTCGATTTATTTTACTATTTCAAACGGAAGTGGTTAAGCTGTACAGACCTTGTACAAAAAGACCTTTCTAGAAGTCTACAATATAACGAAACTAAGAATTGAAACATTGGTAAAAGCAAAAAAACAATACATAAAGCTTTTGAAGATCTGTATCCCTCTACTAAAATCACCATGCCATATTATACTGATACTATAAAAAAATGTTTCCTAATCTTTGCTTTCAAAAACCTCGACAAGACACTTGTGCCACTTGTGACTTACTTAAAAATCAAATACAAAATTTACCAAGTAGCAAGGCTGTAAAGAACCGGAGTCAGAATAAGTCTCCGGTTTCCATACATAATGTAGCTTTGCCTATTTTAAAAAAAAATTTAAAGTATTTGTTCTTGTGTATTGTAGTGTGATGTCTAATTTTATGTTTATAACATTTTATTCTTGTTGGATAGGCTGCAATTGACGAAATGCCCCTGAAGATGCTCTGGGGAGCGAAAGTACTTGGGCGAGATTAAATTAATAAAACTGTGCTCGATATCTGCCGTTTATTTGATTAAAGTTCATTTATTCGAGCATTCAACCTTAAATCAATTTATTAAATTTTGTTTTAATAAAAATAAATACCCTCGCTTTTTAATTGTATTATGGAATAATAATTTACTTACATCCATAAATACTTCATCCAGTTTTCTCCATTCTTGAGCATGTAGACTGGGAGGCAAATATATTATACGTTGATCATCATAAGGTATTAACTGCATGGCAGATCCTTTCTTGTCTACACTACTAATAGCTGTTGACGTGTGCTTAAAAAATAAATAACAATGTAACTATAAATTAAACTCGTTTGATAACTCGTCAGATAACTCGTTTTGACGTGCATATTATATTCGTTTTACATAATGCTCAAAGATTTACACAATACAAACAATAAACAACGTCTACAGAGTTTGCAAATATTGATTTATGATTTTGAACATATTGTAACTTTTCTTATATAAATGTCACTGACAAACCAAATCTATTACAATGAAATAAATTAAAATATATATAATTATTATGTATATTCAGGGATTCTACAGTATTCACTGCCTTCCCTCACTCGACCGTTTCCATCTCTCTCTGTTGTCCCATTCTCCATCGTTTAGACCACTCTTACTCATGGTGTCGTCTACTTCGTTCCTCCAGGATTTTTGGAGTAGTCCTCTTTTTCTCCTTCCTATAAGGCTTCATTCGGTTATTCTTTTTATCCATCTGCTGTCACTAGTTCTTTTTACATGTCCATACCTCTTTAGGTTTTTTTGTTCTATGTATGTTAGTATGTCTGTTTCTATTGATGTTCTTTGCTTTATTTCGTCATTACTTCTCCTATCCATTCTTGTTACTCTGCAGCATCTTCGCAGGCATTCTATCTCTGTTCCTACTATCTTACTACTGTTTTTCTTGTTTATGATCCAATTTTCAGCCCCATATGTCATAATACTTCGCACTAATGTTTTATAAATCTGTGTTATTGTCTTCATATTTAGGTATCTAGCCCACCATACTGAGTTAAGTTGTCGGATTGCTGTTCTTGTTTGTTCTAATCTTTGTGTAATTTCTTCCTCTGTTGTTGCCTTTTTTGTGATTATAAATCCCTAGTATTTGAATTTATCCTTTCCTTTGATTGTTACGTTGTCATTATTCTGTAGATCTTCTATTTCTTTACTTGTAGATAGGTACTCTGTTTTCGCGAGGTTAATATCTAGGCCAGCCTTGGTATATTCTTCTTGTAGTTTCCTCATCATGTAGCTGAGGTCGTCTTGGTCTTGTGCAATCACTACTTGATCGCCTGCAAAGCTTAACATATATAGGTATTCGTTCCGTACCGGTACTCCCATGCCTTCGCATTTTCTTATCCATGTAGTCAAGGCTTTCTCTAAGTATATTTTGAATAGGGTTGGAGATGTGGAACAACCCTGCAGGAGCCCTTTTGTTATGTTGAAGTCTCCTATGATTATTGTTCCCATTTTAATTGACACTTTATTTTCTTTATACAGAGCTTTTGTAGCTTCTATGAGTTCCATCTGTATTTCTAATTTGTACATTGCCTCCCATAGTTTTGACCTTGATATAGAGTCATGCGCCTTTCCCAAGTCCACAAATGCCAAATGTATATCTCTATTTTTTGTTTTTTTCTTCTCCAACAGTTGTTCCAGTGTGTATATGTGGTCTATGCATAATTTTCCTGCCGTGAATCCCGCCTGATCCTCCCCGATTTTACCTTTTATCGCTTGCTCTATCTTTTCTTACAGTAGCTTTCCATATAATCTTCCTATTGATGATATTACGCTTATTCCTCTGTAGTTTTCGCATCGTTTTCTATCTCCTTTCTTAAATATAGATGTCATATATGCCTCCGTCCATTCCTTTGAGAGCTGTTCTCCATTTATGGCTTTCTGCAATATCCATTGTATCATCCGGTGTAATTTTTTTGATCCGTATTTTATAAGCTCAGGTAAGATGCCTCCAGCTCCCGGTGCTTTTTTATTTTTGATTGCTTTTATGGCCGTTCTCATTTCTCTATCTGTTATCTCTATTTCTTGTTGTGGGGATCTGCTTCGTCTTCGCCTGTTTTCTTTTCTAATGAATTGTGGTCTTTGTTCTGTTAACAGTTCCTTGTAATAGTCCTTCCATTCTTTGTCCTGTATATTTCCCAATTTAATTTTTTCCTTTGAGTTTTGTTTCAATCCTCTCAGTATTTTCCGAAGTTCTTGTACCTCGTATGTATGTTTCAATATTTAAGCAGGTTCGTTCCCTTTCTTTATTCTTTTGTTGTGTTTTTCTTTTGTATGTGTATCTTGTTTTCTATATTCTTTATAAATTTCTTCGTTGTTTGTAGTCAGCCATTTTCTGTATAGTTGCATTTTTTCTTCAATTATTCTTTTTGTTGGTTCATTTATTTCATAATAGTGCTGTTTATTTGTTATATGTTCTGTTTCTCCAAGGGCTTCGAATGCTGCCTGTTTTATACTCGCCTTTATATGCTCGTATATTTCTTCGATGTTGCTGTATCTAAATTCTATTAATTTTTGGTCTAGACGTTGTTGGTATAGTTCTATTATTGATTGTTCTTGGAGTAGTTCTATATTGTATTGTTTTTCTCTTATAGTGTTCAACGACTCTTCTGTAGAGGGGGTCTTGATATGTTTCCAATTAATGCCCATTTTTGCCGTCAGTAGTTTATGGTCTGTTCCACATTCTGCTCCTCTTCTGACTCGCACATAATTGATCTTTATTGTGGTATCTTGTTTGATTATTGTAGTCTATTATCGATTTTAGCTTTCATCTTTCTTGCGAACATGTATATTTATGAATATTTTTATGTCTGAAGAATTTGTTGGTGATTTTTAGGTTGTTTAGTTCGCATAATTCAATCAGACGTTCTCCGTTATTTTTTGTTCATCCTCTCCAAATATCCCCACTACTTTATCGTTTTCTTTCCTTCCGGTTCTGCCGTTTAGGTCTCCTGTTATAATTATTTCCACGTTCTTCTTAATTAGCTCTATTTGATGTTGAAGTTGTTTCGTGAAATGTTCTTTTTCTACTCTCGGGGAATCGTCTGTTGGTGCATATACTCCGAGTATCACTGTCTCTTTACCGTATATGTCTATATGCATTTTAATTATTCTCTCATTGATTGGTTCCCATGTTCTAACCCTGTTCTTCCACTTATTTTTGATTAGTATTTCCACTCCTGCCTTAGCTCTACATTCTTTATTAACTCCACTCCAGCAGTGGATATGGTCTTCTATTGTTTCCTTTCCATTTCCTTTCTTTTGGATTTCTGTTGTTACTAGTATGTCGATGTTGCTTTCTCTAAACTCCTTGATCACTTTCGTCGCCTTTTTGTTCCATCCTTGTATATTCCATGTGTTGCACACACGAATGTTGTTCTATCTTTTCTTCGATTTGATTTCCCCCCCCCCCGTATCCGAGGCTCCCTCTATCAGAGGTGTGGATTTCCACCCCCCGGGGATGTGTTTCCGTATTTGGCTTTTTCATCTTGCGATTTTCGTTCTTCTTACCCTTATGTTTTTCTGTGTGTTAGGTTGCTAATTCCTAACGCCAGAACCCCCGTTTGGAGGACCTATTCTTTAGCCGTCCATTCGGGATCAGACGCTCTTGGTTCTTCTGCCCTCTCGACCATTGTGACTTTTCCAGCCATGCTCTGCTCTCGAGGCCGTTGACCGGTTTTCACCTGTACCCTAGGCAGGAACCCTCACAAGGTGCTATCAGTTGGGTCAGCTGAACCCTGGTTATTTTTAGAGGCTGCATCGGTTATAGAACTACTCAATTCACCCCATACCAATCCAGGCAGAGTTATATATAATTATTATTATCATTCTTCAGATTTCAAATCTTTCTATTTTTATACAAATTAATGTAAATACTGAGATTTTGAAGAATATATAATTATTATCATTCTTTAAAATCTCAGTATTTACATGAATTTGTATAAAAATAATTTTAACCAGTGATAAAAAACTAGAGAATCGAAATAGCAGATTTTAAAAGATAACTAAGTATAGGACATATTGTCGTCGAGGTTGACATATCGATTGGTGTATGTGAGGTTAACTAATTTTTGTAATTGATAGTCTTAAAAAAACTTTAAAAAATTACCCCTGGAGAATCCCATTTTTCAGAGTTAATTTCTATATCCAAAAATTCTGGAAAAGGTACATCATCAGAAGCTTCTGCTTCGTAAAGTCGTGAACACAAATCTGCAATAGGTGATTCTAGTTGAATATGCGAATCTTTTAATTTCGCTGCTTTGGTGCCAGACGACATTTCTGACAATGTCAAAAATTAGAGACTGTGATCTACTGTAGTTAACTAAACAAGTTGCAAACTGTATTATTTTTTTGTAAATATTAGGTAAATATAATATACTCAGTTCACTGATCGTGGTTCTAACTGTCTAGTAAATTTAAAAATTAAATTCTTGGTAGGCTAGACAACTTTTGACTTGAACTGTGAGTTACTATACAACCAAAAACACGTGCTTATAGCCAATATTATGGTATCTTAAGTAGACAATTATTCACATGCAGTTTATCAACAAAATAAAATTAAATTAATTACAACAAAGGCTTAAATATTTAGTTTTGAATTTGTTTTATTCATAATGTAATATGTAATATTTTAAACTATTCGACAATGACGACAATAGTAAATGTTCAAAAAAATTGAATTGAATGTTTTAATAAATTTTCTTCTTATTCTTTTTCTTCTGTTTATGCAGATATGACTGACTGTGCCTCCAGTAAGTTGTCGTTCCATCGTTTTCGTGGTCTTTCTACTTCCTATAACTTCTTTCCATAGTCCAGTTTTATGTGAGTTAAAAGAAATGCTTTGAAATGTGCCTAGGCGTGAAACGAGTGTCTCTGTTAATAATCCGTTTTTAGGGCAATTTTCTAAAAATATACTCCTGTAGTTGCTACTTAGATATAGATAGATAAAGATATACTTTACATTGATCTTCTTTATATTTGGCTGTATGATACTCTTCACAACAAAAAATATTCAATAAGTATATAATACAATAAAACAGTAATTTTGGCTATACCTTGTGTCAATTTTAAAACTTACAATGGGCTATATCTAACGAACAAAAAATAATATTGAAAAATGCTTGAAACCGTTTCTAGAATAGTAAGGGGGAACTAAAATGGTATGAAAGAGAACTTACGCCATCAACCCCTAATGCCCCACCCACCACAACCAAAAGATTTAAATTCCAAACTCCTACTTGTGATACATCATTAAAAAGACTTTAAAAATGCTATCCAATGTTATAAATAATAATATACAGGTTGAAGTAATAATTCTGAAACTTTGGTTTAAATGGAAAATTTAATGAGGTTTTTATTGATTCTGTTGATTCCCTTGTATAATTATTGTTTATTAATTATACAGTGTGTTAATATCAGCCGGCTTACTATGACTTTTGTATTTGATGATATTATTTTTAATGAAAATGGCAGGAATAATCATTTGCAGGAATATTAGGCGATGCTATAATTGGCCAATTGTTCATACCAGGCAATTTAAGTGGCGATATTTATCTCGATTTGCTGGAAAACACCATCGAACCTTTAATTGTGCACAAATTAGAGAACCAAAGGCACGATTAAGACAGCTTAGCTCTAGACGAAGATTTGCTGCACTTCTAACAAGTTGGAGCACCTCCTCACTATGCTCTAGTTGGGGTTGGATAATTTTTATCGACACAAATGGATTGGAAGGAGAGGGTCTATTGAGTGGCCACCAAGGTCACCAGACTTAACGCCACCTGACTTTTTTTTATGGGGTTAGCTCAAGTCAGTTGTTTATAAAACTTAACCTGCGTCACTTGGGGAATTGCGAAAAAGAATTACGCAAGCATGTCCCGCTATTACTAGAACAACATTTGCCAAAGTTCGTGCAGAATTTGAAAATAGGCTGTAATATTGTCTGCAAAGAAACGCAACCCACTTTGAACATTTACTTAATTGACATTTTTAACAAATTTGTAGTTCAACAAATACCTCATTAAATTTTCCATTTAAGGCAAATTTTCACAATTATTGCTTCGTCCTGTATAACTATTATTTTAAAATTGGATAGCATTTTTTATAATCTTTTCAATGATGTATCACAAGTAGGGGTTTGATAATTTAAACTTTTTTGGTTGTGACGGGTGGGGCCTAGGAGGTTGATGGAGGTGAGTTCTTTTTAATGTCATTTTAGTTCCCTCTTACTATCCTAGAAAGGTTTTAAAGTATTTTCCGATATCAGCTTTTGTTCGTGAGATATAGCCCATTGTAAGTTTATAAAATTGACACACTATAAAAATACCAGTTACTAGATAACACTTTTGAGCCAAATTATTGTAAAGGTTTTTATAATAATTTTATAATATTTTCATATAATAACTCAAAAATATTTTTAATAAACATTTATCCAACATTCTTAATAACAAGTATAGTAAAACCAAATTTATTAACTCCCTTAAAACCAAAACTAATAATTAGCAACAATTCATCAACACTTTCATCGGAAACATCGATCGTCTTGAAAGTATTTTTTGATCCATCTGTGTAATTTTGCGGAGAAACCTGAAATTTCATTTACTCATCCCGTGAAAACCTAATCAATCTAAACTTTCACACAAATTTCCTGAGATTAGACCAATTTTCTCGTTTTCTCGTCATGGATCGTGTCCCGAAACTTTTTCATTACGTGTCTCACTTGTTCGATCACTTTTTATGTTCCAATTACGTACTATATTTATTTTATAAATAATGTATAGCATGTATACATTAAAGAATATTGATACATAAAAAACATTTTTTATAAGTTTTAAATTTACCTATAAATAAATAGTTATCGCATTTTTTACCGTATTATAAAAAGACAAAAATGGTTCAACCGAGAATGTGAAAGAGTTCTAAACAGAACAAACAAAGATATAATTGGTCAAATAAAATCGTGTACAATATGAAAGAGAGAATCTGGAACACTAACCAAAAAAAGGCAATACCTGAAAAAATAAATTAAAAAGATAAAAAGGGGGCATAGACGTAATGAAAATAAAAAATTTTACAGAACACAAAAGAGACTCGTATCTAAAGATACTTAACATTTTTTTAATATTTAGTTTATTGTGTCTCAACTAGAAGGTTATTAACACTTGGTCAATTTTGTGATTACACATTTAACATAATATTAAAATTTACATTAAAGAGAATAAAAGAGAATGTAAAAGAAGGAAACATTAAATTTTGTTATACAAATTCGTTTCTTGAAGGAAATCTAGTACATTCTGAACAAGTTCTAATTGGCTGAGTACCACATTCGTGAGAACTTGTATAGAGTGTATTTTGTTCCTGCTCGAATTTAACACACTGTGTGGAAAGAATATATTAAACGGTTAATGATTAACTACAATTTTCACAGACAGGTAATTTCTTCGAAGCCATCAGGTGTCCATGTGTCAACCGTGTGTGACCAATTATTATTAGCCTGCGAACGAATAATTTTTCTCTTCTGCTTAAGTTAGGTAGCTAAAAGGTTTCGATGGTAGGTTGTTTTTGGTGTAGTTTTGAGGTAATTCTTCCATTTATTTTGTCAGGACTTTTTGGTTTGGGACCTGAAAAGTGCTTTTAGATCTGATGCTAGTTGAACAGATTTGATGAGTGATTTAGTTGTAATGGCTTATTTTGCAGCAATATAAGCAGTCCTACTACCTAAAAAGCCAACGTGTGAAGGAATCCAGACTAATGTTATGTTTGTTCCAGAAGAATATTGTTTGTTGCGTGATATATGGCATGAACTAATGGATATTCGGAACATATATTTTTGATCGAGTCGATGGAGGACATCGAATCTATACATATTGCAGTGTTCTTGGTTATAGTTTAGTTAAATAAGCCTTTAAATACCTGAAAGATTTCGTACAGCTCTCCTGTAGGATGTATGGTGGAAGGCAAAACTTCTAAATAACACTATTTGCAGTTGTTACAGAATATCCGAACCCTGTCTCAATTTGAGATTCATCTGTGTAGAGAATCTCGTCAATATAAGTTTGTGTTGACTAAAGTTCTAAAAAAATTGTCTCAGAATTTTACTGTTGGTTACATTTTTGTAATAATGATCAAGCAAAAAGTCACTTGTTGAAATGTTAACAATTCAAGGAGAAGTTGATGACAGTATATGAGTATCTGTTAATAAAAAAAACGACAGTTCGTAAAAGATGAAGTAAAATTTAAGGTAGTGTCTGGTATTTATTGTTAGGTTCACAATTATAGGGTTTGTAAATTAACTTATTATTTGTATAATTATATGGGGTTGTTTTGATTCGAATATACTCTAGCAAAGTATTTCAGAAGAAATTGGTTTAAGATATACCTCGCCTTGGCCATAAGCTTTTTAAAACAAATGAGGTATTCGTCACTTTTATTTCGGCGGTACTTATAAAGATCAGATTTGCATTCTTTTACACCAGTTGCACAACGTTCATTCCACCAAGGTGTTAATTTTCTCGTAGAAGTTACTATACTTTTTCCTACGTAAATATTAGCAGAGGAGACACTGCATTTGTTAAAATTATCTACATTATTATGTATATTTCCAGAGAAGAAAATTTGTTCCATTTGGCGGTCTAATTTAGTTCTGAAAGTTGACTAGTTAGCATAAGAAATCTTCCACTTTATTGCTGTTCCTCCAGATTTTTCTTCATTATCTGTCATCAAGATGGCAAAGTGGTTACTATTATATACATCATCTATAACATTTCATGTTAGAGAAGGATATATTTTTAAATCGCATAGGCTTAAGTCAATCGCTAAGAAACTTCGTGTTGAAATATTGAAATAAGTGTCGCAACCATTATTTAAAAAACAAGTGTCGGTAATAGTTTAGTACGTTCTCTACGACTTTTCCTCTATCGTACTTGGTTTTTGAAACCCATGCAGTATTATGGGTTTTAAAGTCTCCGATATTAAAATTAAGTCTCCGATAATATTGCTGAAAGTTAAAAAAATTAGTCTACCAGTTCAGTTTCAGTAAAACTCAGTGGGATATATATATATATATATATATATATATATATATATATATATATATATATATATATATATATATATATTGATACGATTGGGGTTTATAGAAAATAGTTTATAAGTTATATACTAGATAATTTTAGATATAACAAGTATTTGGATATTTTAAGAAGTTATATACTAGAGAATTTAATAAAAATATATTTATGTGAGGGCATTTTTAAGAAATTAGCATCTAAAAAGTATTTTTTTAGTAATTATAATGTGGTAGATATATTTAAGTGAGCCATGTGACTAGGCAACCAACTATACATATGTGAGTGACAGACAGATATACTTACTCTCCAAGTGACATTTTAAATAATTAGGAATATAAAGTGGGGTTATAATAATAATGTTAGTTTAAAATGTTTAATTTATATATATTTACTGATTTAAGTGTTTATTCTGATCTGAAAAGCCTAAATATCAACAAAATTATCAATAGAAAATTAACGAATTCTCCAGAATGCAGAATTTGACCATTGTTTACGGTCGAACATTCTCGAAATAATGGTTATGTCTGTGGAACGAACATATACTTTTTTCGAGAACATCCATATAGAAGTAATAGAACAAATGGAACATGATCTCTTACCAGATGGTTCTGGAACATCCAAAAAGATATAAATACCCCGTGATTTGGTTTCAAGATGGCTAGTTTATTATGAAAGTTAGTAGAAGATAGGCAGTTTTAAGTCAGTCAGTCAGGCAGTTTAGTAAGAAATATGAAAGTTAGTTGGAGTTAGTCAATCAGTTACAAATAGTCCAATTGTTTAATATAGTGAGTTAAATGAAGATTAAAAATTATGCATATATTTTAATGCACATTTATAATTATACACAAATAATTATTGAAGATTAAAAAAGTATATTAGAAGAATATTGGTTGGATATTGGAAGAAATTAAAATTATATTATGATTGGAGATTAGTATAAATCAACTTATAATAATTGGATATTGGTATATTGAAAAGAAGAATAAATATAAATGCTGTTTGCTAGTTTGCTTGGTGGTTTATAAATGCTGGTGAAGAAAAATATATCTTAAATTGGTAGAAGCTGATAATTGGAAAAAGTAATTTCACAAAAACAAGGATAACCGAAGTACGAAGACATTTAGTGGTGATTAGAATCTATATAGTGGAAAACAGTTCATTTAGGCATTCAGTGAAAGAAAGGTACAAAATGTTGTTAATATAATTTAGTTAGTGTTATAACAATTTCAATTTTGAAGATAGTTTCTTTAAATTTTACATTGTCGATAGAATTTAATTAGTTTTATAAGAATATCAATTTATAATTAATAAGTTTATTTTAAATTTACATTGGCTAGGTTAGATATATATGTGTGTTGCATAATAGTTATAATAAAGATAATTTAAAAAAGTACTTACAAACTAATTCTTTGAGAACCGCGATAAAAACCCTATATATTATATTATTAAAAATACTCATTGCTCATCATTCAAACAAACAACACATCATAACAATATATATATATATATATATATATATATATATATATATATATATATATATATATATATATATATATATATATATATATATATATATATTTATATATATACTACAGATAGTTATTCCTTTAGGGCAAATGTGTTAAATAAACGTCTTTTTCGATAAAAATTTAGGTTGCTTCACTTGCTCTGAGGCATTCTGTTCTTACTTGATGATATCCTTTATAACCCCTAAGAAATTTGTTTCTTGTAGGCTTGTTATATTTGGATTAGTGTCTGGGGACTCTCTGAAAATCCTTAACGGATTTTACCATCATAAAAATATACATAAATATACCTAAGTCCAACCAACGAGAAACACCAAGTCAATTATAGATTATGTTATCACAAAACAAGAAACACACATACAAGTTAAAGCCATAAGACTGTTAAGAGGACCAGAGTGCGTAACTGACCACTATACTGTAAGATCAAAATGTTACCTTGAGTATGGACCGCTACTAGTACACCGAAATGAAAACCAGCCAGCACAACCAAAACCACTGAAAACGCATCCACCCAAATACAATATTGATACACTACAAAACGACTCAACATCATTTTTATATAAGTTACAGCTTAGTTAAAAATTAACAAACCTGATCAGGAATAAGTATATATTCCTACTATGAGGAATAACTATTTAGACCAGAATACCTACCAAGAGATAATAAATAAATTTAATGAAGTTGCTTATGAAGCACTCGACACGATCCAAAGGAACAAAAAGGATACTCCATTTTGGTGGACAAATGACATCGCTAATGCAGTACATGACAAGAGACAAGCACATCAAAAGTGGCTGCAAACAAATGACCCAAATGATAGACGAACGTACGCAATATCAAACAGAAAAGTAAAAACTCTAGTAACTAAACAAAAAATGTTTCCTGGAAAAGTAAATGCGAAGAGTTCAACAAACATATAGGGTTAACAAGATCAAGGCAAGCATTTAAAAAGGTAAAAAACTTTTAACTTCGACGACAGACTTTTGTAATCGTGGTGAGACTAGAATGGCAACTCCTGTATAGTTCTGGGTTTCACTTTCAGAGAAGTAAACATAACTGCTACTATGTGTTTTAAAATGCCCCTCTCCTAACCAATGCGTTTAAGCTGGTCCAGAGATTTTAAAGTTATTCCTTTCCAGCTTTTTTTTAACAATTGACACTTTACCTGTGATTATTTTTTGCCCTTGTACGTTCCATGTACCAACATTAATTAATATTTTTAGTATTAATTTCTGTGGATCAGAAGCTGAATTTTTACACGATGCCTGATCACTAACATTCGCGTGGCCAGTGGCCAATTTTGCAGTCCTTGACCCGGACTCAACGTAGCGCCGGTCGTCACCTAGACTGCGTGAAAACATCCGAGGAATTCTCTTAGACATCATGCATACCTTTCTTGCGAATGATAATGCAATGTATTTCCTTGTCCTATTGAATTTCATTATCACAGCCATTCTGCTGATACAGGTCCGCTTGTGAAAATTAAATGATAAGCCAGTCCAGGATCATTTTCTATGTGCCTTATCTTGGTATTTCCGGTCGCTCTGCCCTCCGTCAGAAATATTTAATGACCTTCGGGTCAGGGTGTGGCAGGGGAAGGATGTATGGGAGTTAGATGAAGTACAGGATTGGTGCCTGCTTTATTCTAGAGGTAGCTTGGGGGAGAAATAGTAGCTGGCGTAAAGACAGGGTTGTCAAGCCTTCATGTAGTCTGTCCTTTACTGGAAACTGTAAAAGAGTACTATAATAAGTACTTTAGTAGAAGGCTACCAAAATAGGTAGCGCTTTTTGCAGCGTTACACTAGAGTAGTAAAACTAACAGGACACATTCCCTGGCTTTCCATGTTTGAGTTTGTATCTTTCCGACTATCTTAAGACGTAGGGCATACAGAAATATCTAATAACAGATTTTTGATATCAATTCATACACGAAAAGTTTGACGAATTGTGTTCCTTCCGCCGCTTATTTTTATATATTTTTGGTAAATTCGTCTCAATTTACCTAAACCAAATAATTTGCTAAAATTTGTAAATATTATATATATATATATATATATATATATATATATATATATATATATATATATATATATATATATATATATATATATATATATATATATATATATATATATCCTCTAAAATAACAGCTGAACTGGTAGATGAAAAAGGGGGGTTGAGGTTAATTGGGTATACAGCTGATTAAAAGCCAAGTGTACTCTGTTTAACAATTCATTATATTTCGCCAATTTTCATTGGCATCATCAGATGAGAGCTACAATTATTTAAAACATGGTAAAATACAATTTAATAATAGTTTGTTGTTTATATACTTATATAATTGAGGTTAATGGCAGTGCGATTTATTTTAATACCATCAAGTAAAAATTTTTTTGTTGGAATAATGTTGATTGTAGTTGATGTTGATTACAAATTAAAATATAGGAAACAAATACAATTTAAATTAAAAATAAAACAGACACAACGTTTAGTTCGGTAAATGTCATTAAGGTTAAGTACTAGAACTAATCATCTTCACAACAGTCAATTAATAACATTCGATATTTGATAGTTCTAGTACTTAACCTTAATGACATTTACCGAACTAAACGTTGTGTCTGTTTTATTTTTAATTTAAATTGTATTTGTTTCCTATATTTTAATTTGTAATCAACATCAACTACAATCAACATTATTCCAACAAAAAAATTTTTACTTGATGGTATTAAAATAAATCGCACTGCCATTAACCTCAATTAAGTAAGTATATAAACAACAAACTATTATTAAATTGTATTTTACCATGTTTTTAAATAATTGTAGCTCTCATCTGATGATGCCAATGAAAATTGGCGAAATATAATGAATTGTTAAACAGAGTACACTTGGCTTTTAATCAGCTGTATACCCAATTAACCTCAACCCCCCTTTTATATATATATATATATATATATATATATATATATATATATATATATATATATATATATATATATATATATATATATATATATTCAAACTTCCTAAGATTTGTGAGGTTGCGGTCAAAAGGCCTAGTGAATGAAATATTAATATACTGTAGACTTTTGTACTGAAAGTCGAGCTTTGGAAACTGTGTAGTTTCTTTTTTAAGAGACAACTAAAATATAATACTATATTATATTTTATAATATAATGTAATACTATAATATACTAGGTTTTATGAACATGCTTGGTTGGACGTTTTTAACATATAGGTGTAAATGTTTCTCAAGTCGTTGATGCCATTTTTTCTTAGTCTTCAGCGCTCAAAATAAACTTTAAATTGTATATTTTAAAAATTTACTGACTAATTATTTGATATATTTATGTCAAATTATGATAAATATGTTTTGGATGGGTTTGGAGTCAATAAAAGTGGCTATTGGCTAATTATTTTTTATCTCGAGCGTTTAATTGTGTTTACAATTATTTTCATTTATATACTTCAGTACAGTGCAGCCAAGTTAGAGTAGGAGCATGTTAACTTAGAAAAGGATTACTACAGGAGCAATGTGACCCAGTTGTGGAAATAATGTTAAAAGACTCTGAGGATTATAGAGCAACAACTGACACATCCACGAAGGAAGCTAAGCTACCCGAGGAAAGGAATGTCAAACTTTTAAAACAATTTTTAATAACAAAATAAAGTTAGTAGGTGTCGGCATAGCTCGCAACATAGGAAAAAAAAGCATAATAAAATATATGAATAAGATGGAAGGCAACCGTATATATGTATTTCTGACTATTGGTCGTCTTCAGTACGGTGCAGCTAAGTTAGAAAAAGAGCATGTTAACTTGGGAAAGGATCACTACAGGTTCTACTATATAAATATATATATATATATATATATATATATATATATACATATATATATATATATATATATATATATATATATATATATATATAAATATATATATATATATATATATATATATATATATATATATATATATATATATATATAAATATATATATATATATACATCCCGCTATCCTTTAGAACTCTTTTCACGTTGCAGTAATTTAGCATCACCAAGAATTGCTATCATTTTCTATTTATAAATTGTGTATGTTCGTTTAGGGTACCTTTGTAGGCTTGGCACTGTTGTCGGTTTTTTAATATTCCGATTTTTTTTATATATTTAATTTTTACATCAAACCTACGTTTTAACATCGAGCGGTAAAATCACTGTATTTGGCATCATTTTAGAGCCAGTAGATGTTGCCGGTATTAATCCTTAAAATAATATTTTAGATACCTAAATATCGATCGGTTGTTTGGGTCAAGTTCGAATGACGACATTGAAACTACCTGCTCACAAGTTGCAGTCTCAACAGGTTTTTTTCTTCGTTTAGATGTTATATTTATTTAACCTAGATATTTTTGCCCAGAGAATCGTGTAGGGGAATATTTTACATAAATTTTAATTTACAACCTGTTTAGTCGAAGCTATCGATGAATAGTTTGAGATAAATATTATGGTTTTATGGGATTAAGGCCTTTATTATTGGTTGTGATTGTGATAATGTTTGAAATTTTGATTTCCATTCCGGAAATCGTTCTCAAACAACGTTTTTCTGTACAAAATGTGTATACACATGTTTACATAATTAGTACAATAAACAAAGCTATTGTAAAATAATAGTGGAAATCAAAACGTTAAATATTAGTTAATTAAAAATGTAATTTTCATCTCAATAACGACCAATAATTGTGGCTTAATCACATAAAAAAATAATATTTGACTAAATAAAAAATCTTATACAGAAATTTAAATTCTAAATAGTATGAGGGGTAGCTGACGAAAAATTCGTAAAGACGTACAGTTGATTTTGCTTTGTTTTTTTAAACAATCTTAAAAGGCAAAAAAAAATAATTTTTTGCTTATAAAACGTTTTGTATATATTCTAAAGAAAAATAATTCAAATAATAGTTGTAGACCATAAAAAGTTTTTTATGTAGAGAAATACCAAATTTAAATACATAAATAATTGATATAATTCCAAAAAACCGTAAACTCTATGATATTATGTTTGTAGTAATTTATAAATAATGTTAATAACTTTGTTTTTGGCCTAACGACAGGCAATTATGGCAATTGATGAGTTATTAAAGTGTGCTAAATATCAAGCAGATCAAAAAATATTTTACAATTTATTCAATTTGTTTATGACAGAAAGCGATTATTTAAACAACTGTACTTGTCCAAACAGTATGACTCTACAAGTATTTTGTAACTTGCAATCTATTCTTTTCGCTTTTAGTTTTAGGGTATATTAAAAAAACTTTAACATATTATTAAATTTTTTATTAAAAACCAGTTTGAATAGGGGACTTTTTAGTTTTTAGACCACTTCACGTTTTTTCAGTTTCTTTGACAAGTGAGGATTATCTATTCGCTTATTTCTTAATATGGGCTATGAGCAATTATCTAGTCAAGTCAACACTATTATAGAAGTTACCCATACTTTTTTAGTAGTCATTCAGACGGTTTATCTTAATTGTCCCCATATGGAACATAAGTCCGAGAAAAGTCTTAAATTCTGTTTGTGTTGTTTCTTTCCAAAACGCAATCCTCGATTTTTCTGACCGACGTTTATATTCACATTTAGCTTTTTTAGATGTCGAAGGCATATTATTTACATCCATCTTTTTATAAATACTATAACTCACTTTTACGGAGGTAATTAACAATTAAAATGTTCTACTAAAACTATCAACTTACGACTTCCAATACTATAAGGCCACTTGAGGTATAATACGTTTTTACTCAATAATAGTTCCTGTATAAGTAAAATTGTTTTTGAATGTGCTCCATTGAAGCACACTAGACATATTCCAGTTTTGCCATCACATTCTTCAGAGTATGTTTTAACTTTTTTAAGTTTTCTATCGTCCTTTCTACTAGTCATGCTTCTTCTTAAAATTTTGTTACATCTTGTACACTTTCTTCTCTTTGTATTATCTACATCGCTTTGCCTGAGATGGTATTTTTGGGTGTAACTGTTCGTGAGGGTTACAACATTTCTTTATTTGCAAATGCCTTCGCGAACTCCAGTCTGAACTCAAGGATAGGTTGTCGCTTTTTTACGTTTTCTATTATTTAGCAACTAAGCATTTACTACTGGGGTATTAAATATTAATTCCACTGCCACTTTCCGGTACCACTTCAGAATTTTGCGTATTGGGCTTTGGTAAGAAGCCACTTAATCACTAAAATCAACACTCTTTTTCACCAAGTTATAATCGAGAATAGTTTGTGGTTTTAGTACTTGTGTATAATTTTTCTTTTCATCTGATTAAACCAAGATATAACTATTATGTTTAAATGTTGTAAGGATTAAAACTGGTCTTTTGTCGACCCATTTTATTACTTGTAAAATCAATAATGGGGTTAAGTTTCATCGTGAGTAACTGGTTGCAATTTTTTTAATCGAGATTTTGGTTGTACATGTTTTTATAGTAAAACATCTGCACTTGAATAATTCGTTTCTTGAACAATGATTTCAATTCATCGACCAATAGTCTAAAATAAGGTTTTATTACGTCGTCCGGAATATTATAAACTGGTTCTTTTTCACAAATATATTAGAAATATGGTTTACATTCTATATTTAGAAAAATCTTTTACTGCAACTCTTGTTCCCATAAGACCGTATGTTATAAATAAATATATTCCTATAAGAATTATCTTGAAAGACGAAAAAAATACAATAAAAAAGTGCAATATTAAGTGTTATTTAAAAAATAATAAGTCATTCACGGGCGTACAGTTAAAAACAAAAGTTTTCAGTGTTCTATTGCTTGATTATTATTATCTGGTATTCTGAAAATGTTGACATTTTTTCCTGGTCTGATCTCCCTCAACTAACGTCATCTTTCTTAATTGGTGGGTTGTATTGATCAGGTCTCTTTAAGTGTTTTGTTGCTATCCATAGTGAATGATCTTCTTTAGACAATGTACTAATGTAGTGTTCAAATGTGGCATTGCGTACATCATGTAGCGCTCATCTTAATTGTCTGATTATCTACCTCTTGCTCTTTATTTTTCGACTATTAGTTGTATAATATAATTCGGAGTGTTATTTGTCTTTTCTTGATTTGGAATTGTTAATCGTGTAGCTCCATATGAAATAGTAGGAGATGAAAACGGCAGCATATTCATCCATAAAAAAAAGGAAACGCGATAAAGATATCTGAAACAACTGTTTTATGTTATAAGAGATGAAATAGTCCGAAATTACCAAAACAGGTGAACAGGGCACTATAAAGAGGAAGTAAAATTAGCTATGAAACAGTTTGAATGAGAAAAAGAAGTAAGCTTAGACCAAATACCAGCAGGAATTATTCAACTGAAGAAAAAAATTAAATCGATAACAATATTCACTCCATTTACAGAAAAGGCGGTGACCCGCAATTATTTTAAGAACTTCTTTAATAGCCTCCAGTCAACAATTTCCTAACCATGTTTAAAAAACGTACGGAATGCACTGTATATACTAACCCAAGTCGTCAACATACTTGTTGTTGCAGTTTTATGTGCATTTATGTTTTATTGCATGTATTACGATCAACTTAAAGGTTATGCACGACTCCTATTGTATAGGTACACAGGCAAGCACACGCGGGAGAAAAAAGATTTGTCATACCGTTACATTATGTCAAATTTTAACGTTGAATATTTTATGGTCCCCTTTGGGTTATAAAACGAATGATCGACTTTTTCTCGCACAGATCCCTGCTATGTAACTTTACAAAGCGAGTTTGCTGGGTATTAAAGAACCGTCTATGGCATCATATAATTTTACGCTAATATTTCACGTTCTGCGACGCATTCCACGTTTGACACATTGTCTTTTTTAGTTTTCTGTCATTCTATTTGTTAAATCCTATCTCATTCTCGTCACAGCGTCAAGGAGCAGTAAATGTGTATACTGAACGGGAGGCATATGTCTAACAGTGAACGTTGGAGATTTTTCGAGTTTATCATATCTTCTTCTTTATTAAGTGCCTCTGCTATCGCAGATTGGATATCATTAGGGCGATTCTAATTTTATTTACTGCTGTTTTGAATAATTCGTTAGTGGTACAGCCAAACCACTCTCTTAAATTTCTCATCCAGGACATTCTTCTACGGCCTGGATTTCTGCGTCCTTGGATTTTTCCATGCATTATATTTTGTAGGAATGTGTACTTTTGTCCTCTCATCAGGTGGCCAAACTATTCAAGTTTTCTCTTTTTTATATTCAGTATAACTTCTGGATCGTTATTTATTCTGCGTATTACTTCTTCATTTGTAATTTTATCCACCCGACTTATTTTTAGTATACGGCGGTAGCACCACATTTCAAAGCTTTCAAGATTTTTAACATTCTTCTGTTTAAGAGTTAATGCCTCAACAACCGTAAAGCAAAGTACTGAATACATACTAAGTAGTTAACTAAAAGTGGACGTATGCAAAGAGATGTATGACGTAATCGTATGGTATTCGCTAATAATCCTGTCACGTAATATGCCACACACTTCTGTGCGTTAATTCGTTTACGCAACTAAGCCTCTTTTGACATAACATATATAGGAGCAAAGATATATACCTATAGTCCTTTTAGTGTTGATGTATTTGATTTGTACGTCGTAGTATTCTATTAGTTAAATGGTACCATTTGAGGTACTTTACGTCACGATTGGACTAATAGGATCGAAGATACATAACTAAGGCCCTTTTGCCAAGCTATTCCATTTAATTTTTATATCTCATTGTATTATATTAGTTAAGTTCTATCATTTAAGGTACGAAACGTCATGATTGGACTAATAGGACCGCAGATACATAACTAAGGCCCTTTTGACAAACTGATGTATTTTATTTTTCTATCTTATTGTATTCGATTGGTTAAATCCTATCATTTGAGGTACTGTACGTCACGATTGGGCCACTAAAAACAAAGATACGTAACTAAGGCCCTTTTGACGTGATGCTGTATTTGATTTCTATGTCATTGTATTCTATTGGTTAAGTGCTATCATTTGAGGTATCGTACGTCACGATTGGACTAATAGGACCGAAGATACATAACTAAGGCCATTTTGACATGCTACTCCATTAAATTTTTATACCTCATTGTATTTTATTTGTCAAATCCTTTCATTTGAGGTACTGCACGTCATGATTGGACTAATAGAACTAAAGATACACAACTAAGGCCCTTTTGACATTGTTCTGCATTTGATTTTTCTATCCCATTGTATTATTTATGTTAAATCCTATCATTAGAGGTACTATACGTCACGATTGGACTAATAGGACCGAAGATACGTGACTACGGCCCTTTGGACATGTTGCTGTATTTAATTTTTTTATTTCATTGTTTTTAATTGGTTAAATCCTGTCATTTGAGATACTGTACGTCACGATTGGACTTATAGAAACGAAGATATATAATTAAGGCCTTTTTGACATGCTGCTATATTTGATTTTTCTGTCTCATTGTATTTTATTGGTTAAATCCTATCATTTGAGGTGCTGTACGTCGCGACTGGACGAATTGGAGCGAAGATACAATAGGTAGTTGCAATATATCATAACCCGTTACTTTTAACCAAACATGATGCCAGAATGATTTGTAGATGAAAGTGGGTAATATTATATTCAACAACGATGCCAAATTTCTGATGCTAAAATGATTGATAATGAAAGTGGGATATACATTTTCATGTATATAATGGCAGCGAGTAAACGGTAAAACCCTGAACTAAAAATATATAATATTTTCACTGTACCATCATTTTAGACTCAAACATTTTCTGGAATAAACTTAGATAACTCAGTAAGGGATAAAAAGAGAAAGCGGATATTTTAAAATACCAACACGGTATCAAGACTCTAATCAATGAGATGGTTAAAATTCTTGTAACAAGTACGGGAAAAAAGTTATTAAGGTCTTGTAAAGTAGCGTCGATATACAGATGCTACTTTGCAAGACGATGCTAAATTGATGGTAAAAGCATAATGTATCGATGCGAAAATGATAGTAGGATGTATATATATATATATATATATATATATATATATATATATATATATATATATATATATATATTGTTATGATATGTAAAATCGAGAAAAATATTGGTTTGTTTAAAAATATTTCAAAGTTCAAAAAAGTAGGATAATATCCAACAAACATTTCCAAGAAGGAAAGTTATTAAATTCTTGGATTACCTGTACTAAACAAAATGTAAGCTTTGCATAAATTATTTCTTTGTTATACTTGAGTGACCCGCATAATTTTAAGTGAAAGCCAAAGACAATTAAACGGGGTTTTTTCAAAATACATTAATGCAGTGATTAAAGACAATAGAAGGGATTATAGAAAGAGGTTTTTGTTAGTTTTTAAGAATTATAGAAAAATATTATTTGTAAATAAGTTTTAGGAAATTTATAATTATAGGTAAAAATTTGTTTGTTATCGAAATGAAAAAATGGGGGAATTGTGACGAGTTTTGATTGGCGGAGATTGAAAAAGGTGGGATAAGTATGTAGGAAAAAGTTTAGCGAGATTGAGGAGAGAGTAAGGAGGATCAGTTGGTTTCCAAGTCTGTAAGACGAACAGTGATTGTTCTCTGGCGGTTCCTGAAATGTAGCAAGCAGTAGTGTTGAATGTTAGTGAGTTTTTGTGGAGTTAGTGTATCTGACAGAGGCTGAAGCAGCAAAATATTGTATGTCATATTTCTCTACTTATATTCCAAGAGTCACTGTTCAGGCCAACGAGAGATTCAGTTTATCGTAAAGAGAAGATATTCCAAGAGTCATTTTTCACTCGGGCCAACGAGAGATTCAGTTTATCGAGAGAGGAAAGGCTATCATAATTTGAATGATTTGTGCTTTTGAAGGAGATCATTAAGGACGATATACTTGCAACAATCTGTGTAAGATTGCTGATTACATATTGAGCGGTTGAGAGGAGATAATATAGTCTACAAGGAACAAGGATTTGGACCACTCATCATCAGAGAGAGATATTTTTGTTTCTGCAGTTTTTTCTTTTATTGATAACACAATTTTTACACGTAATTTAGAAAGGATATAAATATTTTGATTAGGAGAGTTAGAATAGTTTGGGATTTTGAGATTTCAATTAATATTGTTTGTACCATTAATTTTGATTGTTCACGTACGGAGAACAAAATTTTGAGAATCCTTATATGAGATTTGTTTATTGAAAACTTTTGAGTGTGAATTATTTCATTATTTTTATTTCAATATATAGTGTTAGATCATATGTGTTTTTTAATATTCCGGTATTCTCTGGACCTTACCTTTCACATGTAATAGCATAGATATTGAAGCACGAATTTAACCCTGAGATAAAAGAATAAAAAAATTGTGATAGAGTCATAATCATATCATTTAAATAATTTTAATTAATCAAAAAAATTAATTAACTAATTATTGCTTGGCGCACCAAGACTTTAAGTATCACAATAATATATATATATATATATATATATATATATATATATATATATATATATATATATATATATATATATATATATATATATATATATATATAGAAAAGAAATTTAATCTTTGCAGATAAAGTTAATATAAGTTAAATAGTAAACTCTTAAATATTTGGGAAATCTGCAAGAAAGACTCTAATGAGTATCAATTATTTTGTCGAACGTTTTCGCCAAAGAGAATTAATTTGGCTTCTTCAGGGTTGAAAGAGGTTAAAACATTATTGATCTTACCGTAACTTAGAATTGTAGAGTTAGAATATTAAAAAACTTTGCTAGTAACATAGTGGTGTTTTTTATTACTATGTGCAAAAAAAAGTTTTTTTAAGGTTTAAAATGTATGGTAGCTTTGAACTTAACACGCAAAGGTTTACCCAAGGTTAATCTAAGAACCCAATGTAACTACATTTAAAAGGAGGTAATTCTTTGAATTGTCGGCAATAACTAAATTTTTGATTTTTAGAAAGTTTAAAAGTGAGGTTCTGTTTTAGCTAGAACGCAAGCGCTGACAAATTCAGTAGTTCTTATGAATCTTTATGTCGTTAAGGTTCATTGGTAAAAACGAATTAAATTAAATCCCAGTATAGGGAAATATTATTTTGATTTTCTTTGATTTTGATTATTGAAATCACGTATTACACTACACAAAAGTGATTCTCGACTTCACCCTGACCGTTGTGCATTAGCCAAACATGTCCATACCACTGGTCATCTCATGGACTATACGAACACTACAATTCTCCACCGTGAGAACAATAAATCTAAAAGAGAGTTTATTGAAATGTCCTATATTTTCCTTAACGATTTCTCCATTAATGTTAAGAGTGACATTAAGAATCTAAGCGATATATACCACTTCTTACTTAAATCAGATTTCAAGAACAATACAACATCACAGATAACTAACTTGACTGATATATCCATTAACAACTAACCTACCTTTATAATTAATTATCATTAACTAAAAAAGATAACATTCCCTTGTTTTATTAGATACATCTCGATAAGATATAATAATACATAAACAATAGAATATAATTAACTAAATAAAATCAAAATAATATTTCCCTATACTGGGATTTAATTTCATTCGTTTTTACCAATGAACCCTAACGACATAAAGATTCATAAGAACTGCTGAATTTGTCAGCGCTTGCGTTCTAGCTAAAACAGAACCTCACTTTTAAACTTTCTAAAAATCAAAAAGTTAGTTATTGCCGACAATTCAAAGAATTGCCTCCTTTTAAATGTTACATTGGGTTCTTCGATTAACCTTGGGTAAACCTTTGCGTGTTAAGTTCAAAGCTACCATACATTTCAAACCTTAAAAAAACTTTTTTTGCACATAGTAACAAAAAACACCACTATGTTACTAGCAAAGTTTTTTTTTAATATTCTAACTCTACAATTCTAAGTTACGGTAAGATCAATAATGTTTTAATAGATAATATATGGTAGCTAATTATAATTTATTCTCTTTCAGCCCTGAAGATGCCAAATTAATTCTCTTTGGCGAAAACGTTCGGTGAAACAATTGATACTCATTAGAGTGTTTCTTGCAGATTTCCCCAATATTTAAGAGTTTACTATATATATATATATATATATATATATATATATATATATATATATATATATATATATATATATATATATATATATATATATATATATATATATGTATATATATATATATATATTATTAGATGTTATTAGATATTATTATATGTTATTCAATGTTATTAGATGTTATTAGATATTATTAGATGTAATTAGATGTTGCAAACAAAAGTGTTTTTGCAGTGTAGCCTGTTATAAAACATACCTCAAGTTTATATAGGGGTAAAAATTTATGCGTAAACATTGAAATTTCCCGAAACTACAAAGGTCAAACGGCACACCGGTCCTTCAGCAAACGATAAACCGAAAGGCCGATGCTACAAACTCCTAATTCCAAAACTTCTAATTTACAGTCGGTCTTACATCCATAAGCGGTTTGGGTTAGTCCAGTTAATGGTACAGTCAATTTATATTCTGTCTTTTATACGTTTCTAGTCCATCATTATTCTACTTACGAATAAAATCAATATGTTGTTGTTGTTGTTTAGTTTGGCGGCTTTACTATTTGTTCCTGTTTCCTTATATAAAATATTTTATTATATATGGCTATTCGCACTTTCGATATCGCTGCTCTAAAGAGGTCTGCAGAAGTGCAGTTAAACGAAGCTCCATTGTATAGCATGTCTTTTATTAATGCTAAATTGGCATGAGTAGGATACATCTGCTTGACACCATTTAAGGCACTTAGAGAATCTGATATAATAGGAAAGTTTGTATCAATGCTGGTACATTGGTTCAGTGCGTTGAAGATCGCCTGCAGTTCTCCAGTATATATGCTACACTCCTTGGCTAGACGGGTGACAGGTGTCTTCAAAAATAGCTGCAACAGCTACACCATTACCGCTTTTAGAGGCATCAGTAAAAATTAGTTTGAAATCAGGGTATCTGGAGATGGTAGACCGGAATTGTTGTTTTATTTCAGAAGGATTGTGTGAATGTTTGGGATAGTTAAGTAAGGTAAAATCTACTTTTGGTATTTGAACTTTCCAGGAAAGAGATTGGAATCTGTTTGTAGAAGTGGCTCTCAATTGATGTATATCGAATTAAAATTGATTTTATTCGTTCATTATAAAGTAAGTTTCTGGGGCAATAATTTAAGTACAGGTTTGGAGGGTTGCTCCTTATTAGGCTTGTTATAAACGGGTTTTCCTTTGCACTGAGATATTTAGTAGCACAACATATTGAAAAATATTGTCTTCTGAGAGTTAATGGCAGTTCTCCTGCTAGGACTTGAAGGCTGCTAATTGGAGTGGTTCTGAAAGCTCCGAAAACTATGCGTAATGCTGTGGATTAGATGATGTCCAATTTGTTCATTTCACTTGTAGTAGCAGTTTCGTAGCATATACATCCACAATCTAGTTCTAATTAGAGGTTGATATAATCGTAGAAGAATAGTTGTGTCTGCGTCCCATTTGTGATTGGAAAGAACTTTTAGAAGATTTATTCTCTGTTGGCATGATTTAATTAGTTCATTTATGTGCGATGTCTATTTTAGATGAGAGTCGAATGTCCTTCCCAAAAATTTGATTTCGTTGATTGTTATAAAAGTATTTCCGTTTAGTTTTAAATTTAAGTGGTGTTATATTTTCCTTTTGTCAAATATTATTACTTTAGTTTTTTCGGTTAAAAATCTCAAGCCCATATCTAAAGACCACCCTTCTAATTTATTTAGTGTATTTTGTAATATTGATGCAGCTGATTTTAGGTTTTTACTTCTCATATATATTACAAGATCATCGGCGTAAAGGTTTGCTTTTACTGGAAGCATAAAATGGTTAGATACGTTGTTGATTGCTATTAAAAATAGCAGGGGGCTTAATACAGATCCTTGAGGGATACCATTTTCCAGTGATTTCTTAGTTGACATGACACCGTTTGTTTTAACTTTTATACTTCTGTTCACCAGAAAGTTTTTTGTGAAGACTAAGAATTTGCCATCTATTTTCCAACTTTTCATTGTACTTAAGATGTGATATGTCCACGTGGTGTCAAATGCTTTTGTGATGTCAAAGAAAATTGCTATTAATTTTAGTTTATGTATAAAAGCTTCGTGTATTTCACATTCTAATGCTATAATATTATCTATTGTAGACCGTTCTGATCGGTACCCACTTTGGATGGATGTAAGGAGATTTTTCTTTTCTAAGTACCATTTTAATCTTTTGCTTAGAATCTTTTTCATTATTTTGCAGATGCTACAGGTAAGAGATAATGGTCGATACGAAGAAGATAAGTTTTTTGGTTTATTGTCTTTTAAAAATGGTATTATAATTGCTTCGCGCCAGAGAGATGGAAATTTATGGGTCGAATAAATTTTGTTTGAAGATCTCTACTAAAGTAACCTTCGCGCTTATAGGTAGTTTTTCGATAAAAATTGGTGGTATGTCATCAGGTCCAGGTGAGGTATTTTTGAGGTTATTGAGACTTTCATTTAATTCATCAAGTGTTATGGAAGTGTTTAGTGGATCAGCAGTATCTTCTATATTAATTTTTGATGCTTCTGTTCTTTCTTTGTGTTCTAAGAAATTTGGGTGGTACTGCTGATTGCTTAAATACAACTAATAGTGTTCTACTAAAATTTCTAAGATTTCGTGTTTGTCTGAAGTTGACAATTGACGACACGTAATTGGTCCAGCTCTCTTTTTTTGCTTGCTTTATTAAAAATCTAGATCTGGCCCTTAAAGATCTTAAATTTTGCAAGTTATTAGGTGTGTTATACTTCTTGTATATATTAAAAGATTGTTTTGTTTGCTTTAAAGCGGATGCGATTTCAGTGTTCCACCAAGGAAGAGGAGCTTTTGTGATATTTTTGGTTTTTCCTATAGAATCTCTGGCTGCATCTAAAATTATACCATTGAAAGATGATAGAGTAGTGTCTATATTATCTGATATAACGAGATTTGGTATACGTATGCTTACTAAGTTCGAGTATTTTTCCCAATCAGCTGACTTTAAGTTCCATGTTTCATATGGTGTTGTACAGGTGTTTTTCATCTTTGTTATGAGTAATTATTATTGGAAAATGATCACTGTCCTATAGGAGGTCCAATGTATTCCACTGTAAAATTGGAGCTAAAGTTAAATCACTGATAGATAAGTCTATGGAGGAAAAAGTACCATTATGTGCATTGAATCTAGTAGGTGTTCCTGTGTTTAACAAAACTAGTTTTATGTTATTAATTGCTTCTAATAATATTCGTCCATTTTTATCTGTTTTTTGTGATCCCCATGCGATGTTGTGACAGTTTGTGTCACTCAAAATTAATTTTGGAGATGGAATTTGTTTAATTACATTTTGAAGTTCTAATAGAGTAGTTTCGTCAGAATGTGGTAAATATACGTTGCATATATTGATTTTAAAATGATGAATTACCGAAACTGCTACTGCTTCCAGATTTGTCTTTAACAGAATTTCTTTGGATTGGATGGTTGAAAGTACAAAAATTCCGACTCCACCACTGGATAGTTGCTGTACTGCTCGATTTTTTGTATAGGGCATATAATTTTTTAATTTTGCTTGGTTGTTGGAAAGACGAGTTTCTTGAAGACATATTAGTAGTGGTGACACTTCATTGATTAGCATTTTAATGTTTTCAATGTGGCTATAATAGCCATTTAAGTTCCATTGAAGAATGAATATAATTGGACTATTGAGATAAATCGTAGTCGCTTTCTTCAGTGAGGAAAGATTCATATGTTGGATTTATTTTCTTTATAATTCTTGTGATATTATTTTTCATGCGTCTATCATTTAATTTTGAGTGAACCATTTTTAATAAGGTGTATAAGCCGTCAAAATCTTGTGTATAGTTTTTAGCTGTGACTTCAGGAAATTTTGATCCCATTGCGTTTATAACGAAGTCTCATAATTCAGAGAAATTTAGCGCATATGAAGGAGATGCTGAGATTTTCAATTGTTTGTAATGTGGCTTCGACATCTAAAGCCTTTTTCTTTTTTTTTTGGGTGCGGATTTTTTTGGAGTTATTAAAGTTTTGTTTAGGTTTTTAGTTTCTGAGATTTCAGGAGAGGTTGAAATTTGCCTTTTTGCTTGATTGGTTGTTTTAGTATTATTGCTGTTAGATGTAGTTGAAGGTATATTGTGTACTATAAGCGAATCATTTGTCGTTGGGATATCTGCAGAAATAGGGTTGGAACAGTTGGTTGTATCATCTGAAATATTTGTTGCTGAATTATTCTGATTTACTTCCATGGGTTCGAGTTCTGAGGTATATGGATCTTTAAGTATTTCTGTACCAGTTGATGTTGATGTGCAGTTTTCATCTTTGTGGCCAGTAGTATTACATCTAGAGCAATTTAAACCATCTAGGGATAGGAAGATTCTGTAGCGAGTGTTGTCATAGATTATTAAGGTTGTATTTGAAATTGGTTTGGTGATTATCGGAGAGACAAATATTTGCCGCCTAAAGCTTAAGACATGACTATACTCAGACTCGGGCATGCCAACTTTTAAAAACGTTAATTTGGATACTGCAGTTATTTCTAGTTGTTTCAGTTCGTCTTCTAGAATACTGTTCGGGATGCTGGGGCAGATGTTTGATATTACTAGTCTCCTTTCTGGCCTAATAAGTCTTCGAATTTCTATCTCATGGCCTTGGATGACTATTGTTTTATGGTTGTTTAGTAAGGTATCTACTATGCTAGTATTGTTCAAGTAAATACAAACTCGGTTGTAAGCTATTCGTGATGCAAAGCTAACATTTTTTGGTGTGAGTAGAGACCCTATGGCTACTATGCATGGCTACATGCATCGATGTTGATGATGTAGTAGGTATGCTAATATTTTCAGAATCATACATTTTTAATTTTTGTTTTCTTCATTTGATGAAATTTTTCTAGAGCCGGTCCTGCATCGGCTAATTAGTTCTACTTGTCGAAGTTGCCAAAAAACCAGAAACTGGATTAATTGAAGTGTTGTATTGAATTATGGGTTATGTATAATATTTAATAATATCGAATTTGTATTAAATTGGTAATGTACTCACAATTTATTTTTTGTATGCAGAAACTTTGTTGTTTAAATAATCTATTTAGCTAACAATATTTTACGTTTCTTGATTATAAACCGCTAAAAAGTTAGTTTTAGTAAGAGCAGATTTTAATCGGCATTTTATCAACTAAGCGCAGGGTTGGAATTTTTTTAATTTGTTCTCAATGTATTGTTATGTTTTCTTTGCGCTGTTTTCTTTTGTAATTACCATAAATATACCTGCACCATATACTTGCATATTTTATAGTAATTTTAGTGTAACTTTATACCTGCAGAGTAGGCAAACACAAAAAAATTATTATATGCGTCAAATTTTCTTTGTTAATTAACATTAAATTCTTAAATCCTTGGACACTCCTCGTTATTCTTCTCTCAGGTTTTTACAAATGAACCTAACGATAGCATTCCTCAAATAATGTGCCCACGTTTGTCTAAAACTGTTGACAATATATCTTTCACACCGGATGAAATTAAACATCATTTAAGGAAACTACGAAATAATTCATCACCTGGATTAGACGGACTCACCTCTTTTTGCCTCAAACAATGTGCAGAATCTGTAGCCATCCCTATATCTCTTATAATGAATGCTTCTTTTAATCAAGGTTCTCTCCCCTCGTCCTGGAAATTGGCTTCGGTTACTCCCATATTTAAGAAAGAAAATAAACATTATTGCAATAATTATCCAATATTGCAATAATGATATGCCACAAGACTGGCATACGGCCGTGTAAGACCTAACTATAAAGATAGATTATCCATGGCTAATCTTACGACATTCGAACAGCGACGTCTTCGAGGTGATCTAATTATGTCCTTCTGTATTTTAAAACATAATTTTGGGAACCTAAACAGCATATTCACTTTGAATCAAGACGAAAGATTAAGAGTCCATTGATACAAATTAAAGAGGGAACAAACTACTGCCAGGTCCAGGGTGAACTTCTTGCCAAATAGAATCTTTAATATCTGGAACAATTTGGATCAAGACACCATATCAGCAACTAGTGTTAACATCTTTAAAAATAAACTTGATAGCGCTTTATTTTATTTATAGGATTGTGTTTTTTTTCTCGGGTAGCATTATTTGTTTATTTATTTATTGTCTCACAATCCAATCTTTGTATGATATACTTAATTGTTTATGTTTACTTAACTTTATAATTGGTATTAGTTTTATAAGGATATTTTTATTTTTGTTTTTTTTTGCTTTTTGGGCATAATCGGAGCTCGCTCCTCTGTCCTTATTTGTAATATTATAATAATAATAATAATAATAATAATAAATAATGGAAATGCGACAACATACTTTTTGAGCAAGCAGAGAAGGCTTTCTATAGGAAACTTAATTCCACTGTAGAAAATGCAAATAATAAATCCTACCCAAGCCAAGAAGAAATTCATGAGTTTTGGGGAAACCAACTTTCGACGCCAGCTACTCATAATAACAATGCTGGATGGATTGAACAAACGACAAACAACTGTCAACACTACAGTAATATTCCTTATGAACCTTTCACCACTGAAGAAGTCTCGAACATTATCAAAGAGCTTCATAACTGGAAATCTCCTGGACCAGACGGAGTTCAAAACTTCTGGCTAAAGAAGTTTTGGAGTGTTCATGAGCTTTTAACAGTATTTATTAATAATATTATTTCTAATTCACAGGAAATACCATCATTTCTTACTCAGGGAACCACTTATCTAATACCGAAGGATCAAAGTAATACCCGAGATCCAGCAAAGTACCGCCCAATTACTTGTCTTCCAACTTTGTACAAATTGGTCACATCCTGTGTGGTCCGGCGTATCTACCAACATTGTGCTCTGAACAATATCATAGAGCCTCAACAGAAAGGATGCGCTAAGGGCTCCATGGGCTGCAAAGAACAACTTATTATCGACTCAGTCATTTCTAACCAGGCATACACCAAAAAAAGAAACCTTTTTACTGCCTTCATTGACTACAAGAAGGCTTTTGATTCAGTGCCGCATGAATGGCTTATAGATATATTGAAAATATATAAAGTCGATGATAATCTCGTGACCTTTTTGAAGAATATAATGGCAGAGTGGAAGACTAAAATTCACCTTCAAATACCGGGTGAAATTAATATCGAAACTGAAAATATCCCTATTAACCGGGGGCTTTTCCAGGGGGACTCGTTGAGTCCACTTTGGTTCTGCCTAGCAATGAACCCACTATCTCAGCTGCTGAACTCTACTGACTTAGGTTTTAGCATCAAAAATAACAACACTGTTGTAGCGAAGCTTAATCATCTGTTGTATATGGATGATTTAAAATTAATGGCTTCCACTCGAAACCACCTAGATGAGATGCTAAAAACTGTAGAAAATTTCTCAAATGATATTAGTATGAATTTTGGACTAGACAAGTGCCGTATACTAAATATAGTCAGAGGAAAGATTCAGCCCGGAGGTTTCGATATGCAAGATGGCCAAAACATCAAGGCAATGGGTGAAAATGATATGTACAAATATCTCGGAGTAAAACAAGCGCGGAAAATTGACCATAAACAAATGAAAACTGAACTAACTTCGGAGTTCGTACGAAGAGTAAGACAACTAAATCGGTCATATCTTAATAGTAAAAATTTGTTTAAGGCATTAAATACGTACGCCTGTTCCGCGCTGAGCTACTCATTTGGTATTATAAAGTGGTCAAAAACAGATATAGAGGGTCTTCAGCGGAAAGTAAGAACACTTCTCACAAAGGCGCAAAAACATCACCCACGCAGTGCAGTAGAGAGAACAACATTACCGCGGTATCAAGGGGGAAGAGGACTTATGGATATAGGTGAGCAATTGGATAAACAAATTGCTAATTTAAGAACTTATTTTCAGGTACAGGCTGAGACATCTACTTTACATCGAGCAATTTGCGCAGTAGATGATACGACGCCGCTTAAACTGAGGAAACAAGAAATGCGCATAAACCACCTGACTAAACAAGAAAAAATGCGCACCTGGATGAGTAAACCTCTGCATGGGCGACATCTCAATGAGATCAGCCAAGAATATGTCGACAATACAGCGTCGAACTATTGGTTGACATCAGGAAAGATGTTTCCCGAGACTGAGGGTTTCCTACTTGCCATTCAGGATCAGGTTATTCCAACTAAAAATTACCTGAAATATATTGTTAAAGATCCTCAAGTCCAAAATGACAAATGCCGATATGGATGCCAAGCCCAAGAAACCATCCAACATCTTACCGGTGGCTGCCAGGCATTTGTCGGTACTGATTATAAAGAACGCCATGACTCAGTAGGAAAGATTATCCACCAAGAACTAGCTGACAAACTGGGACTTCTCCAAACCGACCATCTTCCTTATTATCAATACGTCCCTGATAGAATGCTTGAAAATGACAACTACAAGCTATACTTGGACCGCACTGTGCTTACAGACCAACCAGTGGCCCATAATAGACCCGATCTCATACTAGTTAATAAAATTACTAGGCAAACAACACTTATTGATGTGGCGATACCCAACACCAATAATTTACGTGTTAAATACAACGAAAAGATCGCCAAGTACAGAGATCTAGAAATACAAATCAGGAGACAATGGAGAATGGAAAGTACCCAGACGATACCCATTATTCTTTCTACCACTGGAGTTATCCCGAAGAGCCTCCTAGAAAACATAAAAAAGCTGGGTCTAAACGAACATCTATATAAGATTATGCAGAAAGCTGTGTTACTTTCGACGTCCAGATGCGTACGAAAATTTTTGGGAGATACACCGACATACCAAGTCACCTAGGACTCGATAACATGGAAAGAGTCCCACCAGAGCTCAATCCTTTTGATACCGTAGGTATCTGGGATGAGTGAATTTTCCCCTTAGAGGGAGTGTGAGCCGTATGGCTAAATCTGGATAATAATAATACCATATACATCGAGTAATTTGCGCAGTAGATGATACAACGCCGCTTAAACTGAGGGAACAAGAAATGCGCATAAACTACCTGACTTGGCAAGAAAAAATGCGCACCCACCAAAGAATATATAGACAATACAGCGTCTAACAATTGGTTGGCATCAGGAAAGATGTTTCCCGAGACTGAAGGTTTCCTACCTGCCATTCAGGATCAGGTTATACCAACTAAAAATTACCTGAAATATATTGTTAAAGATCCTCAAGTCCAAAATGACAAATGCCGATATGGATGCCAAGCCCAAGAAACCAACCAACATCTTACCGGTGGCTGCCAGGCATTTGTCGGTACTGATTATAAAGAACGACATGACTCGGTAGGAAAGATTATCCACCAAGAACTAGCTGACAAACTGGGACTTCTCCAAACCGACCATCTTTCTTATTATCAATACGTCCCTGGCAGAATGCTTGAAAATGACAACTACAGGCTATACTGGGACTGCACTGTGCTTACAGACCAATCAGTGGAGCATAATAGACCGGATCTCATACTAGTTAATAAAATTACTAGGCAAACAACACTTATTGATGTGGCCATACCCAACACCAATAATTTACGTGTATAATACAACGAAAAGATCGCCAAATACAGAGATCTAGAAATACAAATCAGGAGACAATGGAGAATGAAAAGTACCCAGACAGTATCTATTATTTTATCTACTACTGGTGTTATTCCCAAAAACTTCTAGGGATCATAAAACAGCTGGGTCTAAATGAACATCTCTATAAGACCATGCAGAAAGTTGTACTCTTCGCGACGTCCAGATGTGTACGAAAATTTTTGGGGGATACTTCAACATACCAATCACTTAGGGCTCGATAACTCGGAAAGAGTCCCACCAGAGCTCAATCCTTTTGATACCGTAGGTATCTGGGATGAGTGAATTTTCCCCTTAGAGGGAGTGTGAGTCGTATGGCTAAATCTGGATAATACCATATTACATCAAAAGCCCTTTTAATATTATTTCGGTGCCACAGGGATTATTTAGGTACTGTCTGGAATAAATGACCATAGTAGTTCACCTATTGTTCTACAACATTTGTGTACTGACTTTTTTATTCTATGTTTGATACATATGTCTTAAAGTAGCATAATTTCGTATGATATCCGTGTCGTTTAAGGCCAAAAGAGACAAATTTTCGTACTAAAATTACAAGGCGTTTGTTTGGTTTTAGTAAGACTATCCGAAGTTTTTAACTATTTGATGCAGTAGAAGCATTTTTCCTATGATGGCGACATGTTGCAGCAGATTGAAGAGATATTTATAGCCACACCAGAAGAAAATGAAGAATTCCATTAGAATTTAGCTAATAATGTTTAGGAATATATCATTTATGACTAGTAAGAAGCAATTCTGCTATAAACTTTACTTACTTAATCAGTAGACCCATTTGTACCTTTCGGTGTTAGGCCGTTTAAAATACAATTCATTACATTACACTATTTGACGGTCTTCTGAGGTGTCCTAGCTCTTAACGAACTTTCTCCATTCCTTCCTATTGGATGCCATCTGTGTTGCTTCCTGCCAAGTCTTACCCTTACTCTGTAGTATCTGCGAGATGTCACTGTTCCATTCTTTAATGGGTCTTCCTCTTCTGTTCTTCCCTATTGGTTTGGCGTCCCACACTCTTTTAACTTGTTTATTATTGTCCATCCGGGTTAGATGTCCGAACCATGCCAATTTTTTCTCTTTGATTGACTCGAGTATCGGTTTGATTTTCAGTCTTTCTCTTATTTCTTCATTTCTGATTCTATCAGTTCTTTTTACCCCTATCGTTCTTCTGAGGTATTTCATCTCTGCTGCCTGAATTTTGCTCTGATGTCTTTTGTTTAATATCCAATTTTCTGCTCCATATGTCACTGTAGGTCTATATATTGTTTTGTATATTGTCATCTTGGTCTTTGTTGATATTTCTTTGTTATTAAGGAATCCTCTATTTAGTGCTTGGAATAGTTTTCTTGTGTTTTCCATTCTGTTGTTAAGATCATCCTCGATGTCTCCTTTGTTGTTGATTACTGTTCCTAAGTATTTGTATGAATTTGTCTGTATTATTTTTTGTTGGTCTATCATTACTTCTATTTGATCTTCCGTCCCTTGTTTCCTTGATATTTTCATTATTTGAGTCTTCTCTTTGTTTACGTTTAAGTTGTATTTGCTTGCTTCTAGGTTCTAGCTTCTGCTATAAAATAAAGTTAAAAATGTACAAACTGGTAGTCACAAAGAAGAATTGGGGTTTGAAAACTGTAGGGTTTGAAAACTGTTTTGAAAACAGATGTACAACCACTGGCAGACTCTACTAGATTAGCAGAAGTCTGACACAACTAAAAATACCCACAGACAGTGAATAAACAACCGACTTACAGTCAATACTTTCTTACATAAAACCTATGGTTTGCTTATTTTTTTTAGAAGCCAGAACTATGATTAATTTAAAAATTACGTAGATTTCGAAATATCACAATCAGAGATTCGTTTTTATTCGTCGATTTTTATTATTATGGTAGTGTTAAGTGGTTATAATCATTAACTTTCAAAAAGAATGTACTACGTCAAATTTCCACAATGGTAAACGCAAATTTTTATCTAGGTTCTAGACATAGCGCTACAGAATTCGTGATTTCCATATAAAAAAAAGTAATAACTCCAGAGATATTAATACCAACCACAAAATTATAGGAGAAACGAGAACACTTTTGAAAAAAAAAGAAAGAAAAATATTTGGCAGTTTTAATAGCCTAAAAGAAGCTAAAAGAATGAAGAGCAACAGTGTCAAAAGCCAAAGTTTTATAAAAAAATCTGAGACAATTACTTACAGACGATAGGGAGATAAGTTACCAATGGATAGAATTATTTAAGCATTTGTTAAATACCAAAAAAATAACAATAGCATGTAAACAAAGAAACTATTAGTCAGTATAACCTGAAATAGACATCAATGTTGTCTCTAACAAAGCTTTTGGACCAAACGGTATTCAGGCGAAATTACCCAAAAAAGAAACAGAATTTATCTAAAAATGTATTGTCTTTCAAGCAAAGACTACCAAAGAGAGGAAATACCGAAAAAGTGGCATTAGAGCCATTTATTATTCATTCACAAAAAGGGAGATAAACACATATTTAGGATTTGCCAAAGAATTTCTTTAGTTAATATTCCGTACGCAGAAAATATACTAGACGATTAAAATTTTGCAGTTTTAGGTGAAGGATCAACCATAAATCAGATCTTTCTCAAGCTGCAGGTTTTTGGAAGAGAACATAAAATACAATCGCTACGTACTCTATCGTAATCAAATCTTGATAGATTTTAAACAGTTTCACGATTATGTAAGCAGAAAGATGTATTGTGGAAGGAAAAGAATATATTATGGTGAAAATAGAATGAGTCTCTAAAAAGTACAATTAGCACAAGTGTGCGAGGAGAACTCATGCGCGGATCACAATTGGCAACATCAAATCAGCCGAACTCCTGTGTTAGTTAACTTTACCTTGAAAAATGCAGTAAAAATTCATAGCCAAAGCTATTGATGTTAGGAAGAATCCAAGACCAAAAGATTGTCAAAATTTTTCCATAAATAACTACAATTCTAAAGTCCTTAAAAAATTCAAAAAGCAGTTAACGGAAATAACAGCCGGTCCTGTCATATCTGTTTTCGGCTGTTATTTCCGTTAACTGCTTTTTGAATTTTTTAAGGACTTTAGAATTGTAGTTATTTATGGAAAAATTTTGACAATCTTTTGGTATTGGAATCTTCTTAACATCAATAGCTTTGCCTATGAATTTTTTGCCTGCAAAGGTAAAATGGTATATGTGAAAAAAATCGATTTTTGAATTTGCCGCCGAAACTGTGTAATTTTTTCCGCCCTTCCTTATGCAATTTTTAGATTATTTCTATCTTATTTAGTTTTCAAAATATGACACAGGTAAAACAGTATGTGTGTACGTGTATTTACGTCTTTTCTATGGTAAAACAGTATATTCAGCAAACTCTACAAAGGCAGAATAGTATAAATCGATATATTCGGCTTTGATTGAAAATACAACTATAAATTTCCATGGCAAAAAAATATATAAGCATTTATATTGCTTATCCCTGGTATATATGATATATCTATTTTTTTAAACTACTGGTAAAATAGGATATATGTGGTATGCTGTTATACCGTAAAATACTTTATAAAAACTGCGTCCGAATTACAATGGTGAAATAGTAAACATTTCATACACTGTTTTATCCTAGTATGACCAACGGGAATTTTTATCTCCTCCAGCAGTATATACGGATAAGGCTTTTCTATACTCTTTTGGCACTGCATGTCAACAACATTTTGTGTTGTGTTGTTATGTTGTTTTGTGTAGTGTTTGCCGGTGTAGGTGTTACAACTCTGTGATTAAAAGTTATTTTAAGTATTTAAGTAGTGTTTTAAGTGTCAAATATTAGTTCAATATGTCGTCTAGAACTCGAAAATATTTTCAAATGCTAGTAAAGCAAAATGAACCGTAAGTACAGAGATATTTTTATTTGTTATAATTTGTTAAAATTTGAAGTTAGATGTTTTGCTTATATTCAAAAGAGGTATAAAATACAATAATACTGCTTTTTATTACTTTTTTATAACTTCTTCTATTTAATCGGTTCTGTGTGATAGCCATGGTAACCAAATCCTTTAACCGTCTGAATTATTTTACTTTCAGAAATAGGACGACAGTGAGAATGTCCAAATAGCCGGCATGAATCAATCAGCAGTAAATGTTATGTAAGTGAAACTGTATTCTGTTTCCTGAATATTGGTTGTGGCGGTTACGCAAATTTACAAGCATAAGCTGTAGTATGTGAATAAAAATGTTCACTGACCATCTAATAGTTTTTCGCCCACAGGGATAATAAACAATATTTTGTCCTGTTTATCTATCCCCAACATAAAATTATTATATTGTACAATTAACTAAGGTTTCATTTTAGTTTGGCCCCTTGGATCTATAACTTCAACCAATTTCATTATTATGCTGTAATAAAATATAGCACACGTGTGTCTTATCTCTCCATTTTTCTATAATTATGCTGTTTGCACATTTGGCGACATCATCTCTTACCTTGAGCTTGCAGTCTGTTACGTCTTTGAGAGAATTCTTTCTGCCAACACGCAGACTACCCGTAAAATAAGTTTCAGTATCGAGTAATATTTTAGCAAGTCCATAACAGTAAGAAAAGCATAACAACTCGCTTCAACATCAACATTTAAGCTTTTACTAATACGAAAATCTTCAGATGTCGTCTTGCCTACTTTGACTGCGCTGTTATGTCCTGAGTTTTGCAGCTTTAATGTTACCTTTACTGACACACCATTGTTATTCATACACAACCACAACTCACTTAATGGTACGGTATCGTAGGCTCTTTTAAGGTGGCAGCTGACTACGCATACAGAAGATAAATCAAATCTGAATAGAGCTGGCAGACTACTCAAAAGAAAACTGATCCAATATAAAGACAATGAAATCAACAAATATTTATTGAACATCTCACCTGCAGATGATACAAACTATTCGCTGTGGAAACTAACAAAAAAACTTAAACACAACGAACAAATTGAATATGACAATCAGCAAACAAAATGGCACTTGGGCTAAAACTATACTTTATATACATAGATAAAGTATATACTTTTGCAAATCATCTATGCGAGGTATTTCAACCGCATCAAAGGAAAGTCTCAGTTGAAGTAGAGAAAGCTATCCATGAAGTCGTAAATACACCATACCAATCCACCTATTAAATCTGTTAAGAAATCTGAAATCAAAGAAATAATTGATAATCTGGAAATTAAAAAGTCACCTGGATATGACTTAATATCTAGTTTAGTACTAAAAAATCTACCCAACGAAGGCGTAAGTTCAATTACTTATATACTTAAATCAATAATAAAAACACGTTATTTTCCACTCCAATGGAAAGTTGCTTAAATTGTTCTTATTTTAAATTCTAATAAGGATCACACGGAAGTATCTTCATACCGCCCAATTAGCTTGTTGCCTATTATATTCAAAGTATTTGAATGGCTTTTTCTGAGAAGACTAGAGCTTATTTTATATGACAGTAGTGTTCTACCGAATTATCAGTTTGGGTTTAGGAAACAGCATGGTACTATCGAGCAAATTCATAGGGTGGTAAAGACTATCAGAAATTCTCTCAAATAAAAAAATTACTGCACTGCATATCTAGATGTGTCTCAAGCATTCACAAAGTTTGGCATGTAGGTCTTATCTCCAAAATTAAATCCATATTTCCTCATCCCATAAGTTCACTTTTAAGATCATACCTGACAGATTGATTCTTTCAAGTCAAAAGAGGTGGGGAAATCACTAACCTGTTTCCAATTTGTTCCGGAGTTCCACAAGGAATCATACTAGGACCCACCCTCTACTTAATACACACATCAGATCTTCCAACGACGACCAATACAACAATCGCTACATATGCCGCTATCATGGCTTCAAATTCTACAGCAACTGAAGCATCTCAGGTATTACAAAATCACCTACTTAAACTAGAGACCTGGCTTAAACTGTGGCGAGTCCAAGTTAACAGTTTAATATCAACACAAATAACGTTTACTTTAAAAAAAGGTATCGCGCCACCAGTTTCTATAAACAACACTCCACTACCAGTTAATACCGTCGTTAAATACTTAGGAATCCATTTGGATATCAAACTTAATTGGGGCATTCACATCTAGAAGAAACGCCTTCAACTCAGCTTAATCTACAGGAAAATGTATTGGTACATGAGTCAAAAATTAAATCTTAGCCTGAAGCACAAACTTCTGATATATAAATGTATTTTAAAACCGGTATAACAATATGCAGCACAAATCTGGGGTACAGCAAGTAATACCAACAAAAACTTTCGATTCCAATCGAAAGTACTGCCCCAGATCTGTAATGCCCTTTGGTATATTACGAACCACATCTTTTCTTGATTTGTTTTATTTTAGTCTGGTAATACTCATATATGTGTCAGTAATGTTTATCTGTATTAAAATTTGTTATAAATTATAAATATTGCTCATTGTTTGTAATGAGACAGACTGCAATAAACATTGGATGATAAATAAATAAAAAAAAATTTACCTGTAATTGTTGCAGTCTTTTCGCCTTTCTTTCTTATAAAAGAAAAATATGGTAGCTTTATCACTTTCTTTGGGTGGCGGCTCGTCTTTGTCACTTATTAAAAATAACTGTAACTGCATTAATTTGTCGAGAGCTGTCGTTAGTAGTTCGTTACTTGTATGTTCTTTCCCAATAATTGTTACTAACATTATTTACCTTATTTGTTACTAATCTTACTAATCTTAAAATAAAAATTTTAATTGCTGTAAAAATTGTCACTTATAAAAAGCGTTTTCAGAACACTTACGTTTAAGTACACTCTAATTTTCTTAAATGATATTTATTTCTAAAGGAAGTATATATATATATATATATATATATATATATATATATATATATATAAAATATATTTGAGTTTTCCAAAACTATATTTTTTAAAAAATATTTATTTAACACAAAATACTAACAATAGGTTTTACTACGATAAAAGCAGAATCTAGACTAACTAACAATATGATTTTTATACAGAAAGAAATATAATATTAAAAGTATAACATTCGGAACGTATGTTGTCTTAATCAGCGTTCTTCAGTTCACTGGACTTGGGTCATTACCTCATTAAAGCTTAGTTCGTAATTTATGGGTCGATAACTCCTCCTCTCCTAGAACGAAGCCTGTTGTGGAAGTTCGATTGTTGGCCCTTCTTCTTCCTTCTTTGTAGAATTGTTTTTCTTTGTTTTCGCTATTTTCTTTTTAAATAGAACAATAATTGTTATAATTATTCCAATGTACAATAGTGTTGTCCAAATACTTGGAACGTGATACACAGGCGTAGTTTGTAATATGGGTCTTAATTCATGATTTGGAATATCTTTAAGTTTTAATGAATTTAACGTTATTTCCATTGGTGCTATTTTAAGAATGTCGAGATTTAATTGTGGTACGTTTATCATCATTGGTTGTCCTGATGTGACATCTTGAAAGGTTAACTCTTTATTCTGGAATATAATTTTACATGGTGTGTTCTCTATGAGATAAATTCCGTTTAGGATTTTTATTTGCGTCTCTTCTGCACATTTAATGAGTATTTTTTCTTCTTTAGGAAAGACAGCTAAATATTGGTTAATTTCTGGGATAATTTCGATATGGTTTAATGGAATTTTCGCTTTTAAGTATTGGCAGTGTGTGGAGATGCCATGAAATAGAATTTCATCTTCACATGAGTGCTCGTGGTTGATTTGGAGATAACCAGGACATTGAAAGATCTTACCATAAGTACAAATGTCATTTAGAGGAATTGTTATTTTTTCGTTTTTTAATAAATATCTTGAGTTTGGTAACATGATAACAAATTCTGACTTACTTTTAGTTGGGATTGGTAATAATTTATAAAGGTCGAAACTAGATTCATAATTAATAGGAATTGAAAGAAAATATTGTATTTGGTTCTTTTCTATTTTACATGTTATTTGTAAAATAGCTTCGAAATCTAAAATGTTTTCATATTTTACTTCAAAAGGTAGTTGTGTTTTATAATGTGATGAAATTTTTTGGAGTTCATTATATAATTCACTGGACTTAATAATGCTAGGATGTAATGTTTTTAGTTTACAAAATGTAATAGAATTTTGGACATTTTCCATTGTATTGAGTATTAGGTTGTATGTTATTATAATTTCGTTAAACATGTCTTTTAAATAGTTGACGTTTTCAAGATTTGTTTGGAAGTCTACTATATTTTTTATTGCCAAAATTTTTGATTTTAAATTAATTTCATTTTCTTGTATGTTTTGAATTGTTTCATTAAAATTATTGATAATTTCGTGACTTAGCGAATACTGGTTATTGATTTGGCTTTGCAAGTTTGCTTCATTCGTCTTTAAGTGTTCTAGTATTGAGTTAATTTTTTCGCCATCTTCGGCATCTAAATTTCCTGTTACAGCTTTAATAATTGAACCGAACCCATTGATTATACCTCTTTTATTTCTTTGCAATTTTGTATGTATGTTTAGATTTTCAAATTGTTCCTCAATGTTATTTTTGACGTACTGTGCTAGATTAACATAATTTTTTGTTTCGTTATTAAAAAATTTACAATTAGAAAGATTATTTTTCAAGTGATCATATTGTATATTTAAGCTATCATATTCTTCTAAAAGCGGATTTAAATTGTAATAATGGACAAATGTGTGGCTAGATTTTTGAAGTTTTGCAGGTCCCAATTTGATTGGTAGTATGCCTAGATTATGGGTAACATCTTTTATTTGGATTGCTGCGCATCCGATTGCGAGGAACCTGAAAATTTGTAAGGTTTTCTTTTAGGTCGTTTGACGTTAGAAAAGTGGATATTTTCGGCAGTATTTTTATGTCGAGTAACTATTTTCGCGGCTTTCCTTTTTTTATTAATTTTGCTTATTTCTTCAGCATTGTATTTATTTTTTGTTTTACCTTGGAATTGTCTGTTACGCACAAATATTTTAGTGGGGATTATTTCAGGCAATTCTTCTCGTTTTTCGTTAGCTTTTGAGATTACTTTTTCTTTTACGTTTTGTAAAGATTTATTGATATTAGAATAAAGTATTTTCATCTTTTCTTTATGGTTTGAAATATAATTATTTAAAACTTGTTGCTCGATATTGATATCAAAAGGAGAATTATTATCTATATGTCCCGTAATCAGCTCGTATGGTTTCATTTTTGTTACTGAATGGATGCTATTATTATAGGCTAGTAAGGCATAATTTATTTTATGTTCAATATGGTCATTTTTATATTCTTTTTGATTATTTAGTAGTCTAACGTGTTCAATGATCGTAGAATGAAATCTCTCGGCAATTCCATTAGACTCTGGATGTTGAGAGCTTATAAAATGTACTTTTACCTTGTGTAACTCTAACAGTTCTTTGACAACTGAATTTTTTAATTCGGTTCCATTATCAGATATTATTTGTTCTGGTATGCAGTGATGAGTAAAATATCGGATTAATGCATTCGCTACTTCAATGCCTTGAGCTGAATTTATTTTGTATAGTTGACCATATTTAGAAAAAGAATCTATTATAGTTAAAAATTTTGTATTTTCCAATGTAATCGAATCTAGGTGTACAATTTGGAAGGGTTTAGTTGCAGTAGGTGTTATATTGAACATGGGTTTGACAGGTTTCCTGTCGTACTTTGTTAATTGGCAAATTTCACAATCATTTATGAAGGTTTGGATAGATGCTCTTTGATTCGGCCAATAATATAAGGCCTTTATTCTACTTTCTGTTTCATCTAATCCTCTGTGGTTTTGTTTTCCTTCGTGATAATTTTTTATTATTTCCTCAATTTCATTTGGTGGAATATCAATTAGCTTCTTGGTGCATTTAATAAGAGATAATTGCGAAGATTTGAAATATTTTTGTATGACGTTACTAAATATTTCATATATAGGATCTTCGAAGTACAAATGATATTTAACTTTAGGTGCTATATATTCTTTTACAAATTTAACTATATCGCGTTCAGTGTCATTTTTTGAGAATTGTACAAGAATTCTTTGTTTTTTATCATAAAGTTTTATAATAGATGGTGCTGCTGGTTCGTAATTAACTTGAGAAATGATAATTTGATTAATTCCAGTGTTTACCGAGCTTTCTGATATAGGTATACCTGTAATCGGATTTTCTTTGTTTGTATGGATTGTAACACCGTCGCTATCATGGGAATCTTCATCATTGGCATCTTGGTCATTTATTATTTCATCGGGTTCAACAATCAAAGACTCTGAATCTACATTATTTGGGGTTCCTAATAATGTTTCATCAAAATTTTCTATATAGTCGAAAAAATTTGGAGGAGTTTCGGGTTCTATGTCTTGAGTTTCATTTGCATTTAATCGTATTCTTGATAGACAATCACTATTTGTGTTCAGAGCACCTTTTTTATAAACAATCTCATAGTCATACTCTTCGAGTTTTAGTCTCCAGCGAACTAATTTTGAGCTAGGATCTTTTAACGAAAATAGCCATTGAAGAGGCTTGTGATCTGTCACGAGAGTCACACGACGACCAAAAATGTATGGGCGGAAGTATTTAACAGCCCAAACTATAGCGAGAAGTTCCTTTTCGATCGTAGAGTAGTTTATTTCTGAATCATTCAATGTTCTACTCGCATAAGCAATTGGTAGATCAGAACCTATTTTTCCTTGACTTAAAACTGCACCTATTGCAAAGTTACTCGCATCTGTTGTCAGATTAAATGGTTTCGTAAAGTCAGGGTACTGTAAAATAGGTTCATTTGTAAGAAGATCTTTACAAATATTAAAGCATTCAACATAATCTGCGTCTTTAATATTTATTTCGTTATTCTTCTTCAGTCGCATTGTTAAGGGTTTTGTAATTTTTGAAAAATCTTTAATAAATTTCCGATAGTATCCCAATAGTCCTAGGAATCCTTTTAATTGTTTCGTTGTAGCAGGTATTGGGAAGTGTTTTATAGCCTTTATTTTTTCTGGATTTGGCTTTACTCCGTCTGGAGTGACAATATGACCTAAGTAGGCCACTTCTTTTTTTAAAAATTCAGATTTGTCCAACTGTATCTTAAAGTTGGATTCACGTAGTCTCTGAAATACTTCTCTTAAATTTATGAGATGTTCTTGGAGGCTAGTGCTGAATATTATAATATCATCTAGGTAGACAAGGCATTTTTCGTTTTGTATGCCTCTCAATATGTTATCCATTACCCTCTGGAATGTAGCTGGAGCATTTCTAAGGCCAAATGGCATCCTTAAAAATTCATAATGCCCGTTTTCGGTGTTGAAAGCGGTTTTTGGGATGTCTTCTTCTGCCATTTCTATCTGGTGAAACCCAGATGCTAAGTCTAGCGTGGTAAAGTACTGACAACGCCCTAATTTGTCCAAGAGATCAGTAATATTTGGAAGTGGATATCTATCTCCTAAGGTGATAGCATTTAAACGTCGGTAGTCAACTACAACGCGAAATTTAGGTTTGTTGGAGGCATCGAGTTTTTTAGGAACCACCCAAATCGGTGAGGACCATGGAGAACTAGACGGTCTGATGATATTTTGGTTTAACATGCCTTGGATTTGATTTTGGACTTCTTTACGATATATTTCCGGATATCTGTATGATTTAGAATATATTGGAATCTCGTTAGAAGTTTTTATATTATGTTTTATTTTATTAGTGAAAGACAATTGGTTGCCCTCAATATGAAAAATGTCCGAATATTCTCTTATTAGTTTTAAAATGGAATTCCGCTCTTCGGTATTCATATGTTCGGTAAGGATTTTCGAAATATCAAATTTAAATTTTTCGGTATATATATAATTAAGATTGGGATGATTTATTTGTTCGTATTCATCGAACTTTTCAACTTCCATTGGTGAACTTAAATCAACTTTAAAATGGGACTCTGATGAGTTCGTAATAGTGCATAGGGCTTCATTATTAACAACTCTTGTAATACATTGGGGAATTTCTAATTTTCCCAATTTTGTATAAGGTACAATTACGTCACCATTTTTTATATTTTTTATGTTTAACCTACTTACTTGTTCGGAACGTGGAGACACTACTATACAATTCGTGCTGCCAGCGACCGGTCTATAATAGAAAATTTTAATTGAGCAAGTAGGTGTTTTTAGTAAATTATTTACTAAATCAATATTTGCTTGTAATAATTTTAAATTATCTAATCCTAATAAGCAATCGAAATAATCGTGAAACTTAAATATATGATAATTTAATTTTAGCGGCTTTTTATGCCTAAATATAGACGAAGAAGGAATTACGGTACAGAAATTTTCCTTGGTTGTTCCAAGAGCAGTAGAAATTTGAAATGGTTTTTTGTATATTGAATTTTTAAAATATTTGTCACCTATTTTTGGTGTAATAAAAGATTTAGTGCTCCCGGTATCTATTAAAACTTTTAAATTATGTTCAGGGAAAATTATGTACGGCAATTCGCATTCTTTGTTAGTTAAGTTTAATAACTCTACATGCTGTGGTTTTCTTCCGAGGCTAGCTCCTCTAAAAAATGGTCTTGGGATGAACTTTCAGGACAATCTATATTATCTATATTATAAAGTTCTTCCGCGATAATATTTTTATTTTGGCTTGCAAAATTATTGGGGTTACGGAAATGAGTCCTATTTTGGAAGTTTTGTGTTGGTCTGTACGTATTATTAGTTGTTGTACTCATTGGAGTAGGGTTTGGGAATTTTCTATTCGGATTTGGCTTGAAAGCATCATTGTTTCCATTAAAATTTGAATTTTTGCTTGTGCTAGGATTATTTTGGAAAGAAGATTGTCTCATATATTGAGAATTCGGAGGATGTATAGGGTTTTTCTGTGTTGAAAATTGATTCCTTTGTGTGTATTGAATTTGTGGTTGATGTATAATTTGTTGGTTTTGTCGGAAATTGGATTTTGGCCTGGATGAATAATTATTATTTTGATAAAGTTTGGGATTTTTACTGTGAGAAGAATTATTTTGTTCGAGATATATTTGAAAATCGTTTGTCAGAATGCCTAATGCAGAATTTAAATCTGGGGGATTCTTTGTACGCATTAGGGTTCCAAGAGGTTCTTTTAACCCGCGTAACAGTACTCTTAATGCTAAATTTCGGAAAAAGCTACCGAGAATATTAATCTCAACCATATGTTCAGTTTTTGTGGACAAAACAGATATTTGATGATTTAATAGGTGTTGAATTCGGTTATAAAAATCGAATGGGGATTCATTGCCTTGTTTTAAATCTGAAATTTCTATGCTTAAAGTATAAATATCTCTTTTATCTGAATACGAATTTATCAAAGCGTCTTTTAAATCCTGCCAAGTTCTAAGAATACAAGAAGAAATATTAATTGCGGCTTCGCCTTTTATTTTTGCTATTATACTTGACATCAAATATTCGTTTTGAAAATCATTTACATCCGCAGCATTATAAAATTTATTTACAAGTTTTTCGCAAATTTCTAAAAATCTAGGAAGTAATGTATGATTTCCATCAAAATCTGGAATCATATCTAAGTATTCTTTCTTTAATTGTGGAACTGCCATTTTAAATTTATTATTTAATTTTATTATTTCTGAAATTATTTTATTATTACTATTAAAATGTAAATTAGTTAAAATTGAGTCAGAATCTGTATCTGAGTTACTACTCTCTGAATAATCAGTATCTAGTGTTAAATTAGGCTCTCTATATGACATTAATTCACTTACAGTAATGTAGCGATCTTGTCCATGGAATACCTTGCTTTGGAACTGGATCTAGAGACACTCACAATATTCACTTGAAAGTCCCTCCGGTATAGAAGTACGAATCTTCTCGTCAGGTTACTCAATTCGCCCAACTGGAATTCACTTCGCGAATATGGTTCAAATGGTCAAAAAATCGTAGAAACGAACCGAGAGTTATATTCATTAACGCCCGTTTGACCATCCAATCTGACTGCGCCAAATATATTTGAGTTTTCCAAAACTATATTTTTTAAAAAATATTTATTTAACACAAAATACTAACAATAGGTTTTACTACGATAAAAGCAGAATCTAGACTAACTAACAATATGATTTTTATACAGAAAGAAATATAATATTAAAAGTATAACATTCGGAACGTATGTTGTCTTAATCAGCGTTCTTCAGTTCACTGGACTTGGGTCATTACCTCATTAAAGCTTAGTTCGTAATTTATGGGTCGATAACTTATATATATATATATATATATATATATATATATATATATATATATATATATATATATTTAAAAACAAACCAAACGCATCTCCCAACCAGAGGAAAAGTGGCAAACAAAGCCTTTATTAAATATTTAAAATTACTTTATTATAACGATGTGGCCGGCATTTTTTGACGATTATATATATATAGATAATATAATATAATATATATATATATATATATATATATATATATATATATATATATATATATATATATATATATATATATATATATATATATATGTACATCTTTATAATATACACGTCAAAAAGTATTATTTCTAATGAGAAATAAGATTATTATTTATCAAATGACCTAAATCTGAACTTCTGGCGAAAACTGCTGAAACTTTAAGGTAACTTGATAAGAAAAACTCAACGCTTAAATTCCGTTTAACCCTAACTAGCAAACAATTTTCATGAAAACTTTTTAATTATAAGTCGACGAAGTAAATCCACGCGACAGTGAAAGTGTATTCACTTAATCCTTCTTAGATACTGAGCTCCGATTCCTAAACCGCAAAACTTGGGAGGCTAACGTTTTTGCACCCACAGTTACTCGGAACCAAACAGATGTTTAGCATGAACATTATAAAACAAAGTGAAAATTCTTGACGATATTTACCCCAAGCTTTAACACCAAAATTATGCCAATTTTGAAATTAAAATCTAAATTATTTTCGAAAGCCACAAAAGCTATGAGAGGATTATTTGGCCACCAGTTAAGATTTGCTGTATTGACTAGCCCCAATGTTAAGATATTGAATTGTAAGAAGAAAATTTTTGAGATTGGTCAGTTTTTAAAATATGGAAATTTTTTCTATGGAAATAAGCTATTTGTTCTTTTATAAACAAATATTTAGATTTTGAATTGGTTATGAAAATTGCAAATTACATAAACCAAACAAATAATTTAAATGCTTCTTAATCAGAAATTCTTCAACGAATTAGTTAACATGTATTTCCAGTTGTGTCATCAAATTCGCATACCTAAACTTAAAATTAAATGTTTTGCAATGGAACTGTCATTGCGCAAATAAAGTCAATTTAGAATTTTACTCCATCCAAATTAAAATCATACTGCTTTATTATCGGAATCATGGTTCAAGTCTGGAGTGTATTATCGCTTTAAAAACTTTAATTGCTTTAGAGCCGATCATATAGATGGATATGGTAGGTCAGCTATATTATTAAACTCAAATGTCAAGAAATTAGATTTTATATAAATATTTCAATTACATATACATGTATTTCCTTTAAATTGTCGTCAACAGATAAAACTATTTGAATCCCTATATAATGAACCGATAAATAAAACTTTTTTTTTTAAATCTTTTTTTAAATTATTCCAAAACCCATTATTTTGGCAGGTGACTTTAGCACTCACAAAGTCGCATAAAGTTACGTAAAGTTAATGACAGATCTGGTAAATCGTTGTTAGATGCTATTGAAAAGTATAACTTAGTATTTTTAAAAGACCGTTCCACCACTCTTGTTCCATTAACGATCATCTGCCATATACCTCACAACAAACACCCAAGATATTATAGCACTAATGAATTGAAATATTCTACAATATTTTTACGGATCAAACCATATATCAATTATCTTTTTAATACATCATCACACAAAAAAAGATACTGAGAGAACACACAAAAAATGGAACTTCAACAAAGCAGATTGTAATTTGTACTCATCACTCTTTACATCCCTAAACCCACCCAGAAACCCAATTTCTTAGGCAATTAAGCAATACCGCAACACACAAATACTAGTAACAAACACCACATTCCAAAACCATGGTGAGATAAAACGTGCCAGGAAACAGCCCAACAAAAAAAATTAACTTATATTAAATATAAGCAAAAGCCTACATTAAGTAACTTAGTAGTTTATATAAGGATGGACACAGTAGCGAAGAAAACTTTAAAGAAAAATTAAAGGGAGTATTGTGAAAGTCTGAATCAAAGTACTTCTTGAATGTGGAGGTATAGATAAAAGCAAATGGCTTTAAAAATCAAAAAGAATCCAATAATTGTCCCATTGATCCTAACGAACCATGGATAACAGAGTTTCAGAAAAATTTTTACCAGATTGGGTTCCAAATGATTTAAATAATTCTATAGTTAGAGTTTCTTTATATAATTTTTACTTATAACGTCCGTTTTACCTATGGGAACTAAGAGGGAGTTTCAAACAAAATAATAATACTGGTCCTAGTAAAGACAATATATTATAGTTTTTGATCTCTAATGTAACAAACGAACACACAATCCATCTTTTTAATCTTCTAAATATTATTTGTCAGAAACAACCACCAAATTCAGAGAGCTGGAAAAAATATATTATAATATCCATAAGAAAACCTGGCATACGAGTTGATGATCACGATTCGTATTGCCCAATATCTCTAGCCTCTTGAGAAAACCCCAACAATATTTAAATGTTTTATCAATCTATGAGATGACCAATTTTTGATAAAACACATTAACAACACTTTTATTAAAAATTGAGGAAAAAAATAAATTTCTACGTCTGTGCCTTGTGTAGTTTAAATCTTCTTCAATAAACATTATGGAATTTAAAACAATTAAACCGCCATTAAATTTGCAGAGGCAGTATCTCACTGATAAATATCTAGATCTTATCATTAGCAGAAGCCCAGTATTTCTCAAAGATGTTCACAATTTAGCTATCTTAGATATGACTTAAAGATACTGGTTTTAAAAAAAAATCTCCACTTAAAGAGGTTCTATATTAGAAGCATCTAGCACCAGTTTATTCTAAAAAACGTGATTTATTGTTCTCGATAAAAGTCAAAATAGAATTTCTTGAAGATGTCCAAGGACCCATGTTAAATAAAAAAATTCAGAAGTAATGGCGTATATTATCATATGTTTACTGACGTTTTAAAAAAAGAAATTAATACTGCATGCGCAGTATACCAACAGAATTCTGGACAACAGTATAAATATAAACTACCTGATGAAGCCACCATGATGCATACTGATGCATACGTAATTGTTGGTTTTATCACCATACTCTAAATCCATTTTAACATGTCATGGTGGCTCATTTACATCACAGCCGATGATCAGTTTTACTTCATTTTTCCTAAAATGTCTCACTAGTTACTTCATCTTGCTTCGTGGTGGTTGTTCGGCATTATTATATGGGAGATATGCTAATTCGAGAAATATCTCCTTTATAGTTTCCTTTCCTATGATTTACCTATTTACCATCTTTATATTCTATCTTAAATAATATTTTGCCCTCGTGAACCACCCGATATTGTATCATAGCTACATCGAACCTTCTCATAACAACAGTGTTTTGCCGAATCTCCTTTATTATGCTGGAGGTTCGCCTGTTGCACTGTTACTGGAGCCTCTACTACTCTGATGGATTTTAATTATACCTTTACAAGTCTGTAATACTCTTTGAAACCCAATGTTTTGTAGGGGACACTCCATAGTCCTCATTACTTCAGTAGTCGATTTTTTTTTTAAAAGCTTGTTATCATAGTTGACCCATAATGTACCTGCGCTCGTTTAATGGAACTGCAGAAAATGATTCTGACTTCAAAAAGGAGAACGCTATCGAGTGCTTTTCCAGTTTATTGATAATCAGGTCTGCTTGAACCTGATCTAGTTGTGTATCAGTATGATGTCTATGTGCTACCACAATCCTGAATACTTTTGTTTTAAAACCAAAACCAGCACCAATATTCAAAGTTCATATTTAAATGGCGACAGAGACGTTACTTTTACATATTCTTGACATAATTGTAGGCTATACTTTCTAACGTTTAACTATCTTAAACGGCATCTATCAAAAATATTTTATAATTCTTTCAGACTCTCTCTAAGTTCTACGAGAAAACATTTTTAGTAATGCTTACATAATTTTTATAAAGAATCAGGTAAACACATTTAGCAGATTCTAGGTTCAATATAAAATTCATTTTAGTTAAGGCTTATATTACACAGAAAAATAATTAATATATAATCTAGTTAGCTAAGATAGTTGTTATTTTAAGCTCTATATTGTAATATTCCCTAAATACGTCAGTTTCATTATTATTAACGAAAAACTGTTATTCATGTTAAAAGGTACACTACTTTACAACCATTATTTCATAAACTACTTAGTTTAAGTGTTTTTGTTTTCCTCGTAAATATATAACCATTTTAAATTGCCTTAGCTTTGGACTGCATATTATGACTCAGTCTATGTATTTAAAGTAACATCACAGAGTCAAAGAAGTTTACAAGAAAATCATAATATCCATCTTCATAGCTTATTTAATTTTAAAAGCAACATCACAGCGTCAAAGAAGTGTACAAGAAAATCATAATATTCATCTCCATAGCTTATTTAATTTTAAAACATTGTTTTTTAATCGTTCCTTAAGCGCTTACGAGGACGGGCGCTCGGGCTGCGGCGTGTATAATAGAGAGAAACAAGATCTGTGGCACAAATTTTTGCTGGTTTGTATTCTCATTTTACAAATGAGCGCCTGCCCTGCTATGCGCGGTTCATTAGGATCATTTTTAATGTTTTCGAGATCAGTAGGTATAAACAAAAAGACCCATTGTAAGTTTTCTTCAAAGTTGATGGGTTTCAAACGATGGGTTTTAAACGGGTTTCTTAAAAATTACGGTTTTTAAGGCTCAAAACCACAAACAAAAAATATTATTTTTGAAATCATCTAGTGCCTAACTTCAAGTGTAAGCTGTGTTTTATCAGCACCTGATGAAAATTCTGGGCTTATTTTATTTTAAAACATTGTTTTTAATTGTTGCTGAATAAACCACGCAAGGCAGGCTGGGCGCACTTGTACAATAGTCCAGTCGTCAGAGATTTGACCCATAAAATTCATAGGAACAAGCTGATTTTTTACCAAGAATATCAGTTTTGGGACCCCAAACAAAAATGCAAAAAGTTTACTGCTCTTATCCCTGGGCTTCCCTCCTAAAACCTCCGTAGGGGCATAAAAACGCAAAAAAATCAATTTATCAAGAATACTTACGATGTAGAAAAAAATGTTTCAAAAAAAATGTAGCTGAAATAATACTTTTAAACTAAAATGTTTATTAGCACTTTTTGCGGAGAATTAACCGTTCTCTTCGACCGGTGATTTTGAATGTTAGTTCCGCCCGCAGGGTGTCCCCAGTTATGAAAACTCCATAGTGGTCGGTCAGTGAAGGGGATACATCGTATTGATCTCATGAGAATTATAAAAATGGCAAAATTCGTGCCACATTTATTTATTTAACACCATTATAAAAACTGAGTTCAGTTTGGCATAATACAAAAATTGCATACGAACGCTGTACTCTTTACCTTTAACACGCATCTTGAGTTTTGTGGATAGGATACTCGGATCGAAAGATATTGAATTTTTACCGTCGGGCTGATACAAATTTTATTGAGCAGTGATTTTGAGTGCGTAACTGACATTTAAAATCGCTGATCGCTTCAATTGTTGTTTCTGAGAGAACAGCATTCTACACAAAAAATGCTAATATACGTTTTTGCTCAAAATTATCTTAGCTAGATTTTTTATTTGAAACATTTTTTGCTTGGGCGTAGAGATTCTTGGTAAATCGTTTTTTTTTTTTTTTTTCGTTTTACCCCCCTCCCAGGGGGGGGGTTAGAGGAAAGCCTAAGGGTTAAAGTGATAAACTTTTTTGCATATTCTTTAGCGTTCTAAAATTGACATTTCTGGCCAAATTCTGCTTGTTCGTATGATTTTTAGAAGTTCAGTGGTATTTTCGTCTCTGACGACTGGAGTACAATGAGAATTTAAACCAGCAAAAATGTGTGCCGTAGATCTTGTTGTTTCTCTCTCTTATACACGCTGCAGCCCAAGCGCAGATTCTGTTATAACGCTTCATTAACGATTAAAAAACAATGCTTTTACGTTAAATAAGCTTAAAATACTTATGAAGATATAATAGAACAAGGTTTGAATTTAAATTTAGGTCCTTAATAAATGAAAAAATATTATTTTTTACTTATATTCTTGAGCGTTAAAAATCGTAATTTGGCTTTTTTTTAGTTTTAAATTGTTTATCGTAATTGTAAATTGTAACTCGAAAACTATCAACTTTGGAGAAAACTTACGACAGATCTTTTTTGTACATACTGATCTAATAAGACTAAACAAAAATGAACGTAACAAACCGCGCATGGCAGGGCGTGCGCTCATTTGTACAATAAGAATTCAAACCAGCAAAAATGTAGTAAAACTGATTGAATGAAGTTGTTAATACTAAAGTAGGTTAAAGAAAACTAATAAACTAAGAAATAAAGATTCAATATGATGAAGTTAAAATAAAAAAAATTATAAAGTCACGAAAATAAGTTTGATTATGATACGAGGCATGTTTTTTAAGTAAGTACCGTTTTGCGATTCCGCCGCCGCAGCTCTACGGTCGGCGTTCCGCGCATAAGCGCTGGTTACCTACATCTCTTGTCTACGCACTGACGCCATTACAGTCTGATTCTTCATTGTATACTTGTTTACTATAGTGTTTAAGATGCCTCCAACAATCGTGAGTCACGCTGATTGTGAAGTACGGGCTGTTATACGATTTCTTAGTGCTAAAGACGTAAAACCGATCAATATTCATCGTGACATCGTTGAAGTTTACGGACATAACATTATGAGTGATGGAATGGTAAGAAAATAGGTGAGAGCATTTAAAGATGGCCTCAAAAATGTGCACGATGAAGAACGGAGTGAGCGTTCTTCGGTCGTTAATGAAAATTTGGTGCAGAAAGTGGACGAAAAGGTGAGAGAAAACAGACGCTTTACAATTTCATCATTGTCCGACTGCTTTCCTCAGTATTCTCATAGTGTTTTGTATCGCATTGTTACCGAGAACTTGAATTACCGGAAATTGTGTTCACGTTGGGTTCCAAAAATGTTGACGGATTTGCACAAAACCCAACGTTTAGGCAGTGCATTGACTTTTCTTGAGCGGTACCACAGTGAAGGTGAAGATTTTTTAGACCAAATTGTTACTGGTGACGAAACGTGGGTGGCCAACGTCACACCACCAGAATCGAAACAACAATCCATGGAATGGCGACATTCATCATCACCCAAAAGAGTAAAGTTTAAGCAAACAATTTCTGCCCGGAAAATCATGTGCACAGTTTTTTGGGACAGAAAAAGAGTATTGCTAGTGGAGTTTCTGCCTCGTAATGAGACAATTAATGCAGCGTCTTATTGTGAGACAGTGAAAAATCTGCGTCGTGCAATCCAGAACAAAAGACGTGGCAAGTTGAGTAAGGATATCGTTTTGCTGCATGACCATGTCCGTCCACATGTGGCTAATCAGACCAAAGATCTCATCAAATCATTTAAATGGGAAACTCTAGATCATCCTCCATACAGCCCTGATCTGGCGCCCAGCGACTACCATTTGTTCCAGCTCTTGAAGAAACACCTGGGCGGTCAGCGTCTTCAAGACGATAACGAAGTCAAAACATTTGTGATGCAGTGGTTAACAAGTCAGGCGGCAGAATTTTATCAGGAGGGTATTCAAAAACTGGTGTCACGTTATTACAAGTGCCTCAATATTCACGGAAATTATGTAGAAAAGTAGATTAAGGTACAGGCTTTCATGTAAAAATAAAATTATTGCCATATCTTTGCACGTCTTTTTTTAATTCCAAAACGGTACTTACTTAAAAAACACGCCTCGTATATAAAAATAATAGAAAATAGAGGAACGTCAAAATTCAGGGAGACATAAAAAATTGGAAAAAAATAAAAAATAATAATAAGTCAATACATTTTTGGTTATATTTTACTTTCAGTCGTACTCTCAACTTTCTTAGGCTACTTTTGGTTATGCAATTTAATGTGCTGTTATATAAATTGTATGCTGAACTTCCTGATTGAATTTAGATAACTTAAATAATCATTCCTCACTAGAGTCACTTACAAACAGTTCCCATAGCTCGTTAATTTCTCCGAATAAATGTGTTACCTACACCGTTAGTATAATACATAAATACGTTATAATTTTCGCGCATGGCTCTACATTCCTGAAATGTGTTCTGAACCGCTGCATGCACTTCAGACTTTCAGCCGACTCCATCGTGGTCGCTGAATGCCGGCACCTTTGTCTGATTTCGCTGAAATTCGCGCAAACGCGCGCTTTTTCGATTAATAACACAACTTTTAGCACTTAGATTTAAATTAGCGTATTTAAGGGTAGTTTTTATAATTTAGAAGAGGTTTATAACTATTAATGTATGCAGTAGACTTTTAAAATACAGTGCAACAACAAAAAGTTTTGTGATAAGGTAGAAAAAACTATTTGTTTTTTGTGATGAATATGTACTGAAACAGATTAATTATAATTCTTTTCTAAGGTGAGTTGTAGCTAATCGAACGTTTAATAATTACATTAATCAGATGTAGAGTAACTATGTTGAGTGTTCCATTAATATACGTCTGTAATTTAATCATTGGTCAAAAATAAGATTTGAACAAAAATGCTTAGATAAAATAATTGTTTTGATTATTTATCTACAGGATTTATTCCAATAATTTAAAAATTATTTTTATCCTTTAATTTTATACCTCCGAATATTTTTTATCATATTAATGTAGAATTATTATAACAAGTAGTCAAAAATTTTAACTGTAACCTAACATATTTTATTATGAGATGCCGTTTTATTTGTTGAAAAGATTATTGAAAAAAAAAACTATTAAATTGAATTCTTCATTGACAACTAACCAAGTGCAAACTTTAATAATAAGTTTTATTATAATATGTGTATAAGTTATTTAGTATTATTCTATACAGTTATAGGACCCCAGCTTTCTACAGGGTGTTTCAAAAAGGTATGTCATAAATTAAACCACGCATTCCGGGGACAAAAATAAATAGATTGAATCCAACTTAACTTAGTAAAAAAGTGTGCATAAAAAAATTACAGCCCTTTGAAGTTACAAAATAAAAATTGTGTTTTTGCATTATCTCCTAAACTACTTGACATTTTGTAATAAAAATGGACACGTTACTTTCTTGTTCTGAAATAATTTTTCATACAAAAGAAACAACAAAATCTAAGCGCATAGAAAAATTTTAAGGGGGGTGTGCAGCCCTAAATCCCCCCAAACTTTTGAGTATGTTTAAATTAAATGAATTTTGTGGCATCATTAGTTTAACACATTATTTTTAAAACTTTTTTGCCTCTTATCACTTTTTTGAAAAACTAGCTTTTTCCTAGTTGGCCATAAAATTACAATTAGTTTCTACGGGTACAATAATTAAAAACAGTTCCATCAATAATAGTCAATAATTTGAAGCTATTATTTACTGTGTGAATAAGATTAATATTAAAAATTTTGATATTACAATGGCCTACACATTTCAGGAAATGGCAGATATGCATTTACCTTTGGGTAAGTTAGATATTATGATGTCAATAAACTATCGGAAATATCGTAGGTGAACGTCAAAGAAATAGTGCAGCAGCCGCAAGGCGTTATGCAGTAAAATACTCCAATCGAAAAACACCCGATAGACAATTATTTCTGACCATCGATCGTTATTTATGGGAAACGGATACATTCCAACTGCAAGTTGCTGGCAATAGTGGTTGTCCAATAAGACATTTTAGAAATAATTAAAGAAATCCCTAGAAGAAAACTACAAGGGTAATAGCTGCTCAACTAAATGTTTCTCGAGTAAGGGTTTGAAGGCGTTTGAAGGATCAGCTGCTTAAACCCTATCACATAACAACGGTTCAAGAGTTATTGGTTGAAGAATATCCTAAAAGAATCAGATTGTGCGATTGGTTGTTAATCGAAAACATTGGAAATGTTAATTTTATTAGAAATATTTTGTTTACCGACGAGGTTACCTTCAGTAGAAATGGAATAACAAACCATCATAACGAGCACATTTGGGCCGACTAAAATCCTCACGCCAAAAAAACGACTCCTCGATAGAGGACGAACAACAATTGAGGGTTAGAATAATTGAAGCTGCAAATCAATTTCGTCAGAAAGATATGATTTTTCAGCGCATTCGCTTTTTCCTTATTAAAACAATACCGAATGTGTATTGAAGAAAATGGGAGTCATTTTAAACATTTATTGTAATATCATATTTATAGAGGTTATAGACATTTTTTGTACTTGTTTATTCATTTAAGCCATTTATTTAGTTGCACGTATTTTTTTAAAGGTTAATGAAAAGGGCCGTAACTCAATAAAAACTGTTTTTTGAAAAAAGTGATAAGAGGCAAAACTTTTTAAAAATAATGTGTTAAACTGATGCCACAAAATTTATTTGATTTGAACGTACTCAAACGTTTGACGGGGTTTAGGGCTGCACACCCCCCTTAAAATTTTTCTGTGCGCTTAGATTTTGTTGTTTCTTTCTATAAAATTTGGTGTTAGAACAAGAAAGGAACGTGTCCATTTTTATTACAAAATGTCAAGTAGTTTAGGAGATAATGCAAAAAACAATTTTTATTTTGTAACTTAAAACGGCTGTAACTTCAATATATAAATTACATACTACAAAATATAAATTCAATCAATTTATTTTGTCCTCGGAATGCGTGATTTAACTTATGACATACCTTTTTGAAACACCCTGTATATTTGCCTTCCTTGCCATGTAAAATTTTCAAATACAATAAAAATGGGTTTTTTATTTATTGTTATTAAAAGTAGTAATTCTACCTTAGGGTTTATTCATTAATTAGAAAATCGACTTTATCTATGCCTGAAATAAAAAAAAATTAAATATTACCAACAGTTTTTATTATTTCAAACATACTGCTTCTAAAATGGCTTTATAATTTGTGTATATCTGGGGTTCTGATAACTAACCTATTTGGCGGATTAGGGCGCTGCGATCTCAAAAAAAAAACATAGTTCCCGAAAGTCTAACTGCTTGTAGGCATTATTTGTTAAATTTTAGCCTGTTGCAGCCATTGGTATATTTTTGGCAGCTACATAAAACTGAAACGTGTTTCCTTTCGTGTAGACCTCTCAATAAACATTATTCTTCAAGATATCATAAAAAAAGCGGACGAAACTGGATAAATAACTATATTATAGGACCAACGCTCCTTCAGACTACAACGTGAAATTTGGGTTCCGTAAATTATGTTGTAGCCTGTTCCTTACATTGAATGAATCACGTACCGACCCTCCAATGCAGTTACACCGAAAAAGTGTAGAAACTCCCTAAAATAAATTTATCTGATCCTAATGTGAAGGTGCAAGAATTGGCAAAGGCCAAACAAAATTAGTAAAGAGCAAACTAGGCATATTTGAAACCCAGTTTTAAATGTACAAAATTTTATTTACGGGTGGGTGCCACGTTTGCTGACCATTGACCAAGAGCATAATCGTATGATCGACTTCTCAGCAATATTTTGACCTTATAAAGCACAATCCGTTAGACTATTGGCGTTATTGGCTAACTTATGATGAAATTTGGATGCACTACTACACACAAGAGAATATAATAAATCGACAGTGGGTCGATAATATTATGACCACTGTATTTTGGGATTGCAAAGGCATAATTTGAATTGACTATCTTAAAAAATTTTAAAGTATTTTTAGGCTATATTACTGTGCATTCTTGGACAAATTGAAAACGGTCAGAATAATACAGATGGCTACTAAATAAAAAATTCAGTTTTGATGATGATGGAATTGGCGAAACAAACGTCTATTTTGTGTATCGTTCAAAAATTGTTGTACTGAGCTAAAAGAAGAATATGTTTGTCAAATAATATAAAAAAATTACTGTGAAACCATCTTTTTTATTTCAAAAGATAATTATTTTTCAGACCACCTATTATTATATTAATTAATAATACTAATAGGTATTATTTATTTAATATTAACACTTATTATTATTTAAATATATAGTATCTCCTTCCTAGAACAAACCCATCAGATTAGAGAATATGTATTTTTAATAAGGGATGGGTTCGACCGTTACTTGATGCAAATTCATTTCATTGAACAATAAACACTAGACACTTTTCTTTTCAAAACTTCCACAAAACTTATTTAATTTATCACTTTATTTATTATCACCTCTTCCACGTCTTTTATAGAATAAGCAACAATATTTTTATCCTCGAATAACATGGCAACAGTAATAAGGGGTCTTCTTGTCTAAGTCCTGATGTTATACTAAATGGCATCAATATTCTGTTTCCCATTTTTACCTGTGCATATAAGTCTTTCACGCACATTTGAGTCAGCTCCAGAAATTTTCTTGGCTTTTCCATTTCCCGCATTGCTAGTTATAGTCTGGATCTTTTTATAAAATCATATGCTTGCTGTAAACCTACGAAAATTTGATATTCTCTTTAGCAAGATAATTGATAAAACTTTATAGGCTGTGGGGACAAGCGATATGCCTCTATAGTTTTGAAATCGTTTTTATGTCCTTTTCTATGTATGAATATTATAACGCTTCCATTTCATTCCCTAGGCATTTTCTGTTGTTACCATTTTTTTAGAATATTGTCATACAATTTTTGATGTAAAACTTTTCCTCTTTTTTCAATAATTCTCTTTATACTATTATTTCCTGGTGCTTATTATTCCACTGTAGAGTGGAATGATATATCTGCTTTCTTTATCTCCCGTTTCCATCTTTTGTGAGTTTACTTTCAGTATTTTTTCGCATTGTTTATTAAAACCATTTCTTTTTTAGGAGAGTTCTCTTTTTTTCAATGGTTTCACTAGCCGCTTGTTCTATAACTGATGCTATTTGCTGCCATGCTTTTCCTAACTACATATAAAACGAGCGAAACTAGCTGCGGGAAATAGAGCAATATACTCCCTACTCCCAATTATTATTATTAAGGTATAAGCTGCTCAAAAATCAAACTAAATTAACATTGTACATGTCAATTATTCGTCGAGTTGTTACGTATAAAAGTGAAACAAGGACTGATCAGCGGAAAATAAATCCTTAGAATATTTGGCCCTCACAGAGATATATTGACAGGAGAGTGGAGAAGGCGCCGCAATGCTGAATTAGTGACTCTGTAGGGTACTGAGACATCGTCAAATATATATATATATATATATATATATATATATATATATATATATATCTGGTAAGATCAGAGGAAGACAAAGCAACGATAATAGCGTTTTTTGAGGCAAGATAGAAGATTAGTAGGCCTATTAGTAGGATGTTAAAGCCGATTTATCTGGAATTGGAGTCCAGCAATAGGAAAGGAAAGCACAAGATTGTAGGAAGGTGAAAGGTTATAGTGGATGTGAAGACTTAGCCCAAGCTGTAAAGCTGGTCAAGCTGTAAGAAGCTGTGAAGAAGATTAAAGAAGATGTCTTTTGTTTTTTTTTTACCAAACAACTATTTTACATCTCCAATTAAGGTCATGAAGGAGTATGAGAAAAAGGTGTTGTTAATTATGGGAACACTGGCTACTACCTTATTAAAAGAAATATCAATTTGGTTTTAATTTTGGTTTTTTTATTGAAATATTGTGTCAAACTATCAATTGGTTCACAGCCATTTTCGACATCAAATGATCATCATTATATACCAAATAATTTTTAGTCTTGATTAACGTGATTGCGGGTTATTGCTTGTTCTTTACCGTATGTATTTAACCTTACAAAAAACTTAAATCAAGTAAATATTCTAAAATTTTGTAGTTAATCTTATTAGAACTTCATTGAAAAACTAACATGAATTTCAAGTAATCTTAAAGCCATTTATAATATTATAAATGCTATTACAAAGAACATGTTTATCAAAAGCATCTAATAATCCATCCCATGTTGCCTCTACATTCCGGTAGTGTGACCATTTTTTTCAGTTTTAACTTGGACAAGGTGATAATCTCATCGAATGCCATAGTCTGTGGACTAGTGCGCATTTCGGTGCGCATCGCCCTGCCTCAAATTTTCCCATTGGCTCTTGACCTGGAAATCCCTATTTATCGCTCGAACGGCACATATAAATATTGGCGATTTTCAGGTCAGCCAAGTCAGTCCCTCACGGGCCCTCCGAGAGCTTAGTGCTCTTGGGCCGCTGCTTCCTGCTGTTCCAATTATACTCTGTGGCTGAGATATTATTCAACTACAATCTGATGTTTTATTTCGACCTATATTTTTGTCATGTAAGAAATATCTTGTCTTTTTCAAGACAAGCCTTCAGAAGACCACGACCTGATGCTTTGTTTCGACTTGGTGTACCTTTGTCATGTAAGAAATATCTTGTCTTTTTTAAGACAAGCCATCAGAAGATAAATATTTACAAGTCCATACCCAGTAAATGGACTTGGGTAGAGGAGCTCTCGACTACGATATTCGAAGCCCTCTACAGAGCACCTGGAGATAACAGAAGGTGTATAGACCCGTATTTGTTCCCCCGAGGTGACAGATAATGACAAAATCAGTTAAGCAAAAACCCATTATATGACACTGAAGAAAACAGTGCATAACAAAGTCAATATCATAGTAAACAACTGAACATAGAAATTAATTAGATGAATTTCACTAATAACCAAATTAAACCACTTAATGCTATCGTAAATAGTGATTACTATGTCAATAAAAAATTAGTGAATTATAAGATAGAGAAACTAAAATGATCCTCTATAGAAGACTTTTGTAATTCTAAAAGTAAAAAAAAACATTAAAATCGGAGGTTTGCCAAGATTGAGAAAATAAAGATTGCATCCCTAAAAGATCCCAAGGGCATACTAAAAAGTGTATATTAGAAGTGATTTGAGAATTGAAAAAAATATTTGTACCAGTATATAACATCTTACGAGGATTCCTTTGAAGGAGATAGCATAGATATTAAAGAATTAATAACTTTCTTAGGAAACATAAAATCTCACCTTTTTTAAATCATATCAGTGAAGTTAAAAATTAAAGAAAAAAATACAGTACACGAATTGCACAATTCCCAAAATTTAACAGTCGACATTACGGTAAAAAATATGTTCTGGAGTATATGAATAACCTAGTGATCTAAGTACACGGAACATTTAATATCAGAATTAGAGATATATTGCACATGAATAGAATGATACCGACTGTAATAACAGAATAGACTTCAAATTTACGGCTTAACTTAATCCTCAAGAATTTAAAAATCATAAAATTTGTCAGGGAGAATTTAAAAGGATTAGGTCGTATAAACCTGAATAAAAACATCTAGTTAATTAAATCTAAGTAAAGTAACTTGAGGTGTTAGTATACTTGACGTATATTTAAAATCAACTGATAGAACCAATAACAAGTAAAGCGATGACTACCTTCGTTGTAGCCAGACGCAGTCATAGAAAAATGCAGAGGTAATCCTCAAATTAAGCTTAAGTAGCTATGCGTTGTTTGCTTAAAAATATAAAACCTCTAAGGAACGCAGACGGTCTATTGAACTTCTTATCTTCATACATATGAAGATAAGGTGTGAATGATATTATAACTTGCGAGAAAACCAGAGTAACGTAGTGGTTAGAAGAGGACACAGAAACGTCATAAATGAAATTTGCGATACCGTGTAGATCATAACGTCTGACCACAAATAATACTCAGACACAGACCTAAAGTGCCTTTCTAGGTAGACATCTGTCCATGGATGGAGCAGATAAAACATACAACCCAGGCTGCAAGGTTACCAGTGGTACACAGACGAGCCTAAATTACAGAAGGATCTACAGGCTCTGTAGAAAAAAAAAACCAAAAGGTGTCAACCATATATAGCATGAATGCGAGGAACTAGATCACATTGTTTAGATTATATCAAGCGCACAAACATATAGTATTCATATACTAGACCTGTACAAGCTAATACCAGGTTTATATACAAATATATAATAACTACAGATCATGAGAAAAAGAGTACTAAAGGGTTAGTATCTCTTGAAAAATAAAATAATATTTACACGTTTATCCAAAAAATTGGAAATATGTTAGAAAATATTAAGAGTGCTCAAGCAGCAGAAAAGTTTCAATTAGAAAATAGATGGTTTGTAAAATAATTATGATTACAGTCGGTTCACAATTTGTTGATAGCTCACTACAAGTTTAACCCTAATTAGAAAACTGAAATACAGAGAGGATAGGTAATACGATATAATAGTAAAAACCAACCTAAAACTGACGGTTTAAGACGTTTTCGACTGAGCCACCTTATATCTGAAGGAATACAATACCTTATAATCCTATTACGGGGGTATTTTAAATGGTTAGAGATGAACGACCAGTGTCATAGAGTATATGATTGAAACATTTATTTGAACTAAATAAATATATTTTTTAAATCGTACTTATGTCAATTGTATTTTTTAATAAAACTTATTTATTTTATTTAAAAATAAAAGTTTCTTGCCATTTGTAAAAGATACTTTTATTTAATTAAGGAAAAAGGCGCCAAATGTCGCTTGGCAAAATTTACAATGTGTTTTAAATGTATCCATTATTTTCGAATCCGGAGAAAACTAATAAATATTTTTGAAAAATTTAAACGCAGAATGAAAGACTACATTATTACTCAGGGCAGAAAGTCCCTGAAAACTTCTAATGTTTATTTTAATATGTTATGTAACTGGGGTGAAACTAAAAGAAAAAATATAGTATAATTTTTAATTGAAAATATTGAATGCAAAAGAAACTTTTTATTTATTCTAGAAAATATTTTATTCTGCCTTTAAATTTTTCAAAAATGCTGTTTAGTTTTCTCAGGATTTGAAAAAAAAAATGGATACATTTAAAACACATTCAACATTTTGACAGGCGACATTTTGCGCCTTTCCCCTTTAATACCATACGATTACAACTATTATTACTTACCTTATATAATTACGATTAGAAAACTATTCAAATTCAAAATAAATAGGATCAACTTCGGAATCCGAGTCATCTTGAGGGTTAATAATTAGCGGTTGTGTCTCTATGGTCGCATCAATTATGTTATCAAGATCCCACATTTTTTGTTCTTCTTCTATTACATGCCTTACTGCATCTTTCCAGTTTTGTTCTGTAATATGTTGTAAAGACTCGTATAACAATTCACGTACAGCTTGTATTTTATATAACGTATTTTTTCTAGCCACATAACTTTTCATTTGTGCCCAAATGAGTTCAATTGAATTTATTTCGCAGTGATAGGGTGGAAGTCTAAGGACTGTAATGTTTCGCCTTTTCGCCATTTTGTCAACTACGTATTCCTTGAACTTAGATTTGTGTTGCCGGGCAATTTTTAGAAGTTCTGCTTTTACCATTCCACCTTCGTAAGACAGATACTTATTCCGCAGCCAGTCAAGAATATCCTGTTTCTTCCACGCCGTCATTGGAAGTCTTTCTACTAGTCGTGAATGATAAGGTGCACTATCTAATACTATAATTGAATTTGGTGGTATGTGTTATATAATGAATATGGTGGTAATACTCTTCGAAAACATCAGATGTCATCTCCTCGTGATAGTCTTTTGTGCTTTTGGACTGAAATTCCAACAAACCATGCTTAACAAATCCTTTTTCACTGCTAATGTGAGAAATTATTAATCTACTGCCTTTACCAGAAGGTATGGAGATACCAGTAGACCAACCTTCCATAAAGGCTTGCCTGGAGCTTAATACATTTTTATCTGACCAAATTTTTTTAGAGTATGACCTGAGTTTACCCACGTTTCATCCTGGTAGAAGATGGGCCTTCCTTCAGCCCGAAATTTTCGTATGGATCTTAGATAATTTCTTCTCCAACATATTATCTCCTCCCGGTCAATCAAAAGTGATTTTCCGTCTGATTTCTCCCACCGGAAATTTAATTCGTTTAAAACTTGCCACAATTTAGTTCTTCCGATATGAGGCAAATCCGGCTCGTCTCTAACTTCTTGTAAAATCTTGTTTAGGTTTGGTACTTCTTTTTAAAAAAAAAAAATCCATGAATTTTCCTTCGAATACCATTTTTGGCAAATTCATCAATTTCAATAGGATTTTTCCCTCTCTTTAAGTGTTCGTTTGTGTTTGGGTTAGCTATACCGTGTTTTTTTCTTTCTGATAGGAACCTATATATAGTTGACTTTCCTACGCCAGTCATGTTGGCACAAGTTTCGACTATGTTGCGAACAGTGTTTGTGGGATTCTAAGAAACCAGAGCATCGTAAACATTCAGGACAATAGTCTTCTCTCTTGGTGAATAGACTGACTTACTGACTGTACGCAACAGTACCGGTGTAAAACTTGATGATGTTGATGATGAAGCCACCACAAACAATCCAACAAAACGAGCACGAGGGAAAGGTACGTATATGTTCGTAGGTATATGGAAAAAAAATACACTCACGCACTGCATATAATTCGCAAAAGGAATATTCGAGACGCTAATTACTGCCGTAGACGCAGACACACTGACGAGCCGTAAATTACATGCGATCAAAAACGTACTAAACAAAAAAATTGTTTTCGTTCGTAATAACTTCACCCTTTTAAGTTAAGTTTCGAATATAAACTGAACAAACGAGGCACGTGGCCAAAGCATACCCATTATATTATTAAAAATCTGGGGAATTCCATCCTAATTATCTTGCAACGAATAGTACCTTCGGATATGAATTCCAGGTTTTCTAGTAAAGTGATTAAACGCGAAGATTAGTATTGAAATATCCAAAGAGATAAGGTATTCTTATTTACAAAATTGTTAATGGTTAAATTCTTATTTTTATTAATATAATATAATTACATAACATTAGCCGTGAAAGTTTTAATTGTTTTTTTTTTGCTAAATATATTAGTATTAAAATATTATTAATATTATATATAACAGTATTAAGTAAGGAACGCCTATGGTTTACGACCGTTTTATGAGTTTGAGGCATATTTCGTGCTCTCAACAATTTATGAACGGAGAATAATATCTGAGTACCATCTCCAACAGAGCCATTAAACGCCTCCAGAATGTTTCTTACTTCAGTGGTAAGCATACAAAGCTTCCATCTACTTTGATGGTCATGAACGAAAACAATTTATTAATTTAATAATCATTTTCCCTCATTTGTTCTAGACGAAATGTGAAAATATTTACATCTTTTAGAAAAACTTTGTATTACTTCGAGATATATTTATTATAAAGCAAGCTTTTCTAGAGGATCTAAATATTTGCACGTTTTGTGTAGAACAATTGGCAGAAAACGATAATTATGATTTTTTTTCGTTTATAGCCGTCAAAGTGGACGGCAAATTTGTACGCTTAACACTGAGCTGAATACCATTCAACGTACGCTGGTTTTGTGTTGGTTTTGTGTTTTGTGTACGGAGTTGGTATTTTACTATTCTCTATCTGACGAGACCAAAATAACATTGAATTGACGTCATACTGCGGTGCTGTTAAAGAATTAAAACACAAAGACTGACAAATCGTGCTCCTATGATATATACTTCAATAAATACATCAAAGAAAAAAAAAGCTTTTCTAGAAGATAAAAAATATTTGCATATTTCTTGTAGCGCAAAGGACAGAAAAGAAGAATTAATAAATTGTTTTAGTTTATGGCCATCAAAGTAGATGGCAGCTTTATACTTTTACCACCGAGGTGGAAACCATTCTGGAGACGTTTGTTGGTTTTGTGTTGAACTTCGTATTTACCTGTCCGTTACTTGGCGAGATCAAAACGAGATCGATATGTGGGCATAGTACGGTGCTGGTACCAAATTAAAACATCTTCTTCTTCTTAAAGTGCCTATCCGTTCCGGACGTTGGCGAACATCACGGCTATCTTCACTTTGCTTATTGCAGCGCGGAACAGTTCAGTGGTAGTCGTGTTATACCACTTTCGCAAATTTTGAAGCCAGGAAATGCGTCTTCTTCCCGGTCCTCTCTTACCATTTACTTTCCCTTGGAGAATCAGCTGGAGAAGGCCGTAAAGTTCTTGATTTCTCATTACATGACCTAGATATTCCAACTTTTTAGTTTTGACGGTCATGAGAATTTCACATTCTTTCCCCATTCTACGCAGGACCTCCACATTAGTAACTCTGTCAACCCAGGATATATGTAAGATGCGCCTATAACACCACATTTCGAAAGCTTCGAGCAGATTCATAGATGCAACAGTCAGTGTCCATGCTTCCATTCCGTAGAGCAGAACTGTGAATATGTAGCAGTTCAATAGACGGCATTTTGTTTTTAATGATATGTCTCGACTGTTGAAAATAGTTCCCATTCTAACGAATGCTGCTTTTGCTTTTATTATTCGCTGTTTAATTTCTGTTGAGTGGTCCCATTGGCTATTTAAATTGGTGCCTAGATATGTATATTGCTCGACTCTTTCGAGATTCTGTTGGTTGATTGTAAGTTGAGCGTTTAGCATTGGTTTTTTACTAATTGTCATAAATTTGGTTTTCTTTATGTTAAGAGCTAGTCCGTATCTGTTGCTGACTTCTGTTATGCGATTTGTTAATATCTGTAAGTCATTCAGATTATCGGCAAAAACTATAGTGTCATCTGCATATCTAATGTTATTCAACCATTCACCGTTTATTAGTATTCCTTTCGCACAACCGTCTAAAGCTTCCTTAAATACCCATTCAGAATAAATATTGAACAACAATGGAGACAAAATACAGCCCTGTCGTACTCCACGTTCTATTGCAATTTTATCAGTTAAATTAAAACATAAAGACTAAAAAATCGTGCTACCACGACATAACTGATATAAATAATGAAAGCAATAAAAGCTTTTCTAGAAAATGTAAATATTTGCACATTTCGTGTAGCGCAACAGACAGAAAACAATGTTAGTAAAACATATCTTTCGCAGCCATCAAAGTAGGTGGTATCTTTGTAGGCTTACCACTAAGGTGGGAAACATTCTCTGGACGTTTGTTAGCTTTGTGTTAAAGTTCGTTTTCAGCTATGCGTTACTTGACGAGATAGAAATCACGTCAGAGTACGGTGCTGTTACCGAACTAAAACACCGAAGTCTGACAAATCATAAAATTAATTTGTGTTGATATAAGTAAAACTCTTTGAGTTTAGTTGAGCTTTCGGAAAGTTTATTTTCTTTTTCAAGACACAAAGGTTACAAGTTATTTGCGTTTATTTTGATGAACATCTTCTTCTTCTTCTTAAAGTGCCTATCCGTTCCGGACGTTGGCGAACATCACGGCTATCTTTACTTTATTTATTGCAGCGTGGAACAGTTCAGTGGTAGTCGTGTTATACCACTTTCGTAAATTTTGAAGCCAGGAAATGCGTCTTCTTCCCGGTCCTCTCTTACCATTTACTTTTCCTTGGAGAATCAGCTGGAGAAGGCCGTAACGTTCTGGATTTCTCATTACATGTCCTAGATATTCCAACTTTTTAGTTTTGACGGTCATGAGAATTTCACATTCTTTCCCCATTCTACGCAGGACCTCCACATTAGTAACTCTGTCAACCCAGGATATACGTAAGATGCGCCTATAACACCACATTTCGAAAGCTTCGAGCCGATTCATAGATGCAACAGTCAGTGTCCATGCTTCCATTCCGTAGAGCAGAATGAATTGATGAACATAAATAGTTTAAAACCATAACAATTAAACATATTACAATTTTCACACTGCTCTAATTAAACATCACTTCAATAAAATAATTATTCGATTTGAATTGATCATATCATCTCGACTACTACAATACATAATTCGTTAGGCTGGTTGTTCAATCACAAATTAGTCCATTAATTTGTAATCTCACATTAATCCTTATTTTCTGAATTTGTATAATTTTACCGTGTATAATAATTGTAAAACATATCGATTAGTTGCTTAATTAAAGTTTGTTTAACTTCCAGCAAACTATTGCCAAATATTTTAATGAGGAAATGCCTGGAATCATTTCCTCGGTTCCAATTATATTGCTAGCTTTTAAAAGTCAAATGTTTTATTCTATGCAGCGGACAATACACTTATTTGATGAATCGTAGCATTTTTGTGAGATTATAAAAATAACTTCGGGACTAGTTTGAGACGCAGTCTATTATAAATTTTATCTTCGTTGATCGAGAAGTATCGGACAAAGGAAATTTAGAGACAATTTGAAGTTATAACTACATTCGAATTTGTCCACTGAGAAAAAATTAATATAAAAACAATATATACCAACATGTTAAAACGACGTAAACAAATCTCTATGTCAAAATAGTAGTAATACTAAATTAAAAATTAAATACGGACAGATAATGCAACCAACTATTATTAAATTTTTTTATCTTATATTTCTCCTTTGTTACTCCTTTTTTAAAATTTCTATAATTACTAAGACAAAATGTTATTACAAATTATACTAAAATTATCATTGTCAGATCTCTTATTAATAAAATTAAATAAATTTTCTAAATTCTTTACAAAAATCTTAAGCATATCATACAATTTTTCCAATGATTTTTGTATACAATATTTATCACACTTTTTCTAATTACATAAGTAATTTTAAATTACCTGATAAAAAAGGTGTTTAAAAGTGTTTTGGAGTTTATATTTAACTCAAATATTTTCATTTTCCTAGACTCTATATACAAGCAAGGTTGAACAAGATGGATTCAAATATTTTACCGCTAGTTAGTAATTTCGCCTTGAATGACCTGATTGGTGATATAAGAAAAAAAATTAATTTTACAATTCCTTTTATACAGAGGTTTGTAGACAATTTAATCTTGGCGTTACCATTGAAAAAAATTGAGGATACTTTATTTATTTTTAATAGTTGGAATGAAGGTCTCTAATTTACTTATGAAAGAGAGGTAAATTACCTTACTTATATTTGTTAGTTCACCGAGATTCTAATCCTTCACACTCAATGGTACAGGACACCTCTATGCATTAATCGATATATTAATTATCTTTCTTAACCTCCATAGATAATAAAAAATTAACTTAGTCCTAGGTCTCAAAAACGGAATATGTAAACTATTATATAGGGAGTTTGTAAATTGTGACCTCACTAAATTAAGTAAAATTTTACTAGAAAATGGTTATCCCAGAAATTTACTAAAATAATTAATTTTTAGCACCAATCACAACAGAACACTACAGGTAGATATCACTAAATAACGAAAAGGTGAGATTTAAGGTTTACCTATCTTATCTTATTTTTTTTTACCATACATACAAACTTTAACACCAAAACAAGTTGTTTTAGCAAAACACAGAATTAGAATTTCCACTAGGAATATTCAAATCTTGAACAGTCTGTACATCAAAGCAAGGACTCTACTGCAAAGTCTGGAAAGCTCTAATGTTATTTACTCCATACCGTATAGCATGTATGGTAAATTTTAAGTCGGTCAGACCTTACGTAACCTACCTCTTAGATTAACTTCTTATAGAACTGATATCAAAAATATGTAGTGACAAATCGTGTACTTTGGTAGAGCATGTGATCAATGAGGATCATGTTATCATTTTTCAAGAAGCAACAATTCTTGAAAGGAAAATTAATGTAGGTAAAAGATAATTTAAAGAAATGGTGTGGATTGTATTAATAAATATGCATGTATATTTTGTACGTACAGTGATGTAAAAAGTAAAAACGTCTCAGTTTTAGTTTTTATATTATATAAAGTGAAAAATAAAATCTTGTATGTATCACTGGTATTACCGAATAATTATGCCGATCGAGCAACATCCATGTCTTGGGCCAGAAGCCTTCTAGCTGGAATATGTTGCTCTTTGGGCGTGATAATCTTAGTAACATAATTGGTGAATATATAACTATTAAACCATTGTTTTTTAATTGATAATGAAGCGCGTATGGCAGGGCGGGCATTCATTTATGCAATGAGATTTCAAACCAGTAAAACTTGTTTAAAATGATTTTAAGAACTGTTGGCCTGGACCACCTCTGAAACCTTATTTTGGGATATCCCATGAAAGTGATTATGAAAAAAAATTTCATGGGAATATTTTTCTGAACTAACCCGAGTATATATATATATATATATATATATATATATATATACATATATATATATATATATATATATATATATATATATATATATATATATATATATTATTGTGATATTTAAAGTCTTGGTGCGCCAAGCAATAATTAGCTAATTAATTTTTTTGATTAATTAAAATTATTTAAATGATATGATTATTACTCTATCACAATTTTAATTCTTTTATCTCAGGGTTAAATTCGTGCTTCAATATCTATGCTATTACATGTGAAAGGTAAGGTCCAGAGAATACCGGAATAATAAAAAATACATATGATCTAACACTATATATTGAAATAAAAATAATGAAATAATTCACACTCAAAAGTTTTCAATAAACAAATCTCATATAAGGATTCTCAAAATTTTGTTCTCCGTACGTGAACAATCAAAATTAATGGTACAAACAATATTAATTGAAATCTCAAAATCCCAAACTATTCTAACTCTCCTAATCAAAATATTTATATCCTTTCTAAATTACGTGTAAAAATTGTGTTATCAATAAAAGAAAAAAAACTGCAGAAACAAAATATCTCTCTCTGATGATGAGTGGTCCAAATCCTTGTTCCTTGTAGACTATATTATCTCCTCTCAACCGCTCCCTATGTAATCAGCAATCTTACACAGATTGTTGCAAGTATATCGTCCTTAATGATCTCCTTCAAAAGCACAAATCATTCAAATTATGATAGCCTTTCTCCTCTCGATAAACTGAATCTCTCGTTGGCCCGAGTGAAAAATGACTCTTGGAATATCTTCTCTTTACGATAAACTGAATCTCTCGTTGGCCTGAACAGTGACTCTTGGAATATAAGTAGAGAAATATGACTTACAATATTTTGCTGCTTCAGCTCCTGTCAGATACACTAACTCCACAAAAACTCACTAACATTCAACACTACTGCTTGCTACATTTCAGGAACCGCCAGAGAACAATCACTGTTCCTCTTACAGATTTTGAAAACCAACTGCCCCTCTCTTCTCTCTGCTCAATCTCGCTAAAATTTTTCCTACATACTTATCCCACCTTTTTCAATCTCCGCCAATCAAAACTCGTCACAATTCCCCCATTTTTTTATTTCGATAACAAACAAATTTTTACCTATAATTATAAATTTCCTAAAACTTATTTACAAATAATATTTTTCTATAATTCTTAAAAACTAACAAAAACCTCTTTCTATAATCCCTTCTATTGTCTTTAATCACTGCATTAATGTATTTCAATTGTCTTTGGGATTTCACTTAAAATTATGCGGGTCACTCAAGTATAACAAAGAAATAATTTATGCAAAGCTTACATTTTGTTTAGTACAGGTAATTCAAGAAATTAATAACTCTCCTTCTTCGAAATGTTTGTTGGATATTATCCTACTTATCTGAATTATTTTAATGTTTTTTGAACTTTGAAATATTTTAAACAAACCAATATTTTTCTCGATTTTACATATCATAACAAATCCCCGCCATTTGATCTGCCGAAAACTCTTTGTTAAATTTTAAAAATGACAAAAGTTTTCTAGGATCAAATTATTTCACTATGTTATTAAAATCTACTTATGATACTGACAAATGTCGTGAATGTTAAAATACCCCGTATATTGCCTGTCTTTATACGGGATTGGATATATTTTCGTTTTAAATTTTTCCAAGTATATTCCCTTAAAAGAAAGTTCATAATTTTTAACCACTTGATTTACTTTATTAACAAAATCTCCATGGTTTCCTTAAATCTTCTCTATTTCCTTCTCCATGTTTTTTCCACAATTTATTTTTCTTTCATCCACCTTTTGTTCACATGTGTTCACTGTCCATAATACTTCTTCACAAAATTCTGGATTCTCGTCCATCAGTGCCATTTTTTCTTCTGTTTTCTTTTTATCCTCTAATTCCCTTTGGTATTCCGAGCACCATGTTTCTATTCCTTTCATTTCTCTGATGATACCTTCTTTTTCTTCCTGCTTCCATTTTGTTTTATCGTCGGTTGCCAACAATTCTTCTGTACCTTCTATTTCCTGTTTTTCTCTGGTCTCCATCTTATTTTCCTGCTTTCTTTTCGAACTCTTCTTCTTTTTCTTCCTTCTCTTTTTCTTTTCTGTTAGATCTTGTTCTTGTACTTTCGGTTTATCCTCTACAGTCATATCGATTTCTTTGCGTTTTTCCTGTGCATTGATCCTTCCAGAATTTGTTTTCCTATCTGTTTGCTTTTCTTCTCCTGTGTTGTCTGGTTCTGCTCTGATTTCCAGTTTATTTTCCGAAAAATTTATGGTGATATCTTTTTTTCTCAATTCATCAATTCCCGCTATCATATCATGATTTAAATCTTCAATCACCACACATTTCATAATATGGAATTTCTTTCCCACTCTTATCTGTACTCCCAAGCCTTCGTTTACTGTCGTCAAATTTTTATTGTTTGCACCCACTAAATCAACCCTAGGAATCTTATACACAAATCTGTCCAAATTTAATTCTTTTACTAGTTTTTTATTGATTAGCGATATCTCCGATCCAGAATCAATCACAATTTTAATCGCTTTATGTTTTATAAATGCATCTAAAAATATTAGATTAGAATTAGAAATTTGTCTGTCGTTTCCTATTGCTACATGATTCATCTCCCTTCTATTTTGTTGTTGGAAGCTCTGGTTATTTCTATCGTCCCTTTGTTCGTTAGTATTCCTATTCGGAGGATTTTGTGCATCTCTATTCCTGTTGTGATTTTCATATGTTCTCTGTTGTGTGTCATTCCTGTTATCGTAATTTTGTTGTCTATTGTAATTATTGTAATTTCTCGGCCTATATTCGTTTGTTGATCTGGGATGTCGGTTTCTCTGGTCATAATTTGATGAATACCTTCTTTTCGGTCCATTATATTGGTCATGTTGTCTTCTATTACTCATTTCTTTTCTTTTCGCTTCTTTTAATTGAAGGAATTGGCACAAACTATCAATATCTTGATAGTTTCTCAAAATCACGTGATCTTCCAACGTTTCCTCAAAATGTCTGCTGATCATTTCTACCAGCTGTTCGGTAGAATATTTGTATTCTAGATATTTTGAATTGTTATATATCTGCAAAGCATATCTTTCTTCAGATATTCCCATTTTTTCGTGATATTTTCCATTCTGTAGCTCTTGGTTGATTTCTCTCTGTTTATTTTTCCCCCAGAAATAGTTGAGAAATTTATTTTCAAAATCTGTCCAATTTTCAAACTCATCTTCCTTGCTTTCATACCATAACGCTGCTCCTTCTTTCAAATGGTTTCTAATTGTTTCTTTGCAATCGTCAAAATATCTAATATGTTGTAATTTGGTTTTCAAATTTTTAACAAACGGTACTGGGTGTGTTTTCCGAATATCCCCGCCAAATTGTATTTTCGCCTCGCTTGTTCCATGGATGATAACTTCTTTTCTCTCTACCCCTCTTAGTTCAATTTCTGCCATTTGTTTTTCATTTTGCTTTAATCTTCTTTCTACTTCCTTCCTGTCTTCTTGTAGCGCCATTTCAAATTTTTCTTCTAACTGTCCTAATTCCTTTTTCTGGACAATCTTTATTTCCTTTATCGTATTTTGGATATCTTTTATCTCTGTCTCTTGTTTTGCATTCTTTATGGTTATTTCTTCTATCTGTTGTATCAGTTCTTTCTTTATCCCCTCAACACATCCTTTAATTTCTTGTTCATAGTTTTCCAAACGCTGCTTTATATTTCTGTTATTTAGTTCTATTGTTTGTTTTGTTTCTTGTTGATTTCTATCCATTTTTAGTGATGTTTCTTGTTGGTTTTTCTCTATTGTTTGTTTTGTTTCCCTTTGATTCTCTTGTATTTGTTGTGTCTGTAATTGCATTAGTTGTAATATTTTCTCTATTCCTGATAATTCTTTTTTCTCCTCAACTATTGTAACATTTCCTTCATTATCCGATCCTTCTTCAACAATTGTTTCCTCTTCTCTGTTATCCTCCTTCCTTTCTTGCATTTTGCTTTGACTCCTTGTGGTCGACATGTTGTTTCTTTTCGTTACTGTTTTTGTCCCCGCCAAATGTGAAATTTTACAACACTCTATATGTTTCAGAACACGACAATATTTCTCCCCAAATGTATTAAATTTTCACGACAAATATCAAATATGCAATCAGTAAAATTCAAATAATTCAAAATAAATATCAAATGTACGATTGGTAAAGAACATAAAATCAAATAATTCAATAGCAGTAAATATCCACTAACTACAATCAATCAATAAATCAAATTTATATTCCCTGGAAAAATTGTCAAAATACTTTCAAATTCAAATTCCCTCAATGTTATATGTTTTTATCTCTGGATCACCTGTACTTATTCCAGATCTCTTTCCCTTCCTTCAAATGTAAAGCTGCGATATTTTCAAGCCCCACGTTTTGGAAGCCAGTTATTGTGATATTTAAAGTCTTGGTGCGCCAAGCAATAATTAGCTAATTAATTTTTTTGATTAATTAAAATTATTTAAATGATATGATTATTACTCTATCACAATTTTAATTCTTTTATCTCAGGGTTAAATTCGTGCTTCAATATCTATGCTATTACATGTGAAAGGTAAGGTCCAGAGAATACCGGAATAATAAAAAATACATATGATCTAACACTATATATTGAAATAAAAATAATGAAATAATTCACACTCAAAAGTTTTCAATAAACAAATCTCATATAAGGATTCTCAAAATTTTGTTCTCCGTACGTGAACAATCAAAATTAATGGTACAAACAATATTAATTGAAATCTCAAAATCCCAAACTATTCTAACTCTCCTAATCAAAATATTTATATCCTTTCTAAATTACGTGTAAAAATTGTGTTATCAATAAAAGAAAAAAAACTGCAGAAACAAAATATCTCTCTCTGATGATGAGTGGTCCAAATCCTTGTTCCTTGTAGACTATATTATCTCCTCTCAACCGCTCCCTATGTAATCAGCAATCTTACACAGATTGTTGCAAGTATATCGTCCTTAATGATCTCCTTCAAAAGCACAAATCATTCAAATTATGATAGCCTTTCTCCTCTCGATAAACTGAATCTCTCGTTGGCCCGAGTGAAAAATGACTCTTGGAATATCTTCTCTTTACGATAAACTGAATCTCTCGTTGGCCTGAACAGTGACTCTTGGAATATAAGTAGAGAAATATGACTTAACATATTTTGCTGCTTCAGCTCTGTCAGATACACTAACTCCACAAAAACTCACTAACATTCAACACTACTGCTTGCTACATTTCAGGAACCGCCAGAGAACAATCACTGTTCCTCTTACAGATTTTGAAAACCAACTGCCCCTCTCTTCTCTCTGCTCAATCTCGCTAAAATTTTTCCTACATACTTATCCCACCTTTTTCAATCTCCGCCAATCAAAACTCGTCACAATTCCCCCATTTTTTCATTTCGATAACAAACAAATTTTTACCTATAATTATAAATTTCCTAAAACTTATTTACAAATAATATTTTTCTATAATTCTTAAAAACTAACAAAAACCTCTTTCTATAATCCCTTCTGTTGTCTTTAATCACTGCATTAATGTATTTCAATTGTCTTTGGGATTTCACTTAAAATTATGCGGGTCACTCAAGTATAACAAAGAAATAATTTATGCAAAGCTTACATTTTGTTTAGTACAGGTAATTCAAGAAATTAATAACTCTCCTTCTTCGAAATGTTTGTTGGATATTATCCTACTTATCTGAATTATTTTAATGTTTTTTGAACTTTGAAATATTTTAAACAAACCAATATTTTTCTCGATTTTACATATCATAACAATATATATATATATATATATATATATATATATATATATATATATATATATATATATATCTATATCTATATATATATATATATATATATATATATATATATATATATATATATATATATATATATAACATGTATATACATGTTATATATATATATAACATGTATATACATGATGGAAATAATAGCAAAAAAGTTTTCTCTCTACAACTTTTACTTTATCATTACTTCGAAATAAACATCATCAAATTGTAACGTTACCTGCATGTATACAAATAAAACTTGCTATCTTCCATTTCTTACCAATGTTAACAAAAGCTGGTGGCAAGAAATACTTATGAGACCAATCTTAGTCACAATATTGTCTATCGTCAACAAACCGTTCCATCTTCTATCGAGTATCTTTTCATTTAGCCGTTTTTTTCATTTGACGTACGTTTAGATGGCTCAAAATTAAATTCGCTCAACGAAGTGTCGATGGGGGAAAGAGGCAGAGGGATGAGGGAGACAGCCTGACACGTACACGACTCATTGGGCGTGATTAAAAATTGTCAGGGCTGGATGTTCAGTCGGCCGAGGAGATACTGCTCGACAAAAAAAATGCTTATTTTTTGACGAATTCGTTAAAGATAGAGTGTTTTAACATACAGGATAGTAGAAAAAGCAATAATATGGAATATGAAATATGGTATAAAATATTAAATTTATACTTACATAAAATATTTATATATAATTTAGGCCTTTTAAGCTCACAGAAATTAAATTTTCTGTACTTGGTTGTATACCATAAATCATAAAAACTTTAATTTAAAATATCCTTTATAAAAGGTATATGTATTCTAAAATTGAACTGTCGGTTTACATCACAGAACAATTTCGGACTACTCGGACTAATAAGTCCATCATCAGTGCAATTACCAGGTATACATGAGAGAAGCCAGTAAATATGAGGGTAAAGACCCCTGGGAGTCTTGCGTTGCTATGATCTAAATCTGTTTAAAACTACAATATTAAAATTTTACAATAAATAATATGTAATAATTAATTAATATTATTAATTAATATATATATATATATATATATATATATATATATATATATATATATATATATATTATATATACATACTTTTTATAAAGGATGTTTTAAGCTTATAGTGTATATAACAATATAACAAAAATAGTAACTTAACAAATATTGTCTCGTACGAAAACCTCGTTTAGTCAACATGTAGACTAAACTAATATTATGTAGCAGTGTATCCAGTACACCATACATATATTCAGGGATTCTACAGTATTCACTGCCTTCCCTCGTTCAACCGTTTCCACCTCTCTTTGTTGCCCCATTCTCCATCGTTTAGGCCTCTTTTACTCATGGCGTCGTCTACTTCGTTCTTCCAGAATTTTCGGGGTCGTCCTCTTTTCCTCCTTCCAATGGGGCTCCATTCGGTTTTTCTCTTTATGCATCTGCTGTCGCGAGTTCTTCTTACATGTCCATACCACTTTAGTCTTTTTTGTTCTATATATGTTAATATGTCTGTTTCTATTGATGTTCTTTGCTTTATTTGGTTATTACTTCTCCTGTCCATTCTTGTTACAGCATCTTCGCAGGCATTACATCTCTGTTGGTACTATCTTACTGCTGTTTTTCTTATTTATAATCCAATTTTCAGCCCCATATTTCATAATACTTCGCACTAATGTTTTATAAATCTGTATTTTTGTCTTTATATTTAGGTGTCTATCCCACCATACTGAGTTAAGTTGTCGGATTGCTGTTCTTGTTTGTCCTAATCTTTGTGTAATTTCTTCCTCTGTTATAGCCTTTTTCGTGATTATAAACCCCAATTATTTGAATTTATCCTTTCCTTTGATTGTTACGTTGTTATCAATCTGTAGATCTTCTAGGTGTTCTTCACTTGTAGATAGGTACTCTGTTTTCGCAAGGTTAATATCTAGGCCAGCCTTGGTATAGTCTTCTTGTAGTTTCTTCATCATGTAACTGAGGTCGTCTTGGTTTTGTGCAATCACTACTTGATCGTCTGTAAAGCTTAACGTATATAGGTATTCGTTCCGTATCGGTACTTCCATACCTTTGCATTTTCTTTTCCATATAGTCAAGGCTTTCTCTAAGTATATTTTGAATAGAATTGGAGATGTGGAACAACCCTACAGGATCCCTTTTGTTGTGTTGAAGTCTCCTATGATTCTTGTTCCAATTTTAATGGACACTTTTTCTTTATACAGAGCTTTTGTAGCTTCTATGAGTTCCATCTTTATTTCTAATTTGTACATTGCCTCCCATAGTTCTGACCTTGGTACAGAGTCATACGCCTTTCTCAGGTCCACAAATGCCAAATGTATATCTCTATTACTGGCTTTTTTCTATTCCAACAGTTGTATATGTGGTCTATGCATGATCTTCCTGCCGTGAAGCCTGCCTTATCCTCCCCGATTTTACCTTTTATCGCTTGCTCTATCTTTTCTCGCAGTATCTTTCCATATAATCTTCCTATTGATGATGTGCTGATTGATTGGTGATGCTTATTCCTCTGTAGTTTTCGCATCGTTTTCTATCTTCTTTCTTAAATATACATGTCATATATGCCTCCGTTTATTCCTTTGGGAGCTGTTCTTCATTTATGGTTTTCTGATATATCCATTGTATCATCCGGTGTAATTTTTTTGATCCGTATTTTATACGCTCAGGTGAGATGCCTCCAGGTCCCGGTGCTTTCTTATTTTTGATTGATTCTATGGCCGTTCTCATTTCCTTATCTGTTATTTCTATTTCTTGTTGTGGGGATCTGCTTGGTCTTCGCCTGTTTTCTTTCCAAATGAATTGTGGTCCTTGTTCTGTTAATAGTTCCTTGTAATAGTCCTTTCATTCTTTGTCCTGTATATTTCCCAATTTAATTTTTTCTTTTGAGTTTTGTTTCAATCCTCTCAGTACTTTCCATCACTCCGAAGCTCTTGTACCTCCTATGTATGTTTCAATATTTAAGCAGGTTCTTTCCCATTCTTCATTCTTTTATTGTGTGATTTGTTTTTTCACCTCTCTTTTTCTTTATATTTTTTATAAACTTCATCGTTGTTTATAGTCAGCCATTTTCTGTATAGTTGCTTTTTTTCTTCAATTATTCTTTTTGTTGGTTCAATTATTTCATAATATTGCTGTTTATTTGTTATGTGTTCTTTTTCTCCAAAGGCTTCGAATGCTGCTGGCTTTATACTCGCCTTTATATGCTCGTATATTTCTTTGATGTTGCCGTATCTAAATTCTATTAATTTTGGTCTAGACGTTGTTGGTATAGCTCTCTTATTGATTGTTCTTGGGGTAGTTCTATATTGTATTGTTTTTCGCTTATAGTGTTCAACGGTTCTTCTGTAAAGGGGGTCTTGTTATGTTTCCAATTAATGCCCATTTTTACTGTCAGTAGTCTATGCTCCGTTCCACATTCTGCCCCTCTTCTGATTCGCACATATTTGATCTTTATTGTTTTATCTTGTTTGATTAATATGTAGTCTATTATCGATTTCAGCGGGATTTTGGGGGGTCCAGTAAACCATACAGTACAAATCAATAGTATTATAACAAACGCTTATTGTCCGCAAGAACAGATTGCCGAATAAAGGAGTTAAAAAAATATTTTCTTTCCTTATATGGTTAGTTTTTCTTCTTGTGTTTGGTTTAGCACCCTTGTTTTGCTTGCACAGAAGACTGTTGGTCTCAAAACTGATTTGTATATATGTGTTAGAGCTAAAACAAATAAAGCTGTTTTCGCTGAGTCGACGACCGATGCGGTACCTCTTAAATGAATCTTGTGTTGTATAAAACATAATATGGTGCGTCGTCGATGGGGTAGCTGAGGCGGCAGCCGGTAAATGTATGTAAACTATGCTCGGACAGCGGTTGTATGACTCTATCCAACATAATATAAGTACAATGGAGATTGTCAACATTGAAAAATTAATTAATGAGATTCACTTAAGACCTGTCATTGATATGAATTCAGATGACTATTCCAACAAAATATAAAAAATACGTTATTGGGAAGAGGTAATCGAGATATTTGTTAATGATAGTGTTACTCAGGAGGAGAAAAAAAAATTTAGGTAATTATGTAAGTTCAAAATTTATTTAATAATATCACAATCATCAACATCTAATTACATGATTTGATAAATTTTATATTTCTGCCTTTTTTATATTCTAACGCATTAATATTAACAAAATTGTTAGTAAATTTTTCTCTGCAGTTGAGAGCTCTTGGATTTCCTCTGCTTAACGAATCATCGCCTAAATTTATTAAGAAGCTTGCTGACAAATATTGTATTGGTTTCCATCTCTTAATCTGACCACGTTATGGAGTACGCAGCTAGGGTTTTTATTATCATAGTTTGGGCGAAATCAACATTTACTTTAAAGGTCTGTGAAATATTCTCCACTTATTAGTAAGTATACCAAATGTGCACTCAACATGTCTCTGAGCTCTTGGCAACCTATAAATAAAGATATTTGTCAAAAGTTAAATTTAATCCAGAATAAGGTCTAAGTAAATCCTTAGATAAGAGAAATGCTTCATCTCCCAATATAACAATTGAATATTCTGTCAAATCTCATTCAGTCCGCATTGCTGTCGGTATGTTTAGTGTACCATTTACCATTTTTTTCTATAGCTTGGAATTTTTAAAATTTGCAGTCACATAGCTTTCCATTATGAGCCAATATCGATAAATCTAAATAAATAATTATTATCACACATTGCCAAAAATAAACCAATAAAAATTGTTTGTAATAATTATGTAATATAGACCCACTGTTTGCAGATTTTTATTCTTATTTCTTTGCCATCGATCGATCGTACACAATGCGGAAAATCTGCATTTTTTTTAAACCCTGTAGATATTTCTAGCTTTTTTCTTTAGTTCATGGTGAAAAAGCAATGTGTCTAGCATATGTCTATATTTCTCTACAAATATCTTAAACAATCAAACTTGCTGTTGTTTTTCTGCTTTTAAAAGCATAGTTCAAATCAAGAAATTAGCAGCCAGTTGCAATATACCTGGAATAAAAAAACACAATGAAACATGGGTGGTGACACAGAAATTTGCCAATGCATTAGATGTGTTTGAAAGAAAAATATTACGTAGGATCCTGGGCCCAATAAGTGAAAACAACAACTGGCGAATTAGGTATAATAGAGAAATATACGAGCAATATAGCGAACCAACTCTAGCACAACATACTAAACTGCAGAGATTACGGTGGGCAGGGCACGTGGTCCGCATGCGTGAGAATAGAATCCCCAGAAAATTATTAAATGCAAGAATGCAGGGAAAAAGACCTGTTGGAAGACCTAAAAAGAGATGGGAAGACGAAGTCGATGAGGATGTCAGCAACTGCCTGGGAACGCGTTCATGGAAAAGAACAGCGGTAAGTCGAGATGATTGGAGAAGCCTGTTGAAGGAGGCCAAGGTCCGATTTGGGCTGTAGCGCCATTGGATGGATGGATCCGATCGACATTCTATACTCATGTATCCATCATTTTAAAAAAACACAATATATAAAACTTGTTTTATGTAGCATTCAATAAAAGAAATGGAAGGGATAGGTACTTTAGAGAAGGCTCTCAACCAACTAAGAAACAAAATATCCCCAGGGATTGATAGCATAGCAGTGGAGACTCTAAAAGCAATTGGCCAAATTCTCTTCACGACTTAAATTAATTACGATCCTAAGATCAAACATGTTTGAATTTTGGATCGTGTAGTCAGTCGTGAGCAGTGCAAGGTCGAGGTCAATATCCACAATATCCACTTAAAATTAGGTCGTATGATGTTTATAATAAGTATTGACTTTTCTTTGCTATATATATTTCGTGTATTACTTAAGCACAGTATAAATATTTTCTTGTAGTTAATAAAATTCGAAAGAAAAATGGCACCACCCAAAAGCAATGTCTGGTTGTATTTTAATAAACTTAATAAAGAGCAATATTGCTAAAATTTTTACTTCAAAGTTTAAAAAATATCAGAAAATATCTGATATAATCATTTCCTATTAAGGAAATACGTGGAAAGTAAGCAAAAAAAAAGGCAGCGGGAATACGAACAAGAGTGAAGGTGAAAAGTAACGCAGTGGCTGATGAAGATAAAACTGAGAATATAAATGTTGTAATATCTTAATAGCACGTTTTAGTAAATAATGTTTTTCCTTACTTGGACAAATTCTCTTAGAGCATCCAAAACTTCTCCTATAAATTTACTTATGGATGATTTGGAGACTCTAAATAAATATTCAACTTTTTATAGAAGTGTCCAGTAAGTAAATGTAGAAATGTGACTTGCAATTTCAGTTTGACCGATAGAGCTTCTCCCACATTAGTAATTTTTTTTTTAATTTTGGGGCTAACAAGTTCCACTAAATATTAAAAATAATGTCATTCCAACATTCTAAACAAATTTTGAAACTTGGGTTTAAATTTAATTCTCAGTGTACTTGGAGATGTCTTTAATTGACCGACATTATAAAAATTTTTAAAATCTTGAGGGTATTTGGAGATATTTAGATGTTTTAAATTAACCCGTCAAAGCCTTGTGTGACCACTTGGTTACGAAAACACGCCATCATTTAATGGTAATTGTAGCTTAAATTAACGCTAGAAATCTATCCGCAGGTTAACTTTTCGTTACTAGATGTCAGTGTATTCAATTTGTTACAGTGTTACATTCCACAGTTTGGAGCAAAAGAATAGTATAGTTGTGTGAATTCATGTGTATTAACGAATGTGCAAATTATGGAACCGAGATTTGAGTAACCAGATTACTATTTAGACTTTCCGGCAGTTTAAATAATTATTGATACAGTTAAGGAAGTAGGTTATAACATAAAAAATATTGCAATTGCAATTGAAATGATGCAACTGATATATATATATATATATATATATATATATAAGTTCACCTGATCCAAATGTTTTGACTGATGAAGATTTGACTGACGAGGATAATGATGGATTTGTGGATAACTGGTCCCGAAGACAATTATTAGCAGAAGCCGAGCTGGATTATTTTGATGATGCACCAGAAAAGACTAGTGTTTTTAATGAGATGGAAGACGACAAACCCCACTTATTTCACCACTTCATACCGAACTTAATACTAATTTTTTGAAATCACTAAAGGGAAAAAAGTATATTAAAAGATATTGGATCGATCGAGATTTTGTAAAAACATCCGAGTTTCCCAAAGCAGACGACTCACAATTTAAAAATATGAGCCCTATAATTATAATATTATAATTGTCCTGATCCGGAGATTACCTTGGATCAGCTCAAATATTTTTTGGGTATTTTGATTGTATCTGGAAACAATTGTCTTCCTGGAAAAAGGTTTTATTGGGATAATGGAGCAGACATTTCCAATAAAATGGTGAAGGATGCAATGCGTCGCGACCGGTTTATCCAAATAATGCGTTTCATGCACTGTGTTGTTAATAAGCAAATGGATTTAAATGATAAAATGTGGAAATTGAGACCAGTAATCAAAAAATTACAGAGTACTTTTCTCAAATATTATCAACCAACTGAAAATATAAAATATGATGAGTCGATGGTGAAATATTACGGCAACCATAATTGTAAACAGTTCATTAGGGGAAAACCGATAAGATTCGGTTATACAGTATGGTGCCTTAACTTCGAGAATAGTTACCTTGTGAATTTTGAGATCTATTAAGGGAAAAGTACCAATTCCAACGATCTTTACCAACTTGCATTTGGAATGGCAGCCGCTCCCCTTGTCTCGATGTTGGACACTTTGCCACAACAAAAGCTGCCTTGCAAAATCTATGTAGATAACCTTTTTACTGGATTCAATTTAATGATGTATTTAAAAGAAAAAGGATATGTTGTCACAGAAACAATAAGAGAGAACGGAATACTACAAGATGTTCCACTTGTCAATAAAACAACTATGTAAAAACAAACTCGAGGTTATTTGGTTTTAAAAATTGATAAGGAAGATTTTATTATGTTGACAAGATGGATGGATAACGCCGTCGTAACAATGGCGTTAACTTCATATATTGTGCACCCTATTCAACAAGTGAAATGTTATTCACATTCTAAAAAAAGTCGTCCAAGTTCCACGCCCACAAGTTGTTGGAATGTACAACAAGTTTATGGGAGGCACTGATCGAATGGATGAGGATTTATCAAGATACCGTATAAGTATTCGTAGTAAGAAATGGTATTGGTCTATACTTACACGGTTAATTGATGCTGCGGTGCAAAATGCGTGGATACTTTATAAGTGTTCAGAAAGACCGACAACTAATTTGATTTTTCGACGTAAAATCGGGACACACACACACACACACACGCAGTGATCAACCCTGCCCCTAGGAACATGTGTATACCAATGTAAGAATGGGATCCACATGTCCGAAGATCAAACCGGTCACACCTCGCTAGTCGAAGTGGTACCTATCTGACCCCAGGCTTTTCCACCACCCCTCCTCATCGTGTGACTTACGTGAGGAGGCTTATGATCTGAAATTTACTTAAGATGCCCTGGGTAATAGGACATCCTCGGTTTTTAGTGAATGTGGTTATGCCACCTAACTGTAGGGGTAGCCACATCTAGGCTTTTCTCCCTATTTACTTTACTGACTCAATTGATTTTACTCTAGCTTTACGTCGGGACTTGAGTCCCTAAAAAAAGAAAAAGGAGCGTGTGTTCCGACCATAGAGCCATCAGCCTGAGCTGATGACTCTATGTCCGGAAAAGAGTGTGTGCTCGGTCACTCAGCCGCCGATTTGGCAAAATAAATTTTGTTCTCCTCGCCGGCTGAGCACCCGAGAGGGGTCCGGCCACCAAGCCCATGCATGCCACACATGACCTCAGTGCTCGGATTTCGCGAGTAGATCTTTCATTTCGATCTGCCTTAAGGGCCTAGTCCGCGGAGCGGTATATAGAAGGCCTGGCGGGCCCCTTCTATATTTGCTATATAAGGTAAATTTACGTTAAACGGTTTAATGAAAAGTATGAATGTATCAATATGAATTTACGTTATTTAATCAGAAAACACTTTTTTTTTTTTTTGTTTTTTTTTTTTTGTTTTTTTTTTTTTTTTTGTGGACTTCCTTGTGGCGTCGGGACTATAAAATGCCTGGGCAACAATTCTTTCCTTTTTTCCTTAATCCTATTTGTGTGCGTGTATTGGGGTGTGCATTCCCAAGTGTATAATGCTCTCACACACCCCGGTGTATATTGGACTTATAATTACCTAAAAACCTAAAAACCTAAAAAAGAAAAGCGTACCCTCTCGCCAGAGTTTTTTTTTTTGTGTGTTTTCTGATTGACTGCATTTCTTTGTTCGTTCTTCTTACAACCATCTCATTCTTTATTTATTCGTTCGGGTTCTCCCTATATCGAGCTATCTGTTGTTTTGGTCTTCTGTGTACCGTCCTTGTGTTTTCATTGTAGTTAGTCAGCTCTCTTAACATTCTGCTGGGGTGGTTTCTTAGTCCGTTAAAAATTTCATATGCTCTCTCGTCTAGCGTGCGTAGGATTCTTGTTTGTCCTGAGTCTCTATATACATATCTCAAGGGTACGTACCTTGGTATCTTAAGGGCATCTCTGACTATTTGATTTTGAGTAGTCTGTATCTTTTTCCTGTTTGTTTTACAGGTGTGTCCCCACGCAGCGAATGCATATGTTAGGACTGGCAGGATAATACTATTCGCAACCCTGATTTTGGTTTTAAATCGTAGTTTACTTTTCCTTCCAATAAGTGTTGAGAGCTGACTTTTCAACGCTTTGGCTTTGCGTATTTGCTGATTGATGTGCTCAGTGAACGTTAGCTTCTTATCTAGATGTACCCCTAGGTATTTAGCCTGGTTGGTCCAGTCTACTGGGGTGTTTTCGATTGTAATTTCGCGACTTGGTACACTTCTTCTGTGACTAAACATTACAACCTGTGTTTTATCTGGATTTAGGGCTATTTTCCATTTTATGCACCATCTTTGGAATCTGTTTAGTGCTCTTTGCAGATGATTAGCTGCATGATCCGGGTTTCTCCAGCTAACAGCTATTGCTGTGTGGTCAGCGTAAAGACTCAATAGAGAGCCTGGCTCTCTAATTCTCTAATGGCCAAATTCATTCATTTTATAGATGAGTCCATGGTGCCAGACTCTGTCGAAGGCTTTGCTGACGTCCAGAAAAGCTGTAGCTGTGTACATTTTTTCATTAAATCCTTTGGTGATGAATTCTGTAAGTCGTAGTACCTGTAATTCACAGGAGTGTTCGCTTCTGAACCCGAATTGAGCCTCTGGTATGGTTTCTAGCATTTGTGATTCTTCATTGAGTCTTTTTAGTATAACTCTCTCCGCTATCTTGCTTATAGATGATGATAAGCTGATAGGTCTGTAATTTTGCGGAAATGTGCCGTTTTTACCAGGTTTTGCAATCATTATTACGTGTGCCTCTTTCCACCTATCTGGGAAATATCGTAGTTTTAGCATGTTGTTTATTATGTTAGTGATATAAACAATAGCTTTTGTTGGTAGATTTTTCAGCGCCCTATTTGTGATGTTGTCGGGTCCTGGGGCTTTTTTGGCATTTGTCATTTTTATAAGTTCCTTTATTTCTTCGGAAGATGTATGTGTAATACCTATTCTGCCCTTTTTCCTTCTAAGTCTTCTCGCTGTTCTTTCTACCTCTTCTTCAAAGTCTATGTCATCGTCGGGGTCTTCGTTGTTTCTACACGCCCTTTCTAGTTCGTCCTTCATGACTTCGGCTTTGTCGATTTCCGTATGGACAATCCCGTTTACTCCGTGTAGGGGAGGTATAAGTTTCTTGTCCTTTCGAAGGATTTTAGATAACTTCCAGAAGGCGGATTTGTTAGGATTTAGCTCATCGATATAGGAGTCCCAGCTTTCATTTCTATGATTTTGAAGTTGTTTTTTCACTTCCCTGTCTAGCTCATTTGCAATCCTTTTGTCTTCTACCATTCTTGTGCGGTAGGCTCTTCTTCTTTTCCGGTTTTTCTCTTTGATTAGGTTTTGAAGTTCTATACTTATATCCCTGAATCTTCCTTTTTGTCTTGTGATTGTTTCGGTTTTGGAGCTGGCATCGATAGCATTGTTTATTGCTTGTTCTAGTTTTATTACACTGTCTTCTAGTTCTGTAATATTATTAATTGTTGGGATGTTACCGATGTTCTCGCTCACAATTCTTCTAAAGTTTGGCCAACTTGTTTTCTTTCTGTTGTGGGGCTGCAAATAGTTCAATTCTGTTGCGCCCAGGGTCAGGACGATTAGGTTATGTGTCGAATCGCCTTCATTTAGAGAGTGTATCTCGTATTGTTGACCCACGTTGTGTAGGATTGCAATGTCGAGATACGTAGGGAGTTCTCCGTGGAAACATGTCGGTTCTGTTGGTCCGATGACATATGTGTTCGGTCTGTTCTCGAGATGGTTGCAGAGATATCTTCCGTTTCGGTTGGTCGTCCTGTCAAACCAATTGGGAGATCTAGCATTTAGGTCTCCAATAATTATAGTTGGCTCTTCTGAGTTCAGTATTAGGCTCAAATCTTCGTTGAAAATCGGATCATGTGGTCTAACGTAAGCTGACACTATTTTTAGTGTTTCGTTGTTGGCCTTAAGTCGAATAATTGTGGCTTCCATTGTCACCAGTCCGTCTGGTGTTGGGATGTGCTCGTGTTCGAGTCCCCTTTTGACTAATATAGCTGTTCCTCCTGATAATGCTCTATGATCCGTTCTATAGATATCGTAGCCTGGAAATTTTGTTTTTTTCCTTTCCACTAGTTTGGTTTCTTGAAGAGCTACGATATCGAGCTCTAATCTGTTTATTATTTCATCCAGAAGGTTGATCTTTTTGAATATTCCGCCGGAATTCCATGACCCAATGCGTAGATCTTCGTTTTGGTTTGCTAACATTTTCGGACGGCTTCTCCAAATGCAGTCATCATTTTTGTTGCTTTGTCCATCATGGACATCATTTCCATCATTTTGTTATTATACTCTGTATGGAAGTTTGCGATGAGGGTAGCTGCGTCCTGTACCGACACTTCTTGTGGTTGTGCTGGAGATTCTGAGGTGGTTTCAGCGGATTTTTTCGCTGCCTGTGCGTAGCTGACTCCTTTGTTGATTGGAGCGCTGTTTATGGGTCTTCCTACCGGTCTTGTTGGGGCAGGTGTTTTCTTTTTGGGGGCCTTAGAGCATCCTCTATAATTTGCTGTGTGCGCTTCACCACAGTTTGCACATTTGGGGTCGGTTTCCCGGCTTTTCTCACAGTCGTTACTGATGTGGTTTTCTCCGCATTTTACACATCTGGATCCGCAATGGCAAGCCTTTGAGCTGTGATAGAACCCTTGACAGTTATAACACTGTAGGGTGTCTTTTGTGATTTTGAATTCATCCTCCACATAGATTTGCATGTAGCATATATCAGATATTTTTTTAATTTTTGCAACGTCTTCCTCTTTGAGGGTGACGATGAAATGTGGCAGTACTTTTTTATCAGCTTTTTTGGAGATCATATTGATCACCCTTGTTGCTTCTATTCCTTTATTGTATAGTTCGTCTTTAATTGCTACTGTGCTAGTAGTAGCAGATAGCCCTTTTATAATGACTCTTTTTAGTTTATCGCTATCTATGGGATATGAGATGAATTCTATTTTTGGACTGTGTTCTTCTAGGATGTGTACCATTCCTAGGTAATCTTTTCTGGTTTTTGTGTTAATAACAATTGATTTGCCTGATCGTGCAAACTTATTGACTGATATTATGCCTTGGTTGGCTGCTCTCTGCAGGATTTTTTGGTGTTCTCCTACAGTTTTTAGGATTATCGCCGGTGGTTTCGGCTCTTTTACTATAGGCTCCTCGCTTGTTTGCGGTGAGTCTTTTGGTACGTCGTTTTCTTTTTCAACTTGGCTATTTTTGCTCAAGTTATTTTGGGCAGTTTTCTTTTTCTGGCTTCTTTCATGAGCCTCTTTCGCAGCCTTGTTAAATTCGATTTCTTTCCGCTGATTTATTATCTGCGTCTGCTTTTCGGCGACGCTTATTTTTGTTTTCACACTACTGTCTGATTTCTCAGTAGTGGTGCCTGTCTTTTTTCCTTTTTTGTTTTGGACTTGTGTCCAACCTGCAGGTTCTTTGGTTGTTATGATTCTTTCCGGCTCTTTAGGCTTGCCTTTGCTACCGGATGGCTTTACGGGGGGAGGTGAACCGATTCCTAGTTCCACTAGCTTTACAACGTCATTATCGAGGGAGGCTTTCCACGGGTCGATTTCCATTATTGACTCTTCTTTCTCCTTGGCTGCTGTTAATGCCATTATACGTTGTACAAGTTTTTGTATCTCCTTGTCCTTTTCTTTGTTTTCGTTTCTCAGCTCAGTCATCTGAGCGAGAAGGTCTTGGATTTGTTTATTTGCCTTTTCCTCGCGGATACGGCTTTCTTCTTTAAGGGATTTGATCTGTTCCGTCAGTACATTGACCGACCTTAAAAGCTCATTGGCCTTTTCCCTTTCCGCCATTTCTCTGGCCTTTTTCTTTACTTCTTCGTCTTCCGAAGAGTCTTCTTTGGGCCTTAGCCTTTTCATTTTCTTGCCGATTTCGGGCTCGGCTTCATTTTTGGAGACGTTGTCCACGGCGGGTTGTGTCTCTACTACAGTTGGGGGTGGGGCTTCGCGCGATTCTGCAGCTGGGCTCGGCTCTTCGTCGATGGCGTCCATCGTATTGATATCGTCATCGGTGTCGATGAAATCGGGACTACTTACCTTACCAAATTAAAAAACCTTCCCATTAGACCTGGTAGACCAACAACAAGTAGAAATAGTTTATCTCTTAATAGAATCTCTGACAACATTAGGTACGATGGTGTTAACCATCTCATTATACCTGTTCCTAATAAAAACGAAGGCATTGCGCAGGAGAATGGTGCTGCTCAGTAGGACGTACGCAATGTGAGAAATTGCAATATTGGACTCTGCATTGAATGCTTTGCCATATTTCATAAAAAGTAAATTTGATAATATTTTTATAGTTTTTTTTACCTAGTGTTACTTTATGGTCACAGTTTGTAATGGCATATGTTCCATAAACAAATAAAATTTAATACGTTTTTCTGCTTATTTTTATTTCTCCTAAACTAAACTTAGCAAAAAAACCACTATTTTTACAAAAAAAATTAATTCGGGCTTTGATGGGTTTAATTATTATTACTTTTTTGTCAAGTCCACTTTCTTGTAAACCATCGTGTTTTTTTTTCTTTTTTGCGTAAAATTTTATGAAATCCTGTCTGCTATAACTCCACACATAACTTGACATACTTCCGCCATCAAGCACTGCCTATTCGCCACGAAGCAAATATTTGCCGTGTAAACTCCCTTTACGAACGAGGCATAACCACGGTCGTGAAGTAATTAAGATTATTTTACGACGAGTGTGGCTCGTGTTCATGATTCACTACACATGTCAATGCGGCTTCATTTAGCAGTTCCAGTTTTTATGACAGTTTGGATTTTAACTATTTACGTTAAGCATATAAACGATATTTTAAGCGTATTAAGTAATAACAGTAATTATTTAATTCTTGTTTTTGGCTACTTCGATGCAACTAGGTGACCTGTTTTTACTAAAAAACTGTGTTTAAAATCTCACCTTGTCAAATATAATCTTACGTCTCTCTCTTGCGGTTGAAACAATAATTAAAAAAAAAATGAGAGCACAAAGAAATTATATATTATTCTCAAATGCTTCTCCGTTTTTTTATTCATGTTTATAAGAATATCGTATTTATTTGGTTTCTCTATTCGACCTAAGAACCACTTAGCCTAAACTATTTTTACCGAATTAATCCTCTTGCAGGTTGTTTGCAGTAGAGAATTCCCAAGCTACCCTTTTATGGTGGAAATCCCTGTTTTATACCAGTATTGAGACTGCAATGTTTAAAATTAGCATTACATTACTTTTTGTATCAACTTGTGAGAATCTAGGATCTTCACACTGTTTGAAAATAGGCCAGTAGTGTAATGGAAAGGGACCAAGACAGGAATTCTCTTCGATGTACTTTTATTCGTTTATTGGTGCCCTATAATATTTATGTTGCATTATGTAGTATTTTATATTGTGAGTTATTGTTATACGTATTTTACATTTTGTGTTGTAAAGATCTGTGTTTTTATTTTTCAAATTGTAAATATTTAACATGTAAAATAAGAAACTACCTTTATCATTTAAGGAAAGGACAGAATATAATTAAGGTGGCTATGCAATCAGTTTGGGTTCGCTTAGGGATTTACGAGGATATTTTCGTTCAGGTAAGACTTCTTAGGGTTGTAGGTCTTCATATCCGGTTGAAACAATGTAGCGTTACTATATGTCAGCAATTGACTCACTTCTCTTCTTGTTTGTTTACATTCATTTCAATGTATACATACTTTGACAGAATAGAGAGACATACACAAAGGGAATACACGAAGAGAGAGACATACACAAAGGCACCAGTGTGTAACTACCTAAAGGTTTTATATAACAATCTACTTTTATGTATATAAATATTGTCTATATTATGACGTTTTGGCATTGAACTATATTCCAATCCATATAAAGTAAATATTCAAAAATATCAATGTGGGGCACGCCACAATGTCTTCTAATATTTGTTTTATTTTTTATTTACATTAATAGATTAAATACAATATTACGTTATATTATATCTATTATAAATAATAATAGTATATTTGAATTTAATACTTCTTATATGATTTAATAATTAAAGATAAAAAAATATAGATTATAGAAGATCTCGTGTTTAATTGGTCAAAATATGAGTGAAATGAAATATGAGTTCGGTGCTTCCCACCGAAAAAGAAAATTCACCTTAATATTAAGGCAGCACAAAAATTTAGGGAGTCTTTATTAAATGAAGGTGTTAGATGTATTAATCAATATATTAAACATAACTTTAGTTAATGTTTAATACGAGATCCTACTAATATGTATAAATCTATACGCAAAGTCTGTTCTGCTTCATTAACAACCCAAGTGATAAGTTGTGATTAGAAAATATGCATAAACTTTAATACCTCTAAACTTCTAAGTCCTTATTCTAAAGGTATTTAAAATGAAAATTGTACACGCACCTTTATTTAAACCAATCATAAGTCAGTAATAATATTTTCAATGATCTATTAATTTTAAATTGTAATTTCAATTCAACAGTTTCATATATACAATTATTAACCATTATCCATTATTTCATGCGTTAACATTAAATTTGACGATAATTGTTTGTCAGCTACCATATTTCTTTCAAATTTGCTATAATTTTATGGCCCTGGCTCAATAATCATCAATAATTCTCCAGTGTTAGGAACACTAGCAACTGCATCGATATACATATGATCGATATAGCGGCATATTATGGAGAACTGTAGTTGAGCATGCCGAGTTGGATCGGAATAAAAATAAACACAATAACGATTATAGATATAATTTAATAAGCAGAAATAAATTAATTAAAAAGTTTATAATACCTGGCCTAAAATTTTAAACCATGAATTAATATTTATACTTTTGCGCTCTCAGGAGACGATCCAACTTGTAGTAACAAACTAGAAACTAAAAGCTGTTTCACGGAAAAGCAAAAACCGAAGACCAAAAACTTTCATTGTATTCCGACACACGAGCGAGCAAACAGGCTCATTATTATGTAAATATCCAAGTTCGAATCCGGATGGGCGTATAAATCCTCTTTTCGTATTATAATGCGATAAGAGGTACAAGGATCTTCAAAAAATTAGGAATTTTAAATATAATTTTGATTGATTACATAAGGTTCAAAAAATATAATATAAAAATAATATATAATATTATACTGTAAATAATAAAAGACGAGTAATAACACTTACTAATCTAATATTTTTAGGGCTTTTTATAGAAAAGTTAAAAAAAAGCAATTGTTTTACTGATATTTATAAATTTCCTTTAAATAATTAAACAGTGCTTAATATTAAGTATTGGAACCAATAAAACTTTAAATGAATTATAAGAAACATAATCATTAGTTTAGTTATTAGTGGTGATTTGATTATCCGTGAGTACTTTTATCAAAATATATACGGTTTCATCAAAATCTCACATAATTACGAATTTCAATCCAGTCATGCAATTTTGTAAATTAAAATGTGTTTAACAATAACTTGTTTTTTGGCTTATTTTTGATAAGTTAAAGATTTTATAATTAACACAGAGTCGTACCGACCCAATTACAATATAATGAAACGCAACAAGAAAATTAAATAAAAAAGCATTTAACACTTTTATCCGATGGCCACTTCTGGCAACAGGGGACCTGCAATGTTACCCAATCAACAAACAACCATCTTACTCTACAATTACTCAACAGAGAGCAGCTACATTTCCTTCCAAGGAACAAGCCATTATTATCCCAGCAGTAGACACACTTAAACTGGAAGACTACGTTACAGCAGTAGGATCACTCGTACAGCCCAAAAATGTACTCTTTTCATCAAGAATTTCTAATACCAGAATCTGTGTCTACCTCTCCAGCAAAGAAGTTGTTGACACCTTTTTAACAGATCACGGAGAAATAAAACTAGAAGATAATGTCATTAGAGCGAGAAGATTAGTCACTCCTGCTAATAGGTTACTGTTGTCCAATGTTTTTCCGACTATTCCTCATAACATCATCGAGAAATATCTTGCTGAGAAGGGCTTTCATCTACTTTCACCGATGTCTTTCTTAAAAGCGGGAATCCAAGACTCCCAATATAGTCACGTCCCAAGCTTCCTTAGACAGGTGTACTATACACCTGTCGACAATCTTGTCATTCGTGAATCAATTCTCGTTGACTTAGATAATACATCTTACCGAATCTTTCTTTCTGATGGACTAACCTGCTATCTTTGCCATCAATTTGGTCATATAGCCTCAACATGTACCAATATAGCGATTCAGTCAAATACATCCATACTTACAGCCCAAACCGATTAAGAATCTATTCCTTCCTCCAATGCGATAGCTAAAAGCAAAAATCACTCTGTTCAGAATCAAACGGAAAACACTTGTGACGTAATGGACTCCCAAAAACTACATACAGATATTACCATACAGAAACCTTCTCATTCTGAAATATCGACATCACTTGGTACACCAACGACAGAAGACACAGAAATAGATTTTATAAAACCAAAAGAAATATGAACAAAAAAAGTTGAAAGCCACTAAATCTTATACAAAAACTACATAAATAGTTTCTACAGAATCACTTATCCAACCCGCAAAGAAATTTATTGATGAAGCTTCAACTCGGTTCGAATTAAACTATATAGAGATAGTCAGCTTTCTGGCAGATGCACATGGTTCCCCAATCCATTAAATATCGCACTAGAATACACGAAAAACATATCAGGACTACTAACAATACTAACAGAAATCTATCCCAAACTCGTAGACAGACGCATTAAATCTAGAATTATACGAATAAAGAGGAATAAACGTCGTCAGCTAAATACAGAACAAATTAAAAAGATGACAACTCCGAAGATACAGATGTTTCTCAAGAAAGCACCAATTATAAAAATAATAATAATAAATGGATATTATTCGTGGAACCTCCCAGAATATGCTACGCCTATGACACCAATATAATTGTAGGCCATATTGTTATAGACTGTCCATTATATCAAATGGAAAGACAAGCTACTGGACTACCAAGTGATATAAAGTGTCCTTTAGATAGTCCGGATTGTGACAAAATCATTAGGTTTTTAAAGAAAACTAAATTGTATAATTAAATATAAGTGATACTTCAAGAAAAATTCTAAATTGTAATCAACTTTGTAAAAACTTTATAGTTTATATTTTATATTAATTATTATAATAATATTATAGTTTATATTGTATCACCACAAATAACCTTCTATGGTTGATGCGACAACGTGCTACAAGCCTGAGCTCAGAGAACAAAATTTATTTTGCCGATTTAGTGGCTAAGTGACCAAGCACACAAAAATCCGGAAATCTGTCCGGAACAAACTTTTGGGACACAAGTCCAAAGTCAAGTCAAATAATAAATTGAATCAGTCATAAGAAGAAAAGCTCGTCTAGGTCCCCTTAAATTAGGTGGCCTAAATACACAAAGTAAAAAAGGGGATGTCACATTACCCAGAGCATCTAAAGTAACGCTCAGTGCAGAAGCCTCCCCATTCGTTATGTCCTGCGATGGGAAGGGGTGGTTGGTTACAACTTGGTGGTCAGGTAGGTACCGCTCCAATAAAGGGTGTGACCGGTTTGATCTTCGGACATGTGGGTCCCACTGATCCATTGGAACACACATGTCACTCGGAGCTGGGGATTGCACAAATTGTGTTTGTGTGCATTTTTAAAAGTAGTGTTATGATGTGTTGTTTGTTTGAATGATGAGCAATGAGTATTTTTAATAATATAATATATAGGGTTTTTATCGCGGTTCTCAAAGAATTAGCTTGTAAGTACTTTTTTAAATTATCTTTATTATAACTATTATGAAACACACATATATATTTAACCTAGCCAATGTAAATTTAAAATAAACTATCTTTAAATTGATGTTCTTATAAAACTAATTAAATTCTATAGACAATGTTAAATTTAAACAAACTATCTTCAAAATTGAAATTGTTATAACACTAACTAAATTATATTAACAAAATTTTGTACCTTTCTTTCACTGAATGCCTAAATGAACTGTTTTCCACTATATATATTCTAATCACCACTGAATGTCTTCGTACTTCGGTTATCCTTGTTTTTGTGAAATTTCTTTTTCCAATTATCAGCTTCTACCAATTTAAGATATATTTTTCTTCACCAGCATTTATACACCACCAAGCAAACCAGCAAACAGCATTTATATTTATTCTTCTTTTCAATATACCAATATCCAATTATTATAAGTTGATTTATACTAATCTCCAACCATAATATAATTTAATTTCTTCCAATATACTTTTTTTAATCTTCAATAATTATTTGTGTATAATTATAAATGTGCATTAAATTATATGCATAATTTTTAATCTTCATTTAACTCACTATATTAAACAATTGGACTATTTGTACTTGATTCACTGACTCCAACTAACTTTCATATTTCTTACTAAACTTTTCTGACTGACTTCTTGAAAATTCTGAACAATTTACTTCACTAACTAAATGTGTCTACTAACTTTCATAATGAACTGGCCTGACTTCTGACTAAAAACTCCATCTTGAATCCAAATCACGGGTATTTATATCTTTTTGGATATTCTAGAATCATCTGGTAAGAGATCATGTTCCATTTCGTTCTATTTCTTCGATATGGATGTTCTCGAAAAAAATATCTGTTCCATCCACCGACATAATCATTATTCCAGAATGTTCGACCGTAAACAATGGTCACACTCTGCACTCTGGAGAATTCGTTAATGTTCCATTGATAATTTTGTTGACATTTAGGCTTTTCAGATCAGAATAAACATTCAAATTAGTAACTAACACTCTAATTTAATAAAATACACATTTTAAACAATATATTATTATAACCCCACTTTATATTCCCAATTATTTCCTAAAATGTCACTTGGAGAGTAAGTATATCTGTCTATCACTCACTGTATAGTTGGTTGCCTATGCACATGGCTCACTTAAATATATTTACAACATTAAAATACAACTTTTTACAATTATTATATGCTAATTTCTTAAAATGCCCTCACATAAATATATTTTTATAAAATTCTCTAGTATATAACTTATTTAAAACAACCAAATATCTAATATTATGTAGTATATAACTTATAAATTATTTTCTATAAACCCTAATCGTATCAGTAGATTGTTTCTTGATAAGTGTCGTATAACAAATACTAAATATTGTTCAAATTCAAAATCTGACACAAATTATTTACATAATTAACAATATTTTACTTACCATAATATTTTACAGCCATTTCCAGTTCATAAAACCTGATATATCTATATATTATTCACCGGATTTTCTTAAAATAGTGCATAACATTGGTTTTACTATATTATTTATATTGCCAACAAATTTTTCTTTAAGACTAGTTGTTTAATGTGTTTTTAACATTCAAGATATCAAATGCTTTAGTAATTGATTTTTAATTCTGCAAGTTAATTTTACATTTTTTATTTCACTTGTTGTTCATTTGCAATTTGTAATTATTAGACACTCCTATAAAAAAACTTAGAATATCACAAGAAAAAACCTCTTACAACTCTTAGAACTTAAAAAATAAATACTGCAATAGAAGAGAGACATTAAGAAGTCAAGAAAAAATAATTTCTTGAGTCTTATTTTAACCATAAATTTCATAAATAAAATGTACACAAAATCTATTATGAATAAAACATTAGTACACTAATAGAATACACAAACTTGTAACTTACTTTGGAAAGTGAGAATCTTTTTGATCTCTTTATAAGCAAAAATTATCAACAAATTCAAAAATTAACATAAAATGCAACTGAAATATTTTACAAAATTTGAAAAAAAATCAGAAAATACACAAAATAGACAAGTTAAAGACAGCGTCGTTTTCAAATAACTACTAAATAAATCAAATTGTGATTTCTGTGCTAAAAATTTGCAATCCAAATTCATTATTTTCAATAACAAAAATTTAATCCCCTGCTCTAATTAAGACCTAGACCAATTTAATCCCAGGGTAACTTCCTCTGCTTTAAGTAGTTTAGCATTATCCCTTGGTAACGCGGTTTGAACTTATAATGTACGTCACAATAATTATGTTTGATGTAAAATAGGAAATTCTCTGACAGGACCTTTTAAAGGGAATATTCCCATTGGGTTATGTCGGAGAATGTGCAAGTTTCCATAAAGTTTTGTGATAAATTTGGATTTCAGTTCGAGCGAAACAAAACGGTTGGCAGTAGTTTTAGGAAAGTTTTTCGCGTGTGTTCGTGTAAAATGTGTATTAAAAGACATTGAATAGTGGGGTTGTTTTGTAGTATGATATTATTATTTATAGATAATTTGTTAGAATTGTTAGAAATAAAAATTATCTTTCCTGTGAAAAGGGTCTTTATATATATATATATATATATATATATATATATATATATATATATATATATATATCTATATATATATATTTATATATATATATATATATATATATATATATATCTATATATATATATATATATATATATATATATATATATATATATATGTATATATATATATTTATATATATATTTATATATATATATATATATATATATATATATATATATATATATATATATATATATATACTGGCCATAGGAAACTCAATCAGAAATTCTAAATTGTTTGTTGATTTTCTGCTGCTTTAACTATTTTACATCAAAAGTCTTAACAAACTATTTTTAGAGGACTCAAACATGTATTAAAAAAAAACGGGTGTGGCAGTCCAGTGGGACTGCCGGTAGAATTTATACTTCTATACACGCGTTCGCCGTTACAAATTTATATGGAAGTCAATCTGCACAATTATTACGTATTATGTCATGCTATAGGTAAGAGAGAGCAGAAATAAAAACAGAATTAGGTATATAGGTATATGGTGCATCGTTTGCTGTATATAAACAACATTTGACTTGTAATAGGAGTATAGTAAATGAAGGATTGAATCAATATTTTGATAAAAATGTATATTTTTATTTTCATATATGTATGAAAGGAGTTGAATGCAAGAAAAATTTTTTACACATACTCTACAGTAAAATTCATTATTTATTTTGTTATTAATATAAAAATACAATACAATACACTGCAACATAATTCAATATTATAATACAACAAATTAAAATGCAAAATGTGTATATTATGTATGAAAGGAGTTGAATGCAAAAAAATTTTTTTACACATACTCTGCAGTAAAATTCATTGTTTATTTTGTTATTAATATAAAAATACAATACAATACACTGCAACATAATTAAATATAATAATACAATACAAATTAAAATGCAATATTCATAAGTATTTAAAAATGACAATATACATAACTTACTTAAGCATATGTTTAATTGACCTTCTTCTTCTTAAAGTTCCATCTCCTATCGGAGGTTGGATATCATAACGGCTATGGTCACTTTGTTAGCTGCTGCTCTGAAAAGTTGTAGTGAACTACAGTTAAACCATTCTCTAAGGTTTTTCAGCCAGGAGATGCGTCTTCTTCCTATGCTTCTTCTTCCTTGGATCCTTCCTTGCATAATAATTCTCAGCAGCTCATATTTTTCTCCTCTGGTTATGTGACCCAAATATTCTAGTTTTCTTCTTTTTATGCTGTTCATAATTTCTAACAGCTTATTTAGACGTCGTAGTACCTCAGAGTTGGTAATCCTTTGAACCCACTGAATTTTTAATATTCTTCTGTACCACCACATTTCGAACGCTTCTATTTTCCTTATGTGTTGTTTCTTCAATGTCCAAGCTTCCATTCCGTATAGTAAGATAGAAAATATGTAACATCTTAGAGCCCTCAATCTGAGATGCAACTGAAGGTCTCTGTTGGTAAGCATTGTCTTCATTTTCACAAATGCTTGCCTTGCAGTTTTAATTCGGACTTTGATTTATCTGCTTTGGTCATTTTTGTCATCAACCCAGGTTCCCAGATATTTATATGTCTCTACTTTTTCTATTTGGGTTTGCTCTATCATTAATCTTTCATTTCCATGTTGCGTTTTTGAGACAATCATGGATTTAGTTTTTCTCTTATTTATTTTTAGTCCGTATCTAATGCAATAATCGTTAATTCTATTTACCAATTCTTGTAGCGATTCCAGGGTGTCTGCCATTATAAAGGTGTCATCAGCGAATCTTATGTTATTCACTATTCTTCCGTTTACAGAGATTCCATCACCCAGATCCGCTATCGCTTCCTGGAATATGGCTTCACTGTACACGTTAAACAGTAATGGTGACAGAACACAGCCCTGTCTTACTCCTCTCTTTATATCTATATTTTCGGACTTTTGTTCTTCTATCTTTATATTGGCCTTTTGATTCCAATACAGATTGATAATGATTCGTAAGTCTCGTCTGTCTATATCTTTGTTTCTCAGTATTTCTATTAATTTTTCATGTCGGACCCTGTCGAATGCCTTCTCGAAGTCGATGAAACAGGAATAAATATCTAGGTTCATATCTAAGCATCTTTTAGAGAGGACATTAAAAGCAAACAATGCCTCTCTCGTTCCCAGTCCCTTGCGGAACCCAAACTGAGTATTATCCATATCATCTTCTAGTTTTCTATATAATCTTCCATGAATCACCTTTAGAAATATTTTGAGGGTATGGCTTATTAGTGATATTGTCCTATAGTCTGAACAATCTTTGGCATATACTGTTTTTGGTATTGCTACAAAGGTGGACACCAACCATTCCTGTGGGATTTTTCCAGTTTTATATACTTCATTAAATAGGTCCAGAAGTACAGGTAGAGTTTCATCGTCTAGACATTTCAGTAGTTCCGCAGGTATTTCGTCTGGACCTACAGTTTTTCCGTTTTTTGCGTTTCGTATTGCTTGTTCGATTTCCTCTATTATGATCTCTGGATCATAGACGAATTAGAGCTGAGATAAGAAAAACTAAAGAGAAATGGTTTTCGGACAGATACGAAGAAATCGAACAGTGCGAAAAGGTATACGACTATCACAATATGCATAAGAAGATAAAGGAACTCACAACAAAGAAAAGCTACAATATTTCATCGAAAGGGCTATGCGATGATAATGGAAATCTACAACTAGACCCCGACAAAATAGTTAGAATCTGGGAAACTTATGTGGAACAACTGTTTAATGATGACCGTCCTAGTGGGTATACACTGAGCAATGATGATACTGGCCCTTCTATTCTAAAATCAGAAGTGGAGAATGCTATAAAGGGTCTTAAAAATAACAAAAGACCAGGCAACGATAACGTATACGGGGAAGTATTGAAAATGTTGTGCGAAACAAACAGTCAATTTCTAGACTCACTCGTCAGACTCTTTAACAATATTTATAACAGCGGGGAGTTTCCTGAAGACTGGCTAGAGTCAACTTTTGTTGCCATACCGAAAAAACCAAAAGCAAAGTTTTGTGATCAACATCGGATGATAAGTCTAATTAACCACATTTCGAAGGCATACACCAAGGTTATTTACAACAGAATAAGCAAAAAATGCGAGGATAACATTGGAGATTCGCAATTTGGGTTTCGGAATTCTCTTGGGACAAAGAAGCACTTTTTAGTCTACAGGTACTCATCCAGCGCTGCAGAGATATGAACAAAGACGTGTACATATGCTTTATAGACTACGCAAAAGCATTCGATAACGTAAAGCACGAAAAGATAATTGAAGTTCTCCATAAGATCGGAGTCGACTACAGAGACATTCGAACAATAGCGAGTCTCTATTGGGGCCAAACAGCTAAAGTGAAAGTAGGATCTACATTGACCAATAAAATTGAGATCAAGAAAGGTGTACGACAGGGCTGTATCTTGTCTCCTATTATCTTTAATATATACTCAGAAGAAGTATTTAAGACAGCGCTGGAGGAAAGCACAGAAGGCATAAAGATAAATGGAGAAATAATTAATAACATAAGGTATGCTGATGACACTGTGATTCTAGCAAGTAGCATGGAGGAACTGAGTTGCCTAATGAGTAAGATACAAAAAACAAGTGCACAATACGGACTCAGACTAAATATCACAAAAACCAAATGGATGTTAGTAAGCAAAACCCAACAACCACCACAGCAACTGATATTAGACAATGAAAGAATTGAACACGTGGATTCGTACATCTACTTGGGAACAACAGTTAAGTCAAATTGGGATCAAGCAAAGGAAATACGTATAAGAGTAGAAAAGGCAAGAGCATCGTTCACTAGCATGAAGCAAATTTTCACCTCTAAAAGCCTCACCCTACCTCTCAAAATTCGACTTCTGAAATGTTATGTATTCCCGGTTTTGTTATATGGAATGGAGGCGTGGACAATGACCGCAACAATGATGAAAAAAGTAGAGGCCTTCGAAATGTGGGCTTACCGACGTATATTACGTATATCCTGGACTGAGCACGTGACCAACGAAGAGGTACTACGCCGGATAGGTAAAGAGAGAGAGGTAGGAATAAGTATAAAGAAAAGAAAGTTGGAATACTTGGGTCACGTTATGAGACATAATAAATATAGAGTACTACAACTGATCATTCAAGGGAAAATAGACAGCAGAAGGGGTCCAGGGAGGAGAAGACACTCGTGGCTCCAAAACTTGCGGCAATGGTTCGGATTGTCATCTGCTGAACTATTCAGATCTGCCGTAAACAAACTCAGAATAGCCATGTTCATTGCCAACGTTCGGAACGGACAAGGCACATGAAGAAGAAGAAGATTCTGGCCCCGTTTCGCTGTCGATTTCTTCCGGTTCTTGCCGATTATCCTCAAACAGATCTGTTATGTATGTCTTCCATTTTTTTAATTTCTCTTTAATTTCTATAATGATTTTTCCATTTGCGTCTTTCAGAAGGGCATCTTTCTTTTTTCTCAGTGTATTTGTCATTTCCTTTATTTTCTTATGCATGTTAAAGCTATCGTACTGTTTAGCATATGCCTCTTTTTCACTGCATTGATTAGCAAGCCAGGTGGATTTGGCCTCTTTTATTTTCTTTCCTATCAATCTCTGTAGTTCCTTGTATTTTGCTTTAATCCTGCCTTTATGTTTCCTTCTTTCCTCCATTAGATCTAAGATTTCTGAAGTCATCCATCTCTGTTTCTTTTCTTATTTTTGTCTGCAGTAGCTTTTCTCCTGCCTTTATTAAAGTTTCCTGTACCATGTTCCATTTGTCATTAACATCTGTTGTTTTTATCACGTCTTGTTTGATTTTCTTTAAGTTATCATTTATTTCTTGTTTTAAGCTCTGACGTATAGGTTCTTCTTTTATCTTTGAGACATCAAACCGTGGTATATTTGTTTGTTTTTGGATCTTCTTCAATTTTATCTGCATTACGCCTACTAATGGTTTATGGTCTGAATTTATGTCAGCTCCGGGGTATATTCTCAGAGACTTTATAGCGTTTTTATATCTAGATTTTATTAAAATGTAATCTATCTGGTTTCGAACAATGTTGTCTTCTGAATCCGCAGGTGATTTCCAAGTATAAAGTCTTCTTTTAGGTAATTTAAAATTTGTATTCATTATTACCATCTCCTCGCTTTGGCAGAATTCGACAAGTCTGTCCCCTCTTTCATTTCTTTCTCCCAAGCCAAATTCCCCCACCCATCCGTCCACTTTTTCTTTTCCAACCTTGGCGTTGAAATCTCCCATCACCAACAATATATCATCTTTTTTTGTGGATCTTATGATTTCGTTCAATTGCATGTAGAACCTCTCTATCTCGGTCTCATCTTTGTCGGCAGTTGGTGCATATATTTGTACAATGTTTATCTTTTTAGAGAATGTCTGCAATTGAATCATCATCAATCTCTCTGAGTAGGGAGTAAAACCAACTACTGATTTATTTGTCGCTTTGTCTACAAGAATGGCAACTCCATATCGATGTCTTGGATCATTGTTACCAACGTAATACATCATGCCGTTGTTTGTGGCTAGTTTTCCTGAATCGGGCCATTGAACATCGCTGATACCGAATATATTTATCTTAAAGCGATCCATTTAGGCGTTTAATTGACCATGAAAATAATATTAATAAAACAAAAATATTGTATCGTGATACAACTGTCAATTTGTGTGACATTGACAAATACAAAATTTAATTGTTGTTTGTTGTGTATATAACTACACATTTGAACTTTCTTAAAATATTTACAAGTTTTAATTTATAATTTAACATGCCTACGGCGCTCAAGATAAATCTAAAGAGAATGGAAAAATAATAATAATATTAAATATTAAATATATTTACAAAAGGAATATTTTTATTCTCGAAAGAAAGAGAGAGAAAATATATCTTCTGTCTCTCTCTTACCTATATCTTACATATGTAATGATTTTGCCGATTCACTCCCGTACAAATTTCCAACGTCGAACGCGCGTATAGAAGTATAACTTCCATAAGTGTTGAAATTTTACTACTAATTAAACGTGCTCCAAAATTAAATATACCGTAGAATGGGGTGACTTTGATTCTATAAGGTGACTTTGATAAAACATGAATATTTTGTTTCAAGAGAGTATACAACCCAAATGTTTCGTCCGTTATGGTGGTTGTCTGAACTTGATTTCAGTGCACATGTTGATTCACTATAGCAGAAGGTGTTTGTGGCCAATATCAAAAGTATACGGTTGTAAATTCACCATTGAAGTTTTTGTTTGAATTTGAAGATTTTATATTGTGTTACTAAATTTAAACATACAGCTCTTACAATAGAATTGCAGGTAATTTTGTGTATGTTGCCTTAATGTAGGTCTAGTTGTCACTATTTTAAAATATTTAACCTAACTTATTTCCGTAACTACTCCATGAAATTGAATGATTTCTTATCCGGGGTCACTTTGATACATTTTTCGGGGTGACTTTGATACTTTATTTCTTTTTATAGTTTGCTTAATGAAACTTCAAACCGTTAATTATTTTCAGGATTTCGTCATTATCTGCATGAAAAGAAAAAATACCGCGAGTTTATAAACGAAAGTTGGGATCAAGAAGCTACAAGAACTTTTCTGACGAAACTCTTGAACATGCTCTGCTTCAAATAGTAAACGGAAACTTGTCTGTTAAAGCCGCTTCAGAAAGATTTAAAATTCCGTATGGTACTTTATATAATAAATACAAAGGGAAGCATGTGAAGAAGCCAGGGGGCCAAACTGCGTTGACGGAGCTGGAGGAAAAATCAATCGTGTCCTGCATTGTCAAATGTGCAGATTGGGGATTTCCATTATCGACGCTAGATGTACAACTTTTCACTAAGAGTTATTTAGAAAGAACTGGAAGAATTATCTCTAAATTTAAAAACGGGGTAAGTCCTGGTAACGACTGGGTAAAACTTTTTTTAGAGAGACATAGTCAGCAAACCTTTGAACGACTTGCGTCTAACATTACTAGAGCTCGGGCAGGTGTCACAAAAGAAACGATAGAATCATATTTCAATAATTTAAGAACAACTTTCTCAAATTGCCCTCCATCACACGTTTTCAATTACGATGAAACCAACGTTAGTGATGATCCGGGGAAAAGAAGATTGCTTTATAGAAGAGGGACCAAATATCCAGAACAAATCACTAATCATAGTAAAGCCGCCACATCAATAATGATGTGCGGTGCTGCTGATGGTACACTACTCCCTCCTTATATAATATATCGCAGCGAACATATGTGGGATGGATGGACATGAGGAGGTCCACAGGGCTCTCCTTGTTGTAGTAGTGGATGTTGCGCAAGAGGAGCTACATATAACCGAACAAAAAATGGGTGGATGGAGGTAACTTGTTTTACAGCCTGGTTTGAGACCATATTATTACCCCACGCAAGACGGCTGGAAGGTAAAAAAGTTATGATCGGCGACAACTTGGCGTCTCACTTTTCAGATCATGTTTTAGAATTGTGTGAATTGCACAATATTGAATTTGCGTGCCTTCCCAGTAATTCAACACACATATGCCAGCCTTTGGATGTGTCTTTTTTTAAACCCATGAAAGTCTCTTGGCGAAAAGTTTTGACGGAATTTAAATTGCAACACCCAAAAATTACTGGTGTACCTAAAGATCAATTTCCGTCGTTATTAAAAAAATGCTTGGAATTAATGGATCAGACAATTGCAAAAACTGAGTACAAATGTGGAGATTGTGAAAAAAGTGCAATTAAGAGAGTTTTGAAGAATGGGTTCGAGGCTTGTGGCATGGTCCCTTTCGATCCAAATAAAGTCTTGAGTAAGATTACACCAATCAACCATGATGTTGATTATGTAGAACCTCTGATTAACGACAGCCTCACAGACTATCTGATGAATAAGAAGTCCGAGATAGAAGTTACTAAACGGCAAAGTAAAAAGAAACTTTATATCCAACCTGGTAAAAGTGTAAGTCGACATATAACGGCAGATGACAGCTCCTCCGATAGCGAGTTAAACAGCTATAATATTGAAAGCGAAAATGAAATTGAAAATGAAGATTCTGTAGAGGACCAATCATATGAAGATGAGATGAATACAAAACCCTCCCTTGCTGAATTGAATGTTGGAACTTACGTGCTTGTAAAAATTATGTCAGGTAAACAAAAATGTAAAAATTACGTATATGCCGGAAGGATACAAAAGAAATTACCTTTTGACGAATACGAACTCATTGGACTTAAATCACTGGATGAGACCCATAAACATTTTAAAATTGTGGAGACCGACGTTTTTAACGCTCCTTTCGATGATATCTTAGCAATTCTGAAGACCCCATCGGTTGAAACAAATGAAACAGCAACTACATGTACATTTCCTGGCAGAGTTGATGTTAAAGAAAAATAACTTTGATTTTGTTTCCGTTCAAAATACATTCTTTTGGCTTTTTTTACTATTTTATACTGTTTTACTAATTTGCTAAAATGTTTTTTACCTAAATAAAGTATTAGCTACCTGTAAAATTATTTATTATATACTAATTATTGTGCCTATAGCAGCTGTCAAAGTCACCCCAAAAATTAAAATTGAAATATCTAAAAATTGGCTTGATCGATTTAAAAATGGGTTGACATTGACACCATTACAGCTTTTATGCATCGTCCAAGCTATTTTAAAATAGGGTATCAAAGTGACCCCACATCAATGGGTGATTTTGATATACCATTACTTATTTTTTTTTGAGAAAATCCTCAATTTAAAGATATATATACTAACAGTATAAATTACATAAACATAAAATGCATCCCAATGGACATTTTTCCACATTTTTGGGAGTACCCATTCAAAAGTTACGTAAGAAAATATAAAAAAAATTAACAAAGTTCTACGGTAACACATTTTTCAGGCCACCCCTAAAAGTCAGGCCACACGTAGTGCAATAATGTGTATGACGTTGTACGTTTGATCATATTGATGTAAGATGTTTGACAATATTTGAATTGTCAATGTTTTTATTTTACGGTTAAATTATAAACAATAAATTTTACTAAATACCATTACTAATAGGGAACTATAAATATTACTGTGTAAACAATAAATTATATTGTTCACAAAGCAATAAAGTTAATGAAATATATTCAGTTGACGAAAAATCGCAATAATATTGTTTTCTGGTAATATTTCGAGCAATACCAGATCTTTATTTAACGTAAGATATTCTAATACACTCCAATTTAGTTTCAGGTTATACAACAATCCAAAGAATTTCAATATAGTTTTATTGCATTCCTTATTCCTAAAACTAATTTAAATTTTATTCTAACATTACCCAAAATGCGTGGCGTTATTTCCGCACACTCTTCAATAATTCGCATTTTTAATACTTCAATATCTGTAAATTGTTGGTCAGAAGAGATTTTTGATTTTAGATGCCCCCAGATAAAATAATCATTCGGAGCTAGATCTCCCGATCTCGGAGGCCACTTAAATTACGGTTAGGTCCAATCAAACAATACCTTAACGTCCGAGTTATTGTGCGCAGGGCATCTATTTATTTTACCTCGGTATCTGCATCTAAGTCTCGGTAAAATCTCTTCTTGTAGTAAGTCTAAAAACCTCTTTTTTTTAATTTAAATTTTTCTCATAATAAATTGGTCCAATAATACTGTTTCTAAATATTCCTAACCAAACTTTTATTTTTCGATGGTATTGGGTATGACTTTCAATAATATTCTCAGTCTTTTTTGTCGACCAAATCCTATAATTTAAGCATTTGGTTCAATATTTAATGTAAATGTACATTCAACACTAAACACAATTGTTTTTTAAAAATTGTCTGTCTGCATTAGCCCTCTCTAAAATTTCATAACAAAATTCCGCTCACATTTCATGAGCATGACGACATTCAAATTTATATGAAGGGAATTAATTGCATTTCAAAATTTTTAATGCCATGGAATTATTAATATTGAACTGGTCTGCAATGGACCGAGAACTAATTTTATGATTTTCTACTACTGCTGTTAATATATTTATTTCATTATGATTTACTAAATGGCTTGGTACGTCAGCAATATTGTTTGTACGGGTACAATTAGAAATCACGGTACCAGTATTATCAAAATGTTGTAAAATCCTTTGAATTGTTGAATAACTTGGAAATGGTCTATTGGAATATCTTACGCTAAATAAAGAACTGATACTTCGCGCACTATTGCCCAAAATAAAACATTTTTATTGTTGCTACTTTCTCCTCAATTGACTACAATTTTTAATCAACTTTATTGTTTGTTAAACAATAAATCCCAAAATAAAAATTTTGGCAATTCAAATATTGTTAAATATCAGAAACATCAATATGTCCAAAACGCAACACGTCATACACATGACGATGGCCTGAAAAATGTATTATATTTTTGCAAAATTTTGGCATTGGTATAATTCGTAGAACAACTTTAACATTTGTTTTTGATACAGATTTTAGTCCTCTACAAACAGTTTCCTATGACTTTTGGTGAAAATATTTAGGGAAGCAGGAATGCAACAATTTAGAATTTTTTACTGAGTTTCTTAGGACCCGTTTGACGATTCACCACCCTGTATATATCCCTTTCAGCACGTACAAACACAATAATTGCCTAGGTGTAAAACTGCTAAATCGAAAAATACTGCGACGTGACTGGACACGTGGCGAATTCAAGAATATGCCCAAAGTTCAACCGCCTGGTTGAAAATAGGAATCACTGAGGACTAGTCCCAAGAAGAGTACGAGAGTGTAAAAGAGAGCACGAAAGAAGTCCAAGGTTTAGAAATGACAAACAACGAAAACAAGACTCGAGAGCTGAGGGTGCTACAAACTAACGTGGGAACAGCAAGATTAGCACATGATCTTGCCGAGGCTGCCGGAGTAGAAAAGAACATCGATGGGCTGAAGACGGCGGAACCAAATACAACAGCGGTGAAGAGAAGAGGATGGTTTGTAGATACGACCGGGAGGGGTGCTGTACGGATCTACAATAGGAATCTGCGAGTGTATAAAATTAAGCCGGAAGAAGGATATGTGATTGTTCGGATGGAGGGGGTGCCGCTGGTTTGCTGTTATATTTCTCCAAACGTGACGGTGGGCGAATACGAGATGAAGATATACAAGATCATGCAGGAAGTGGGAAACACAGGAGGAGAATACGTAATGCTGAGAGATTTTAACGCAAAAGCGGCGGAATGGGGATCTCCCATCACCGATACTCACGGCAGGATACTAACTGACTGGGTGGGTACACTAGATCTAGTGATTCTGAACACAGGTATGGAGCCTACGTTTGTTAGAAGAGGTACAGGTACGTACATCGACGTAACCATGGCGACACAAGCAATAGCAGAGAAAGCAAGAGGCTGGAAAGTTTTTCCAGACTAAACCGGAACAGAACATCAGTACATCGAGTTCTCCATAACCGGAACGGGGACCACTAATACCATCCGTGCGTCCAAGACGTCGGGGGGCAGATGCGTCGACGGGAATGACTGGAAAGTATACTAGGAGCTGATTAAATGGAGAGTAAGCCTAATGCAGGGTCAATCACCGACGGTAGAAAGCCTGGAGAGAGTCATTAAAGAAGCGATGGAAAGAAGCGAAATTTTTCGCCAAGATGTCAATAGGTTGCCATACTGGTAGAATTCGGACATCGAGGCACTAAGAAATGAACGTATAGCAATGAGAAGAACGTTAACAAGAGGAAGAGGCAGAGCAGGAATCATCCCTGAGGTCATCGTGGAGATCGAAGAGGAGTACCGCTCAAGGAAGAGGGAACTGTACAGGAAAATCCGTACAGAAAAAGAAGGCACTGGAAAGAGCTGTGTGAAAAGCTGGATGAGGACATCTGGGGTCAGGGATACAAGATCGTCATGAAGATGTTCCATGCGTATCCTCCTTACGAAACGCCTATGGACAAAAAGCTTGAGATAACGCGAGAGCTCTTTCCGGACGGCAGATGGCATGGTGTATCAAGGGGGATAAAGGAGCTGAGCGGGCTGTACCCTTTACCATGGATGAACTTGTTGAGGCATTGGGTTCACTCAAGACGCGTAGGTCCCCCGGACTAGATCAGATACCACCTGAAGCGGTGAAGGGTCTAGGACGGGCGGAGCCTGCGCGGCTTGTGTAACACATGAATGCACTGCTGGAAGCACAAACCTTTCCTGTCTTCTTCCATGCATCAGAGAGAGTCATTAAAGAAGCGATGGAAGCGATGGATGCATCAGTAAGCTGTACGAAAGGATGTTGCGAGTACGCATAGACGACATGATTGAGAGGTCAGGTGGTTTATCTCGGAGAGAATTTGGTTTTTTTAAAGTGAAAAGCACGATTGATGCAATCATGAGTGTACTCGAAGCATTGCGCAACAGAGGGGATGAACATCGCTGGGCGGCCCTGCTGTTGTTTGATGTTAAGAATGCATTCAATACGCTGCAGTGGAACGAGATAATGAAAGCAATGGAGGAGAGAGAATTCCCTGGTTACCTGATGAATGTGGTGACGGAGTATCTGTCCGAAAGAAATATTATGGTGGAAAAGGGCACGATCGTGGACGTGACGGCCGGGGTACCCCAGGAATCTGTCTTGGGTCCGACGGTATGGAACCTGGCATATGACGGGGTTATGCGCTGTGAATATGGAGAGGGTACAACCCCCTTCGCTTTCGCAAATGAACTCGCTGTACAGGTAGTGGCCCGGGATGAGCCGGATCTCAAATACCGGGTTCGGAACGCAAGCCGCATCGTAAATAAATGGATGACGCAGCACGGACTGAAACAATTGCAATGTGCGGGAGCATGTCTAATACCCAAGAAGCAATTAAAGTACCTAGGAGTGACATTGCACCAGAATGAAAAATGGAGGGAGCACGTGCGAGAGGTGGTCCCCCGCAAACATAAGAGATTGGCTGGACTGTGGCCACAGGCAACTGGATTATTTCCTGGTGCAGGTGCTCACAGGACACGGATGTTTTAGGGCCTACCTCCCTAGGTTCGGAAAGGTTGACACAGATGAATGCCTATACTGTGGATACTCGGACACTGAAATACATACGATGTTATATTGCAGCAGATGAATAGTGGAAAGCAACAGAATGGAGAGAGAGACAGGTGTGAATTTTGTTACAGTGAGAGAAATGATTAAGAGAATGATTGAAAATAAATCAGGTTGGACTAAAATACACAGCTATATCCGTGCAGTAATCAAGAAAAAGGGAGAGGAAGAAAGACAGCTGGACCAACGGCAAGGGTAAGAGTGAAAGATGCTGGAAGTTGAAGCTAGAGAAGTGGGTCATACTGTATGAGTTAGTTAGGCGTGAGTCAGACTGTGGGGACGGAGGAAATGTCCATCTGGGAATGATGCCGTAATAAGAGCGATAAGGATGTTCTACGCGCTACCTGGAACGAGACAAGGAGCCTCCTTGCTGATGAATGGAGTGTGGATGTGTATGAATGGAGAATGAATGAATAAAGGTAGTGCTTCGGAAGTGATGCCGGCCTTCCAGCGGCTATTTCGCTTCCGGATCGCTGGATGACAGAGAAGGGTCTGGTTTAACAGATGGGCGTTCGGCGTAGACTCGGCGACTAGAGGGCATTTTAAAGTACCTCGGAAACTATCGCCGGAAGTACGAAGAACGAATCCTGCACTAAGGTCAGACAGGCGGCGTTCTGGACTGAGATGTTTTTGAAGATTCCAGACCCCCCCTCTATAAAGAAGAAAAAAAAAGTGCGAACGACGATGGTGGTGTAGGTTAAGTGTTGTAATAACTGGACCAATGCCATAAACCACGTAAAAAAAGAAAGATTATGGAGTGTTGGTAATAACAATAATAACAATTAACTAATAAAAAGAAATTTGTCAATGTATAATTATCACAATCGAGCCGAACAACGAATCTAATGCATAAAAAGAGGAAGGGATGAAAATTCATAATTTATGTACATGGCCTAAATGTTAAACAGCAATACGATTTATTTTTAATAAATTTTATTTAACATAAAATGTGTATCTTTTTGATTTTCCAACACTGACCCACGATCTTCTTAGTTTGACCACTTTACCTGCTATTTGCAGACTACTAAAGATTTGCATTTGTAATGAGCTGCCAGTTGCAAAAAGACAGAGTATAATAAATTTTTGATTTACTTAGCTGATTATAATTCTAAGGCGGTACGAAGTTCGCCGGATCAGCTATACTCAATATTTTCTGAGTTTTCCATTTTTCTTTTCATACATGGTCTTCTTTATATTTCATGTATATTCTAATTGTTTTACTTTATCTAATTTGTATTATATGAAGCTTTGTCTTATGTCTATGATTTTTTGTTAATTTTTTAATTTGAATAAATAATTTTTTTGCTTATATATTGTAAATACAATAATTTGTTAATTTTAATTCCCCTCTTTAGAATATAATCTCTTTACTGCAATACATTTCTTATTGTTCCAATCGCTTTTCTTTCCAATTTCTTGTTCGATAAGCGCCTCTCAAGAATTTTTTATTCTATTATAGAACATATTGTTCCATTGGTTTTTTTAAGTAACTTTTTATGCTTTTATTGATTTTTAATTGACTTTGGATGTTTTTTGACCTTACTTACTAACTTACACTCTTATTTAATTATTAATCCATATTTTATCTACCTCGCTTGTTATATTATTTTCATTAATTTTTGCTGCACATCTTAAGTAATTAAGTAGATTTTGCTGTAGATTTGAGTAAATTGTGTAAGAAATTATTATTCTATCTTTTGGTAATACGGCACATCCAAAAAACTCCCACAACATTATTTACAGATGCGACCAGCCATCGCACGTGTTCTAAATTGTGTTCACTGTGACAGCTCAAATCTTGATTTAAATATTTGTTTCTCTTTTTCCAATTCCATATTTCCCAATATGTGTTGCCGGGTTAACATGCAGATAGTCGAGAAAATGTTCCATATTTTACACTGAATAACTTTAATTTTATAAATCGACTTTGCCGGCTGTCAGTTTCACTTTGTAGTATATGCTGGATTTATGCATTTTTATATTTGACAGTATGATAGACAGCTTTTGCTGAATATTTTATATAACGTAAATGCTCTAAAAATGTTTTTCCATTGCAGTAGTTTTAAAAAATAAGCAATATGTACTATAAAACTATACTTTTTTAAAATGAAAACTGACACAAACTTGAAAAATATGCTTGTGAATTATGGAAATTTTTAAGTAGATGCCTTTAATAGATATGTTTGATTTTACACAATTATAATTTTGGTTTAGAGAAGTAGATGCTTTTAAACTCTTTGATGTCGTTAACCCAATATATGATTCTTGAAATTTGATTTTGCTTAATTTTTTTGATTCTTACAAACATAATAACGTAAGGAAATTGTGTATTTAAATAATCTTTAAAGAGAATAATGTTACAGAAAGTCTTCTTATACTCCAAGTTGTAAGTTTTTCCTTATCTTGGTTTTCTTTCTTGGTTTTTCCTTATCTTGGTTTCTTTCTTGGTTTTAGGTAAAGTACCGAGTTCTTCGTCATACTTAAATGTCCTATTGGTGATCTGTCGTGAGTCATTAGTATCTCTCCTTTTTTCTTATTCTTCTAATATATATACCTACTGCACTAATTTTTTAATAAATATTATCTAGTCAAAGCCAAACTTTATTATCCTCGCCTATAACCATCTACAACCCAGCTAGAAGACAATGCCATCTGGAAAACTCCTTAAAAAGAGAAAATATTGTTTGTTTTTAGATGATTCTTGTTTAAGCTTAAACTGATTTCCATAAAGACGATTGTTTTTTTAGTATAAACGTATATCTTTTATTTCTAATATTCTAAATTTAATAGTTAAATCTCCTCTGTCAAAAAGTCAACTGTGTATAAAGGGTTCATACTTAGTCTGTCTATATACGTATGTATTCAGCAACCAAAAGACATCTTAGTGCACAGTTGCTGAACATTTTAGAAAACAGTTTTGTCCGCATGATACCCATTCGAGGATTCTGGAAAACTGCACTAACTAGTACAGGTCTAGAGCATGATTACCATATTTTTTTGGGAGTCACTCGATAATCGCGGTAAAGTGTTTATCGCCTGCGATCTAATACTCTGCCTTTATGCCAGACATGCTTAACTCTTTCAGTATTTCTGCTACAGAGTCCATGAAGCAGTCCCATTTTATACAGGTCTCCCATGAATGGAGCATGTCTAGTCAGAAAGCAGTACTTCAACTCTATTAGCACATGTCCGCCCAATATAATTTTTACCATGGGTTCTACTGGGTATATTTTTGTAAGAGTTATGTTGTTTTCGGATCCATGCTTTTTTTGCGGAAGCAGATAATTTTTTTTTTTGGTTTTTAACTGCTGGCTAGAGACCGACGTATTTGGAAGCTGACCGAATTATTCTATATTTTCTAGCAAGTTTCTTAGCTATTTAATTACCTTCGATTCCTGGTGACCTGGAACCAATTGACCTAGTATAACAAGGTTATGGTACACCAGTCTTTTGTCTTGCCATTGCCACACTTCTTCTTCTGCCAGTGCCTGTCCTCTATAGATGTTGGCTACCACAATGGCCCATCGTATTTTGTTAGCAGCTGTTCGAAATAGGTCTGTAGTGGCCATACCTATCCACTGTCTCAAATTCTTAAGCCAGAATATTCGGCTTCGTCCTGGTCCTCTATTTCCTTCTATTTTCTCTTCTAATATTAATAGTAGTATTCTGTATTTGTTTTTATTTTTCACTATATGTCCAAAGTATGCTAACTTTCTTTCTTTAATGGATTTCAAGACTTCCGGTTCTTTTTGTAAACGTTGCATTACTGCGTCGTTAGATATATGATGTACATATGATATTCTGAGCACGCGACGATAGCACCACTTCTCGAAAGACTGCAACCGTCTGCAAGACGCATCAGTGAGTGTCTATGCCGCTGCTCCATACATAAGAACAGAAAACACATAACAATTAAGGATTGTGAGTCGGGGATGTAAGTTCAAGGTTAAATTGCAGAGAATTTTCTTCATCTGTTGGAAGATGCTCCTTGCTTTTTCGATCCTGCATTTAATCTCGTATGAGTGATCTCAGCTGTCTGTAATGTTGCATCCCAGGTATGTTATTTTTTCTGTTCTATCCAATACCTCATTGTTTGCCATAAACTTTGCATCTGTATCTTGATTTTTGCTTATGATCATAATTTTGGTCTTCTTATTATTAAGTTTCATTCCATATTTTCTACCGATGTTAACTACTTGATCTATCAGTCTTTGTAATCCTTCAGCATTATCTGCAACAAGGACAGTGTCGTCTGCATATCTTAGATTATTTATTACTTCACCGTTAACAATCACGCCATCAGTCGTTTCTCCCAAAGCTTCTCGAAATAGATGTTCAGAGTACGCATTAAATAGCAAAGGCGAGAGTATGCAACCTTGTCATACTCCTCTTTGTATTAGGACTTCATCGGATAATTGATTGTCTACTCGAATCTTGGCTACTTGTGTCCAATAGAGATTGGCTATTATTCTTATATCCTTGTCATCAATGTTTGCGATTCGCAAAGTTTCAATAAGCCTCTCATGCTATACTTTATCAAATGCCTTTTCTAAGTCAATGAAACAGGCAAAGACATCTGTATTAACATCTTTTGCTCGTTGTATCAATACTTGTATGCTAAAAAGTGCTTCTATTGTGCCAAGACCGCTGCGAAATCCAAATTGTACATCAGCAATACCCTCCTTCAATTTCTTGTATATGCAAGCATGGATGATGTTTAGGCATATTTTTAGTGAGTGGTTCATGAGGCCAATGATTCGGTGTTCTTCACATTTCTTAGTATTTGCTTTTTTTGGCAGTGGTATAAATATGGACATGTACCAATCTTTTGGTAAAGTTCCTGTTTAATATATACGGTTAAATAATTATGTCATAATGTCAAGTTGATTATCTTTTATCAATTTCAATACCTCAGCATATATTGCATTAAGTCCTGGCGCTTTGTTGTTTTTCAGACGACTTATAGCAGATCTTACTTCTGCTACTATTTCCACACTAGTCCACCTTGAAGCTTAAAAGAGCTCCTTATGGCTGCTTGTCTATCTGTGCATATATTGATCTGATTCAGTTCGAAAACTCTAGTATTACTTTCTCTTGCACATATATCAGACGATTGAGCGGTTCGTTATCCCTGGTATACCTAGAAATGACATGGTCGTTGCTAGAAGATTGCGTATCGGTCACATCAGACTTACACATGGTCACCTAATTAATTCTTCACCTAAGCCAATCTGTCACTATTGCCAATCTCCACTAAGTGTTCTACACATCATTCTGGACTGCCCTCATTATAATAAACGACGTCAAGAACTGGTCATGAAGGGCGACATCACGGATATATTATCGAACCAGAGCCAAGGCATCACAGCTATCCAGTTCCTGAATCTAGAAAACTTACTAGAATATATTTAATTATAGTATATAATATGTAATTGTATCTTATATATAATTGTATCCACGGTACCTCGTGCTAATGGCCGAAGCTGTCACAAGCACTAGGGTTTTCACTTCGAAAACCCTAGTGTTACTTTCTCTTGCACATTGCAAGATTGCAAAAATATTTGCCCGATAAAAAGGTATATTCTCCTAGTGAAATAAAAATTTCCAGAACTACTGAATATTCCTGCACTCGACTGTTTGCTGTCTAGAGTTGGTAAGCTTCTCATAATTGTTGGTTTTACCACCAGTGTTATAAATCCAGTATAAGGTGTCTAGTTTTAAACCCTTAATTTTTTCATAAGTGGGTCTGGCTACCACCAAAATAGTTAATGCTCTCTAAGCTATTCAATATATCTGACGATTCCAAGTAAGCTTCGAGTCCAATATTACCTTAAGATATATTACTTCACTCATTAGATTTAGGTCTGTATTATTTAGGCTTAGAGGATTCAATCCCTCTAAATTCCTCCTTTTGTTTAATTTCACGATGTTGGACTTCTGAGGCTTATGTTAAGCCGTGCATTTAAAGTCCATTCTGATCCTGTTAAATTGGATGTCTCTTGTTTCATTAAATTTAGTGTGGGCTAAAATGAGACCAAATTATCTTTTTAGCTCAGGACATGAGGCATGTCATTGGTAAGTCTAGCTATAGGCCCATTTATAACCAGATTATATAAAAGAGGATATAAAACTCCCCTGCGGACATCGTCTGGCTATTTGTACTAACTCTATATTTCACAGTAATTTTTCGTATATCATACGGTTCCTTAGTATTTATATCCATTTTCAGGTTTTTTCGTGTATTGTTTTTAAGTCGAATCGCCTTTGTGCTTCTTTGTAAGAGGTGCTCTCAAATGCTCTCTCTATATCAAGAAATGCACCCATAAAAAGGTTTAGCAGTCATCAGCTTTAGAAATGGTTTTCTCGGACGTACTCCACCTTGTGTATGAAATGTTGCAGTGCTGTTTCCTTATTCCGACTTTCTTTTAATTAAGTTAAATAACGCTGTTTTAAAAGAGAAAACTAAACAATTAATATCAATACACAATATTATGATACATGGCGGTTATAACGTTACTGTACTCAACTTATGTGAAGGAAGTTTTCCTGGCTTAGGCTTTTTCTTCTTAGTTAAATAAGGTTGCCCTGTATTTCTAGAAAACTAACGCACGTTTAGGTCAGTTCTATTAACAAACTTGAAGTGTTCGAAATGTGGTGCCTGCGTCGAATGTTCAGAATATCATGGACGGACAGGGTCAGAAATGAGGAAGTACTCAGAAGAGCGGGCTTACAGGATAGGGAACTTTTTAATTATGTAAAAAGTAAGAAGACTGCATACTTGGGGCACATTATACGAGGAGAACGATACACTTTTCAGCAACTGATACTCGAAGGGAAAATAGAGGGTAGGAGAGGTCTCGGACGTAAAAAAATGTCATGGCTGCGCAATATTCGACAATGGACAGGAATCCACAGCTATGAAATGCTTCGCAATGCTGCTAAAAACAGAATTATTTAATCCAGAATATTTAACATCTCACCTGACAAGACGATGTACGGTGGACGCCTACGCAGAAATGCATGGCACCTTAAGAAGAAGAAGAACGCACGTTTCTAGACCAGTTGGCAATGTTAAGTTTCCTTATTTTACTTCGGTTTAACCGATTTATGTCAGAGGATGTCAAAATAATAAGCCGCTAGTCACAGTCCTGCCAACCTTAATGACAATAACATAAAAACACCTCTCCCATATCTGGGATGTCGTATAGAACGTTTCTGCACAGAAAACCTGATTTCAAACAATATGTCGCTTAGAATTGAATGTTTGCATAAAATACTAATTAAGATAAATCTGTCCATGAATTCAATATTATAAAATAAGTTTTAAAAGTTTTCTATCCATTTTTCTTACAGCACGTTTTTTGTTTGGCATTTATAGTCAAAACAGTAATACATTTCAAACTGTTTTATACTATTTATAAAAAGTTTTTCATAAACATTTGAATATTTTCAGAGCTGGATTAAGTTTTTAATCTAACAGCTATATTTTTTAGCAGTTGTAATAATAAACAAAGGCATAAAGTTATTTTTTCTATTTCATGTACCGCAGTATAGCAGTAGGTATCTCATTAATTGAATCACACCGCATGCACAGCTGTTGTCTTCCTCAATGTAACTCCGGGATATCATATTTTATTTGGATCTTCTTGCATCTGTGCGCAGTTTATTCAGTGTTCTCCTTATTTTTCAGTCAAGTTTAGCACCTGGTGGGATCTTTTTAGTCGTTTATGTACAGGAATAGGACCGAATAGGGAATGACAAAGATTTTTTATCTGTTTAGTTCATTCTGCTATGCTATGAGTTTACCTTTTTATAATTGAAGCAGCGACGCCTGACGCCTGGAGTAAAGGTGTCCAACTGATGTTGACTTTAGGCAGACGGTAATCAGTCAGCACGTCGCGTTTATTAAACTTTCTATTTTATAAGTGTGTCTTGGTCCCTCCCAAACAGCCATTATTCTTCTGTTGATAGTACAGAGTGCTGGCGATGTTGTTCGTAGCATACATGGGTTAGCTCCCCGTCTGTATGATTTAATTTTTTATAGCGCATTATTTCTGGCTTTGTCTTAGCTTTAGTATTTCCAGTATACTGCTTGTAGATCAATGTTCTATCTAGCGTCACTCCGAGGTACTTGTGGAATGGACAATGTGACTATTATTTGCTGCTTTGATGATGTTGAGATGGAAGTGAGTAATTTGTGTTTTTTGTGCAATTGGGTGCAGCTGATTTTCCCTATTGTATGTTGACAACGATTAAAGCTCATCCGTAAGATGTTCTATGTCCAGAAGACTACTAGATGTTTATGATGTATTATGTATCGGTTGGTATTAATTGTATACAATAAAGAGTAGTGGCGGGAGTACACCTCCTTGTGATACGGCATCTACTTGTTTTCCCCTGGAACTCAACATGGAAACGTCGGATAGTCAGAATTGATCGAACCGCTTCAACTGTATTGTAGTTTTTTTTTTGTTATTTTGTACATTTTGTTTAGCAGTTTTCGATGGTTCACAGTATTATATGCGGTCGTTAGATTAAAGAATAGGACTTCGGTTTTTAATTTCTTTTAATTTTGACATTCGTACTTGGTGTATTGGGTTAAAGATTAAATATTTAGCTAGTACATGACCTTCTTGTTCTAAATCCTGCCTGCTTCTCAATAAGATTTTCTTCTATGTATGGCTAATTATATATTCAATATCAATCTTTCATACAGCTTGAATGTTAAACACAGGAACACTTTGCTGCTTTTAATATAGCTACTACTTTAGATTGTCGATATAGTTTTGTGATCGCAGTCTGTATACAACATTAATTTAGGAGATGTATTAGTCACGTTTTCGAAAAATTGCTCATACTTTTAAGGATTTTATTTCTGATATCATCAAGGTCTACTGAATGATCACTCTTTAGTGTTGCAATGTCGATGTTCAGTTCATCTATTGTAAATTTTCGATAAAATTTATCGGGTTTCAGGTACTGGCCTAATAAACTGCTAGAGGAGTGTCGCTACCTAGGTTAACGTGCTGTAAAAGATGTGGTAGCTATTAGATTCAAAGTTACATTGACGTGAGTGGATTGCACTGTTTTATCTCCGGCCAAACTCAATTTTCAGGCCTTTCTACCACTGTCTGCCATATTAGTGTTTGAACTCTCTATATTTATGCCTTGCTTCTACTTTCTAATATTACCGGAAGTAAGTGTTCGTCTGCTTCAGTCGTCAGTTCAGTTAAGTGGTTCTTATCATTTAACTGACAGTATTCTTCATACAGTCTGCAATTGTTTTCAGTCATTCCAGGGATATAGATAATTTTACATTTCCTCGGGATGACATTTCTTGGCGCCAGTTTAATTGCTTTTACAAACACATCATAATTTGTAGGGTCTGGCTCCAAGGATGTTAGGTATTCATCTAGTTTCTCTGAAAATTTCTACCAGTTTGCTTTCTTAAAATGGAAACTTCTCCTGAATGGGATTATTTTTGGTTAAATATCTTTTTTAATTTAAATTATAATCCTTTTTTAAAATGCTGCTTTAATTTGAATCATTATAAGTCTGTGGCAGAAAGGACAACTGCAGGAAGGCGTATTAGTGAACGGAGTGCGTCGAAACAACAGTAGATACGCCGATGACGCAGTAGTTTATGCAAAGAGATTGGATGGTTTGCAAAGAATAATGTCGTGCATATTAGATATAAATACAGAACATGAACTTGATCTGAATATAAAAAAAAACCAAGCACATGGTAGACAGTAAGGGCGAAATATTGAATACACAGCTTTTTGCCAACTAACAAATAATTAACCTGGTAAATAGCTACACACAGAAACTTTCAAGATGTGGTGTAACAGAAGCAACTCAAGAATTTCATTGGTATGGGTGGATTCTGTGACTAATATTGAGGTCCTATGTAGAATAGGCAAGAAATTTAAAATGATTAACACAATCAAAGAAATAAATAGAATTAGCAGAATGAGAGAATAGCAGAATAAATACTGCTTGTTGAAACTCATTTTCAGGATAAAATATTTGGAAAGAAAAGGGCAGGGAGAATAAGAAAATATTGTTTTAAGAATTTGGGATTCGGTTAAAACCCTTTTAAAGCAAAAGTTACTAATATCATTACTAGGAAAGGTTAAAACTGGATTGTATCCTCTTTGTTATCTTTCTCTACGATGATGGTTGCTTCAAGTCATGGATGAGAGTAAGTCCCCTATTTTTAATCCGGCTTTCCACTCTTTCTCCATCTTCTATTGGTTTCTCTATAACCTCAGGATATTCTGTGAATAGATAGATAGATAGATAGATAGATAGATAGATAAATAGAATAGAATAAATATATAAAAAAGAGCTCTTTAACAACTTTCACAGTTATATAGCCTTTTTAACAAAATTCTTAAATTATCTTATTTTTGAAAACGATTTCCGGAGTGGAAATCAGTTTTTAGTAAAAAATATCGTTTTTATTACAATTAGTAATTATGGCTTATATAATATCTTCTGTATAATCTCAATGTACGCCTCTGTTATGTAAGTGCCTAATTCTATATTGTACTAAATTCTAAGTGCCATATTTATAGTTTGTGTTATAATTTGTTTGTATTATAATCTATAAATTTAATAATAATAATTTTGACTCTTATTTATCCTAATTCTATATTGTACTAAATTCTAAGTGTCATATTTATAGTTTGTGTTATAATTTGTTTGTATTATAATCTATAAATTTAATAATAATAATTTTGACTCTTATTTATCCTAATACTCCAGATCCATTAAATAAACGTATCATTCCAAAGCCGGTACTGAATAAACCGCCAATATGTCTGTGTTGTATAAATACAAAAATACATTAAACGATTTAAGTTGATGCATAACTTACATAATAAACAATATTACACTGAGTGTTGATCACAAAATATTAGCTACTTGCTGACGTACTAGAAGTATTCGAACGGCAAATGTTTGTATAAAATATATATTTTTATACACAGTTCATTTTTAAAGAAATTTAATTTTATTTAATTTACGACAATAAAGATTATTTATACCAGAGGTGGCTAAGATCCTTGATAGTCGGAGCCATTTTTTATATTTCGAAATTTTTCGTGAGCCGCAATGTATTTAACATACTAAAGAATTATTCAAAACCGGTTTTAAATTTTTTTTTAGAAATTCATTAAATATTAAAAATCTGATCCGACGGTCTTATAGTGGATAAGGAATGTGAGAAGAAGAAGCAGACGAAGACATATAAGTAAAAGTACAAATAGTCCAGTTACTGTGGCATTTTCCCTTTAAATTTTTTATAACTGCACCGATTTATCTGAAATTTTTACAGTGGGTAGTAAATTACGCAAAAAACATAAGTTATATGGTGTCGATGTGTGCTTCTACCCTTGGGGTGGTTGGCACCCCATCAAGGAGGTTGAACTTTTACACTCAAAATAACCCCGGGAATTGATATAGAATCAAATTATAAACAAAAAATGTCATATAAATTTTTTTCGCTAAATTAATACTTTTTAAGTTATACGCACTTGAAAAAGTAAACTTTTTGCAAAAAAGAACATGTTTTCCAATGATTTTGTACGAATAACTCAAAAAAAAAGCGTTTTATTGAAAAATCTATAATGAGCAAAAAAAATCTTATAAAAAACAAAGAGAATGTTTTTTCATTAAGTTTTATAAGTACAATACTAAGCGATTTATGATTGTTTGAAGATGACTTTTTGTTTTTGGGATACTATACTCGATGCATTTAACATCAAATATCGGAAAATGGACATCTTTTTTGATAAAAACTCATACAACACTTTTTAAAGAACTAGAAAAACCCTTTAAAATGAGCTATGTTAAAAGCCATTTCGATTAAAACAAAGCGAAATACGAAGGAAAGAATTTGAATTACTCTAGCGTTTAAAAAAAACGAGCAGTATAAGTAACACTATTTCGATCAGAATTGAAATTAAACGTATATCTTCTACAATTCATTTTATTTTAGTGTCATTTATAAGTTTTAAAAGTTTATCCTGTTTAAAATGCGTATTTTTTGAAAAAATCATGTTTAAATTAAAAAATCTTTTTTTTTAATTATCTAAAAATTTATATTTTTCAAAATATATTCTAAAACTATAAGAGATACGTGAAAAATAGTTCTATACCAAAATGTAGTTTTTTCCTTAACAAAAATTTAGATTTTTTTATTTTTTTTGTAGCTCGAAAAATAATAGAGATATAGCCAATTGAAGTTTGAGATACAGCGGCTGACACACCTGTAATCAGCACTTTGGCCCTGTACTATTTAAAAAGAAAGAATTTTAACATATTTTAATCTACTTAGTCTTGTAGCTTTTGAAATTACCTTCAAAATATTTTTTTAATGGGCACTGTAGCTTAAAAATTACCAGAGTTATTCTAAAAAAAATTTTGAGCATGTTATTTATATTTTGGAGCATCAACTTATTTTCTGTATATATAAATGCTTTATTCAAGTATATTCGAAAAACTGGTAACAGACACACTAACACTCACACAAATATGTATATAATACATACATACATACATACATATATATGTTATGTATATAATATATGCACCTCTAAACTGAACATTTGCTTCAGAGAACTAACGAACACAGAGAACCGACACTCCTTTGAAGTTGCGTGGGCAAGCCGCCACTGAGTGCCAATGACAGGAGTACTTCAGATCTCGAAGACATTTTAGAAGCTGGGAGATACTGTACAATTTTGCTGTATGGCCTTGCCAAAGACACCCACATGAACAAAATGAATAAGATCGAAGATTATTCATCATTACTTGAACAAATGCGATACGAATCGTTTATTGAAGCCACAACTAAAAATAGTGCAGTTAAATTATCATCTCTTGTACCAACTGTAAGTGCTCTGAATGAGCATATCAAAAAAGTTTATTTACAAACTCAGATATGGCTTGGAAACAAAGAGATTGATATAACGGATTGACCAATAAAAATGACAAGTTCACCTGCACCAGAAGAACTATTGAAACTGATTTTTTGCAATTGCAAAAAGGGTTGCGGCTCAGCGTGTGGCTGTCGTACACTAGGTCTATTTTGCAATGCTACATGTGGAACATGCTCTGGCGACAATTGTCAAAACTGTCCTGCAATAGACGAAGAGGTGGAGTTACAACACGACGAGGATAATGAATAATTTGATATATTGTAAATAATTTTTATTTTTGTAAATATATTTTGTATATTTTCTAATGTAAAGTATTTTCATGCATAATTTTTTACAATAAAAACAGCATGAGTATACTTAATTTTTTTATTTAGACATTTACCAAAGGGGAATTTGTTTCGTGAGCATAGAGGTGGTTTTTAAGGGTTGAAAATAAGCAACCAATCAAAAAATATTTTATTGATAAGAAAGGAATTTTTGAATATAAATGTACATTAAAAACTTTTGAAGTTGTTTAAAAAGATTTTTTTATATATTTTGACATAGGGGGTAGTTTTTAAGGGTTAAAGTGTTGCAATCAACCAAAATTATTTTATATAAGCAGAGAACTACATTGTAGATGATATAAATGCACTACAAAAGCGTTTGAACCTGTTAAACGATTTTTTACAATTATTTTTATTAAAAAAGGTGGTTTTTAAGATTATTTAAGGATTAAGAATGTACACAATATCCATTAATATAATTGACAATATTTCAATTACCTAATTTAACACGATTTAAATCCATAAAATGCTTTAATATAATTTTTTTTCATTATTTTCAATAAGGGGTGATTTCCCCCCTAAAAAATAAAAAGCTCACCTATCGCATATATAACTTTTGAAGAGGGAGGTAAGATAAGCCTAATTCCAAATTATTAGCAAAATCGATTCAGTTATAAAAAATTTAGAGGTATTGACCTCTTTTCCTCCACAGTGACTGGAGTAAAAATATGTGTTTTAAATTTAAATATTAAAAATTAGAAACATTTATTTTGCTTCATTTGACAATTCTTTAAAATTTGGTTAATATTTGGTGATGCACTACTCAGTAAGTTTTACAGATGCTAGTTATGTAATCGGTGTACAGCTTAGACCAATTTTAAAGTTGAATAAATTGACTCATATGAGTAGTGGAGACCGGGGCTAGTTGACTAAAGGGGTTAGTTGACTAATTGCATCTAATTTTATCTAACTTTAATGTGTATCTGAACTGCCCAATCTTGCGCTTCCATTTTACAATATTGCTGTTATAGTAGCTTGTCTTTTGTGTCGGTGAGAACGAGAAATCTAGAATCATCCTTGGTAGGTAATTACTTTGGTTTTCAACATTTTCTATGATTTATTCGTATCTACGTTAACGCATGTCTATCACACAGCCCTCGGAATGACAGGGTGATGCATGAGGCTTATCAACTAAGCCGTGTCGAGGTCCGTTAACTTAGTCGACAAACCCCATTATGTACTCATATTTCAGAATTTGTTAACTAAGCTAGCATTTTACAATGAATCAGACATGGCTTAATGGTCTTAAGCCGGACATGTTGCCAGATTAACGGATGATAGATGGACCAGAAAGATTCTGGAATGGCGACCAAGGCAAGAGGCATATCGAAGCAGACGACGACCACCGACTAGATGGACGGATAATATCAAGCGCGTCACCACAAACTGGAGGCAAGAAGCACAAGATAGAAATGAATGGAAAATTTTACGGGAGGCCTACGTTCAGCAGTGGACAAATATCGGCTAATTGATGATGAGTTAATAGTGATATCGAGGCATTTGGAAACTGTTTGTAGATGTTATATTGGATATGTTTCTCCAAATTTCTGAAGTATCAGCAATCCATCAGAATAGATAAAAGAACAACATTTTGTGAAATTTGTCAAACATTTTGTGTTTTACACAAGATGTTCTAAGTAGCGTCCTATACTTTTGCTGCTTGAAAACCATGAATCCCACCTTTCTATCGAGGCGTTAGATATTTGTAAGGAAAACGGAGTAACAGTTGTTTTTTTACTTCTGCACTGCTTGCGTAAATTGTAGCCTCTAGATAGTAGTATTTACGGACGCCTATAAAATACTGCAATTTAATTATGGACAACTAGTTAGTGAACAATCCTAGTAAGACATTTGCCATATATGATGTTACTGACATTGTAAAATTAAGTCTGCCTCCAGCGGCTACGTCATCCAATATAATGGCTGGGTTTAGTAAAACAAGGATATATCCCCTGTATGAGAGTGCCTTCACAAAGAGTGACTTTTGTCATCACATGTGACAGACAGTCACATATGATGACAATGATGATGATGATGATAAAACAATAGAAATATTTCCCAGATGTCAACGAAAATGTGTCTACTAACGCAGTCGCATTGACAAAAATAGAACCTGCAACCTGCAAAAATAGAAGCCTTTTTTAAAAGCAGGTCTTCTACAAAATTTAAGAAAATTGTGGAAGAAAAAACAAACTGTTATTTTGACGGGAGAAAACCCGATTACGTCTATATCCAGGGTGAAACTGCTAAGTATCTAAAGAACCCTATCAAAATTGCACTAGAGGTGATGACTGAGATTGCAGCAGATAGGCTTACGTCAAATATATGACCAAAAGTAATATCACGTTTTTTATGTGCATCAATTATGATTGAGATGATGCTTTGTGAGTTTCGTTTTAATTGTTAGATTAATGTCAATGATCAAAATATAAGTGAAAAATTGATTCTGTATTTGTTTTTGGATGAGGTCACTATTATAACCCTTATGATACCACCAAGAAAATATTGAGTCAACTAACCCTAGGCCGTTACTACGCGTTTAGTTGACTTATTTTGCAAGATAGTCAACATTTGCTTGAAACTTTTTTATACGGAGAACCTAAATAAAGTGAAAATATATGTACAATACCTGAAGGAGTATGGAACCAGCTGTCATACTTAAATTTAACAGTTTCTAATCTTCATGTTTCTGATGTGGAAATAATTCTATAAACAGCCTTTTGTAATTTAACATACTTCGATTCTGGTATAAATTTTCAAAATTTAGTAATCAGCGTCGACTTATCTTATAATTCTAGAGCTTGATTTTCTTGCATCTCTATTAATTCTAATTTTTCAGATACTTTTAAAGTCGTAGTTAGATTAAAAATGGAAATCTTACCTATATTAATTTCAGATGGATTCAGAAAACAAAATCAAGAGAAGAATTATAATATTTCATGTCTTGAAATCTATTTTGGAGTATCTATCGTCAGTGTTCCTTGAGTTTTTTTTTATTATTGGAAAAAAAATAGTTGAAAATAACAAAATGTTTTATTTTTATTGTCCTTTATATACACTGTAAGAGCTCAGATGTCTTTCCCTTGCAATTGTAAATTCAGTGTTTGTAAATGTTCCATGACATTAGTTAAAAACATGTCTTGTAACCACTCATCATTGTTTAATTGAAATACAGTTTGGTATGAAACAAATCTACAAATTTACTTAATACGTTGAAGCGATATCTATCGATGCAAAAGAAATTAATGTCATTTGGAAATTATTCGTTTTTTAATTTCTCAAGGAAATAATTGTTAAATTGTCGATGATTTTGGCCATTGGTGTCAATGTAATTTATACGGTTTTTATAATACTATTTTTATAACATCAGGTTATTTTAAATATTTTGTAATAAGACGTTCTTGGTGAATTAAAAGTGAATCGGTATAAATCATCTCTTAAAAGACCAATAATTCCGACTATTTTATCTAACATTGCCGGAGATCGATTCTCTTTGCTCAAAGTGGCAATACTTACAAAGTTATTAACAGGCACATCAAAAGTTTTCATTATGGAATCTAATGCATTTTTAATATCGACACCGCGGGTTAACTCTTGAAGTCAAAGTAAATCTAATAATTACTTTGTAACAATTAAGTCAGGCGAAAAATAAAATGAATGCAAACCGCCAATTGCAAAAGATCTGTAATATCTCTCGATTCGTGTCAAAGGCTAAGCTTAATATAATACAGTTCTTTAATTATATTTTTTAAACTATCTATAAGAGATGTATTAATTGCAGTTATGCGTCGTTCGGTTATGTGTATCGAGAAAGGGATATACAAAATGCTGCATTACCTGGATATAAAACTTTAAGGACAGTTTCCAAGTTTTTTTTTAAATAACACTACCTCTGGCTATCTTTAAAATTTTTGACCATAGAATTACGAATAACTCATAACGATTGCCCGTTATTATCATTAAAAGAAAAATTCATTGTTTTTTTTCTGTTCTCTGTCGTCACATTTTTAAAAGAACTGGAAATAAAGTTTTGTGTTAATAACACAATAATGAGTAAAAAGTTTAAGCCAAGAATAGGAAGCTGTAAGAATGGAGAAGGAAATATCCTAAGTGATACTGCCTCAATCTGTAACCGATGGGTTGAATTTTTCGACGTAAAATTTAACGGCCATTATATCGAAGAAGCAGATAACACCGTAGCAGATCAAAATGATTAAAATATATTTAACCCAAACGAAACATCAACTACCACTGAAGAAGTTGCTCAAACCATTATAAAGCTTAAAAATAATAAAGCACCAGGAACTAATTAAATTTGTAGTGAGCTCTACAAGAATGGTGGCCACGCCCTCATACAAGCACTGCATAAACTTTTACTTCTTATCTGGCAAAATGAGGCCATTCCCTGAGAATGATCGCAAGGCTTGATATGCCCGTTAAAAAAAATGGGATCAGTGTGACAACTACAGCGGTATAACCCTATTAACAACTGCGTACAAAATACTAGCAAATGTTTCCTAACAAAGGCTACAAGTTTACACAGTTGATATAGTTGGAAAATGCAAGGCCGGATTTACTTCAGAAAAAACAACAATTGAAGACAAACATTAATTATATTAATATAATTAATACAATTAATGTTTGTATTTTGAGAACGATTTCCGAAGTGGAAATTTAAACGTCAACAAATTTAGTTTAACCTTCAATTGTGGCTTATACATTAATTGAGAGCAACAAATAATCCTTCAATTAGCCGTATATGGCTCGAGAGCCGCAGTTTGGCCACCCCTGATTTATACCCTACTCCCGTTTTTTGTAATAGAAACTTATAATCTTTTATCGTTCTTTTATGGTGTCATACATTTTACTTACAATCTTTATGGCTATATTTTAGTTATTATCTTCTCAAAAAATGTTTATATTTTATTTATCTTCTTGCTTTACTTCTCTATTAGTGGTTGATTTAGATAAAAAAGCAGCATTAGTTACATTGACGTTTACATAGCTATAAATCAGAATCAAATATTGCAGAGCAGAAATTGTTATTTCCTTATAAACATTTGGTACGTTTTTACCACAAACCGAAAAGATTTTTATTATTTTATTAACAGTCGATGAAATCTTGATCCACTATTATGCTACCAAAAGCTAAGTGCAAAAAAATTATAAACTAGATTTACCAGTATTAATGAAAACAAAAGCCGTTTTGGGAGAAGAAATGAATATGCCCAATATGAGATCCTCATTTACATATTATCTTGATTAAGTAGTTTATGAAAAATACTTTTATGTTTTGTTATATCTTTATGCACTTTCTTTAAAAGAAGCCTTTAAAACTGATGTAAATGTACATTGTAACCGTAATTTTTAGGCCGTGTTCAAAGGAGATGTAGAAGCGGACATTGACTTGGCATATTATTTAGCCCAACTACTAAATTCAGTTTTTCATATTGTTAGACGATCTGATAATCGCTCTACTTTATTCACATGCTCTTTCAAAATTAAGCCTCTCTAGTTATATACATAAATATTTTAAACAATAGATAGGTTCAAGTTTATTTTTTCTACTGTACATGATATGTTGCCGAGAGGGGGCATTTGGGCCTGTAGGACCCATCGCCGGCTCTTCGGGCTTCTTCCTATCCCCGGAATTGGATCGGGTATTCACCATCTTTGGTTTGTCGCTGGTAGAAAGGTTAAATACCACCGCTGTTATAAATAACAGTTCCAGTGACAAATATCTGTGATAGGTAACGGTTCCAAGGAACAGTTACAAAGTAACAGAGCAAAAATGGAAAACAGATAGGTAAAAAATGATCTAAGTATCCCTTGACTTACGGAAGGAATAACTTAGTAAACAAGTAAAATAAATGGTATAAAAATATAATGCAAAGAAAAAAAAATGTTTCTGTTTCTTGACTTACGGAAGAAACAACTTAGGACAGAAATATAGATAAATGAAATATGTAAATGTGAGAGTAAAATATGGAAATATTTTTAAGTGTTTCTTGACTTACGGAAGAAACGACTTAGAGTGGAAAAATAAAATACTCAAAATATAAAACGAGAAATGCAAAAATGAAACAGATTATAGAAATATGTCTAAGTGTTTCTTGACTTACGGAAGAAACAACTTAGAACAGAAAATAAACAAGAGAATCAAATATAGTAAAATAAATGCACAAATAAGTGTTTCTTGACTTACGGAAGAACGACTTATAATAGAAAACAAGAAAAATCAAATATAGAAAAGATGTGGAAATATTGCTAAGTGTTTCTTGACTTACGGAAGAAACAACTTAGCATAAAATAGAAAATGAAAGAGACAAATGTATTAAGTATTTTCTTAACTTAAGGAAGAAAATATCTTAGATAAAATATCTTCTTCTTCACGTGCCATCTCCGCGACGGAGGTTGGCAATCATCATGGCTATCTTGGATAGAAATAAAATCGATAAATTCGATTATATATTCCGATATTTTATCTATCGAATTTCCGATAGATAAAATATCGGAAATAATAATGCAACAATGATTATGAAAATATTTCTAAGTGTTCCTTTGACTTACCGGAAAAAAACGGCTTAGACAAACAATTAAAATAACAAGTCAAATATTCAGAGAAATATTTCTAAGAGTTCTTTGACTTACCGGAAAGAACTACTTAGACAAAGTACAAATCAAAATATAAAATAGAAAAAGCAAGATAAATATTTCGAAGTGTTCTTAACTTATGGAAGAACAACTTAGACACAAAATACAAGAGAAATAAACAATAAAAATAATCAAATAAAATATCAAACAATCAGTACATGAACAAATATAGATCAATGTAATATTCTAACCTAAAAAGGTTTATATTCTGTAAAGTACACTTTGTGGTAGATTAGCAATAAGAAGCAACGTGTTAATCTCAATTATTCCAGACCCAATAATTGCCAGAACTGTTAATTTACCCGAGCACTACCTCATACGGCCGATACATCTGAGGCTAAAAAATGTCAAGAGATGATTTGCACAGTTTGCCTCAGGATTTTAAAACAAAAGAGATTAGAGCGGTAATTACAGATTAAAAACCAGGTAAAGCTCACGGATTTAAAGGACTACATAATGAATTTTAGATTAAAATGGGACCCAAAACAAGAAAGTGGGCAAGTAAACTTTCACTCTCCCTAAGACTTTTAAAAAGGCCAAAATAATCACAATTTTAAAATATGATAAACAAATTATAGGCCATATATTATTAGACCGGTATTGTTACTGAGCTGTACCTATAAACTTGTGGCAAAACGTATTTTCAACAAAATATCTAAAGGATATCTATAAGAGAATTCTGGAAAAGCTTTCTGCAGTATAAGCATATTGTAGGACCAATCGGAGCTGTTGTGATTAGGTACTGGCAGTGACAAGTGACGTCTAAGCCAGCTTTAATTGTCCCGAAACATCTGGTGTTCATAGTGCTAATAGCAGCTTATAACACAGTCAGTGGAGAAGGACGGCTTTATGTGTAATTCTTTGCAAAATAACTCCTAGATTAACCAAGCCAATTATATTCAAATGCTACCTGCCAGAATATTTTAAGTTATAAGAGACAAAATAAAGAAGGAAAGAAAACTAAACAACGAACTTCTCTAAGACTTATTCCTTGGGCCCCTTCTTTTCAATTTATATATCTTAGATCTTCCACATACTAATTCAAGTCAGTTTTGCTACACCGATGATATAGCACGCAGGGCAGACAATATGACCGATCTACAAGTCTTAGAGAACATTTTACGAAGTAGAGACTTTGTATAAGTGCTAGCAAAACTGAATGCTGTTTTTATCTTAATAATTAAATAGCAGATATAAAATTAAGCGTTATATTCCAAGACAAAATACCTCCATATAATAAGTTTCCTAAATGTCTTAGAGCTAGACTAGATCGCACCCTTACATATAAGCAACACCTTGCAAAATCTCAGCTTAGCTAAAAACAAAAAAAAAAATAATATCACTTAAAAACCCTGGGAAATATCTTGGGGATCTCTAGCAGCTACCCTTTGATAATTTTCCAGTTCCCCAATTGGTATCTGCTATTGCGGAGTATTGTGCTCTTGTCTGGATAAACAGTACACGCAGTATGTCGACAATTAATTTAACAGCACTATGAAAATGGTAGCCGGATCGTTGCGATGTACTCCACTCCAATGGCTTCTCATTCTATCTGGAATAGCCTTACGTGTTATCTGTAAATGAAACGCCCAAGTAAGACAAAATAAAAAGATCAATGATAATCCATAGCTATCGATACATGAAGGTGTTTCTGATTTAAGAAAGAACAGGGTGAAATCTAGAAACCCCCCTTTAATAAACCTTAAATTCCTATAAGCGGCCATAGAACCACATGTTCATAGACTACTTCATCCTAAACAGCTGGTCGCAGGTTTTAATTTAAACTGCAAAATATGAGTGACACTAAATAGAATCAGGTCTGGATGCAGTATATGTGCTGTTTCGTCTTTAGCATGTAACTGCAGCCATCCAAGACAAATCGTACAACACATAATTGCAGAATGCTCTCTCCGAGCATATTCAGCTCCATGGCGATATTTCCTTAGAGCAACACCAAAGGCAATAAACTGAATAGGCAGTCTCAACATGAACGTCCAATATCCATACATTTTAAGTTTGTTTTTAATTATGTCTAAACACTTTGTGCTTTTATTTGTATTTTGTATTATGTGTTTTGTATTTTCCTTATTATTTTACTAAACGCTAAATAAATTAATAGCTGCGTTATAGGATTACGCTACAAACATAAGATGTCAACTAAAATTTATCAGTATTATCTCATTATACAATACCATCATACTTCATATTCATATAACATAGAAACCGTGTGTATATATAGAGGAAGAAGAAATAGCTATATTAAAAAATAAATTTTATATAACATTTAGTATTTTAAAACACGTAATATTTTGATATGTAAATTAACTGAAATACCACCGACAAACACCTTTCGATCCCAATTTTAAAAGTTGTTAATTAAACCAACATGCAGTCGTTATAAACCTTTGATGGAAAATGCATATTTGAAAAAGTAAAAACGGGACAATTTCATTTGGAGCGGACATGAAAAATTTGTGAGTCTGAAATTAACTTATATTTGGATTAATTAAACCTCTGGAATATGAGAATTTTTTATCCCTTTTTTATTGTATGTATCTTGGTTGAGCGGTACGAGCCTTTGAAAAAATCGTGGAATATGCGGTGTGTTTTTACATTCGTTCTGGAATTAAAATATCTATAATTAAATATATATACTATTTTTTACACAAAATTGACCCTTGTAATATTGCATTTCAAATTTGACAGATTGCTGTAACATAGTGAAATATTTTCCTACGTTTTGTTACCTTTTAGTGAAATTGGAGGTAGATGTACTACAGAATAGGAGCACATGTGTTATTAGATTGAAGCGAGATAGCCCTGTAATCATTACACAAGAGAAACGTTACGTCTCGATTTTGTTTATTATAAATCAGAAAAATATTAATTTTAAGTGCTAAAACTTAATAGGAAGGTTCAATATACCTACTAAAATTAATTTAAATGATTCCTTTTTTTTTAATTGCCATATAACCAGATTCCAGTAAGAGTCTAAGAAGGTATCCATTGAATTCTGACAGGGAGAAATCTTTTTTGGACATCTACGTCACGGAACAAGACATGCTGTCATCTTTCGGCCAAGTAGGGTACTACGCCAGAAGATCTCAGGGTAGTGCCGGATTAACCGTGTTCCGGTTAAAACCTTAACCACCCTTCTTAATAGGTGGTCTTGCCACTCAATGAACAACTAAAATAAAAAACTAAAAGTTTATAAATAACCATACCTATTACCATAAATCAGAAAATGTTTCAGACGTTAGCCTATAAACTAATAAATAATATGAACCATAAATTTCAGATCCCTGGCTCAATTTCCTTCTCTATCCTCCTGCCCCTTTTTCTTCTTCACCCCAGAAATTAGACAGTGTAGTTCTCTCCATTCTTTCTCTCCTCTCAACTTTATGTTTACAACGTTTCTTTCATGCAACACGAAACCCATTCGCCTCTCGAAATCTCCCCTCTCATTTGCCCATCTCTGACAGTTAAAAATGTGGACGGGGGCGTCCAGTACCCCACAAACAGTACGATCTGCCGAGGTAGATTTGTCTATTCTATTTGTGAGGGTGCCAAAACTACCATGTCCGGTCAGAAACTGCGCCAGGAATTAGTCTAGTTTCCTGAACTTACATTATCACTACGGCCTCAAATCGAGAATAAGCTCCTTCGTCCATATTGCCTTTCCACTATCATTCGACCATTCTCCCTGCCACTCTACTATCGTTCTTTCTCCCTCATTCTCATCTATATTTATATCAATCCTCCTTGCATACACCCTCACTCGCTCTTTGCACAACAAAACGATTGGTATCACCGATCCAATGACATATAGAGCCTTATTTGATACTGACCTATATGCGCTAGATACTTTGAGAAGCACTCGTCTTTGCGAAGTCTCTATCAGCTTACCGCATTTTGCAGTGTTTAGTACGCTACACCACACGCGGGCAGCATAGGTTACCACCGACTAAAAAACTCCCTTTAGCACCTTTCTTTTGGTGCTACTTGGGCCTCCAATGTTTGGCATCAGCCAATACAACGTTTGGTATCAACGTCTTTAAATTTCTGTTTGCCTTCTCTACCGTCTTTTGGATATGTACTTCGAACCTTAGTCCTTCTGAAAACTAGATTCATAAGTAATCGATTTAACCGGTGCAACCTTCACACCTTCCACAATAAAGTGAAGAGAGGAATTTTCCCGGCACCTTTTGATAACTAACATCTCAGTTTTCTGAGGCACTAGCTGTAGATCGTTCTCTCCGATCCATCTACTAAGGCGACGCAGGGCTATGTTAGCCACATTTCTAACTCGCCTTCGCAACCAGAACGGGATCAACGGCATAAGCTACAAGGGTGCATCCCCTTGGCCCCTGTAGCCTCAACACCCCGTCGTACAGGACATTCCATAGGATGGGACCTGGTACTGAACCCTGCGAAACACCCTGCGACAAACTGATGCTGTTATATTTTTCTCTTATGGAGCTTTCAGTAACGTATCTGTTAATTACGTTGAATAAGTACTTACTAACGCCCAATTCTCTTAGCCTGGACATAATTTTTTTCCATGATGAAGTATTAAATTCTTGAAATTAAGCAGAATAAGAGCCACCCATCTCTTTCTATCCTGCGTAACTAAAGAGGTTACTTCTGTGCATCTATGGTGGACCTTTTTGCTCTAAAACCATATTGGCGGCCGTTCAGTGCATGCTTTTCTTGTAGCTCTCGCTCAAGGTGGCCTTTTACAAGCTATTCGTATAATTTAGCTATCGGACTAAGAAGGCAATCACCGAAATCGCACCTCTTCTTCCTTTCGGGATAAGGACAAGCTTAGCTTCTTTTAACATTGTTGGAAACTGCTGTTTTTCAAGCAATTTATTTAGTACTCTCAGGAAAACCTGCAGGTATCTTAGTGCGGCGAGTCTTACTCTCTCCGCCATGACTCCATCTATGACAGGTGCCTTTCGGATCTTCATACGTCCAACAGCCTCGCCGAGTTCCAACTCAGTAAAAGGTTCCGCATCTACGAAACCATTAACCCTTTCACGCTTTTCCTTCACCTGAGGAAAGAGTTTCCGTATTAAATCCCCTTCAATTCGGTACAGACAATCTTGAAGCCCTGCCCCCAGATATCCATTTCGAAATCTAGAAGCAGGTTACTCCTCCTTTCTTTCTTACATCTTCTTATCTCATTCCTCTATTCATTTTGCATTCGCTTTATTTCATTATTTTTTATGTCTCTATCTCTCTCAGTATGGTTGTTTTCTTTCATACACACACACACACACATGCACAGTTGATTAGCTAAAATTTGGCGTTTCGATTTACTAATTATTTATTATTTACTTTTTGGAAATAGTTTTCAAACGAAATAATCTTTTGTTTATATAATATTGTCTTCTCAAACAATTAAAAGTTGATTTACTTGGTACTTGTCCTCGGTGTTATAGGCAACAGCCATGCATGGTTGGAAAGATATAAGGGTATATTTTATGGAACTTAAAAATTCTAATTATTATGTGTGCTTCTACATTATTTGTATATGCTTAGACCAAAACCTTTCACAACTACAATTTGCTGATCGGTTTGCTACACATTTTTCCTTAGTGAGTAGGATGAGTGCTGCCTCTTTATTTTTTTTTCCTTTTTCATGCCTGTTTCTTTTCTGAATATTGATGCATTTTTTCATTGTACTCCGTGTTCATTGGTCCAGGCATGTTTGCATATTTGTGATCTATCGATATCCCTATTTTTGATGTAGACTCTATGCTTGTTTATCCTGACACTTAGTGGTCTTGCGGTTTCTCCCACATTTAAATTATTGCATTAACAGGCTATTTTGTATACGCAGTTTTTCGAGTTATATCCTGTACTGTTATGTGTGGTTTTGGACAGGATAGATCTAAGTGTATTGGATGTTTTAAAAAGTGTTTGGCCTTGGTTGTCAATACTAAAAGAAAAAGTCTACAACAAGAATATACCAATACCAGCCGACTAAAAAACACTGAAATACAGCTTCTTCAATCATCCACAATTCACACAAACACAATATACGAACGGTTACCAACATGCAAAGGTTTAAAAGCACATACAAATAATGCAGAAACAGAAATAATATTCAGAATTTTAAAGCTCCATAGATCATAAAATCTACCCTTAAATATTCATAGCCACGCATGGCTGTTGCCTACGACACCAAGGTCAAGTGCCAAACTTTCAATTTTTTTAGAAGGCAACCCAAACTTTGGCGGTTATACACTCTCAAAAAAATTATTTAATATTCTTATTGTAAACGATTTCCGGAGTGCAAATCGAAACGTCAAATTTAAGCTAGTCATCAATGTAATTATATTTACAATCAAGTGTGGCTTAAGGTCGCGGCGTATTATCGTGCACGTATAGTTTCCGGAACGTAGCGCTTCCACTCCAGCAATCGGACTGCGCGTTCACATTTTCATACATAGAACGTTTCAGTTTAGTTCGGTGAAGATATGATATCGCTTTTCTCGACAAAAATTATGTGCAATTGCTCTTCTACTTAACGATGAAGAATGAAAAACTGTGTTAAAAAGAAGGTTTGAAGTACATCCAATGCTAAAAGAAAGAAAAAAGGAAGGTGAATACTGGACTTTATACAGAGAATTAATTGATGACGATGAAAAATATTATGGATATTTTAAAATGAATAGGATTCAGTTTAAATATGTTTTACATTTAATTACACCTTCAGTTAAAAAACAAAATACCACATTTAACGAAGCCGTACATATCAAACCAAAAAGTGTTTTTAAAAAGAAGGGGTATCACTTCCATACAAAAGTCCTAATTGTTTATCACTTCCGTGATTAATTGTCACAAAGCAATAAAAACACATGCATAAATGACAAAATAGCCTCGATAAACAAATATCTAAATAAACAACAAGGGGAAAACGACGGACATCTAATTCACATTATCCTTACCAACCGGTTACGACTCGTTACGTAGCCGTCGGCATCAGTAAAATATTGTTTTCGAATATACTGAACGGAAATGTTAAGTGTCTAAAACGCTACGTTCCGGACAGTGTGAGTTGTTCATATTTAAAACCATTTAAATTATATTTTTCGGAAACTAAACGCTATGTGCTGGAAACGCAACGTGCATGATAATATGCTACGACCTTAACTCTCATATAAACACAATATTTAACTTAAACGTGTCACATGAAAACAGATTCAGAGCCTTGTTAAAAATATTAAGATAAGATAATACGACAGATAAGTATGATATCACCCTGTCTTAGGTCCATAAATATTTCATACATAATAAAATAGAAATTGTCGAAATTCAAAAATAAATGTTGTCTAATATAAATAAATACATCGTGATGGAATAAATTTGTCTTACTCTATTTAAATTAGTTTTAATTTATTACATTCTATATTAAATAAATATCAAAAACTTTAAAGAAATAAATGATAATGATAACTTAATTCATCAACACCTACTTTAAAGTAACATGCCCCACTTTTCTTTAAAGTGGAACTAAAGTGAAAAACCAAATACATTTTACGACATATCTAAAAATATGCGCCAAGTTTAAGATTTATGATTCGCCTCATAACTCTCGCACACCAACTCGGGAGAGATTTATTATTTTCATCGGCGACTAAAGGTATAAAGTTTAAAGATGGGGATGCCAGGAATTGTTTTAGATCGGGAATCTCCATCCCGCAACCTCGAGGGCTCCTTTACTACTTCCGTAATAAGGAAAAATGTTGGTGATGTAATAGGGGTTCAAAAATTGTTGGCATAGTTTTGTGAGCTATGGATATTGTAAAGAGATTTGGTAAATATGGAATGGGGAACTGCTTATTAAGGAATAGTTTAAACGGTATTTTATTTTTGTACTATACTCTTCAGCAATTTGGCAAGCTCGTTGGTTTTCATACGAACCAAATTGCATTTATTTGAATCTTTCTTTTGGTCATAATTGAGATATTTTAATTAGTTTATAGTATACGGTGCAACATGTATAATATATACAGGAGAATTATTTGTCAGATATGTATTTAACCCTTCATCACTCGCACCTGAAAAATTACGCCATCACTCGCGTGTTAGATTTTATCTAACATATGGGTATAGATCAAATAAATAAGTCATTAGTACTTATTGGTTAAGTTTATTGGCTATTAACTCACAAAAAACGATAAACATATACTTTTTTTAAAACAAAACTGCAAAAAAACTACTAATTAAACTAAAAAAAATATACACATTACCCTAGAATAAAACAAATAAGGGGATTTATTCCACAAAAAATGTACGCATTACGCATAAAATTAGATTTCTTCCTCTTCTAGGCAGTGGTGGCAAGTAAAATTTGTTAAACCAGTGTGTTCTTTACATATCGGCAACTTACAGTTAGTACAATAATGTTGGGTAAATCTGTTCTTCCTTACAGTGCAAAAAGAACATCTTGGTTTTATAGTTGGAGTTGCCCCTTGAGAAACTGATGGCTTTTCTGCGGTCATATTTTGCATCCTGAGTCTCAACTGAAAAGTCAGATTTGGGATATTGGAACGTCGTTGAAGATTATTATTATTATTATTATTATTATTATTATTATACATAAGCGGGGACAGAGGAACTAAGTCCCTATTATGCCCAAAAACAAAGAAATTCCATTAATAACCTACTAGTAAAAAAACAAAAATTACAAATAAAGGAAATAATATTACAATTTTTGGTTTAAATGAGAAACAATATTTTAACTATAATGTAAAACGGTCAAGTCTGTTTTTGAACGAATTGGTAGAGGGAGCAGAGACAATGTTATCGTTAAGGTTATTCCAGCACTCTTTCTTTCTTTCTTTCTCCCCTTCCTTTTACCCCAACAGGGTGTCGGATTTGGGCTAGCTATTTTAATTTCCATTTACCCACCTCTTCCATTCTTTTCTGTTTCCTGCCATTATTTTCAATTCCTCGAGTGATTTTTGTTTAAGTTTTCCCGCCTCTACTACTTGCTGTATCCATTTTTTTCTTGGTCTGCCTCTTTTTCTTTTTCCGATGTTTTTTGCTTCATAAATTTTTCTTGTTATTCTATTGGATTGCATCCTCATCAGATGCCCATACCAGTTCATTTGTCTCTTTGCTATTTTGTTCATTATCGGTTCCTGGTTGGCCATTCTCCTAATAGTCTCGTTGCTTAATCTATCCCATTTTGTCTTTCCAACTATCCTTCTTAAATGTCTCATCTCCATTGCGTTTATCCTGCTCTTATGTTTTTCCAGAATTGTCCAGTTTTCACTTGCATAGAGCACAGTCGGTATCACTATTGTGTTATATATTTTTATTCTTGTTTCTCGTGCAAGTTCTCTTTTTCCCATTATTGGGGCTAACGCATAATATAACTTGTTTGATTTCTTTGCTCTATTTGTTATTTCCCAGTCTATTTTTCCATCATTAGTTATTATACTTCCCAGGTATTCGTAAGTTGTTACTATTTCCAATTCTGAGTTTTTACATTTTATCTTTATTTGATTATCTTCCTTATCTCCTTTGCCGCTGATTATCATTATCTTACTTTTTTCCTCGTTTATCTCCATTTTAAGTTCTTCTATTTGTTCTACCCATATATCCATTAGTTTCTGCATTTTATTCTCGGAATCTGCTATTAGTACTATGTCGTCTGCATACATTAAGGACTCTATTGTTACCGGTTGTAATCTGCGGTAACCTATTATTGTCTGTAGTTGATTAGTTCTGACTCTAGTGTTTCTTATCAATTCGTTCATTACTATTATGAATAGCAAAGGGCTGAGACTATCTCCTTGTTTAATACCTCTCTTCCAATTAAATGCTTCCGATCTTTCCCCTGTTATTTGTACCCTTCCTTTTACCTCTTTGTAAGTACTTTCTATAATTTTTATCAATGCATTAGGTACGTTAATTTTGCTCAAGCATTTCCCTATAATATGTCTTTCTATCGTGTCAAATGCTGCTCTTAGGTCTATGAATGCTAATACTAGTTTTTTTCCCGTATCTATGCTTCTTTCTATTAGGTTTCTAATGATATATATGTTGTCATTTGTCTGTCTTCCCGGTCTAAATGCCATTTGTTCTTCTCCCAATACCATTTCTACTTCTTGTCTCACTCTCTTCTCTATTATTTTCGTATATATTTTAAAGCACACCGATGACGAGCATATTGCCCTATAGTTGTCGCAGTTTACATGTTCTCCTTTTTTGTATATTGGCACGATGATATTGTTCTGCCAGTCTTTAGGGATTGTTTGTTTTTCCCACGCCTCTTTATATATTTTCCATAGCCAGTTTATTCCTTCTTCTCCCATGTATTTTAACATTTCCGGTTCAATTTCATCATCTCCACCTGCCTTGCCTATTTTTATATTTGATAATCCTTCTATTACTTCTTCTCTACTTATTTGCTCTGGCTTTGTGTTTTCTTCGCCTTCATTGATTATATTGTCTTTCTTTATCACTTCGGTATCAAATTTTTTCTCATAATATTCTTTCCATACCCTAGCTATTTGTTCTGGGCTTATTTGTATTTGGTTTGAAGTATCTCTTACTGCGTTTATTTCCTTTCGTTTTTCCTGCCTTATGTGTCGTATTGTCGTCCAAAAGTTTCTATTATTTGTTATATATTCTTCCTGAAGTTCTTCTCCAAATTCTTTCCATGTTTTTGTTTTTGCTTGTGTGACTGTCTTTTTTGCCAATCGTCTCTGCCTATAGTATTTTTCTTTATCTTCTTCTAATCCCGTTTCGAGGTATTTTTTCCATGCTATTTTCTTCTTTTTTATTTCTGTCTTCACTTCTTTATTCCACTACCTTGTCCTTTTTAACTGTTTATTATATTTTTTGATTCCACACACTTCAGTTGCTGTTGTCTTTAATACTTCACTGTATGTATTCCATCTTTCTTCCATTGTCCATGATTCTTTTTGGCGCTCTATTTGTCTCAGTCTTTTGTTAGTTTCCTCCGTGTAAAATTCTCGCACACTTTTTATCTTTAGTTTGTTTACATTTACTTTCTTGTACTCTTTTCTTTCCACTTCTCCCATTCCAGCACTCAAAAACTCTATTTGGTAAAAAGTTCTGCCTTGATCTTGTAGAAAAATTTTCTTTCTTCAGTTTGAACTGATGACCTCTGAGGCGTTCATCTTGATTAATGTTAAACATTTCATCGAGATTTCCAAAATTGAATTTTAGTATTTTAAAAGTTGTAAGTCTCCACGTTGTCGGCGAAGTTCAAAAGAAGTTAGGTTAGTCATACTAAGTCTTTCTGCATAAGAAGGTCTTCTCGGTCTCAAAGAAATTCGAGTGGCTTTTCTTTGGACGTTTTCCAACATATTCTTGTCTCGAACCAGATCAGGATACCATGTTGGTCCAGCGTATTCAAGTATGGGTCTTACGTACAGAGTGTAAAGTTTACAGAATGATTGCATTGAAACTCTCGAAAAACACCTCCTAATAAGATATAGTCTGGAGTTCGCACGTTTACAAATTGAGGTAATATGGTCGGACCAAGTTAGGCTGCTGTTTATGATAACACCAAAAGATCGTTATACGAAAACATAGAATCTAATGGCTGCCCGTTAACAAAGTACGGCACAATAAACACGGTGGGTTATTTTTACCAATTTAAAGCACTACACATTTTTCCGAGTTTAAGGGTAGTAACCACTGGGAACACCAAGTTAAAATAGAGTCCAAGTCCATTTGGAGGGTTAGCTGGTTTTTGATTGGATTGGCATATATTTTTGTGTCATCAGCGTAGAACGATATTTTACTTGAGACATAATAAGGAACATCGCTGGTGTAAACCGTAAACAGCAGAGGTCCAAGGACGGAACCCTGAGGCACTCCACTTTCCACTAACCTATCCTGTGAGAAAGATTCGCCAACTCTAACTTTGTAATATCGATCTGTCAGAAAATCATTTATCCAATGAAGTAAAGTACCGCGAACTCCGAAATGTCCTAGCTTATGTAGAAGTCTGCGCTTTGGTACACGGTCAAAGGCTTTATAGAAATCTAGATAAACAACGTCGACCGGCTGCGAACTGTTAAGGGATGACGTCCAGTCGTTAACACAATATAAGAAATTGGTTAGAGTAGAGCGACCAGAGACAAATCCATGTTGTTGTGTTGGAATAACATGTTCCTGGAGAAGAAATTTGGTCATCTCCTCAGAGATAATGGCTTCCATAACTTTGGCAACTACTGGTAGCAAGCTAATTGAACGATAATTGTTGGGGTCGAGTTTGTTCCCTTTTTTAAAAATAGGGGTAACGGAAGCTAATTTCCAACTAGGGAGTAAGGAGTTCTGGATGAAAGAAGTTTACATAATTAACGATAAGGTAATTGCAAGCATGTCTGCGCACCTTTTTAACAGTTTTGGTGTTAAATCATCTAAACCGGGTGAGGCGTCTGTGCAAAGTTTAATTAAGTGTTGTTTGACATGATCCACTGTGAATTCAACTTGCTGTAAGGATGCGCCGACACGATTACAGTTAATAGCAGGTAGATAACCATCAATTGATTCTTTAGTAAAAACCTGTGAAAATGCTAAAGAGAGAGTTTTGGAAGATTCTTTGTCAGAAGAGGATAAAGTCTGGTTGGATTTTTGAAGTAGAGGAACGGAAACTTTAGACGTCATAGAGGAACGTATGTATTTGTAGACTATTTTAATGTTACCGCTTTCGATAACATTTGCTTCAAAATTTTGTCTTAGGGTTTTTAGAGCTGTTTTTAAGTTATTTGAAAATCTGCGGTGGCTTTGGAAATCACTAAAAAGCCCGGTGTGTTTAAATTTTCGCCATAGATGTCGTTTTTAATTAATTTGTTTAATTGCTGTTCGATTTATCCAGGGTTTAAGGTTGTTTTTATAACACTTACGGAAAGTGGTATTTGTAGAAATTATATTGTGGACTTTATCGAGAACTGCAGTCCACATTAATGAGGGGTCGGTTAAGTTTGCAAAAAATAAATGCCAGTCGATTTGAGAGAGTTTAATGTCCACTTCAGAAAAGTCGGTAGTAGCATATGTTACAATATTATTTTTGCGGGGTAATATTTGATTGAACTGAATGTGAGCCGTTATAACTGCATGATCTGACTTTCCTATAGGAGAACTGACTTCGAGAGATGAAATCAGCTGTTCGTCATTAATAAGCACTAGATCTAAAGTAGAAGGTTGGTTATTATTGATAAATCTAGTAGGTTCTGTAATGAGTTGTGTCAGGTTTGAATTTACTATACAGCTTTTAAATAAATTATGAGCGTTTTCGGCGTCAGATAATGAAGTTATTGGCCAGGTGATCTCTGGGAAGTTAAAATCTCCAGTAATAATAAGATTATCAAGAGTGAAGAAAACATTATCGTGTGCAAGTAGTGTAATGGGTGGACGATATATACATACTAAATTAAGGCAAAAATAATTTTTAGTAACAGATAAGTGAATTGGATCTATTCCATTAATATCTATTAGCTTAATGTTAATTTTAAAAGTATTGGTAATAATATTAGATAAGTAAATGCATACACCGCCACCCACACGATTTTCTCTATCTTTACGATATATTGTATATCCATTTATATTAACAGAGGAGTCAGGAATTGTGGGTTTAAGCCAGGATTCGGCAATACAAGTAATGTCCGGTTTAAGAAGTTGTACTGTGCATACAAATTCGTCAAACTTAGCGGTAAGTGAATCTAAATTAGTATATAGAAATAGCCGGTCATTAAATTTGTCAGTAGAAAAATTATAAACAAAATTTTGTGATTCTGGGAGTGCCATTGATGTATTTAATAGTTAAATCATGTTCACCGTTATTTTTGCGAGTTTCTAGCTCACTTCGGAGTTCTTTTAAACGTACGTGTTGGATGGGCGTCTTGTCGTCAATTATTGATGTTTTGAAATTTGAATTTTTCCGTGGCTTTGTTCTCCAGAAGTTTGGCTTTATTTCTTAGAATATCTTTAACGTGTTATTTCGAACCCATTACTACCTTTATCATTTGGGGAAATCGTTAGTTAGATTTGCCGACTCTGTAGAAGGTGATTTGCTTTTCCTGGCAGTCAACAGTATCCAAAACAAGCTTAACCTTATTCGCGTCGTCATCTTTTCTGCATTGTGCATCCCTAGAGGAAGATTCTGTTACGCCTCTAATCAGAATATTTTTAGCACGTGTTATGCGATCTACAGCTTCGTTAGCAATATTATCCGTGAATTCGGTAGACTTAAATAAATCAATCTGACTGAGCTTATTGTTTAACACAGTTATTTTATTATCAAAATTTCCATTTTAAAATCTAGCAGAAGATCTTTTATTTCTGAAATATTAGAAATATTGGAGCTACATGAGTTACACAGTATACTCAGTCCACGAATTTTTTGTCGGGTGACGCGATCCTCCGAAGAAAGATCGGTGCATGTGATATGTATTTGTCGCTTACATCCATCGCACTGGAGTTTGCGGTCAGCTGTCGCTATGGTTTTCGAGCAGTTTGAACAAAAAGAGGTGGACGGCATGGTCCGGTTTTTCGTGTATGTAATTAGTATTTGGTTTTATATTAATAAATTGTGGAATGGTACTCACAGTAATTATTCGCTGTAACTGCACTTTTTACACAAAATTTTTACAAAAACTACTGACTATTGATATATAGAATAATCATGCAAAATGTCTTTGCGAAATAATTATTTTCTACAGAGTAATCGTGAAAATCAATACGAGCACAAAATTTGACGTGTGTCGTCAACCAACTGGCAGGTATCAATGTGACATGTGAATGTGAATGTGAGATGGGACATTAAAAGTTTCTTGCCAAGCTCCGCAATGTAGTTTCTTCGAGATGTTACAATATTAGTGTTATTGTTCTAAATGATTTGGCTGTTTATAGTTGAAATATTAAGTAGGCTGCAAAAAACAGTAAACGGCCAGCGATTGCTAAATCAAGTCACCGAGTTTTGTGCCTACATTTTATTAACAACATCCACTCCGCCTTTTGTGAGGTTGTAATCAGTAATAATCTTTAGCTTTATGGTATGCTCTTTGGTATTTTCATCAATTAAACCAGCGCTCTGTAGTGTTCAAAGTAGTAGTACATTCCTTTTTTTTGGGACATATGATAGAAGTACACACTTGTTTCCATCGTTACCATATGTAAATATGCTACTACATAAGGGTCTCCCTTTTACGTTTGTCAACTTAGGGGGAATTTGTTGTTTGTTTTTACGCAAAGTAGTACCCATCGTTTTCAAGCAATGATCGTTCAATAAAGAGTTGGCGAAGGGTACAGAGGAAAAGTAATTAATCGTAGTTACATTTTGACTGGTTCCACTTGTGGGTCGTATAAGTCTTTTTACTACACTAGATGCATCGTTGGGTAGTTGATATGGTCCTTCAGGTTGTTTGCCGGGGTAAATTTCGAGATTTTGTGTGAAAAATGTTTTAGTTTCCACCAAGGCATAAATCTTGATTCCGTATTTCGCTGGCTTATTGGCTATATACTGCCTAAATTTGCATCGACCACGGAACGCTTCCAACATTTCATCTATGGCCACATAGAATCCAGAAGTGTATGCAGATTAACAGTTAGTGACAAACATTTCATATATTTATCGAAGGGGTGCAAGATTATTAACTACCGAATTTTCTTGCCCCTTAGTGGTCTTCAAATCTTACAGCTTGAATTATTTGGTGAAATCTTTTCATGGACATAGTAGCTGCAAAAATATATGGAGCTGTATCATCTAATTTCCAGAGTTCATCAGTATTTAAATGTTGCGCTCTCTTTACCCCAGCAAGGAAAAAAAGTCCGATAAATACTTGAATTTCCTCAGAGTCAACAGCAGGTCAATCCCTAGGGCGAGTATAAAACACTCTGATTATATCCAGTTTTTGATTTGTATATTTTACAATATTATTGATTATAGCATCCGAGAACAACAATTCTTAGCATTCTAATAAATATGGTTTTGGCGCCTTTTGCTTTTGCTTTTACCCCAGGTAAGTTCGTAACAATTTTACAAACTTTGGTCTTAACATTGGGAGTGTGTTTCTTATGTTTCAACCATGGTGTTTTATCTTTGCCATAAAATCTTGGATAACCATTATCTTGGCCGCTTTCTTCTATGGCATCGTCAGGATCACTAGGTAGATCTTGTGTGGACTGCTCAGAATCTATATTGTGGATACTGTGTTCAGAACGAACATCACTTATCCGAATCTAGTGGTTTCACGTCGCTGTATATCTCTTCATACCATTTTAGTAACTGGTTTTCCATTTTCTTGTCCGTATTTACCTGCAATAAACCAAAATAGCGCTTATAATAACGGATGTTCAACAATCTATAAGTATTTCACTAAAAATTTTACCTTTTATGAAAATATTATAACTTTTCTTAAGTAATTTCTCTAAACATCAACACACGCCAACACTCGAGTAGTTAGATTTTTTCTAACGCTCCAACGAACGCGATCGCTCGCGTGTTAAGGTCGGTACACATATACGAGCCAAACGGTATGCATACGGTATGCGAACGCTATATTCGTTAATGTGTACGGCAGAAAAAACCGCTTGCGTACTGTTTCATCGTGACTCGTCGCGAACCAAATTGTTGCGGTTTATTCCACCATTAAAGGAAGCTCGTCTTTCAGTTTGGACGGCGCTTACTAGACGCAGCGAACATTTTTATTGTCTCATCAAATCGACATTGTGTGAATGACGTGTTCCTTCCTAGAGAGACGTGACAAAACAGTAAACTGATTATTGTACATATTTTTATTTTTGTTAAACAAGCAAAAACAGAAACATAAATCAGTACCCAAATTATAAATAAAATGAATCATTTCGCACATGCGTGTTCGTTGTTGGTTTGTCGCTTTCCATGGATCGAGATAAGTATGTGATCAGTACGATGTAGAATATTTTTCAAGGATCTGTACGCGTACGGTACGTATACCGTTTGGCTCGCATATGTGTACCCACCTTTAGATTAGAACTAACAACAACTGAACAACTGCTGCCGGCTATAAGATAACAGGTACTCCCACTATTATTTAACATAGTCTTATACGAGTCTTCATAGGAGTATTTGTGGTTGCAGAACCCAATATTTCGAAAATTATGGCGAAATATTTAAAAATGTTAGATTTTTTCTAACGGTGCGAGTGATGGAGGGTTAAAAAAAATATTAAAAAGGTATTATAGCTGTATTAGTCTATAAAACCTTTGTACATAAAATTCGCAACAGTTCAGTATTTATTAAGCTTATCTGTCCTAAACAATGACACATCGATATCTCTCTGATTATAGAATAGAATAGAATAGAATAGAATTTATTTAGTCAATATACAAAAAGAGTTTTGTTTTTGACAAGTCAAAAAAAATAGTGACAATTTAAATACATACATTAAATTTTTGCGAATTTAAACATAACAAACAGATATTTAATATTAACAATTTAATAAACGACAAACACACTAAATAAAAATATAAAAACATGAAATATCGTCATAATAGGCAAATACCCTGACCAAACTAGTACTATTGTGTAAAAGCTGTACTGAATAGAAACAATGTTTCAAAAAGTGAGATTTGATTTTAATCTTAAACGATAACAAGTGAAGACTTTTTACTTCATCTGACAAAAAGTAATATAAACCAACAAACCAACCATCAGTCAAATTTTTTATGCTCTTTGTCAACCTAAAACGTTGTGGTCTAATAGCTTATCTAGATCTTGTATCGTGATTATGCAAGTTGGAGTTTATGTTAAACTTATATACATATATATATATATATATATATATATATATATATATATATATATTGTCGACGACAGTCCGCCACTGCAGCCCAGCCAGCCAGCTAGTCGGTACAGACGACAGATGACAGAATGAAATTCCATCACCAGCCGTTGAGAAGCATAGAACTATTTGTTATTGTTTTCATATTTTTGTGCAAATTCATAAATAAATGCAGTATTTTAGACTATTAATTAATTTCAATGAATACAGTCCACTACAACAATAAACATTGGTCCATTCAACCCGATATTTGTGATAAAATCAGTGCTAAAAGTGATTCACAGTTAACGGTCAAGTGAAAGAACACGTGGGATTGCCGAACAATATACAGCCAAAAATACCGGTGAGTTCCCATCTGATTCCTATACCTATTTATACTGTTTTTGTTTGTGTAAGTTGCATAAAACTATTTACAATCTATATATCTATTTAAATTCAATTCGAATCTATTTGATTAATAAACAATGTCGGACGAACACTTAAAAAGATTAATTAGAAAACGTGCTGGTCATAAAGCTTCATTTACAATTTTCTCCAAATTTCTAGAGTCTATTAAATGCAAATTAGAATTACATGATGTTGAAAAAATCGAACTAAGCGACAGAATAAATAAACTAGAAAATACATTTTTAGAAATTAAAATTATCCAATCAGAAATAGAAGAATTGGCAGACGATCCCGAACCACACTTTGTGATAAGGGAAGAACTTGAAAACAATTTTTATTCACTATCGGCTAATGCCAAAGCATTGTTAAATAAATTCATTTCAGATATTGATGATAAAAAGTCGGTGACAAGCGAGCATACAAACAATAACACTTCTATTTCTGACGGGGCTTATCGTTTACAAGGTGTAAAACTGCCAACAATACAAATTCCAAAGTTCGACGGCACATACGAATTTTGGCTAGAATTTCGAGACACTTTTGAGTCACTCATTCATACAAATGATAGTATTACAAATATTCAGAAGTATCATTATCTTCGGGCATTATTACAAGGAAATGCTGCCGCAGTCATAAAACCTATCGAATTTTCCGCAAACGGGTACAATTTGGCATGGGACTCTGTATGTGATCGATACAATAATAAAAAACTCTTAATACACAATCATATTAAAGCTTTATTTTCATTGGAATCTATTCACAAAGAATCTTTTGTAAAATTTCGTAAATTAGTAGATGATTTTTCAAAACATTTAAAGTCACTTCAACAATTAAATCAGCCGTGTGAACAATGGGATGCCTTACTTATATTCATTATAACATCAAAACTAGACGAAACTGGGACGAGAATGGGAAAAGCATATTGCTACTCAAACGGAACTACCAACTTTATCCGATCTAAAAGGATTTTTAAAATCAAGAGCAGATTTTCTAGAGGCAATTGAAATGAACATTGAAACAAAAAATAAAAGTAAGGAGAACAGGACGACTAGGGGATTCTTAGCAACAAAAACAAACTATACATGCGTCTCTTGTCAAGGCGACCATAGCATTTACACTTGCGAAACATTTTTAAATTATCCAATAAACGAAAGGTGGAATTTTATTAGATCAAAATCATTGTGTACAAACTGCTTGCGATCGGGTCACTCCAATAAACAGTGCAAACTCGGGCCATGTCGCAAGTGCAAAGCACGTCACAACTCACTTTAACACAATAATACAAATGATAGGAGCATCATTATAAGCCAAAATAATTCGGGCACGTTCAATAGAAATTCGAATATATCCAATAGCAGTATTAATACAAATCCATCACAAAGTACAAGTGAGCCAATAAATCCAGTAACAAGTAACAATACATTTTGTGGTAACAGCATGCTTTCTTGTTCTGATACAGGCTATGTTTTTCTCTCAACAGCAATCTTAAGTGTTAAAGATATGAATGGTAAAATGCAAAGGGCTCGTGCACTATTGGATTGCGGGTCTCACTCTTCATTTATCACAACAAACATGTGTAACAAACTAGGAATCAAACCACAAGATGTCAGCTTAAATCTTTTGGGCATAGGCAACAAACTATCAACTATTACAGGTCAATGTCAGTTAGAGATTTGCACATCTAATAATAAATTTGTAAAAATAATCAACTGTTTTGTATTGACAAAAATAACAAATATTCTTCCTCATACAAACATTGATGTAAGCGCTATAAACATTCCTAATACAATTCGGTTAGCAGATCCTAATTTTGGCAATGCTGGATCTATTGACATTCTTATCGGCGCAGATATTTTTTGGCATTTGATTTGTAAAGGTCGCATATCTTTAGATCAAGGTCCTATTTTAACAGAAACAATATTTGGGTGGATAATTTCTGGCCCGCTGGGATCGGTTCCCCACAATACAATATCTTGCAATCTTAGCACAAATCTGGAACTAACTAAACTTCTTTAGCAATTTTGGGAAGTAGAGGAATTGCCAAATATTCCTCATCTATCTGAAGAAGAGCAATTGTGCGAGGACAATTTTCAAAAAACTACTACACGTGATCCAAATGGTAGATTCATAGTTATGATGCCATTAAAACAATATCCGCATGTGTTGGGTGATTCAAGGATACAAGCTGAAAGAAGATTTCATCATCTAGAAAAAAGATTAGCACAAAACAATCCTCTTCGCGAACAATATATACAATTCATGCGCGAATATCAGGAGCTAAACCACATGTCGTTAGCAGATATCTCTGAAAACTCTACTGTCGACTACTACATGCCACATCATGGTGTCCTAAAGGAGGACAGTCTTACAACAAAACTTCGTGTCGTGTTTGACGCATCTTCACCAACAAGCAACGGGTTATCATTAAACAATATTCAATGCGTCGGACCCAGTATACAACAAGATCTATTCTCAATTCTCATCCGATTCAGAAAACACAAATTCATCATAAGCTCAGACGTAACCAAAATGTACAGGCAGGTGTTAATTCATCCCAGCCAACGCAGTCTTCAAAAAATAGTCTAGAGGGAAAGTCCTTCAGATCCATTACAACATTTTGCTTTAAATACGGTTACTTATGGCCAAGCATCAGCTAGTTTTCTTGCTATCCGATGCCTTTTCGAGTTAGCTAACGAATGCCAATTGTCGCAACCAGAAATCGCGAAGATATTACGTCAGGATTTCTACGTAGATGACTTGTTAACCGGTGCGGATACTATTACTGAAGCTTCGAACATTTGCCGTGAAGTCTCACGTATTTTACTTACAGGTTGTTTTCCACTCAGAAAATAGATTTCAAATGACCCAAGAGTTTTAGAAAGGGTAAATAATCAAGATGATTCCTTTGGAATTCTAAACCTCTCTAAAGATGGAGTCACAAAAACTTTAGGACTTATTTGGTCATCCCAACGTGATTCACTATTATACAATGTACAATATAACAATTACAAGGAAACTTGTACCAAAAGAGATGTTCTTTCTTTAATTGCAAGAATATACGATCCACTAGGCTTAGTAGGTCCTTGTATCATACTTGCGAAGATTCTAATGCAAAGGCTATGGACTGAACAACTGAATTGGGATGAAAAATTAAGCGGTTCATCACTAAATACTTGGAATAGATTGAAAAATGATCTTGCCAATCTGAAACAATTAAGTATACCACGTCATGCAGTGTGCAATAATGCTAAAGATATAGAAATACACGGTTTTTCGGACGCATCACAACAAGCCTACGGTGCTTGTATCTATTTAAGAAGTACTGATGACAAGGGAAATATCTCGGTTAAAATTCTATGTGCTAAATCAAAGGTTGCCCCTATCAAAACTCTAAGCATTCCACGCCTAGAGCTTTGCGCAGCTGTATTACTTTCACGTCTTTTAACTAAGGTAATTGAATCCATTAATATAGACCTCAATAAATGTTATTTATGGTCAGATTCCAATATAACCCTTGCTTGGATCAATACTTCTCCTAACAATCTTCAAACCTTCGTAGCTAACAGAGTCTCCGAAATTCAGGTCTTAACAAAGTCCTATACATGGAAGTATGTACCCACACAAGATAATCCTGCAGACCATCTATCAAGGGGATTATCTCCTTCTCAAATACTAAATTCTTCACTATGGTTGGACGGTCCGTCATGGTTGTCTTTAAGGGAAGAATTTTGGCCCCTTTTAAATCCAAAGGTAGACATTCTACCCGAAATAAAATCTCAAACTATTCTCAATTTTGTTTCCTATTCTCAGCAAGAACAATGGTTTCCATTCAAGGCCTTTTCACAATATTCGCGTTTACTGCGCGCATTTGCATACATCCTTAGATTTAAAAATAATTTATTAACACCCAAAATTCTTAGAGAGTGTGGCTCTCTAACATTAACCAATATTAATGACGCTCGTCGTTATTTATTGAAGATCATTCAACTACACTCTTTTCGCGAAGAGTATGATCAGTTGTCAAAACAAAAAAGCGTTAGTTCCAACAGCAAGCTCTTCTCTTTAAACCCATTTATTGACTAGGATGGTTTAATACGTGTTGGTGGTCGCTTGGCTAACTCGGATTTTCTACATGACAAAAAACATCCCATTGTCTTGGATTCAAAACATCATTTCACGATATTATTTTTCCGTCATGAACACCTGCGTCTATATCATGCAGGCCCTCAGCTGCTTCTATCTAATATTCGGGAGACATATTGGCCTATATCAGGCAGAAACCTATCTAGGTTGACTGTTAAACAATGTACTACTTGTTTACGATTTAATCCTAAACCTATACAACCAATCATGGGTGATTTACTACGTGACCGATTACTATACACATTTCCCTTTGCCATCACTGGTATTGACTACGCCGGTCCGTTTTTGTATAAAAATAAGGGCAGAGGTGCCAAATTAAATAAATGCTATATTTCATTATTCATATGTTTTGCTACAAAGGCGATTCATCTTGAGCTCGTAACCGATTTGAGCACTCAAACATTCATGCTTGCCTTGCGCCGCTTTATCGCTCGTAGAGGAAAGCCAGCCAAATTGTACTCAGATAATGGTAGAAACTTCGTAGGTGCCATGTCTGAACTTAAAAGATTTTTAAAAATTAACAATGCACACATACAAGATTCATGTACACATGAGGGTATTGAATGGCATTTAATTCCGCCATATTCTCCACATTTCGGGGGACTCTGGGAATCCGGAGTAAAATCTTGTAAATTTCACTTAAAACGTTCACTTAAAAATACAAATCTTACATTTGAGGAGTTTGCAACAATACTATCACAAATAGAAGCAGTACTTAACTCCAGACCTTTGTGTCCTATTAGTCCTGATCCTAATGATTTAACACCACTTTGTCCCGCTAATTTCCTTATCGGTAGAATGCCAACGCTAGCTCCAGAACCAGATCTACTCCAAGAGATTCCACAACGACTCAATAGATTTCAACGCATCCAACAAATTTTCCAAAGTTTCTGGAAGAGATGGTCTTCCGAATACGTCGTCGAGCTACAGAGACGTTCTAAGTGGCAAATATCCAAGGGAGAATTAGTAGAAGGAACTTTAGTCCTTATCAAAGATGACTGTCTGCCACCAGCAAAGTGGAAACTAGGCAGAATAACTCACATACATGACGGATCGCAGAATACCGCTAGAGTTGCAAAAATAAAGACTCAAGAAGGTATCATCACGAGGTAATTCTCCAAAATATGTCCTCTCCTTCCATTAAATTGAAAGATTCAGGATCTTTCAAGGCCGGGAGTATGTCGACGACAACCCATTTTGTATTTGAACGGTCCGCCACTGCAGCCCAGCCAGCCAGCTAGTCGGTACAGACGACAGATGACAGAATGACATTCCATCACCAGCCGTTGAGAAGCATAGAACTATTTGTTATTGTTTTCATATTTTTGTGCAAATTCATAAATAAATGCAGTATTTTAGACTATTAATTAATTTCAATGAATACAGTCCACTACAACAATAAACATATATATATATATATATATATATATATATATATATATATATAGATCTAGCGGTTAATGTGGGCCCCGTACTAAAACGGTATTATACTAACTCCAGGAGAATATACACCGTGTATATTATTATCTGGGTAGCGCTTTATGTAGACTCCGACCAACACGTAGGATTAAATGAACTCCGTAATAGGGCAAAACACTTTTGGGATCCGTATGTATTCTTCCCCGTACACAACTAAACTCCTCCGATGTTGCCAATAATTTGATTAGTCGTAGATTTTTAAATTTTATAGCAGGTACGTTTTGGAACTTGAAATTTATTTAAATATCAATCAATTTATTCATTCTGAAATTTCACAAATACTTGGTTAATGTAGTTAAATATTTTATGGTGGTAATTTATATTACTTGCTTTAATTATTTTTAAACTTAAGTTAGTGTCTGTTATAAGCTTGGAAAAGGCAATTTTTATGTATTAGTATTTTTTTAATGCATTGACACTGAAAAATTTATTATATAAATGTACGTTCCGATGTTTCGATTGCTACGTTTTATGATGTACAATATTTGTTTCATAAAGTAGTAAAATTTAAATTATAATAATTTGTAAATCAATCTTAAAATTACAATTTTTTACTGTCTAATTTCAATATTTCAATTTTTAAATGTAGGGAATTCAATATCTTACTATAATACTTTAGTATGTAACTTGTAACAGATACTAAAATAATAAGTAGGCATAACACCTAATTTCGCTTTAACTATAAATGTATCGTATAACATAACGTAGCAATCAGTAGTGAATCATTACTCAGATAAAATATTTCGGTGACTTTATGGTAATTTGATTATAGCCAACATATCTATTACAATTATTACATATAATATGTTCGGTTGTTTTAAAAAATACTTTGTCGCTTGTAAATTTTGTATCTTTCGTGATCAGGCATACGAGTATTTTATTTTTAATTTAGAAGTAAATGTATATATAATATTGTTTTTTCTGTCACTTATTTTAAATATGGTTCACTTATATTCTTCTTGCTTATTTATTTTTATTCGTAATACTTATAACGTACGTAATAACGTACCCGTTGTTGCAAAAAGCAACAACGGGTACGAAAGATATCAGGTATCAGGGGTGGTATTTGTCAATCTAAATGCCGCCTACGACACATTAAATTAGAGGACATTTCTCCAAAAACTGTATGACAAACTGTAAACATCGTTTTATCCGCGTATATCTACAGAACAGAAGATTTTTCGTATCATTCAATGGTAATATGGAGAACGCAGACAAACGGTCTCGCTTGGCGTAGCGTAATGGCACCTACACTGTATTACATTTACACAAATGATCAACAGATACCAGTAGATACTAGGATTTTCATGTAGACCATACATTGCACAACCAAAAACTTTTGTTGCTGGAGTGGAGAAAAATCTAATAGATGCCTTAAATATAATAAAAATGAACTACGATTTAATTTTAAGCCAAACCCCGAAAATCTTAGGAACGCTCCTTCAATTTTCTCAACACAGGCGCTTTCACAAAACTGAACATCCAATAGTGTGATGAAATCCTTGAACTCTGAATTTCCTATAAATACCTTGTAGATAGTTTATATCCCACGTTGTCAATCACAGAATCTTGTTTAAAACTAAAAGGCAAACTAAGGACCAGAAATAGTATGCTCCGCAAGCTTGTCAGCACGTCAGCAAAAATGGGGCGCACATCCTTTCACCCTTAAAACGTAAATGCTTGCACTTTTCTTCTTGCTTAACTGTCTTTTTCCTTTTATTCCGATATACTCTGTACGAGTACTAGAAACCAATTCGTTAAGGATTTTTGCTTAGTTGAGGAGATATGTTGTGGAATGCAATTTTTAGATTCCCCATGTCTCTAATAACAGTTTTATCAACGTCTGTTTTTCCTTGCAATTCTTAGAAGGCACAGATTAAAGCAAAATACTGAATTTGGTTTCAAAAATTAGTTTACGTTTTTTAACCAAGTTTGACATCTTGGCGTCTATGCATGTGTCCGATCTACCTTAAGCGATTTATTTTCCTAAACAATATATTTATAAGAGCTTTCTTTATTTAGTATGTGTTCTTATTCTATACGGATTTGTAGCAATATGATAATGAGGTTAAAAAAGTTTTCTTATTATTTTTCTTTCAAATATTCGGAGTTCTTCCTTATTTGTTTTAGTCATTGTCCATGATTCGCATTCATGTATTAAAATAGGTCTTAAGTGAATTATGCTCTGTATTGAATTGCTTTCTTCTGTTGATTCGCTTGTATTTGGTTTTTATTTTGTTGATTTTAAGTAAAACATTTTTCGTGCTCTCTTCACTTTGTTGAAGATGTCGTTTGCGGAGAGAGTTTCTTATAAGATCAATATCATTAGCAGATGCTAGGACTGCTTTGTACCTTGAGCCATTAATGAATTGCATTTTGAATAGACGTTATTTCTATTTTGGTAAGCTCTTCATTAAATTTTTGAATATTTGAATCGAGAATCTGTATTTTATTCAACTGTTTTATAACACAGAGTTTCTTGGCGCCTATCTTCATCTCTGTTTTTTTTTGTTTAGCGTATCATTATTTTTCTTCCTATGCCGTCCCCATTAACGGAGGTTGGCGACCACATTTCTAAAAGTATCTCTGTCTTTTGCAACGTGGAATAATTCGTCTACAGTCATCTTTGTCCAGTCACGAATATTTCGCAGCCATGACTTCCTCTTTCTACCTATTCCCTTTTTGCCATCGACTCTACCCTGCATGATGGTCTGCAGAAGACTTTATATTCCTTAGTATGTGTTCCAGGTATGCAGTCCTGCGTACTTTTATTGTTCTCAACAATTTTTTGTCTCGACCCATCCTTCTCAGCACTTCCTCATTGGTGACCCTGGCAGTCCATGGAATTCTCAACATTCTCCGGTATATCTAAAATTCAAAGGCTTGAAGCTTCCTAACTATTTGCGCTTTTACCGTCCATATTTCTACTCCGTACAATAGTTGAGACCAGACGTAACATTCAACAAACCTCAGTCTCAGCGCAGTATTAAGATTTTTGTCACAGAACAATTGCTTGAATTTTAAGAACACTGCCCTTGCCATTTCTATTCGTACCCTGATTTCTTAGTCTGAATCTAATTCTTTGTTGATGTAAGCTCCCAGATATTTATATTTTTACTCCCGCATCATTATTAAAAGAATTTTGCTGAATGTCGATCTAGGGAATCCGGTGGTATGTACATGATGTTTCCTTAACCAACGTTCGAAAATTTGTCTTACTGTAAAGTCATGAGGATTTTACTAGGAAATATAGTGCTGTTTAATAATAATAAAGTTCAAGCAACAATTCCTATATGCACTAACTTGGTACTGATATCTCTGCTCCCCGATACCAGGTAGCAGTCCCGAAAACATTATAACTGCTACACTCATGCTTTCTATTATCCAACGATTAGCCAGTCCAGAACTATACGCCTTATTATGGTACTGATATTGCTGCTGTCCCTCATAAGTAAATATAATATGCAAGAAAGGTTTTGGCAATTTAATAGGATTTTGTATGTTAGAATATTATTTCTCCGAGAAAGTGAAAAATATCTATTTGCTATCCGGATTTAATTCATAGATTAAATATTAGAATGCTACAAAATAATGCTATTAGCAGCAAAAAACGGTCTGATAGTAAGTAATGAGAAAACTAAATAAATTTCTTTAACATACAAGAGAGAGGACGTAGGGTAGGGCATAACGTAACAATAAACCCATATAATTTTGAAAGATTGCAGCGTTTTAGGTATCGTAGATAACGCTGTCACATAAGAAATAAAATGGAATATTCAGGTAGCTAACTGATGTAAATATAACCCACATAACACTTTTAAATCCAGAAGTCTAATACAAATCCCTAAAATCAGGATATATAAAACAGTGATTAAACCAGTGCTATTGACTTAAATGTGACGAGAAAGCTGACAAAACAATGTAAGTAAAACTTAGGTATTAATTAGATCAGGATTACTAGAAAAGCCATCAGAATTATTTTCCAACTTACAAAGGTCCGAATACTAACCAATACCGAACCGGAACTAATGCCAAGGTCTAACAGATATATAAAGATAGCAACGTCATACAAGAGACTAAATCTCAATGCCAAAGTTACGCTGGCTACATCCAAAGGCTTTCTAATAACTGCATTGCCAAGTTAAACTGGGAGAATGCCCCGAGAGAAAAAATGCCCTTAGGACGTCCACGAATCAACAGGGGAGGTAATATATGGTCAGATTTAGGAATAATGGAACTACCTACCGACCCATCATATTTATCAACACATGCCTGTACAACCAACTGCTATCCAACCTACAATCAATACTTATCTGTTGGGAACTATCAAATCCATTACATGTAGTCAAACGAAGTAGGCTTAAAAAAAGTTATCTTAGGAAAGGCACTAAAGAAATATTGATACATATTTTTAAAACGTTATTTACGTGGCTAAGTTTTCAATAGGAATGAGGAGACAAAAAGCAGAAAAGCCAATAGAACCTTGTTGCGTTCTGACTATACTATGACGATAACCTTTACAATATAAACAATACTTGAGGCAACTGTTTGTCTCAATTTTGTCATTCAGAATAATTATGTCTGTATTTTTTAATTTGCTAATTTCCATAGATTCTAATTTCCATAGAATCCAAATATATTTTAAGGCCTTTATTTTAAATATACTTTTTTAGTAATGAAAATACGTAGATAGAACCTGGAATATACATTTAACCTTTAATCTCTGGGATAAATCCATCTCCTAAACAATGGCGCCGATATATTTAGTTAAAATTCTGTGCACTTATTTTAACCGTTTATGTCCTTATCATTCATATATGAGTTGTGACCGATATTACAAACTCATTTACTTTTCACAAAGAGACTTCATATTAACTATACTTATTACTATACAAATCTGATTCGAAATATCGTCGAAAAGTAACAGTGTGTAAAATTATTTTTAATGAAAAGTTAATTAGCCATTTCTTATGGGGTTCAAAAGAAAAGCCTTTACGAAAATTTGAGTACAAATAAGAATACCGTAATCAGTTGTCCCTGGGTAATGAATAAATAATTAATCGGCTAATCAGAATCACCCGGTCAATATGATTTTTGTCAAATCGGTCCTTTTTAGGATCAATTATTCTAATAATGTCTATAAATATTAAGGGCATATCTAAAGATAAAGACACTTTACTTTACTTAACCTTATCAGACATATGCGCTTAGCACAAATGTGACGCATTTCTAGTGCAGAAAATACATAGAAGGCAAAAAATAGTGTATTTGGTATTAAGCTGATCGCTGAAAATCACATAATAAATGTAAAAGTGCTATCTCTGCCGGCAAAGAAGCAAAGAAAAACTTAAAATGAGAGAGGACAAAACCAGTCAGCTGAAGGAACCTTTTAACGATGTTGAGCTTGGATCCAGTATCTACGTATATAATGAAGAATAGTACGGCACTGACTGAAGATCTGAGCACAAAGCTTATTATAAAATTTGGAACAAAAATATAACAGTTACTGATATCCAAAGTCTTCAGACAAACAAAGCAAAGACAAAGTTGTTGCCTTGCTTAAACCTGGCAAAAACTCCAACGACCACAAAAGCTATCGGTCAATATATTTATTTTGTCAGCTTTACAAAATACTTCTCAAGAGGTAAAACAGAAGAAAAACTCAAATTAAAAGACAAAAGTTGCTATAGACAGGAAAGATCATGTACGTCACCAATACTAAATCTTGCCCAACACAGCAAAGATGGGTACAAAAGATATTAGGTATGAGGAGTGGTATTTGTCAATCTAAGCAGCAATTTGCAGTTTTCATTCAACATCTAAGTTACGTTATGCCCTACTCTACGTCCTCTCTCTTGTATGTTAAAGAAATTTATTTAGTCATCTGGGAAAAATTTCTCAAACGATATTAATATTAAAAGGGACTTTAAAGAGCCAAAGCACGCTAAACCGTAAGGTGACTAAACCACACAAAATGGTTATTTGAGAAAAATTATAGCTCGTTCCAGAAAGAATTGTAAATATAACATTAATGTAATTTAAGAAGAAACGCTGAAGAAAAAAAACAGTAGCGGTTAGCCTAAATAAAGAAAGATAAAAAGATGTAATTTAATGTTTTGAAAAAATCTGATCCGAAGACTATTTGAAAAACATTTCATAGTATAGACATCGAGCGCGGCGATGCCTTTGCCGTCTGGCGGCCTATATCGGAAACTTTTACTACCATTTGACTATTTGTGTACGATTTTGTGTATGGTTAAGTGGCACAACACAAAAAGTGTTTTTATTTTCTCTTTTGTTCAACAATTAAAATGTATTACTATACTTCTAGATGTTCCAATACAATAAAGGATAATAAACATAAAGCACAGGGTACAAAATTTTATTATTTTCTATGTGCTAGTTATTATAAACACATAAGCTATACTACAATCAAAAACTATGACCACTATGAAAAAATACGGTAGACTATAACTACATTTGTGCTTTAGCACTATAGTAAGAAGAAGATAAAAATCTAAATTCCCTCATAATTATATTAACGAGAAGTTAAAAAAACTTTTGTTCGTTATCAGTAATAGAAAGCGCATTTCAGAATATATTATGAAAAATGTTGTTGATATTACAATATCAGATGATAGGAATACAAAAATAAAAAACAACTTACCTTTTCAAAACAATAATGAATCACTTCATTTTATCACGAAAAATTTAAAAATTGCAATGTAATTGAACCCATTTTGTGAGCTATAGTTACATTGATACTTATGTGGCAATTAGCTGTAAAGTCATTAGTCTTTTCCGTCGTATCATATTTTCCTAATATTTTTTGTAGGCAAGCGGTTTAGTTTGTGTAATATAATATCCCCAATTCGTCTCATAATATTTAGTTTTCAAAACAGCTGTTAATAATTCGTTCACATTTTTTAGAGCTCTTTGCAGTACATTTGAAAATAAGTCGACAGTAAGATACTTTACTTGTAGATTACTCCTTGTTAAATTAGTTTATTAGGTAAGCCTAGTTCTGCCATGGTATTTCATAGTTTTATTCTTATGATTATATCAGTGTTTGTTTAAAATCTATAAATAACTAGTTTAATGTTTTTTTTTGTATTCCCAACATTTCTCATTAACTGCCTAATAGTGAATAATTGATCAACGATTTATTAGTTTTTCTAATTCCACACTAATAGTCTCCTATTTGATAGTTCACCTATTCACTCAATCGTTCCAGGTGTATTAGAAAAAATACTGTATATCCTAATAATTAATAGGTATATAGCTTATATATAGCTTATATCGCTATAGTTTGTGCAGTACATTTTATTATCCCTTTTGTGTATGGTATGCTGTTCAGCAAGTTGGTACTTGCTCTTACTTCTAAATTGACAGATCAGCTGTTTAACTGCCTGTACTGAACTTTCTTCTTCATTTTGCAAATGTATATAAAAATTAATAAAACTCTGACATACTGTTAATTAAAATATTGGATACCCTATACTATTCAATCAACGGAAATACTAAGATCACAAGAATCTATCTCTATCTAATTAGCCTTTTTCGGTCCATCTTTGGACATAGGCCTTCCCAATCCTTTTCCATTCTTCTCTGTCTGTCGGTATAGTCATCTACCTAGAGCCCACGTGCTTCTTGATATCATCTGCCCATCTCATTTGGGGCCTTCCTCTGCTTCGTTTATATTCCCACGGTCTCCAACTTATAAGAATTTTGTTTCATCGGTCTTCTTTTTGTCTTATATTGTGACCGGCAAATCTCCATTTCAATTTTGCAACTTCTTATCTAACATCCCTCACTTTTGTTTTCTCTCTTATCCACTCGTTTCCCTTTTTATCCATTAGTCTTATGTGCAATATTTGTCTTTCCATTGCTATTTGGGTTTTTATGGTTATGTCCATGTTTACTTTTGTAAATGTCCACGTTTGGGAACCATAAGTTAGAACAGGGAGTACGCATTGATTGTATACTTTGGTCTTAAGATGCTGTGGATATCTTTTGTTTTTAAGAATGTAGCTTAGTTTGCCAAATGCCTCCCATGGCAGTCTAACTCGTCTTTTTATCTCTGCTGTTTGGTTTTCTTTGTTACGTTTTATAGTTTGACCCAGATATATATAATCCTGAACTTGTTCTACTTCATCTTGTCCGATCCTCATTGTGATGTTTTCATCTGTATTTGTTATAATTTTGGTCTTGCTGTAATTCATAGTAAGGCCTATCTTTCCAGCTTCTACGTCCAGTTCTTTCATCATTTCAAATAATTATTCTCATTTATCTGTTATCAATGCGATGTCATCAGCGTATATTAGATGGTTCAAGCGTTGTCCATAAATTTTTATACCTTTTTCTTCCCATTCTGATCTTTTAAAAATATCTTCCAGAGCCTGATTGAAAAGTTTCGGTGATATTGTGTCACCCTGTCTCACGCCTCTATTTATTTGTATTGATTTTGTTTATTCATATACTTTAATTGTTGTTTTGGCTTCCTTATATATATTGGCTATTAGTTCCGTATATCTGTGGTCAATTCATTTTCTTATTCATTTTTCATTATTCATTTGCTCGTTCTATAAGTATTTTCATACTTAGTAAATGGTCACTTGTGCTGAATCCCTTTCTAAAACCAGCTTGTTCTTTTGACTGGTATCCGTCGAATTTTGTCGTCAATCTATTGGTTAAAATTTTTGTTAGGAGTTTATACATTACATTGAGGAGTGTTATAGGACGGTAGTTTTTTATATCTGCTTTATCCCCTTTCTTGTGTAGGATAATGGTTACGGATTCCTTCCAGTTGTTTGGGATTCTTTTTTCTTTTAATATCTTGTTAAAAACGGAATGTAGATTGTTAATTACCACTTTTCCACCATATTTCAGTATATCTGCAGTTATTCCATCTTTTACTGGCGATTTGTTGTTTTTCATTTCTTTCAATGCCTTCTTTATTTCTGATTTGCTTATTTCTGGCTGTAGCTCTGAGTTGACATTTTTTACTTTAGCCTTAAGTTGGTTTTTAATTGTTTCTGGTGGTTCCTTTTTTGTTTTATATAGTTCTGAGTAGAAATGGTGGATAATATTTATAATGTCATCTTTAACGTTTGTTTCTAGTCCGTCATCATTTTTTTTTTGTTTATTTCACACTTACCTAATTTCGGTCTTAAGCATTTCATATTTTTGTTGTTTTGTATTACTTTTTCTATTTTTATTTCTTGTTCTTTTCTCTTATTTTTTCTTATTATTCTGCTTATTGTTTTATTGATTTCTACATATTCTATAGCTTCCTTCTTTTATCCATAAGCTTCTTTGTTTCTGTTGATATATAATTGTTCTTTTTTAGATCCTTTTTTGCTATTTCTTTTCCTGATGTAATCATCGTTGCTGTAAGTATGTTGGCTATTTCATCTATATCTTTGTCATCACTGTCTAATTTTTAAGTAAGTTGTTCTTTTAATAGGTCTTTGTATATCTCTTTATATTGCCCTAGTTTGTTTCTATCTACTAGATCCTAGTTTTTAATTATTTTTCTTTTCATTTCATAGTTATCGTCAACACTAATTTTTGCTCTGACCATCCAGTGATCGCTACCTGTTGTGAATCTGTTAAGAACTGTTACATCTTTAATGATATATCGTTCCGTGGACAGTATGTAGTCGATCTCATTTTTTGTGGATCCATTAGGGCTGACCCATGTCCACTTTCGTTGGGGCTTCTTTTTGTAAAAGGAGTTCATTGCGTATAGATGCTTTTCTTCTAGGTAGTTCATCAAAGTAGCACCTCTATCATTTCTCTGACCATAGCCGAAATCTCCTATTTTAGTTTCTTCATTGTTTAGTTTTCTACCCAGTTTGGCATTGAAATCTCCAATTACTAGTATAAGACGATTTTTATGTTCTTCCATAGTCTTTGATATATCTTCATAAAATAGTTCGATATCTTCCGTCATCATAAGCTGTCGTGGGGGCATATACCTAGATAATTTTAATTAATGTTCTTCTTATTTTAAGTATGACATAGGCTGTATTCGGGTTTCTTCTTTTCGTCGAGTTTCTGATAGGCCTATGATATCTCATTTTATGGTTGTTAATTCTTCTTTCAGTTCATGTACTTATTCATCCGTAGACATCGATCTAATATTGTATGTCCCTATTGACAGGTTGACGGATTTTTTTGATTTATGTTGTGTTCGTCTTAGTGGGTTTTTGTTTATATCTATCAAAAGCGAATTATTGCGTCTCCCAGATACAGCGAGGCAGACCTTTGAGGTGTGGGATAATATTATGGGTTATTTCTGGTTTCGTCATAATTTACACTGAAATTACTAACAAGAGAGTGCTCTTACTTCCACATGTTCAAATTGATATATAGTACCAACAGATGCTAGTTATATACCATCAGTACTAATAAAATGGAAACTATCAAATTAATGTCAATTTCATTGAATAATCAAAACAATCGAAAATATAAAATATACCGAAACAACACAATAAAAGTAAAAGTAGAAGAAGAACTAACCGACCCTATTAAAGCTGGTAATGGGATAAGACAGGGAGATTTCCTGAGTCCTCTATTGTTCAACCGGATTATGGATGAAATAATAAAAAGTAAGAAATAAAAGAGGATACCAAATGGGAGAAAAAAAAATTAAAATAATCTGCTATGCAGACGACGCAGTACTATTCTTTCAAAGTAAAGATGATCTACAACGTATGCTACACCAATTTCATATAACCGCCAGAAAATTTAACATGTTAATTTCCTCAAAAGAGACAAAATGCATGGTTACAACAGCAAGTTTACTAATATGTTAATTGGAGCTGGAAGATCAGATAATAGAACAAGTGATGAAGTTTAAATATCTAGGTATCACATTATCTAGCTACGGAAAGCTCGAAACTTAAGTGGAAGATCCACTGAATAGAGCAAACAGAGCCGCAGGCTGCCTAAATGAAACAATATGAAGAAATAAAAATATCGGGAAAGAAACCAAAGGCAGAATTTACAAAATTTACAATAATGACATACGCAGCAGAAACAAGACCTGACATAAACAGGACAAAAAGGATGTTAGAAACAACAGAGATATAAACACTTAGAAAAATTGATGGTAAGACACTATGGGACAGAGCTAGAAGTACAGATATACGATGTAGATGCAAGGTGAAGAACATCAAGAACTGGTTAAGAAATAGAAGAGTAGAATGGAACGATCATATAAGCCAAATGACAACAAATAGAGTAGTAGACACGGCAAGAGACGGTTACCCAATAGGAAGACGATCAGTAGGAAGACCACGAAAACCATGGAACGGCAACTTACTGGAGGCACATTGAAAAACAGACAGAGTCATGGCTATATAAAAAGAAGAAGAAGAAGAAGAAGAAGAAGAAGTAGAAAAAGATACACAGGATAAACATTAAAATAGCTGCAAGAAAGAGAAAGTGAATCAGTCATATTAATGTAGAATAGCAGAGGACAGAATGTTTAGAGAAAATAATGAATCAGTCATATTAATTTAGAATAGCAGAGGACAAAGTATTTGTCATAGCCTTGGACAAGTGTCCAATTGAAAAAAGACCACAGGTCGTTCAAAAAAGACGGAACTCTAGAAAGAAAATAGAATAGATTTAAAAAAAAAGCATAAACGTGTCTTTTCCTACTCTTTTAATATTGAAAATACGCAAATAGAACCTTGAATTAAAATGTAACCTTTGATATCTGTGATAAACCCATCACCTGAACAATGGCGCCGATGTATGAAGTTAAAATTTTTTACACCTATTTTAACTGTTTTTATTTTTTTATTATCTATATATGAGTTGCGAACGATATCACAAACTTATTTATTTTCCACAAACAGGCTCTTTAATACCTTAAATTATTACTATACAAATCTGATTCGAAATATCGTCAAAAAGTAATACACGGCATGTAAAATTTAAATTTTCAATAAAAAGTAAAATATTAGGCATAACTTATGGGGTTCAAAGAACGAGCCTTTACGAAAATTTAAGTACTAAGAAAACCACCACAATCGGGTATACCCAGGGTAATGATTAAATAATTAATCGGCTAATTCTTCAGTCACCCCTTTAATATGATTTTGTCAAATTGGTCCTTTTTAGGACCAACTACTCTAATAACATAATGTTTATAACTGTTAAGGGTATATCTAGAGATCAAGAAATTTTACTTTACTTAAACTTATCAGACATATGCGCTAAACACGAATCTGACTTATTTCTAGTGCAGGAAACACATATAGGGCCTAACGTAGGGTATTTGGAATAAAGCTTATCGCTGAAAACCACATTATAGATATAGACATGCTATCTCTGTCGGAAAAAAAGCAAAGAATAACTCAAAGTAAGAAAGGACAAAACCAGTCAGCTTTCAGAGAAACGTTCAACGATGTTGAGCTTGGATCCACCATCTACATATTTAATGAAAAATAATACAACTACCGACATTGAGGATCTGAGCACAAAGCTTATTACGAAATCTGGACCAAAAACACCACAATGGCTTATCCGGATGATGAACAACTGTATTCAAATTATGGAAACACCCAAAATCTAGAGACAAGCCAAAGTTGTTACCTTGCTTAAACCTGGCAAAAACTCCAACGACCACAAAAACTATCGGCCAATATTTTTATTTTGTCAGCTATTTAAAATACTTTTGCACAAAATCGTTAATATGATTTCACCGATATTTGAAGAAAAGCTCAAATTAAAAGACAAAAGTGGCTATAGATAGGGAAGATCAGGTACATTACAAATGCTAAATCTTACCCAACACATCAAAGACGGGTACGAAAAATATCGGGTATCAGGGGTGGTATTTTTCAATCCAAATGCCGCTTACGACACCTTAAATTACAAAATATTTCTCGAAAAACTATACGATATCCCCTTAGATAACAAACTTACTTATATTATTTGCGTATGCCTACACAAGAGAATATTTTTTGTATCACTCAATGTTAAGAATAGCAGATAAAGAACGGTCTCGCTTGGGGTAGCATAAAGGCACCTACACTGTATAACATTTACACAAACAAACGATCCATACCGGTAGATACTAGGACTTCTATTATATAGACGAGACACCTATTATTGCACAATAAAAATAAACTATGAATCAATTTTCAGCCAAAACCCCTGAAAAACTCGTAGGTGCTCCTTCAATTTCCTCGACATAGACGTTTTCACAAAACTGAACATCCAATCTTGTCATAAAATCATTGAACTGTAGACTTCCTATAAATTCCTTGAAAATAGTTTGTATTACACCGGGTCAGTCACAGATTATTGTTTAAAACTAAAAGGTAAATTGAGGACCAGAAATAATATTCTTCGCAAGCTTTTTAGCTAAAAATGAGGCGCACGTCCTTCCGCCCTTAAAACATAGACGCTTGTACTATATGCTTCTGCTGCCGAATATACCTTGTTAGACAAATTAACCATTCTTTCTATTAATGTTAACACAAAAATATCTATTGTAGCACTTAACCATATTTATTTTGAGATAACCTTGTATCAAGATATCATATGTAGTACACAAATAAGACCAGAACTAAAATATTAAAAAAGCTTTATACAATATATCGCAGAAGATTGGATAAAATAAAAGTAGTTTTTATTATTCAGATGCTTACATAAAATGTACAAAGACATACTCACGTAAACAAAATATATTACGAAATTTCTTGAACTAATTGAACTAATAAAATTATATTAAATAAAAAAACAACATCTTTAAAAATACAGAAAAAATAAAATTTTCGATGCAAGCGAACATTCCATTCAATAATAAGCCCAAATCCTTTTGTATCTACATACCTGTTTTTTAAAGAACCAGTTACATTTTAGTACTTAGTTATACCAGGTAATATAATATCCTCTGTTACACAGTGTAATGCGTATGACATTCCACTGTCTACAAATAGTAGATAAAAATAAGGAGCCCATATAAACCGTTCAGGGTATATGTTGAAAACATACGGTATAATCGCACAGTTGCCAAACTCTCAGAGCTTACTTAAACCGATAAACGTATGGTTCAAATATACAATGAAGAAGATCTGAACGACCCCTATAATATATACACGTGAACTAAGCGATATACATTTATGATACAGGGGTATTTACGGGCTCCAAAAAATTTTTATAAATTATTAAACTCTACATGTTGATGAATCGACTGAACCAATATTACGGAATTGTCAAGTGAGCTCCGTATATCGGTATCCACTTGACCACGGAGCTCAATTGAACCTGAATTTTAACATGGGCGGAGTTCACTTAATGCCGTAGATATATATATATATATATATATATATATATATATATATATATATATATATAATTATATAGAGTAAAGGTAGTGACATAATATCTAAATTCAGAAATAAAGGTTTACAGTGTGCCCTATACTCTGCTCTTGCAAGTATCCTTACTACTCTTTTTTATAGTTTAAAAATTCGATATGCCCAAGAAGAATTACCCCAAATAGTTATTTCGTACTGTAAATGGCTATGAAACAGTGCAAAGTAGCACATTTTAAGGGTACTTTTAGGAATCATATAAACTAAGTTGCGGATTAAAAATATACTTGTAGCAAGTCTAGAACTTAAGTAACCTGTATGAGCACTCCAATCTAAACTATCATCTAGAAAGATTCCTAATAGTTAAACACTATTTCTTGAAATATACCTCCAATCAAAACTAAATATCACATTCCGATTTTTCTCTTCATTTAGTTTCAGCCCATTATGTACAAACCAGTTTTTTGCTTTCTGAGTATCACTGTCTATTTTAATTTTTAAATTATGCTGATTTTTGAGAGTTGTATCATCTGCGAAGCAAACACATTTTATAGAAAAAGTAAAGTGAAATAAATCGTTCAGATAAATAAGAAACAAAGTAAGTCCTAATATCGAACCTTGAGGAACCCCATACTCAACATTGTTAAACTCAGAATAGCTGTTATTAGAAAAACTGCCTGTTTTCTATTTGTTAGGTATGATTTAAATAGATTAAGTGTTTTAACTAATACCGTATTTTATGCATTTTTTCCAACAGGAATTCATGCGAAACACAGTCGAAAGCTTTGGATAAGTCACACAATGTCAGACACAAAATAACCTTCCTCCAAGCCATCAACTATATCTCTCACAATTTTCAGTATAGCTAGTGTAGTGCTACACTTTTTTCTAAAGCCATATTGATTACAGTGAAGTATTTTGTGTTCAATACAATCAAACGAACATTTAGAATACTCTCAAAAATTTTGTCGAAAATGGGACTGATTGAGAAGGGACCATAATTTCCAATTTCATCAAAGCCCCCTTTTTGAACACTGGTAGCATTTTTGTTACTTTTAATACATCTAGGAAAATCACTTCAGTAAGACAATTATTATAAAGTGTAATTAATTTGTCAATAATTATGTCAATTGTTTTCACAATTATTTTGACGTGACAACGTCTTAAATTAGGTTGTGGCTCGGAGTCACTCATGAAAAAGTGCCCGCTCACGTCTGTTACGATAAGACACCGAACGAGAGAGAGGCCCGCCGGACCGGCGAATGCCTTGGCAATGGCCTTGGTTTGGCAACGAAAACCGTTTACTGCAAGTCAGACACTGAAACCTAACCTTTTGCGTGAAAAAACGGCCCCAGTACGTTCTACTAAAACTCTTTCGATTAGAGATACATTCAAATGTGTTTTCAGTGACGTAATGTGTGACATAATTATACGCGAAACTAATCGAAAAGCTAATAGCGTTTGTGAAAAGTATAATGTTGAAAACCCCGACAAACCTCGAAATGTTTTGAGGTCACTCACAACAGAAGAATTTAATGCATACTTAAATATTCTTATTACAGCAGGAGTACGGCATTCAAAGTCAGAGCACTCGAAAGATTTATGGAAAACAGACTCTCATCCTTTGTACCGAGCAAGTATGGGCATAAATCGCTTTTGGAGCATCAGCAGATTCTTACGGTTTGACAATGACAAGACACGTGCAGAACGTTTGCAAAATGATAAAGCTGCAGCTATTACAGATATATTCCATCTTCTCAATGATAATTTACGTCGTAACTATGTACCGTCGGATTCTCTTACTGTGGATGAACAGTTATTTCCTTTTAGAGGTAGGACACGTTTCACGCAATATATGCCAGAAAAACCTGCCAAGTATGGCATCAAGGTTTGGGTTTGTGACGCCAATAATTCGTATCCACTTACTGGACAAATTTATACCTAAAAAAATTTGACTGGACGTGAAACTAATCAAGGTGAACGCGTAGTAAAAGATTTGTGTTACCGATACAAAAATTCTGGACGAAACATAATAATGGATATGTTTTTCCCAACTCTTCCACTAGCCCGTCTCCGGTTGTCTTGGAATTTATCATTAGTTGGTACTTTAAAAAGAAACAAACCATATATTCCACAAGAAATGCTGCCTTCGCCAGAGCGTGAGCCTGAATCGTCATTACACGGATTCAGTGCAGATCTGAACCTGAAATAATTCAGTTCTATAATACAACTAAAGGAGGCGTAGACAACATGGACAAAATGGTTTCTCATTATTCCACTAAACGCAGAACTTTGCGTTGGCCAGTAGCCTTCTTTTACAATATCCTAGACGTAGCTTGCCTAGCAACCTATATAATTTATACAGAGAATAATCCACAGAGTTCTACTGAAACCAGTAAGCGTAGAATTTTTCTACAAGACTTAGGGAAACAACTAGTGATGCCTACAATTTCTGCTAGATCTAAAGTACCAAATGTATACCGAAATTTTTCATCAAGGTCAGGAATTGAGTGTATGTTAGGAAACCCTCTACCTACAGATTCAAGTAATATTGCAGACTCATTACCACTTCGAGATTCCACAGGACGCCTCAAAATTGTTGGAAACTGCTACATTTGTATGTCTTTAGCGAAAAAGCGGCTAAGAAAGACACGAAAATCATGTAATGTTTGTAATCGTCCACTATGTAACGAACACTCAGTCAATATTAGTAAGTGTGGACAATGTGTTTAAAATGTAACTTTTATTTACGTTTCCATATCACTTTTATTATAAAAAAAACTAGACAGAGCTTCATAATTTACTAAACATTAGTGTTACCCGGGTGCCACGGGTGTGGACGTAATGGTGTAAAAACTTTGACAGGTAATTTTAATATATCATATGCATTTTTTTCTTTGGTTTTTATTACAAATCTCTTCGTTCTAAATAATTTTAGGAACAACAAGAAGCTCGAATAAAAATATTTATACTATCGTCAATGATTCAGATAAAACAATTACCAAGGATACCCAGGTACCTGGGTATAGACACAAAGGTTAAGCTTTTTATACTCACACTCACTATATTCCTTTGTAACATCAACAATTATCTTGAATGTGGAAAGATTTTCTTGCATAACATTTAGTTCATCATCACACCAAGAAATGGGAGCTTTACTATGAGTTGGTGAATTTTTTATTGGAAAATAACTTTAGTTAGTTAACTCAGTCAACTTTACATACATTTCGGTAATAAATTAAGCTAATTCTGTTGCTGTTTTGAGAGAAACAACTGAAGCCCAGTCAACGTTATTTAACGACTGTTTTAAGATCAGGATGCCATTACTTGTTATATGTCTTCTGTATGTATTAGCAGTATGATTTTTTTCAGATTTTATTTTTAAGTAGAGGAATTAAGCAAGATTAAGAAATACATGGGTCCACAATTCCACAACCAACTATTTCACTGCTTATGTTTGTTAAGATGTTATTTAAACAAGTTGCTGATCTAGTTGTAATTCTAGTAAATCCATTATAATTATGGTTAAGCCAAAAGTAGAAATTAGATCACGGAAACTGTTTAATTCATTCGAAGCTTCTTTGAACACAATGTTAAAATCTACAATTATTATTATTTCTAATAAATTAGCAGAGCAAAACACCAATAACTTTTCAAATAGGTCTAGAAAAACTTTAAAATTCCTATGTGTGGTTCTATACACTGTTACTAAAATAGTTTTAATATCTATTATTTCTAATGCACAAAAGTCACCCTGCTGATCTATTTTATTTAATAAACTTTGTGTTTACATGAAAAATATTAACTATACTTATTTGGTCAGAGTTTGCTAAATATCTTTGTTTAATATAAAATGCTACAGAGTTATTCGAAATAACACTTTCACTTTCACTTCTGTTTTTTCCGGTTAATGTATCTGGTTTGTCTAGAAGATTTTTCGACGGAATGTTTTCTGCAAAAAAAATATTTACTCACCTCTATGCCCTTCGACCACGTCTGTGGTTGAAAAAGAATGTCCTTTAATTGTGCATCTGCCGTAATTCTGAAGGAATTGGATCCACTTACCTTGTTCGCGTACAAAGTGCACGAGGACTCATATCCGGGGAACTTTGTTTGTAGATATGTTTTTAAATTTTTCTGTACTATAAGATTGTTTATACTTTGCTGAATAAATCCACAATTTTGTCTTTTGATGCTAGCTCCTTACTATCGCTGTTATGATCAACAACTTTTACATCCGACCAAGGAGGTTAGACTGTGATATCATTTATTTTCAAACTTTGTTGTACCTACGTTAATGCGCTGGAGAATTTGTAATTTGTAATTTTTTTTATTTTCAAATGTCTCTTGTATATTTTTGATTTTATTTCCATCATTTTTAGAGACGGAATTTTAGGATGACCGGCAACGCCGCTTTGTTTGTTTGTATTTGGCATATGTTTAACCTCCAAATTTGCTGGGTTTTGTAGCAAATTTAAAATACATATAATCCTGATTACTAATCGTTCGTTCAAGTTCTCTGATAATACGTTTTGAAACGTCTAATTGAATGTTTGACTTACTGCGTAGTCATGGTCAGCTACAAAATTGTCAGGTATTCCAGTAGTTAAGTCAAGGAACTTGGTATTTTCATCACTTTTCACATACTATGCAACTTCCTGAGAAGAAACGCACTTTCTTCTTAATTATTATCTTAATTCAATCACTTTTATTTTCTTGACTTCTTCAACTGCTGCCATCTTGCCACACACAGTGATAAGTGCCTTGAACTGGTAAGATAACGCAAAAGATAGAAAACATAATACGTGGAATAAAAAGAGATTAAACTAGTAGAGATAGAAAATTATCGATAGAAACCTATAATTTACAATACATTACATTAGGACTATCGATAGTTTCCCACCTTTAGACGTTAATTTCTGAGATACTTCGATTCAGTCATAATAATTATTGGTATAGCGTCGAACGATATATTTTTGTTAATTTTGCCTAAAGTAAAAACTGTGGATTAAATTTTGGATTAAAAAATTACCACTAATTAAACCTGTTTTTGCTTACCAATGTTTTATTGCCTTCAATCAGTTTCAACTTTATACTACAGATAGTCCTAATGTAATGTGATGTAAATTATAGGTTTCTATCGATAATTTTCCACCTCAACTAGTTTTATCTTTTTTTATTTCAAAACGTATTATTTTTTTTATCTTTTCCGTTATTTTGCCGGTTCTTAAGGCACTTATCCCTGTATATGACCACACTCTTATTTGTTACTTATATAATTTTATTGTGATTTTTTTTTAATTTTTTTTACAATTAATTATTTAAAATTAACAATTAAAAATTGAAAATAATACAATCAGTTTTGACTATAATTTTTTGATCATAATATTCTCTATAATTTTAAATTAATACACATAGTCTTCACTGCAATCATATTTGTTTGTTGTAATATGAACATTTTATAAAGATTATTTAGTAAGTTTATTACAATTGTTTTAACCCAAAAATTGTAAACAAAATAATTCTTTATGAAACATGACTAGTGAGTTATTGTCAGCTTCACATTCTTATGTTGTATTATTTATGGAATCTTTAGAGTTTGAAAATGGTGTTAAAGAAATAAAACTCAAAAAAAAACTTTACATTGAATGCTGTTATCCATCGTTAATAATACTTATTTTGATATTTGCTGATTTATGAATAATTTGACTGGCGCGTTTAAGTCGTTAGGATGGGTATATCTTGTTTCAGTCAGCTAAAGCAAGCAGTTGGTTCAGTTTAGATAGGGATAGCTAAATGGCATATAATAAGAACTCCATTCCCAGAGGAAATATTAATTTAATATAACTAAGTAAGTTTACGTAGTAATAATATAGTTTTAAAGTGTAAAAGATTACTGAAACAATGAAAGAGCTCAATGAATCATTTATCTCCATATATACTTAATTTTGCGAACCCACGAAGTTATATTGACTGAACCTCTTTGCACTGCATATAATAGTGCACCAAATAATAGAAAAGTCGATAATTTCTCACAAATATAAAGGATCCATAATAATAATTAAATATAAAAATATGATAGATCAATTCATGTAAATATTGTTACTTACTTACGCCATATTATTGTAACAAGTTTCTGATCTATTATATTTATCCTAGCATATTTTTGTGTTCCATCTGAAATTTTAAACAGTTTCTTTTGTAAATTTATTTCTCTCAAGATGCATCCCTATTTACCTACATGATAAATTTTCATATATTTTTTGTATATTTTTGTACATTTTATCTGAAACTATAAAGTTAACTTTATTGCTTCTCTACATCGGCTTTATGGACTAAAAATAAATCAGATATTCGTATTTACCAATCGCTCATCGGTCACATTTACGATTTGGGCGATGACGTGATAAACCTCTTATATTACTTGGGAATACAGAATTGAATGCATAAAGACCCTTCGGATTTGGCACAAACGTCCATATGCTGTTGAATCGGAATAAAGGGCAATATATTCGTGAGTTGGAATACACGGATAAATGGTTGAGGTTGTATGAAATATCGAAGTGACTGGAGTCCCCATAAATTCAGGTACACTCTAAAAACTTCACCAAAGAAAACATTGAGCAGTCAATAATAAAAAATAATATTAGGTTGAATTGTTTGACATTGCCAATGACCTTTAAAAGAAATCCTGTCTCCACGTGCTCCGATGTGGAAGAAAATTTACAAATCTCGAGCAAGCTGGGAAAAAATAGACGGAGTCGGATAGATTTATTTTTTCTAACCTAACCTAACATAACCTTCTTCTTCTTCTTGTGCCACTCCTATCGGAGATTGGAAATCATCAAGGCTATCCTGACCTTGTTTACAGCTGACCTAAAGATTTCATTAGTGGTACAGCCAAACTACTCTCTCGAATTACGCAATCATGACATTCTTCTACGGTCTGGATTCCATTTTCCTTCTATTTTCCTTGCATTATATTTTGAAGTAATGCGTATTTATGTCCTCTCATCAGATGATCCAAATATTCGAGTTTTCTTCGTTTGATCGTTGCAAAATTTCTGGGTCTTTTCCTATCCTTTGCATTACTTCAAAGTTTGTGACTCTTTCAACCCAACTTATTTTCAGCATTCGACGGTAGCACCACATCTCAACATAACCTAACCCAATCTAATTAAACCATAGACAATATATTACAAGACAGGCTGATCGTTGCAATACCAGTCCGTTCCCCCAGTCCGATAGAGAAAACTTACGGAAAGCAGTCCTTGCATCTCTTTCTTATGGTCCGGGTTCATCGGCCACGTGACATTATAATTGGTCATTAAGCTCACGTGATCGATAAAATATCTAAATTAAACAAATAGAAAACAACCATTTCTAAGAAATTAAACAAAGACTAAATAAAAAATAAATGTTTGAGATGTGCAAAGTAGATACATGAATGAACGGAAATAGTCAAGCTTCGCTGCTGTCTTCGGAAATACCATCCTATGGACAGTCGGAGTAAATGCATTTTACGTGTTCTAAGCATACAAATTTTTGGCATTTTTGACAGGTATATCTGGTTGGCTTATTTTTTATCTACTGCAGTAAAAACAACGACCTCGACGATTAGGTTGTGGATTAGGGGTTGGAACAATTTCTTCTTCAATACGGCAAATTTCTTTTATTCTTGACCTAATTGATCTATTAATACGTTTATTCAAAAATCGACGTGCCGATAATCTTTACTAGTTATATACCAAGAGCTTCTAGAAAATGTCTTTTAAGTATTTTATCTATCTCATTAAATTTATATTTCTTTATTATAAATAAATTAATACCAGCTACATTCGTTGCAGAATAAATGACCATAAGCCATCGGCCGCAATTGTAGGCGGTACACATTTTATCAACTAGATCTACTCCTCCTTTCTCCTTTGGATTTATAATAGTCAATGATGATTTCTGGCTTGCCCGTTAATTCGTCTAGCAAATCGTCGTGGTGCATAATTTTTTTAAATATTTTTTTTCTGGGTATATATATACTCTATATGATTCAGGTAATATCCCAGAGGAATGGCTATTGTCAACATTTGTAACGCTACCAAAAAAACGATCTGCGAAAACGTTCGAAGATTTCCGAACTATCAGTCTTATGAGTCATGCACTTAAAATTTTTCTTAAAATCATACATGCCAGAATTTACAAGAAATGCGACGAAAATGTCGGTGAAATGCAATTCGGGTTCCGCAATTCCATGGGTATACGTGAAGCACTTTTCACCTTACAAGTCCTACTTCAGAGATGCCGCGATGTCAGTTGTGATGTCTATATTTGTTTTATTCACTACGCCAAGGCATTTGACCGTTGTCAGCACCAGAAGATGGTCACCGCACTACAAAGAGTAGGATTGGATGAGATGGACATTCGGATCATCATGAATTTATACTGGAACCAGTGTGCTCAAGTCAAGGTCGAAGATCAGCTGTCCGACCAAGTGAAGATCATGCGAGGAGTAAGGCAAGGATGTGTGCTATCGCCGACTCTTTTCAATATATACTCTGAGGAGATTTTTAATGAAGCCCTCACAAACCTAGACATGGGAATCCGAGTGAACGGTGAATACATCAATAATATCCACTACGCCGATGACACTGTGTTACTAGCAACCAGCCTAAACGATCTGCAGGCCTTACTAGACCGAGTGCGAACTATGAGCGTAACATACGGACTGAACCTTAATATTAAGAAAACTAAATTCATGGTTGTCAGCCGTACAAATTTAGATCCCGGGGCACTAATGGCAGATAGCGAAGAGATCCAGAGAGTCGACAGATTCACTTACCTCGGAACTACCCTCAACGTACAATGGGACTACGTTCAAGACATTAGATCCAGAATTGAAATGGCATGGTCTACATTTATTAAGTTGAGATCCTTGCTGTGCTGCAGTGATCTCAGTTTGGGAATCAAGATGCGGATAGTGAGGTGCTACGTTCTTCCAGTGTTACTATATGGAGTTGAAGCTTGGACACTGACGCAAGCCACTAAAAAACGAATCGAAGCCTTCGAGATGTGGATATACAGAAGGATACTAAAAATATCTTATGTGGACCATGTCACCAACGTTGAGGTCCTACAGCGCATGACAAAAGAAAAATAAGTGCTTAATTTAATTAAACAACGTAAGCTTGAGTACCTCGGCCACGTGATACGGAACGAAGAAAAATATCGAATTCTTCAACTCGTTATGCAGGGTAAAGTATTTGGCAGAAGAAGACCGGAACGCCGTCGTATCTCGTGGTTGAAAAATCTCCGACAATGTTTTGGGATGACCTCAGCGGAGCTGTTTCGCAGAGCAGTCAACAAAACCATGATAGCCTTGATGATCGCCAACATCCGGACCGGATAAGGCACTGAAGAAGAAGAAGGGTATATACGACACCATCGTACATATTTCTCTAAAAGCAAACATACTTGTTTTCTCTGGTCTCTTAGGATCAGTAAATTGAAGTGAAAGGTCTCTTTTGTTTTTTCTTATAGTGCCTATCATAGTGAGATGATGTTCGTTAAAAAAAGATCGGCCAAGCTGCGGCTTTTAAAAGAATTGTCCATTGTTAGATTTCTGTAAGAACCAAATATAGGACTGCAGAGACAAGGAACGAGGAAAATATTGCTCGTATTTACTTTAATTGGGCCAGGTGGCTGTTGTTCAACGTACACCTCTAGATTTGCGGTATAAGGAAACATAGCGTCTACTCATGCGTAGATTTTTATGCCATATTTATTAGGTTTATTGGGCATATATGCCCTAAAACCACACTTGCCACAAAAAGCTTTCAGTTTTTTATCTACCGTTGCATATGCTTATAATAAAAAATGTTTTAAAAAAAATGTAAATTTGAATTAAATGAATCGAAGAATTATCTTCTTCTTATTTTTTTATCGAAGAAGAAAAAGAAGAAGAAGAAGAATTCTCTCACAGCTGCCAATTTGTCATATTTTTGCCTATATAATTGTGTTCGTTTGTCATCAAAACGGATGTGTCTGAGTAAAAACTTGAACCGTGCAAGGGACATTGTCACTCTAAAAATCTCTGGCGATGAGTCGTTTGTCCTAAAGAGATCTTCTGCATTTCTGTGGTTATTCTTGGTTACCCCAGCTATATACAAAATACCCAATAATGTCCTAAGCTCCAAAATATTTATCTTTATTGAAGATTTATTACTGCGATTGTAAGAAGACAGTTCAATAAAGAGATTCGTGTTTTCTACAATGATTTGCAAAATCTCTTTAGTAAAAAAACAACTCCAAATCTTTAATGCGCTTTTCATATGTCGTACTTTTCTAGTTACTCCAAAAATTTTAGCTTTATTAAATTGCCACTGCGAGTTTGTATCTGGCGGTTTCCTACGTGTTTCTTCCATTTAGGTGTTCTATCGTTACTAATGAAATGCGGAACTCTTTCTGGAACACTCAAGACTTTTGAGATTGGCTCCTCAATTTCTTGGAAATGAGTCGTGTTCCTGTTTCTTTTCGAAATCTCCTTCCAAACTAGCATCGTCATCTTCAGGTTAAACTTGAATAGCATGAAGCTTTTCAAAATATGCTTGTTGCTTTTCAAAACTCATACTCAAAAAATCTAAGTTTGTCCATCAAATATATAAAAAATATAATCAGTAGGTCACTACCAATTATAAATTACAGAAATGTTTTTTATTTGCCCCAGAAATAAAAAAAATTAAAACTAAATCTTGCCTGAAAATGTGTGTAAACTTGTATAACATGCGGACTGACGTTCCGCAATTCAATATAACAGCAGAACTAAATGCACTAGATAGCTTTTACAACTATACTGAACAGAGTATTCCCTCGCTTGAAGCTAGCGAGTACGCCATGGCCGAAATCATAATTAATCGTCAGAAATCGACAAATAATTCGACAAGCGGACTTATAGTTTGCACGTTAACTCTGAAAGGTTAATCTTGTAAAATCAAACTCAACAAAATTAAGAAATCTGACTTAGTTAGCACATCTTGCTCACCGATCAACTGTGATTATTGTATCGTTATCTGTAACCCTAATTGGAAAATATATTGCAGATTCGTACCCAGTATTATCAAGTTAACGAAAACATGAAATTACTCAACAAAAATTGAATTTTCTTATGCCTCGTTTAAGGCTAAGTTTTGTTGTATTTCAAATTTATTCGTGAGAATTATTTATTATTTTTATTGGTCATTAATCAAAATGTTAGTTGAAAATACGTTTATTTTGATGTTTAGATTTCCACTTTGGAATATTGTTTAACATAAACTTAGATATTTCTCAAGAATTTTAGGATTTTACAAAAAAATTATAACGATGAACAAATACATGTGTAGGTCTTTTAAGCCAAAAAACAACTTCTTAAAAATAACTAATTGATACTATGTATATTGTGACAGCCGTAGCTCAGTAGCTATGTTACTGGTTTAACAAGCTCGAGGGCCTAGGTTCGAATCTTGGCTTCGGAGGGCACGTAAAGCCATCGGTCCCAACTACGAAAGTAGTCGTTAAGTCATGTTAGGGGCGCTTGCGCGACCTGAAAACCCCAACACTAGACCTTAGCCAGAAGGTTACACGAACTTTACTTTACTTTTTTTGTGTATATTAATCTCTATGGTAGGATGGATATCCAGATACAACCATGAACTCTAGCTACTGTTCAAAGAGGCACATGAATGGTTAGAATGGAGAACAATTATGTTGATTTTTTGTAACATTGCCGATTAACTTTAAAAGAAATCCTGTCTCCACGTGCTCCAATGTGGGAGAAAATTTACAAATCTCGAGCAAGCTGGGAAAAAATAGACGGACTCAGAAGGATTTCTTTTTTCTAGACATAATTATAATACAGTGCAGACTGATGGTTGCAATACCAGTCCGTTCCCCCAGTGCGACAAACTGACGCAAAGGACTCCCTGCATCTCTTTCTAATAGGCCGATTTTATCGACCAAATGACATTGTTGTTGGTCATTTAGGTGGATCTAAGGTTTTCTATAAAAGAAAAAACTGTAAGACAAGGTTTGCATAGGGTAAAACATTCTTGGGATCAAGGATACAAATAACATGATGGTTGTAGTTATCGATCTTACAAATTTAAATATAAGAATAAAAATGAGAAAGAAACAATACAAATATGGAAATAATACTTTGAGGGAATCGATGCTAAATATGAAATATCAGAAGTTATAGAATATGAAGACGAATCACCAGAGGTAGAAGTGACTTCTTCTTCTTCTTCAAGTGCCCTGTCCGTTGCGAACGTTGGCTATTAACATGGCAATTCTGATCTTATTTGCGGCGCTTCTGAATAGTTCGACCGATGTGAGCCCGAACCAGAAGTGACTATTGGAGTAATTACAAGGGAAGAATTTGAAAATACACTAAAACCTATAAAGAATGGAAAAGCCGCATGAATCGATAATATACCCATATACCTAATTAGAGCAGATACTGAACTATCAATAGAGATGTTACATGAACTTCTGAACAAAATATGAACTGGTGAAGAATTACCAAAGGAGTGAAAAGGGAGATTGATAATAAAAATATCCAAAAAAGAAGACCTGAGTAGATGCAATAACTGGCGTGCAATAGCACTGTTAAAAGCCGCATCCAAAGTGAAAAGATTGACGCCGGGACTAGATAAAAAACCGAGAAGCCACCAAACAGGCTTCCGTGCCAAACGTTGCACCATTGGCCCCTTAAAATTATCTTGGAATAAACAAATAAATTATGTAAAGATATTGATGTGAGTTTTATTAATTTTAAAAAGGTCTTCAACTGTGTAAATATTGTACAGATGTATTGTGATAAGATTATATGTGATATCACTGAAAATCATAACAGAAGCAATAGGCATAGAAAGAGAAGTTAAATTGGATTATGTACTATCCCTTATCCTTTTGCTTATTGTGATCAATTGGGTAATGAAAAAAGTAACTGACAATCGAACAGGCATCAGATGGAACCTTTTCAAACGACTAGAAAATCTTGAATTTGCGGATGACATCTGCCTACTAATTGAACAGCGGTATATGCAAACAAAAATTGAGAAGTTGGCACCGTATTCCGATACTATTGGACTCCAAATGAACACAGAGAAAACAAAACTCTTAAAAAATATTAACCACCCAAATAATAAAATAATGATGAACAGTATGAAGTAGAAGTGGTAGATAAGTTTACTTATTTGGGATCAGTCGTGGAAAGCAATGGAGGGGGTAAAAAGTATATACGGACGAGAATCATAAAGGCTTAACATGCATAATAAATTGAAGTGAAATTAAAAACGAAGCAAGAAATAGAAGAGAATGAAAGAAACTAGTACACAGTTTTTTTCAGAGAATAAACAGGAGAGAAGATGCGCTCAACCAGCCAGTCAGCAATCTTACACATTTGGCTCAAAAAAATGCACAAAGGCCCAATTAGATTAAATCGAACTAGAGAGAGAAAGGCAATAAGAGAAATTAAAACTATTATAAAATACACACTGAGAGACATTACTCACAAAAAATTGGGACTCACTAAATTACACCACGTTCATATTTAAAGAAAAGAACCATAGGTAAGTACTACGCTTATCATGAGCTGAAACCTGTAAACCAATATAATTATACTAGTGCACTGTAAAAATATTATCCACAGTTTTTATACTATTTGAAGCTAAAACGCTAATTAATCAACTACCAACAGATTTGATTAATGTATTTCACTCTAAAAAACTGTGAAAAACTTGTTGACATAACTGGTTTAAAATAGTTTAAGTTTTTTGTTCTTGGTTATTTCTCCTTTGCAATCACACGATTGTTGCAGATGCCTAAAAATGATTTAAAAAGAATAAGAAATAATTATTGATTAGTATTAATTACTTGTTATTAAATAAACTATACATACAATGTCAATATAAAAATGTCTTTGAGTATGTATAGAGTTAAGCCTAAAAAAATCTTATTCAAGCTGTTATAAAGCAACAACCGAAAATAGGTCGTATTGTGACATAAACAAATTACTAAAAGCGATTTCCGGCCGCATAACACGCCTGCCGAGGAACATTTTTAACATCCGGCAAATGTCCCCTATTAATTATTGTAAGTTTTACCGGATTACGAATCCCTCCAGATATTCCGCAAATTCGTCACAAGCCTTGACATATTACACTGTAATCTGACTTGTGAAATGGAAGCAATATTTTTTCGTTTAAATACGATACAATTCTGGCTTTTAAGAATTAGCGATAATAATAGAAAATGTGTAAGTGAAAAAGTATAGAGTTTTAGGAATGGAATTAATTACCGATTTCTTTGACAATTTATCTATTTTTTACAAGAAGTAGGTATACATAAAAAATGTGGTTTAGACAGAATAGTTAAGCAAACCAAATGAACTAAAAAAGAAACCACTAGGAAGAACATTTTAAAGAAAGTAGAAAGACATTTAAAGTACAGAAGCAAAACAGAGTTAGAGTAAAAGAAATTCTTGAAATTAAATAACAAAAGTAAAAAACAATTAAAACAATACAATGTAGAGTAGGAGAGTAGGAGAGTAACGTCGCATAAAGTATTTCGTAAGATTGAAAAAGGAGAAATATTTTAAAAACAATTTAAAGAGTGTGAATCAAACTATGTACACTGATAAAACTCTACAGATACATCTATTAAAACATACAAGATACATAAAAATACGCATCGAAGAAAAGATGTGAGAAAGCTCATCTGATGCTGTTTTAATTCCAATATTAAATAAAAGTGATTTTAAAGTTTGTGCCAGTAGCAGAGGAGCACTGCTAGATGTAGTGATCCGTATAACCTTTTCGAAATTAATTAAATACAGCTAAGATGTAACGATAAGAAGATAAGAGCAGGATATCAAGCTAATAATAGCAAATAAATATAGGTAAAAAAATGGCAGTATATGAGCGGAGTTGGATATGAGCGGAGTTGGAAACCAGAATAAATTACAGAGTAAGGTAACAAAGCCCTCTGTCTACGACATATTTTAATTTAGCTTTAAATGAATACTTATTGGTTAAGGTACACTGTATATACAGAAATTAAAAATGTTTAGAATATGCAGACAACCTGATAACTAAGTGGTGATTGCAATATCGCATTCCAAACAATATTAGCATAACGCTGGAAAAGCAGCAAGAAAAAAGGGACTAGAATTACATGGTGACAAAACAATGTATAATATAATTTTATAAATGGTAATAAAAAAAAAGCCATTTTTTAAAAATGAAAAACTATACAAACAGCAAAGAATATACCTAAGGTTAAAAACGTAGATGCTTATGCCTTCAGGCAATATAAAAAAAAAACAACCAAAATTTGGAGACATGCTTCATAATCAAAATTCAAGAAGCACAGACGAAAAAATAAATAGGTTGGCCTAAAACTACCAATTTTAACTGCTACTACTACTTAAGGTTGAGAACTGGCAGTACAAACCTAGAGACAGGACAAAATGATTTTCACTCAAGTCGTAGGTCCCTGGTATTGTGTGATTTAAGAACGACACGCATCAATTAATCAGAAACTTTTAGTTTGGTTTGCGAGGGTTTTATTATATCTTATAAAATAATCTAAGGGCAGTATTTTTATTATTTTTATTGTGATTTTCTGTAATTCTGAAAACAAAATGACCTTTGTTCGTTTAACTGGTTCATCCTGTACATATTTCTTTTTAAATCCTAAAATAACTGCATATTTCGCTATACCTGAATGCCATAATTTCTGAGTTATAGCTAAAATAATATTTTCCGAATAATGTGATTGAATAAATTTTTTTAATGTTATTAATCTTTTATAATTTATATCCTAACAATTACATTAGTAAATAAGTTTAACAAAAGTGGTTCAGCAAGTGGTTTATCCAAATCGTTGAGCAGGATAACCGCAACAATTGAAGACATATGTATAGATATTTGTGTAGGCTTAAAGAAAGGTCCACATTTAATTCTTAAACAAATAGAAAACATAAAGTAGCAATGGTAACAACAGATGCTTACAAGTTGTATATTTATTTCAATACAATAGCAGCAAATATTTTTTGGCATCAGTTTATTTAAACTTTTTACCAACTTACAGTAGATCTTGCTATTGGACTTCGGTTGGGATATACATTTTTTTAGGATGTTACACGCTTCTTCGATTTCCACTTTCACACAAAACATTTACAAATTAAATAAATTTTGTTTTTTTTGATTGGTAAGAAAATTCTGTTAATAATTTAATTTCATTCGGCTTATTTATATTAACAATTCAGACATAATATAGATTTTAAAGTAGATAGCTTTAGGAATGCAGTAGGATCTAATTACCCATATTAAACGAGAAAATCAACAGAAAGGAAATACCAATACAAGTATGTCATAATCCATGTATTTTAAATATTATATACCTTTTCGCGGTTGCTGTATATTTATGAATATTTTTTTCTATAAAAGCTGTTATTGATTGTTAGTTCATTGTATGTTGCAAAATGTCTTAGTTCCTCTCCATTGTTGTTAATTATCTGTTCTTAGAATGATCCTATTGTACTTGGTATGATAGTGTTTCCTATTCTAAAAGATTAAATACTAAAATTACTTACTGCCTGACACATTCTTGCAATAAGAATTTACTATTTTTAATAAAATTACTATTATTTTAACAAATTTCTATATTTTTCATTATCACATCCATATTTTTGTTTAATATTTTCACAATTTTATTTGAATATTACTCTAAAACAAATAATACTGAATAAACTAATGTATACTACATATTTTTTATTAATATAAGAATATAAGCAAAAGATCTAAAATAAATAAAAAATATTTAATATTTTACTTACATCATCATGTGAAGACGTAAAATTTTTCATTCATTTCAGTAAAAATTGAACAAACTTATGAATGCTTGCCAAACAATGATACTATCAATACACCCACTCAGTATTTTATATTTATTGCATACTTTCCATTTTTTTCAAAGTTTATGATAGGTGGACAAAAAAATTGTCTGTCTATGTTTGTGTTCCAAAGTAGGGATGAATCGTTGGGAGATACATAATAAAAAAATGTGTTGGCAAAAGTGATGGCCTCGTTGTCTCAAAATGTTATAAATGGAGAGACGAAGTGGAAGATGATAAGGCTTTTTATTTCTGTGGGGTAAATTTGGCAAAAATTTAGTGGAAGTATTATTGTCACCATATTTGTAGTTGGTATATAGGGTTGTGTGCCTATTATTGTGTGCTATTATAGGTAAAATTAATGACTACATTAATTTAATTCCCTTTAGATCTTCCATAATAATAAATTTTTGGTTTTTTTATATATATATATATATATATATATATATATATATATATATATATATATATATATATATATATAGGGTGGTCCTTAAGTAATTGTACAAACAGAAACCGTAGATTCTGCACTTTAAAATATTAGGATTTAAGCCAACTTGCTTTAATGATTTAATAAAATGTTGATATTAAGAAAGATACAGAGTGTTAAAGTGGAAATTTAAATTTTTTTTTCGCTGTACCTTTTACGTTTGTAAATACTTTTGGACAAAAATTTATAATTGGATGCTATTAAGTAGGATGAATTTTAATTTTATACATACTTTAATGTAACTGATAGAGGGCGCCACATATGCCACGTGCGTGGCATAGATTTGCGCTTAACATTTTTGCTCTTTAAGTTAGCTCTATTTGTGTTAAAAATATTAAAGATACAATATTTCTACAAAGAAACAATATATCTGTTAATAACCTCAAAATTTAACCGTTTTCGAGATAATCGCATTTTATAAGTCAGCTGGATAATAATTCTTAGTTGTGATATTTGTGCGGTAAAGCACTGAATACCTGTAAATAAGCATATTTCATAGTTTATTATTATTTAAACAACTCAAAGATAATAATGTAACATTACAAAATTTTTGTTATGGCTGCTAAATGTCCTATTTTTGGGAAATATTCTTCATCTTCCTCTTTAGGTGGCGTGTTCGTATTCAGACGTTGGTCGTCATCATGTTTACAATTTCCCTTTTCTATCGCTTCCCAAGTTTCTATACCTACTGGCGTTGTATTACTTTTTTCCTATCGTAAAATGCTGAAAACACAAAATATGTGGTTTATGTACCACCACATTCTAGAGAGAAGGCAGTGAGAACATACTTAAATGTAACTTTTATCTTTGGCAATGTGGTGAGATATTGATATAATTATTTAATTTATAAAAAATCCCAAAAGAATACTTATTATTCATCACGTAAATTGTTTACCTATTTTTATTAGGGCAATTAGAAACTAAAGCACATGTATTGAATAACACGTGTGTGTCTTGTTTCATAATACTTTTGCTACAAATCTAACCTTAAAGACTCAGCATTTTTACAAAAACATCATCGTTGGCCTAATAATCGATATTTTTATAAATATAGTAACACATAGGCAATTTAGTTCAGCATAATATTAGTTCGTTAGTTAATCATAATAGTCCATTTGTTCGAAATGTAATTATAGTTACTCGTAAGCTGTAACGTAATCATATAAATAAGTAATGTCATTGATAGGTTATTCCGTGTGTATATAATGTGTATATAAGTAACCAATGAATGAGATACATCACAGTTTAATACATTATTTAACCTCTGCGACAAATAAGATGTAGTTCCATAATATAGCATAAGATTTGGATATGTATCCAAAATAATATATTCGTCCATTATACATTATAGCCACCACGTAGCCCAGAATTTAATCCGCTTGATTTTGGTGTATGGGGCGTATTAAAACAACGTGTCTATAAGAATCCCATAAACATTCGCAACCAACTATGGAAAGAAATAAATACTGCAGCAGTTTCTTTAGAACCAATGATGCTATTTAATATGAGACGATCATTTATGGAATATAGGTATTGTCAAATGAATTTAAAAAAATGCTGGACATATCGAACACTTACTTTGACCAAAAGTTATGTTATTTAGTTTAACTATTTATAAATTTGATTTGTAAACAAAATGTTTATATTATGACTTTAATTTAACATAAAACGTAAAATGTTTTATGTAAAATCCTATTATTCTGTTTTTTGTCAAATCCTGTTATTAATTATCCTGCTGATATATTTATTTTATTTATTATTTCGTTAACTATCAACTTTAGTTTGTTTAAATAATGTATCTTTAATATTTTTTATCACAAATACCGATATCTCAAAAAACAAAAAAGTTAAGTTCAAATTCTTACCACATAAGTGGCATATGTGGCGCCTTCTATCAGCTACATTAAAGTGTGCATTAAATTATAATTTCTAATATTTAAAAGTACCAAGTTGTAAATTTTTATGCATAAATGTTTACAAACGTGAAAGTTATAGCGAAAAATAAAATTTTAAATTTGCTCTTTAACACCCTGTATCTTTGTTAATATCAACATTTTATTAAAGCAATTTGACTTAAATCGTAATATTTTAAAGTGTAAAATCTACTGTTTCTTTTTGTACAATTACTTAAGGACCACCCTGCATACAGCAAAACTGGTAGGATTAATCGACCGAAACGTAAATAACAATTTATTGTAGTGGTGTATCGGGTATGCGGTTTGTTATTTGAAAAAAACTCTTTTTTCTTTTATTTCTCTATATTTCGCTTTTTTCAGCTTCATCAGGAGACAACTAAAATAGGGTTAAAATTTGTATAAATATAAGGTGCGAATAAACAATGTGTAATGTGTAATTTTATTGCGTTTTAATTGTTTCTTGGTTGTTTTTGTGTGCTTTTTATATTTAATTACTAATGACCTAGCTGCTTTTACCCAATATTGTTAGTACTGTTTTGAACATATTATGTACAAGAATATCTTTAAATATTTTAAACTATAAATCTTTAAGTAATTCATTGGTTATTCTCACCTTATATTTATATAAATTATGGTCATATTTTAGTTGTCTCCTGACGAAGCTAACAAAAACTCAGCGAAATATAGAGAAGGAAATTAAAAGAAAAAAGAGTTTCTTTCAAATAACAATAAATTGTTATTTATATATATATATATATATATATATATATATATATATATATATATATATATATATATATATATATATATATATATATATATATATATATATATATATACATCTAGCGGTTAATGTAAGCTCCGTTCTAAAACGGTATTATACTAACTCCAGGCGAATATACACCGTGTATATTATTATCTGGGTAGCGCTTTATGCGGACTCCGACCAACACGTCGGATTAAGTGGACTCCGTAATAGGTTAAAACACTTTTGGGATCCGTGTACATTTCTTTGCGTACACAAATAAACTCCTCCGATGTTGCCAATAATTTGATTAGTCGTAGATTTTTAAATTTTACAGCAGGTACGTTTTGAATCTTTAAATTTATTTAAATATCAATTAATTTAGTCATCGAGAAATTTCACAAATACGTACTTGGTTATTGTAGTTAAATATTTTATGGTGGTAATTTATATTACTTGCTTTAATTATAGATAAACTTAAATTAGTGTCTATTATAAACTTTGAAAAGGCAAGGGTCCATTTTTATGTACTAGTATGTTTTTTAATGCATTGGCACTGAAACATTTATTATATTATAAATGTACGTTCCGATGTTTCGATTACTACAGTTTATGACGAATAAAATATTTGTTTCATGAAGTAGTAAAATTTGAATTATAACAATTTATAAATCATTCTTAAAATTACAATTTTTTACTGTCTAATTTCAGTATTTTGATTTTTAAATGTAGGGAATTCAATATCCTATATACTATATTTTAGATACACATAAACACATAGATACACTTATGGCAGATACTAAAAGAAGAAATATTTCGGTACCTTAGTGTAACTTGATTCTCGGCAACATATCTATTACAATTACATATAATATGTTCGGTCTTATTGTTTTAAATGCTTTGTGATTGTACAAGCTATCATTATTTCAACTTTAAATAATTGTGTTTTTGTATCTTTCACTGTCAGGCATATCAAAATTTAATATTTAATTTAGAAGTAAATGTATATATAATATTCTTTTTTTTTTGTCATTTGGTTTAAATATAGATCACTCATATTCTTCTTGCTTATTTATTTTTATTCGTAATACTTATTAACGTACTTAACAACGTACCCATTTTTGCAAAAAGCAACAACGGGTACAAAAGATATCGGGTATCAGGGGTGGTATTTGTCAATCTAAATGCCACTTACGACATATTAAATTAGAGGACATTTCTCCAAAACTGTATGACATCGCCTTAGATAAAAACATCACGTGTTATATCCGCGTATATCTACAGAACAGAAAATTTTTCGTATCATTCAATGGTAAGATGAAGAACGCAGATGAATGGTCTCGCTTGATGTAGCGTAATGGCACCTACACTGTATTACATTTACACAAATGATTAACCGATACCAGTAGATACTATGACTTTCATGTAGACGATACATTGCACAACCAAAACTTTTGTTGCTGAAGTGAAAAAAAATCTAAATGATGCCTTAAATATAATAAAAATAAACTACGAATTAATTTTAAGCCAAACCCCGAAAAATCTTAGGAGCGCTCCTTTAATTTGTCTAAGACAGGCGCTTTCACAAAACTGAATATCTAATCTAATATAAATCTAATATAATCTATAATCAAATAAAAATACCTTTTTTTTTAAACGCATCTACCACGCAGAGGCATTAGCGTATTTAGATTAATGTTACACTTGATACAAATAGTGTATATATATTGGTTTACAATTAATAATAATAATATGTATGTGTATTACAATGTTTGTATTAAATCTTATGAAGAAGTTGACAGTCTTTAAGATAAGAAATTATTCTTTGGGTATCTGTATTTTCTTCTAGGGCAGTTGGGTATGCTATATTTGAGTCGTTCACTGTTATATTTAGGACACTGTATTAAAAAATGTTTTACCGTTAGAACATGGTTGCACACTTCACAAACTGGTTTATTTTTGCGCTGTAGTAAATAGCCATGAGTAAGTCGTGTCTGGCCGATACGGAGACGGGTGTCATCAGGTGCCACCAATCACGCACCTCGATGTGCATCGCCCTTCCTTCTGGAACTTATAATTAAATTTAATTGGTTGAGAAATGAAAAAGTTTCATATAAAAGTTAATTTATCTTTAAATATGGGACATTTTCGGATCTCAAGTCAGTATGGTTTTACCCGTCTAGGGTAGCTCCCTAGAGCACTTTGCTCGAAGGGCTCTGCGAATTTTCTAAGACTCAGAAGCTGAGTTTTTTTCTTCTTAGAAAACCTGTGTTTTATTTCTACAAAAGTAAATAAACCATAAAGGCATTGTCTTTTTCAAGACAATGCCACAATAAGGGCGTACCGGCTAACTACGCAATATTGCAACATATTGCGCAATAGTTTGAGACATTAATAAACATGGAAACTTGCACCAAGATGCTATCGACTTTTCATACGTTTATTAATTACACCGGAGATGACACGGGTAAGCATCACATGCTCTCTTCTGTCTTTTACTTTTGGTTTCCAAAGATATGGATGTTTGTTAACTTCGTATAGCCTTAATGGAGTGTTGTTCCAAGTTTGTTGCCATTTTTGAATTATTTTTTGTTTTAAGTATGATTTTAAATCGTTTTGTACCATTATGTTACTTTCTTCGGACATCAGGTTAGTTGGTGCGTTTTTAGCTAGTTTATCTACAACTTCGTTACCTTCAATTCTGACATGAGAAGGCACCCATAAAAAATGAACTTGGATGTTCTTATTTGAAATGTTTTTAAGTTCTTTTTTAATAAGAAGTAGAAGGGGGTTCTCTTTTTAGAATTGCGAATAATTCAGCCGAAAAGATGGTTGTAATTGACGACAATTTGAAACTAACTGAGATAGGTTTGTTAGACTGATGTCGATAGCCGGAATAGATATTGTCCGTGGCGCAGGGTTGCGGATTGAGGAGGTATCATAAGTTTTTGGAAATTGAAAATTTAATTTGGATAAGTATGAGCGTATACGAAAGTAAAAAGGATGATCAATTTGATGTGTTTGAAAATTTATTTGTAAATCGATCAGCAAAAACGTTATGCAGAACTGGATTATTTCGGTTTCATGACACCGCTGCTGCATATGTTAGGCTTATCGGAAAATATGAATTTTACTACAACGAAATATAAACAATTTATGAAAATTTGATGATTTAAAGGAAAAAAATGTCAAATTAGGCTAGAGCAATAACTGAAACAAAACAATCAAGTGGAAATAATGTCGAATTAATTTGAAAAATTATAATACCAACATAAAAACAAAAATAAAAGAGGCTCTTTGAGAAAGATAAATAGACACACTTTATTAAAAGAGGTAAAAGTAAAATGCTAAGAAAAAAAATGCTTATATAAAATGAAGACCTAAAAGTCCGCCGGAGGGTTTGAAACAGATGTGAAAGAGGTCAAAAACCAAATCAAAGAATTGATTGAGATTAAGTACATCCCTAGAGAAGAATGAATAACATATCTCAGATAAATAAACGGAACAACAGAAACTGAGTATACCCTTGTAACTCCAGAAATATCATTAAATTAATTAACGTAAATCCTACGAACTGAAATACAAGAATTCATCACACAGTTAAAAAATAGAACCCCCACGAAAAAAATACAGTAGAGTATAACTACTTTTGTACTCTAGCATTATGGTAAGAAGTTAAAAATATAAATACCTACATAATTATATTACCGAAAAGTTAATAAAAACTTCTGTTCGTTAGCGGCAAGAGAAAGCGTATATCAGAATGTATTATGAAAAATTTTGTTAATAATACAGTATGCAATATAATATAATGACAAGAATACTTTTATATCTTTCCTTATGGCATATTTTTAAAACAAAGCTTCTATACTGGCATTGTATTACTTTTTCTCTCTACAGTAAAATGCTGAGGTGAGCGTCACGGAACTAGCGCCACAAGATGGCGTCGTGAAGGGTAGCTTCATAGAATATCGGCTCTTGGCATCGATTCACTACTCTTGATCAATTCGTTTTTAGTCATCATATATTTACTCTAAAAATAACTAACAAAATATAGACATTAAATGAGAAGTAAAAATTAAAATTGAAGAACAATTGGACAACACATAGTTTGGATTTAGAGGTGGATTGGGAACAAAAGAGGAATTGTGCGCAATGGTGGTACTATTACAAAAATGAAGAGATTATAATGAAAGCGTATTCTTATCTAATATAGATTTTCAAAAGTATTTGACACAGTTCAACCTGGTAAGCCCATACATGCATTAAAACACATAAACCTAGATACCAAGATATTAATTTAATAAAAAATCTACTAAAATCAAACAGCGGTCATGCGGGTGAAAGATGAGACAAATCAAGCAGAAATTCAAAAAGGAGTCAGCCAGAGATGTTTGTTGTGATGTGAAATGTCACCACAATTATTTAATGTGTACTCCCAACTACTTTTTTAGAAGACACTATGGGAAAGAAGTAAGGAATGGAGTGAGCATCATTAATAACAAAAAATTTGCATACTAAACCCCAATTATGACAGCAAATATAGATGATTTATAAATTCTTATATAAATCATTAACAGATAAAGCAAAAAGATAGGACTAAACTAAACAGATAAAAGTCAATGTTTACAAATAAGAAATTGAGTATGGTTATTAGATTGAGATCGTCGAATATTATGTATGGTTGCAACTGCTCTATGGGGTAGAAGCTTGGACCCTGAAAGCCAAATCTGTAAACAAATTAAAGGCATTCGAAATGTGGCTATATAGGCGGATTCTTAAAATTCCTTGGACTGTAAAAGTCTTAAACGAATTGTCTATCTGGACATCGTATCTGGGCCACATAGTTCCAAACGATAAATACTCTCTTCTACGCGTCATCATGCAAGGAAGAGTAGAGGGAAGAAAAGTCTTGGGAAGAAAGACAAAATCTTTAAATCTCAAAAAGAATATCTAAAGTCAAATTTAACACGATTTCAAGCCTTGTAGTGAAATTTTGTTTCTTATTACAATACCGGATCCTGGAAAATTTTAAATACATTAAATTAAATCTCTCGTAAATTATAAAGCCTATTCTTAGATTAAAATAACAGACTTCTTAGTATTATGATATGTAGTATTGTGATAATGTATAGGTGTCAGTATTCTTTTAAAAGAGATTTATAGATTGGTATATAAATTTCACGGTCATGTTTCATACGGTTTTATCTTTCATACAAACATTAAAAACCTTAAAAAGTTTCATTTTACATACAATTAGCACGTTGGCTCTGAAAATGACCTATAAATATGCATTGTTAAAAATCGTATAGATTTATCAATTTAAAATGTTCTTTGTCGTCTTGATTATTTATCTCAATTCGTTCCTAATTAAGCACATGTTGTCCACAAGGTACCTCTCTCATTTTTTAATTACTACTTTTTTTTACCTTTTTGTCATAGTTTTCCTCATTTTCTTTATTCATATCGATTTCACTCATAACGAATATTGGGTAGTTTATTGTTTCATGAAACTTTCTCCTTATATGTCCGTATCATACAAGTTGTCTAGTTATTATAGCGTATATAATGTCGTATGTTAATTCCATTTTATTTAACAACAAAATACTAAAAACTTTGTTTTCAAAACTTTCACCAAATTAATTGTATCTTATCACTACAGCTGTTTCGGCAGAGTGCCTTTCTCAAGTCTCAAGTTTCTCGAATCCATCAATCATCTATTGCATTTCTTATCAAGATTTTGAAGCAGCTGTACTCCATTAGTCCATTTTTGTTGCTTTTTGTCACTGTTTCTTTTTTTTTCTTTATTGTCATCATTACGTAGCGCTACAACACTGAGTTGGTCTTCGCTAACTACAACTTTTTTCCAAGTTGATCGATTTTCACGAATCTTCAATGAAATGTTAATTTTCTAAGATATGATTGGATGTTTTCTCTCCATTGTATACTGAGACACCCAAGTGGCATTCTTCTGTGCTAAGTTTCTTCCATACCAGTTTTACAAGTTTGACATCTTGGCGTCTATGCATGTGTCCGATCTACTTCAAGCGATTTATTTTCCTGAACAATATCGTTATAAGAGCTTTCTTTATTCAGTATATGTTCTTATTCTATACGGATTTGTAGTGATATAATAATGAGGTTAAAAATTTTTAGAAGAATTATGCTCTGTATTTCTTTAGTGACATTATTATTAACCGTGATTATTGATCTAAGATATTTAAAGAATTCCATACTTTCGAAATTGAAGTTGTTGACTTTATTATTTTATCTAGATGTATTGAATTGCTCTCTTCTTTTGATTCGCTTGTATTTGGTTTTCATTTTGTTGATTTTAAGTGAAACATTTTTCGTACTCTCTTCACTTTGTTAATGTCGTTTGTGGACGGGAGAGAGTTTCTTATGAAATCAATATCATTAGCATATGCTAGGAGTGCTTTGTACCTTGGTCCATTAATGGATTGCATCTTAAATATGCGTTATTTCTATTTTAGTAAGCTGTTCATAAATTTTTTGAATATTTAAATCGAGAATCTGTATTTATTCGACTGTTTTATAACACAGTTTCTTGGCGCCTATTTTAATCTCTGTTTTTTTGGTTCGGTTATCATTATTACAAAGATTTTTCGGGATATCGACATAGGGAACTCGATGGTATGTCCTTAACGTTTCCATAACCAACGTTCGAATATTTGTCTTACTGTAAAGTCATGACGATTTTACTAGGAAATATAGTGCTATTTAATAATATTAAAGTTCAAGCAACAATTCCTATATGCCTTAACTTGGTACTGATATCTCTGCTCCCCGATCCAAGGTAGCAGTCAAGAAAACATTAAAACTGCTACACTCATGTTTCATATTATCCAACGATTAGCCAGTCCAGGACTATACGCCTTATTATAGTACTGATATTGCTTCTGCCCCTCATAAGTGAATCTCCCTCATCCATTGTATTTCTTATACTTTCATTTCAATCCCTTCCAATCAAGATTTTGAAGCAGCTTTGCTCCATTAGTCCATTTTTGTTGCTTTTTGTCACTGTTTCTCCTTTCTCTTTATCATCATCGTTACGTAGCGCTATAACATTGGGTGACTCTTCGGTAACTTTTCTCCAAGTTGGTCGATTTTCCACGAATCTTTAATCAAACGAAATGTTAATTTTTTGAGATATGATTGGAAGTTTTCTCTCCATTGCATACTGAGACGCCCAAGTGGCATTCTTCTGTGTTAACTTCCTTCCATACCAGTTTTACAAGTTTGACATCTTGACGTCTATGCATGTGTCCGATCTGCCTTAAGCGATTTATTTTCCTGAACAATATCGGTATAAGAGCTTTGTTTATTCAGTATATGTTCTTATTCTATACGGATTGGTAAGCGATATGATAATGAGGTTAAAACATTTTTTTTATTATTTTTCTTTCATATATTCGTAGTTCTTTCCTATTTTGTCCATGATTCGCATCCATGTATTAAAATAGGTCTAAAGTTTGAATTATGCTCTGTGATTCTTTAGTGGCATTATTGAAGTTATATTTCTATAGGCACGGTCGGCGTTGGAAATTTGCACGGGAGTGAATCTGTGAAACCATTACATATGTAAGATAATGAGTAAGAGAGAGACATAAGATATATTCTCTCTCTCTAATAAAGTTCAGGCAATAATTCCTATATTCTCGGTATATAACTCGGTAATGATAATTCTGCTCCCCGATACCAGATAGCAGTCCCGAAAACATTAAAACTGCTACACTCATGCTTCTCATTATCCAACAATTAGCCAGTCCAGAACTTTACGCATTATTATGGTACTGATATTGCTGCTGCTCCTCATAAGTGAATAGAATATGCAAGGAAGGATTTGACAATTGAATAGGATTTTGTATGTTATAATATCTGAGAAAGTAAAGAATATCTATTTGCTATCCGGATTTAATCCATAAATTAAATAATAAAATGCTATAAAATAATGCTAGTAGCAGCAAAAAAAGCGGTCTAATAGTCACTAATGAGAAAATCAAATAAATGTTCTTTAACATACAAAAGAGAGGATCTAGATTAGGGCATAACGGAACAATAAAGCCATATAATTTTGAAAGATTGCAGCGTCTTAGATATCGTAGGTAACGTTGTTACATAAGAAATAAAAGGAAATATTCAGGTAGCTAACTGATGTATATGTATATATAACCCTCTTTTAAATCCAGAAGTCTAATTCGAATCCATAAAATTAGGGTATTTAAAATAGTGAGCAAACCAGTGCTAATATGTGGAGACGTGACGAGAACGTATTAATTAGACCAGGATTGCTAGAAAAGCCATCAGAGGTATTTTCCGACTTACAGAGGTCCGAGTACTAACCAATACCGAACAGAACTAATTCCAAGATCAAACACATATATAAAAATAGCAACGTCGTACAAGAAACTAAATCTCAATGCTAAAGTTGCGCTGGCTTTATCCAAAGACTATAATAACTGCATTTCCAAGTTAAATTGGGAGGATGCCCCAAGAGAAAAAATGTCCTTAGGACTTCCACAAATGAAGGGGGAGTTAACATATGGTCAGATTTAGGAATAATGAGACTATCTACCGACCCATCATATTTATCAACACCTGCTATCCTACCTACAATCAATACTTATCTGTTGTGGACTATCAAATCAATTACATATAATCAAACGAACTAGGCTTAAAAAAATTATCCTAGAAAAGGCACTTCAGACATATTGACATAAATTTTAAAAACGCTATTTACGTGGCTGTATTTTCAAAAAGGCAATAGAATCTTGTTGCGTTCTGACTATACGATGACGATGATCTTTATATAGAAAATATAGAAAATAAAAGCAAGAGAACTATAATTATAAAACGACAAGATTACGAAATGAAAAGATTATATAAATCCCTTATATTTACACAGACTGGTTTACAAAAGGTAACCGAATGAGCATAAAAACACAGCTGTTTTAAAAACTTAATATTATTAGACGAATTTAGGATCAATTTCACTCAAAATATGATATGCTAAAATATGATATGACAGAAAAAAAGGCAATGACTTTTACAGCTGATTGCCACATAAATATCAATGTAAATATGATAATTGAAATATGAAACCCAAATATGATGATTTTGCCACAGCATATGAATATTGTGTCGTACTGTTATATAGCAATTTGTTGTCACATTTTAACCTGTTTATTTCCTTATTATCCATATATGAGTTGTAAACCGATATTACAAGCTCATTTACTTTTCACAAAGAGACTATATAAGTACAGTTATTACTAAACAAATCTGACTCGAAATATCGTCTATAAGTAACAGTATGCAAAATTTAAATTTTTATGGAGTTCAAAGTAAAAGCCTTCACGAAATTTGAAGTTACAATAAGACCACCGCAATCGAGCGTACTCTTACTCTGGATAATGAATAATTATTTAATCGGTTAATTCTTCAATCACCCGTTCAATATGATGTTTGTCAAATCGGTCCTTTTTAGGACCAACTATTCTACTTATGTCTATAAATAGTAAGGACATATCTACAGATACACACACTCTACTTTACTTAAGCTTATCAGACATATACGCTTAACACAAATGTGACGTATTTCTACTGCAGGAAGCAAATAGAGGGCCAAACCTAGGGTATTTGGTATTAAGCTAATCGCTGAAAATAACGAAATAAACATAATAAATGCCGGCAAAGAAGCAAAGAAAAACTTAAAATAAGAGAGGACAAAACCAGTCAGCTGAGGAAACCTTTCAACGATGTTGAGTTTGGATCCACTATCCACGTATATTATGAACAATATTACGGCTCCTGACTGAGGATCTAAACACAAAACTAATTATACAATTTGGACAAAAAAATACAACAGTGGCTAATATTCAAAGTCTGTAGACAAGCAAAGTAAAGACAAAGTTGATGCCTTGCTTAAACCTGCCAAAAACCTCAACGACCACAGAAGCTATCGGCCAATATATCTATTTATTTTTTCAGCTATACACAATACTTCTGCATATGATCCTTAATATAAACCGATAATAGAAGGAAAACTTAAATTTAAAGATAAAAGTGGCTATATATGACAGGGTAGATCATATTCGTCACACATACTAAATCTTGCCCAACACAACGAAGACGGATATAAAAAATATCAGACATGAGGAGTAGTATTTGTCAATCTAAATTCTGCTTACGACACCTTAAATTAAAGGACATTTCTCCAAAATCTATGTGATATCCCCTTAGGTAATAGAACAACAGAAGATTTTCCGTGTCACTCAATGGTAAGAAAAGATGAAGATTGAGAACGTACAAGAACGGTCTCCTTTGGGTACCCTAATGGCACCTACACTGTATAACATTTACACAACCCATTCCAGTAAATACTAGGACTTTTATTATGTAGAAGATACATCTATTGTTGCAGAACCACAAACTTTTGTTGCTGAAGTGGAGAAAAATCTAAATCATATCTTAAACACAATAAAAATAGATTATAAATTAATTTTAAGCCAAACCCTGGAAAAAGTCAGGTGTGCTCCTTCAATGTCCCTAACAGAGACGCTTTCACAAATTTGAACATATACCTGAACCAATAGTGTCATGAAATCATTAAACACACTTTGTAATTTACACAACTTTGTTTAAAACTAAATGGCAAACTAGAACCAGAAAAATAGTATTCTCCGCGAACTTGTCAGCTAAAAACGTCCTTTCACTCTTAAAACGTAGACGCTTAAACTCTATGCTTCTGCTGCCAAATATACCTAGCTTGTATGGGTGACATCAATACATACTTGACACGTAGATTTAGCTATAAATTAGTAAGCCAAATTAAGCGGATATTAAGACTCTCATCCATACATAAGCTCTACAATATCGTAGTTATCAATCCATCTAATATCCGAAGATAAGTAGCTAGAGAACAAAAGAAACAAAGTCTAGATTCGTAACATTTACTCCACAAATAACAACCCATTTTATGACTAGAATCGAGGAAAAACTGGCTAGATCAACACATCTGCAAGATATACAAAAAAAATAAGCTGCTTCTCGCCATCTGAATCCTCAAAAGGAACTTCCTTATGGTAGTTATCTTCCTTAAATCTGCCAGGAAGACTCTTGCCTGCAAACGGCGGTTAACCTGTGTGAATCTGGGGTGATAAAAGATTCATTACACTTTCTTCGTTGACTTTGCCATTCAAATCGCTCTTTTCTGAAGGGACAAGGTTTATTTATTTGAACTCAACATGTAAAGTACAGTCAGTAAGCTATTACTTATAAAGATCATTGCAAATTTACCACTAGCTTCACTTATATTGACTACATATTACCCCTAAATAGGAGATAAAACATTCAGAAGTATGTAATATGGGTGAAGTGGTATAATTCTTGTTAGATAAATTAAGCATTCTTCCCTTTTTTGTGCACTACTATCCATTTTTACACAAAAATATCTATTTAAGCAAATAAATATTTATTTTGAGATAACCTTTTATCCAGAATTATATGTAGTACACAGATAAAACCAGAAATAAAATAATAAAAATCTGTACACAAGATATCATAAAACATTGGATGAAATAAAAAAAGTTCTTACTTATCGAATTCTTAAATAAAACGTATGAAGACATACTCACGTTAACAAAATACATTAGGAAATTTCCGCATATGAAAAAAATCCAATTTGGTAACGAAATCCTTTTGTATCTATAAAGCTATTTTTAGAAAAGCACGTACCTACCAAAAACAGGTAGTTAATAGTATACATATCTGTTACACACTGTAATGCGTATGAACGATAACAAAAATAAGGAGTCCATATAAACCGTTCAGACTATACGCGAGAAGTATACAGCTTAATGGCAGAGTTGCCAAACTATCAGAGCTTACTTAAACCGATATACCTATGGTTCCAATATACAGTGAAAAAGATCTGAACGACCCCTATAAGATATACACGTGAACTATGCAATATACATTCATGATACAGGGGTACTTAAGGGCTCCACAAAATTTTTAAAAATTATGTAACTATACATGTTGACGAATCGACAGAGCCAATATTATGGAATGGTCAAGTGAGCTCCGTATATCGGTGTCCAGTTGACCACGGAGCTCACTTGAACCTGAATTTTAACATGGGCGGAGTCCACTTTATGCCGTAGATATATATATATATATATATATATATATATATATATATATATATATATATATATATATATATATATATGTATGTATATATATATATATATATATATATGTATATGTATATATATTTATATATATATTGATACGATTAGGGTTTATAGAAAATAATTTATAAGTTATATACTACATAATATTAGATATTTGGTTGTTTTAAATAAGTTATATACTAGAGAATTTTATAAAAATTATTTATGTGAGGGCATTTTAAGAAATTAGCATATAATAATTGTAAAAAGTTGTATTTTAGTAGTTTGTGACTAGGCAACACACTATACCCTCCATTCCTAAGTGTCATTTTAAGAATTTTACGAATATAAGTGGGGTTATATTGTTTGAAATGTGTATTTTATTAAATTAGAGTGTTAGTTACTAATTTGAATGTTTATTCTGATCTGAAAAGCCTAAATGTCAACAAAATTATTAATAGAAAAGAATGGAATTCTCTGGATCAGCGGAGATGGCCATGTTTGCGAAATGGTTTGTTCCAGAAAATTCAGATAAGTATTTAATAGAACTAAATAATACATGATTTCTTACCAGATAGTTCTAGAATATCCAAAAGATATAAATACCCGTGATTTGGATTCAAGATGGCAGTTTATGGAAGTTTTTAGTCAGAAGTCAGGCCAGTTTTATTATGAAAGTTAGTAGTGAAGTAAATTGTTCAGAATTTCAAGAAGTCAGTGAGAAAAGTTTAGTAAGAAATATGAAAGTTAGTTGGAGTCAGTGAATCAGGTACAAATAGTCGAATTGTTTAATATAGTGAGTTAAATGAAGATTAAAAATTATGCATATAATTAATGCACATTTATAATTATACACAAATAATTATTGAAGATTATAAAAGTATATTGGAAGAAATTAAATTATATTATGGTTAGAGATTAGTATAAATCAACTTATAATAATTGGATATTGGTATATTGAAAAGAAGAATAAATATAAATGCTGTTTGCTGGTTTGGTTGGTGGTGTATAAATGCTGGTGAAGAAAACTATATCTTAAATTGGTAGAAGCTGATAATTGGAAAAAGTAATTTCACAAAAAACAAGGATAACTGAAGTACGAAGACATTCAGTGGTGATTAAAATCTATATAGTGGAAAACAGTTCATTTAGGCATTCAGTGAAAGAAAGGTACAAAATTTTGTTAATATAATTTAATTAGTGTTATAACAATTTCAATTTTGAAGATAGTTTGTTTAAATTTAACATTGTCTATAGAATTTAATTAGTTTTATAAGAATATCAATTTAAAGATAGTTTATTTTAAATTTACATTGGCTAGGTTAGATATATATATATATATATGTGTGTTTCATAATAGTTATAATAAAGATAATTTAAAAAAGTACTTATAAGCTAATTCTTTGAGAACCGCGATAAAAACCCTATATATTATTAAAAATACTCATTGCTCAACATTCAAACAAACAAAAAACACATCATAACAATTTGGCACCCAACGCGGTGGCTCTCTATTTAAAAGAATTAGTTTGGGAAGATAAGTGCTCTCATATAATTAAATTAATTATCAGTAGAAAGAAAAAGTATAGATTTTAATTTTAATTATATTTGAACAAGTAAAGTCTCAAAATGTCTCAAGGAAAGAAAGGTACAAGAAGCAAAAAGAATGAAGAAGATGTGGAAGTAGAAACACAACCTATACAAGAGGAGAGTTTAGTTCAAATTCCACAAGATACTGCAGAAATGAATCCAGAAAGAGAGGAAAATGTCAATATGGCAGCTTTGATGTCATTAATGATGCAGATGAACAAGACAATAGAAGAGAATTCAAAAGAAATCAAAGAAGACATAAAAAAATTGGAAGAGAATTCAAAAGAAGTCAAAGAAGACATGAAAAAAATGGAACAGAAATTGGAAGAGAATTATAGAAAATTAGAAAAGAAAATAGAAGATAATAATAATAAAATTGTAAAACAAATAGAAAAACAAATGGATAAAAAACTTGAAGCTGCAGAGAAAAAAGTAGCAAATGAAATAAAAAGTATACGGAATGACTACAAGAAAAGGATAGACAATGAGAGGACAGAAGTAAAGAGGATTATTCAAGATAATAAGATAGATATAGAACAGAAAATAGAGTTACAGAAATGTAACTTAGAAGTAAAAATTAACGAAGACAGGAGAAACACAGAAGAAAAATTAGACGATATACAACAAAATATCCAAATAAATTGTAATCAAATAAGAAATGTGGAACAGAGAATAGATGATATTTCACAAATGAGAGACATAGGGAGACCTTACTTAAATTTAACAAATGAGACTGGGATTAAATTCTCTGGTAATATAAAAAATTTGCATCCTAGAGTATACATAAATAGTTTAAAACATAAATTAAGATTTGTGAATAATATTAATGATATTAAAGATTATATTAGAGTGACATTAAATGACAATGCAGCAACTTGGTTTGCTAGTATTGAGAATGATTTAGATAATTTTCAAACATTTGAAAATAAATTTTTAAATTATTATTGGGGTGAATTAGAGCAAGCCAAGTTTAGAGAAATTCTATATTTTGGAAAGTATAATCAAAATTTAAAATCAAATATGGTAGATTATGCATTGAAATTGATAACAGTTGCAAAATATTTAGAACCACCACTTAGAGAGGATGAAACAGTCTTAAATGTATCTAGACATTTTGATGCTGATGTTGTGCAAACCGTAACTGTACAAAATATTCAAACAATAGATAGTTTTATTAATTTTATTCAAAGAATACAAAGAGGCAATATGACAAGTAATACTAACAACAGAAAAAACAATAATAACTTTCAATATAATAAAAATGATAATCAACAATATAGACAATCATATAACAATAATACTAGGTATGGTAATAATTTACAAAATTTTAATAATAATAACAGTAATCTAAATAGACAGAACTTTAATAATAATACTAGTTATAATAGACAAAATTTTAATAATAATACTAATTATAATAGACAACATTTTAATAACAGTACTAATAATAATAGACAAGATTTTAATAATAGAAGAAATACAGAGCGACCTAACTATAACAGACAGGTAAATTGTGTTCGAAGGAATAGAAGCTGCGAAGACAGGGAACGAAATAGTACAAGGCAGGAAAATGTGAGTAGAAGTCATAGTAGGGAAAGACATAGGACATCAGATCCAAGTGGTCAGATACAATCTGACAATTCTAATAATCAAAATTTTGTGCAGTAAACTTTCTGAATTACAAGTTAGGCCATTGCTATTATGAAAAACCTTCTGAATTTATTTCTTTAGATGAAGATAAAATGATTGAATCTATTAATTTAATTTATATAAATGCTTTGGCCAAAAATAAAATGATTAAAATTATGATAGATACTGGTTCAGAAAGTACTTTAGTCTCGGAGAATTTTATTTTTAATACATTAAAACTATCAGATATAATAAAGATTCCAAAAATTAAAATTGTTGGTGCAAATAATAAGAAGTTGGGTGAAATTGATAAACTAGCCAATTTTAAAATTAATATTCTTAATAAAGAAATTAATATGCAAGGATTTATTGTCAAGGATTTATGTGTTGATATATTAATGGGAAATGATGAATTGGAAAAGAAGAAAGTAAAGATAGATTTTGAAGAAAAAATGGTAACTTTGGAAGGGCAAATAATTAAATTTATGCAGAAAGATGAGGTGGAAGAAGGAATAAGAGTTGATAGGATATTATTAAAAGAAAATAATGATGTTTATGAAGAAGAAATGTATTTTGATGATAGGGATATGCCCAAAAAGAATGTAAAGAATAATTATTGTAGTGAATATTTAAGGAATGGAAATTTTAAGCAGATGGATACCTACGAGGCGGAGTGCGTTAAATTGGAAGCAAGGAATAATGAGTACATATTGAAGAATAATGTGATTTGTAAAGAAGAAGATATGATAAAAGTTTTAAATTGCCCTGAAAAAATATAAATCAATAGTCATTTCCATATTGCAGCAACACAAGGGACTTGTCAATAAAGAAAATAGAATTGCACAAAATTATATCCATAGTATAAAAGTTAAAGAAGAAAAAGATTTTAAAACAAAATCATACCCAATACCATATAAATACAGAGAAGAAGTAAACAAAACAATTAATAATATGTTAGAAGATGGAATCATTGAGAAGGCAGACACACGTTTTATTAACCCCATAGTAGTAGTACGAAAAAGATCAGGTGAAATCAGGTTATGTTTGGATGCAAGGAATATTAACAAGATTACTGAAAAGCAATTTGAAGCACCAATGAGTATAGATGGAATATTAGGAAGAATTACAGGAATGTCATTTTTCACTAAAATCGATTTACAGCATAGTTTCTGGTTAATACCTCTAGAAAGAAAAAGTAGACAGTATACAGGATTTCAAATAGATGGAGTAGTATATCAATTCAAAGTAGTACCATTTGGACTTCAATCATCTTGAAGTGCTCTATGTAGATGTCTTCATGATATTTTGGATCAATATGAACATTTTGTAATTCACTACATTGATGATATATTAATTTTTTCTAAAACGGCTGAAGATCATGAGAAACACCTAAAAATTATAATAAATAGATTAGACAAAGTTGGACTAAAAATAAATCAAGAAAAATGTACATTTTTTCAAAAAGAAGTCATATATCTTGGTTATAAACTTAACACTAAGGGAATCGAAATGGATCCAGAACGGACACAAGTCATTCAGGAATATAAAACACCACACAATATAAGAACTTTAAGAGGATTTATTGGAATAATTAATTATTATAAAAGGATGATACCAGATCTAAGTATAAAAGAACTTCCATTACTTGAACTACTGAGAAAAGGTGTAAAATGGAGATGGGATCAGAGAAGAGAACTAGCATTCCAAGAGATTAAGAACATTTTTCTGTCAAATTTGAAAATATACTATCCTGACTACACACAGCCATTCATATTAAGAACAGATGCATCAATAGAGAGATTATCAGGGGTATTATTACAAATACATGATGGGGTCGAATACCCAATACAATTCATTTCAAGAATCACAAAGCCACATGAAAAGGGTTACTCAGTTTCAGAATTAGAACTAGCAAGTATAATACACTGTGTCACAAAATTAAGATTTTATTTGTTGGGTAATGAATTTACAATAGAAACAGATCACCAAGCTTTAACGTCTATATTAAATAACAAATATGGAAACAGTAGAATACATCGGTGGAGTCTAATACTTAGTGAATACTGCTTTGAAATCAAATACATTTCTGGAAAATCCAATATAGTGGCAGATGCTTTATCAAGGTTAGAAAATACACCACAAAAAGGGCAGCGAACAATAAAAATTGGATTAAATCAATTAGTAGAAAGTACAGGATTATATTCTAAAGAAGAAATTATAAGAGATCAGATCAATTTGAGTGAAAAACAAAAAGTCCTTAAGAAAGATGGAGTTTATTATAAAATAATAAATGGCATAGAAGTATATGTAATAACTAGAACTTTAGCAAAGAAAATATTGAAAAATTTACATAACAATTATATGCATATTGGTTCAAGAAAGCTATGGATGCTATTTAGGGACAATTATTTTACAAAGAATGACATAAGTATAGCAAAAGAAATTACTACCCAATGCCCAATATGTCAACTAAACAAAGAAAAGAATTTCAAAAACCAGAACACATATAAATCTAATGTTGTATATGAAAAACTAAATACAATTTCCATGGATTTTATTTCAAATTTAGTTCTCAGTCCAACAGAAAAGAAGCATATACTAGTGATAGTTGATTTATATACAAAATTTATTAAACTATATCCCTGCTCTAGAACAAATGTTAAAACATTAAAATTATATATTAATCAATTTTTCGAAGAAATAGGACCATTTAGAAATTGCATAATAGATAATGCTACATATTTTAACAACCAAAAATTTCGGACATTTTGTGAGAAAAAGGGAATCAACATTCATTTTACAAGTATCAGACATCCTCAGGCAAATCCTGCAGAAAGATATATTAAAGAAGTTATAAAATATTTAAGGATACTGTGCCAAAATCAACACGAAACTTGGCAGCAACATATACCACAAGTAGAGTATTTTTTAAATAATACACATAATTTGAATACAGAGGAAGTACCAGAATATTTAATGTTTGGCCATATAGGAAACAGAAAGTGGATTAGTGAATATAATCAGGATATGTTAGAACAAGTAATGCAGAAAGTGAATAACCGAATTAGGAGGAAAGCTGAAAAATATATCAGAAGACAAAATCGAAATATAAAAAAACCGATCACATTTCAAAAAGGAGACCTAGTGTTAATTCGTTCACTTAGAAAAAGTAATGTTAAAGAAAACCGTTGTAAGAAATTACAACCAATGTTTGAAGGTCCATATACAATTGAAAATCAGAATGGACTAAATAGTTATGTGTTAATAGATGCAGAGAACAGACTAAGAGGCATATTTCATATCAACGACATTTTTCAATATCATGAAGAGATTGAATAATGATTTCTATACCTTTAACACAAATATAATAACACTAATAACTTACTGATATATCCATTTTATTCAATAGACTTGATTTGTTAAATGGTAGATGGTAGATTTCATTATTTTGAATCAATTTGACATCATACTTGTTGAATTTTGTATATATGGAAATTAATTTGTACCCTAAAAATCATAATTTGGGGTTAGACACAAAATTGATACTATAATTGCTATAAAAATGTCTTTCTAATATAATAAAGTAAAAAAAAAACTTACCAATTTATATTGATGAAAGTTATTTTGAATGGAAATAATTCCTAGATTTTGTCTATAAATAAACAGAACACAATATCCATTATATTTTTAATTAAGGTTATATTTTATTCTCTCCATTTGACATGACAGTTTGACCATAGAATAGCCGAACTGTGCTCCGTTGTTCTCTGTTTTGACATAGACAGCGAACAGGGATGTATTTAACACATTTTAAATAAAAAAAAATTGATTTATTAAATTTAATAAGGTATGAGAAAATTAATATTTAAAAAAATAATAAGTAAATTATTTATTTTAAATATTATTTTGGGGTATTGATACGATTAGGGTTTATAGAAAATAATTTATAAGTTATATACTACATAATATTAGATATTTGGTTGTTTTAAATAAGTTATATACTAGAGAATTTTATAAAAATTATTTATGTGAGGGCATTTTAAGAAATTAGCATATAATAATTGTAAAAAGTTGTATTTTAGTAGTTATGATTTTGTAGATATTTTTAAGTGAGCCATGTGACTAGGCAACACACTATACCCTCCATTCCTAAGTGTCATTTTAAGAATTTTACGAATATAAGTGGGGTTATATTGTTTGAAATGTGTATTTTATTAAATTAGAGTGTTAGTTACTAATTTGAATGTTTATTCTGATCTGAAAAGCCTAAATGTCAACAAAATTATTAATAGAAAAGAATGGAATTCTCTTGATCAGCGGAGATGGCCATGTTTGCGAAATGGTTTGTTCCAGAAAATTCAGACAAGTATTTAATAGAACTAAATAATACATGATTTCTTACCAGATAGTTCTAGAATATCCAAAAGATATAAATACCCGTGATTTGGATTCAAGATGGCAGTTTATGGAAGTTTTTAGTCAGAAGTCAGGCCAGTTTTATTATGAAAGTTAGTAGTGAAGTAAATTGTTCAGAATTTCAAGAAGTCAGTGAAAAAAGTTTAGTAAGAAATATGAAAGTTAGTTGGAGTCAGTGAATCAGGTACAAATAGTCGAATTGTTTAATATAGTGAGTTAAATGAAGATTAAAAATTATGCATATAATTAATGCACATTTATAATTATACACAAATAATTATTGAAGATTATAAAAGTATATTGGAAGAAATTAAATTATATTATGGTTAGAGATTAGTATAAATCAACTTATAATAATTGGATATTGGTATATTGAAAAGAAGAATAAATATAAATGCTGTTTGCTGGTTTGGTTGGTGGTGTATAAATGCTGGTGAAGAAAACTATATCTTAAATTGGTAGAAGCTGATAATTGGAAAAAGTAATTTCACAAAAAACAAGGATAACTGAAGTACGAAGACATTCAGTGGTGATTAGAATCTATATAGTGGAAAACAGTTCATTTAGGCATTCAGTGAAAGAAAGGTACAAAATTTTGTTAATATAATTTAATTAGTGTTATAACAATTTCAATTTTGAAGATAGTTTGTTTAAATTTAACATTGTCTATAGAATTTAATTAGTTTTATAAGAATATCAATTTAAAGATAGTTTATTTTAAATTTACATTGGCTAGGTTAGATATATATATGTGTGTTTCATAATAGTTATAATAAAGATAATTTAAAAAAGTACTTACAAGCTAATTCTTCGAGAACCGCGATAAAGTACTTACAAGCTAATTCTTTCAGAACCGCGATAAAAACCCTATATATTATTAAAAATACTCATTGCTCATCATTCAAACAAAAAAATACATCATAACAATATATATATACTCTAACAAGAAAACGGTCTTTCATTTTTTTTGCATTATTTAAATGATTTGAAAATTACTAGAAAACATTGACTCGATTTTTGTTATCGTTATATCTAGATGGTTTGCTTTTCAATATTTAAATATTGTCTTCAAATGTAACATATTTTAAAACAACCTTCAAAACGGATAATACGTAGCAGTACAATACAGACTCAGGTAAATAAGGCTACAGTTCAATCAATAATGTTAATAGAGTATTTTACAATTTTATTAAAATAAGAAATCAATTGTCTTTCAAATTGAATTGGGGTTCCCTCTACATAAAGTACTATTATAATTGTAAATGGATGGCATATGAAAAGTAATTTTGTCTCTATCTGTTAAAATTTTTGAAAAACTATGGATAACTTAAAAAATATAAAGTTTTCACATATTCGCTCTCTTAAGGATGAGTGGCGGTACATGTTGAGTTGTCTACGAACTACCTTATTACTTCTTGACTTAGAATTTGTAAATATATTGAGGTTGTCGGTATGTTATAAATAAAAACACTTAATTAAATTATTGCATAAATGTTTCGGCTATTTGCGATTCTTTTTTTTTGGCATAGATTAGGTGTCAATCAGCCAGTTACAACAAGACTAATACCTTAAGCATAAAAATTTAATGACCGTAAAGTCCATAAAATATCAATAACGAACAGCTGAATAATATGCTTTAAGTACTAAAATTAAAATAATATACAAGTTAAATATAGCTTCTTTTCAATCATCAGCATCATCAGTCTGTTCAAAAAACAGTACACTTAATATAATTCAAAATACTTTTTTTGTATTATCTCCTTTTTATCTATATTTACATACAGACCAGATGATGAGGTTCTGAGAGTTCCACAGCAAACTTTTGAGCAGCGATCTACTCAATCCGACAGCTGCTTTGCTATGGACTGTCCAAGTTGCTCACCACAATTTTGCATATACATATATTTTTTTGATAGTAGACACTACACGACACTATTTTGGGTACTTGACAGAAACTTTACTAATGCGTTATAAATTCTCTCATTTCCATTATAATCTAGTAAAATAAGGCAAAAAGGGGAGCAAACCTCGAAATAAAAGATAATAAGCTGAAAATTTGCATACGTCTTTATTTTGATGGTATAAAACTTACCTCAAAAGTCTCATACGTGTCTGCGACTTAAGATATTAAAGTTCAAAGGTCACGAAAATGAGTTTTCTGCAAATATCTCGTTTCCCTTACACTTTATGACATTTAAGGTGGTAAGAAAAATTGTAGAATGGAAAATTCTCTTCAATTTTTGTCTGAAGTACTTTTATGTTCCTTTAACTCTTATTAAGATAGAGCGCAAAGAGTGGGGGACCGCTTACCTGTGTATACGGTAACGCGAAGTCAGCCAGTAGGATTCAATAAATAATAAGTTATATAGTTAATTATTCACATAAAATACTATTATTATTATTAAATTTTTATTATTTATTATTTAATAAACTATATTTATAGATAATAATTATGAAGTATATATTTTTGATATAATATTTATTTTATTTTTAACAAACATACAATATTAAATAAAATACTTTTCGTCCATATTACTACGAATATTGTATCTTGAAATAAAAATCTCTTGTACGGCGGTTGCTGTTTCTGCGAAGCTGTAGCAGATGCTCCTTTGTTATATATGACCTAACAGGTTTTTTTTTAATATGACTTTCTACACACCGTGGCGAATGAGTTTGGGACTTCTATGTATATATGCACAATAGCGGTGGAGGGATATTTCACTTGATGATGGGAATGGTAGGGTAGAGCTATTTCTCTGCGTTAGTATTTCTTTACCGAACTGCTGAATACAATATTTTGCAATTGCAAGAAAGGTTGTGATTCTAATTGCGGATGCAGGAAATCAGGATTGCAATGTACTTTAATTTGTGGGCAGTGTAATGGACAATCATGTCTAAACACTTCATCAACTTCAGATGATTTCAATGAAGAAAGTGAATATGCACCTGATATTCTTGAATATTTTTATTCTGATACTTTAATAAATGAGAATGATAATGATGAATCCGATATTGAGCAGTCAGAGGAAGAAGAAGAAGAAGAAGAAGACGACGAAGAAGAAAATTAAACCAAAAATATTAACCATACATAATAAAAGAATATATATTATATTTGTTACTTTAATAAATCGATTATTGGATTAATAAATAAATATATAATTTAAAAAATAATAAATATGATTTTTTCAGTATTTAATTAAATATAAAAATGATTATTGTTGAATTGTGCACTTGATCTTAATTTATCGTATATACAGCTGTTAAAAATATTATTAAAGTTCATTTGAAATATTTCATTTAATATTGTATGTTTGTTAAAAATAAAATAAATATTATATAAAAAATATATATTTTATAATTATTATCTATAAATATAGTTTATTAAATAATAAATAATAAAAATTTAATGATAATAATAGTATTTTAAGTGAATAATTAACTATATAACTTATTATTTATTGAATCCCACTGGCTGACTTCGCGTTACCGTATACACAGGTAAGCGGTCCCCCACTCGTTGCGCTCTATCTTAAGAAGGGTTGAAGGCACATAAAAGTACTTCAGACAAAAATTGAAGAGAATTTTCCATTCTACCACCTTATTTTTCTTACCACCTTAAATGTCATAAAGTGTAAGGGAAACGAGATATTTGCAGAAAACTCATTTTCGTGACCTTTGACCTTAAATATCTTAAGTCGCGGACACGTGATTATATGAGACTTTTGAGCTAAGTTTTATACCATCAAAATAAAGACGTATGCAAATTTTCAGCTTATTATCTTTCATTCCGAGGTTGCATCCTTATTTTACCGGACTATTAGCTAAGAAACTAAGGATGTTAAACGGGGCATGTATATTAAGATCGTGTAATTGTCTAGAAAATGATAGGCTAAGATTGTAGTGTTTAATTTGTTGGTTTGTACACCATGTTTGTGTTTGCCCAATATATTTTGAAATACAGTCTTCACGAGCTAGTGAATGTCCAAGATGTAATATAAATAACACTGCAATTAATACACAAATCTGGGTCTATACTTGAAGAAATCAATAAAATAATGAAACTGGCTTGGGCATCTTTTGATAAAAATGCAGTTATATTTAACTCCAGGATGCCACTCCACCTAAAGAAAATAGCATTCGATCAGTGTCTATCAATCATGACATGACATTTTGTGGGATAGGGTTAGGCAAAGCTTTATTTCGAAAGGAATGAACATAAAAGTACCCGTTTAGGATCGTTGGATCCTCTTCAGGCTGGAGTTGAATGTGTTGTGTTGGAACGAAACAAAAAAGACCAAAAAACTAGCTGCGGTAGTGGTGTTCTTCAGGTGGAGCATGTTGGAGGCTGTCGAGATGGAGTGACTAATGTGTATGCTTTTTGAGCTAAATGCGACAGAGTGGAGTGTCTAGTTGCTATTATTCCTATAGTCGTTTTTGCGTCTACACCTATTTCAAAACTAGTGTATTGCACTATAATCTTGTTATCGGCTATGTTGGCTAACGGCCAGGCCTCGTCAGCTTTCGAGAGGTGACCTGTCGCAGTTTGCCCAGTGTGAATATGTGTGTGTTAGCTCGACAGTTATGGACGCTAACATTTCGATGTTACTTGACTCTGTCAGTCAACTAGATTTGTCAAGTCCGAGCCCAGATCCCGTGTTAAGTAACGGGGTCTGTTATTTGAGTATAAATGTGTGCGAGTCTGATACGGCAAAGGTGAAAACCATGTTCTCCAGTGACCATTGTTTCTACCAGCCATTTGTGCGTCTGCGACCAACTTCAGAACTAGTGTAGTGCACTAAGATTCTTTTTATTGGTCGCTTTTGCTAACAACCAGGCTTCGTCGGAGTTCGATAGACGGTTTCAGCATTCGCAGGCTTAGGTGAACAAATAGATGCGGCTATTTTCTCAGGAACGGACAAGTATCGTTGAGTAGTGAAATTGGGAAACCGCAAAAAACCAATCTCCCCCTGTCCGGGGTCAGGAAAAAGAATTGTATTAGATGAAGGTTTGATAAGCTAGCGAAGTAGCTTCAAGGATGTCAGCGTATTCACCTGGAAGTTCATCAATGCATGCCTGCATTAGGACAGACGGAATGAAAAGTTTTTTGATTATGGGCCTCCAGGATTTTACGTGACCAAGATAAGAGCAGGAACTTTTTAGGGTGTTTTGGGTGTTGGATGGGGGGCGATTTATTGTTATGAGAGTAAAGTTCCTGTTAAGAGTTTTGATTCTCTCGATGTTTGGGACATTCGTTTCGGTATTGAGAAACACCTGTTTAAAAAGAGATAGGTATATTAGGTCCTCCCTTTATATCGTCGAAATTGCGTTAGTTAAAAATAATAAAAGAGGGGAAGTATAACGTTGCCAAACTTATTGGTTTTATTTGACCTGTTGTCTTTTTAGCATTTGAATAATGTTCTAAGATAATCAAATTTGGGCGAATTTCTCGAGCGAAGTCTCTAACGTCTTTTGCACTATGTGCAGAACAGCCGTCTTGTTGAAACCAAATTTTGTTGAAGTTAATTTAAAGATGTTGAAGTGGAGGAATAATTTAATTTTGTAGTAATTGGAGATATTTGCCTTCAATGAAAAATGGACCAATAATTTAAGGTCTCCCAAAATTCCAGTCCGAACATTCAACTTTTGTGAATCCTACGTACGCACAGACACACTCAAATGCTTATTCTCCTTAGACCAATAACGTACAACGGATGGATTATGTTTCTTGTGAATTGTGAAAGAGTACTCACCTGTAAATAAGATATTTTTCATTATTGTATCAAAATTATACAAAATTGCATCCATTTAAATTAATCGTCAGGAAATATTTATTGAGTTGTCTGCACTTTATAACAATGGTAGTTGTTTCTTTTCGAAATATTTCTCACTGTTTTTGCACTCAAATCAACTTCATCGGCAATTTGTTTACTTGGACACGGCGTCGTTTCAGCCAATGCACAAACTTGAATTTCTCTAATTTCTGGCTCTTAAAGCAGCATTTTTTACATCTGCAATTAGTACAGCCATATTTTTCAAATTGATGAATAATAGCCAATACAGTTTTTTCTATAGGTATTGGAGTATTCTCAAAAGCCATAATAAATAAATTAATAGTTTCTTGTACTGAATTGCCCCCAAAGTACCATTTTGTTATTTGTATCCGTTCTTCTGCTGTACAAACAGTCGACATATCAAATTTTTATCTTCAAACTTACGCGGTTACCTCAAAAAAAAAAAAAAAATACAAAACATAGCGTTCAGTCTGTCTCGTATCCAGTTTACCATTGAAGAGAACGGGCGAATGGCGATGTTGCCAAAATTATCTTGTTTTATTTGAAATTAGGTTACAATTTCGTCAAATAAAAATGCGAATCTGTAAATTTCTCATAGATTTAAGAAATTTTGTACCAGTATTTGTGTCAATTAGTGTTTTATTTTTAATATCATCATCCAGTTTTGAATTGCAATATAACCGCCCCACTGACCGCCTATTTTTTGAATCAATTCAATGTTTTAATTCAAATATGTAATAAGGCAACCCTGCCGCTGTTTCTTACATATATGCTGGATCGGAAATAATCATCTGGCGATCACTAATGGGCATGCATGAGTAATGTGGAGGGGAGACAAAGGGGAAATATAATTGTTATCTTTGTCTATTCGCTAAATATATAATAATATATAATATAATTATATTATAAATAGTCAGAAGGTTGTCCGAGATGTTAGAGAAACACTCTTTTGACTTTTTGTAGAGCTTTCGGAATGGTTTTATTCCTTTTTCAAGACACTGTAATATATATAAAAAAAATGTGTAAATATTTACAAAATATCACAATTCGTCAGTGCAACTTACTAGTCGTTAAGATTATTTAAAATAAACTTTTACACTCAACATTAAAAACACAAATATAAAATATAATAATGGACAATACATTCTAAAAATTTTGGTCAGGATAGTAAAACTTAGTTTATTTCATGACATATTTTGATAGTATGTTTTAACTCTGGTACATAGAGAACAGAAAGAAAAAACAATGTGATTAAAGTGTAATTAGTTGTTATTAATATTGTATTTATTTTTTTTTCTCAAGAAATAAGAGACCCATATTTAGGTAGTTTTGATTTTTAATTATTAACCTGTCTTAATGCAACCAGTTATGCATACAAGAATATTTAGAAGTTAATATTTATTTTATTTTTGATGTTTTTCCAGTAAATAACAATAAATGCTGCTTAATTGATCTATGTCAGACTTTTTATAAATGCAAGATGTACTGGATTTTATGCAACACATTTAAAAGAAAACACGTTTTGCATAATTTTTTTTCTTTTGCCAAAATACAAGAATCCTCGAAGTTAAACTCATGTTTTCGTGTTACTGCATGTTCTGCGAGTGCACATGCATTAATTTTGTTGGTTTTTATGTCACTGCGATTTGAGATCACCCTACTGTGGAAATTACGAGATGATTCTCCGATATAAACGTTGTTGCAATTGCCACACGATATAGAATAAACAACATTCGATGACTCCTGTATTGTGAAAAAATCTTTTGTCTTTTTGTATAACTTCAATACCGTTTTCATATTCTTAGTTGCAATTTTCAAGCCATTAACATTTTTGAAAATTTTCATTAGCTTAGGTGTCAGAACTGGAATGTAGGGTAAGGAACCGTAAGTTATTTTACATGGTATTATTGAAATATTGTTTGTCAATGTCACTTGTCGGACCTCATCGTTATGAGGATTTTGTTTGTTGGAAAGTTGCGAAGGAAAAGGAGAACCAAAAATGAGTTTATTTAAAAGCCTTAAGGGGTAGGAGTTCTCTAGTAGTATAGATCTCAACTTTTTTAGTCCCTTGTCCCTGAAATCGATTTGTGACAAGTTAGTAACCCTAGTTTTTAAGGCCAAAACCAAATTTGTTTTCATCTTGGATGGATGTTGAGAATGAAAATTTATGAAACGGTTACTAAAACAAGGTTTGCGATACCACTCCGTTCTTAGCATGCCTGTAAACTTCAGGTGTGTACATTGGGAGTTAAATGTGTTTAAAACATCAGTTACTTTGTTTTCAGGGACCGATAAAATCAAATCATCTACATATTATCGTTTAATAAAAGGTATGTGAAAAGGTATATTTTCTTTACACGTTGTTATAAGTTCATCCAAAACAAAGTTACATGGTATTGGGGATATTTTACTGCCCGTTGAAGTGCCAAACATTTGTTTGGCACTTAAAAATACCATTGAACAAAAAGATGTTAGAGTCAAATATAAGTGTTATATTCTTATGAAATCATCTAAACTGATCTTGGTATGCGGAGAGATGCTGTTCCAGTGATTTTTGAAGCTGTTCAGAATAGCATCTAGTGGTAACTTTGTAAACAGTGAAACAACGTCTAAACTAATCAATATATAATTATTCGGAACTTTAACATTGTTAATGAAGTTACTAAACGTGAAAGAATCTCTAATATAGAATTCATTGGATTCGTTGTAGGTAATTGTGAGAATATCTGTAAGGTATTTAGCAAGTTTACTATTAGGAGCATGAATGAAAAAGACAATAGGCATCATTAAAATAGTGGGTTTGTGAACTTTAGGCAGTGTATAAAACCTGGGTGCAACTGCATTGTAAATTTTCATGGATTTTGCAACCTCTGTTGTTATGAACTTGGAAGAAGCTAAATCCGAAACCAGCTTCTTTGCTTTTTGTTGTAGGGTGCACACCAGACTGTTCTTAAGTTTGATGTAACTTTTTGTGTCATTCAGTAAACTATTACTTTTTTAAAAAAGGTAAAAGAAATAATAAGTTAGACTTACTCACAATCAATTTAATTTAACTAATCGGACGACCGGTTTCACTTTCTATAATATGCAAAGCATCTTCAGGTCACGATACAAAGTTAAAATGCTGAAAATAATAATCCCATATTAGGGTGTTGTCTAATAAAGATAAAACATAGGTAGGTGATATAAATAATATAAATTACAGTAATTATGCCAATATTACATGTCTGTGGTTTTATAAATGAATAAAATGTTTAAGCAGACAAGGTAAGACCCACAAATTGGTAACATAGTCTATTAAACTGTAATGAATTAATAAATAAACAAATAAATAAACATTACTTACATGCCGGTACTCTATTAATTGATGGTTGAAAGAACATGGTTCAAACTATCTTGGATTGTTGATTGGAGAACTCAGGTCAACTGAGTTAAAGATAAATGGGAGAAATGGAAGAACTGAGATAAATGGGATATGAAAAGGCAACTTATTTAAAGAATCTCTTATTAAATCGTCTAGTACATAATTACATAATATACACGATATACTTGAGCCCATAGGTATGCCAAAAATTTGTTTATAGAATGCATTATCAAAAATCAATACATTAGAATCAAAAATGAATTCTAAAGTGCTTAAAAACGTTTTTTCGTTAATTTTGCAATATATTTCGATTTCATCCCAATGTCTGTTTATACTATCATTAATAATATGTAGTGGTAAATTAGTAAATAAAGATATAACGTCAAAGCTTACTATTATATAATTATTTGGTAGTTGAGAGTTATTGATAAAATTACTTAGTTCAAAGGAATCTTGTATAGAGAAACTATTATCTAAGTTATATGACCTTGTAAGAATATCATTCAAAAATTTTGCTAACTTACTGTTTGGTGAAATAATTGATGATACAATTGGTCTCATTGTTAAGTTAGGTTTATGTACTTTTGGTTGTGCATAAAAGCGTAGTGTGACAGAGTTATATATAGTGAGAGTTGAGGCTTCTTCTTTAGTGATCATTTTTTTATTTTTCAATTCGGTAACTATTTTGTTAGCTTTTTGTTGCAAGGTACTTGTGGGATTGTTCTGTAATTTTTGATAATATTTAGCCACTTTGTACGTAACCATAATAACAATAAAGAGCTAGTTATCAACAACAAAAAATATAATAAACAGAAACTAGTGTCTTTCTGACATAAATCAAACATCAATGTCATAATGAATTTATACAAAATTAAATAAAATTAAAATATTGTACTTACATAACTATATAATTTTAATAAGTTAAGTTTTAATGTTTTATCAATTAAAAAATATAATGGATTAACCTCATGTTGTAAGTTTTTATACTAGTTTTATACAATGTTATTTAATTCTAATTTCATTTTCAAATTGTAGTAATCAATATGTACTTTTTTGTCCAACCACGTAAAAGCACGTAAAAGTTAAATGAATTTCACCTAACGTTTGTTCGCTATTTAGTACCCTCCCACGCTGTCGGTTTCACTACTATTTATACGAGTAGAAGAGCTTTATTAAATTTGCAATACACTTTAAGACTTTCCAAAACGATACATAATATTTTCTTAACTTTAATAATGGAACAAGTTCATATATACATTATTCCCGTTGTGTAACGTTCCCATTAACTATTCTGCCATTTTAAACATTAACGATACGTTGTAAGTTAACATATATGACTGCTAAATTAGAAGAAAGGGAGGTTATTTGTGACGGTTGAGAATTTAATATTACTCGGCTGGCTGTCACCGAGGAAAGTGAGAGGGAAAACCGTTGGAAAATTTTTATTGAGATGAATAATGTTCAGTACATACGAGGACGTTTGTAGAATACATAAACGGGTGGTTCTGTGCTTGGCTGGCTGGTAGCTGGCGTAAAGGCGAATTCGAGTGGTTTTTAAATATTTACTTAGAGATAATGCTCTGGTGTGTAGGCATGGGAAAATGTTAAATTGTTGCACGTAATGTTCAGATATAAAGCAGCTGAGTCTTCTCAATAATTCCTATATTTACATTTGGGAGGTGGATATTTAACGATGCTAGTCATGAATAATTGACTTTAATAATATATATATACATATATATATATATATATATATATATATATATATATATATATATATATATATATATATATATATATATATATATTTGTTGGAACTTTGATTGATCTCCAACAATTGTTCGGGAGAAAGCTTATTAAATTCCTTTCCCCGTGCGTGTACAGTACCAAATATTTTAGGACCATGGACTGTACAAGAGTTTCCTTCGATATAGATAAGCAGACTTCACGGCGATGGTTCAGTATGTGTTTGGTTTTATAGGGGTTTGTACTTAGAGAAAAATAAGCGTAATTAATCGATACTACACATTTAATACCGAGAAAATATTTACAAAGGCACTATTACTAAATAAAGAGTTCGCTTTAATAAATTGTTCATTTTTATACCGGCGTTTTAGGGGCGCGTGACTATAGAGAAAACTTAATGCACTTTTTTTTACCGCACTTTTGACAGTCTGTCAAATACAGTCTGTCGCATAAGATAAAATTCAACATTTGTGGAAACGAAAAATAAACTGAAATTAATATAAAATGTTGTTTTTACAACATACTCGCCCCCGTTGAAGCGCTGGCTTTAACACAAATAAACAGATTATATTATGCCAAGAGAGCATGCGGAAGAAAAAATACATTACAATTATCATCTTATACTAACTTAAATTAAATCGTCATTGGGTAGAGGACACAATTTTGTAATAGAGCGCTTGAAGACTCCATCTTTAGTTTTCACCGAGGCAATTCTTACTCTCCCATCTTTTCCGGGAAAGACCTCAATAAATCTTGCTAGTACCCAATGAAGAGGAGGAGTGTTGTCTTCAATGAGCAAAACGAGATCGTTAGGTTCTAGGTTTTAATGAGGGAGAAACCATTTAGGGCGATTTTGAAGTCTATTCAAGTAGTCGATAGACCATTTTTTCCAAAACACTTGTTGGAGTTTGGACAAATGTTGCCATAAATTCAATCTGTTTTCAGGAATGTGGATCACATCTTTTTCAGGAAAGGACGTAAGAGATTGTCCAATCAAGAAGTGTCCAGGAGTAAGATACGTAAAATCGGAGGGGTTATTTGAAAGGGAGCAAAGAGGCCGGGAGTTGAGCACAGCTTCAATTTGACCGAGAACTGTAGTGAATTCTTCGAACGTAAGCTTAACATTGCCAAGGAGCCTACGCATATGATGCTTTGCGCTCTTTATAGCACTTTCCCAAATACCACCATGGTGAGGGGCTCGAGGAACTATAGTTTTCCAGCGAATATGAGATGAGGCCAAAAATTCCTTAATAGAACGAGAGCTTTCCTTTTCCTTGAAAAACTTATAGAGTTTAAACAGCTGGTTGCGAACACCAAGAAAGTTCGTGGCGTTGTCACTGAATATTGTTTGAGGGAGGCCTCTATGGCTAATAAAGCGTTTTAGAGCGAGAAGAAACGTCTCCGTAGAGAGGCCGGAAACGACTTCAATATGAACAGCTCGAGTCGACAAGCAAACGAAAAGAGCAATATACGATTTTAATAAAGGAGCCTTACGAAGGTTGGAAGACTTTATCTGAAAGGGGCCGCCAAAATCTAATCTGACGTGAGCGAACACTCGAGAGGAGTTTAAACGTTCTTTTGGTAGATCTGCCATGATCTGGGTAGCGGGTTTGGCACGAAACTTAAAACAAACCATACATTGGTGAGTGACCTTCTTGACTTCTCGTAGTCCATTTAAAGGCCAATATTTGAGACGAATTTGTGACAAAGTATTTTGAGGACCTGAGTGACAGAGTCTGACATGTTCTCTGTGGAGGATGAGACGAACTACACGATTTTTTGAGGGGAGGAGAAGAGGGTATCTTTGATCAAAGGTAACGTCTGAGTTTCTGAGGCGACCTCCCACCCGGAGCATTTCATTCTCATCCAAAAAGGGATTTAGGGGTAAAAGACACTTATTAGATAGAGTTTTACCTTTCTTAAGCTCAGAAATCTCACTCGAGAAGTTGGAATACTGAAGCATCTTAATAATCTTAAGTTCAGCGTTTTGAAGTTCGCTGACTTCAAGGGTATTAGTTAACTTGCGAGAAAGCGGTTTAGCATTATTAGCAAATCTAAACATATAGGCTAAAGTTCTTACAAACTTTGAAAAATTGGAGAACCTATCAGAAAGTGAGGTGAAGAAATCTATTTGATCATTTCGAGCGTGGAGAATGATTTTCCTTTCTTCAGGCAACTTGGAAGTATACCCCTTTGGGTTGTATTTCAATAAATCCAACCGAAGTTGATTTAAAAATGGAGGACCATGAAACCATAAGGACGAATTTATTAATTCAGAGGGTAGCATTCCTCGGGAGAGTATGTCGGCAGGATTCTCTTTGGATCATACGTGCCTCCAGTGAGCATTAGGAGAATTATCTAAAATTTGTGCAACCCTATTTGCTACAAATTGGGTCCAACGAGAAGGATGTGAACGAAGCCAAGCGAGAACAATTTCTGAATCCGACCACATATTTATAGAGTCTAATTGAAATAACTTTTCTTTAACAATATTAGCAATCTTTGCTGTGGGTTTACTACACAATAGAGCACCCATGAGTTCCAATCTTGGAAGGGTCAAGGGTTTTAACGGAGCAACGCGACTCTTAGATGCTAGAAGGGAACAAGACACCTGTTCTGATTTATAGGTCACACGTAAGTAGATACAAGCTCCATAAGCCTTAAAACTTGCATCTGAGAATGAGTGAATCTCAACACCAGTGATTTCTTGACTTAAAAAGAGACATCTAGGTATACTTAAGTCCTTAAAATGAGAGAGACTGCTAATAAAACTTAGCCATTCATGTAACGTATCTGCGTCAATGGTATCGTTCCAACTGATTTTGGAAATCCAAATATTTTGCATTATAAGCTTAGCGACAACTGTAACGGGATTAATAAGACCTTGAGGATCAAATATTTGGGCAATCATTGACAGTACTTCTCTCTTAGTGTATGAGTTTTTTAGGGTGAAATCTGGAAGAGAGATTGAAAACGTGTCAAGAACAGGATTCCAGCATAAACCTAAAACCTTATTAGAGCAATTATCTGGAGCTATGACATAAGAAGAGTTTGAAGAGAGAGAAGAAATGTTTTTTAGAAACGAGTCCGAGTTAGAACACCATTTATGTAGAAAAATACATGCTGTTCCAAGTAAACTAGTTAATTCCTTGTGAGCTTTGAGGAGAGTTTGCTCATCATTAGCACCGTAGAGAATGTCATCAATATAACAATTATTTTGAAGAGCGTCACTGGCCAGGGGATATTCAGTTTGATGAGTATTTGCCAGTTCCATTAAACAGCGAGTACTCTGAAAACTGGCGCTTTTAGTTCCATATGTAACTGTTTGCAATTCCAGGCACTCAATATCTTTTTCCGGGGAGTCACGCCAAAGTATGTTTAACAGAAAGGTTTGATCAGGATTGATTTTAACCTGTCTGTACATCTTTTGTATATCAATTGTGAAAACAAAGGAATATAATCGAAAGCGTAGCAAAATATCAAAAAGTTCCGGTTGAAGAGTGGGACCTTTGAGTAGGATATCATTTAACGAGTAACTACTATAGCTTTTCATCGAACCATCGAAAACAACCCTAAGTTTTGTTGTTAACGATTCTTCCTTTACTACACAGTGATGCGGGAGAAAATATTTATTTTCTAAATTTTCATTAGTAAGAGAGAGAGGGACTATTCTAGCATGTTCGAGAAAAAGATATTCACTAATGAACGACTTATATTGAGCGTATGTATTTTCATTTTTTAAGAGCCTATTTTCTAAATTAATAAATCTCTTTAAAGCTACTTTAAAAGATTCACCTAATTTTTTATTTCAAAAAATTGTTGAATCAATTTATCTAAATTATTCTCTTCGGATTCGGACTGAACAAAGAGAGAAACATTTGACTGAGAAATAGCCAAGTTTGAACTCCGATGAAAGACATGAGGGGGAATAGTACCAAAAATAACATAACCTAAGTGGGTATTCTGAAGAATGGGAAGATTCTTTCCTAAACGAATGAATCCATCAGTCAATAATTCGATATAGATGTCGCCAGCTAGAAGCAAATCAATTTTACCGGGAACAGAGTACGAGGGATCTGCGAGAGTGAGATTAGGTGGAACATTTATTTTGCTTCTATCTAGGGTAGCTTTAGGAAGCCTACAGGTTATACTATCAAGTACAGCAAAAGAAGTTTTGAAACTTCTATCCTTCACATTATAGGGAAAAAATTCTATGTTAATCATTTGATTTGACATTGAGGTGTTTTCGGATATGGTTGATATCTGTAACTGTTTAAAATAAGGGGTGAGGTTTAACTTCTCAACCAAATCACGAGAAATGAACGAATGTTGACTCCCATTATCTAGGAGCGCCCTGGCATGCATAGGTCTGCCATCTTTAGAATACACTGTCACTAAAGCGGTGGCCAACAATACATCAGTTTTAACTGATAAAGCAGAGAGAGAAGTGGCTGTATGAGAATCTGCAGTGTTTTGTACTTCTAAAGGAGGTATAAACGAACTGGTAGAAGCTTCATTTTGGGTATGAGCATTATAAGAAGGCGGAGTAGATACGTGAGCACGACTGGAAGAACCTTGAAAATGTTTGGGAGCTTGAGCGTTGCGATCAATAGAGGAAGATTGCCTATTCGTGTTCCTTTTTTCATAGGAAGAGACATTTTCCGAGGTACTATGCAAGAGCGAATGATGTCTTTTCTTACATATACTACATGAGCGTGAAGAGTTGCAATCTTGAGAAAAATGTTTATTACCCAAACAATTCCAACAAAGTTTCTTACCTTTTACAAAATTAAATCTTTCCTGTAAAGAGAGACATTTAAAATCATTACACTGATAAATTTTATGAGAATTACTTTTACAACATATACAATTAGTATCCGAAAACGAGTTTGTTTGTAAATTAACTGATGAAAACAAAGATGTTTTTAATTGAGGTTTATTAAATTTTTTATCATTATCAGAAACGTTTAATTTTTCTTGTATATCACATTTTTTCTCGAGAAAACTAAAAAACTGTGAGAGAGTAGGTAAAGCCTTTGAATCTATTTCATACTCAAATGACCTATGCGTCGCGAAATCTAATTTTTGTAAAAATACTTCGATCAATAGTAAATCCCAATGTTCGATAGGTACAGACATATTTTTAAGAGAAAGTAAAGTTTGTTTACAAAGAGTTAAAAATTCTCGTAATGATTTTGCGTTACTTTTAGCTAAAGATGGAGCCTTTAACAATTTTTGGATGTGTAAACTAATCACACGCGATTTATTTTCGTATCTATTCTTAAGCGTGTCCAAAGCGATCCGGAAATTTTCTTCTACAACTTCTATATTTTCTATCAAATGTAAAGGTTCATTTTTTAAGAAAGATTTCAGATATATAAATTTTTGCACATTGTTTAGCTCTACATTATTGATTATTAGCGTTTCAAATAGCTGATAAAACGCGTTCCAATCGGCGAAGTTTCCTGAGAATACCTGCATCGTAATTTCCGGCAACCTAACCTTAGCAGTGGCTACAGTTGGTGGAGTATCGTTTGAGATGAGCGAGTGGGAGGGTAACTTTAAAGCTTCCATCTTATGCTGCAGTCCAGCTAGTGTAGAAAAGTATTTTTCCTCCATCAGTACCCTGTCTTCTGTTTCAGAATCGGTTTCATCGATTACTTCAATCTGATCCATCACGTCTTCATATTTCAGATAACATGTTTTCAATTCGGTGTGTCTGAGTTGAAACTGGAGACCGTCAGTTTCTGCATCTGCGTTTTCTAGTAACCAGTTCGCTATTCTGGTAATCTTGGCCTTCAGTGGTTTTCTCTTCTTCTTGAGATCTTCCATTTTGACTTTAACAAAAGGTACTACTCCAAAAACAAATGCCTAAGGCCGTGCAAACACCGAATTCTTTAGAGAAATTAATGTTTATATTATATACTAATATCTGTATCACACGGCGAAAATAGAGTCAATAATGTTTATATTATAATAACCTGTAGAGCACACAACGAGAATAGAGTCAATAATGTGTATACCATATAATAACATGTGTAGCACACGGCGAGAGAGTTTATAGTTTATTAAAACGCGATAAATGTCTTAAATTACACTGAGAGTTTACTTTTCAATTAAATTTTTCGCACACGCGGTAAATGTCTACAAATGTCTACTAATAAATTTTTTAAAGAGATAGTCTTTTTGAAAAGCGGTTCACTTTGTGCATAAGCGAAATTATAATATGGAAAAATCTCACCCAATTTGTCCAGTAGTTTACAGCAACAGGCACAAACACCAGATAAAATTCACTTCTGTCCCTTTGATTTAGAGTTTATCGCGACACATTAGTCTTTTCGAGGGTCTTTTAATCACATTTATATAAATATGCAAACCTAAGAGTAAAGTACAAACAACGCGATCACCAAACACAAAATCCGGCTCGAAGGACCAAAAATAATGTTGGAACTTTGATTGATCTCCAACAATTGTTCGGGAGAAAGCTTATTAAATTCCTTTCCCTGTGCGTGTACAGTACCAAATATTTTAGGACCATGGACTGTACAAGAGTTTCCTTCGATATAGATAAGCAGACTTCACGGCGATGGTTCAGTATGTGTTTGGTTTTATAGGGATTTGTACTTAGAGAAAAATAAGCGTAATTAATCGATACTACACATTTAATACCGAGAAAATATTTACAAAGGCACTATTACTAAATAAAGAGTTCGCTTTAATAAATTGTTCATTTTTATACCGGCGTTTTAGGGGCGCGCGACTATAGAGAAAACTTAATGCACTTTTTTTTACCGCACTTTTGACAGTCTGTCAAATACAGTCTGTCGCATAAGATAAAATTCAACATTTGTGGAAACGAAAAATAAACTGAAATTAATATAAAATGTTGTTTTTACAACAATATTTATATATATATATATATATATATATATATATATATATATATATATATTAACAAATAAAAATAGTAGTAATATGCCAAATTTGACTAAAAAATTAACCATTCTTTACTGTTTAACGTTTTATCGAATCTTGTGTATTAGTGTTCATTAAAAGTGACACCCAACTTTCTCCCCGTGTGCGACCCTGAACTTAACCTACCCCAGGCTGGGCCAAGTGAATATTAAGCGCTATTTAAAAGGTATTCAGGTGCAAAAGGTCACGTCCGAAACATTAAATCTGGACGCTCTTCATGTTTTGCGTGCCAAATCAGTTTTGATTCTTTGTTGACACGAATCCATTAAAGAACGAACAAGGGTGAAGGGTGAATGTTATGTCAAAGCTTATTACGTAAAAATAATAAAAGCACTTTATAATGGAAATAGGAGAGCAGAAAAGACCGATATCGTATTTTAGCTAAAGTGAGTTTTTTTTGGTCATTTAATTACTGATTGTTTTTGGTCAAGCATTAGTAATCAGTAATTATCAATACAGTTTGAATAAGATACAAATACAGTATTATATCAATATGCTCAGAAAACTTGTATTATTGATATTGCCAAAAAAGAAGTACAGTATGCGTCACTATAGACTAGGTTCATACTATATTTTCTGTATTTTTAAAATATAAATAATATTTTCAAAATTGAATAAAGTAATTTTTCAAATTATTTGTTATTTTTTTATAAATTTTATATAGACTTTTTATAGATTTTAATAAAAGTGAAGAACTTTACAAATTGTATGCCGCTCAATGCGTAAATGGACTCTTTTAACTGTTTAATGTGACTGCGAACCACGAACCAATATTTAGTGTTTCGTAGCGCTACTTTCATGACGCTCGCCTTTTTGGGGAATTTTACTATTGAGAAAAAGTAATACGACCCAGTATAGAAGTTTTGCTTGAAAAAAATATCTACACTCACTACTCAAAAAGCGTTCCTCTGCATAGTTTTATGTTGTTTAAAACTTAATGTTTTCGCCCAATACTAATAAAAATATGACATTAGTGTATAGTCCAGTCCTCAGAGTACTGACCCCTAACAATCATAGGAACAAGATGAATTTTGCAGAGAATAATAATATAAGCAACTCGCAGGTGGGTAAAACGCAAAACAATCGATTTACCATTTTACCATGATTTACCACAATCTGTACGACGCAGAAAAAAATATTTCAAACCAAAAATATAGCTAAGATAATTATAAACAAAAAATGTTTATTAGCACTTTTTGTGTGAAATAAACCGTTCTCTCAGAAACAACGCTTGAAGCGACCGTCGATTTTAAATGTCAGTTATCACGCGAAATCAACGTTCAATAAAATTTGTATCAGCTAGAAGATAAAAATTCAATATTTGTTGATAGAAGTGTTGTATCGATAAATGTCAAGATGGGTTTAAAAGAGAAAGAGTGCAGCTTTCGTATGCAGTTTCCTTATTTTGCCGAAAATAAACTTAGGTTTTATAAAAGTGGGAAATAAATAAACGTGGCGCGACTTTTGCCATTTTTTACGATTCTCATGAGATTAATAAAATTGAACACTTTCATTGACCAGTCTTAGTAAAATTTCCATTTTTAGAGATCCATTTTTAAAACCTATGACATGAAATTTCAATTTTGAGTGGTGGCAACAAATATGAGGCATTTGAAATATGAATAAAAAACGTTGAATTTAATGTTTTACATTGCAAACGATCGCAGGTCACGGGAAATGCCTCCAAAAAGACGGTTTTCGTTGTAGTTCATAGCAGAAGTTTGTTTTTTTTTTTTTTTGAAAAACGCAATAGTGTAATTGAAAAAAAGTTTTAAACGTTTTAGATCGTTCGCTATGTGAAAGTTTAAATTCAGCGTTTTTTAAGCATATTTTAAATGCCCATTTCGACCCATAAAAACATTTGTTGCCAAAACTCAAAACTAAAATTTCATACTATAAGTTTTGAACGTTAGAAAAATCATAAAAAATGGCCAAAATCGCGCCAAAATGGCCAAAAAATTTCATGTTAATTTATAAAAACCATCTTTGTTTTATTGAATTCCAAAGTTCTATACCTCTAAAAAAAAACCCTTTATTTTTTTGATTTTTAATATATAACATTTCTTTCACTATTTCTTTTTTTTGTTTAGGTTCCATCTAAACGGCGAAGGTATGTCCAACTAAGGGTAAGCGATAAATATGGTCATTGTTCTTTTTTAACTTTTTCTGCCTTTTACTTTATCTTATTTTTTTCGGTATTTTTTATTTTTCCTGTTGTTACTAGAGAGTTCTTTTATATATTTTTTACTTACTTTTGCATTAAACGTAATACTTTTAGAAATAATAATGTAAAAAGATAAAATACCAGTAGTTGGCTGTATAGTACTATACTTACCATAGCTTAAAAAAACTTACACAGAAGTAAAGAGTTACAGTCTGTCTCAAACCCTTCTTCGATCGTAATCGGCTAAATATGAAAAGGTTATTTTTTTTTTAAATATGGAATAAAAACTTTAACAATTCAATTTTTTTTAATTTACATATTAGAGGTCCCGTCCTGTATATAAGTTTTATTAAAATCAATGATTACGGGGGATATGTGGCTGGCATCAATTATATCTTGTAATGGGTAGCTCTTTCGGGGCAACAGACTCAGTAAAACACAGGTTTGAAATAAAAATAAATCTATTAAGTATATATATACAATAAATAAAAACTAAAAAAAAAGGAATTCTACGTTGTATACTTATAAAACAAAAATAAAATGAATTCTACGTTTCCGTCTGGGTCCCGCGATGAATGAATTCCCCGGCAAACGTCTATAAAAGAAAAGAAATTAATTAGTACTACTAATATACTCGCTTTCGCTTCAATTCAGCGAAAGCTCCGAATATGCTCGCAAACAAAATATTTAGCTGTGCAGACCCGCGGCAATGTTCAATACACAATGCCGACGGGTTCCGCTTGGCTAAGGACAGAGTATGATCCTCAATACGGAAATCTCTGTCCCGGTTGGTTCTGTGCAGATCCACGGTAATGCTCAATACGCAATACCGATGGGTTCCGCTTGGTTAGGGACAGAGTATGATCCTCAATACGGAACTATCTCTGTCCAGAATGGCCCGCTGGTTCACTACACCGGCGAGTCAGGGAGCCTAGAGCGCTAGCTACAAGACTGTCTAATTCCGCTATTCACACGCCTTAAATAGCCGTTTGAATCCCACTACACCGTCAGGTTGTAGAAGTGGATGCGCAAATATTGACACTCCCACGGTTCGAACTGTTAAACGATCAGAGCATCGTTACACCCCCTTCTCTTTGAAAAAAAAAAAGTAACATACCTTTTTTTTGTGTATATGGTGTCTACAGCCTCGTGATGCCATCTATCCCTCTCGGTATCTTTATTACAATCTTCCTCCTATTGTTACAGCATATCCTGTATCTTTTGGTCCCCCTCTCGATCAGCTGTTTTGGGACGATTTCTATAAGATCGGCGTGTTTCCCGGGTTCCGGTTCTCCTGGAGTGAACGCGGATTGGGCTTCTTGTCCCGTTTTAGTATCAGGTACGCTCTTCTTCCTCGGTGGGGTTGGTGGTGTCCCAAAAAGTTCGTGGAACCTCTTCATGATCCTCTCCGCGTCTTTTCCTGGTGTCACGGGTAGTTCGGGTCTCTCTGGCGTTCCCAGAGGGGCCATCTCTTCCGGTATCTCTAATATGTCTTCCATGTTTGATGTTGATGAACTGAATTCTGCTTGCTAGCATTGCCACTTAAATACCGTTTGGTTGTGGTGGGGATTGGATTTCTGTAGTAACATTTCCCCCCTCCCATGGTTTTAAATCTTTTACATGCGCCGTCATCTGCTTGCGGCTACTACTATCGGCCAATTTCAGTTTTACTATTACTGGTGATATCATTGACGTTACTATGTATGGCCCTGAGTACTTCGGCGCTAGTTTGCTGTTGAAAGCTGCACTAGCCGATGATAGATGGTGTTCCTTTTTCATGACTCGATCTCCTGGATGTGGCCGCCAGTCTCTTCGTCTTAGATCGTAATATTTCTTTTGGTCCTCGAAAGCGTGTTCCATGTGCACTTTCGCTAGTTCTCTTAACTCTTCTAACTTGTTTAAGTTTTCTGCATACCCCTGTATATCTTGTCCATTTGTCGCCTCTGTTGTGTCTAATTCCCTTCCGAAATTAAGAAGCGCTGGTGAAAATCCTGTTGAATCGTGTCTTGCCGAATTTATGGCGTAGCAGAATTCTGGTATGAATTTGTCCCAGTCTTTATGGTTATCCTCCACGTAAGTAGCTATCATCGTTTTCAGTACTTTGTTCATTCGTTCTACTGGATTGCATTGAGGTGAGTACGGCGGTGTTAGAATGTGATTTATGTTATAGGACTTTAGGAACGCCTTAAAATTTCCGCTTGTAAATTGCGCGCCGTTGTCCGAGATGATTTTCTTCGGGATACCGAATTGCATGACTACTTTAGATCGTAGAGTGTCGATGATTGAGTTCGTAGATGCTGCTCTTATTGGCTGGGCGACGACTCATTTGGTAAACCGGTCTTGCACGACTATTAAGAAAATGTTTCCTTTTACAGATCTTGGGAATGGTCCCATTAAATCAACTGAGACAGTATGCCAAGGCTTTTCTACAGTGGACGGTTGCATTTTCCCGGCTGGTTGCGTTTGAGACGGTTTATATTGGAGGCACTCCGTACAGGCTCTAACGTAGTCTGCAATTTGTTTAAACATCTTAGGCCAATAGTACTTTTGCGCTATTCGGCAAATTGTTTTTGCAATTCCTAAGTGGCCTGCTGTGGTCGAGTCATGATTTTCCTCCAAAATATCTTTCCTTTTATATCTTGGTACGCACAATTTCCATGGGTTATTAAACTCTGGGTCGGCTAAATTACGGCTGCTCCAAACGTGTTTATATAATTTCCCGTTTGATATTTGTAAATCCGGGAAATCGTCTGGGTTCTGGAGTACATTCCTATATAAATTATCGTACCAACTGCATGATTCCAGTTCTGATGCTAATAATTCCGACTCTAATTCTTCGCTCTGGTTTTCTTGTGGTTGTCGTGACAAAGCATCTGCTACCTTGTTGAGGACTCCCTTTCTATATATTACCTCGAAATCGTACTGTTGCAGTTCTAAACTCCACCTGGCTAACCGACCTGACGGGTTTTTAAGGTTCTTCAGCCATTTGAGGGACTGATGGTCTGATATGACCTTAAAATTGTATCCTTCTATATACGGCCTCATTTGCTTTATCCCGTACACGATGGATAGACATTCTTTTTCCGTTGTGGAATATTTTGTCTCGGCTGGTGTGAGGGTTCGACTAGCATATGCAATTACTTTATCCTGGCCGTCGTATTTCTGTGTTAGTGCAACTCCAAGTCCACAGTTCGACGCATCTGTTTGCAGGTAAAATGTTTTCGAAAAATCGGGGCATGCTAATACTGGGGCCGATGTAAGTTTTGATTTTAGCTCTTCAAACGCGTTTTCCTGCTTATCGGTCCATTTCCATCTTATCTTCTTCTTCAGAAGCATGTTTAGCGGTCCTGCTATTGTCGAATAGTTCTCTATGAATCGGCGGTACCATGATGTTATTCCTAGGAACCGGCGGAGTTGACGCACGTTTCTCGGTGCTGTAAGTCCGGTTATAGCGTTGGTTTTCTCCGGGTCAGTTTTTATTCCTTCTGCTCCAACCACATGTCCTAAGTATCTGAGTTCTGACTGGCAAAACGTGCATTTCTCGAAGTTCAGCTGTAATCTGGCTTCTTTCAGTCTTCGGAAAACTTCATGTAGGTGATTTAAATGCTCTTGGAGCGTTTTAGATATTACTACGATATCATCCAAGTAGGCAAACGCGAATTCCATATCGGGAGGTATTACCTTATCCAGTAGGCGTTGGAAAGTGGCTTCTGCGGAATGCAGTCCAAATGGGGTGGTTTTGAACTGAAAATGGCCTTTTCCGGGTACGCTGAATGCTGTCACTGGGCGGCTTGTTTCTTCTAGGGGTATTTGAAAATATCCCTGTTTCAAATCGAAGGTCGATATAAAATTTGCTTCCTTAAGTCTATCCAGAATTTCCGATATTCTGGGTAACGGATATGCGTCCTTATCTGATAGTTCGTTGACTTTTCTAAAGTCAATGCAAAATCTGTACGAGTTATCCTTTTTCCTAACTAGTACAATCGGTGAACTCCAACCACTTGTGGAGGGTTCGATGGTTCCTTCTTTTATCATCTTGTCCACTTCTTGGTTGATGATCTGTAGCATTGCGGGATTGTGCCGCCTGTAAGGCTGCTTGACTGGATCGCACTTTTTCTTCAATTTTATTTCGTGTCTTATTAAGTTGGTGGGTCCTGTTATGTTCTCAAACTCCCTTAGTTCTTTTCTTAGGAACCTTTCTAACTCCGTATTTTGAGTGGAGTCTTTTAAAGTGTTACAAGTCTCTTCTTGATGTTGTATGTATTGTTTGGTCGTATGTTTATCGAATTTAAGTTCGATAGAATGGTTCCTGAGGAATTCCACTCCTATTAATGCATCTTCCGTCAACCCTGGCATTACTATGAATGTTTGTCGGGTTTGTAACTTATCGATCTCGCATTCAATTGTCAACTTCTGGTTAAGCTCAATTGACGCTCCATTTGCTAGTCTTGTTCTCCCGCTGTAGCTATCTAGAGAGTCCTTGTATATCTGAGCTATTCTATCCCCGACGTAATTTTTAGTAGTTCCTGTGTCTATGAGCGCTCTGTATGTTCTTTGCTCTATTTTTAGTGATGCGAATAGTCGAATGTCATTGCTTGCTGGCTGTGTAACGGCGAAAACGAATGGAGTCGAATCTTGTTTTACAGACTGGGACGACTCCTTGTTTCTCCAGTCTGTAATTCGTTTCCCTGACGCCTGAAACAGCAGTCGCTGCTGTAAACCCCTTCTCTGCCGCAACGCGAACAAAACTTTTTCCATGGGTTTTTGCAGTTTTTACGGCTGTGACCTGGCATCTTGCATCTAAAGCATGCCGTTTTCGCATCGTACTCTGCTTGCTCCGTGCGTCTCCAGTTTCTACGGCAAATCTGATTTGCTCGGGTCTTTTCGTCTTCTAGAGCTTCGTATTCTTGGGCTAAATCCTGTAATTCGGCTAAGTTTCCGAAATCCCGGCGGCGAGCATAAAGCTTATATTCTGGTAACAAATTTTTGTATATCCTTTCGAGTTCTTGGTTTTTAGAAAAAGATCCTTCTCGTCTGATTAATGTTTGAATCTCCGTTATATATCTATCTACTGGTTCGTTCTGTCTCTGTTTTCTGTTTCGGATTTCCTCTTCTAGTTGTAGCAAATATCCCCTGGGATAGAAAGCTTTTTTAAAATCTTCGCTGAAATCTGTCCATGACTTCCAATTTTTGTTATTGTTTCTGTACCATAACAAGGCGTGGTCTCCTAATAATTCTGGTAATGCTCTTAGTAGATCTTGTTTATCGATCTCGTAGGCCAAGCTTAATTCGTCTATCCTCTCTAAGAATTCTATTGCATCCGAATGTTTCTTGTCGAAGTGTGTGTTCCACTTTCGTACTTGATTTAGCAATTCTGGTTGCCCCATTTGTTTCGTTATTGCTAATTCCTGTAATTGTCTTCGGATGCCCGAAATTTCCTGGGCCAGTGTGTCGGATTCTGTTCCCTTGGAAGTTTTTTCTTTTGGGATTGTTCCTGTAGCTTTCTCACGATTTTTAAAATAGGTTCTGAGTCGTTCTCTCAATTCGTCGACGGCTCCCTTGGGATCTAGGCCGTATTTTTCGGCCTCGCTCTGCAATTCCTCTTTGCAAAGTCGGTTTATCCACGACGTACCTGTTACTGAGTCTGTGTCTTTATCTGTCGGCATTTTATTAATTTTTGCTCTGGCGCCAGTTTGTGATGGGTAGGTCTTTCGGGGCAACAGACTCAGTAAAACACAGGTTTGAAATAAAAATAAATTTATTAAGTATATATATATACAATAAATAAAAACTAAAAAAAAAGGAATTCTACGTTGTATACTTATAAAACAAAAATAAAATGAATTCTACGTTTCCGTCTGGGTCCCGCGATGAATGAATTCCCCGGCAAACGTCTATAAAAGAAAAGAAATTAATTAGTACTACTAATATACTCGCTTTCGGTTCAATTCAGCGAAAGCTCCGAATATGCTCGCAAACAAAATATTTAGCTGTGCAGACCCGTGGCAATGTTCAATACACAATGCCGACGGGTTCCGCTTGGCTAAGGACAGAGTATGATCCTCAATACGGAAATCTCTGTCCCGGTTGGTTCTGTGCAGATCCACGGTAATGCTCAATACGCAATACCGATGGGTTCCGCTTGGTTAGGGACAGAGTATGATCCTCAATACGGAACTATCTCTGTCTAGAATGGCCCGCTGGTTCACTACACCGGCGAGTCAGGGAGCCTAGAGCGCTAGCTACAAGACTGTCTAATTCCGCTATTCACACGCCTTAAATAGCCGTTTGAATCCCACTACACCGTCAGGTTGTAGAAGTGGATGCGCAAATATTGACACTCCCACGGTTCGAACTGTTAAACGATCAGAGCATCGTTACAATCTTCTTACAATTCAAGAAAATGTCGTGGTTCTAAAAAGAACCGTTTTAATACATATAAATATCCATAACGGTAATATTTTAAGATATTTCCTCAATATCATTCCTGAATTCACAATTTGAGTCAGTATCTGATTCGTTAAAATCAATAATTATAGGAGATATGTGGCTGGCATCAATTTTTTTGGCTGTCTTCCAGTATTCATTTATGATATCTTCTGCATGTCTTACTATTGCTTACATTTTTCTGGTGTCACCTTAAAGTTAACCACAATTATTATCCAATTATTATCTACGAATTTTAGTACGCTTGAATTACCTGTTCTAATGCTTCTTTCTCAATACTTAATACAGTACTTTCATTTACAGTACCTGCAGAACTTGAAATGCCAGTATATTTAATCTGTAGAATAAAACAAATATAATCTCATTTACTAAATATCTCTATCTATCTATTATTTATCTGGTAAATGTTTTTTTACCATCTCCAATAAGTCAGGTTTCGTCATGTTTGTTGAAACACGTCATATCTTCATTTTAACCATTCTACTAAAGAGTGTTTAGTCCAACTTGAATTTGGTATTTTTTCAACTATACTGGAGTGGTAAGGTGCATTGTCCATAATTATTAACGACAGTTCTTCTGAATTTGGCAAAAGTTGATATTCAAAGTTGTTTAAATCATGATAATCTTCAGTTTTTTTTTCACTGTTGAAAATTATACTGCAATAAATCAATGAATCCCTTTTTACAATCCTCATGGAGTACAATATATCGTACACCTTCTCCGGTCGTCCTTCTAACAGCATTAATGCTGCCATCTTGCTAACTCTTGCGGAATCTTCCCCTGCTATACATCCAGGTATCATCCAAGAAAATTGGTTGCAACGGATTTGCAACCAAAATTATAAAAAAAATCATAAAAATTTACATATTTACCTGTAAGCTGTAAAAAAATACATGTTTAATAAGATACTTAAAGATGTATATCGTCTCTACAAAAATAAAATATTAAGTTACAATAAAAAATTATATTTATTAAACTTTCAAATTTAAACAAATATGAATATACTTAATATTTTAAAAATTAACAATAAACATTGTTGTCAATAATTTTATAAATAAAAAAGATTGTAGCCTTTAAATATCTGAAACAAACTTCATGCGCAAATTAATTTAATTAAAACTAATATTTCAACATAAAAAATAATAATTAAATAAACATTGGACTACAGTCTAATTCGAATTCAATAGCCATTCTTTTATTTATATTAAAATTACGTTACAAGAAACAAAACAGGAATTTCCATTACTCTCATACTAAAATGTTTAAGTTACAAGACTAAATATATAGATACTTTTTCTAAATGTGCCTATCTTCTAGAGATGTTGGCGACCACATTTACCCATCTTATTCTATTCACAGCAGCTCGAAATAGGTCAGTTGACGTTAGACCAGTCCACTTCTTAAGATTGGCCAGTCAGGATATACGTCTACGTCCAGGGCTTCTCTTACTTTCAATCTTGCCTTGTAGAATCAACTGTAGAAGTCGGTATTTATCATTACGCATGATGTGGCCGAAGTAAGCCAATTTTCTGTGTTTTATGGTGTTAATAATTTCTTTGTCTTTTCCTAGCCTCTGGAGAATAGTTATATTACTTATGTGATGTATATATGTGACCCTCAACATTCGTCGGTAGCACCATGTTTCAAATGTCTCTAATCGTTTTATGAAATCTTTTGTAAGGCTCCAGCTTTCTACTTCCTAGAGGAGGACACTAAAGACGTAACATCTAAGAATTCTTATGCTTATATTGATACTTAAAGATAAGTTGCAGAGAATCTTCCTAAGGCTGTTGAAAGAGCTTCTGGCTTTTTCAATACGAGTTTTTATTTCGTTGTTGTGATCCCAAGTATCCTTAATATGGCAGCCCAAATAGCATATGTTTTCCTCTCTTTCTAACGGTGTATCGCCTATTGTAATTTGAGCGTTCATGTTGGTTGGTGTTCTTACTAATGATCATTATTTTTGTCTTCTTGCAATTTAGTTTTAGGCCGTGTTTGTTACATGCTTCTACAACTTTATCAATCATCCTTTGAAGCCCCTACGTACTATCTGCCATCAACACTGTATCATCTGCATATTTAATATTGTTTATAAGTTGGCCATTTACAGCAATCCCATCTTCTGATTCGTCCAAGGCCTCTCTAAAGATGTTTTCAGAGTATATGTTAAATAATGCCGGTGACAATATGCAACCCTGTCTAACTTTTTTTTCAAATGTGAAGATCTCGGACAGTTTATTTTCTAATCGTACTGTTGCTTTCTGTTGAAAATATAAGTTTGAGATCAGTCTTATATCCTAACCATCTAGTCCTGATGTTTTTAGGATATCCATTAGTTTCCTATGTGGGACTTTATCAAATGCCTTCTTGAAATCAATGAAACATGCATACACATCGCAGTTAACATCCGTGGTTTTCTGTATTAGAACTTGCAAACTAAAAAGTGCTTCCCTCATTCCGAGTCCTGCTCTGAATCCAAATTGAACTTCACTCAGGTGTTCTTTTAATTTGGTGTGTATGCGCGAGTGAATGATAATAAGGAGTACTTTAAGTAAATGGCTTATCAAATTAATTAATCTATGTTCTTCACATTTTCTAGCGTTTGGTTTTTTAGGAAGTGGAATGAATATTGATAGTAGCCAGTCTTTGGTAAGTAACCAGTCTCGAAGAGCTGCGATTTGGTGTGCCTCTAATAGCTTTCAAATTTCACCATGCACCTCATCAGGTAATGGTGATTTCCCATCTTTAATCCGCTTAATGGCCACAGTTATTTCTTCGTTTGTTAGTTCTGGGCTGTATGGATTGTTTATTTCAGTTGGACTTCGTGCTGCATCTTCGAATAATTCTTGCACTGATTATTTCCATCTTCGTAATTCGTAATACAACTATGCCTGTATTGCGTTGTTTTCTGGTGTTCTGTACCTCTTAAATTTTTTTGTGCATATGGAAATCGTCATGTTTGCGTTGTAGTGTTTCAACTTCCGTACATTTCTCCGTCAGCCATGCTTCTTTTGCTCCTTTTATCTCCTCTAGTATAGTCTTATGCAACTTTTTGTATTCGTTGTCATTTCTACCTTTTAATTTTCTTCGATCTTCCATCATCTGCAATATTTTATCTGTCATTCATTCTTGCTTCTTTTTTCTTTTTGATTTTAGATATTCATGCGCATTTGTGGTAATAGATGTCTTCATTTCGTTCCACTGTTCTTCTATGCCTCTAGTAGTGTCTTCAACTAATTTCGCAAAATTCTTATTAATATCTGTTTTTACTTTTTTCTGGGTGTTATGTTCTTTTAGTTGACTTATATCTATCTTGGGCCTTATATATTCGTATGAATTATTTTGATTCGTATGTTAATATTTGCAAAAAATATAGATACGTTTGCAATTAACCATGAAAGAAAACAAAAACAGTAAATAAATTAGTTAACACTCACATTATGACGAAAGTCATTGACCCCTGAAAGGCACCACACTAGGTCGGAACTATCAGAAGTCCATAACGCGGTTAGTAATTATTCTCCTAAAACCTGTCGCAATGAAAGTTTTTTGTTTTTAAATCATCCTGAATTAAATGTAATTGTATTTTCATGCGAGACAAATATTCGTTTGTTGTGTAAATTAAAAACTTTGTATATGGATGGTACCTTTTCATACAGTACCAAATATTTTCTACAATTATTTACTATACATGTCTTGGAAAATGGACATTATGTTCCTTTAGCATACTGTTTGTTAAAGGACAAATTGTCAATGACATACAAACATTTATTTTCTTTATTAAGGTCTAAGATTTTTGAAACATTTCAATTATCATTAGAGCCAACTGAAATATTTGTGGACTTTGAAAAAGCAATTCACTGTGCTTTATTGTATATGTGGCCCAATGCAAAAATTAGTGGATGCCGTTTTCACTTACACCAAAACTGGTTTAAAAAAATTCAATCTTACAAGAATTACAAACCCTTACAAGGGTTTGGTACAAGAATATAAGGATACAAATTCAGAAATTGGAAAATGGTTAAGGCATACGTTTGGTTTAACTTATTTAAATCCAGCAGAAATTGAAGAATGATTTCTTTATGATTTAATGTCATATAAACCTATAAACACAACACTTGATATATATGCAGATTATTTACTGGAAAATTACATTTTCGATAGCGCTCTATTTCCACCACACATTGTCTAATCAGAATCCGTCTATTGCGAGGACCACAAATGCATGTGAATCCTTTCATTCGAGATTTAATTCTTCTTTTTATTCAACACATCCTTCTAATTTTATTTTTATTGAAAAGTTAAAAGAATTTCAAGTAGACACTTATGTCAAAATAAATAGTTTACATATAATAATAATAGTCTCCCGTTTTTTACCGCTGTCGCGGCTTTGGGAGTATAGCAGGGTAGTCTGCTATATCTAGGGCCTACGGTATACAAGGAAGGTAACACGGCCAGTGCTACGCTTCAACCTTCTATTATTACCCCTGGTTTTACCCAAGGTACTCATTTTTATTCAGGGTGAGTCGACCTGGGGCCTATAGACATTTTTAAAATATCTAGATGTTCTTGCCGGCGGTGGGATTCGAACCCCGGACCACCGGCTTGCGAGTCAAGCATCCTACCGCTTGCGCTACGCAGGCCCTGCATATACCACATTGTTTACATATACCAGCAAAAATCAAAGATACTACTGGTAAGGCTAAATTGGCATTTTTTGAGAAAATGATGGATAAACTACGATCCCAACAAATACGTAGGTTAGATTTTATAAAAGCTGTATCTTATCATTCCTATAATACCAAATAAATCATTGTATACAAGTATAATAACGGTAAAATGTACAAAAATTAGGTACTTATATTTAGATATTATTACAGTTATAAAGAAATAAAATGCATATTACTTTTATTAAAATAAATAAATTAATTAATTATGGTATTTTATTTATGTCGCAGCTATATTTATTTGGTGTCGAATATACCTGTAAGATAAAAACGGGAATTGGGGCTGGTGTGGAAAATTGCCATTAAATTTTAGTCGCTACCTGCTTAGTGTCGAAATTTCCTACGCCCCACATGATCAGACCACAGACAGGAACCGGTCGTTGGCTTCCACAGCCCTGAAAACTGGTAGGCCCTCCAGATCTGGGCGATAATGGTATGGAAAAAGGTATGTTTACCCACTTCGGCAAAAATATTGACAAAGACGGTTGGTCTCGGCATTGACCAAAAAATGGTCTATTAAAATGAATTGCTAGTGGACTCTATAAATATACAAAAAAAAAGTATTCTTACTATTGCAATTATTTAAAAACGGAGAATGATCAACTTACCACAAAATAAGTGCATTTCTCGATTATAACTGAACTACATATTATATACACGTCTAAATGCATATTTATTACAGACAAAAAACTAACTGAAAATGAGCTTTTGGCTTTTTTATAAGTTAGCCAAAACTAATTAACAAAGTGGTGATTTTCGCTTACGTGGGAATATTTTACCACTTTACATTATTCGTGGCCAAAACAAATTAAATTTTGAGGGTTTTTGTGAGACTAATACTTGAATGAAGTAGTTTTAAAAAAATGTGCTCGTTTATGGGACATAGGTATGAATACTTTAACCCTAAATATAATTTATTACAAAAAGAGAACTTTTAAATACACACACTTATACGTATTCAGAGGGATAAAAAATATTAATCTCTAGACAGAGTTAACCTGAAAATACAGTCTCATCAAAAGTTTTAAATTTGAGAGAAATTAACATGCCACAAACAAATGTAGGAACCCTTATATTACATAAAAATCATGGTTAATTTTAATATTATAAGAACACTAGGTCGACGTTATAAGATGTAAATGAAGGCAACATACATCTTCCCTTTGTGAAAAAAAGACAATTACTTTAAATATTTTTCACTGATGATGGTCCGAGTAAACCGAAAACGTTTTAAATATTTTAAATCCTTTTGGATGAATTTTAAATTATTTTTCAATAGAATAATCCATTATATATAAGAAGTCTTTACTTAACTTATTAAACTGTTTATTCGGGCTGTTGGGCCGTTGTCTTCTGTTGAGATTTGTTCTCGACGTTTCGCCAACACTAGGGGTTGGCATCTTCTGGAGATGTTGATGCTTCGCTTGTAAGCAGAAACTGACGACGCTTTGTACTACGGAGGCAATATTTATTATTCCCACTCGCCTCCCCTCCACTGGTTTCGGCTTGAGGGGGCGTGTCGTTGTTTATAGTAGCTTTTCGTAGTTTAAGATCGGTAAAAGACAAACGCGACCCATTAGCAACGGCCGGAGTATACCGAATACCATGCACATGTGGAATGGTATATGTGGGAACCACAAAAAGACACACCAACACCAGGATAAATGAACATAATAGCCATTGTCGTTTAGGACATATCGACAAATCTGCCGTTGCCGAACACGCTTTGGGAAGCGGAGAACATCGAATACTATTTGAAGAAACACAGATGCTGGACAAAACTTCACAGTACTACCCACGGTTATATCGGGAAGCGGTGGAAATATACAAGCACCCAAACAATTTCAATAGGATAGAAGAAGGACTAAAAATCAACAAAACATGGATACCAGTATTAAAATCCACAAACGCCCTTCCCGCCAAACACGGAGATAGAAAAGCTACTATAAACAACGACACGCCCCCTCAAGCCGAAACCAGTGGAGGGGAGGCGAGTGGGAATTATAAATATTGCCTCCGTAGTACAAAGCGTCGTCAGTTTCTGCTTACAAGCGAAGCATCAACATCTCCAGAAGATGCCAACCCCTAGTGTTGGCGAAACGTCGAGAACAAATCTCAACAGAAGACAACGGCCCAACAGCCCGAATAAACAGTTTAATAAGTTAGACGATGGCCGTGAAAGCCTAACGCAATTTATCAAGTCTTTACTTATATGTAAGTTATTTACTTTTAGAGATATTTATTCTTTACATAGTTTCTTATTGCTTTATTCGTTATATATCCACTCAAAATAATTTTTTAAGATAAACACAAATATTTAGATATTCATAACAGTCAAAAATTCAATAATGGAAATATAGCTGACTGCTCGCCGAAAATATTAGTTAAAACTTCACTTCATCATTTTTATCATAAAATATGTACTCCAGAAATATTTTAATCCAGTCAGTTTCTAAGCACAATTTTGAAATTGAACAGACGAACTAAATTTCCCAAGTGTTTTGACTTTGTAACCATACACGTCTCGGAACTTCGCAAACAATCTCGAATGCAAATACGGCCCAACCTAACTGAACGTAAACGTTACTACCTAATATAACTTCGAATATAGCCTAAAACTTTTTAAATGAGATTAAAATGAATAAAAGAGCAGCTGTTTCGTGAAAACTGTTCTCAAAAATATGATCAGGTTTCAAAATATAAAAAATTTGTTGAAATTTTACAAATAATGGGTCAAATTGTATGTTAATATTAAAAATTAATAGTTTTACTGAAAAAATTTTTATTGTATATGGATATCTGCGAAAAATATTATATCACAATATCGTGTAATATATTTTATACACTCTTTTGTGTATAAATTTTGTGTAATAAATTAAGAAAATTTAAAGTAATACACAATAATAACATAATTTTTGACCGATAATTGTCAAAATGAGTGTAACTTTCTAAATTTGTTCAACATCTACAAATAAATAATTATTTATGGGAAGATAGTAAATTTACTAAAATTAGTAAATTAAATGATAGTAAATTATAAAATATGATAATTCAGAAAACAGCATTGCATACTTATTATAAATATCGTTTAGGGTTTATATTTAGTAAATCATTTACTGTATCACTATACTTATATGCAAAATATTTATATGTCTTTATGTAGAAAGCTTCTGGACAGCTCTATGACAAAAAGCCTTATTACTATTCACCACAACGTTTCTCTAAATTTTTTTGTCAGAAAAACAAATGTATAATATACAAAAACGTTGTTGATATGAGATTTTTTGCAGACTTTTATTTTCAGCGATTAAATTTTGTTTGGCTTCTTCTCCAACGACGTTTTATGATCTAATAACCCAGCCTCACCCACTATTATAAAAAATTCTGAAGCCAAATCATCTCAAGTATTATTCATACACTTCCTGCTGATTTGAATAACTAAATTTTTATTCTTATTCAAGGACTCGCGCAACATGATTGACTTTTTTCAATAAAACTCTCCCTGATGGAAAAATGATAGAGATGGGTCTGAAGGGTATTCAAATAAAGGTTTGGGATTGTAAAGGAGACTGACCAAAGGGGATTTCATTATAAAAAAGGTTTTGTATTTGTTGTATATTGAGATCTAAGAGGGTGAAGGTATAAGAGAAACAAAGAAAAAATCCGGTATTGGTTGTTAAGAAGTCAGCTCTTTGTAGCTATTGTAAATATACTTTTAAAATAAACGTTTGATAAAAAGTAATAAAAAATAAGGAAGAAAAGTCTAGGAAAGTATTAATCTGGCTATATAAGTAGGGTAAATGCGTATAAGACTACGCACTTAATATTAACATTGCGACAGTTTTTTATTTTTACGAAACCAGACTATATATCATTCCTCGCATTGTTAATCAACCATTTAAAAAGATATTTTAGAATAGTTTTAAACCATGTTTGTATTCAAATAAGAAATATTTAATTTTGTTTGCGAAGCTGCTTATGCGTACTCTTATACACAAATTTGCATAAGAGTACGCATCTATATGTTTAAGAGTATGCACATTACTGAAGTGTACAAAAATGTTAAGACATTCCAAAAATCAAACTTTATTTCTAAAATAAACGCAACACAAATACATAAAAATAGAAATATAAAAAGTATGTTTTAGAACTCATTTTTATTTCATCTTTAAATCCATTGCTACTCCTCACAGTTAAAACACATGAAGTCTCCTGTTACGTAAGTCGTACAATAAGTAAGTATTCTTTTCTTTAATTTTGGGTAATGGTAAAATCTCTGCCGTTGACACTGACATATTTAAGCTATTAGTGCTAGCTTGTGATGGTATTAATACACCATCTTCGCATTCGATATCAAGATAAGCCACATTGAGAGGCGGCGTAAAATGAAAAGAGATTAGATCATCTTCATTCTCAGGCTGCTTTGAAGAAGGTATTATTTCAGATGGTATTAGATGGCTGAAGTCCATTATTTTCTTCTCCTATACGGACTCCATTTGAAGTATTATCTACTACCACGCTTACTGGATTGTCCAAAGGTACGTCGATAACATAGGAGGGGGCAAAATCCATGTCGAAACTGATCAGGGTTAAACGGATATATTTCCGATGCTTTAAAAGAATTTTCGGCCTTCTGAATATTTGCTACACAACCATAAGCAGTACTAAATAATCCAGCAAGTTGAAATTGTGTAATTACTTTACCTGGATTACTTACCATCCACACTTGTCATATTTCCTACTGTAGGTTTTGTTTAAAGGACCAAAAAAACCAATATCCAGTGGCTGTAGTCTATGGCTTAAATGAGGCGGTAGGGATAAAAGATCAATGTGATTCTCTTGGCAATATTTTATAGCTTGTAGGTCATGATGAGAGCTGTGATTGTCGAGAATTAAAAGAACTTTGTTTTCAGCACTAGGTTTAGCAAAACATTAAAATGGATTAACCACTTACAAAAAAGATCCGTGTTGATATATCCAGATTCAGAAATTAATTTCAGAGTTTCGCATGGGGCATTTAAAAACAGCTCTTCCTTCATTCTTTTTCTGGGGAATATGAGTGCTGGAGGAATATAAGTTACCTGTGGAGTTCATGCAACATACAGCCGTTATAAGTTGTCCACGATCTGCACTACCTTCCCTACAAATTTCTTTCCCTTGCTCGCTAATATCTTGGGTAACTTATTAGGCACGGTTGATAAACCCGATTCATCCATGATATATATTGAACTTTTAGAGTGTTGCCTTAGTTTATAAAGATTTTTAAGGTTATCGTAAAATCTTGTTACTTCATTTTACTGCTATTTGCATTTTTTTTTGTAATTTCATAAAACATCTGATCTAATTCTCGTATCTGTTGTAATAATTCGGCTTCTAGGTAGCTTGGAATATCGCTTTGAAATCGTCCCAATGATTTTGGTACATTTCCACATTTTAATATATTTTTTAATGTAGCCTCATTTATTCTCATATCATTCGCTACACTTCTTTTACTACAATTTGCTTCTAATTTTTGCTCTATTTGTAGTAAGTTTTCTTCGGTAAAAATTAACTTTCGATCGGTTTTTTGGTTGTACCGACTCATTATGAATTTAAAATCTGAAAATAACGGTACCCAACTGTGTATAAGAGTTAGCACTGCGTAATCTTATACATCGGTAACTGCGTATTCTTATACATATATATGCATTTTGTGATTTTAAAGCGTTTATTACGAAAACAAATAGATTTACGGCCCATTTTATTAAAGCCATCAATATTTCATATAAATGCAGTCTAAAATTATTTTATTCAAAACTGATGGTTTGCTTACCTCTCAATTGACTAAATTGTGAACACACAAAATTATAAATCTGGACGGCAACTATTTTCAGCGACCATATTGACAAAACTAGGACGATAATGCAGATTTCTGTTTATGACCGTGTAGTAGGAATGTATTTAGAATGCCTTCAAGTAAAAATTACTTTAAGGCTGTTTTATCGGTGCATCAAAACCTAGAGACAGTGTTTTCTCTGTTATTTACTGACAAAATGTTTCGAAATTTGGACACGTTATTCGAAATTATGTTGCCTTTAAACTGATGGTTTTACTTTTTTTATTTTTTTGAAACTTCTGTTGAAAAATTGGAATATACTGTTTAACGTTCTATTATAACCAAACTTTTTACGCCCATCACTCGAAAGAGTTTTTTTTTCTGTAATCGATGATTTTTGTTTCACCTTTCTGTGTCCAGTAATAATCGAGAAAAGCGTGTTCCAACTTTAAAGAAAATTGCCTAAAAATACTGAAATCTAATAGTGAAACGTGTTACTCATCATTGGGCTTAGTTTCATCGTTATCGCCTTCGTGACGTCAAATCTCATGAACGTACGGTCAGTTAGTTCGTGTTAAAACTAATTTGAATGGAGAATAATGTATTTGTTGTCATTAAACTACCCGTCGGCCGGCGGCACTGAGTAAAGATGGTCTCGCGTAAGCAGTGTAGAAAAGTAAGTGATACGCCCATTTCAAATCGCAGTTGGCTTGAACTGCTAAAACAGCCTTAATAGATGGCGATATATATAATAAAAATAATAGGTGCGTACTCTTGTAGACATGCGTGCTCTTATACACACTTACCCTAATATTAATCTTGGTATAAGTTTTATTTTATATAATTCCCTTTCAATGGTCGCAATTCAGTGATATTTTCAGCTATTTTATAGAAGCTTTTTTATAGAAGAATTTTACTGCTATCATTGAATATGGTCAAAAATAAATCACATGCTATGATTTTTAAGTTAAAGTTAATTTCATGTAATCGACTGAACTACATATTTTCCAATAAAGTCATCTACGTTAAAATGTATAATATATGCCTAGACAGTCAATATGAATGAATTTATTACTGGTTTTTATTTTGAGAATGGTTTCCTAAGTGGAAATCAAAACGACAAATAAACTTATTTTAAAGTAAAATTGTGGTTTTCTTCCATTAAATATCGTAGATTGTATTTAAGTTAAAAGTAGCAACAAAAAGTATAATTCTTCTTCTGGTAGTGTCACACCAAGTTTGGTTTTAAGCCGATCCCCTAAATATGTCTTCGGTAACCTAAGAAAAATAGGTCTCTAGTAGTCTCAAATTGATTATTTAGAATAATGTCTGCATTTTTTAATTTGTCAATTTCTATAAATTCTAATAGATAGCCTAAAGAATAGATATAGTACACGAACGGCTTAACGAAGAATGACGTGTGACGTATCATTGGAAAGGGGATGAAAAATGGGGTTAAACGCAGTATGTGTCGTGTGCAGAAGAGCATGCCAAAAGGGAATTACATCATATCATTAGTTATATGGGCTCGATCGGGGCGTATGAGGGTTCGTTGGATAAAGAAAGGGGGTAACGAGTACAATGAGACAAAAAACAAAGATGACGGTATTGCGAAAACGGCACTATATTTTATCTTCGTTGCAAGTCATATCCCTTAAAATCACAACTACCGGTCGTAAATTCCAAACGGCTTAACGTAGGATGACGTGTGACGTATCATTCGAAAGATGATGAAAAATAGAGTTGAACGCAGTATGTGCCGTGCGCATCGGAGCATGCCAAAAGGGTATTACGTCATATCTCTAGTTCTATTGGCTTGATCGGGGCGTATGAGGGTCACACGTCATCCTACGTTAAGCCGTTTGGCATTTACGATCAAAGGTTGCAATTCTAAGGGATGCGATTTAGGGTATGAGTCAGTAACCGTGTACTGTATCTACTAAGGCCTCTATTTTGGATAACAACAATGTAAAAGTCGTCATTAAAAGAATGATTATAGTCTAGAAGGTAAAGTGCGTACGTAATCTGTTTTCTATTATTGGAAAATCCTTTATGTTTTGCTATACGTTTGTTAAAAGTTCTGCCAGCTTAACCGACGTAAGTTTTTGGGTAGTCGCCACATTTAAGTTTGTATACACCACTGTGCAAGTGCTTTTTCTTTTAGCTCTAGCTGTTTTTAATATATTTGCCTAAGTTGTTGTTTGTTCTTAAAATTAATGTTATTCCTTTCTTTTTTATGTGTTTGGCTATTTTTGTTGATATCTAATTTGTATACATATATGTAATCGAGCAGAATGTGTTGGATTTTCTCTCTAGTGGTGAAAGTACTAAGTTCAGGGCTTTCTTACGTAGTTTTTGATTTAAAATGTTATATATTGATTGTTAGTTGTATCCATTGTTTACTGCTATTTGCTTGATGATATTTAATTATATGTCAAATTTGTTTTTTAACATCGAAATTTCTATTAATCTATGTAACATGGTATGGTAGGCTCCCAATTTATGTTGTGTAGGATGAGGCGATGAATTGTGTATAGTCGTGACAATATGGATAGGTTTATAAAATACGGAGAACTCATGTTTGGTTTTAGGTCTAATAATTTTTAAATCTAGAAAATTTCCAAATCTCCACCAATATAAAAACTGTTTGAATACAAGATATTTTTAAATCTTTGTTTCTAAATGATCCAAAAAAATATCTGATAGCAATGGGCTATCTATACCTATTACCCATTATAAGTCCTGCACTGTTATTTGTATGTATTTGGTTATTAAATTCAAAGTAGTCCTGGTTTATGCAAATATCAAGATGTTAAATTTTTCAGATGTAATGATTGGATTTGTAGTATTATCCTAACAGGTATTTTACTAGATCAAAAGTTTCTGTAGCAGGAATATAGCCTAAATTTATAATGTAGAAGGAATATAGCCTATTGGTAGCTATAGTAGTGGATACAAACTTAAATTTGGCGACTGCCCAAAAACTTACTTCGGTCAAACTTACTTCGGTTGAACTTTTAACAAACGTGTAGCAGAAGATCAAAGGGCTTTTATTATTAGAAAAACAGATACCACGTACGCATTTCACCTTCTAGACCATAATCATTTTTTTAATGGCGACTTTCAAGTTTTTCACATCAAAAATAAAAGCCCTTAGCCATCTTTATTAGAATCTATGGAAATTACCAAATCAAAAAATACAGAAATAATTCTGAATAACCAACTTGGGACAAACAGTTTTACCATTATTAACCTTTTGATTGAAAGACTATATGTTTTTGTTATGTGAAAAACCATAACACAAAAAATAGATCACTTGAGAAAGGCACTCTGCCAAAACAGTTGTAGTGATAAGATATTATAATAAATTTTCTGCGTTAAAAAAAGTTAAAAAACAAAATTTCCAGCGTTTTATTGTTCTATAAAATGATTGTTCTATAAAAATCTATTATAGTTTTTATAAAGATTTTGCCCGCTAGACTCTTTGATGTTCTTTACTTTCTAATACTATGTTTAGAATCAGCTTTAAGTTATGGAAATTATTATTACGATATTAAATTAATATAAAACAAATACTATTTTATAATTTTATAAAACTAGATCAACGTTAAGGCCCAGTATATTTCGTTAATCAATTTTTATATTCAATTTAAAGTTTCTTCCCTAAAATAATCATTTGGTTATTGTTAAGAAAAAGTTTCAAATAAGTTTCCACAGTTACTAGTACTTTACAACTTTAATCCAAACTTACCGTCATACACTTACTAAACATTTGCACAAAACTTGAAGTTTCTAATTTTATGTAATTTTCTTTATAAAAACATTTTGCAGTGAAATTTTTAATTTTTGTGTATAAAACTTTCTTGCGTTTGATAAGTAGTAATCATAGTTACAGAATTTTGAATGAAAAACGTGATTTGCTTATTAAGTTTTTTAAATAAACCGTCAGAATTATTCTATTCAAGCTAAATCTAAAATAAAATTTTTATTCATGTATGCAGAACTAGCAAACAGAACTCATTTAAACTACTTATGGATTTGGTGGATACTTGATACTTGAAAATCATTGTTTATTTCTATAATACAGAACAAAACACAATTTATTAATTTCCGTGGAATATATCAAATTTACAGAGCTTCTAAAGCTACTTTATTTTGGCATCTTAATACAAAATTTACTATTTTTATTGGGAAAAAGCTACAATTTTACTTTAAAATAAGTTTATTTACATTTTCGATTTCCACTACGAAAATATTTCTCAAAATAGGAAAAAATTATTCTAATAATTTAATTTTATCTGACTTATTCATATTGGAAATTCAGACATATGTTATATGTAGATTTTAAAGTAGTTACTTTAAAATGATATTGTCAATATTTTTAAGTTGCTTTTCTGCAACGACTTGCAGGAAAATAGAAAAACCTGCAATGATGATAGTAAAATTTTCCTGTTAGTGATCCTACAGTAAATTATGAGAAAAACCTAGAAATAAAACCTTATTATACTATCTCGACATGGTAAGTATTTGGTCTTACATTTAGTTTACTGTAAATATTAACACCAAACTCTTTTTTTCCTTACATGACGCATCAACCCCGCATGATTATTAGCGTGTATGGATTGTGTTACAAAAGTAGAACTTAATGATAGAGTATTTACAATAACAAAGCCTTAAATCTATACAAAGTAAAATACTAGATCTTTGATAAAAGATTGCAGTCTTTGAGGAATGCTAAAATATTTTTTTTATTAGTCTATTCCTAGAGCACTATTTAATGTTGATGAAAAATGTTTTACAGTTAAGACACGTTTACATATGTCACACACAGGTTTATCAGCACGTTTTAGTAGGTAGTCATATGTTAACCGAGTATAGCCAATACGGAGGCGAGTGAAGGTTACTTGTTCTCTAGTATTTACTTGTACAGTATTGCCCAAAATAAACAGTACTGAAACTGACACATAAATGTCTCTTTGTGCGCGTTGTCATATTAAAATTAACTAGTATAGACCTGTCAAGTAATCCTTAAACAATTAATTATTAAGGCCTAATTGTTAAAAATGGTGTTAAGTACAGAGGAGCAAGTGTTTCTTGTGGAGCATTATTTTCGCTCATACGGAATCGGCCAACGTAATAGTGCAAGTCTGCAAAGCGTGTGTGATCAATTCACACAACGGTTTAATAAACGTTCTCTAGGTAATGCTGTAATTTTGAAGGTTGTTGAAAAATTTAGAAATACGGGTAATGTATTGTGCCAACGAAAAGGAAACTCAGGGCATCCCAGGACAGTTAACAACAACGATAACCATGAACGTGTTTTTGAGCGAATCTTGCAAGTATATAAGATAAATCATTAATTATGATTGTAGACTTTATAAAACAGCCAATAAAACTAATCTACGTAAACTGAATATTATAGAAAACAAAGCACTAAATGTATGTTGAAATCCACACTTTTCGAACCCTTAAGAACAGAAGCCAACGAACCTCCTTTAGAGGAGGAGGTTAAATTACAAAGGAGAAGATCACCTATCATTAGCAATATATTCAAGCTAAATGAATATGATTTAACTCACCCTTTCTGGAGACTAAAAAACTAAAAAAATTGCGCAGGACTAAGAAATATGACTTCACAAGAAACAACACAAATAGAATTCGATTACTTCATCTACTTTGTTCTATATGATGTGAATATTTCTGATAAATATATATATTTATTATTATACACCAAATTTTGGCGGAACATCACAACTTCGACGCAATTTTTACCGATGGGTCAAAAAATACCGATGGCACAGGTTGCGCGTTTGTAATACCCAATCAGATACAAAAAAATTCTAGTTACATAAACAGGCATTTATTTTTACAGCTATAGTGATAAAAAAAGCATTAGAATGTGTACAACAGCAAGACTACCAAAATTCAAATATTTTTACAGATTCGTTTTCAGTTTTAAAAAATTTGAATACCAATACATCCAACCTTATACTTACCACTAAAAATTTACAAGATCTTAATGAAAATAATAAATTCTACCAAATCAAAAGCAGGTATAACAAAGAATAAAATCGTATTGTTAAAGAAAGTATACAAATGGGAGAAGATATAAATTGTAACTTAATTGGCAATAGAAGAACATAAATTTATCAAAACAAAAAATGACGAAAAAGTGAACATACTTTTGGTAAGAGTACTGTTTTACAAATCCAACTCGAGATACAAAAATAAAAACCAAATTGAGAAGAAATCTTTGGTGCAGCAAAATCGAAAAATAAAAATCAAAAGCCCATATAATATCATGTATCTGCTGGCTTCAGATAGAAAAGAGATTTATGATTGCTTGTTATCTTTTGTCAAAATAGCGAAAATCCAACTATAAGATTATCCTTAATTTACCTCTCATGTTTTTCCTAAATGTCTATAGTCACACTATCCGAGGTCTACCTTGTGTTTTCAAAAAACATGCACATATAGACCTCTGGGCGAGAAGATTGTAATCCCTGTTAACTCCATTTATTAAAATAATATAATTAATGTTTCTGGCAGCAAGGGAATCCTCCCTAACGCCAATAATAAAAAAAACACTTACTAGAATCTTCTTGCATTCAACGTACTAATCCAGAGATGCTTGGATGTGAACCAAGATATGTACGTCTGTTTCATAGACTACAACAAAGCTTTCGACAAAGTCCGCCACAAAGAGCTAATGGACATCCTCAAAGCAAAACAACTACAACACAATGACCTTCGAATTATAACAAATCTATATTATAAACAGCAGGCACACGTACGTGTGTATTGTCACCACTACTATTCAATGCATACTCTGAAGAAATTATGAAAAGAGCTCTTGAAGGAGAAACAGCAGGAATCAAGGTCAATGGAACACCAATTAACAACATTAGATATGCTGGCGATACTATCATAATAACAGACAACCTCCAAGACCTCCAAAAGCTAATGAACAAGATAGTTCAGTATGGAGAAGAATAAGGATTGTCAATAAACACCAATAAAACCAAATTTATGAGGATATCAAAAACCCAAAATAATGGTGAAAGCCTGACAATTAACGATAGTGCTTTAGAACAAGTTGAAAACTACCACTATCTTGGCACAGTAATTAATCACACAAACGATTACTCCAATGAAATCAAAGTTCAAATAGAGAAAGCACGTACAAACTTCAATAAAATGAGAAAGGTACTTTGTGCAAGAGAACTAAAATTGGACTTGAGAGTTCGTCTGGCAAGGTGTTATATTTTCTCGACTCTGCTTTATGGGATAGAAGCATGGACACTTAACGCATCGACTGCTAAAAAGTTGGAAGCATTTGAAATGTGGGTGTATAGAAGAATCCTGAAGATATCGTGGACCGAGCATGTAACAAACAACGAAGTCATGAGAAGAATCAACAAAAGAATGGAAGTATTGGAAACCATCAAGACACGAAAGCTGCAATAACTGGGGCATGTTATGCGTAATGAGAGATACAACCTACTTCAATTGATTATACAAGGGAAAATCCAGGGCAAGAGAAGTGTAGGAAGAAGAAGAATCTCATGGTTGCGTTACTTAAGGGAATGGTACGGATGCACATCAATTGAACTATTCAGAGCAGCAGCATCTAAGATCAGAGTAGCCATGATGATTGCCAACCTCCGTCGCGGAGATGGCACATGAAGAAGAAGAAGAATCTTCTTCTTCTGGTAGTGCCTGTCCGTTTAGGATGTTGGCGACCATCATGGCAATCTGTATCTTGCAAACTGCTGCTCTGAAAAGATTTGTGGTTGTTGTGTTAGACTATGTAGGTAGATTTTTCAGCTAGAAAGTCCTTCAGCTTCCTGATTTCCGTTTTCCTTTCACTTTTAGTGAAAGGTATTCGATGTTGGCTGTTTTTATTGTGGTTAACAACTCTATTCCTTTTTGCATTCCTCATAAAACGTCCTGGTTAGTAACGTAGTCTCAATTTTTTTGCAGGTAGAGTCTGTGAGAGTCCACGACTTAACACCGTACAACAGTATAGAAAAGATATATCATCGTAGTAACCTGATTTTTATGGGTACTGATAAATCATGGCATTTGAATAGCTTAGCCATTTTTTGGAATGCAGATATTGCTTTATCTATCCTACATTTTATTTCTAGTGAATGGTCCCAAATTTCATTAATGCTCGTACCAAGGTACTTATTCGAATGAGCATTTTAAATGGCAAAACGAGTTGATACAATAAAAATAAAAATTTAAAACAAAATATAAAATAATAAATTTTTTTAAAATACATATTAAATTAAATTTTAGCAAACTACATATTTTTAACAAAACAATAAAAAACATTTTTGTTTCCTTAAGCGTTTGACTCTCTCACAAAATATTCATTGGCCGAATATGGTTCAAGATTTGTAAAAAGATCTCTTACAGATTTCTTTTAATCACATCTAGCAATTAATTATGAAGTTTTACACATGCATACATCGAAAATCTCTCTATAGACAGAGTTTTCAAAATAGACAGCTTATTTTGAGGTGACATTTCAATATGATGATATTACTCTAAAAGAGTAACAAACTGATGTTAACTTATCGCCTAATTTACCAACTTGTATTTCGAAATCTAAATTCTGGTCGATATGTATATCTAGAAATTTGGTGTTATCCTCTAAAACATACTGCTATCTATACAAGGATTTTTACAGCTGTCGCCGCCTTCCGTCTTTCAGCCAACGTCTTCAGTCCTTTCTCTTCTGCCATTCTCCATCTCTAAGGTCTCGTCTTTCCATGACCTCGTCTACTTCATCCCTCCATGATCTTCGGGGTCTACCCCTTTTCCTCCTTTCTATTGGACTCCAATCCGAAATCTTTGCTGTCCACCTTGTATGATCTATTCTTCTCACATGTCCATACCAAATTAAACGTTTTTCTTCGATGTAGCTGAGTATGTCTTGTTCGACCGCCATTCTTCGTTTTATTTCCTCATTTCTGATGCGATCCATTTTTGTCCATTTTTGATGGTTCATGAGAAGAAGCTGCAGAGTGACAAAAATGGATCACACAAAAACATACTGCCTCCTTCTATATCTGAACATTTTTTATTTTAAAAACAATATAATTTGTTTTCTTCTGATTTAGTTCCAGTCTATTCGTTTTGACTCACATCCGAACCTCCTTGAAAGTTTCGTTTGTAATATTCAAAAGGTTGTTCAAAGACGTTCCTAATATCAATATGTATATTGTTTTATCGGCAAAGGTTACAAAACGATTGCTGTCTTTATTTTTATAAGGTTTATAGCTAGATTATTAACGTAAAGAACAAATAACAAAGGACCGATATTCTATTTTTGCTAAGATCGTAAGATTTTATCCAATGGTAAGCCGGTCTCCTAATACCATATATCTTCAATATCTCCACTAAAATTGAGTTATCCAAACTACCAAAAGCCTTTGACAAATCTAAAAAGATTTCTAGAAAAATATGTTTATTTTCATAACCCGCAACAATCTTATAAATAAAATTGTAGATTAATTAGTTTTCCCTTCAAATAGCCCAGCTGTACATGACTTATTAAATTTTGAAAATAGAAACAGCTCACAAGCCTTACACATCTCGCTGATTCAAATAATTTGCAGAAAGAAAAGAGTAGATTGATATGACTCTGACTTTCCAGTTTACGATCACCCTTCTTAAATAAAGATTTAACTAATGTATCGAGAAATATACCTAAGTGTATGTGTTATTAATCAACTTACACATTGGTGTTGCTAGCCCAAAGGTACAAAATTTTATTCAGGAGATAGCGATATATTGCTTCTAAACTTCATAGTTTCCAGGATCTCCAAGTATTTTTAAACTATTGTTCGTTTGATTAGTACCTCTTATCTCTTTGACTATCGTACATAAACATTTTGGTTTTTATTTACTGTTTTTAATTAGATATATGTACTGAAACTTCCGTGACTCTACTAACTTGTTATAAATTTGTTTTGTTTACCGATACTGCTCGACATATTTAATATATATCCTGCTAAGCAATAACAAAAAGTCAGGACCTATTTCCACTTCCAGTTCTATGATTTTATAAGATTTTACCTTTTTTCTATTAGATATTACCTTTTTTTACTTGAAAGCAATAATTAAAGATATGAACTAGTATTTGCGTAAACATATTTTGATGCTTATTCATCTAGCATAAACATCTGCAGGTGGATCAAATATTTGTTCCCATTAGTGTTCTGCAAACAAGGATCTAAAATGTTGCTTATTTTGTCAATTAATAACCCCTTTTGTGATAAGACACACATCGTAATTGTTAGAGATCTTAAATGTTAACATTTGTGCTGGTTGATCAGATATAGGTGTGGCTAATAATTCAGTTTAAAAAAATTCACAGTTTAGCAATTTAGCATAATTCACAAGAACTGTTTAGCATTGAATTAAAATTTATTTTATTGTTGTATTTAACACTTAAAAATTTATGTTAAAATTACCTGCAATAAAACAAAACTTCTCATTAAAAATATATAAAAGCAACTCTGTAAAAGGGTTCAAGTTGCTGCACAGAAGATCCTGAAAGATAATTCACACAAAAAATGAATGCTTTGTTATTATTTACTTCTGTAAAAGAACACTCAAAAACCACAACCATAGCCATTTGATCGATATCATGTCTTGTCTTTCAGACTATTTTATTTTTAAGATAAATAGCTGCTACTCCATGCTCTCCTTTACTCCTACAGAAAGAAGAAACCATCCTAAAGTTTACAAAATTGTAGTTTTTAAGTTGTACTTTAGATTTCCAATATTCACATACATATTGGAATTTCGCTTGGAAAATATAAAACCGGAAAAGCTCATTTTCCGGAAATTAAGCAACATATATTTTTAAAACTACTGAAAACTCTCGTTTCTCTTTCGCTTTGTAAAAATTTCCTTGACAGCGCTGCCTGCAAACACAAAAATGATTTTATTAATGTTAACCACCTATAGAAACTGTGTATTTTAATAATAAATAGAAGTTTTATTTGATTTTACGAAATGTACTTTTTATATTTATCAATGGGCTGCTATATCAGTAAATTAAACAGAACTTACAAAAAAAATGTACAATAACAATTCATGTTACTACTCCGTTGATGAACAGACTACCAAAAATATTTAAACGATCAATACATTTTCTTAGTAATCAAAGAAATTTCCAAAATATTATTTGCATATACAAACATAAATATACGGAAAATATTCCCCCAAATAAGACAGAATTATGTTTTATTTAGTATTTAGTGTTCTATAGACTCCAATTATATTTGCAACATTCTGACCAAATGGGAAAAATGTTGTAATAAATTTCTATAAACATTCACATTGTAATTCGACCAAAGATTCCTTTATCTGCTTTTTTTCCCTCTAAAAGGTCGGAAATTAATAGACATGGTAACTCGTTAGACGATTTTTTCCGTCAAACTATTGTAACCTATAAACGAACCATCAGAAACCAGAGCCAATGTAAACCAATGAGCCAATAAAACTAACAACTTTGTTTGGGAGCCAATTATTAGGTCTCGTTTGGCTCAGTCTCTCAGGTGAGGGAACGTCCTATCTTGGAAGTAAATATGAAAAATGAGTTTGGCTAGGACAAATAAACTAAGATATTAACTAATCATATTTATTTATTGTACATAAATAAATATAAAAATTGAAAAAAATTTAATATTAGAGGAAAGTCATCATAATATTATTACAAATCAGTCATACATTTTTATGTAGTAATTGACAGCCTTCTAATTACTATCATTAAAAAAAATCAAATCGAACACAAAAAACAAAATCACAAATTAGTAACCGAATATGGAAAATAGGCATAAATATATAATTATGATATCAAATAAATTTAAATTGTGAAAAAACGAAAAAAGTAGCTTAATTCACTTAGAGAACTCACAGATCCATGTATTATACTTTATACCAGCACAATCATAATGAGCCCAGCGCCCATACATTATACATTTAATCCAGTTTTCTCCACTGTTATCTGTGGAAAAAAGTCTTTGGCAAAACATACATTTAGCATCAGCAGAGTCAGGAGATTCTTGATCCAACAACTAATCAGGCTCACTATCTACATTACATCAAACTGGATAACGTCCTGTTTTTTACAGTCTTTTTCTGCAAAATCAGTCTTAATTTTCTTTATTTGTTCGTTTCTCTTTACAGTTTTTTGTTTATTTTTTTCTTGGCTAATTTATTTTCTTTTACCTGTCCTTTCAAATTTTGATTTACTAAATCATTCATGTAGAGCGAAGATGTTATTACAGCTGTTACGGTAGTTTATCTTCCTACGATAAAACTTTTTTTTTTTGTTTATCTGGCACTGGACTAAGAATCAGTAGACTCAGAGTGTTCTGATTAATTATTAAGGTCAAGGGTACAGGTTCAGGTTATACATTAGCATTTGTTTCTGGTACAGGTATTTGTGTCAGGGCTTGAGCAAGTTCAGATCCCGATTTCAGTGCAGTGATGTTGGTTGTACAACCGTCTCTTATAGCATTATGTTGCGCAGAAATAAAGTCCACATCACCAAACACATGTTTATTTAACCTTTAACTACGGGCGCCCCTCCATTAGTCATAACTACGTGCGCGGTGTATTCTGTACACCACCGACTAAAAACGCAAATAAAAGCCACAACTAGGTATTTTTAGTACATTATATTGTATATAATAAATGTAGGCATATATTTAAGAGAATGTCTTAACATAAAAAATAATACATAACGAAAATATAAAGATTAGCAACAAATATAAGAACAAAAACTCAATCACTTCTTTGTCTCTAAAAATAACCTTCTTGAGATTCTTGTATATTAGCTTAACATTAAAAATATTATAAAACTAGTATATAAATCTAAAAACTAGGAGTAAATAATCATTCACAAATGAACATATTTGAGAATATGTGTGCTATTCACTTTCGTTTTCTTCCTCGTTTGCGTCTACTAAATTACAATTTGCACAAATTGTAACAGAGTGCTCTTTACAAACCATTCTATTACATTTGTTGCAAGATATTGTTGTAACTCTATTTTTGCTCCTTCCACAACAATGGCACCTCCCCCGTTTTTTTGCTGGTGGTTCTTCATCGTGGTCGTCTTGTACGTTTTTGTATTTCTTCAAGAATATTTTTAAATCCAGAGGTAAACTCTGTATTTCCGCCCTCTCAGAAAGATGAGGTCTTATCAATGCCAATGATAATCCTTTTAGAAAAACTCTTCTATATTTTTGAGGATTGTCGATGTTGGCAGCATTGTACAGGATCTGGCTGTTAATTCCGGCAATATTCAGGAGTTGAAAAAACAATGCCATTGGCCATCTTCGTGTTCTTCGGGATACCGAATAGGTACTGCACATTTTGTCTACAGTGTCTACGCCTCTTTTATGTGAATTATAGTCTAAAATTATCATTGGTTTACCTGTTTCGGGATCTACTGTAGAATTACTGTGCATGGTAGATAGGAGAATGACAGCTTTATTTTTTTTTGGTGTGTAGGATACAATGGTAACTTCTTTTTGAAAACCAAAAGTGGATGATCCAATTAGTGTGTTTTTTCTTGGTAAAAACTCTGGAGGTAGTTCCCTTTTATTTCGTTTAAGTGTGCCAACCATCGTTATCTTTTCCTTCAAAAGGTCAATTGCCAACGGATAACTCGTATACCAATTGTCGCATGTTAAATTACGGTTTTTACCTTTCCAAGGTTGAAGTAGGCGATGGGTAATATCCGTTGGTATGTTAGATTTTTTGTATGGCCCTTCCGGTTGTTGACCACAATACACCTCAAAATTGGTGACATAAAAGGTCTGCGCATCACATAACACAAACACTTTTAAGCCATACTTTGCAGGTTTACTTGGAATGTATTTCACAAAGTTGCATCTACCTCTAAAAGGTATCAACATTTCATCGATAGTCATTTCTTCTCCCAAGGAATAGTTGCTGCTACAGTTTTTCATAAACGTATCAAGAGTAAAGCGAATGGCAGCAAGTTTGTCAATTTATTTTCGGTCCTTTCGAGTATCTTTGTTGTCAAACCTAAGAGCAGCAAGCAAAAATAAAAATCGATCTGCGCTCATACAGGCTCGAAAGATTTCTGAGGCGGTACCATCTTTTGTCCACAATTCGAGGAAGTGTGTATGATTTTGTTTTTTAGTCCCTGCAAGAAATAATAATCCTAATAATGCCATGATTTCCTGTTTAGTCGTATCTTTAGCCCGTCTTGGCCGTTCATAATTTAATCGCATTTTTGCAATCTGCAAATTTGTACATTCAACTATATTTTCTATGATTTTATTTGTAAAGAGTTTTTCAAAAGCACTTAGTTCCGTAGTAACATCTCTCGCACAAACTGTTGGCCCAGGAAATATCTTGACAATATTTTTTGAAGGAGTTTTAGTAAATTTGCTAAGAAGAGATTTCTTACACCATTTAGTTTTTCTGTCTTTTGCTATAAAATAATCATTGTCTTCATCAAGATCTGAACTGTTTTCAATGTTACTGTTTGTGTCCGAGTCAATCGTATATTGATTTTCGTCATTCAGATCAACTTTTGATTCAGTGTCGTGCTCCGTTTTTTCTATTAGCTCGTCGTCTGAAGTATCTGGGTCTCCACCAACATCTTCATCAGATTCTTCCTCAAATATAGCTTGAGCCATAGCTCTAAGTTCATCTTCTGAGAGTTTTTGGGGATTTCTTTCTGGTAGACGAGCCCTGCAAAGTAAATATTTTGTAGTACCTCTCGATTTATAAACGTTACGAGAAATATATAGAGGCAACGTTTGTAATTTTTATTATTTATTTCTAATTAATATTTCAAAGAGACATGACCGTATTGCTATGGAAGAAAGAACATGAAAAAACAAGACCACAAAAACAACTAGAAGGTCGTTAAATAGTCCAATAATACGTACTAACAAATATCCAAATAGATAACGGTATATTAAGTTATCAGAAAATGCTAAAATAAAATATTTGATCAAATGTATTATCATAAAACTAGTTTTATTATAATAAAATTAAATTTTTGTTAAAATTTTAATAACAAATTACAAATTCTCTTATTCAAAACGTTGCAAAATGTCTAGCTTTTGTTACATATAAGTCGCTATACATTAATAATGCTATTTTTTAGTAGATAAACGTAATATAAATCTCACAAAATTTACTTACATAACTAGGTGCTTGGTGTACTACATACACCACTGGTAAACTTCCCCTGAATTTTTCCAACGGTCAGTCTATCTCTGCAGCAATCAATTTTACAACTGTTGAGGTTTATAGCTGACACATCAGAGATAGGTTAGGTAGAGGGACACGTGCGCAACCAGTTCTTATCAGAAATAGCGGCCAATTTAGTACGACTGGTGTACTGAGTACACCGTAGCCCGAAGGCCATAATTCAGTGACCTTAAAACAGTTGGCTGCAATCTCGCCTGTTTGTTCTTTTAAATAGGATTTTCCGAACAGCTCCGCGATATCATATGTAGTTAGATGTCTTTAATTTAGGAATATTTTTAATCGACATGCTTATTTGCTCACTGTACTATGTTCTTAACGGCCCCATAAAAGTCTTGTCCAACGGCTACAGTTTACGAGTTGTATGTGGAAGTAAAGAAACGATATCCACGTTTTTTTCCTAGCGATGTCTATTATATTAATATTACTCTAGAGTGTTACTCTAGTTTCTGTCTAGAATCAGTAAAACCTTCGATTCAGAAGTCGAGTTGGTGTGATGAATGAAGTGCTTGAACCACTATTTGAAGATATTCATTTGCATCCACCTTAATGGTTGTACAATTCCGACTGATCCTGTGACAGATGATTTGTGGTATCTTACTCTGTAATACTGTAAGGCTAAATTCATCTACGTTGAATATACGATTTGTTAAATAGTTATTTATAGTGTAAATATCTTCAGAAATACTGAAAGAAGCGTCTACTCTTTCCTTATTAAATCCAAATACTCTGGACAAAAGATATGGGTACCAGACGCTCTTCGTATCGAAAGTTTATCTTTATGATGATTTAGAAATAACTTTAACCACTGTTTTATAGTCATACCTGATTGAGTAAAGGAATTCTACAAACTGTTTCTCTTTGCTAGTATAGTCGCCATACGGCGAAGATCAGTACTTGTCAAACCGTAAAATTTGCACTTCATCATCAATATGTATTCTACCAGCTGATCTTCGAGTTGGGAGCTAATATTTAATGTCTCCCTATTCTGGAGACTGTTCGTTTTTTAGTCATACACGAAATAAAGTTGCTTTATCGTTTATTGGTCGATAGTGAAGCTGACATTCTAAAAACAAAACATAACACACAATTTTTCAAATAAATAATAGCAAACACCTAATTAAAAAAAAAGACCTAAATATGGGATTTTCCATAATTCATCAACAACTGTCCATATTTAAATTTTTATACTAGTGGAAATTATTATGAATTTTTTTAAGTCGCAATATTTTAATTACAGAAGGTCACAAAATGAACAAATAAACCTAATATGGTTGCATTTAATAGTATAGCAAGTCTGTATTCATGCATATTAACCGATAATACTCGTTTAATACAGACATACCTGTGAAATTTTCTGCGAGACGATCAAACAAAACACTACTGCCACATGCATATTATTCGCGCAAATGACACAAAGGTATAAGTGCGATAGTAAAAAGAGCAAGTGAAATAGAAGACGGTCGTATATTGCGTTTTAAACTGATATTTTCGGAGAATTCAAGGTATTCCATATTGGAATATCACTCCATATTTGGTTTCTTTCCTCTAAATTAAAATTAAACAAAACAAATTTTGCCTATAAGTTATACATAAAGATTTTTAAATTATACTTAAGTAGGGCTTCAGATGTTGGCTTTAAGTAGCTTACAGAATTGCAATAGAATGTAATGGTGAGACGTAGATGTATATACTTTAATATTGGTATCTACTGATCTTCTAGTGGCCATTGGGTTCTTAATAATAGCTGTAGTTAATAATTCATGGTCGACCATGTGCTGCGGAATTCTTAACAAAAAAAGATGTATAAAAATTAGGCCAAAACTATAAAAATTAACTTTGTGTTAACAACTTCATAGACTTTAAAATATTTCTTTGCCAAATGAAAATTGAAAATAATTACAATAATAAATAACAAATAGAAAATTAGCAAGGATAAAATGAAAAAAAATATTATTAGATAAATTAGTTAAATTATAATAAATATATCTACTAACAGCATATTGGACAAATTCTAAGTTTAAAATAAACATGCGCAGAAGAGGTTATACATGTATACAAAAAAAGTCAAATTTGAAATCATAAAAAGACACTGGATATTAATTAAATAATAAATATAACTTAACACAGGGAATATTTAAAATATAAAATTAATTTTATAGCGAAGCGCCAGCTTAAATAAGGAAAACACAATATGGAAAAAAATATAATCCACCTCTAGGGAATTGTGGCAATGACAGGTGACATGAGAAAACAGAGTTGTCCACTGACAAATAACGTTTGTCGACTGAAATGAAGCATATGTTACATGTTTGTGGCATACAACAGTCTGGAATTGAATACAGAAAATATATCTGAAATAACTGAACACTGAAAATAAAGATTAAATAGGATATTTAGATGATTGGAGAGTTGAATGAAGAATTAGTCACCAACTATGCTTAAAATAAAAATACTAAAATAAAAAATAAAGTTAATAGATGACTAGAATCAAAAGTAATGATATCTACCGTTTGTATTTATTTGTATATATGTATTTATTTTTCTTGAAACAAAATCGTTTAACTTGTATCCATACAAGCTCAATAGGGCTTATTATTCATTGGTGGGATAGATTATTTATGTTTTTGCCATTTCGTCAATAACTTTTTTTATAAATTATTAATATTACTAAACCACTATTTAAAAGCAATCTGTACTGCCGGTCGTGACCAATAAATATTGTTTTTTTTGATTTATCAATGACGAATTTTTTTCGAAGCTAGTCTTTTCAAAATGCTTGAAATAAAGAAGTTGCATTTTTATCTTGCTATACATTTTCAAATGTATAATATTATTTAAATTTTATATACAAGAGTGTTAATATTTGTAACTTTATGTGAAGTAGTCAATAACTACTGCCCAGTATACAACTATACCCTATTTTTAATTCTAATAAAACGATGTAATTACTATTTTAATGAGAATAAGCCACAATTGAAGTTTAAAGAAAGTTTATTGACGTATCAATTTCAAACATTAATAAATTAAACAAATTTTGTTTTTTGTTATTTGGTGAAAAATTCCTCTAATAATTTAATTTTATATGACTCATTTATATTGACAATTCAGGCATATATTATACATTTTAAAGCAGACGACTTTAAAATAATATTGCCAATATTTATGAGTTGCGTTCCTGGGACGACTTTATTGTAAGAGAGTTTATTCCATTACATCAGAAAAAATCATAGCATGTAATTCTTCTTTAAAACGACCACAACATGTCATGATGACAGTAAAAATTTTCCTGTTAGTGATTCCGTAGTAAATCATGAGGAAAAAACCAGAAAAAAAACCTCAATACTATCCCGACATGGTAAATATTTGTTCTTACATTCATTTTACTCTCAATAAACACCAAATTCTAATTCTAGAATATATGTTTGTTTTAAAAAAAAACATAAATGATGTATCGTTGATATGATACTTACTTACTAATACTGGTATTTTCCTTTTATTAACTACCTCTTTTGGTGGCTTATTCACATTAAAATATTAATTACTTTAAATTACCACAAGAAAATAGCTTCAGAGCAAAACGATTTAGTATAAATATTACATAAATGGCGTTAGTTATACCCTTCGCTATTAAAATTGTTTTTAATTGGTTATATATTTTGTTTGTTCTTTGCAATTAAGAGAGTTCATTTTAATGATCTTATCTTTTCTTCCAATTTACTAAAACCAATTTCCAATTAATAGTTTCATAATAAACCGTTATTGGGTGCAGCCTTGAACAAAATACAATCAAGTTATATCACAAAAAAGTTACCTACACATTAAAAGTATTATCGTGAAAGTTAGAATTACTTGGAAAATTAAATTTAAATCAAAGGAGTATTAAAGTTTTGTCGATAATTTCATTTGCTCAAGTTTTCCCTGACGTTAATAGTTGATTTTCTGTAACTTTGCTCTCGAGTAGTCACGAAAAGATAATGAGAAATGGCTGGACTGATTAAATTTATCCGAAAAGCACTCTAAAAGTATAGATACTGTCATATATGGGAAAGCAGTAGTATATAAAAAAACTTTAATATTCTGTAAAATCCTATATACCTTAAAACGATAAAACTGAGTGCAATTCTTGAAAAAAGAAAACAAAACCACGATACTAAACGGTAGATGTAATCTAAAAATAGTAGGAGCACTCACAACATAGCTTTTAGAAAAAGGAGGTTATATTTTTTACGGTGAACTTTTTAGCATGAACTTTTTAGCATTTTTGTGGTCAGATCAGACGTAGACATGCCATATATTTTTAGTGATAATAGGATGCTAAGGGTCAGTAAATTTAACTATCAAAATGAAAAGGGCGTGATTGGTAAAAATATAAACATAAAAAATTGACTAAAACAACAAACAATTTTAAAATATTGTAACTAAAAAGCACTAGTAAATTCAGAAAGAGGAAATATCAAAGTAATATGTAAAATAATACATGAATAATAATAAAAGCAATAAAACAAAAACACTGGCAATAGTCAAGTATTTCAAAGCAAACAATAAAAATTGGTTTGATGCAGAATGTGAAAGGGAATTAGAAGCTAAAATAAAAATGAATATACTGAATACAACAGAAACGGGGAAGAGTTATGGAGTAGCAACGAATAAAAGCAAAACAGACCTGTAGTAAAAAGAATTGATAATACTGGGAAAATATGTATAAAGATATGATAAGATATGATAAACAAAGAGATTAAAAATATCTTCAAAGATGTCAGAGTCAATTAATCTACTACAAAAAAATAAACTACAAGAAAATTTGAAAAACTAATAAACCCAGAGGAGAATACCAATGAAGGTGTACAGCTATTATTCAAACAAATAAACAACCTAATAAAACAAATTAGGAAAAATGGGAAATTGCCACAAGGCTGCAGAAATGCATTTATAGCTTAAAAAAGGCATCCATTGAATGGAAAAATAATTTTCAACAATATCGCGATTAACTGACGTATACTTGGACGCAGTTGTAAAAGTTATTTCCGCCGACAAATTTTCGCCACAATAATAGAACTTAATTAATCTTTCTGCTCCCGGCCATTTCTTGAGGTAGCATTTGCTCTATACCAGCAAAAGTTTTTTAATGAAAATACATTTTGCGATAGTTATTATGTATAATAGATAAAATATTCATCTATGGGGGCCAAAAAAATGTTTGAAGTACATAATTTGAATTTATATGACAATTTATCTTGTTTACCAGAATATCTACATAAGAATATTTGGGTGTACCAATATATTTACCCTTGGATATCAATTGTACTACCAAAATATCCGCATCTGGATATCATTAAAATGTATTTATGTCTTTAATTTATAAATTCACGACAAATATTAAAAAATAAAACATATAAAAAGAGAGTGAACGAATTACTTATATTCAGAACAAAGCAAACAATAAAAGAACATTATTTTATTACTTATGAAAACTTTCAAACGTTCCGCTGAGCAAAGTCCAGGTTTGTCCAAGCAAGCAATGCAATATTTTCTCGTTAGTTCACGCACTCCATGTCTCTTGCAAATTACACAAACTTTTCATAGAGTCCTCTTTTTTCCAATTTCTTTTGGAAAATCGGCCATTGCATGCAACGGTTTTCCAGATTTATTAGGTTGTTTTTCTCATTCGTTTCTTGATATCCTTTACTATATTTCAGAAGTATCCTCCGGCAGCAAAGTTTTGTATATTTATACATTGAAACTTGTTTTTAATGGGCTTGGCTGTAAAATACTCTGGAGTTCAATAGCATTAGATGTAAAAGGTGCAAACCTGTTTTGGTAAACCATTTGTAGGATTTCCGCAAAAGACTGTACGGTTCAACATCTTGGTCCACTACATCAACTGATCCCATATTTTGATTGTAGAATTCAATATATTTAGGTCTGTTATAATAGGGATCTTCTTCTCTTACAACATATCGTTCTCTTTCGTAAAATCCTACAGTAGTAGAAGGAGCATATCCTTGCGAAAGATACATGATTATTGCCAATCTAATGGAACCAATGTTAATTCTCTTGGAACGCTCCTCTTTTGTCGAATAGTACCTGTAAGGAAAGTCTTTTGCGTCAATAGAATCTCGCAAAGACGAACGGATGTATACAAATTATCTACAATCACTTCATGTTTACTATTTAGTAGGTTTTGGCAAAGATAAACTTCTATTGTCTCGTAAAAAGAAAGGTTTTCTATAAAAAAGTTATTATAAAAACTTAAGTAAAAAACATTAAGGTTTATTTTATTGTGTAAAGAACTAGAAAGATCATAAGAATGTACTTCCGACAATTTATTTATAATCAATTAGATTTTTAATTTTAACTTTAGGTAACATTATTGAATTATTTAATATGAATATTTTAATATTTAACATTATTGAGTTAGTATAATATTAATATTATAATTATTAATACAATATTGTTACCTAAAGTTAAAATCAAAAATCTAATTGATTATAAATAAATTGTTGGAAGTGCATTCTCATGATCATATTTTTAACATCATTGACTGCTACATGTCTTTGTAAGGTAACACACATTTTTTAACTTCTCTATGGATGTTTGGTTTCATATTGTTCTTTTTAGATGAACTGATGATGCTTTCTGAGCAGAAAGCGAAACTTCTTCAATAAATAGATGAAGTAGCCACCTTCTTTCTCTTTTATTTCTCCACTTTGACCGAAAAACCCACCACTCTTCGAGTGTACCTTAGTTATTTTGGATTGACGGTCGTACTCCTTTTCTCTATATATATATACATATATATATATATATATATATATATATATATATACATATATATATATATATATATATATATATATATATATATATATATATATATATATATATATATATATATATATATATCTATATATATAAATATGTAAAAGTAAACTTATGTTTATTTTAAGTGAAACAGCAGGGCTTAGTTATTTTTAGTTATTTAAAGTTTTAGGTTGTATGACTGTTTAAGTTTTATTGACATTGACATATTGTAAATTGTATGGTACAATTGACAAATTACTTAATGGCGTAAGAAATAGCATTGTTCTTGATTCTCTTTTTAGGTTTGTATATTTGTTAAGTTATTTTAGTTATGTTATTATTGTTAATAATTTATATTGTAGAATTTTAACGATAATAAACTCTTTTTAGACGAATTCAAACTGCTATCTCTTCACATGAATAAGGGTATGATATTACACTTATAAATCAAGAACTTAAGCTGATAAAAAAAATATAGTGATAACTATAAATTTCCAAGCAGTTATTTGGATAAAACGATATTTAAGAATGAATTTTACATCAATGAGAATTTGCATGGCTATAGAAGCAAACAGTAGTGATAGTAAGAAAAATGTATATAAATTTAAGTGGCTGCAGCCAACAGGGTCCCGTTTTTATTATGAAATCCCCTTTGAAAAACAACTTCAAATTGATCATTCTGAACTATTTCATCTGAAAAAAGTGAAGAATATATTAGCATCTATGAAAACAAGAGGATCCTTTAGAACATGTACTATAGCATTAGAAGACAATTTGAAGGAGATTTATTTTGATTCAGATGGTGATGTGGTTTATCAAAGTGAGTACTTACAACAGACCTTATTACCAGTGTATGAGAAGATAGAAACAGCTGAACAATTTCCATCATTTGCTGAGTTGCTCCAGAAATTTAATGACACAAATTTACCTAAAGTTGAAAAGAAAAATTTAAAAAAAATAAAAGATGATTTTGTACTTCGAAATTTTGATGGAAATAATGTTCCAATGAATTCATGGCTCAAGACCTTCGAATCAGAATGTTTGCGATGTAAGGTGGTTGCTGATGAAGACAAGATTTTGATTCTACGTTTGTTTCTTGATGGAATAGCAAAAGAATGGTTTGAATCAAAAATAATAACATTAGGCTTAGATAACAGTTTTGAGGTATGGAAAATTAATTTTTTAGATAGTTTTTGTGAAACAGGTTGGCATAATCATAGGCAAGCTTATTCTTTTAGGTATATAGGTGGTAGTATTGTTGATTATGCGTTTCGTAAAGAAAATTTATTGCTAAATATAAAGAATGATTTTCCCATTGATATACTAATTGATTTAATTATAACAAATTTGCCAATTTATATACAAGATAATATTAATAGAGCTGACGTTACAACAATGGAAAAATTGGTAGGTGAATTACGAAAATTGGAAAGTTTAGTTATAAAAAAGAAGAATAAATTGGAGACAAAACCAAATTTTTATCAAAAATCTACTATAATACCAGAAGAACAGAAAACTACTTGTCAATATTGTGATAGAAAAGGATTCCCTGGGAGGTTTCATCTAGAGGCAATATGCCGTTTAAAGCAAAAAGATAAAAAGGTAACAAAAGAAAACAAATCAAATGATATTAAATATATTAATAATATTGCTATACAGGAGACATTAAATGAAACAGTAACTGAACAAAAAAACTAGATTTGCTGCCATTGATCAAATTAAAAGTATTCCTAAATCATAAAGAATTATGTGGAGTTTATGACCCAGGCTCAAATGTTACTCTTCTGAATTCGAAGGTGGCAAGAAAGTTAGGATTAGATATTCAAGAAGATAGGAATATGTTTAAAACGATAAATGGCAGAACAAATTTTACAGGAAAACTAATTGCAAAACTGAAAATTAATAAAATTGAGACAAATATTAATCTTTTTGTAATTAATGATGAATATTTTGAGTACGATATTCTACTCGGATTAGATTCTATTTTAAATTTTCAAATGAAACAAGATTTTGATTTAGAGATTTATCAAAGATTATACGGAAAAATTGAAGAAAAAATCGAAAAATTTAATTATAATATTAATATTACAGAATACTCCATAAACTTTAATGAGGGAATTCCCACAGAACTTTTTGAAGCAAAATTACAACATTTATTGCCATATCAGAAAAATAAAATAGAAATATTACTAAATAAATATGACAATATTTTTGCAAAACATAAATTTGACATTGGGCAGGTTCAAAATAATGAAGCTCAAATTAAACTTTTAGAACATAAATTTGTTGCAAAAAGACCCTATAGATGCTCGATAGAAGACCAAAAAGAGATAGAATTTCAAATAGGACAATTATTAAAAGCAAATTTAATAGAAGAATCATCTTCACCTTTTGCAGCACCTGTTACATTGGCTTTTAAAAAAGATGAAGGATCTAAAACAAGATTGTGCATTGACTTTCGTGAGTTAAACAAATTAATTATTCCTGAACCCCAACCTTTTCCTTTAATTGACGAGATTTTGACCAAAACAAGGAATGCTAGGTTCTTTACTACTTTAGATATAAATTCTGCTTTTTGGTGTATTCCAGTTCGGATAAAAGATAAATACAAGACAGCCTTCGTTACCCAAAGTGGTCATTGGCAATGGAAATGCTTACCTTTTGGGCTTAAAACATCTCCCGCAATATTTCAAAGAATTTTAAGTAATATTATCAGGAAGCATAATTTAAATTCATTTTGTATAAACTACATAGATGACATTTTAATATTCTCATTATCATTTGAAGAACACTTAGACCATATAGAAAGACTTATGAAAGCAATTATTGAAGAGGGATTTAGGCTCAAACTTCTAAAATGTAATTTTGCAAGAGAAGAGGTTAAATATTTAGGACACATTGTGGGACACAATTCAGTTCGTCCGTTACATGATAATTTAATATCGATCAGAGATTTTCCAGCACCAGACACGAGAAAAAAAGTACGACAGTTTTTGGGAAAAGTAAATTTTTACCACAAATATATAAAAGATTCAGCTAGGTTATTAGAGCCACTACATAATTTACTTAGAAAAGATATCAAATTCCACTGGTCTTTAAGCTGCCAAACAGCTTTTGATAGGGCAAAGAATATCCTCTGTTCTGAACCTATACTAGCCATTTTTAACCCAAATGCTCCTACAACTATATATACAGATGCTAGTGTTCTAGGAATTGGTGCGGTTCTGAAACAAAAACAAAGAGATGGAGAAATGAAACCCGTAGCATACTTTTCAAAAAAATTGAACAAATATCAAAAAAATAAAAAGGCTATTTTTTTAGAATGCCTGGCAATTAAAGAAGCAATAAAATTTTGGCAATACTGGCTAATGGGAAGAAAATTTCTCGTTATTACTGATCATAAACCCCTTGAGGGAAGAGAACTTCGTACAAGACCAGATGAAGAATTAGGAGATATGACACATTTTCTTTCACAATTTGACTTCGACATTAAATATGAACCTGGAAAAGAAAATGTAGAAGCAGACTGCCTTTCTAGAAACCCAGTGTTGGAAAATATGAAAAATGCAGAAACATTCATAAGAACAGTAAACCTAGTCACATTAACTGAGATAAAACAAGACCAAAATAATAATCGACAAGTTATAGATACAATGAGAGGAACAATTTTGAACCAAGATATATTTTATAAATTAAGGAAGAATGAAAAAAGAATAATTTTATCCAAAGATTTTGGAAAAGAGTTAATAACAAAAGTTCACAAATTTTATGGTCATATTTGTGCTGGTAAAGTAACAAACAAAATTAGAAATTTTTACTACATTAAGAATATAGATTCACTAGCAAAGGATATCTGTCAAAAATGCGAGATCTGCTGTAAAAATAAAACAAGAATCGGTCCAAAATATGGTCTTCTGTCACAATTGGGTCCAGCAAAAGAACCTTTTCAGATAATGTCCTTAGATACAATAGGAGGATTTGGTGGCAATCGTTCGACAAAAAAATACCTCCACTTACTTGTAGATCACTTCACCAGATATGCGTTTGCAGTTACTTCTAAAAATCAGACCACAGATGATTTCATAAAATTAATCGCCAAAATTCAAGATAAACACCCCATAAAAACATTATTAACAGATCAGTATCCAGGAATTAATTCCAAAATATTTAGAAATCATATGAAACATTTAAATATTCAATTAATTTTTACAGCAGTAGACTGTCCATTCTCGAATGGATTAAATGAAAGACTTAATCAGACATTAGTTAACAGAATAAGATGCAAACAAAATGCAACTAGAATTCGAGCATGGACAAAAATAGCTGAAGAATGTATAGAGGAATACAATAAAACAGATCATTCTGTAACCGGATATAGCCCAGAATATTTGCTTTTTGGAAAAGCAGATCCGATTGTTCCCGAGGAACTGTGTGAGACAACAAATGTATCAAAAGATAAAGAAATAGCCTATAAAAATTCGGTACGACATCATGAATATAATAAAAAACTGTATGACAAAAATAGAAAATCCTATGAATTCAAAGAGGGAGATTGGGCATATAAAAAAACTTGACGAAGTAAGAGTAGGTCCATTTCAAATAAAAAAACAAATTTCAAATACATTATATGAAGTAGATATTGGATACAAAAAGAATGATATGAATTATTTCCATATTTCAAAATTGATGCCTTGTGATAAACCATATACTTAGATGGTTTATCATACCTTTTTGGTAGGGGGATGTAAAAGTAAACCTATGTTTATTTTAAGTGAAACAGCCGGGCTTAGTTATTTTTAGTTATTTAAAGTTTTAGGTTGTATGACTGTTTAAGTTTTATTGACATTGACATATTGTAAATTGTATGGTACAATTGTCAAATTACTTAATGGCGTAAGAAATAGCATTGTTCTTGATTCTCTTTTTAGGTTTGTATATTTGTTAAGTTATTTTAGTTATGTTATTATTGTTAATAATTTATATTGTAGAATTTTAACGATAATAAACTCTTTTTAGACGAATTCAAACTGCTATCTCTTCACATGAATAAGGGTATGATATTACACTTATATATATATATATATATATATATATATATATATATATATATATATATATATATATCTATATATTTATATATATATATTTATATATATATTTATATATATACATATATATATATATATATATATATATATATATATATATATATATATATATATATATATATATATATATATATATATCCAGGTGTATCCTCGAAGTTCAGAAGCACTGGGACATAAGGAAAATATTTTGATGCCAAGTCAACATCTTTTGCTTTTTATGTACTGTAGATAATGGAGTTAACCTTTATACAACATAAGTTGCTCATCTGTTGCGAAAACTGGTCCTTGGTCCACTAAGTTTTGACAAGTATCTCTAATAAGAACCATAAAAATGCCTAGTCTGCTAAGCGGTGCATTACTTTTGAGAAGTTCTGGTGGTGAAAATCTAAGGAATTTATTAATTGCCAAAAAGCGATTTTGGCTCATAACAGATTTATGAAAAACTGGAGGACCAGTGCATATATTATATGTACCCCAATAATCTGAAATTTGCCGTCAATCCACTGAGAAAATATACCGCTATAAATACATAAATTTCTTCTGTTGTCACTGGTTTATCAGTAAGACCAAAACTTTCATGACGGTGTGTGGATTATCAATAAAATTTTTATCAGCTTTTTAATCGGTTCATTCGCATAGTTTTTTAACAATACTGCTACAAACAAATGACTTAAAACAGTTTACAGTTTCCATACAATCTTAAAAGTCAATAGCTCGGTGAAAATAACAGTCAAAGCAAAATTCGAGTATTTATCTTGGAAGCATATCATCAAACAGATACCCCATCAATGACTTCTTCGTCATCCGGTGATGAACAATTGTTGTCTGTGTCGCCCTTGAAATTAATATTAGATATTTCATAACTTAATTCACTTTCAATTTTGAGATCCGAAACAATTTTTACTAATATAAAACACAATTATATACCTAATAAGCAAAAAAAGAACACGTGCTCTCTCAGCAAACTCTAAACGTGCACTAGTTAAAATCTCGAGATCCGAAACAATTTTTACTAATATAAACTTTAAACTTTAAACTCTAAACGTGCCTAAATAAATATCTTGCCGCTGCGTTGGATTTCGACCAGACTGGACGTCGCCCTTGAGCTGTTTACATTGTTCTGAGAATTTTTTAAAAGCATGGCTAACTGCGATCCAAATTAATCTACAGAGACCTACACCCCTTTTACAGAGTGTGTTAATATCCCCTATATGAATATCCGTATGTGGATATTGTGGTAAAGTTCGCCATACCTAAAAATATCCATACGAGGATACGATGAAGCGGAAGGGGTTAAAGACAAAGTTTTGTACAAGTTTTGTATTTGTGTTTCTTTGTATGTCCTTTTTAATGAAATGTTAATATATACTTGTCTTATAATAGCACTTTTTTTATTGGAATATTAAATAGTTTGTCTTCTTTACGACTAGGTTTTGTAACTCATCTAGCCCATGGTCTTAAGATTATGGCTCACGACTGCTATATGTAAATTCAAAACTATAAATCTTTCGGGACTCTTTTTCCGTTTAAATTAGCTCTTTACAAAAATACTAGAAAGTTTAGGAGAATAAGTACATTTAAAAAGTAAGAAATACGCATCTGCAAAGCCAAATTGGCAACGTAAAAATTAATAGAGTTGAAGCTGGAAATGAATTACTGAAAATATAGTAACAAACTATATGCTAAAGCATTGAGCTATAATCAATATTATAGCTAAAAGCACACAAAATAAAAATAAAACAAAATCAGGCTATATAGAGACTAAAGACGTCTTTGGGAGTAGATAAGAATACATAAGAAGCACTCAAACTAGTCTGGCCTGGGATGATTCTCAGAGGATTTTAGGAATAAAAATAATGACGGGCGCCATGCAAGATATGTTGAGTTCTAAATAAATTTATAAAATTATAAACAAAACATATGTTGTATATATTAAGAAATATATACCAAATTTATAAGCAATTAATCTTAAAAAGTTTAAGATAAGATTTTTAGTTCCTAGAGTACTCTTTACAATCAAAAAAATTGTAAAACACTTATTATGTGATTTAGAAACTTCAGTTACTAATTTTATATAATATAGAAAAAAATAAAGAATCATTATACTGTCTTATACTAACCTGGAAATCCATGTAACTGATATTTGTAAAAGCTTACATTCATATCCAGTTCTCTTTATAAACTCCTAAAAATCAGTCTAAAAAAGTTTTCTAAATTCAATACAATCCTTAAAAGAATGAAAAAATATAATTCACGAACCACATGGCTTAATCGATATGTGGTCTATATAACTGTTTTCTTTGAATGCCGACAGAAGGAAAACCGAAAATGCATCTGTCTAAGACTTAGCAAAGAATATGACCTGTAAATAGATAGAAGTAAGTATGTTCCGTTAGTGAAAATCTAAACAAGCCTAATAGCTATGTAACTATTTATACATGGATATATAAACTTTTAACATAATGTAAGGTGTTAATCATTTTAAAATATAATAATATTCTTCTTATTCTCCCAATGTGACTCCGTTTTACTTTAATTCGTAGCATAATCTTATTTAGCACAACAAAAAATCTTGGTTGAACTGATATTGTAAAAGCCGTCTCAGAATATTAGTCTAAGAGCCTAATATTATTATTGTATTAAAATCTATTAACATTTTTTGATAAGACATAAATGTTTTTAATTAAAAAGAATTGTTTCTGTCTTACTGGTCCCAGAACTTTCACAATACCTCGTATACCCATTGAGCAATACCCATCTGTATTTATTATTGTTGACTTAGTTTATATCAGTTTAATATAGTTTCTGTAGGACGGTATGTTTTAAACTTAATTATTTCCATCCCACACGAGAAATTGACAAACAAAACAATTTATTGAATATTAGGCCTGGTTCAACCGTTGCCTAACAAATATCATTATCGTGAAGTAGATATTGATTCTTGTCGAAATAACTATCGGATTATTTATTCAGTAGTGTGCTTCCTCTTGCCAACTTACAAATTTTATCAGCATCATTGGAATTTCAGTCGATAAGTCAATTATCCATGTTCTGTTGTCTGGTTCGTTTGGATCTTTGAATATATTATCATGACAAATAGCATTCGGTGTTGTATTAAAAGATAGCTAAAGTATACTTGAAATATGTGTCTTAAAATAACTAAATATTCAATTATAGTATGCAATTATGTAATTATAATTTAAATATTTAGGTTTGATCACTCAAAAAGTCCACCGTGATATTGAGCAAATTCATTAGATTTTGTGATAATGCTAAACAGTTTAATTATTATTCCAAAGAGGCATCTTTTAAAGGTATAAATATCTTTCATTTGTTAACCATTTCCCTTCCAGTACCATAAATCTTTAATTTTAAATCATGGATATACCATATGTGGTATATCACTAGAAAGGTATTTCGCTGCAGAATTTAGGCACCCATAACTTTTTTCTAATCCAAAATTTTGTTTCTTTTAAAAATGAACCTTTTCATCACATTTTCGTTAAAGTCATAAAGTTTTTTAACTTCGAAGAACATGGCAAGCGCCGTCCTTCAACATTGTATTCCTTAAAAACTTTTTGATCAGTTTCAAAGTAGAGAAACATTTTTGAGTTTATCTAGTTATCGTTTGCATTGTTTTAAAATAATAACAACTTTACCTATTTCACAAAATGCGTATAACACTATAAGAAGTATATAACCAACCGATTATATTTTCGTTTTCTTATATTATTTCTGGCCATAAGTAAAATATTGTCAATTTCAATTTCAATTACATTTTTTTTAACAACCGGAAATGTATTTTAGAAAATAATAATGTCTTCTAAAACAATTATCTTTTCAAAACAATTAGTAGCAAATTTCAAGTTTACAAGACCGTTTTAATTTTCTGCAGTTGAATAAATAGTGTGTCAAATTGTGGCATTTTTTTATAAAAGAAACTCAACCAGTCCTGGAATGTGGCTCAATATTTTCAATATTTTCACGGCTGTCAAGAGACAGCCGTATCCAAAGAGCTCCCTTAAAGTAATGTCTATTTACTGCGGATTCCGCAAGAGAAGTACGCGTTGCATTGCGTTTCTACACGCGCCTCCAGACTCCGCAATATATTGGGAGTCTATTCAAATTGCGTACTATGCAATGCATTTTATTTTTATAATAATAAATATTTAAGTTTTATTTGGACTATTGTTGGATGTAGATGTATGTTATGGTGAAAAGATAGATATTGTTTTGTTTGGTACTAGAAAAGAAAGAAGATGATGATTTCGTACTCCCATCAACATTAGATGAGAGAAGTGATGTTACCAGTCTATTTAAAAGGAGAAGAACTACTGAAGAAATATTAGAAGTTTTAATTAACAGCCATTTAAAAGATAACGAACAAGAGTTTAGAAAATATTTTAGATTAAGTAAAATGTAATTTAAGAAAGTTTTCGATTTAAAACGCCTCTAATGGGAGAGCAGCTAAATAGTTTTGTTCGAAAACGAAGTTGTCCCTATGAAAATTTTGCTGTGACTTTATGTAAAATTTAGTAAAATAACATCAATAATATAAAATTAAAATAACATCATGTTTTATGCATCATTATAAATAACTTGCTTATTCTGTCTGTCTGTCCGTAATAAAAATTTAAGCTCTGGCATTGCATTCTATTTCGGTTGTTATTAAACCGATTTGAGCGTGTGATTCGCCATATGAAAGGTTTCTTGTGATAACAATTGAGTCGTATAGTTTCAAAACTAGCTACATCCAATAATCACTGTTTTGAGAAATGGCGGGAAACATAATAGAGACCAAGTTTTACATACGAATGAATTCAAATTTTCAGGGTATGTAGCAGACAGGCAATTAATGTTATTTAACAATTGATTGATGTTAGAAAATATTTTAAAGGTTATTTATATAATATTTTAATTTGGATGTACCTACTTTTGAACTTAACTGGCGGATGTAGCCTATTTTGACAATAACTTGAGGGTAGTTTAAAACAACACCACGCAGTTTATTGATTATTAGTTTAATTTTATTATTTAAAAATAAAACAAATAAAAACTTAAATGTATTCACTTAACACAAACATAAAAAAAGACGTAAATATATTCAGTCATTCTTAAACCTTTTCTCCTTAAACCACAAGAGAAGCAACTTCACCACTATTATCGTCACAGTCTCTTTCGTCCTCCGCTTCTTCTTGGTGATCTGCCATAGGCTGACTTAAAATATTCTTGTAATAAAATAATGATTCTAGTTGCAATTCCATCCAGTTTTCTCCAAAGTGCTTGCTAAGTAATGCAGAAACATCACGTAATTTCAAAGGCGGAAGTTGAACACTACTTGTCGGAATGGGCTCTGGATACGCCATGAAACTAACTTTTTGTTTCGATTTGCATATTGTCTTATAGTTGCCTACATCTGTACGATAAGCCACCTCTCCTTGTAGTAGAATGTTTTCACGTGTTTTGTTCTTTTTGAATAAGAATCGTTTACTCGGCTGGAACTGAAAATGCCACTGACTCGGTGGCCGCAAAATATCGGAGCATCTATTCTTTCAGTCAAACACTTTATCTTTTAAAGGAATAACAGTCCCAAATTGAGCAAATATGTCTGTGTACTCCTGAGGACTTATGATTATGTTCATTTTCTTTACTTCCTTTTCTATTCGTGCGAATACACGGTCGGATGGGAGAAATGAGTGTCCAACTATTGGAAAAATGTATTCAACTCGTGTTACACTTGTAGGAGCATTATGACACAACCAGTAACTTATCATGCCCATCATAGTGGAGTTCTTGTTTTGTCCTCCGCATCCATCGGACATAATACGAAGAACTTCTACACTGTTGGGAATTTGAAGATTAGTTAAGCAATGATACACTGCGGAGCTGACTTCGTTTGAGCCCTTTTTATATTCGCACTCATCATAATGGTACATGAATACATTTTCCTTTGTCTGTTTACACTGTGAATTTCCCTCAACAATGGTTAAGTTATACTTGTATAATTGCCTAGAGTAATAGGCACTTTGGTCTGGTACACGAGGAAGCACTTGATTCTTTTGATGATCAAACGATATAGTCAGTAAGTTTTCACGTGATTCCTTTAATAGTGTGTAAAAAGCCTTAGCCTTCAATTTATGAGCTCTTTGCTCACCCATTAACGTTACCTTCACATTAGGCTCTTTACAGTATTTTATCTGTTCCTGATAAGCAATACAGGTAGAACACTCATCAGTTCGTGGACTGCCAAAACCAATGTTAAAATTTGTTCTAAAAACATGTCTAAAGTATGAAGGTTTTACTTGCTTATGCAAGTGCACTTTTTTTATATTGAGATCAGATTGTAAATACTGCCTGTTTGCTGTCTTGCTCCTACAGTGGTGGTTTTCAATTACTTTAAACGTTTTTATAAAATCAATCACCGATTGTTTTTTTATCGCGTATGTATTATGTTTACGGTTCCCTCCTCTTTTTTCCACGGGCATTTCTCCAGTAGCAAAATGACGTAAAACAACACCTTTGACTCGACTTTTTGATATACGTAAAGTATCCAAGAATGCTTTTTGACAGACAGGAATTTTTGTCTTAGTACTATGGTTATATAAAAAATATTTAACAACCAAAGAGTCACCTCCCCTATAATCGTTGACAATTCTTCTTCGTTTCGGCTTGGCCGCTTCCGTGTACTTTAATATGAACGAATCTTGCATCAATTTGACTGAATTTCCAGTTACATGGGCATACAATTTATTATGAAATAAATTTTGATCGGCTAGCGTAATCTCACTACAGCGGTATGCTTTTCCCTTTTTTCCATGAATGCATGTAAGTCTCTTTGGTGGACCCACGGAGCCATATCTGAAAAGAACAAATCAGGTTGTCATTATTTGGTTTGATTATTTATACCAGAGATCATGACCCAATCTTGTACAAAAAATGCGGTAAATTTAACTATCGAATTAAATTAGCCAAAATAAATCGGATCAATAAGGAATAGAAAATTTAATCAAAATTGTAGTTGCTTAACATTTTAGTTGTTTACAGCTCGCGCTGTTAAAATCGTGCGTGTAAAACCAGTGTGTGTGGTCAAATCGTCGAGTAAAATTGCCACTTTTTAACCACACACAACGACCTTACTTGCACGATTTTATAAGCGCGATGAACATTGTTAACATCACAGTGTATAGAGGCCTTAATGTTCTAACAAACTTTACCACACTTTATTTGTATAGAATTTGAGGAATCAATTAATATTTAGCATAAAAAAGATTTGTTATGATTAGACCTACCTTTGTTATTTTAGCTTCGCATGTTTCCATGATTCTTCTAAACGGGGTCGCTTTCTTTGCTTTACTTGGCGAACAGTCGCATGACACTCCATGGCTATTAAATTTTTACCTAATAGTTGCACCTTGTAGCACGGCTCCGAAAAATATAAGAAACGTAACAAACTAACCAACTCTACAAAAGTACAATCTACACTAACAAAAGAGAACAGACAACCGATCGGATCAACACGTGTCGGCACATGCGCGACCAGCGAAAGAAGTGGGGATTGATAATCTAACTTGGATGTAATCGCCTTTGTAACTAACCGCGATCTATCCAATTTGGATGTAGTCAGGTTTGCAAGTAACCGCAAAGTTTAGAATATATTTTATAATGGATGTAAGCTGTTTTGGCAGGAATAATTTTCTACAAATATAGAAAGGTACTTCAATCGCGCGACACCACACTTAGTCGATTTTTGATTGAAGTGGGATGTAGCTGGTTTTGAAACTACACGACTCAATTATATTGAGATAGAAAAAACAAACAAGGTCACTACCAAAAGGACACTACAAAGCATCTTCGTTATAAATGAACGTATAGCGACATACGAGATATCATAGGACACCATGGATAAATATAGATGTACTTTAAGACAAATTTTGATTAATTGACTTAAAGAAGACTTTTTTTTGAATGCAAAATAAACAATTGTTATAATCCTAATATGCGACATAGCAAATAAAAGTAGAGGATATAACGAACAGATTGAGATAAAAATACAAACAAGGTGACTATCATAGGACACAGAAGCTTCATTATTAATGAACGTATAGCGACATACGAAATATCATAGGGCGCTATGAATAAAAATAGATTTAGCATAAGACAAATTTTAATTTATTAAAAAATTCAATCAGTTTTTAGTTGTTACCAACAGTGGAGAAAAGATGCGACTATTAAGACCAAAAATATGTTTGTTACTAAATGGCAAACACGATAATATAGCTTATTTGTAGTGTACCCTTTTATGCGTCTTAAAACGTTTTATTTTTTATATTCATTCACTTTTATTATTAGCACTCAATTCAAGCACAAAAAAGAGCACAAAGTAACGTGGCTAATACCTGGAACAACAGATGGAAACCAAATAGACCACATCCTTATCTCAAAAAAATTGAGAACAATTTTACAGAATGTAAGGTCTTACAGGGGAGCCAATGCTGATTCGGATCACATTTTGATGATAGGCGACATGAAATTGAAGATACTTAAAGATAAAAACGAAAGAAAGAAAAGAAAGAGGTGGAATCGGTCAAAACTAAATTCAGATAATGCAAACAGAAAATTCTGCACTAAATTTGAAGAAAACATGGGAAGACATAAAAGATAGCATCTTAACAACAGCAGAGGAGACGATAGGACTAATGGAAGACCATAAAAGAAAGGATTGGTACGATGAAGAATGCGAGCAAGCTAGTAAAGACAAGGACAAAGCAAGACACAGGTGGGTGGCCACAGGGAAACAAGAAGGTCTCCTACACTATAAAGAGAAGAAGAAAGAGTCAGACAAATGCTGCAAAACAAAAAAGAAGAAATGGATCGAAGAATTACTGCGGGAACTCGAAGCCAATAGTAATGACAATGCAAGACTATACAAATACATAAAATCACAGAGAAAAAAAGAGATACCGGCAAATATTGGAAAAATGGAATGGGAAACACACTATAGAGAACTGTTTAAAAAGAAAGACGATGCTGAAAACGTAGAAAATGAAGAACAAAGAGAAAATAGGAATGGAGTATAATCAGAGCCTCCCTCATACAGCGAAGTATTGGAGACCACAAACAGATTAAAGACAGGGAAAGCAGCAGGACCAGACGACATTATAAATGAGTTCTTCAAGAAAGGGGGAGAGGAACTAGCTATCCCTAAAAAAGGCGACAAGACGAAATGCACTAACTACAGGGGAATCACGTTATTAACTACAATGTACAAAATATTAACTAATTTGATCAGACAAAGAATAGAAAAAGAAACTAGAACAAAAAAACGTGAATACCAACATGGATTCAGAGAAGGTAAGTTAACAATAGATGCAATACACATTGTAACGCAAATCGTCGAAAAAAGTTACGAGCACGGAATAGATGTACATATATTGTTTATTGACTACAAGCAAGCTTTTGACAGTGTAATAAGGGAGGAGCTAATTAAGGATATGAATCAGTTAGGCATCCAAGAAAAACTAATAAGTCTCACGAAAATGACGATGAAGGAATCCAAGGCACGAATCTTAACAAGGGAAGGCCCGTCAGATGAAGTACAAATGGAAGTAGGTGTCAGACAGGGAGACTCCCTGTCAACAACATTATTTAACATTGCCATAGAGGGGGAAGTAAGAGCAGCCAAAATTATGGGAACGATTATAGAATCTTTAGCCCAACTGATAGCGTATGCAGACGATATTGCACTGGTTACTAGAAATTTAAAAACCATGCAGAACATAATATTAATACTAGATAAAGAAGCAAAGAAGAGAGGGCTAGTAATGAACCAAAGCAAAACGAAATACCTCAAGTGTTCAAGAGAGAATACGAACATAGAGAAAAAAATTAAGCTTGGTGCATATACATTTGAAAGAGTACACCGTTTCAAATACCTGGGAGTGATGGTGAATGACAGAAATGATAGAACGGATGAAATAAATGAACGCATCATGCTGGGTAATAAAACCTACTGGAACTACCAAAAATTCCTGAAAGAAAAGCACATTAGTAAGAAAACCAAATTAAAAATTTACAAGACTGCAATCAGGCCAGTGATCACCTATGGTGCAGAGACGATGTGCCTAACACAAAAAGATGAAATGAGGTTGGAAATCTTAGAGAGAAAGATAATTCGACGAACAATGGGACCGGTGAGGATAAGTGTAGGCGAATTTAGAAGAGATTAACCAATGAAGAAATTAAAGAAGTCATCGAGGGTGAAGATATAATCAAGTTTGTGAAGACGCAAAGGCTCAGGTAGCTAGGACACACAGAAAGAGCTAACCCAGACTCTACGCTACAGCGAATAACTAGATGAGGACCAACAACAAAGAGACCAAAGGAGAGACCAAAAGAACAAAACAAGATGGAGAGATCAAGTCTTAGGAGACATAAAGAAGCCGAGAATCTACAATTGGAAGGAGCGCTATAAGGACCGTAAAGAATGGAGGAAAATTGTAGACATGGCCAAGTCACACACGCTGCTATAATAATAAAAAAACAACAGCGGACTGATTCTCCGCAATAAATAAATCAGAGAGCCCAAAAGGGCGGCAAACACTCCGCCAGGAGTGAAAAAGCCATGATGATGATGATATTCATTTACAATACCACAATAAATTTGCATATAATATTTTTGGTGTGACAAAACAAATGCATTTGAGTAGTATAACGTTATACTTTGTAGAATCCTGATGCGCTAGAATTGGTCGACATTCTAATATATACATAATATGCATTTTTGTAGATTTATTGGATTTTAATATTAACTCTCCTCCCCGCAAATATCCAGGACGACGTTCTTACGTCATATAAACTTTACTGATTTAAAAAACCGCAAAATAACTCATGCATTTTCCCTTCAAGAAAGTAACAAAGGTCGAATACCGCCTGAGTTTGTGTGGAGATATCTGTTGTATTTTCTGCCGTTAGTGCAAGAAATGAAGACTGTTTTATTTTACTTAAAGTTTACTCTCTAAATAGCTGAAGCTCTTTAGGGGTTCTTAAAAGCAGCTTTAAATTCTTCAGCTTTACTTAAACACATTATGTCTAGGTCATGCAAAACTTTTTGCAACGTTTTGCATTATATTGTCATAACTACTTTTAGCAAAGAAAGTTTAGTTTCATTAATTCATTACAACATTATTGTTATTTCTTAAGACAAGTAAAGTTTAACTTTATCAAGACAAAACATTTAAATAAGTTTTCTTCGTGGCTGGTTTCTGAACGTTTCTATATGCCCGTTCAAGGATCGACGGGCTTCGAAAGTTCGAAGCATTTCAGTTACTGCATGTTCTTTCTGAGATAACCTTGTGCTTTTATAAAGCGTTATAAAATCAGCCCTGAATTTAGTGCAGACAAACAGAAAAATTATTAAAATTTCAACAAAAAGGTGTTAATATAAAATATGAAGATATGCAATACAATTTTTTGTACATTATCTTGTCGGTGGCGGGGAGGGAGGCGACTTTCAGCTCTCTCTTACCAGCTGTCACTGATAAATACCATGGAGATATTTTACGTAAAGTTGATTTTTTCTACTGTATAACAGAAACCACCAAACCACAAAAAAGATAATAACCGTCGTATTTAAAGACCGTCAAACGATTGGCATAAGTGAGATGATCGCAACTGTATATTAAATAAAAAGATTAACTGACCAAAAGAACCCCAATTCACAACAGTATTTAATAAATTTTCACAAAGAGGAAAAGTTACCGAAGAATGGTACCACCCTGAAGTACAACATTTAAATATTATTATTAAAAAATATAATATTATAAGAATTAAAAATGATCGACCTATATCACATTTGTCACATTTAAATATGAGCAACTAAGAACAAATCGACTTATACCTAAGATCGATTTTTATTATCCGTTGACACAAGCCGTACTCAAAAAATATTTTAGAAAGATCGATTATTTTCATGTACTAAAAATAAACTGAATTTAATGTGCATATTCACTTTGCATTTTTTGTGGATTTTCAAATGACTTTTGTTACAATTAGAGTCCTGAGCGATAACAAAATTCATGGAAAATGTAAGAATTGTACATAAGTTTGATAAACTAACGAGTATAAATAAAACACAAGTTCTACAATAAATAGAACTAAGTCTAAGTAGACTAAGTAAAACACGAGTTCTACAAGGTAACAATAGCTCGCCATAGTTTTTTAATATATTCCTTGAATTTGAATTTTGAATGTGAATTAGAATTGTGTAAAATAGAAATTGCCATCAATGCTTATTACCTAAACTATGTCATATTGGACGTATCTCATTTTAATAGCCTGTAAGATCAATTAATTAACTGAAATAATTCAAAAGACTGTAAAGTTATGGTTAAAATTAACTACCCCAAAGTAACAATTATGAGCGAAGAAACTACTGATATTATTCATATTTAGTGTTAACCAACAGAAAACGAAATCCAGTTAAATTAAAACACTATTGAGGAATGATGAGATTTTTATAAATTTGAAAGTATACATATATATATATATATATATATATATATATATATATATATATATATATATTAATATGTATATATATATATGTATACTTTCAAATTTATAAAAATCTCATCATTCCTCAATAGTGTTTTAATTTAACTATATATATATATATATATATATATATATATATATATATATATATATATATATATATATATTGTGACGATTGGGGTTTATAGAAAATAATTTATAAGTTATATACTACATAATATTAGATATAAAAAAGTATTTGATTATTTTAAATAAGTTATATACTAGAGAATTTAATAAAAATATATTTATGTGAGGGCATTTTTAATAAATTAGCATATAATAATTGTAAAAAGTTGTATTTTAATATTGTAAATATATATAAGTGAGCCATGTGCATAGGCAACCAAAAATACTCTCGGAGTGATTGACAGATAGAAATTAATCATAATTGGGAATATAAAGTGCGGTTATAATAATATATTGTTTGAAATGTGTATTTTATTAAATTAGAGTGTTAGTTACTAATTTGAATATTTATTCTGATCTGAAAAGCCTAAATGTCAACAAAATTATTAATAGAAAAGAATGGAATTCTCTGGATCTCCGGAGATGGCCATGTTTACGAAATGGTTTGTTCCAGAAAATTCAGACATGTATTAAATAGAACTAAATAGAACATGATATCTTACGAGATGGTTCTGGAGTGTCCAAAAGATATAAATACCCGTGATTTGGATTCAAGATGGCAGTTTTTGGAAGTTTTTAGTCAGAAGTCAGGCCAGTTTATTATGAAAGTTAGTACCTAGACACATTTAGTTAGTGAATAGTGAAGTAAATTGTTCAGAATTTTCAAGAAGTCAGTCAGAAAAGTTTAATAAGAAATATGAAAGTTAGTTGGAGATAGTCCAATTGTTTAATATAGTGAGTTAAATGAAGATTAAAAATTATGCATATATTTAATGCACATTTATAATTATACACAAATAATTATTGAAGATTATAAAAGTATATTAGAAGAATATTGGATGGACATTGGAAGGAATTAAAATTATATTATGATTGGAGATTAGTATAAATCAACTTATAATAATTGGATATTGGTATATTGAAAAGAAGAATAAATATAAATGCTGTTTGCTGGTTTGGTTGGTGGTGTATAAATGCTGGTGAAGAAAACTATATCTTAAATTGGTAGAAGCTGATAATTGGAAAAAGTAATTTCACAAAAAAACAAGGATAACCGAAGTACGAAGACATTCAGTGGTGATTAGAATCTATATAGTGGAAAACAGTTCATTTAGGCATTCAGTGAAAGAAAGGTACAAAATTTTGTTAATATAATTTAGTTAGTGTCATAACAATTTCAATTTTGAAGATAGTTTGTTTAAATCTTAGATTGTCTATAGAATTTAATTAGTTTTGTAAGAATATCAATTTAAAGATAGTTTATTTTAAATTTACATTGGCTAGGTTAGATATATATGTGTGTTTCATAATAGTTATAATAAAGATAATTTAAAAAAAAGTACTTACAAACTAATTCTTTGAGAACCGCGATAAAAACCCTATATATTATTAAAATTACTCATTGCTCATCATTCAAACAAAAAACACATCATAACAATTTGGCACCCAACGCGGTGGCTCTCTATTTAAAAGAATTAGTTTGGGAAGATAAGTGCTCTCATATAATTAAATTAATTATCATTAGAAAGAAAAAATTATAGATTTTATTTTTAATTATATTTGAAGAAGTAAAGTCTCAAAATGTCTCAAGGAAAGAAAGGTACAAGAAGCAAAAAGAATGAAGAAGATGTGGAAGTAGAAACACAACCTATACAAGAGGAGAGTTTAGTTCAAGTTCCACAAGATACTGCAGAAATGAATCCAGAAAGAGAGGAAAATGTCAATATGGCAGCTTTGATGTCATTAATGATGCAGATGAACAAGACAATGGAAGAGAATTCAAAAGAAATCAAAGAAGACATGAAAAAAATGGAACAGAAAATGGAAGAGAATTCAAAAGAAATCAAAGAAGACATAAAAAAATTGGAAAAGAATTCAAAAGAAGTCAAAGAAGACATGAAAAAAATGGAACAGAAATTGGAAGAGAATTATAGAAAATTAGAAAAGAAAATAGAAGATAATAATAATAAAATTGTAAAACAAATAGAAAAACAAATGGATAAAAAACTTGAAGCTGCAGAGAAAAAAGTAGCAAATGAAATAAAAATTATACGGAATGACTACAAGAAAAGGATACAAAATGAGAGGAGAGAAGTAAAGAGGATTATTCAAGATAATAAGATAGATATAGAACAGAAAATAGAGTTACAGAAATGTAACTTAGAAGTAAAAATTAACGAAGACAGGAGAAACACAGAAGAAAAATTAGACGATATACAACAAAATATCCAAATAAATAATAATCAAATAAGAAATGTGGAACAGAGAATAGATGATATTTCACAAATGAGAGACATAGGAAGACCTTACTTAAATTTAACAAATGAGACTGGGATTAAATTCTCTGGTAATATAAAAAATTTGCATCCTAGAGTATACATAAATAGTTTAAAACATAAATTAAGATTTGTGAATAATATTAATGATATTAAAGATTATATTAGAGTGACATTAAATGACAATGCAGCAACTTGGTTTGCTAGTATTGAAAATGATTTAGATAACTTTCAAACATTTGAAAATAAATTTTTAAATTATTATTGGGGTGAATTAGAGCAAGCAAAGTTTAGAGAAATTCTATATTTTGGAAAGTATAATCAAAATTTAAAATCAAATATGGTAGATTATGCATTGAAATTGATAACAGTTGCAAAATATTTAGAACCACCACTTAGAGAGGATGAAACAGTCTTAAATGTATCTAGACATTTTGATGCTGATGTTGTGCAAACCGTAACTGTACAAAATATTCAAACAATAGATAGTTTTATTAATTTTATTCAAAGAATACAAAGAGGCAATATGACAAGTAATAATAACAACAGAAAAAACAATAATAACTTTCAATATAATAAAAATGATAATCAACAATATAGACAATCATATAATAGATATGGTAATAATTTACAAAATTTTAATAATAATAACAGTAATTATAATAAACAACATTTTAATAACAGTACTAATAATAATAGACAAGATTTTAACAATAGAAGAAATACAGAGCGACCTAACTATAACAGACAGGTAAATTGTGTTCGAAGGAATAGGAGCTGCGAAGACAGGGAACGAAATCGTACAAGGCAAGAAAATGTGAGTAGAAGTCATAGTAGGGAAAGACATAGGACATCAGATCCAAGTGGTCAGATACAATCTGACAATTCTAATAATCAAAATTTTGTGCAGTAAACTTTCTGAATTACAAGTTAGGCCATTGCTATTATGAAAAACCTTCTGAATTTATTTCTTTAGATGAAGAGAAAATTATTGAATCTATTAATTTAATTTATATAAATGCTTTGGCCAAAAATAAAATGATTAAGATTATGATAGATACTGGTTCAGAAAGTACTTTAGTCTCGGAGAATTTTATTTTTAATACATTAAAACTATCAGATATAATAAAGATTCCAAAAATTAAAATTATTGGTGCAAATAATAAGAAGTTGGGTGAAATTGATAAACTAGCCAATTTTAAAATTAATATTCTTAATAAAGAAATTAATATGCAAGGATTTATTGTCAAGGATTTATGTGTTGATATATTAATGGGAAATGATGAATTGGAAAAGAAGAAAGTAAAGATAGATTTTGAAGAAAAAATGGTAACTTTGGAAGGGCAAATAATTAAATTTATGCAGAAAGATGAGGTAGAAGAAGGAATAAGAGTTGATAGGATATTATTAAAAGAAAATAATGATGTATATGAAGAAGAAATGTATTTTGATGATAGGGAAATGTCCCAAAAGAATGTAAAGAATAATTATTGTAGTGAATATTTAAGGAATGGAAATTTTAAGCAGATGGATGCCTACGAGGCGGAGTGCGTAAAATTGGAAGCAAGGAATAATGAGTACATAATGAAGAATAATTTTATTTGTAAAGAAGAAGATGTGATAAAAGTTTTAAATTGCCCTGAAGAATATAAATCAATAGTCATTTCCATATTGCAGCAACACAAGGGACTTGTCAATAAAGAAAATAGAATTGCACAGAATTATATCCATAGTATAAGAGTTAAGGAGGAAAAAGATTTTAAAACAAAATCATACCCAATACCATATAAATACAGAGAAGAAGTAAACAAAACAATTAATAATATGTTAGAAGATAGGATCATTGAGAAGGCAGACACACGTTTTATTAACCCCATAGTAGTAGTACGAAAAAGATCAGGTGAAATCAGGTTATGTTTGGATGCAAGGAATATTAACAAGATTACTGAAAAGCAATTTGAAGCACCAATGAGTATAGATGGAATACTAGGAAGAATTACAGGAATGTCATTTTTCACTAAAATCGATTTACAGCATAGTTTCTGGTTAATACCTCTAGAAAGAAAAAGTAGACAGTATACAGGATTTCAGATAGATGGAGTAGTATATCAATTCAAAGTAGTACCATTTGGACTTCAATCATCTTGCAGTGCTCTATGTAGATGTCTTCATGATATTTTGGATCAATATGAACATTTTGTAATTCACTACATTGATGATATATTAATTTTTTCTAAAACGGCTGAAGATCATGAGAAACACCTAAAAATTATAATAAATAGATTAGACAAAGTTGGACTAAAAATAAATCGAGAAAAATGTACATTTTTTCAAAAAGAAGTAATATATCTAGGTTATAAACTTAACACTAAGGGAATCGAAATGGATCCAGAACGGACACAAGTCATTCAGGAATATAAAACACCACACAATTTAAGAACTTTAAGAGGATTTATTGGAATAATTAATTATTATAAAAGGATGATACCAGATCTAAGTATAAAAGAAATTCCATTACTTGAACTACTGAGAAAAGGTGTAAAATGGAGATGGGATCAGAGAAGAGAACTAGCATTCCAAGAAATTAAAAACATTTTTCTGTCAAATTTGAAAATATACTATCCTGACTATACACAGCCATTCATACTAAGAACAAATGCATCAATAGAGAGATTATCAGGGGTATTATTACAAATACATGATGGGGTCGAATACCCAATACAATTCATTTCAAGAATCACAAAGCCACATGAAAAGGGTTACTCATTTTCAGAATTAGAACTAGCAAGTATAATACACTGTGTCACAAAATTAAGATTTTATTTGTTGGGTAATGAATTTACAATAGAAACAGATCACCAAGCTTTAACATCTATATTAAATAACAAATATGGAAACAGTAGAATACATCGGTGGAGTCTAATACTTAGTGAATACTGCTTTGAAATCAAATACATTTCTGGAAAATCCAATATAGTGGCAGATGCTTTATCAAGGTTAGAAAATACATCACAAAAAGGGCAGCGAACAATAAAAATTGGATTAAATCAATTAGTAGAAAGTACTGGATTATATTCTAAAGAAGAAATTATAAGAGATCAGATCAATTTGAGTGAAAAACAAAAAGTCCTTAGGAAAGATGGAGTATATTATAAAATAATAAATGGCATAGAAGTATATGTAATAACTAGAACTTTAGCAAAGAAAATATTGAAAAATTTACATAACAATTATATGCATATTGGTTCAAGAAAGCTATGGATGCTATTTAGGGACAATTATTTTGCAAAGAATGACATAAGTATAGCAAAAGAAATTACTACCCAATGCCCAATATGTCAACTAAACAAAGAAAAGAATTTAAAAAAAAAAAACTTACTGATAGATCCATTTCATAGATAGATGGTAGATTTCTTTGTTGTGAATAAATTTGACATCATACTTGTTGAATTTTGTACATATGGAAATTGTTTGGTACCCTAAAAATCATAATTCGGGGTTAGATACAGAATTGATTGTGTAAATGTCTTTATATAAAGTGAAAAAACTTACCAATTTATATTGATGAAAGTTATTTTGAATGGAAATAATTTCTAGATTTTGTCTATAAATAAACAGAACACCATATCGATTATATTTTTAATTAAGGTTATATTTTATTCTCTGATATCGCATCCATTGTTCCATTTGACATGACAGTTTGACCATAGAATAGCCGAACTGTGATCCGTTGTTCTCTGCTTTGGCATAGACAGCGAACAGGGATGTATTTAACACATTTTAAATAAAAAAAAAAATTGAATTATTAATTTATTAAATTTAATAAGGTATGAGAAAATTAATATTTAAAAAAATAATAAGTAAATTATTTATTTTAAATATTATTTTTGGGGTATTGTGACGATTGGGGTTTATAGAAAATAATTTATAAGTTATATACTACATAATATTAGATATAAAAAAGTATTTGATTATTTTAAATAAGTTATATACTAGAGAATTTAATAAAAATATATTTATGTGAGGGCATTTTTAATAAATTAGCATATAATAATTGTAAAAAGTTGTATTTTAATATTGTAAATATATATAAGTGAGCCATGTGCATAGGCAACCAAAAATACTCTCGGAGTGATTGACAGATAGAAATTAATCATAATTGGGAATATAAAGTGGGGTTATAATAATATATTGTTTGAAATGTGTATTTTATTAAATTAGAGTGTTAGTTACTAATTTGAATATTTATTCTGATCTGAAAAGCCTAAATGTCAACAAAATTATTAATAGAAAAGAATGGAATTCTCTGGATCTCCGGAGATGGCCATGTTTGCGAAATGGTTTGTTCCAGAAAATTCAGACATGTATTAAATAGAACTAAATAGAACATGATATCTTACGAGATGGTTCTGGAGTGTCCAAAAGATATAAATACCCGTGATTTGGATTCAAGATGGCAGTTTTTGGAAGTTTTTAGTCAGAAGTCAGGCCAGTTTATTATGAAAGTTAGTACCTAGACACATTTAGTTAGTGAATAGTGAAGTAAATTGTTCAGAATTTTCAAGAAGTCAGTCAGAAAAGTTTAATAAGAAATATGAAAGTTAGTTGGAGATAGTCCAATTGTTTAATATAGTGAGTTAAATGAAGATTAAAAATTATGCATATATTTAATGCACATTTATAATTATACACAAATAATTATTGAAGATTATAAAAGTATATTAGAAGAATATTGGATGGACATTGGAAGGAATTAAAATTATATTATGATTGGAGATTAGTATAAATCAACTTATAATAATTGGATATTGGTATATTGAAAAGAAGAATAAATATAAATGCTGTTTGCTGGTTTGGTTGGTGGTGTATAAATGCTGGTGAAGAAAACTATATCTTAAATTGGTAGAAGCTGATAATTGGAAAAAGTAATTTCACAAAAAAACAAGGATAACCGAAGTACGAAGACATTCAGTGGTGATTAGAATCTATATAGTGGAAAACAGTTCATTTAGGCATTCAGTGAAAGAAAGGTACAAAATTTTGTTAATATAATTTAGTTAGTGTCATAACAATTTCAATTTTGAAGATAGTTTGTTTAAATTTTAGATTGTCTATAGAATTTAATTAGTTTTGTAAGAATATCAATTTAAAGATAGTTTATTTTAAATTTACATTGACTAGGTTAGATATATATATGTGTGTTTCATAATAGTTATAATAAAGATAATTTAAAAAAAAGTACTTACAAACTAATTCTTTGAGAACCGCGATAAAAACCCTATATATTATTAAAATTACTCATTGCTCATCATTCAAACAAAAAACACATTATAACAATATATATATATATATATATATATATATATATATATATATATATATATATATATATATATATATATATATATATATATATATATATAGTTAAGATACCTGGGCCACCCACATCCTGAGAGGGGAAAAATACGCAATCAACTAATTATCCAAGGAAATATTGAGGGCAAGAGAGGAGTAGGTCGCAAACAAATGTCGTGGCTGCGAAATATAAAGAACTGGACAGGCGTAACTAACACTGGCGAACTTTTGCATGCCGCAAAAGACAGACTTCTGACCTTAAGATAATTCGCCAACGCATTATAGGTGCACGGCACCATAAGAAGAAGATATGTATATATATATATATATATATATATATATATATATATATATATATATATATTATATAATACATCTATTTTTCCTGTTATAGGTGTTGATTGGTGACAAAGCTACTTATATTAGAAACAGAACCAAAATCACAGATGAAGTTCAGATATCGGAGACAAAGGTAGACAAAAATAAATAGAGGCGGGCCACAGAAACAGAAGAGATAGATGTTATCCTTACTATTGCTGAAAAAACAATGAATTTACGTCTAGAAATGTCTATGTATTCATTAAAAAGAAGAATTTCAATTTCACTACACCCTCATTTAAATATTATGTAAAGACAAAAAATTTTACTTATTGTTTTCACTGCAAAACAGATTGTGAAAATCTTGTCGACACATTATTAACTAGATCTAATGTTTTATTTTTATTAATATGAGCAGAAATATAATATTTTATTGTTACAACGTAAAGTGACCAATAAGAAAAATTATTTTCCTATGCGCCGCCAATAATCGAATTCAGAATTTCTTAGAATTCGTGATGGGCACGTGATTTCGGCTAATATTAACCACTTACAACTCGCGATATCGGAGGACTAATTTCATTTAATATTTGTCAGACAGTTGCCACTTCATTATCATTGGCGTATGACTCTATTACAGTTAAGTTTTGTAGACGTAATACATCACAAAGAGTAAATAATAATAATTATTTTTTAGAAACAAACATTTAATTGACAAATATATTAAATGGACTCTATAATCGCAACCAAGAAATCGGACATATTGCCACTGTAGGATCTGATTGAGCATTTCTCCACTAGATGTTTAACGATTTGTTTTTCAGCACTACAATCGCAGTTTAGAGAGGATATTTTCCCCACCTGAAAAGTAGGTCGGAGCACCTGCCACAATCTGTTCTGATTCTGTTCAGTATGGCCCAGATTCGTCTTAGTTGGTCGAAATTCTCTGACTTGATTATGCATTCTTCTTTTTCCAAACTTTAAGCCAACGATCAGTTATCATACAGTTTCTTTTGGACTTCTGCAGAATCTATAGGGTTATTTCTTGAAGGAAGTTTATTTATGTCTCTGCAGGTAATACCAACGTGGGGGCGGAGTACAGGTACAGCGTTAATTTTTAGGGCTATACTTGGGCGGATGTGTGCCCAAGAGGCAAGAGGTAAGAGGCTACTAATGGAAAGGAATGAAGAGGAGGAGATCCGTCGTTCGAGGTATCGTGCTGCGTGGGTGAGGTTGAACGTGCTGCGTCCCTTATACCCTTTCCCCATTAAGGGCGTGGGGTTACGGCACGTACCCACCTTGGTAGACTTAAGAGTGGTAGATGCGAGCTCGTCGGCGACTACCTGTAAAACGTGCAAGGTTGAGCATCGACCTGCGTTCACCTTTACGCCCCGGAGTGCGGGGATAACAGCCTCAAATGGTGTCGGACTCACAGGGGTTAGTGGCTAGCTAACGGTCGTGTGCCGAAAGGTCAGGTAGACCAGGGACCTGCTGATATTTTATTATCGGAGGGTACACGAATTTTGTCAATGTCTTAGTGCTGTCAATCTAAGAGAAGACGCTAAGGAATCTCGTGTGGCACTGCATAACTTTTGCAGAATGTTATTTTGTGTTCTAAGTTTTGCAGTCGTTTTAGTACGATGTTCTTAAAAGTTTAGCCTTCTATTAAGTGTCATACCTAGATATTTTGGGTGTTAAGTGTGGTTGAGGAGTTTGTCTTCAAAGTGTTTTTTTAATTGGTAGTTGGCTAGTCTATTTTTTTAAAGAAAACACGATACATACATCTTGGTGGTGTTGGATTGTAATCTCCAGTGGCGAAAATATCTTTCGATGGTAGTTATGTCATTTATTAATATTTGCTCAGTAGTCCCTAATTCCTTACGGCTCGTACCAAGCACCTAGTCGTCTACATGTCCAAACTTCTTTAGTGTAGTTTTGGGCATGTCTGCTATATAAACGCTAAAGTATTCTTTAGCTTTAGAGGGACTAGCACTAATCCTTGAAGTAAGCCATTCTTTAGTTTCATTTGGGTACCTACTAATATTATCGCTGATGATGACTTAAAAACTTCTTTTGCATAACATAGCATTGCTGTTGGACGTAGATATTACATTGGACGCCACTTGGTTTGGTTTTACTAGATCGATTGGGCGATCTGGTGGCTTACTGCCTCGTAGTTTTCGAAGCAATGACCAGGCCTGTCTACTCGAGTTTTTAAAATCTAGATTTTTAACTACCTCAGTCCATTTTTCGCGCCTAGTGGTATCATTGATGAGGAATAATTTGTCTGCAATTTGCTATAATGAAACTATATGAATAAATATAAAGAACATACTCGAAACAGGAAATTACTTAATATAATATACTTTTAACTTGTTTTCCTTTTGTTTATTGCTTTATATTTTCCCCTTTCTATCAGTATGTTAATCGTAAATAATTACGAACGATAGTTCTAATATTTATCCTAATACTAATTATTACTAAATACTCCGTTTTGTATCTGTACTGATACTGTTAACTGGCGCAATGCATCATTTGCTGTCTGTATTATTTTCCTTCAAGTATATCAAACTTTATTTTACCCTTAGAATAACAGCCTTAAGAAATTTTACACTCAATTAACCTTATTAAAAACTTTATCCAATAAAGAAACTCGTGCAAAAACATCCCTTCTAATTAGTAATTTTTTGGATGGTTCGTTCATTACTTAACAATATCTAATGATCTGAAATTTTGAGGTAATTATACTGCTTTTTTAATTATCTCAAAACAAGTTACAAAGTAAATTTTTAATTAGATTTACGCCCTTGAGTTACTGAAAAAATTATTTTTAATTACTCATGTTGCATAATATACTGCTAAAAATATTATGCAATATACTTACTTTATTATACGGTCAATTTTAATTTCCCACGAATTTTTCATTTTTTGTATATTTCTGTCAATAAGGCTAGATATATTTGGCCTTTGGCACTTTTGTGCTCATGTAACTAGATGCTACATGTAAACTCATCACTAATTAGCCTAATGACATTCGTAGATCCAATAAACTTATCACCACAATAAAACCAGCAATTTTAATATATACCCGGAGAGATTTGCAAACTGATCACTGGCCTACCTGCATCCCATGGCAGGTAATGACCATAAAATACTTATGGAATACTTATGGAAATAGCATTATGCTCTAAAATATTTTCATTAAAAAACTTGCTATCAAAAACTTATGCAGCTAAATTTTCAGATCTTAAATCAGATTAGATTGCAGATACGTCCAATAGGCCACTTACCGGGAGACACCAGATATAAACACGAGTTAAGCTTTAACTTTAAAATAATTTCTGAATTTAATAGATTACTGCATTAACAAGAAGTGTAACAGGTAAAATGTCAACTTTTGCATTATAAACCAGCGCCTTGTGGCAAAAATGCTGGTAAAGGGTTGACCTACCTGATGCTGGTGATGAGTTTACGGAGTGATCAGTTTACTATATATTGGATAGTCTAATAATTTTAGAGGGGGACTTTAAAGTGATCAGTTTGTAAACGTCCCTGACTTGAAGATTTAAGGTTTAATTATTGGCATTTTTAAAAGAACTAGTTAACAAATAAATGTCGAGAATAACTTTATAAAAAAATCAAACAGAAGACATAAAAACAATCGAATGGGATTGGTTTATGTATCATAAGTGTTTAAAAATAAATATATTTAAGGCTGTTTTATCGGTGCATCAAAACCTAGGGACAGTGTTTTCTCTGTTATTTACTGACAAAATGTCTCGAAATTTGGACACGTTATTCGAAATTATGTTGCCTTTAAACTGATGGTTTTACTTTTTTTATTTTTTTGAAACTTCTGTTGAAAAATTGGAATATACTGTTTAACGTTCTATTATAACCAAACTTTTTACGCCCATCACTCGAAAGAGTTTTTTTTTCTGTAATCGTTAATTTTTGTTTCACCTTTCTGTGTCCAGTAATAATCGAGAAAAGCGTGTTCCAACTTTAAAGAAAATTGCTAAAAAATACTGAAATCTAATAGTGAAACGTGTTACTCATCATTGGGCTTAGTTTCATCGTTATCGCCTTCGTGACGTCAAATCTCATAACCGTACGGTCAGTTAGTTCGTGTTAAAACTAATTTGAATGGAGAATAATGAATTTGTTGTCATTAAACTACCCGTCGGCCGGCGGCACTGAGTAAAGATGGTCTCGCGTAAGCAGTGTAGAAAAGTAAGTGATACGCCCATTTCAAATCGCAGTTGGCTTGAACTGCTAAAACAGCCTTAAGAATATGTACAACAACATATAACTTAAAGTTCGGTCCCGATACTGAGTAGCTCTCACAGCTTAATATCGGTTCTTACAAATTTATAATGTACAACCTTTAAAATCAGACGTTTAAAAGGCAAATAATTCCTCGATTTCGATTTAAGTTATCGATTATCGATAAAACATTTTGCTGGTACTGCCATATTAAGGCAGGTCCAAGCAAGCAAGCAAGCAAGCAAAAGAAGTAAACCCAACCTGTGAAGACTTGCAAAATATTTGCCATATAAGAGTCGTGAGTACAAAGATTTCCATATAAAATATTTATCCAATAATGCAGGACAGCATAAGGTGCTATAGTCATCCTATTATCTTATTTGACTTATCGTCGATTTGCTGTTGGTATGCGAGCGCAGAGCCTCCGCTCTAGATTTGACCCAGCTCGGCGACTCAGCGTATAGGCTAGGGATGGGAAAAACCTACCGGTTTTAACCGAAAACCGGTTTTTTTACTTCGCAATAACCGGTTTTATCGGTTGTTTTTTTTTTCCCGGTTATAACCGGTTTTTTATTTTTAAAGTAAAAACTGGTTATTAGGTTTTTACGGTGATTAGGATTAGATAAGGTATTATTTTGGATCCCAATCATAATTATTATTTTCAAGTAATTATTCCAAACAAAACCATAATTCAAATTTTATTTTATTTTATAAATACAGAAGCAAACTGAAAGTGCAAACTCTCATCAGCCAGAAACAATTAAGTTTTATTATAATATTTCGTTGAAAAGGTATTTGTAATCATAATATTTACATAAGAAGTGATCTGGTATTATACATCATCTATTTTTCACACTTGACTCTTGACATTGTAAGTGGGTGAATGGCTGTTTCTGATTACCAAAAATAATGTTCTGACTATAAATATCAAATTACTGATTACGAATACGAATCTCCAAGGATTTCCCTACGTTTTCAAAAGGATACACCCATACAGGAAGTATTAAATGAGTTAAAATGTACCTATTATACAAATATACAAACGTGTTAAAAGTAATACATGATAATTTTTTTTTGATGGTAGTAAAAATAAAAGATGAATTGCTTTATTCAATTTATTTTTAAGTAAAATATTTATGTTGATATTATTTTTTTTTTAAATCCCATTTGAAAGAGTCTGGGCAATTTTTTTATAAGTTGAAATGGTTGGGGTGGGGAATTTTTTGGGTTTGGGAGGAGAGGAAAATTGGTGGGTAAATTAGAGGATTATATTTTTAAATCGTAAATTAAATTTGCATCATTAATTGAATACAATAATTGCATATTAAATTCTACTTTAATTATATTCATTGACAATACAACCTGAATTATTTTAGCGCTCTCTGTTGAGCAGTAGTATAATAATTTTGGTTTACTGCTCTTTGCATCTGACTACAACCAGATGGAATTCTGTCTACCTTATGCTTAAAAGATTCACACTAATGTCCCCATATATAGCTGCAATATTGGCAGATACCTCGATTAAAAAAGCACCAAGGATGATTTCTGGTTCAGATATAAAACTAATCACTGAAATTGTAAGCATTTTATCTCCTTTCGATGAGGCCACAAAGGAGATCTCGGGTCTCAGTACATTACTGCTAGCCTTGTTATTCCCCTTGTGTCTATTATCGAAAGATTTTTAAAAAACCTCAAGCAAACCTTAGTACAGCACAAAAGTTATGCCAAAAGCTTATAACTAGCCTTCAAGAGAGGGGCACTAAGCTTTTACGAAATCCTCTGCTTTGCCATGCTACAATCACGGACCCGACGTTTAAAAAAACTATATCTGAATCCGTATATAGCGGAGACAGTCACATCCAATTTCAGCTCGGAAGTTAGGACGTACCTTACCGAAATCGGAAAACTTTCTCCTTCCTGCTCCTTCCAGAATGAAGAAGCCAAAGTGAGTTTAAAATCAAACCCTCTTTGGTCTTCACACGATCTGGAGTTGGTGAACAGTGGTTTCAGTTCAAGTTCTCAGCACATACAGATTCTAAGTTTTTTTCAAATCAACTGACTCTATATCTGCAGCGGCCATTGCTGCCAAGTGATCCGTTTTCATTCTGGGATCAGAACAGAACCTGTATGCCAGGCTTGGCGTTTATAGCTAAAAAAAATACATGTCGTTGGTCGGAAGTTCAGTGGCATCAGAGAGACTGGTGTCATCATTGAATGATATTGTGTCAGATGAGAGAAGCCGCTTAACCGACCAACATATATATGAAAGAGTTTTTCTCAACAGGCTTCATGAAAAATACTGGCCAACATAATGCTAAATCCATTTCATATAATATAACCTATTTGTAACCTTCTAACCTATACTTTTTTACTTAAAATATTACCTCATATTCTTTTACTGTATATTATTGAAATATGTATATATTAATCTGACGCTATATTATATTTAATAATAATCACTAAATATATATTAATAATAAAATAATAAATAAATATAATAGTTAATAGAATAGAATAAAATGGTTTAATTAAAAATTGTGTTCTATTTATATTGATATTGATGTTCTTTCGATAGTACTAATTTTGATCATATTGATATCGAGTCGAATGAAGTATCGCAAACTAAAGTGCATTGTAAATGTAACTTTGTAACTATTGGATTAAAAAAACCGAAAACCGGTTTTTGAAAAACCGGTTTCTTTTGGCCGGTTATAACCGCCAGGTTAAACCGTAAGCAAAAAAACCGGTATAACCGAAAACCGGTGTTTTGTCAAAAACCGCCATCCCTAGTATAGGCCTCTCCTAACCATTTTTTAGGTTTTTTGTTAGTAGTATTTTTTTTGGCCTGCGCCATTTTATTAGTATTTTTATAATTTTCTTGGTGGCCGTTTTTTGTGTTCTCTGGAGGGGGATGTGTGAAATAAAATATATATTAGTTAATGCGTAATATTTTAGATAGAGCTACCATATCATACAGATTTTTTTAACCTATTGTATTCCGAAGGATCTGGTTTGTGTGGTCTTCTAGCTCAGCGAATATTACTCTGGCGTTTTCTCGTATCGTTTTCAGTACGCTTACTTACTTAAAATATTTGAATAGGAGGCATCTAACAACGTATTTGGGTACTTTTGCCGCTTCTCTCAATCATTTTTTTTAGCAGTTTTATTTTATTTTTATTTGTGTTGCGTGTATATCCACATGCGAGAGATGCAGGTGTTATTATGGGTATTATGATACTGTTCTTCTTCTTTTTCTTCGTTTTTGTATGTAGGCTTTAAAGCCTGTTTCTTTTTCAGTATAAGCCTCCTAAATTGTTTAAAGTTTAGTTTATTTAGTTTTTTTTGTTTCTCTTTGTAGCTCTATCATTTCATTTATGGAATCTGAGTTTGAGTCTTCTATTATTATTAATGGATTTTCTATATTCAGGAACGTATCCAGGTCGTCGTTGTTTATAAAAGTTCTGGATCTTACATATGCTGTAATGATCCTTACTTCTCTTTGTCTCATTTGGACTTTAATTGTCTTAATTTTACAGTGATTAGTACTGGTGTCTGTTAAAGAGTATGAATTATTCCTTTTCTCACTAGAACAGCAGTACCTTCTGAATTTGCTCTATAGTCGTATCCTGGAAACTTTATGTTTATGTTGTATGCAAGTTTTGTTTCCCAAAGTGCTATGACATCCATTTTATGTCAATTATTGGTTCAACAAACATGATTGCATTTGCTTTTATCTCGCCTGAGTTTCAGGAGCCAATCTTCAGGTTTCCCTTTGATCCCTTTTATAGTTTAACGCTATTTCATCGCCTCGTTAAATATTTAAGTAACCAACTCTTCCACGATCATGGTCACTTCCTTTTATTTTTGAAGTTATACTTCTATACGCGCGGTCGACGTTGGAATTTTGCACGGGAGTGAATTGGTGAAATCATTATATATGTAAGATATGAGTAAGAGAGAGACAGAAGATATATTTTCTCTATCGGGAATAAAAATGTTCCTTTTGTATATATATTTAATATTATTATTATATATATATATATATATATATATATATATATGTATATATATATATATATATATATATATATATATATATATATATATAGTAAACTCTTAAATATTGCGGAAATCTGCAAGAAAGACTCTAATGAGTATCAATTGTTTCGCCGAACGTTTTCGCCAAAGAGAATTAATTTGGCTTCTTCAGGGCTGAAAGAGAATAAATTATAATTAGGTACCATATATTATCTACTAAAAAACATTATACCGTATTATTACATATTATTATATATTACTTATTATATATACAATATTATTATCGTAACTTAGAATTGTAGAGTTAGAATATTAAAAAACCTTGCTAGTAAAATAATGGTGTTTTTTGTTACTATGTGCAAAAAAAGTTTTTTTTATTATATCGTTGGAAATGTATGGTAGCTTTGAACTTAAAACGCAAAGGTTTACCCAAGGTTAATCGAAAGACCCAATGTAACTACAACCTTTGCGTTTTAAGTTCAAAGCTACCATACATTTCCAACGTTATAATAAAAAAAAACTTTTTTTGCACATAGTAACAAAAAACACCATTATGTTACTAGCAAAGTTTTTTAATATTCTAACTCTTCAATTTAGTTACTAACTACAATCTAAGTTAAGGTAAGATCAATAATGTTTTTTAATAGATAATATATGGTAGCTAATTATAATTTATTCTCTTTCAGCCCTGAAGAAGCCAAATTAATTCTCTTTGGCGAAAACGTTCGGCGAAACAATTGATACTCATTAGAGTCTTTCTTGCAGATTTCCCTAATATTTAAGAGATATATATATATATATATATATATATATATATATATATATATATATGTATATATATACATATATATATATATAAATATATATATATATATATATATATATATATATATATATATATATATATATATATATATATATATATATATATATATATATATATAATATATATATTAATATTAATATTTATGTCATATGCTTTGTATTATTTATTAAATGTTCATATTTATTTTAGGCTTTTGTATTTCAAAATATTAATTACAATAAATCACTGTATGACCGAGAACTGTCAATTTTGAAATACGTTAGTGTCATGTCTAATTGGTAAATTTTTTACGTGTTTGGTTTATACACTGGAATATGTGAGTTCAAATCCCAATATGAATTTCTTTTTTTATTTTTGAAATATTTAAAAACCCCACGTTAAATATATGTAATACATGCAAAAATGCTAAATTTTTAAATAAAATAAAAATTTACAACATAATTCGAATTGTTGGTCTTTTATTTTTATCTTCCACAAACATTTTTTTAAGTTATACTTCTATACGCGCGTTCGACGTTGGAAAGTTGTGTGTATTCGTATATATTGAGTGAATCGGCAAAATCATTACATATGTAAGATATAGGTAAGAGAGACACAAAAGATATATTTTCTCTCTCTTTCTCTCTCGATAATAAAAATGTTTCTTTTGTAAACATATTTAATATTTTATATATTATTATTTTTTTATTAATATTATTATCATGCTAAATTAAACATATGCGTAAGTTATATATATTGGCATTTTTAAATGAATATTGCATTTTAATTTGTATTGTATTATAACATTAAATTATGTGGCAGTGTATTGTATTGTATTTTTATATTAATAACAAAATTAACAATGAATTTTACTGCAGAGTATGTGTAAAAAAATTTTTTTGCATTCAACTCCTTTTATACATATATGAAAATAAAAATATATATTTTCGTTAAAATATTGATTCAATCCTTTATTTACTTACTATACTCCTATTACAGGTCAAATGTTTATATACAGCAAACGATGCACCATATACCTGTATACCCAATTCTTTTTCTCTTTCTGCTCTCTCTTGTCTATAGCATTACATATGTAATGATTGAGCAGATTGACTCCCATATAAATTTGTAACGACGAACGCGTGTATAGAAGTATAACTTCTACCGGCAGTCCCACTGGACTGCCATACCCGTTTTTTTTAAGTTTGAATTAGCTTTGTGATTACGAAGTACGATTGCTGATTTGCTGTGATTTGTTATTAATCATTTTTTGTCTGGATTTGTCCCTAGCGGGTACTCTTGGGTACCTCCTTTAACTTGTTTTCTCCCTAACTCCTTATTTCGGTATTTGATTAGGTAAAATTTTACATAAATTGCTCAAATTTTGCATAAACTGAAAAATATATTAAAATTGCGGATATGGCCACAAAAATAACTCATACTTGCCAACATACTGACGAAGTAGTTAATTATAAAGATTTAATTAATGCTTATTACACAAATATTGAAGCTAAATCTAAAAGTTATTATTTTAAGATCTAACCTACAATTTTAAAAACCATTGCTCACTGCCAATATTATTATAATAGAGAACCGATGTTTGCATTGTCTATTTTAAAACTAAACCATGGTTGTTTTTCATCCTACTTAAATAAAATTGGAATACCTAACTCTTCTGTTTGTGCTAATGATAATCCATTGGGGATATAATAAACCACTTATTTCTCGAATGTTCTTTGAACTATTAATTTTGTTCAGACCTGTATGAAGAACTAATTTGTAATGTGTTCCCATTACTGTTAATTACTACAGTTCTACTATCCTCATTAAATGAACCGGTACTTGATTCCATAATCAATTTCGTGAGAAATACTAAAACACAGACACAAACACAACTTTTTTGTATAAAATCCTCTAATAACGTTTGGTATTATATGTCGTCTTTCTAAATAAATAAAAACTTTGGAGGTTGATACGAATATTCTGTAAAATAAATAAAACAATGAATAAACTTTAAATTTATATTACCACAGAATTTCAGCTTTAATTAAACGACTTTGTTTTTATATTTATTTATTCCGGTTAAAAAATACTCGAAAATCTGCTAACCTACTTTTTAACTTCATGGAAATCATGATACGAAACTTCACAGGAATCAATTCCCAAGTCAAGCACCCATCTTGAAACTTTCGAAACTTTTTTATCTGACACTAATCCTGGTTTTATGTCGACGTTTTTTTTTCTTTTCCTCTCCTTGGTTTAATTCCATTAAAAAAACAATTCCGTGCCACGGGCAAACGTTCGGGACATTTTTTTACACGTCGAATCGCCTGTAGTCGACAATCGTACAATGTTTGTTGTTAGTAGTTTATTTTGCTTGTGGCACTGAATAAACAGCGAAAACCCGCAATTTGGACGACGAGAGGCTTTTGAAAATGGCTTTCTTTTCTTTAGGTTCTTTTTTTATCTGGTTTTAGGTCACCTTCCACGTGTCGATGATTTGTTGAGCTCTATTGATACGGGATTGTTTCCTAAAAAAGTCTATAAATAGAACTGGGGGATTATTTTATTAAAGTGAGAACAATTTGACAAAAAATTTAAAAATAACTTTTATAGTCTCATGATTTCTTTAATTCAGCATTCTTCTAATTTACTTCCTCCTAAGAGCCCCGGCTTCAAGCTTTTTTTGAGGTTTTAAACTGTGATTATAAATTAAACAATATTAGTTAACTAATTTTTGGTTGTTAAGATATCTAGTAGACTAGGACTTTTAAATTTCCGTTATCAGCAGAAGTAATCTTCTGCTGAAGAATACTTCTGCTTAAAATTTAATGATTATAAGTCATTTCTTGCAGTTACTTTGTGTTTTTTAGTGACTCTGATAAATATAGATGTTAACCCGACATATACATGACCATGACCGTTATAGATGTTAGAGCTTTACTACCTAAAGTTATTAAATACACTAAAAATCCTCATCTTTCAGGAAAAACTTTTTAAATTTCTAAAAAAAGATTGCTTTTATCACTCTACTGAATTGAAAAGCTAAATATATGGCACAGAAGTAATATTTGAATCGGTATCAGTTGAATGTTATGACGTCATTTTAGCATCCCTGATAATAAATAAAAGAAGAAAAAGCCAACGAATGCGTGCTGACTATTTTCAACTTCAATTGGTCAGCTTATAAAGGTATCATCTACTTTAATGACCATAAAAGAAAACGATTTAATAATATCGTTTTCTGTCCTTTGCGCTATACAAAATATGCAAAAGTTCATATATTTCAGCAAAAACATGCTACTGCTTTGATGAATTGAAAAGTTAAATATATGGCATAGGACTACAACCCGTCAACCTCTCGTATTTTAATCGGTATTAATAGAGTGTTATAACATCATTTCAGAATCCCTGCTTCATCAGACTCTTGGGCTGATAAAAAGTCAAACACAGAAAGTCCAACGAATGTCTTGTGCTTATTTCCCACTTTAAGTGGTCAGCGTACAAACAAACAGCGTACAGCTGTTATTCTGGGCTATCGAAATGGCAAATATTATGGCGTTGGAGCACAAATAAGTCAAACTTTTCACGTCTGAATCGAAATTAATAGAACATTAGAATAGAACATCCTTAAAAAAACCTGGCCAAAAAGCCATTTAATTATGTAAAAAAATGTTTTAAATGATTTTTACTCATTTGTGCTACCAGAAATTTATTTTGTTTTGACTATTTTTGTAGTTTAAAAACTATTTAAGCATATACATATCAACTTGTGTCTCTATTTGAACTACACTTGAGTGCAAAATAATCGACTCAAAAGCAATATTTGAGATTACACCTTCTGTTTCAATGTAAGAAGTGTGAAAATAAAAAAATGTAATGTGCAAACAATAACTTTATTATTAAACTGACAAAAACTGCTATTGCATTATTTGGAAGACGCATTATAAAAACAATTTGAACTATGTAGTTTTTGGGTGGCCAAGAATGGGAAAACTTAATGTCAAAATGTCAAAACAAATGGCCAAATGACATCGATTTTTATAGTTCAACATATAAAACGTTATAATATTTTTATTATGAAATAAATGTTTATGATTCAATTTTTTGTAATAAGCGAATAGATTTTATTCGAATCCAACGTATTTTTTAACAAAAAAATAATAAAAAAAGTTCTTAAAGTGGCCATAAGTAATTCTTTTACCCTATATAATTATTTCTTAAATTTTCAGTTCTTTTTTGTATTAATATATATATAATATAATATATATAATATAATATCTTTGTATTAATATTAGAAAAGATATAACCTACTTTTGTATCGAATAAAAGTTATACATAATTTTTAAATTATATTATTTAGAAAATGCTTACTAAGAGTTATTTTAAGATAATAGCAGAAATAAAATCAATAATGCCGATGTGGGGCTCATTCTAGAGCCTTCGGTATAGTCCGTTTCTTTTAGAATAGAAATATGCTCTATTGTCACTGAAAATTGTACAATTTATGGACAAAGCTTATAAAAGTTAAAAAAAAGTAATAATAACAATAACAATTAAAATTTACTAAAATTGTGTAAATCGTCAATATTACAGAATAAAATATACCTAATAATAATTTCACTAAAATTTCACTAAATAAAATTGCAAATTTCATAATGAAACCTTACGAACTAGTTTACGAATAAGTTTGAGCTGCTGCATGTAATACGCAAATATATATTATATAAAAAATACTTTGTTCCTTGTACCTAAACGTACTGTACTTTCTTAATTATTTGTTAAGAAACTGTTCCACTGAATAATAAGATCTTTTAGATAGATAGTCTTTTGTCAATTTACGAAACTTAAGGAAAGAAGTTGTAGATTTAAGTTGCCAAGGGAGATGGTTGTATAATTTTTTTGCCGAATATAATATAGATTTCTTTACTAACTCAGTGGATGGGATCGGTAAATACACATCAAAGCTTGAATTTCTGGTGAAGTAGTCATAACTAGGTCTTGCTGGAAAAAATATGTAGATGATTACGAATTAAGCAAACAATTTCTAGAATATGTAGAGATGGAAGAGTTAAAATTCCGTGATTTTTGAAGGAGCTTTTGCAATGTGTTATTTTAATGAGGCCAAAAAGATACCGTATTTCTCGTTTTTGTAATTTAAAAATAACAACAGATTGGGTAGCTGTACTAGAACCCCAAAAAGGAAGGCCGTATCGAAGATGAGACTCGACCAAAGAAAAGTATGTTATTTTGGAAGATGCTAACTTCATTTTCCTCGAAACAGATCTTATTGCATAGCAAGCTGAGGCTAGTTTCTTTTTTCTCAAAGAAATTTTACAGAATCAATCATACTGATTTCGCTGTAATTAAGAAGCAATGGTTGAAGAGCTCCTTAATAGGATAATGCTACTGTTTTATCCACGTTAAAAGAGAGTCGGACCACCTTTTTATTTTAAGTAGATTAGAAGTTATAATTGCAAGAGTTGCAATATTAGAGTTCTTCCAGGTAATACTCGTATCATCAGCAAAAAGAGAAATTTTTCCATCGATTTTTGTAAATATAAGAAAAATTAGAGGACCCAGGACTGAACCTTGTGGTACTCCACATTCGATGCTTTTGTGACTAGATTCAGTATCATTTGCTTTAACTAGTTGTTGCCTATTCCTCAAGTAAGCTTGGAAACAATTCAGAGAAATACCTCGAATTCCATAGAAATTTAGTTTTTTATCAAAATGTCGTGATCTACACAATCAAAAGCTTTGACATAGTCACAAAAAATAGTGGCAGTATAAAGATTATTTTTTAGTGCTTGATAGATCTCATGTAGTACAGAAAACATACCATCGCTGGTACATTTATTAGATAAAAAGCCGAACTGACATTGTGATAAAATATTGTTTTTAACGGGTAAGGACATAATTCGTGCTTTTATAAGTCTTTCAATAGTTTTGGAAAGGACTGGAGGTAAGGCAATAAGTCTATATTTGCAGACATTAGATTTATCACCACCCTTATAAGAGGAATAATTTTAGCTGTCTTTAAGCACTATGGAAATATACCTTTTTTAAAGGAATCGTTAATTAGTGAGACCAGGACTTCCAACACATTATTTGGGAGATTTTACAAAATTTTTATGGATAGTTCAGCAGTACTACAGAAAGATTTGCTTTTGATACTACTGATTGTTTGAATCAACTCAGATATAACAACTGGTCTTATAAAGAATGAATTTGAGACCTTTTTTGAATTGGGAATATATGAAATAGGATCTTGTTGTGGCAAAGTAGCTTATGTTATATTTTTACTCACATTAACGAAGTATTCATTTAGGTTTTCAGAGTTTGGAAGAGAAAATGTTTAAGCTGTGTTAGTTTTATTTCGAAGATCATTTATTATGGACCAAGTTTCCCTTGCAACATTTATAGAGCTTCCTTGACCATTCTGATAGTACATTTTTTTAGCTGTTTTAATAAGTTTTAGATAGGTTCCTCTGTACTTGGAGATATATTCAGTGACAAAAACATTGGTAGTAAATTTCTTCATGTACAGTAGTGAACGCATATTCTTGGCTGATATGCGGATACCCTTCGTATTCCAGGGTTTGTGATATTTTGACTTAATTGTAATTAAAGAAAATGCCTTATTGAAAATACAGACAAGCTTATCTAAAAATTACTTAAATTAAAGTCGACATCCACAGAGAGAAAGTGCCACCCAGAAGTCAAGCACAAATTTTGGAATTTACGAAAGTTCTGGGCTGAAAAAACCCTACCTAAACATTGGGTTTTCGAAGATTGTTTGTAAACTTGGTATATATTGCTTTATTGTCAAAGAGTCTTGCATTATTAATTGTAGAACGTATATCAAGGGGTGAGAAATCTGAGACAATATAATCAATTTTGGTGGATGTTGTTTTAGTAATTCTTGTTGGAGAATTAACGTGCATTGTGAAACCACACGATTCGAATATATTGACCAAGGATACTTGGGTAGCACAAGCAACAGCGTAATTAATATTCAAGTCACCGCATAGAATCTTTCTGTTTTCATTGGGCAGATCGTCTAAAAAATTTAACAGGTTTTGAAAAAATAGTTTCGTGGAAGAGTCAGGTGATCTATAAATGTAAAGAATGTATAGATTTTCTTTCTCCAAAAAAGGATTTATTCAATAGAAAGTCATATTTTGTTATAGGAGAGAAATCATTATTTATAGAAAGAATTAGGGTGCCACCATGAGCTCAACTTAGGCGATCATACCTAGCAATTGTAGTATCTTTTTCTACAAAAAAAGGCTCGTTAACTTCAAGCCAGTGTTTGGTAACCGCAACTATCGGGGGAAATTCTAATTCCTCTAGAAACAAAAATAATTCATCTGTTTTATATCTTATAGAAGAAATTTAATCAGATCGATGCTAAAGTTTTTATCACTATAATAATTTGTGGTTTCTAGTCCCACAGAACACGTCATATTATTTAAAAATTTCGTTTTGGAGAGGCAACGGAATAGTAGTTTCGGTGACTTTCACTTGATTTTTGTAGGTAAATAATTATTTCCGAAGTAAGAAAGGACCTAAAAGCAGCAAGATCGACTTCCACCTCAGTTTTACCAATTCCATAGGCCTCGTTAAATTCTAGAAGGATTATTCGTAGATCTTCAGTCTTAGTGGGAAGTCCTTCGAAAGCCAAAAAATGTTTAACGGTTGTGTTGGTGAATCAGTTTACAACTAGAGCTCTCGGTATATATATTTTTTTTTATAATTATACAATACAAGAAACACGTCCCAACTTTCCACCACTACACTGTTTACCTTTTTGTGAAACACATCCCCACCGACTGCAAACCATTCACCAACCTGTACAAAGTATTGTTAAGAAAATGTTCTACAACCCTACAAGAATCTCGAAAACTAGGCAGTTTTTAAAAACTGATCAACATTTAGACACTAGACACTAGTTAAAGTGATATAATTATCATTTGTTTTCGATATTTAAAATATAGTGTTCCTACAACAATTGCCAAATTTATCGAGGTACTTTATGTACATAAATAAAAATCTAGAGTGTGAAAAATTATAGCAGCAAATAATGCAAATCATAGGTTATTAGTTTTCATATAAGTAAGATACAATTTAAATTTATTTTCCAAAATTTTGAAAATCATAGTTTATTCCATTACTGTTAAATCTTAAATTATCGACTTTATTTCGCTTCAATTTTTTAACTTTTTCAACATTTGAAATGCAACTCAAAGGTCTTTACATCTTTTAAAGCAGCAGTTTGCAAAAGTTTGCTTTGATGATGATCTTATAAGTCCAAAAATTATGTAATGAAAATTGTAACCCTTTTGGATATTTTCATTTCATTTTGGAAATTTCATTCATAGTAATTTTATAAATATAAATATACCAATTACACAACAAGTATTAATAGACTACAAGCCCATAAGAGATTTTTAATGGGTCATTTGGCCCAGCATGAGTCACAAATACTACAATTATTATAATAACAACTTCGCCGTTAATTCTTATCTATACAGGTGAGTTACAGGTAAGACAAACTTACCACTCAGAGAAAGGGGGACTTTTTGGAAAAACCTATTTAAAGGGTATTTATAACCTAGGTAGTTATTACAAAAATAATGACCTGCATCCTAATGCCGGACAAAAACATTGGTACCAGGAGCAGGAAAATTTTTTATTTTTGGGAAAACTTTTCCCCATTTTAGGCAATTTTACACATTACAGCATTTATACACAAAGTTTCAAATCAGTATAAAAATTAGTTTTTTTTGCAAAGCCCTACATTTTGGCTGAAACAGGGGTGAGAAATCTAAGGCTCAACCCTTAATTTAAAGCCCCATGCTTTAAGTACTAATAGGAATAGGTGTCATAGTCTCTAAAGTTGTTATTACGTATTGGTTTATGTGTGATTCAAGTTGGGTCAAATGACTCCCTAAAAATATCCGATAGGCTTGTATTACTTTATTGTAAATTTTTTTAGTTTTAGAAAAGTTCTAGCATACACAATCATCCTAAAAATAGAGACAAAAATAAAATAATTTTAAATATAATAATATTCAGGGAACTAAATGTTCGTATAAACAGCCCGCTTGTCCCAAAGAAAACCTAAATCTACAATTTAATTCTATCCTCATACTTACTATATTTGTGTCTTGTAAAATGTATTATGTTTTCCCTTAATTTGATCAAATTAGTAACTTGTTCAAATGTAGGACCTAAATTTGATTGTTGCCAAAATAGTTTGATCTTGAATAAGCTGGAGATAATTTTGGTGACTCAAATTACCATTAACCCTAGAACCAGAAGGTGGGGTCGCCGGTGATCCCACCGCACTAATTTTTTTAACATGCGCTCGATTCTGATGAACCAGTAAGAAATTAACAAATTGAAGAACTGAAAAGCTCGAGGCTCTGACAATATACTGGCTGAATTCCTTAAGTACGGAGGAGAAACTCTACATACACAAATACACAAACTAATAACACTTATATGGAAAGAATAGAATATACCAACAAAATGGCACGAAAGTGTAATAATCCCCATCTATAAAAAGGGAGACAAAACCAAGTGCTCTAATTATAGAGGCATCTCCCTACTTAATACGGCATATAAAATCTTAGCGCACATCCTATTAAGTAGGCTAACACCGTTCGTAGAAAATTTTGTGGGGGAATACCAAGTCGGCTTCAGAAAACATAGATCGACCATAGATCAGATCTTTACTTTAAGACAGGTGCTTGAAAAGGGATAGGAATTCAATAAACCTATCCATAATCTCTTCATAGATTTCCGGCAAGCGTACGACAACATTAAAAGGGATCAGATGTAGAATGCAATGGCAAAACTTTTAATTATAAAAAAACTTATCCAACTTGTTAAGTTATGTGTGAATATCTGTAGATCCAAAACACGGATGGGTAACAAACTCTCAAAATCTTTTGAAATAAGCAGTGGCCTGAAACAAGGCGATGCGCTGTCACCTCTCCTCTTTAATATCATCCTGGAGAAAGTATTAAGAGCAGCACAATTTAAAACAGAATTACTGACAGTAAATGGACCAAAATTACTACTAGCGTACGCAAATGACATTGACGTTATGAGAAACACAGTCACCAATGTGAAGGAGACTTTTAATAAATTGGAGGTAGAGGCAAAGAAAACTGGTCTAAGGGTAAACGAAGAGAAAACCAAATACATGTGCATCAACAGACAAAAGGGACGAGATAGAATAGGGCAAAATGTTACAATAGACCCATATAACTTTGAAAGAGTGTAGAGTTTTCAATATCTCGGAGCAACAATCACTGCAGATAACGATATTGCGGAAGAGAGTAAAGGAAGAATTCAGGCAGCAAACAGATGTATGTACAGCCTCCACAATACTATTAAATCTAAAAGCCTAACACGAACATCAAAAATTAGAATATATAAAACGGTGATTAGACCAGTGCTCATGTATAGATGTGAAACGTGGACCCTAACCAAAGCAACTGAAAGAAAACTTAGATGTTTTGAAAGGAAAATCCTCAGAAGAATCATTGGTCCTTATCACGATACTAATAGCAACCAATACCGAATAAGAACAAATGCTGAGGTCAAGCAGATGTATAGAACGAGCGATATAGTCCAAGAGATTAAATCCTCCCTAATAACCGCCTTGCCAGTCTACTATGGGAGGAAGCCCACACAGGAAGAACGCACTTAGGACGTCCACGAATGCGATGGAGAGACAATATATTGTCAGATATAAGAACAATGGGGCTACCCAGTGACCCAACTATTACGGATGACCCACCCCGGCTTGTAGTGCTACGAGCAGAAGAAGAAGTAAGTTGGATGCTCATCTACTTTCTGTATTTCACATGACTTGTAACTGATGATGTGTGTTTTCATGTACGTTTACAGTTAGTCGTGTTTGCAGCGCATTTCCGATTTTTGACCCCACCTTGTGGTTAACGTAACAAGTTTTTATTGGTAACTTATTACTAAGAATTAATATTTATAGACAAAAAAATTTCCCGTTCGAAATTCTTGAAGTCGTTAGCTGATGCATTAGTGCAAGATCATATGCAACAAAGAATGAATAATATACGGCTTCCGAAAAAGTTAAAGGGAATATATTTGTGATTATTTGGGATATACAGCTAAAATACCTACTGCAAATCCTCAGAAACGAAATCGTTGATGTTATTATTGTCCAAGAAGTAACGATAGAAAAGGCCGCCATATTTGTGTTGATTGTGAAAAAAATATGTGTCCAGAACACCAAATTTAGTATTTGTGGAGATTGTAAATAATATAATAATAAACTATTCAATTCTTGTCCCAACTTGTTTTTTAATTTACTTTTGACTCTTATAAAAAGTATTTGTCAAATATAAGTGCTTTTCAATTTTGACTTACCCTGTATTTTAGTTTTGCTTATTGTTATCTAACAATACATTTTCTGATTAGGAATTAAATCATTTAGTAAATTTTTTGACAAATAACATTAAATAAACAGTAAAATGTCTTTTATTTTGAAAAATATTTTCGGGTCGCCGGTGACCCCACCTTGTGAAAATCGTTCCACCAATTTCACCTTGTGGTTCTTATGTTAAGCCCATACCAGTTCAAATGTTTAATTATAGAGGATACTTTAAAACAATACAATATGCTAAACCAAAACAATTACAGTACAAGAGATAAATTATATTTTCTGTAAATTAAGTAAAAACAATAATCCGTAAATAAAATATGTTGTATTTCCGTTGGTTCCATCCATTATACTTTTACATAATCCTTTCGTTTAAAATGATTTTAATGAAACATATCTGTAATAACCTGAGCTTTAAGAGTTGTATCTATATATTTTTAAAATATTCTCACTATTCTTTCACGTCATTTTGTTTTTATTTTGTGGTGTCATTCATTTTCGACGAGGTCGTTGATGGATATTTTTTGCATTTTATATATCGACCACGTGGAAGAAGAGAGTTACAACTCAAAAAACCAGTAATTTTCCAGTAAAGCTATTTAAACATTTTTTGCAACAAAATGTTTGATACTGTTGACGTCCTTTAAAATCTAAAAGTATAAGTTGTTTACGCGAATACTAGTTAAGAGAATGGAAAGAAAATTAGAGACTTATCAACCAAGGGAACAGGCAGGATTCCGAAAAAAGTTACGGAACAAATGACCATCTACAAAGTATAAAAACCCTAATAGAGAAAGCAGTGGAATACAATTAACCTCTAGTTCTAATATTTATCGATTTTCACAAAGCCTTTGACACAGTTGAGCTAAGCAAAATATTACAGGCGCTTAAAGAATGCAGGCTAGATTATAGATATACTAAATTATTATACAAAATATACCTGCAGGCAACAACCACTGTCAGATTACATACTAACAGTAATCGCATAAAAATAGAACGGGTTAGACAAGGAGACCCAATGTCATCTAAACTTTTTAATACGGTGCTAGAACATGCTTTTAAGAATTTGGATTGGATGACAAAGGGAATAAAAATAGATAGAGAATATCTAAACAACTTACGTTTCGCCGATGATATACTTATAATAGCTGAAGATCTAGGTATGGCAAGAGAGATGGTACAGGAACTTGTTGTGGCTACAGAAAGTGTAGGTTTAAAATAAATATCTCGAAAACAAAAATCATGACCAATTTGGTACCCAACCAGAACATCAGTATTGGTGGGAAAGAAATAGAACTCGTAGATAGATATAAATACCTGGGACATAAAATTATGATTGGCAGGGATAACCAGACTCATGAACTGAAGAGAAGAATCGGCCTTGGGTGGGCAGCATTTGGAAAATTGAACGAAACTTTTAAAAGTGAGCTGCCCACATGCCTAAAGAAAAAGGTATTTGATCAGTGCGTCCTCCTAGTCTTGACGTACGGAGCCGAAACACTTACCTTAACAAAAGCAGCAGCTACCAAACTGAGAGTCACGCAGAGAAGAATGGAGCGGTCCATGTAAGGAATAACTCTGCGAGTCAGAATAACCAACGAAGACATCAGTAGAAGAACCGGAGTGACTGACATCATCGAGAAGATAGTCAGACTAAAATGGAGATGGACAGGACACATAGCCAGAATGACAGATGGGCGATGGACAAAGAGGTTATTGGAATGGAGGCCAAGGGAAGACAAGAGAAGCGTCGGTCGACAACCTACAAGATGGACTGACGATTTAAGAAGACCCAATAAAAACTGGATGAGAGCGGCGCAAGATAGACGGGGTTGGAAACATGAGAAAGAGGCCTATGTTCAGCAGTGGACTCTTGAGGCTGGATGATGATGATGAAGTAATAATACGGAACACATTTTTTTAATCAACTCCATTAACCCCTTTCTCTTTGCGTCAGAAATCCCTAGTTTGTTTCCGAAAGCAGGTTCTAATATTATATTATCAAATTTAATATTTTTTCGGTGATTAATAATTTCGGTTTACATAAAACTTTCCTTGCCATACGAGTACTTCTAAAAGTAGTGGGATCAGATTATTGCAGTTTAGTAACACGGAGAGTGGAAAATTTGACGTGCTTTGGAATATTAACGTACATAGTTAAAGACAATTTTTTTTAAATTTCAATTAAGTATGTCTGTGAAGCACAGTTCGTTCAGCTGATATTTTTTGTCGGTTTTTTAGTCTGTTTAGCTTGTTTTAGCCTTTTATCTACATCAATAATCTTACCAGATTCACAAATTTTTTTGTTTGTGAATTGCCTTGTTGTATAGTGCTTTGTTTTTTGAGTACAGTCTGAATAGTTCTATTGTTAATTGTTAAAGTTGCCATAAAATATGTTTTGCAAACCCTTATGTTTTGCCCAAAAATTATAAAGGTAAATACATTATTCGGTTTTGTTGGATTCACAATATTACTATATTAATATTTTGGATTGATTTGTGCCATATTTAATGGTATATATTCTATTTGCTTACCAAGATCTCCAAGCCTATAGAAATTTGATAAAATGTGTTCACGTTGTTTAGCAGAAATTTTGTCAGAGCATTAAAGTCTGCATTTTTGACCATATGATGGTAGAATGGATCTTCGTGACCTTTCTTTTTTTACTCTTGATATTGTACGATTTTCTTTTTTCTGTATTTGACTCGAAATATAAGATTCTCCCTTGTTTCTTAAAATTTTTGATTAATTCTTTTGCCAGAATTCGGGTATTTTTTTTCCAATTTTCTCAGTTTGAGTTTTAGCCGACACTTTCTTTCTCTTTGATGGATACGTGGTTCGTGATATATGAGATCGCGTACGCTATTTTCAAATATGCACAAATAAGTAAAAGAGATAACAGGAAGCATAAAGAAATGCCAAATAGGTAAACTTAAAGACAAAGATGGAAATCTTATTGTAGATCTAGAGAATAAAATAAAAAGATGGACAGAATACCTGAATGAATTATTTAAAGACGATAGAAACAACTTAACTCAGATAATCAGTGCAACTGGGCCAGACACATTGAAAGAAGAAGTAGAATACGCAATTAGAAACGCTAAAAATGGAAAAGCAACTGGACCTGATGAAATTCCTACAGAACTGTTGAAGCTGTTGAATAATAAATCCGTAACCATAATATTACATCTATTCAATACAGTACTGGTATAATACCTCAAGAATGGTTGCTGTCTACGTTTGTCATCATACCGAAGAAAACTAAGGCAATGCAATGTTCAGATCATCGAACAATCTTCTTGATGAGTTATCTGCTTAAAATATTTCTTAGAGTCATCCACAATCGAATCTATCAAAAGTTAGATATCGATATTAACGATACACACATGGGATTCAGAAAAGGATTAGGTACAAGAGAAGCTCTCTTTGCCTTAAACGTCCTAACACAGAGATTTCTAGATGTTAACCAAGAGGTACACTTCTGCTTTATATATAGACTTTGAAAAGGCCTTTGACAAAGAAATCCTGGAGGGTAAGAACATCGACACCAGAGACATACAAATAATAAAAAATCCGTACTGGAATCAGCGAGCTAATATAAAAATAGAAGACCAAACATCGGACGAAATAGAAATACTTGGAGGAGTACGACACTGTTGTATATTGTCACCGCTCTTATTTAATATCTACAGCGAACAAATATGCCAAGAAGCTCTCTCACATGCAAACGAAGGGATAATGGTCAATGGAGAAGTTATCAATAACATTCGATATGCTAAAGATACTGTGATAATGGCAAGAACAGCGGAAGATCTGCAATATCTAGTTGAAAGTATGGCATAAGGATGAACGTCAAAAAAACCAAATATATGACCTTCAGTAAGAATCCAACACATAACACTAGTATGGCAATAAACGATACCCAACTCGAAAAAGTAAACGAATACAAATACTTGGGAACCCTCATCAATGAAACAGGTAATCAAAATCACGAGATAAAAAGACGTATTGAAATTGCCAGGTCTACCTTTACAAAAATGAAAAAATTATTTTGTAATCGTGATATTAGTATTCAGCTACGAACTAGAATGTTAAAATGCTATGTATTGAGTACTTTGCTTAACGGTCTTGAGGCATGGACTCTTAAACAGAGGAATGTTAAAAATCTTGAAAGCTTTGAGATCTGGTGCTACCGCCGTATACTAAAAATAAGTTAGGTGGATAAAATTACAAATGAAGAGGTAATACGCAGAATAAATAAGGATCCAGAAGTTATACTGAATATAAAAAAGAGAAAACTTGAATACTTAGGCCACCTGATAAAAGGACAAAAGTACACATTCCTACAAAATATAATGCAAGGAAAAATCCAAGGGCGCAGAAATCCAGGCCCTAGAAGAATGTTCTGGATGAGAAATTTAACGGAGTGGTTTGGCTGTACCACTAACGAATTATTCAAAACAGCAATAAATAAAATTAGAATCGCCCTAATGATATCCAATCTCCGATAGGAGAGGCACTCAAAGAAGAAAAACCGTACTTTGCATTGAAATTGGCCTATGTTCAAAATCAAAAATTAAAAAATTATAGGTTTTTGCATAGAATGACCTGCAAAGTTCATGGCCTCTATGACCCTTGGCGATAAATTAGCGAAGTGGCAAACGACCGAAAATATATAGTTGATTTAACTATCTATAAACGAGAGGGTCGAATAATTTCAACTTTATTTATGGTTTCACATTATTAACTGCCATAAACACGAGAAAATATTGCCAAAGATTTAAACCTCAAATAGCTTTTAAAATCTATTCGAATATTTGAAATGCACACAAAACTCGACAAATCATATCAGATCTATTTCCGTTAAAACCCTTTATCTATTGTCATACTCGCTGTATTTATCGGAGTTCGAAACGAGATTTCACCGTAATTTAAAATCCTTTTTATTCTGTTAAATTTCCGGCGCAGCGAACATGTCATTTTTCCAAGATTTATTCTTTAAATCTCGTAAAATCATAAACAAATCAAACGTAATTTTTCCACGAAAGAAGAAGAATTTATTGTGAGACTACAGAAGTGCATACTGGAGATAGTGATAATGCCAGACTTTTATAAATTAGGTTTATATCCTAGATGATTGAGCAACGATTTTCGCCATCTCCATTCTACACGCCCCTCCACCAGAAAAACAATTAAATTGATTGCGTCAAAGCAGGAGAGCGGCAATTACAAGTAAAATTTATTATACAGTTATTTAAAAATGCTCTTTATACAAGAAACATACTAATTCTTGAACTCATTTTATTTCCATTTGACGTTAATCACCTTATCTAAAAAAAATTCTAAGAGACCTAAAGCTCTTTAAAGATCCTAACCTAACATCGTTTAAATTAAAAAGGTTCTGAAACTGTTTTCTGGTCGCATGTCTAAGTTAAATATTATGTTTTGTATTCATCTATAAAATACTCTGTGAATACAACAATTTTTAGGTGAGAAAAACAGCATAACCACAAGTGTCAGGATAAACGAGCATCAACCAGGGAGATATGTAAACATACCTGAGACAATAAGCGCAGAGTTCAATGGAAAGTTGCATTAATTGTCCTGAGAGAAAAATATGATATAAAATATATGTAAAGACCTGAAAAAAGAAAATTTCTTAAGTATTCAAGACAATTCTAGTCTGCCTGATCTTAGCCTAGTTCTAGTTCTAGTCTATCTTCCGTTCTACCTCGACCTGACTAGACTATATTTCTATATATCGAGAGCTCCACTATAAAATGATTTTTTTTAGCTAGTTAGTAAAATTTTTTAATCATTATCCTATTAAGTTAAACAGTTTAAAAAGTTTATGTATATATAGAGAAAAACACAATTTATTTAAACTCTGGACAAATAAAACCTCAATAGATAACATTTCTATTTAGAATAAAAATTATAAAAACAAGTGATGATTTGCCAATGCAAAAATATATTAAATATTCCAAATTATTATCTGATCAGATCTATATAAACCTCCTTCATGTATTTATAATTAATAATAAAATTTACTTGAATTTTTACAACAAAACGTCCATATTAAACTATTGCAATAATTTGCTTGTTTACAAAAAACCTTTATGAATTTACATAGAAAGATGATTCGTATATAATTATATTCGACCCCTTAACGCCGAGTGAGGATAATTTGATACACACCGTATTTTAATTTTTATATAACGTTTGTGGACGTAACTGGATCTGTTGACGATTATAGCGAATTCGGTACATTCCTAACTGTACATTAGTCATGCTTGGGCTTTATTTGGGGTTATATTCTAACGTTGATTTTCAGTGTATTCTTGAGTTGGTTAGTGATTAGTTGTCATATATTTGCAAGTTTGTTTATAAAAAAACTAAAAAGTTTTCAATAAAATTATTTGTAATATATATATATAATATATATATATATATATATATATATATATATATATATATATATATATATACATAATTATTGTATATAACAATTGTGTTATATAAATGTTATATAAAATCTGTTATTGTACATGGTTATAGATATATAATATAGATATATTTATATCTATACAGTGGCGCACCGAGAGGGGTTTTGGGGGTTAACCCCCCCAGGACCCTATTCCGATACTGTTACTTACACATTGTAAGGACTCAAAATGGAGGTAACATCATAAAAAAATTTTGGTGACCAACCAAACCCCCCCCCCCCACCCAGAGGCAAATTCTAGGTGCCCTACTGTATCTATACTGGAAGGAAAAGTACAGGGCAAAAGATCAGTAGAAAGACGCCAGAACTCGTGGCTGAAAGACCTGAGGAGATGGTTCGACCGTTCATCCGCAGAGATCTTTCGCGCAGCAAATGGGGTTGATGCACTAACACCAAAGATATTTTCAATATTTCGTACGTTTTTTTCTTTTATAGATGGTACCTACATCAACTTTCTATGGAAGAAAAAAATATGTTGAAGAAGCACGAGCGATACCAGATGACAGTGACGACAGTTGTCTTAGTGATAGTGATGATGAAAATTATGACCCATCGCGATCACAAATATTGGAGCAGGAGGTATCAAGTTCTGAAGAGGAAGTAGATAATGCCAGCGGAGAAGATGAAACAGAAATACCAAGTACTTCCAAATCGAAATCATCCAGAACATCAAGCAATATTGGACATAAGTGGCAACTTGTTGATCCTGATAATAGCGCTAGTGATATACAGTACCCCTTCCTTGCATCTGTTCCGTCTTCAGAAGAAATCAAACTTCCAGTAAATTATTTTCGATATTTTTTTAACAATGAGATTTTGAGCCACATGGTTGAACAAAGTAACTTATTTGCAACTCAGCAAAATCCTAATAAACCTCTAAGGTTGACACAGTCTGAACTAGAACAGTTTTTCGGAGTTACTATTTACATGTCTGCATTTGGTCTTCAAAGGTCTCGCATGTTTTGGGCACATGAAAGTCGAGTAACTCAGGTTACAGATGTAATGAGTAGAGATAGATGGGAAGAAATAAAAAGACAACTTCATGTAAATGATAATTCTAAAACACCTGAACGTACTGATCAAAATCGTGATAAATTATATAAAATTAGGCCACATATAGACAAACTATTAGAATCCTTCTTACAGATTCCTTAAGAGCAAATGCTCAGTGTTGACGAGCAGATCGTTTCGTTCAAGGAACAATCAGGTGTGAAGCAATATCTTCCCAATAAACCATATAAATGGGGTTATATAATATTCATAATTTGTAGTAGTAATGGACTTGTACATGCTTTTGATATATTTACTGGTAAAATTGAGAAACATCCAGATGTTGTAGACTTAGGACCTAGTTCAAATATTGTTTTGAAATTAGTAAAGACCTAACGAAAAGATGTAAACCACATAATTTATTTTGATAATTGGTTTTCGTCTTTAAAACTTCTCGAAAAACTTTCAAAACAAGGTTTTTAAGCTATGGGGACAATTCGAGTAAACAGATTTCCTGGTTTGGAATTTCCAACAGATGCTATGTTGAAGAAAAGAGGCCGAGGAAGCTATGAAGACAAAAAACTACTATAGAAAATACTAATATATGAGCTCTAAAGTGGTTTGATAATAGGGGTGTTACATTAGCCAGCACTTTCTCCCATGCTTAGCCTACATCTACCATAAAAAGATGGGACCGAAAATAAAAAGCTTATGCTGAAATTTGCTACCCAAAAATGGTGTAAGTCTATAATTCTTTTACGGGAGGAGTAGACACATTGGATAGTCTTATTGTTTACTATTGAATACATATTCGGTCTAGAAAGTGGTACCATCGATTAATTTTCCACTTTATAGATCTTGCTATTGTCAATACTTGGCTCCTATACCGTCGCGACAGTAACTCTTTGGGAGTGGTAAAGAAGCAACAAATGGATCTGCTCAAATTCTGCACTAAAATAGCAGAATCGTTGTGTTGGGAGGGAAAAGATGTAGGTATTCGCAAAAGGGATCGAACATGTACTGGATCATTACAAAATGAATATAAAAAAAAGAAGAAGAGGGGTCCAACGGCACTACTTCCGTCGCAAAATATTAGAACAGATGGAGTTTCTCATTGGCCTGTCATCAAAGATGCAAGACAAAGATGTAAGAAACCAAACTGAAAAAGACCAAACCAATGGGGCTTGTGAAAAGTGTAATATGAATCTATGTTTAAATAAACATTCAAATTGTTTTAAACAATTTAATACAGAATAATGAGCAGAGTCCAGAATAATAAATAGCATTTATGATTAATTGATTAAAAATAGTATGTATTTTGATAAATAAATTCAAAGCTTTAATGAGGATAGTATCGAATTTGCATCAATCCTCCTAAAATATCGAAATAACCTTTTTTTAATGTTTTATTACTACAACTTCTTGATTTTGCCATTTTTAATATCATTAGTGAGTTTTATTTTTTATAAATTCGGGCGTTAAGGGGTTAAAACCAAAACTGTACTACTTCTAGAAGTAAATGGGAATGTTCTTTTCTACAAAACAATAAAATCACATTCCCAATAAATGAAACTTTAAACTCCTGGTGTCTGATGAAAATAAATCATTTTTCAACGTTTGTCCCCAAATCTTCCGGAGTAAAACTCGCAATCGTTCGTCTTCAATTCTCCAAAATTCTGGATCAGATGATTCCCGAAATCATATATCAAATAAGAAAAGCAAATGACGTACGCTACAGAATGGTCAAGTGCTACATATGGTCCATCTTGCTTTATGGTATGGAAACGTGGACTTTGAAAAAAACATCTATCAACAAACTTGAAGCATTTGAAATGTGGTCATTGAGAAGAATGATGCGCATACCTTGGGTGGATAGAGTTCGAAACGATGACGTCCTTAAGAGAGCCGGCGTGGAAAGAGAACTCTTTGAATTAATTAAAAAACGCAAGATTGGTTACCTTGGGCACATATTGAGAGGAGCAAAATATGAAATACCACAGTTAATCCTACAAGGGAAGATCGAAGGTAGGAGAGGAGCCGGCCGCAAACAATTATCCTGGTTAAGGAATATTAAAGAATGGACAGGAATACACAATACAGGCGAGCTGTGTCACGCCGCCAAGAACAGAATTCTAGTAATGAGATCGTCGCCTACGCACTTTGGTGTATGGCATGTTAAGAAGAAGAAGAAATGACGTACAATTTTATCTCCAAATTAACTATCTTTAGCATTTATCTTTGGACACGTAGAAAAAAACACTGTCACTTACAAACTCTATTTTCTAACTTAATAAGACTTTTTGTCTAACTACGGCTTCTCCCACTGATAAAACTCACTTTTCAAAAAATTTTATTCTAAGGCCTCGTTCTTCTGTCTCTCCGCCTTTTTATTAACTCGCCACTCAGCTCATATTCTCTCTTCCTAACCAATCTAAAATCAGTTCTTATTCAAATAGACCTTCTTGCATACATATTTCCATGTAAATCAATATTTAAATCTTATTGACAAAACTACTTATCTACAAATCTGTATTTCCTTCATCTTTGGAACAATCTTTTGAACCAATCTATGAACCAATTCATTCTATTGTCCTTTCTCGTTTCTTTCGTTTAAAATATCCGCTTTCGAAAATTTCACTGGCAACCTCTCAAAAAACCTCATTAAGTGTACTAATTGTCCTTGTTTTTCCGAATAACTTATTTTCTAAATTCTAATCTTCCCATGAATTTAAACGTTCATTGCATTTCCGAATCATTGCAATATAAACAAAAATAGAAGTAACGGGTACTAGTGAATATTAAAATGGGAGATAACAATGGGACATATCCTTTATTTTATACAATGAGACAGCAAATAAAACTTGGGTGCTTCGCAGTAAGAGCCTTTTTATTAAAAGTTTAAGTCTTCTTCTAACAATTATGACAATTAAAGCTTCCTATAAAGTTAAAAAAATTATAGTAATCTGCAATTGTCATAATATAGTTTCAATATTATAGTAGTCAATTTATACTTTTAAATTTCAAACTTCGAGTTGACAAATATCCTTTGCCTCGTCTTTGCTTTGCACTTTATTCTAGATCTCCACCGTCGTCGTGTTCTGGTACCCTACTACTTTTGCTCTTGATGTAGAAAGGAAAGTATCTACTCACACTCCTTTATGTTTTTCTAAACTAAAGTAATTTCCTGTTGAAATTAATTTAGCTTTTTTCAGTTTTTCCTGCTAGTCAGTTTTTCATTACTTTAGTAAAAACTAATGAAGTGTTTTCCTAATTAATTTTTACTATTGCACTTGTAAAGATTTAATAAAAAACCTATTATTTAATTTTCCAAACTAGCAAAATAAACACTTGGCAAACTTTTGAGTTTCCAACTTCATATCAAAAAGTTTCCTCTACTTGATAAATGGTTTTTATGACGATATAACGAAATCAGGGTAGTTAAAAACTGAAAATTTCCTTTATTGCCAGCAAAGTTTGTTTCTCAAATTGAAAACCGTATGTTCTCAACTTGTTACAGACAATACCAAAAATTTCTCGTAAATAACAAAAGCTGTGCCGTTTGTGAACAAAAAGCTTTATTTTGAAAGGATTATTAAAGATTAAAAGCAAATATATAAGAGGTTCCTTTTATGTTTTTTTTTATATAATATAGTTTTGAAGGAACTGTGTGAGTATATGCGTACTTAGATACAGAACTTTAAAAACAAATAAAGTAAACAAGTAAAGTAGTTTTGGAAGTCAGAGTCCAATGATAATAAAGAAAATCATAAAACTAGAGAATAAAAATATTAAACTACAAGCTTATAGGATATTTTTAAGGGGTTATTTCATACAGCATGAATCACATATAAATTAATAGTACAATATGTAATAACAACTTTTTTTCACACATACAATACAGACAACGGTTCAAGGTAAATGACATAAACGGAAAGATAATGGGAAATATAACAACTAACGTCCTACCATTTCGGATTCACACAAGACTAAAAAAGGCAGTTTAGATTTTACGCGTGGTACGTTTGAAAAATTCCCATAAAATCGATCTAATAGTTGGATTTCGACTACCTAAATAGAGAATAGGAGCAACGTTCTGTGGCAGAATGATTTTTTGTTGGGAGATTGCTTAAAATAAAAATTTTATGGTTTCTTGATTATACCAAAATTGAAACATCCAGTGGTTAAGGTCGTCATAACTTCCATTACATTCATATATATCAGTTTCGGAAAGTGTTATTTTATATAAGTAAGCGTTTACTGTAGCATGTCCAAAAAAGCATCTAACGTACATAGTATAAATTTTCCGAGAGATGGGGTTTCTGTCATTTGGGGAAGTAGATGGAAGAGTTTGATATATACTGCAGTATGTATTTTTGCTAACAATAAAATAAAATACAATAACAATAAAATCTAACATGTTTCTTCCTAGCTGAAACTAAATCCCATTTGGGCAATCGTTGTATTCTATACCCACTAAAGTAGCGTCTTTAGCCAAATGGTCGACTTTTTTATTGCCTGGTATATTAGAGCGACCTTTAACCCACATAAAATTACCAACTCTTTTTAGAGAAGTTCTATCCTTAGCTTTTCAAGCGTATCTACAATTAATCTGTTGGTATATATGCCTTTAGAGAAGTGTCTTAATGCGAGGAGGACGGACTGAGAGTCAGATAAAATTATATATGTATTGTTCAAAATATAATGTGCTATTAATTATTCAATACAACACCCTGACAGATCTTAATGCGAGGTCTTAATGCGAGGAGGACGGACTGAGAGTCAGATAAAATTATATATGTATTGTTCAAAATATAATGTGCTATTAATTATTCAATACAACACCCTGACAGATCTGTCAAAAAACTGTCAAAGTTGAAACACGCTTTTTGAAGTTCCTTATAATTTTTTAGAGATTTAAATAGTATTAAATACAGTTCCGTAGTAGTATTCATAGAAATTAGACGTACAATTAGAAATACAATTAATATTGTGCTTTAAATTGTGAAATTTGTTGCATTCTAACAGCAATATCGTTTGTTGAACCACCAACCATATGAGTGTCAATAGCGGGGGAAACCCCCTGACCCCAAAAAACCCACAAAACCAGCTATATCTGGAAATATATTCGATAGTCAAAGTGATGCCGAAATGGATATTTCTGTAAGTACTCCAATTCCAATTAATTTGATGAATAATGCAAATACAACCAATCTGAATGAGACACAACAAAAAGTAATAAAACAGGTAAGGCAAGCATTTTTATTCAATAGTAATGATCTAGGCCCATATCATGTATATATCGAGAATAGCTCTACTGAGTTTAAAGGTAAACTAATTCCTTTAAATATTGGTGAAATTATTTTGTCTAACTTTCCTGAAGCAGACAATATGATTTCAAGTATAGACGCCATTGGCCGAAATAGAATTAGAGTCAAATGCAAAGATTATAAAACTGCCAATAACCTCACTAACAACAAAACTCTAGAAATATTTCGTTTAAATAATTTAGATCTGTATATTCCAAAATTTATTTTACACAGACAAGGAGTTATTAGGGATATAGACACAGATTTATCGGAAGAGTATATTAAAAATAGAATTAAACAGTATGATAGTCATTGCATATTTGAAATTGCAAACGTTAAAAGAATTACGCGTAAAGTAGAAAAAATTGTTAATGAGGAAAAAATTGTCGAATATGTCCCTACTAAATCTTGTATTGTGACCTTTAAATCGCAAACTTTACCTAAATATATAGTAATCAATAAGGTTATTAAAGAAGTTGAAATATATAAACAGAAAGTTTTGTTATGTTTTAACTGTCTTAGATACGGCCACTTGGGAAATCAATGTAGGAGTCAGCCAAGATGTAACAGATGCCAAGAAACCCATAATTCAAAGAATTGTACAAAAGTTGAGTTCACACAAGTATGTTTCAGTTGTAAGGGGAATCATTTGACCACAAACTTAAGCGCATGCCCAGAATTTACACGACAAAAGTTAATAAAAGAGACGATGGGTTTAACAAACGTTAATTTTTACGATGCAAATAAACAAGTGCCTAAGAATTCATATGCTAGAGTAGAACGACGGATCCCCCACTCTTGCTATTTCCAATAAACCTTCTGCTGTAGACTTAACCATTTGTTCCCGAGATATCGCCTCTCATTTTCGTTGGAATACTCTACAAGAACCTTATGGATCTAATCATGTGCCAATTATTTTTTCATCGCAAAGTTTCTCCGCAGCAGAAGCCACATCCAGTAGAAAACATAGAATATGGAACCTTAGCAGACCCAATTGGATGATCTATACCAGTACTTTGCAAACAATGAAAATACCATTAATCTACGAAGAATTGTTGACAAATATAAACCAAGCAGCCAACGTCGCTATCCCAAAACATTCTTCCGTTAAAGAAAAAAACGAAGGTCATATTCCGAAACCATGGTGGAACAATCATTGTCAGTTAGCAGCTGAAAATAGAAAACATGCGTTTATAAATTATAAACAGAATCCAACGCTCCAAAACCTAATGGAGTATAAACGACTAGATGCTATTGGAAAGAAAATCTTCAAACAGAAGAAAAAGAAAAATTGGATTGATTTTTGCGAAAGCCTTAACTCAAGAACACCAATAAAAGATGTCTGGAAAAAAGTTAATTGTTTTAAAAACCGCAAACAAGCCAACAAAGTACCTATTGATCCCCAAGATACATGGTTGCAGAAATTCCATAGAAAAATTGCACCGGCATGGGTTCCAAATGACGACACTGTACAAGAACATATCCAAACAGTACCCCGACAAAACCACAATTTTGACGAAAATTTTCATTTATGGGAATTGCATCGAGCCCTTGAACAAAGAAATAATACTTCTCCAGGTATTGACAATGTGTCATATTCGCTGTTATACAACTTACCTATAGAATATAAAATTTCACTAGTAAACATTTTTAACAATATTTGGAAAAATAAGACACCAGTACCAAATAGTTGGAAAGAGTACCTGGTAATTCCGATTAAAAAACCTGGCAGACCAGAACGTGATCCAAGTTTTTACCGACCTATCTCCTTATCTTCATGTGTTTTAAAAACATTTGAAAGAATAATTAAAAATAGATTTGAACATTGGCTAGAACACGATGGTATACTTCCAAGTTCCCAATATGGTTTTTGCAAGTCTAGGTCCACTCAAGACGCAACTACAGCTCTAGTTACTTCAATTCAGCTTAATTTTACATCAAATAAGTCTACAGCAGCTGCGTTCCTTGACGTTTCTGCTGCTTTTGATAATGTTAATTTAAACATTCTTTACCAAAAAATGTTGTATATTGGAATCCCTAGATCATTTGCTCTCTTTTTAAAATCTTTGTATTCTAACAGACTAACTTTTTTAAAAATTAATAATGAGGAATTTTCATACTCTCAACTCACTAATATTGGATTGCCACAGGGGAGTATTTTAAGCCCGATTTTATACATCCTGTACAACATAGATCTTGAAGTTAGTATACCGAACCATACAAAAATTCTTCAATATGCTGATGATGTTGTTTTATACACAGCAGGAAAATTGTTAAGTACCTGTGAGGATAATTTGAAAATCACATTAGAAATCGTAAATCAGTACTATGAAGAAATAGGTTTATCAATTTCCGACACAAAAACTGAGGTGTGTTACTTTTCACAAAAACATAGAGTTCCACAAGGCAATCTTAATGTGGGAAAGTTTAATTTCCCTATAAAAAACTGTATTAAGTATCTTGGTACCTATCTAGACAGGAAATTGTTATGGAAAGATTACATTCATCAAATTGTCAAAAAATCAGAAAACTCAATAAACATTTTAAGAGCTTTCTGTAAAACAAATTGGGGAGCAGACCCAAATATTTCTTTGATGTTTTACCGTAACATGATCAGGCCGATTTTCGATTATAACTGTCATTTATTTGGATCAGCGTCCAATACACATCTAAACAAACTTGAAATTCAAAAAAATAAATGCCTGAGATTATGCCTAGGTTATTTAAAATCCACTCCAGTCCAAATAATGGAAAATGAAGCGGTGGAACCTCCATTGCATTTACGCCGCCAATTTCTTAGCGACAAATTCACAGTCCGAATTATGTCCAAAAATTGTAAATACCTTCAAGATCTTAATGAGCTATCAAATTTAGACCTCACCCATAGGTACTGGAGAACTAAAAAATCTATACCTTTGGTAGAAAGCTATCTAAGTACGGTAAAATATAACGATATTCTCTATAAAAGCCAAATTTCGCCCTACTACGGTGAAATGGCAAAAAACTATTTTCTAGAAAGGTTAGGATATGTTACTTAAACTCACATTTACTCCCAAATATGTTTGATATAATTATTAAAGAAAAATGGACAAATTATCAGTACATTTTTACTGATGGGTCAAAAGATGCAAATGGAACGTTGCCTCGAAATGTTCCACGAAAATAAAAATTACCATCACCAGTATAGCTTACCCAGTGAATGCTCAATATACACAGCAGAAATGATGGCAATAATGTTTGCTCTTCAGTATGTAGTACTGAATCCGACTAGCAACTATGTTATATTTACTGACAGTAAAAGCGTGGTCGACAGATTTAACAACATTCAAACAGTTGAACAAAGAAACCACATTGAACTGGAAATTCTTAAAATTCTTTATGAAACTATACAATTAGGATTAAATGTAACAATTACATGGATCAAGGCCCATTCGGGAATAAAAGGCAATGAGATCGTTGACAATTTGGCTAAATCAGCATACATGCTTGGAGAAAAAGTAAACAGAAATTTAATTCCAGCGACAGATATTGACACCGTTAGTAGACAAAACATAAAAATAATTGGCATATACATTACAGATAATGTAAGACTGGCTTAAACTTTTATTATTGTAACACTAGGATACCCTCCATAAGATGGTTCTACACAGAATCTAATCGACATTTTATAAAGACCATTAATCGGCTGAGAACAAATCATGCTCTTACGCCATCTTACATGCATGGAATCGGCTTATCAAATACTCCCAATTGTACTTGTGGTAAAATAGGCGATCTAACACATTAGAATGTGATTTACAAATTATTAATATAAACGAACTTTATAAGGAATTAATAAATTCTAAGTGTTGTTTTCCAACAAACCTTAATCTTTTAATATTTTCAAATAATATGGAAATTCTTCATTGCATTTACAAACATGTTAAAATATGTAAATATAAGTTGTAAATAGTATATAGGCGTAATCTGTTAATATGGTTTGAAAAAAAAAACAAAAAAAAAAGTATACCACAAATTAAAAAAAAAACATAAAAGAATTAAGAAAATAGAAATAGAACAAAAAACAAAAAAATAAATCCAAAAAAAGAACAAAAAAAGCAAAAAACAAAAAAAAATCAAAACAGCAACAAAACAAAACAAAACAAAAAAAAACAAGAAAATAATAAAAGAATAAAAAAAAACAAAATAAAAATATATCAAAACAAAATGTATGTACCTATCCATAAAAATATTAGCTATATGTAGTACTATTCATTTGACTATGAATCTGCAATCAATAATAATTGAAATTCAGTCGATTTTAACAATAAACACAAACAAGTCTGGCTAATTGGCTCTGCCAAAGCCATTTTCCAGAAAAAAAAACACCCTGACAATGGCTACCAATTCAGCTGTAAATATTGAGCAATCTGATTTTAATTTGTACTGAAAATAATCTTGAATATTGTCTATGTAAATGGTACAGCCAACACCAGCGGGCGATTTTACAAGAATGGTTACAGTCTTCCAGCTTGTACTGTACTATTACATCTTCGTGAATAATTGAAATAGATGATGAAATTACCAGAGCAGGTTTATATTCATATAGTATGTCATAATTGGAGCCAAAGAATGGAATCCCTTCTCCATTGAATGAATATTGTGATAAATTGGGAAAAGCAACAGCCAGAGTTTGAGAGTTTTTATTTGCCCACCATTTGTTTGTTAGATTTTCAAGAGAAAGATAAGATATTTTTTGTAATTAGCTGTTTTGGTTATTAAACTGGCATTTAAGAATAAATTTTTCTGCCCAAAAAAGACGTCTTAAATGTAAAGGTGGCTCGTTACATCCTACCAAAAGGGCTGGTGTGGGAGTAGATTTGAGTGCTCCTAGGACTCACCTTATAGCTTTTTATTGTATTTTATCCAATTTAATTAAACTAGATTTTGTCGCTGATTCATAGAAAAAGCTTCCATAGTCCAAAATTAATCTGGTATATGCTCTGTAAAATATTAAGTTTATTTTTGGGTCTGCTTCCCAATTGTATCGATTAACGGCCTTAAGGATATTAAGGCTTTTTTAACATTTAGTAATGCAATTATTAATATGCTCGTTCCAGGTTAATTTTGAATCCAAGGTAACATCTAGGTATGTAAAACTGTTATAAGTATATAGGAATTTCCAGCTGAGAGAATTTTAACGTAGTAACTTTTGGTAACGTGTGTCTCGAAAAAAATACCTGAGTTCTTAGGTAAGATGTCAAGCCCATGATTATCAAAATACTTTTTGCAATAAGACATATTTACTCTAAGGGCATTAATACATTGTTGAAAAGTTTTTTTCTCAACATAGAAACAGAAGTCATCACCTATTGTAAAACGTTACACTGCATTCCCATAGTATGTAAGTTTAATGAATACAAGTTAAATAATAAGGGACTAAGAACTGAGCCCTGAGATAACCCTTTGTTAACTATCCTTGGGCCAATCAGTGAATTATTTAAACGAATATGGAATTGTCTATTTGTAAACAGATTGACTCGAACATTCTAGGCATTCGAACAGGCACTCCTAATTTAACAAGTTGATCAAGCAGAAGTTCGAGAATAACGTTATTAAATGCACCAAAAATGTTCACAAATAAAGCAGCTGTATATTGGTTATTAGAATAAGTTAACTGAATATCGGTTGCTAAGTGTGAAATGTAATCCATAGTTCCTTTCTCCCTACGAAACCCGAGCTGACCGTCTGGGTAAAGGTTGTTACTTTTCATCCACCATTCTAATCGACTTTTTATGATTCATTCAAATGTTTTGAATATACATGACATAAGAGATATCTGTCTTAGGACATTGGGATCAATAGCTTTTGCTATTGCATTATAAAAATTTGCAAAAATAACATCATGCATTTACTTTTTATTCATTAGCTTTTTTAATTTCCTTTGTTGTTTACATTTCCAACACATGTTCTTACACTAAATATACTAAACAGATAAATAATATAAGTAAATGAGATTATAAATAAATTAAATAATTTTATTACAAAATAAATACAAATAAGTTTAGAAGAAGATAATTATAACCAATAAATTTTAATAAGTTTATTAAACTAAAATGTATATGATAGGTCGGTTCTCTTCTTGTTATTTTTTTAATATCTCGAAGAAAGTTTCTTCTCAATGGTTGGATTTCCGATTTCTGTCTTAAAAGTTTTCTATTATTTTTTGTTTTTCTCCAACGAAACCCAATATCCCTCATTGCTTTTCTTAAAGATTCATGTGATACATTGTAGTTGTATTTAGTGACAAATTTTTTATGTATTCGTCGTAAAGTTGGAACCCTATTTTTAGTAGTATAAAAATTAATTATAAATGGACGAAGCACGCCTTTGTCGCACTCATCAAAGTTAGATTTTAAAGATGACCTATTTCCTTTTTTATTTGGAATACTAAATGATGATGCTGTACCTTCTTCGATGCACTTTATGTTCCTCGAAATTACTTGCATGGTGTTTAAACTTACACTTGTACGTTTTTGCACCAGAAGTACTTTGTCCTTTGTTTCTTGTTGCACAAAATGCATAACATTCGCTATAATTTCCCGGCTTTAACTGGAGAAAACTTTTCGATTCAATTTTGATTTAAATTTCATTTCACGTCAATGTCATTGTTTTTTAAGAAAATTCTGTTGCCGACTTTACAGACCAATGTGTACACGTCTAGTTGTTTACTTATACTGATATTATTCCAATAATTGTAGTGCGCATCAGGTGGGCGTGATGATTTTAAGATTTTCAAACTTGTTCCTATAATTGACAAACTGTATGAGATGAAAGAATATAAGGCATAGAGGAAGAATATACGCATATAAAAATACGCTTGGTTCAGAGAACAAATTTTACAGATTTTAAAAAATACAAAAAACTTCAATTGCCTCCTGAAAATAGCCTTAGAAAATACCATGAACGCACTTATTTTTACACTACTATTAAAAAACTCTTCTAAACAGAATTTTAAGCATGTCAAGAAATCTGCTTAACATGCATTTGAGCTTGATTTTCATCTATCTTTTAATATTGAATATAAAAGAAATATGTATGAGTTTATTCCTTAAAAAAAACTGGTTACAGTAATATTTCAGCAAATACAGAAACAGCCGCCTCAGTTATACAATTATCTCTGCTCTCAAAAAGCGGAAAGTTAATTAAACATTCCAGTCATATCGGTATCCAATTTTCCGAAAGTTGTGTTACCAGAGTGAGCTCACCCAAACCCAATTTCCCACAATCTTACAAAGTCAGGCGAACGATCCGCGGAGCGCAAAAATGATGGAAAATCTAAATATAGCCCGGAAAATCATATTCTTACTTCTCCAGTAAATATTTACCCCCTTCATTTTCATTGAAGACTAGTCTGGAAAATTGACTATGTCTTTAGAAATTTTGCGGTGAAGTTTTGGTAGAGATATAAGCGTAATTTTTAAATTAAATTTCAATTATTTTAACAATGAGAATCTAAAATTAAAAAAAAATGTGGTTTCAATGTTTTTAATGATAAATTAATAAAAAGTTAGCTAACGAAATAAAATGACTCTTTTCTTTTATTTTCTAATATTGTTCTGAATCTATCTTCTTGTGACATCTTATTTCAATGTATTATTTTCATGATTTGGGAGATTCCTGGTATTTGGGAATCAGCCAGAATTTTACCTTAAAATTAAGTTTATTTGACGTTTTGATTTTCACTTCGTTCTCAAAATACAAAACATTAATACATTAATCAAATTTTCTTTTTTGTTACTTGATAAACGATTCTTTTAATAACTTAATTTTATCTGACTCATTTATGTTAACATATATATTATCAATTTTAAAGTGATGACTTTAAAATGATTGATATTGATAAATATTTTTGAGTTGCCTTCCTGGAACGACTTTATTGTAAGATAGTTTATCTGATTACATGAAATTAACTTTAACTTTAACTTAAAAATAAAACCACATGCAGGGCAATATTTGTATTGTATTTGTATTTGTATTGGAAAGTAAAATTTTCCTGTCAGTGATCCCATAGTAAATAAATTAGACGTTCTTCTTGTTCTCCATTACTTTTTTATTTCCTTTTTCTCAATGCTCAGTTTTAGTTACATCTTTTTGTTTTTTTTTTATTAGATATTTTCTATTGTACAGGGTGAGCCCTTGGGAATTCTTATTAGACGTTATAGAGAAACTTGACATGATTAAAATCTCAAAATTTAGGATATGGGTTTTGTAGATATCCTTAATTATTCTAAAATATGTAGAGCCTTTTATTATTTTCAATTATACCAAAACTTGACTAAAACTTTCTTATTTTAAATATAAAGTCCCTATTATATATTTCGATGGCACAATTCTTAAGAAGTCTATTAATATAATATTATGCTACCTAATACTTCGTGTTTTACAAGATACAACCAATTTGATTTTAAAATAGTAAAATAAAACTGCAAACAGTTTGTTAATTGCAATTTTTTTATAGTACCGTTTATTTTAAAAAAACTTTACTTAAAAATTTGAAAACAATTTGGTGATTCAAAACCAAAACTTAAAAATTTCTTAACTTTCTTAAATGATTCACTTTATGTCCTTAAGTAATTGTACAAAAAGAAACCGTAGATTTTGCACTTAAAAATATTACGATTTAAGTGAACTTGCCTTTATAAAATGTTGATATTAAGAAAGATACAGGGTGTTAAAATAAAAATTTAAAATTGTATTTTTCGCTATAACTTTTACGGTTATAAATATTTATAGATAAAAATTTACAACTAAATACTTTTAAATATGACAAATTATAATTTAATGCACACTTTTACTTTTCACCATGTTTACAATTTCTTTTCACTATCGCTTCTATTCGTTTCTATACTGGCGTTGTATTACTTTTTCTCTATTGTAAAATGCTGAAGCGAGCGTCACGGAAGAAGCGCTACGAGACGGCGTCACGAGTATCTTTACGAAATAAGGGTATTCACATCAATTTACTATTATCTATCATTTTGTTTCTTGTCATCATATATTTTTTAAAGTTAATAAAGTCCTTTCAAACTATAATTAAATTTTATTTTTAAACATCTTATTTATTTTATATAATATTTAAATTTAGTATCAAATTAATGATTAAATATCAAATTTATATTTTATTATTAACTTCATATCTAGTATCACTTTGACGGGTCTGTATTTTGTTGATACGTTAGCAGGTGGCGCTACTAGCAAACATAATTAATTGAATTATTTTAATTTAATATAATTTTTTTAAAATATAAATTATAAATTAATATTAAAATTACTTTATTAAATGTTAAAAATATTATTTTAAAAATATTGAAAACATAGTATGAAGCTTCGAGCTAGTCTACAGTGCCAGTTATTGTACCTACCATTTTTTTTTGAAGGCAGTTTTGATGCCAGTAGGCAACCCCAATGCATTACGGGAAATTTTACCATAGTAGGATTATATCATGAATGTTTTTGATAACTAAAAATAAGTCTTGTTTCGATTAATCAGTGATTTTTGTAATATTCAGTGTATGTTGGTTTATTAAAGAAACCAAAGAATGCAGACGCATAATAATTTTTCTAACATAGATATAAGAAAAAATAATTAAAAAGATTTCCAGACAGTCTACAATCTAATCACCAAATTTTTAAACATCTCTTTCGGCGAAAATTTAAGCAAAAGTGGTTCATTTCGTCTAAACGTGACAACTTAGGCCAACCGAAAATCATTACTCCTAATTAGGAATATAAAGTAATGGTTCGCGTTGACGACGATTCTTAAGTAAGTACGGAATGTGTATCTTCAGCGTTAGGAATCATCAAAACTTCAGTTTTAAAAATCCTACACCGTAAGCATTTTCATCCTTACCATTTTACACGTGTGCAAAATCTATTATCAGCAGATTTACCTTTAAGATGCAGATTTGCAATGATGTCCGAAACAGGTGAAATCTTGACCACTCTTTCGTTGATAGAATATTTTTTAAGAACGAAGCTAAATTTACACACCGTGGTCATTTTAATTTAAAGAAAAATCATTTCTGAGATACTGAATATCCTCATATAAAGAGAGAAAGGCATTTCCAACATAAATTTTAAATAAACTTGAAACCATTGGTAATAATTTTTTACGGACATGCGAATTACCTTTTAATTTAAATGGAGAGAATTATTTACATTTTTTACGAAATGATTTTATTGATTTGTTAAAGGAATTGTAATTAAACTTAAGAAAAAATATGTGGTTTCTACAAGATGGTACACCATCACATTATAGAGAGGGACCATACATACTTAAGTACAACTTTCCTAAACGTTGATTTGGTCGTGGTAGTCATATTCTTTGGTCATGTGGTGAGATATTAGTAGTAGATAGTAGATAGATGTGTAGTAGATAGTAAATATCCCAAAAGAATACTTATTATTTTAATTATAATACTTTTAATAAATACTGCAGCAGTTTCTTTATAATCAATGACACTATTTAATATGAGACGATCTTTTATGGAATATATTGACAAATGAAATAAAGAAAATGGGCATATCGAACACTTACTTTGACAAAAAGTTTAATGTAATTTAGTTTAACTATTTTTAATTTGGTTTGTAAATAAAATGTTTTGATTATGACTTTAATTTAACATAAAACGTAAAATATTTGATGTAAAATTCTATTATTCTGTTATTTTGTCAAATCCTATTATTAATTATCCTGCTGATTTATTTATTTTATTTAATATTTCGGTAACTATTAACTTAAGGTAGAGGTATTTCAGTACTGATGTTTTAGTCTATTTTTCCTTGGTTGCCTGGAGTAATTGCGTTAAATCAAAATTATGCAGCTAATTTGTAAAATGCGATTATCTCGAAAACTGTTGAGTTTTTAAGTTAGTAACAGGTTCTCATACCTTTTTTTGTTAAAATATTGTATCTTAAATTTTTTTTTGTTAAAATAATCGGTAACTTAAACAGCAAAAAAGTTAAGTGCAACTTTATGTCACATATGTAGCATATGTGGCGCCAAATTTGATGCTACATTAAAATTTCCCATGTTCAAAAAAACTCAGTTGTAAATGTTTACAAACTCTCTGTTTTTTTTTAATATCAATATTTTATTTAGGCAAGTTGGCTTAAATCGTAATATTTTAAAATGTAGAATCTACGGTTTCTTTTTGTACAATTATTTAAGGACCACCCTGTATATTAGGACGTTATTAGAAAGAACTTTAATTTTTGCTAATAGTTTTGTTAACTATATCCTATACTAGACCAGGGCGATTCTGTTATGAGGTGGATGTGAGAGGTGGCATTCGGATATTTGCAGAAATAGTTAGGTGATAACTTTAGTAATAATAATTGACTTATCCTTCCTGCCAAATAGGTCAGGAACAAAAATAAAAAACTAAAATATTTTTAAGTTACTAGAAACAACCTTTTTTTTACTTTTCTTGCTTATAACTTAAAAACAATTCATTTTGGGGACAAATCGTAACATAAATAAAATAGCGATATTTAAATTTTCTATAAGATGCAGCTGGTTACAAATGTTTTAATTTATTACCGTTGCTGCAAAACAGCAATAAATATAAATAGAGGAAAGCAAGCCTTTTCTTATTTAATCTTTTTCAACCACTTAGATTACATTTAGAACCTTTATAATTCGTCTACAAAATATTTATAACATAAGAAAACAGTCTTTTAAATATTATTAAAATCGGTTAAACATGTCGCGAAAAATAATTTTGCAAAATATTTTTTTTTTAATTAAATGTTTTCAAAATCTTGCACAAGAGAAACTAGACCCTTTTCTAATGTTTTCACTTGTAAAAACGCACATAACTTATCCAATGTATTTTTTGGCTTATAAACAAATATAATATTTGGGTAACTATAAGCTTACATTAAGTTCAAAAAACGGTGTTGGAAAAGACTCGGCAAGACGTTACTAATAAAAGAAAAAATGCTGAATTACGAGCTGTGGTTCCTGAGATACAACCGGCTAAAGTTGACCGGTATTTGCGACGAAGTAATAAGCCATGGGATAATAATCTATAATATCTTTAATAATAATCTTTTTTCTTTCGGATCTCTTTCTGGAGAGAAATTTTTGTATCTCCAAGATATTTATAACATATTTTATAAAAATGAAAACCATCGATATTGTGCGTGAAAAATACTAAAAAGATTAAGTTTAAGAAAATTGAATTGCAAATAGCAACATCGGTATACCTAAAAAAATGTATTATCTCTGTGTATAATGTAACTCGCATTAAATGTAACTCGCATAGAGCCATCTAAAAAACTCATGAACAAATCTCAGAGAGACTTTCGTTTTGTTATAAATATATTTATTTATTTATTCTTCAGTCGACAGAGAAAAAAATGCCACTTAACCTTTAAAATTTATACAAATAAGCTGAATTTTTCGAGTTATATGCAAAAAGTTTACTATTCTTAACCCCCCTTCCGCTGCCCCTGAAACTACCACACCCGTAGGGAAAAAACGAAAAAATCGATTTACCAAGAATCTGTGCGTCGTAGATAAAAGTATTTTAAATGTAGGTCAGACAATTTTAAACAAAAATATTTATTAGCTTTTTTGTATAAAATTCTCTCACCAAAAAGCTCTTAAAATCATCGCTTAAAGCGACGCGGCTACGCACGCGAAATCAATTTTAAATATTATTTGTATCAATTCGACCGAAAAAATTCATTTCTAATTCATTCAATTTGTATCTTTTATTCAGAGTGTCGTATCGACAAAAATCGAAAAGCATTTTCAAGGTGAAGGGTGCAGCTTTCTTACACAATTTTTGCATTTTGCCGCAATTACGTATGCCGTGTTTTTATAAAAGTGTTAAGTAAATAAAACAATACCGATGGTTTTTATTTTTATAATATACGTTATAAATATCTTATATATATATATATATATATATATATATATATATATATATATATATATATATACCCGGTATTTAGGCGGCACACGCCCTTCCGGTAGGGATCTATGGAGGAGTATCACCGAGCCGCAAGCCCTTATCTCTTGCCGTACTGCTCCACCATAGGCCGATCAGATACCAGCATATTCTAGACTAAGCCGCAGATTCATTTTAGAATTTTAAACTGCTGCGTTAGCCTTTTTATTTTCTGTCACCGAGCTGGGGATCGAACTGACATCTCTCGCAGTGAAGCGAAGGAGAAGCCAGCCGCCCAGCCCGCTTGGCTATCCGATCGATAAATATCTTAACGATATGAAAATTTTTATCAGGAAAGAGCTCCGAAAGAAAAAGGTACTGATTAAAGATTATTATCCCATTATTTATAACTTCGCCGCAAATGCTGGTCAATTGTGACCGATTGTATCTCAGAAACCAATGCTCGTAATTTATCTTTTTTTTTATTTTATAAAATACGTCTTGCTGAGTCTTTTCCAACGGCGTTTCCTAAATTTAATTAAAAAAAAAATAGTTACTAAGATATTCTATTTGTTTATAAGTCAAAAAATTGTTTATAATCTTAAAACATTCCTGAGACCGTCCAAATAATCCGATTTCAATTTCATAAGGTACGTTAGATAGGTTAAGTACGTTTAAGAATAAAAATTGAGAAACTTTGGTCCAGTTTTGTCGGGCAAGAATTAAAAAAAATTAATTTTTAAAAAAAATTTTGATTGCAAAATATTATGCAAAATCTGTTAAACGATTAACATGAAATTTGGTGGTCTGTTTTATTACATAATACAGATTTCTCAGACGAATTATGAAGTGCAAAATAAGAAGTTAAAATACATTGATTAAGAAAATGCGCGTTTCTCCTTTTTTTTATTTATTGTTATTTTGCAGCATCGATAATAAATTAAAACATTTTTAACCAGCATGTTTGAATATAGAAAAATGACCTGACACTATTTGATTTTATTATGACTTTGCTTCAACATGAATTGTCTAAAAGTTATAACAAGGGAAATAAAAAAATCGACGTTTTTAGTAATTTTTAAATATTTAAATTTTTTAATTATTATTCTCAACCTACTTGAAAGTGAGGATAAGTCAATTATTATTCTGAAGTTATCACCTAACTGTTGCTGCCAAAATTCAAATGCCACCTCGCACATCCAAATTTAGTCGATATTTTACAGATACACCCTGGTCTAACGTAAATCTGGCAATTATTTAGATATTTAGGTTTAAGATATAACTATTGTATAGCGTGCCATAGAAATTTTAGTTGACAGTTCTTAATTCGCGTTAAATATATACAGATACACAGACTTAACATTTTTGAGAACTGAGAACTGTCATCTAAAATTTCCATGGCGCGGTATACAATAATGATCAAAATCATAATAAAAAATTTAAAGCTTAATATCTTAATAACTGTTAAATTTATCTAAAGAAAGTATTTTACAAAACTTAAAGAACAATGCAGTCCATTCGAATAAAGTCATAATATATGGAGTGGTCCATTTAAGAAGAAGATTTATTTCGATTCAATTCGAGTCTTTCGCCATTCTCCTACACGTGTTTTACCTTTTAATTATCATTAGGAAGATTTTGCGAGATGAGTGAAATGAACCAACGCGTACCATCCAGGTGACTATTATTGGTAAAATATTGCCCAATTAATGCTAATAGCCGCCTCTAACGAGGTAATGTGATGCCAGTGTCGATAGCAAAAGCTTAGTAATTTTTAATGTTAAAGATTTAATTGTTTTTTTAAATTGTTAATTTAAATGTTAATGTTAAAAATTTTAAAGATTTATTAAAATAGACGATACTAAAACAAATTTTTGCAATTTTAATATTTATATAGATACAGACTGGCAAATCAGATACTGTTTCAAAATAAAATTGGTCATATCTCGTAAAACACTCGGTATAAGGTAACATATTATTATATAGAGATAATTTTTAAGATCTGTTAAGATTGAATTCCTAATAGTACAGAGAGAATTATATATAAAATAAGGAAGTTTTAGGTAACCTACAGTATAGCTGGAAGTAGTAGGATGCCCTTAACATTTTAGAATAATTAGGCATATCCAAAAACACCATATTCTAAATTTTCACATATTAATTATTTCAAGTTTCTTTAAAAGTTAGGGTTGTAAACATACCAAATTTTAAAAAAATCTCTTGGAAGCTTTCCGGATATTTTCCAAGAAAAATAGTCGCCACAGATGTTCATTCCCAGTAGTGTCTAGTAGCTTTAGCCAAGCTGCTTAAAAAGTTCTTTAATCTTAACTGAAGAGGTAAAGTAAATGTGTTTATTTCTCCGACGTTATGTTTTCCTGAAATTTTTCAGCCTATATCTTGCGGTGTGAACAGTTTGGCTAGTACATATCAGAAGAACACAAGTATAAATTTTAATTTACAGTTAAAATTGGTCATAGAAATATACTACGTTAAAATTTTGAGATTCTTTACAACTTTTTTAAAATTAAAAACACTTTCTTAAGAAATCGACAGCAACAATAAATTAACCGTGATGTACCCTGATGCAAAATAAATGACAGGACATATTCTATGCTACTGCATAGCATTGTTTTGTAAACGGCTTAAATTACTTAAGGTATGTTCTCTTGCAGGCTGAAGGATAAGGAATACGTTCAATTTGTCCTACTCCGAGAGTTCAATTTGTCCTTGTAGTATACAGTTATCGCCAAAATAAATAATACCTAAAGTGAATAGTCTATTTATTTGTTATTATACATTATTTACATGTTCAAATTGTGCATTATTGCTACATTGTCCACCCCATTCATAAAGAATTGTCGCTGCAGTTATTGAAAACAGGTTATTATCTTTTATCATAGTTCATATCTGATGACGGAACTTCTGACTTAAATCATAAATCCTTCTTACCCTTCATATCCCAAATGTAGTCGGGTGAGCAGATAGGTGGTTGAAGTCGTCTTTTTCACGAGAAATTATTTTATTTTCAAAATAATGTTGCTGATAAAACCATTGACTGTGCATATGCAGATTTTGTGCACGCAAACATTTCGTATATCTCCAACAAAAGATGTAATAGGTACTGGTAACGCTTTTCGTTAACAGTAACTGGGTGCTCGTTCTCTTTTTTGACAAAATAAGGACCAATAATCCTATCGCAGACACAGCACACCAAATGGTAGCTCGTTTGCTGTGAAGTGGTTTCTTTACAATGATCACTCGGCGTTCAAATCCAAGGAACCGAGTTAAGTGTAGATTGATATAGTTTAAAAAACGTTTCTCATGAAATTGGTATCATCACAGTAAACTTCTCTTGCACGAATGTTAGTAACGTTTAGTCTTTGTTTAATTTTGGTGACGTAAGGATAACCACCAAGAGATTTAAACAGTCGACGTGCGAATGCTTCACCGATATTCAGTTTATGCCCAAAAAGTCAAAGACTTCGTTCTGAAGACTAAAGGATCTGATCGAGAACACGTCCTTGATTATTGTTAATAAGAACTATGTATATTTAGATAACCGGGAGGGTCTTTGCGGTAACACAATACACTACCAGTGTTTTGAAAAGAAAGAAAATGTGACAATGAATCATTATAAATATATAACAATGGAAATTCTAAAATGGCTGCATATAATTATTTTAAAAGTTACTCACTGGGCCTAATTAAAATGAAATCCAAAATTAATAAACCAAAATCAAAATTTCAAACAAAAACATAAATATAATGTACTTCAACTGAACTAAATTTCTTAAAAAAAACTAAACTCAATTCTAAATATTTCACATTATTTTGGTACTTGCCGATGTATTCACGAGGCGTTTTTGACCAAAACTAACAGGTATAAGTCAATCCTGCGTCACATCCTACAACATCAAATCCGCGCAGAACGTAGGTAATGCCAGTTGAAGGGATTTAAAATTTCTAAATAGGTAATGAGGATTACCTATCTCTTAGTGATTATGCGGTAATATTATTAATTTTTAATTTAATTATTGTTTAAATTATTTATCTAACGAACCCTTACAGGACCCTTCCTGATATTTTTCTTGATATCCGTCCATTTCCGTATAAATGAACATAATGCTCGATACCTTCTTCTGAGCTGTGAGATTTATTTCTACAGCGGTTTTAATAATAGATCACTTTGAATATGACAGTTTATGCCAAATTATCCCAATTAAATAAGTTCTTGTTGCTTGTGGAATTTCACAGCCGTCAAAATTTCGGTACTGTTTATTTTGGCGAATATCGTAATTTTCCTTTTAAAAAACTACTTCTACGATAATAATAAATTTGTAGTTGATGCAGTAGCAAATTACTCTCATATTTTAAAGTTCTATTATTATATGAACTTCTTTTTATTTTTAAACATCGTAAAACAGTAATGGTATTACATTCCAAGAAATTTTAACTATAAATTTAAATGAGTTATTCCAATTTCCCGTTTATCATATCAAACAATCCGGTTACTCTATAATTTCCGCATTTTCTTACCATCAGACACGCTAGCAAGTTCAGTTAATATTCTTATAGAGTAAGAGCCAACGCTGTTTTAAATAAAAAATATGTAATCTGCCAAAAATTAAAAAAAAACGATTTAGAAATCGAGAAGCCAGATATACCAAAACGTCCGAAACTCACTGTAATAAGAAAAGAAGAATAGAAAACTGGCTCAGCACCCGTATGTAGATTAGGGAATAACACAACTTTAGAAGAAATATCAAGTGTTCGGGTAGGTCACATATTTTGCATGTGAGGTATAAGTATTTTTATTGCGTTGTTATTTTTTAGATTAATCCTGCCTATGTCATACCTAGTTTGGTGGTTACCCTAGCTTATATGGAAAAAATGGCTTTCCAAACCAACCGGCATGGGGAAAAGCAAAACTTATTCGAAGCATATTGTATATGTAAAACCAGGACCTTCGCCGCAATTACTAGATATAGTTGATCCACTACACGTCTTTCAAATATTTTTTTCGGGCGATATTTTAAATATAACGATAGTAAGCTAAAATTTGCCTTAAAAACAAGTTTGGAAGAACTAAAAGCATTACTTGGATTGTATATATTTTAACTGGAGTTTTGAAAAATAATCACTTGGATACCGACACAATGTTCAATACTACCTTGTGTGGTACGCTATATAAAGCAACAATATAAGAGCTATATAAGCAAGCTTGCTTATGTTTTGATGACACTAACATACGCAAGGAAAGAAGACATGAATCTAGATTTGCAGCAATAGAAGATATTTGGAATAGATGTTTAAAGGCCTGCAAAACCTTGTACAAGCCAGGTTCAGATGTAACTATCGACGAACAGCTGGTAGTATTTCGTGGCCATTGCGCGGTTCGTATATACATATCAAATCAAATAAATCGGCTAAACATGACCTGAAACTTGTTATGTTGTGTGATTTATCTATAAAATATATATTAGATAACGCCTCCTATATCGAAAAATCCACAAAAATATAATATGTGTTGTCATTAGCCGATTATTATGTTGAAATATTGACAAAATCAATGCACGACACAAACAGGAATAACACAAACACCATGGATAACTGGTTTGACAATATTCCTTTGACTGGGAATTTATTGACCAATTTTTATAAACTTACTGTCATAAGAACTCTAAGGAAAAACAAAAAAGAGGTACCAAAGGAATTGGTAAAAATAGATAAAGACAGAAAAGTACATACTTCCTTGTATATACAAAGAAAAAGCAACCTTAGTATCTTAAAAGCCTAAAACCAGAAAACATGTACTTTTACTATCAACCATTCTCTAAACGGGAACTGTAAATAAAACAACAAACAAACCAGAAATAATACATACACACAATTCCACAAAGTGTGCCGTTGACACAATTGACCAGATGTATCAAAACATGAACCGTAATCGCAATGTGGCCAATGTACATTGTTTTACAAGAAAAAATATATCTCGAGAAGAGAGGTCAAATCAAAGTTCTAGCCACACCATTCGTATACCCCCCACCACCGACCCCCACCCCTTCGTATAAAAGTTTATGTGCAACTAAAGCATATCGTGATTGTTTTATAGCAAAAAATAGATCGTTATTAAACATGTACAATTTACAAGAGACCTCGCCTGAAATAGTATTAATCTTGTTAATAGAAGATTTTTAACACTTGGAGATAATAGGTTTCTACATCCCAATCTATATACACAAAAGACAGTTCAACAATCTGTATTTGTTAATTAATACCTTATCATCATACACGCATGTTCCATTTAATTTTCAAATACTTACTAAATATTTATTTATAACATGAAGGGCCTTATCAATATCTCTTTTATCCTTATTTAATTAGATACCTACATGTAGTGATACTTGCTTCTTAAGATTGAAACATGTTTAAAGTATTTTCACACAATTAATTATTTTGAAAGATTTAATTTAGGGTATATCACACTTTAACTTCAACATATTGGTGTTTGCTACTGTTATAAGGAACAATAAATACAAATTTTTAAAATTTCTTGACATACTCAGTTAACATATTGTTGGCTGGTGTCTCATTAATATACATATTACAAGTTACATTAACTGCTTTATTCATACATACACTCAAAAACTTTCATTTTAATCAGTTGCCATCTGGAAGCCATTCAAAGACTGTCTTAGGGTCAGCAGCAACCCCTATTGGGAGTCTAACGTTGCCAAGCAGGATATTTGTTAAATACTTTAACATCACACCATCTTTTGAACAAAAAATTTACACACAATAAATTTTGTACCATTTTAAGGGTTTTTATTAAGATATTTATTGGCTTAACCCACGTACACCTGGTAAGTATTTAACTACATTGTTTTTTTAACCTTAGTCAAAATTTAACCTTCACGTTTGCGTTCACTAAAGTGGTTGTTTGATTTTTTGTTTGGTTTTAAAGTTAGTGCCAACCTAAACGTTAAATTAAATAGTTGTATTAGCAAAACATACCCGTTTTACGGTAGTTCCTGTAGTATATGACCTGTATTTCTGTACCTATTACTAGTATTTCAGGATGTTATGGCTTTTTCAGTGTCCGGTTTATTTTTTCTTCTTGGATCGAATTCGTTCTTAGGTTGATAGTTAATATGTCTTAAAAAGTTTTTAATGCGTTTGCTTTTTCTTTTGATTTCTTTGGTAATCCGCATTGTTCTTTTTATGTGGTTAGTATAGAGTCCAGAGATATTTTTTATTTCGAGTAATCTTCCACGAAGAATAATTACTCTGTTAAATTAAGTTTAGTTGTTTTACATATTCGCTATAATTACAATAATTATTTTCCAAGGTTTGTCTTTTCAGTTTTAAAATCTTTTTAAAATTTTTAAAATAAATATTTTAAATTAATTTATTAAATTGTTTAACAAAAATTTCTCCCCTAAATCTATCCCCTAAATCTATTAGGGAAATCTTTCTAGGTGTTTGGGTAATTAAGTAAAATTATTTAATGGTATTAGAATTAAAAAAAAATGAAAAACATTTACGATATTTGGTGAAATTCCATTCCACTTGATATTAATTTTTAACCATGACGATATTGAAATTCTTAGAAGGAATAAAGAAAGATATTTAACGGTACTTTTAGGGGTACGAGTCCTGCACTACCTGCCTACATAATTTGGATATTATCAGTCAGTTCAGAACAAGCTATTACAAAAGTCGGTCGCAAAATCTCGTAAACTAAACTCGCTATATATAGCTCGCAAATACTCTCTTCGCTTATTATTATATCATAGGTATTTGTAACTAAGTAGTTACACTCGCATCGCATTATTCATAAAAATTATCAAGCCAATCATTTATAGTAACCAGTGTTTTCTAAAACCGCAGTTATAGTTTTCATATATACAGTTAATCTATTCAAACCAGCAGTGTTGCCAGTAGTTCGCTTTAAACATAGAAACGACATACCGCTAAGCAATTCTACTTGTAATTAGATATAATAGTGAATATAGCGTCAGTGAAAAGTGTAGTGAAGTATCCCATATCACGTGTTTTCGTACGGCTAACAATAATTTCTATTTAATCTTAGCCTTAAATATAAGTTAGTGTTTAATCTGTTTTTCATTCCAGCCCCTGGCTGGTGGTCCTTCGTCCTTAATTCTTTAAACGAGTCTGTTTTCCATTCCAATATTCTTCTTAAAGTATAATTGAATGCCTAATTAGATTATATCGCCTGCTAGCGATGTTACTCATGCAACTCCATCTTAATTGTTGGTTGGATTGGTGAATATATATTATTAAATCTGTGATGTATCGATTTATTCACTACTTATATACACACAAATACCTTTTAGATGACGTTACTTATTTATATGATGATATATAAATAAATCAGATGTTACATCTTAAAATAAGGATATCAACTACGAATGAATTACCGATTAACTGAATGACTAAACTCTACCTAATATTATTGTATATTTACGATTATATAAGATTAGCTATTAGGTCAAATAATGTTTATACAAAAGTGCTGAGTATCCAAGACTACTTAAAGTGTTTCGAAAGTATTATGAAACAAGACACACGTGTTATTAATAGATACATGTGCTCTATACTCCAATTGTACTAATTAAAGTGGGTTAACAGTTTACGTTATTTATAATAAATATTTTTTCGGGATTTTTTATGATTAGATATATCAATATCTTAATACCTCACCCCAGTATAGTAGACATAATTTAATTTTTTGACTTTAAAGACAATTTATTTCTACGATGTTTTCGATAAGGTTTTTAAAAAGATTCCAGTTTGCTTTTCCAAAAAAAGCATGGATCAACATAACACAACTCTCACTGGAAGAGTATGCCCGAGAAAGCATATAGTAAAATATATATTGGACCTACATATGGTAGTAGGGCTGGTGTACTACGTAAACAAGCAGGAATCATCCCAGAATCAAAACAGGGGTCTTTGCGTAATGTGTGCCAGTCTAGGAATACCTGCATACAATAGAGTTGTTTCTTAAAGACTTGTGCTATTGACTTTTCAATAGAGAACTTGCTCCAGTTATCCATATTTAGCATGACTGCGAGACTTTAAAAACATGTGGTACCGATTCAGTAGTCTTTACACGTAAGATCAGGATTTTGGAATGGGAATCATGAATATCATGTAAGATATTCAATAAGCCAATTGGATGTAATACGGTCAGTTTATAACAGACGACTTCCGAAAAAAAAAAATGACTTGGCATAAAATCGTTCTTATTTATCTTTGAACACTTGTTTAGTTTTAGCATAACTATGGTTATATTAAGATCAACAACATCGGAGATTTTGTGTTTAATATTCTTAAGCAAAAAAAATTACATTGTGCGCAAAATAAAACTAAAACTACATAGAATTTAAAAAGACATATTGAGTGTATATCAGAAACATATCAAGCTGCAAACAAATAATTAAATAGTATGTTGCGGACTGATAAATGGTAAAGATTAAATTTTTTTCATGTTAAATATTTTGTAAAACAAACGTTCTTACCAGTATAGGAACCTTTTTCAGAAAGTTGATATAATAGAATGTACATGTTTGAGTTCCATTGTAGTCGCCTCTTGAGCTATAATTGAAAATTAACGAAATATCGGCACGCACAAAGTTCAAGTTCCGAAAGTTTTCAGGAACAGTCAGGAGAACGAGAGGAAACGATAAAATCTAATCAATTTTCTAAAGACCAATGGGAAAGTAATGGAAAAGGTATCCTTTATCAGGAAAATTTAATGAAGGCTTTTGTATCTCTTGCTTGGTTTATGATAAAAATTCGATTAGCACTAGGATTACTTTTAAATTTATTTGGCTTCTTTGTCGGAAAGGCTTTTAGCCGACGTTGGTTGTGTACTTTTTAAAATAAAGTGGCATTAAAGGAGGCAATTATGGGGCGGAAACAAAATGGGGTACAAATTTTTCCGTTTTATAATGAAGGAGCTTAACGGTCTCTGCTTTATTTTATGTTGATTAGATTTTACTGGAAGTCGACTTGAATATAAACAATGTAGGTATATAAAGGGATGTTATTTACATTACTATAGCTATACAAAATATTCGGAACTTTTTAATTAATATCTCAATTTAACGACAAATAAAATTAAAACTGGTCTTCTATTATTATAATTTTATTAGTTGGTAAGTTTTGTGTTTAAAATAGTTTGATGGCGATAAATGTCTTGATCCATTCAGCCACGAGAAGGTAATAGTACATTATACTGACTATTACAATGTTGTTTGTAGTATGCAAGCTCTTTGGCTTCGGCATTTTACCTTTGCTTATACTACCAGTAGTTTTTCCGTAGGTTCCGGTTCTTTTAGCTATGTGACCGAAGTAAATTATATATTCCTTGTCATTCCTTGGTATTTTCATACTTTAATCAGGTATTCTCTTGCGGTCCGACTCATTGCTAGTGCATACTTAATTTCTGAGGAGCAATCGGGATAGCCGGTCAGTGATATTTTTTTGCCTCTTATAGTGATTCCTTCATCCCATTCGGCTAGTACTTTTCTCATTATAAAATATATTCAGAATATATGTTGACTAATAATTGTGATAGTATGTAGCCCTGTCTAGTTCCTTACTTTGCTTTAAACGCATCCATGTACTTTAAGTTTGGCTAAGTTTTTATCATACAGATTTCTTGTTAGGTTAACTAGGTTACTCTCATATTTTTCATTATACTCAGACGGGATCCCATTTTACTGAATTGAAAGACTTTGTGTAATCTATAAAATAGAGCACCATTAGTATGTTATGTTCTTTCTCTTCTTCTATTATCTTTTTGGTGATCAGTATCCTCTACCGCGTTCCTTTTGCTGGTACAAATCCGCATTGTTCTTCGGCTATATCTGGAAGTTGAAAGTTTTTTAGCCATTCAAATATTGGTTTAATATAGGTTATAGATATGTTAAAACCATTTTAAATTCTAAACATTAAATCGACCAGTAGGAATAACATTCACTCAGAGCTTCTTCTTCTTGTAGTACCTTCTTCTATCAGAGGTTGGCTATCATCACAGCTATCCGTACCCTATTGGCGGCTGCTCTAAAAAGATCTACTGAGCTGCAACTATACCACTCTCTTAGGTTTCTCAGCGAGGAAATTCTTCGTCTTTCTATGGATCTTTTACCCTTGATTCTACCTTGCATTATAAGCCTTAATATCTCATATTTCGCCCCTCTGGTAATGTGGCCTAAATATTCCAGCTTTCTTGTTTTGATGTGTTTTATGACCTCGCAATCCTTTTGTAGCCTTCTTAACACTTCTGCGTTTGTAACTCGTTGGGTCCATAGTATTTTCAAAATCCTTCTATAGCACCACATCTCAAATGATTCCAACTTCTTTATATTATCCACTTTTAGTGTCCAGCTTTTCATTCCATGCAACAAAGTCGAGAACACGTAGCATGTTAAGGCTCTGATCCTCAGATTTAGAGGAAGGTCTCGATTGACAAACATTGTTTTCATTTTTATAAATGCTTGTCTTGCAAGTTCAATGCGTGTCCTTATTTCTCTACCTTGGTCATTGTTTTCATTTACCCAGGTTTCCAGATATTTGTAGTTATTCACTCTTTCTACTTGTTTTCCCTCGATATCTAGCCTTCCTACTGTATGTTGCTTAGAAATAATCATGAACTTGGTTTTCTTAACGTTCATTTGTATTCCATATTTGATACTGACTTGATGTAATCTATTAACTAAGCGTTGCAATGCTTCTAGAGTGTCTGCAAAAACAGCGGTGTCGTCTGCAAATCTTATGTTGTTTAAGATTTTACCGTTTATTGATATACCCTGTTGTTCCTCTGATATTGCTTCCTTAAATATAGCTTCGCTGTACAGATTGAATAGCAATGGGGACAGCACGCAACCCTGCCTAACACTTCTTTTGATTTCTATTGTTTCTGTTTCGACATTTTCGATTATAACCTTTGCTTTTTGATTCCAGTACAGATTGACAATAACCCGTATATCTCGACTATCCACATTCTTTTCTCTCAACAGTTTTACGAGTTTCTGATGTCGTACTCTATCAAAAGCCTTTTGATAATCTATAAAGCAGACATAGAGATCCTGGTTCATATTTAGTCGTCTTTGCGCAAGAACGTTAAAAGCGAACAGAGCTTCTCTCGTCCCTAGTCTTCCTCTGAATCCAAACTGGGTGTCATCTATATCTTCTTCTATTTTATTGTATAGTCTTTCATGTATTATTTTGAGGAATATCTTTAGTGTGTGGCTTGTTAAGGAAATTGTTCTGTACTGAGAGCATTCTGTCGCATGTACTGTCTTCGGTAGTGTTACAAACGTGGACAGCAACCAATCTTGGGGTATTACTCCTGTTGTATATACTTTGTTAAACAGATCTAAAAGTATATGCAGTGTTTCTTCATCAATGCATTTAATTAGTTCAGTGGGTATCTGATCTGGGCCTACTGATTTTGTTGTCTTTGCATTTCTAATTGCCTGTTCTAATTCGCACATTATTATTTTCGGTCCTGTTTGTTCCTGTGGTTCTTCTTCTATCATCTTTGAATAGTTTCATTATGTATTCTTGCCAAAATCTTAGTTTATCTTTGATGTCTGCAATCAGTTTACCATTATCATCTTTGAGTATCCGATAGCGTGCTCGCTTTTTGGTATTTATTAGTTCTTTTATTTTTTTATGCATATTAAAACTGTCATATTTTCTGTGATACTCTTCTATTTCTATGCATTGATCTGTTAACCACTTTTCCCTGGCCTTTTTTATCTCTATTTTAATTCTACTTTGTAGTTCTTGATCTTTTGGCTCATTTCTTCCTTTGGCTTTTCTCCTCTCTTCCATTAATGCCAGAATTTCTGAAGTCATCCTAAAGTCATCACTTAGAGCTGTAACGCAGTAATGGTTAATATAACGCAGGGGTAGACAGGTGGAGCCAAAATTAAATACATTTGTTCTCCATAGTCGTCCATTCCATATTAAATTTTTCTCTTACTCCCTAAAGATCTCCAAACGCTTTGATTTGTTTTACGATTTTATCTACTTAGATATAAGAAGGGGGTATGAAATCTTGAATGTGTGGCTTGTGTGAGTCCATTTCAAATGAGTAAAAAAAATAAAATAAGACTTACTCACAATTTAATTATACCACCAACGACCGGTTTCTCATACTACAATTTGCTGTGCACCTTTAGGTCTTATATTACCTGGTAAATTAAACGATGGTTTCACCTGATTTCCAAATCACTAATTAATAATTGTTGTACCGACATCATTTAATTTACCAGGTACCGTAAGACCTGAAGATGCATAGCAAATTGTAATATGCGAAACCGGTCGTTGGTGGTAGAATTAAACAGATTGTAAGTCTTATTTTATTTCTTTTTACCTATAAGGGGGTATGACTTTGAAGAAGTGGTAGTTGTTTTTTTTTTATAAAGTTTGTATCAGATATTTATTTACATCATTATGTATAGTGATTGCTCACTTCCTAACCACAAAGTAGTACTGATTCTCTAAGTTTTAGTCTCTAAACATAAATATGTATGTATGTATAAATATTTCTTTACATATTTATACAGTAAAATACTTAAAGAATTTTGATATAAAAATGTTTATTTTGATAGCAGAAACGAGTACCGTTCAATATCTAAATATTGATGTTTTAACTTACTTGCATGTAGATCACTTTTATTTAGCCAACTGGCCTATGTAACCCTTTTCGCATCCTTATCCGTATTCAACTATATATTTTTTAACAACTTTGGGTAATTTTGTATTGATAAAAATGTAACGAGAATGTTTGTATAAGTAATTACGGGATTTTTTAAAACAGTTAACGCAAACTTTGAATCAAACATAACAAAACTTGTGGTCCTACATTTCTTTGTTAACTCCCACTCTACAACTTGATGTAATGTAAATAGTTCTACATAATTATGGAGTCGTGTTATCGTTTAATATAGACATTCGGGATATTTGCTGCATAGAGATACTTGCATGTTTTAATAAACTTGACTTGACAACATCTGTTGATGAAAAACAATTGAGTTATCATCATCAGTATTAAGAATCCAACTTGACTCTAGCATTAAAAACAAATTGTTGTCACGATTTTCAACCAAGTTAGAAACACAAACGTCACATTCTTGCGTACCGCACATGAAATGGCCTATATATTTAATAATAGAACATCAGAAAAACATCTGGGTGTATATGTGTGTACATGTTCAGTTTAGAACTCCGCTAATGGTTTATACTCTTCGACCTTAAAGTAGCAAAATGTATGCTCTACTCACCATTAAGATCTACTTTCATTTTTCAATATTTTAAGTTGCGAAATAATAACTAACTTTTTTTTGCTATAATTTATTTAATACAGTATAGTTTGGCATTATATTGGCATTTAAGAAAGAAACTTTCATCTAAAAAAAGCGATTTTTTACTAAAAAACAACTTAAATATCTAAAACTATTCGCCGATATTTGTACTAAATGTTACATAAATAGAAAGTTACCAAAATTTAGATTAGATTTACTAAATGAGCTATAAAAAATTAACTTAGGCTGCAATGACATTATTAAATGTCATTGCAGCCGATTAACCATTTTAAGAATAATAAAACTTTTTTGAAATAGTGTATACATTGAACAATAATGGGTTATAGACACAGCTTCTAGATAAAGTTGATTACTTACTTTTGCTTAATTAATGTAAAGTTTATTTAAAATATGATATTACTTTGTCATTGTTCCGAATTAATACTGGCTTGGTTATGATTATTTTATTTATCATACTTATGATTATGTATTTACCGCCATAAAAATACCACAGGATTTCTATAATTTTTTTGTGGAAATATCAAGACATAATAATATTGTCTTATCATCTGTAAATGTAGCTGTAGTTATTGGTGTTAAACTGAGAAAATCCTTAATATAAGTGTATAATATACTACATTACAAGAACAACAAGAACAACAAGAGTACTTGCTGATCATTCACTGAAACAAGTGAGTCAATTCAGTTCGTTAGATTATTTCCACACAAAGCGCAAGTCTTAAGAAAGGTAGAGACATGGATTGCAAAGTTGACCTGGATTTTTAAACGGGTCGATAGACGTAAACTATTTGAAAGTAAAAAAGAGCATACCTGCTTAAGAGCATACAAGCAATACACCTTTTATCTAAAGCAATTAAAAGTATGTACAGAAAAAAACGGGTGTGACAGTCCAGTGGGACTGCCGGTAGAAGTTATACTTCTATACACGCGTTCGCCGTTACAAATTTATATGGGAGCTAATCTACACAATCATTACATATGTAATGCTGTAGGTAAGAGAGAGCAGAAAGAGAAAAATAATTAGGTATATAGGTGTATGATGCATCGTTTGCTGTATATAAACATTTGACCTGTAATAGGAGTATAGTAAATGAAGAATAGAATCAACATTTTAATTTATATTTTTTATATTTTCATATATGTATAAAAGGAGTTGGATGTAAAAAAATTTTTTTACACATACTATGCAGTAAAATTAATTGTTTATTGTGGTATTAATATAAAAATACAATACACTGCAACATAATTCAATATAATAATACAATACAAATTAAAATGCAATATTTATAAGTATTTACAAATGACAATATACATAACTTCCTTACGCATATGTTTAATTTACCATGATAATAATATTAATAAATATTAAATATATTTACAAAAGGAATATTTTTATTCTCGAGAGAGAAAGAGAGAGAAAATATATCTTCTGTTTCTCTCTTACCTATATTTTACATATATAATGATTTTGCCAATTCACTCCCGTACAAATTTCTAACGTCGAACGCGCGTATAGAAGTATAAATTCAAAAAATGTTTGTGACAGATAAAAATAAAAAACCAACAACTCGGATTATGTAAATTTTCATTTTATTTTAAAATTTAGCATTTTTGCGTATATTACATTAAATATATTGCATATATTTAATAAGATTAACGTGAGGTTTTTAAATATTTCAAAAATAAAAAAGGAAATTCATATTGGGATTCGAACTCACATATACCAGCGCATGAACCAAACACGTAAAAATTTTGCCAGTTAGACATGGCACTAACGTATTTCAAAATTGAGAGTTCTCGGTCATACAGTGATTTATTGTAATTATTATTTTGAAATCTAATAAAATAATTATGAACATTTACTAAAAAATACAAAATATATCACATAAATAATAATATTAATATATATTATATTATATTATATTATATTATATTATATTATATTATATTATATTATATTATATTATATTATATTATATTATATATATATATAATATCATATATTTAATATATATAATATTACATATCTATACAAAAGGAACATTTTTATTTTTGAGAGAGAAAGACAGAAAATATATCTTATATCTCTTTCTTACTCATATCTGACATATGTAATGATTTCACCGATTCACTCCCGTTTCACTCCCGATTCATCTTTTTTTTTGGGTTTTGTTTTTCTTTTGACTACTCTTAACTAATACTATGTGTGCGTGTGTTGGGGTGTGCATTTCCAGGTGTATATTGCCCTCACACACCCCGGTGTATATTGGTCTTATATACTATCGTTTTAGTCTCACCAGACTGTGACCAAATTGCTTCAGCCATCCAAACTCATCCAGCCAACCATCTGTGACTATTATAGTTTGACTCGTCTGTGGCTATCTCATTTCTTCATTTTATTCTTCTTCCCTATATCCAATTAGTTTCCGCCGTCTGGACACCGTTCTTGTGTTGATGTCTTAATCTGTCATCTCTCTTAGAATCCTGTTCTGGGGTGGTTTCTAAGTCCGTTGTATATATCATAGGCTCTTTCGTCCATTATCCTTAGGATTTTTTTCTGGCCAGAGTCTCCAAATACGTATCTTAGCGGTACATATTTTGGTATAGTTAATGCCTTTCTGATCATCCAGTTTTGGGTTATTTGGATTTTCTTTCTATTGCTATTGCATGTGTGTCCACATGCGGCAGATGCATATGTTAGTGAGGCTAGTATTATGCTGTTAGCTACTCTGATTTTTGTTTTGAATCGAAGTTTGCTCTTTCTACCTATTAGTGAAGAGAGTTGACTGCTTAGAGCTTTTGCTTTGTAGACTGCTTGCTTTACATGTTCAGTGAAAGTAAGCTTTCTGTCTTATATCACTCCGAGGTATTTAGCCTCGTTTGTCCATTCTACAGGGGTGTTAGCAATGGTGATCTCCCTGTCCGGTGTCTACTTCTCCGGTGTCTGTACATGACGGCCTGTGTCTTTTCGGGGTTTAGGGCAATTTTCCACTTCATGCACCAACTTTTGAATCTATTCAGAGCACTTTGCAGGTAACTGGCAGCTAGGTTAAGATCTCTACTACTAGCTTCTGTTATTGGACCTAAAAAAGTAACTAGAGAATTCAGTTAGCAAAAATGAGGTTTCTGAGAAGAGTTAAAATCTTTACAAACTTTAATAAATAGCGAAATAAAGAAGTAAGACAAGAAATTAATTTCTACTTAATTAAAGAGAAAATAAATGAATATAGAACTATATGGAAACAACATGTAAACAAAAAAGACAAACATTCAGTAAATAAACACACACTTAATTATGGACCTTTAATTAATGGAAATTGGTTATTTCGCAACAGCTCAAGAAAGCGTCGGTGAACGATCGAGTCCTGTGCTTCCACAACTTCTACATCCACATGATCTTCAAGAATGATCTTTGCCAAATTTAATGATTCATCATGTGAAGTGATAATCGTTGAGACCTATATGGCAATAGAATTATAACATGGTATTTTACAATTTTTGAGAAATTCCAGTGATCTATCTCCACTAAATATATAATCTAGCCAAATTTTAAATGTACCTGCTAGTCCTGCTAATTTTAAGCGTTTGTTTTCTTGCGAGCCGCATTGTAAAAGCGTGACGTACTATTTTAAATACCAATTATATTTTTTTCTTTTATGGTAGTTTGACTAAAAAAGTTTCTTACTAGATTTCACTTTTTATCGGCAATATTTTTCAAAGTGTATGGCTTGGAGTACACTTTCAAAGGCAGGAAAAAACCAACTATTATATTTAAAAAAAAAACGCTCTGACATTTGTGTTTACAATATATTTGCATTAAACTTGGATTATACTTAATCTATGCATTTTATATGAGATGTCGTGTTCATTGGCGGGTCTCAATATAATAGGAACTCTCGTGCGCTCATTTTCTGCTTAGTTGTAGTTATCTTAAATATTTTTATTATTTTTAAATTATAAATTGCGTATCCTTGATATTCTACTATTCTACTCATTCCCTTTTTAATTGTTTCAACCTTATGTTTAATAGTAGTTTGTTGATTTTTGGTCCAAATAAACTTTAATGATTTGTGATCTATCTAATCTTACACGAATCCTCTGGCTTACAATTATTTCTTCAGGGAATACAAGATCTTCTAAGATAGCATCATAAACTGAAGTCAATGTGCGAGACCTTACTCCTTTTGTTTGTTGGCAGTACGCGTTTTTCTTATTGGTTTAGGTAAAATTTTGCGTTCACCTACAAATACTACGCTTTGTAAATTTGCCGCTGAACTTCTTTTCCAATTCTCGTACTAGCCTAGTTTGAAGTTTTTGGATTTGTTTCAATTTTGGCATTGAGACGTAGATAGTTACGCTCTTCTTATTATTTAATTGAATTTCTCTAGCTTTTGTAATATGCAATTCTCTAAGCTGAGCTTTTAAATCAGAGTGTATTTCCAGCTCAAGCAAAGATTGTGCATTGTGCAACTTGTTTTTCAAAGGCATCGGACTTAGCCCAACCGGAATAATTTTCGTAGCCATCTTGTCTACAAAATTTTATAAACCTGTATATAAAGCAGAATTATTGTTTTATAATCGTTTCTTATAGTTCTTCAGGGTCTTTCTAAACTGTTTGTTGTTTCTAATATGCCTAATAATTTTTTAATTATACATGTATAATGATTTCAATATCCCATTTTTATTAATTGTGTTATAATTTAAATGATAATCCGGGTATCTGTCAGTGTATGATGATATATTTAATAATCCTTTAAATCAAATTAAGTGTAGTCGTTCGATTTCTATTCGTTTTATTGTAGTTGAAAGACCCTTGACGGCAATATTTTGTTTTAAATTGACGAATAAGAATTTTAACATAATTTATTTATATTTTGGATAGTTATTACTATAGACAATATTACCAAAATAAATATTTAGTCAATAATCTGTTAAATGTTTCTATCCCTGAATGTTTCTAGTACATTTCTGCATGGTTATTTTTAACTTTGCTTTTCTTAAATAACGTTCTCTTTTGTAACACGTTTACTTAGCGCGACCTTAGAGAATTTTTAAAATGGCAAATTACCTGGCTGGGTGAAAATTCCTTCATTAACAACAACGAAATGGAAAGCTTTGAGTTTCACGACATCAAAAAGGTTTCCTACGAGTTCTGCGATAGGCGTCTTTAGCTAATTTGCAAGAATGAGACGTTTCTGCTAACTCCATTTGATGTTTTTAAGAGGTGCATACTTATTTTTTCTTTGAACACAATAATATAATACAAAATATAAAAATAAAACAATTCACCTTAACACATCAAATATTTTTTTAATTAAGTATGCCGAATTTTTTATTTGCTGTCATTTAGTCACAGTTAATAATGGAAAACTATATTAAAAATAACATACAAGAGCTGTAAAACGAGATTACAACTGATGCTCTGAATATATGTCGGTTAAAATACACTACGCGGTAAAAGAACAGACGCTGTAAACTCAAGCTTAATTAAACATAACAAATTTAATTCACATTTTATGTAACGCGAATTTTAAGTTTTTCTGTGATAAAAATGTGGTAAATGTGCTAGGCATTGCGGTTCAGGTAGTACATAAAACGCTTAGCAAGACTGCATATAAAGCATGTTTGTAACAATAGACTGCTGAATTCTTCTGAAATAGGTCAAACAATTTTCAGGGCTTCATTAATAATTTCCGGTAAGTTTTTCATAAAAGGCCTTGTTTCAGCATAAACCGGCAATAATTATAAAATAGGAAACAGAGATGGGAACAAGAATCCGTAATACGGGAAATGACTCGGTTTACAAAATTTTATTAGAGCAACTAAAGGATTCTCTCGTTGGGTGTTAAGTGGTCCATTATGTTCGACCATTAAATAAAATTTGATGTTTCTTAGACAGCAGTATTCTCTGAAGTTAAAATTTGATTTTTATATAATTTCACTTAATGTCCACGAAGTAAGGTCACAATAAGCTAATAATTAATATAAGGCACCAAATCGTTATACGGTCATTTTAAAGTGGTTTTTCTACGATGAGGTCTGGTTATTCTACGATTTTTAAAGCCAAGAAAACGATTCATTGTCGATTGATAAATCCATTCAGATGAATGTCATAGTCGTTAGTATACGATATATTTCACAGAAATATTAAGCATTATGTTCACATTATATTTTACGGTGAGTGGACGAACAGGCATTGTAACTTAACACAAAACATATTCCCAGTAATTTAAGACTCTCGCCGATGTCGACCTCAAAAAGTTTGGGGTCCTAAACAGAAAATCAACGATGAAATAAACATTAAAAAATATGATTCAATCAAATTATCGAGCTCGTAAATTAAGCAGCACAAGACGACTAATAGCTATACAATAATACAATAAAAAGCTGTAGTGAAAAAAAAACCGTTTTATTCTTATCAAGTCAGAAATAAACGCAGTTGTAGAGTTGTACCCAAACATCTGCACTACTTGGGTGAAATCGATAATAAGGACCTAATTCTTGATTAAATTATAAGAACATTTAAAGTAACGTCCTGTTGTAACCCTAAACGTTTTGGAACAAAATTCATTGGCTTTAATTTTAACAAAAGCAATTTAATATCAAGTTGCCATTAGAAACAAAGTGTGTTTACTTTGTTTACTGTCATTTAAGATTTATTTATTTTGACGTTTTTGCTTTAATAGGTCGTAGATATTAGAAATAAGAAAAAATATCTACAAGTTGTTTGGGCAAGTATCCAAAGTTGAAATCATTTAAATATTCCAGAAAAAAAATATTTTAACCATACATACCATGTTTGAATCTCCCAAAATGTGTAGACCACGCATGGACGTATAAACACATGAGATCACGTGTATTAACCGCAAGGTCATTGAGTTAGGTAAGAAAAGTAAAACACCAAGTAGGAAAGTCAACGAAGCGTCTAGCTCGTCAATACAGATCTTTTAAGAGTACGATATTTAAATTCAGAAGGTATGGTCTTAAACATCTCAAGAAACGTAAGTGTCCCAAATACTCCCAACCGCAACTTCTTCTTATACCAAGATGCTATCATCCACTGAGGCAGGCACACTTTGCCAATAAAAAAATAATTGTTTTAGACCATGAATCATTTTGAGCAATTTTTTTGTGGCATAGACTTTCGTCATTCAGCCAGTCTCGAAAGGTTATAATATATTCCTTAAGAAGGTATATACACGTAAGTACAGATTATTTCTCCCAGACAAATGCACAGCGATATCCCTAAAACGAAATAGACGAATGATTAATAGAAGAACACGTCAAAGGAAAATACAAGGACACTCGCTTCTCGTCTAGGGGTCCGTCAAGAGATTTATTTTAACAGACAAACAATACTGGACCACGGATAAGGTATTTTTACATATAGGATAAACAAAGGGTAGAAGTCTAACCCTATACACGCTCTTGAAAATTTTCATGAACGAGTACCAGATTTATAAAGCTATGCATGTGTCTGACAAAAATTCTATAATTAAATTATATATTGTTACAGAACCTATGGCTAACAAGGACAGTATATTATATGGAGCGTATGTATTGCATTTAGTTTATTTTATATACAGGGAGTTTGAATGCTGAATAAATTTAGGATATTCAAAGAAGATGTGATCGAGGTCACCTAGCTTACCGCAATGTTTGCAACTATCATCATCGATGACTTTAATTTTATATATATGGCATGGGTAGCATGCATGTCCAAAGCGTATTCGATTTATAGTAGTAATATATTTACGAGGAGCTTTGAAATTCTTCAACCAGGTTGTTTGAGGTATAGTTGGTTGTAAAGAGGTATACCTTTAATGGTTTGTAGAACAGTAATGTTTCCATTGCTCTTTCCATCTAAGTTGCTGATTTTTTTTTTGAAAATCGTAGTAACATCTGATGTATTAAGCATGTATTTCAACGTAGAGCCAGTTGTTACACTCATTTTAGCCAAATGATCTACATATTTATTATGTTTGAGACCAATATGTGCTTTGACCCAAATGAATTTTATGTTGACTGCAGTCGATGATAAATGATACAATCAATCTTTTATTTCAAATATGTAGGGGTTGCTAAATGTTGAGGGCAATTCAATGTTTTTTATGCTCTGCAAAACTAAAAGGCAATCTGACAGAATTAAAATATGTCTATTGCAGGTGTTTTTAACATATTTTAGAGCTTCAAGAGTAATTATGAAATGAAGAGAAGTGATACATCTTATACAAATAACGTAGCAGAATGCCCTAATAATATTAAATACAAAGATAAAGCGAAATTTGCAGATAAAAACAGGTGTTTATGTGGTTATATTTTTAACAATCCTGTTTTCTGCTATTTGTATTATGTGTACAGTCCACCAAAGTAGCTGTGTTTTAATGAACGTAGAGGTCTAGTTCATTAAAGAGTTGGTATAATAATAAGTCACTGATCTAGGTCGTTCATAGCTCCAAATATTTTGCTGAGTATTTTACGCTCAAATATTCTCAAAAGTATTTTATTCTTCTGCATTAGAGTCCATATTTCTGCCCCATATGTAAAGAGCGGCCTCAGCAGTGTCTTATATAAAATAATTTTAGTTCTTTAGATGTTTTTTAAGTAATTGTTTTCAGATTTCTTCGTATGTCCTATTTGTAAGGTTTATTTGTCTTTTAATTTCCTTGCCTGTTTTCTGGGCAGTAGTCACTAGCGAGCCAAGGTATGTGAAGCTGTCAATACAGTCAATGATATGACTTCCAAAAACTGTTTCCCGTTCCTCATTTGCTACAGGATCCTCAGTAACCAACATGTATTTGGTTTGACTTCGTTAGTAACTAGGTAGACCTGTCTCATTGCAGGGGCGGACTAAAGCCTAAAAACCTAGGTACGTGCCTGAGGCCCGTAATTTTTGAGGCCCGAAAATAAGATTTTTAATTTTTATAATTAATTATGCCGAATCGTTGTTTGATGAAGTCGACAAGTGTGGACGAGCGTTCCCGTGCTTATGCATTCACACTCGCATGTGTCGATGTTGATATGTGTAAATGCCATAGAGTCTCGCGCATATCGAGTTTAAAAGTCAATCATAGCTATTTAAATTAGTCTTCTAGATGTTACGTATTGTATGTTATGTGATTTTTGATTGAAAATTGTGCAATTAAGAATTAAGGCCTAGACTTGATTGCAAATAGATTGTTTTGGATTTAAGTTGATACTTTGTGAAATTATTCCTAAATATCTCAGCGGCTATGTTACTGGCTTAACAAGCTAGAGGGCCCGGGTTCAAATCCCGGCACCGACAAAATTTTCAATATCTAATTTATCTGAGCTGCCACCGTGCTTCGGAGGGCACGTAAAGCCGTCGGTCCCGGCTACGAAAGTAGTCGTTAAGTCATGTTAGGGGCGCTTGCGCGACCTGAAAACCCTAACACTAGACCTTAGCCAGAAGGTTACACGAACTTTACTTTACTTTTTATTCCTAAATATAGAAAAATAATAATCAGCCACTTAGGCTACGTCTGAATCTGGAACGCCACAAACACCTTTACCACCCAAAAATGAAGAGAAGTAAAAAAATCCAAAAAGAGGTGGTTTCTATCTTCAAGCTATCAAGAAATCTCTTCTTCTCATGGCGCCGTCTCCTTTCGAAGGTTGGCGATCCAAATGGCAATTTTGAAGTTTTGGAAAATACTGCGTGAAAGATTTCTGCGGATTAGCGGTCGAACCAGCTCCTCAGGTCTTTCAGTCACGAGTTCTGGCGTCTTTCTACTGATCTTTTGCTCTGTACTTGTCCTTCCAGTATAACTTATAGTAGTAATTCGTATCTTTTGCCTCTCAACACATGACCCAAGTATTGCATTTTCCTCTTTTTAATTATTTTTAGTAATTCTTTTTGTTTACACATGCGGCGAAGTCCTCGACATTAGTAACTCTTTGTATCCATGGAATTCTCAACATTCGTCTGTATATATATGTACATCTCAAAGGCATCTATTTTAGAGTCTATTGTCCAACTTTTACAGCCATACAGTAAGACAGAAAAAACGTAACATCTGATCATTGGGATTCTAAGCTGCAGACTAAGATCTGATTTTGTAAAAAATGTTTTCATGCTCATGAATGCTTTCCTTGCTTGTTAGATTCTTGATAGGATTTCTTTTTTTAGATTACACTGACTATTGATATTTGCTCCCAAATATTTTATGGAATTTACCTGTTCTATTATTTGACCCTTGGCATACAATGTACGTTTATTGGTGTCTTTGAAAATACTAAAGTTTTAGTTTTGGAAACGTTTAGATGTATATCGAACATTTCGCTGTGGTGAACTACCGCATTTATTATATTTTGTAGTTCTTATGCGTTGCTTGCTATTAAGACGGTATCATCAGCATATCTGATGTTGTCTATGCTGATTCCGTTAATCTTAATTTCGCCTTGGACCTTGTCTAATGCTTCTCTGAATATAAACTCCGAATACAAATTAAACAGTAGCGGTGATAAGACGCAACTCTGTCTCACTCCTCGTCAGATTTGTATATTTCGGATGTTGTGTGCTCTATTTCAATTGTTGCCGTTTGGTGCCAGTATAGTTCTAAGATAATTCGCAAGTCTTGTTCGTCAACTCCAGTTGTTCTCAGAATTTCGATCATCTTTTAATTGTTAACGCAGTAAAATGCTTTTCGATAGTCATTCAAACATGCATATATACATCTACATTCATGTCTTTGCATTGTTGCGTTAACAGATTTAAAGCAAAACGAGCCTCTCGTGCTCCCAATCCATTTCGAAATCCGAACTGAGTGTCACTCATTTGGAACTCGCATTTCTTTTAAATTCGTGTAAGGATAATTCTGAGAAAAGTTTTAAGGACATAAGACATCAAGCTTAATTTTCGATATTCATCGCATTGTGAGGAATTAGATTTTTTTGGTAATGCTACGAATGTTGATTTTAGCCAGTCTGTTGGTATTTTACCTGTATCATATATCTTATTGAATAGTGCTGTTATTAAGTCTAGGCTTTTACTTTCGTTATCTGCAATTAGTTTTAGTATTTCGACATTGATATTGTCTGGACCGGTGGCTTTTTCATCTTTCTGAGATTTTACTGCGTGGATCACTTCTTCTTTGGTTATTTCTGGGCCTATCAAGAAATATATCGCTGGAAAAGTAGAATAAGTTGCACCGTTCATCAAAAATATTTATAAGCTACCTACGGTTGCTACTGGATAGTTGGTGTAAACAAAGGCAAAAAGAGCGCCAGGATCTTCAAGTTAACATCTATCTCATCGTGTTATGGATCTACAAAGCACAGTTCGGAAGAAAAATGCAAGCTAAAGGAATAACTAAACTAAAAAAAAACTGCCACTGTTGCCAAACGTCCTGCTATCAGCGAAAATGCAAAATCTGTAAAGAAAGTGACGGCTAAAGAAGCAGCATCAAAGACAGAGAAAAACAAAGTTGACAAGAAGTCAGCTCCTAAAACTGCATCATCTTCATCCTCAGTTCCGACTTTTACTGAGGCGAAAGTAAAAACACCAACCAATGCGAAAAAATCAAATAAAGGCAGTCCTACGAAAAAACCAAAGGCAGCTAAGCCAAAGACCGTCAAGGCCCTCTTAAGAAGAAGTAATTGAACTAATTAATATCTTCGAATTATTAAAACAGATGTAAGTTTTTTTAAAAAGTATTGCATTATTTAATAAAAATAATATATACTATAAAATACCATAAATTGTAATTGTGATATTAAGTAAAATAAATTTAATTGAAGATTATTTTCTTCTTTCTTTTTAGTACATAGTCTTTAAAATCAGTTCCTATAAAAATTTAAGTTGGTGTCAAAAAATAAACTAAAAACAGATCGATATAAAGTGGCAAAACAATTGAAAACAACATTGGAAAATTTCTTAACTAAAGATGGAGAGCAATTACAACAATCGTCTTTATTTTCACAAATTTCACCTGTTTAAGCTCCAGAAACATCAGTTGTAACTATTCTGCAAAAATATCAGCAGGAAAACCAAGCAATTCCGATTGTGAAGATAAAATAAAAGAAGAAAATATAAATTTAAAATCATCCCAAAGTAAGGATGAAACTGAGAATTTTGTAACCGACATTACATTATTGCCAGATACTTAGCACACGCCATGCGCCATGTATTATATAAAAAATCTACTTAAATTAATAAATGAAGCTTTCGAATCATCTTCTATTCGATGTAACGAAGAGTCAAAACAAATCACAAGACCATTAACTATTGCCTCCTTCTGAAAAATAAATAGCGGGTAAAAAGTTAAATGAGATTGGTTGGATTATACTGAAATCAACAACTTACTGTACTAAGAGGTCTGTAAATTATTTTCCAAGCAAACAACGCTAATAACAAAACGAATATTTAAAAAACAAAAAAATGTCAGAACATGTAAACTTCACTCACCACATTATTTGCTGTTACTATCATTAAATTTAAAACAATTTTTATGGTAGTGATGTTAGTGACTCTTCATATTGCTCAAATATTGCTCAACATCTCGCTTCCTAAGTCCTATTATGTCAATGTTATCAGCGTATGTTAAAATTTGTATTGATCATTTTTAAACAGTATCGCCGTCTCTAAAATGTGTGTTTCGGACTGCCGTTTCTAAGGCAATATTAAAAAAGGCACGCCAGGGTATCCTCTTGTTATTTCTTTAATTCTTGTTTAAGTTAGACACTGTCATTCTGGTTAATCGGATAAGTTTTTTTGGTATACCAAACTCACACATTGATTGTTTTTGTACTCTGTACTCTCGTATGCAGCCATAAAGTCGACATATCTGATGGGTTTCAATGTTAAATTTTAATGTTTTTTCGAGTGTCAGTCAGATTGAACGAATTTCTATTGAACTGGTATCCTTAGGTAGAGAAGGTTATTGCTAGTATTTTGTAAGAAGTCGTTAACAATGATATACCTCTGCAGTTGTCACACTAGAACTGGACGCCTTTTTTGTAACAAGCATATCACGCCTTAAGACTATTCACAGGACATGGTCTCATTTTATCAGACAAAATGTAAACGTTTATGCAGTGTCTGTAGCAGGGAGTCGCCACCATTCTTGTAGAGCTCACTGCAAATTTGATCAGTTCCTGGTGATTTATTATTCTTAAGCTTATTAATAACTTAAGCTATTTCTTTAATGGTAGATGGTCTTTCGTTTGGGTTGAATTGATTTCAATAATTTTGATCTGCTAAGGTATTATTTGCTTTATTGATATAATCGTCATTTAATTTTACGTCGAATAACTCAACCCATCTGTTTAAGATTGAGGCCGAATCATTTAAAATATTTTCCCCTCCATCCTTACAGTTCCTATTCTTAGCTCAACTCTTTGCACGTTTTGTTTGGATTTCTGAGTAATTTTTGAGTTTCGTTTTGCTTTCTTAGTCCTTCTATACTTTCAAGCTGCTCTCCTAAAATTGCCTTTTTTTCTTCTATGTAATGTTTTTGCGTATCTCCTTTCAATTTTTTATGAATCGCTTAAATGTTTTCTGATTCCCTCCAATTTTTTCTGACTCGCTCCAATTTTGTCGTGTTTTCCTCTAATTGTTCTTGACTCTGTTCTATTTTATCGTGTCTTCTCCTAAGTTGTACTGACTCTTCTAATTTTTATAGTAAATGGGAGTGAGTAAGTTATTCATATCCTTCCTCAATAATTTTTTAATTCGGAAGTAAACCCAATAACGGGAGTACACCCATTCACGGGACTAAACCTACATACAGGAGCAAGTTTGTTGTACTTTTGATGTAGTATATGTAAACTGCAAATCATATCAAGGAATAAAACAAAAATAGACAATAATAATTACTTAAAATCATTGATTTATTGATTCGTGAAAATTCATTTTAATTTCGGAATAATTATTTAAATAATTTTGAATCTTTGGTTCTTTGAATTAATTTTCATTACGACGGTGTATCCAAAACTTTAACACTTAGGCTCGACTTTACTTTGAAAATTATAGGATGAACAAACTTTTAAAAGAATTAAAAATGAAATTTCTTAAAATAATAAACTTCTTGAATGAAAACCAAGTACATACAAAGTAATAAATTATTTTGCTTAATAAATATTACCCTAAAATTACACTATCCAAATTAATAATTACTGATAAAGTAGTAAAATTTTCGAGTAAGGATATTTGAATCATCAATGTGTAAAATGAATTAGCAATAAATGAACCGTATAGTATAAAAACAAAATATGATTGCTTAACTGCGTTTTCAAACACGTGTGACAAACTGTGTTTTCGTGTGACGTGTCATCGTAGCCTTTTATTAAATTAGATATTTTCCTTTTAGTCCTTTATGTTTGAAGTAAGGCTAAGAAGAACTAATATTTCGTCGCTTTAATGTATATATTCAATTTCGTTCAAATGCATTGGTTCTCAAAATTATCTCCCGGTAGTAAAATTTAAACGCTACCACGCATTTCAAGCACTTTTTCTAATCGACATGAGGTTTTATCAAACATTAACATCGCGGTTTATTATTGATGGGCGAGATTAAATAAAAATTTGTTGTTGAAAAACTAAGACATTTAGCTGTATCGTGATGGTGAAAAAATCTTATATTATTCTTGTTATTTTATTAATGTATTTAGTGAAAAAGCTATAAATATTTAATAGTCATGCATTTTGAAATAGTTTCAAACTCCTATAATCATAATGTAAAATCTTGTAACGACTTTGTAGATATTTCCACTTACAGAACTTATGCAGAAGCTCTGTCCCATTTTCATAACTTTATACAGCACGTTATAATTCATATCTTCCCGTTTATGTTGCCACATTTTATTTAACTTCCCAATTTAACTTTATAACTCCACATCCAAATTATCATCTCTTGAATAGGTTTGTATAAAATATCCCATTACGTATGATAATTTACCCGTGGGATAAAATTTTATCATATTAATAATAAGCTACAACTTAGAAAGTCACTTCCCTTAAATCCTGTTTAATGTGCTAGATATTCATTTGTTTACCATATAATTTAATATTAACCTTGTTTTAAATTCAGAATACTAACGGTTGAAGAAAATAAAATTCAGCTCTGTCTATATCAAGATAGATAGCTAAATGTTTTGCTCTTAAATAATAAATTTAGGATGAATGAACACCTTTTCATATTCTTACTGTTTTCTATATGATTGTGTATGTGACTATGTGACATTCTCCTTCAGTCGGTTCCTGGGTATCAGGTTTCTTAATTTTTCTTATTCTTGAGAGTGTTTGACTATATTGTTGGTATTACCATTGATATTCTTCTAGCTGGTAATTATACACTTGAAATTTTTTCTACTTTTTTATCAGTAATTTGATGTACGTGTTAGTTCTGTTAAATTCTCTCCTTGATCAGCTTGTTTGTTTCTTTAGTTTTTCATTTGTGTCTCATATGTTTGTTCTGTAATCTTAAACTCAATGTTTTGTTTGTTATTTTACAATTCTTTTTTCGTTTTTTCTAAAAGACTTTGCGTTAGTTTCGTATGAGCTCTAATTTCAACAATGTAGGCCATTATTGGTATAAACTCTTCTTTTTAGTCGTTAACCTGTTACAGCAATCGTGGAAGAAATGAACTAGACAGGGCTGCATACTATCACCATTATTATACAACAAATATTCTGAATATATAATGAGAAAAGTACTAGACGAATGGGATGAAAGAATCACTACTAGCCTAAACCAGTTAATCTTTTCAGTACTCTTCTACTTTTCTCTATCACCTATCATTCCTTGTGCAGTCTGACAGCGGACCACTTATAGTTGCCAAAATGAGGTCCATATATTCTGAGAATATCTACTCTGTCTCTTTTACCTTCTGATCTTTCCCTGTAACGTAAGCTGCTCAAGAACGTTCTTTCAAGCAACGAGCTCAAAAGGTAGTGTTGTTACTTAATTTCTTAGCTTTCTGTTGACATTTAGTTGTCTTAATATTGACTCCAACTTTTCGTCAAAATTCGAACAATTACTCAGTTCCTAAAAAAAAGAGGAGAGTCAATTCTTCTCCTGCTGCATCTTCTATCTCTGTTCAGCCACCTCCCATGTTTAATTTTAGATTTGGACCATCTCAACCTCTACCTGCTAATCCACCCCGTTCCGCTTCTCACAGTGGAGAAATGGAGAACCAAGATATTGCTCGAGCTATGACTAACTTTGTAATTAGTTTTTTAAAAAATATACACACATTGGACGATTTGAAATCTTTAGATAATGAAATAATAAATCATGAAATTACTTCTGTATTGGAGGGTACAAAAAAGGTTACATAATTTTCTCTGTCTTAAATAGATTTAAAATCATGCAATGGAATTGTAGATCTGCTGTCGTCAACAAAAACAGTTTAATACATTTTTTAAATGAAAATGATATTGATGTTAACTTGTTGAGTGAGACATGATTTAAACCCCATAAACAATATAATTTTAAGGGTTATAAGATTGTTCGTCGCGACCGATATGACGGTTACGCGGGAGTGGCTATGCTTATAAAATCAATTCATCGTTTTGAAGAAATTTGTATTAAACGAAATTGTAATGACGATATTCTTGTGTGTGGAATCACTTTAAAATAAAATAACTCTGACATTAATTTTGCTTTAATTTATAGACCTCCAGATATTCGATCGACTTCCACAGATTGGTGTAAAATATTGGAACAATTCAATTTTCCTTGCATTATAGGTGGTGATATGAATGCGCATAACAGCTTGTGGGGTTCACTTAAAAATAATGGCATTGGGCACCAACTTATTATTTCCATTGATACACTTGATTTAGTTGCTCTTAATAATGGCAAAGCAACGTGTCAGACCCGCAAGGATGTGATACAATTTAGTGTTGATATTACGTTGTGCTCTCCTGATTTAGCAAAAGAAATTACTTGGGACGTCTTAGATGACACATTGGGATCGAATCATTATGTAGTTCAAATGAATCTTTCTTCTGTTAATTTTCGTAATGAATACATTCTTCCAAAGTCCAAATGGAATGTTAATAAAGCTAATTGGACCCAATATTCTTATCTGATTGAACAAAATTTTCTTAATTATTCGGACACCTTGTCTACCTCAGAGAAATATGACTTCCTAACGAAAAGTATTAATAATGTATCTTCTTAATCCATTTCGACATATAAGAAGTTGTTTCTGACAGGAAAGATGCTTTAAAAACATAAAACTAACTCTAGTTTCGCTTATTACGTACGGTGTCAGGAAGTAATCGTTAAAACAAAAAAAAGTTCTAAAACTAAAATATGCCTATTAAAAATGTTTGGAATGAAGCAAGGAAAATACAAAGGAAGGATACTCCAAGTATTAATCTTTTTGATGATGAATTGATTAAAGAATTTTTTGACAAAATAGCACATTTATCAGTTAATACTGCTATAGAAATTCAAAATAATTTTATAACTTCAAGTCACTTTCTTCTTAATCCATTTACACGGGAAGAACTTGATTTTGCGCTAACTAATAGGTCCAACACCGCTCCGAACTACGATGATATTAAATATCCTATGCTTAAAAAACTTCCAAATATAGCGATAAACGTATTACACGATATTTTTAATGATATTCTTAAAAAAGATAAAGATCCCAACTTGGTACAATCATATAGGCCAATCTCTTTGATGTCGTGTGTTTTGAAGACTTTGGAAAGAATTATCAAAGTAAGACTAGAATGGTGGATAACTTATAATAAATTAGCTTGTCAAAATCAATTCTCTTTTAAAAAAGGGGTTGGTTTTCTAGATGCTCTTATTACTCTTGTGGTAGACATAAACAATAATTTTGGCAGAAACAATTACCTTTCTGCGCTTTTTATAGACGTATAAAGTGCGTATGATAATACATGCCTCCCCATTTTAAGAGATAAGATACTGAAATTATTTCATATTCCAAATCAGGTAGTCAACATGATTATTAAATTCTATACTAATAGAAAAATATTTTTAAGAAATTTTGGTAACACAATTGTAGGTCCAAGAAATAACAATAACGGACTTCCACAAGGCTCAGTTTTAAGCCCTTTTCTCTTTAATTTGTACACTGCTGATTTACATCAATTAAGTTTTAATCATATTCCGTTTAAAATTGTACAGTATGCAGATGACCTCTGCATATATACTGAAAATAAGAAATTTAATACCACTATGGCTCCTCTCAAAGACATCTTTGCTGTTGTTCATAAATGGTTAACATTAAATGGTTTTTAGATTTCCTACTCCAAGTCTGAAGTTTGTATTTTCAGTAGACACAACATACCTAAATTAAGTCACATTGTCCTAGGTTCATATAATTTTTCCATTAAAGACTCCGTCAAATATCTTGGCATGATACTTGATAGGAAATTGACATGGAAAATGCATAATACTTACATGTTAGACCGATGTATAAAGGGCTTAAATTTTTAAAAAATGGTTACTAAGACTTGGTGGGTAGCTGGCATTGAAACCGCCTTACTATTCTATCGTGCCTATATCAGGTCCATATTGGATTATGGATGTATCTTGATGTACGGCTCTGCTAGTTCACAGATTATAAACAAAATAGATATCTTGCAGAACTCAGTCCTACTTGTATGTCTTGGTGCCATGAAAACAACTTCAGTCGAACCTCTTCATGTAGAAGCTATTGAGCCTCATTTAAATCACAGAAGGCAGTTCCTTGCAGATCAATTTCTTCTTAAAGTATTCAGAACCAACAGTAATCTATATTCAAATATAGTAGTATTAAATGAGCAAGATCTGACAAATAAATATTGGTCGAAGAAACATTCTTCACTACTGTGTATCGCACTTTAATCTTATCAAGATATCCTTAGTGATTTATATGATCCCAGCTCAACTTTGTTATATCTTTATAATTACAATTCATTGTTTCTAAATATAAATATTGTAAAACCTTTATACAGCGATAATTTTCACATTAACATTAACTTATTATACTCAATACTTGCAAGCTTCGAGGAATCTGTGGCAATATGCTTCGATGCTTCGAAGTCCAAGGATGGTGTAGGATGTGCTTTTTATATTCCCTAGAAAAATATTAATTATATTCCTACAAACTGGATAACATATTTTCTATATTTAGTGCTAAAGCTATTGCAATCTACGAAGCGTTGACATCTTTATCACAGTCTCTACACTTGATTCTGCAACAATTATATCGACTTCCTGTCTGTTTTTAATTCCTTGGTTTTGGCTTTATATCCAAGTTATTTCTCCAATTATATCATATATGCAATTAAAAAAAAAACGGATTTTAGAACTACATGTTAACAAAAACATTAATTTTGTATGGGTTAAAGCACATCGGTCTCGAACGTAACGACTATGTAGATGTGCTGGCAAAAAAAAAGTGTAAAAAATGGTTTGACCAATAAACTACCTGTAAGTTTTTGTGATGGAGTAGTTTATATTAGAATGAAATATCTCAATATTTGGAACGAATGTTGGTCACAACATACTTATACCAACCCTTCTAGATACTGCAGTATATAAAATCAAATACCGAATAAAACGTGGTTCCAGCCATATAATTATTCAAAATATATCACAACTGTAAAACGTCTTAGATTTGGCCACGCCTGTTATCCCAAACATCTACATAAAATTCATGTTCTCGATCGTCATCTTTGTCAAAATTGTGACAAAAAGATGATTTAGATCATATTTTTTTTCGTATGTCAAAAATATAAGGATGAAACAGACAAATGTATTCAACAATTACATGATCTTAATGTACAGCTGTCGGATTGACTAGATATCTGCTCAAGAGTTTGCTGTGGAACTCTGATAACCTCATCATCTTGTTTATATGTAAATATAGATAAAAAGGAGATAATACAAAAAAAAGTGTTTTGAATTATATTATGTGTACCGTTTTTTGAACACACTGATGATGTTGAAAAGATGCTATATTTAGCTTGCATCTTATTTTAATTTTAGTTTTTAAAGCATATTATTTAGCTCTTCGTTATTGATATTTTATGGACTTTACGGTCATAAAATTTTTATGTTTAACGTATTAATCATGTTTTATTTGTCATAGATTATTGTCATAGACACCTAGTCTATGACAATAAAAAAACAAAAAAGTGTTTTAAGGTTATAGTTGCCGTAGCAGCTTAGTTACCCTTATCGGTGTAGTATCCCATTCTACGCCTGGCGCAAAATCAAATATATTGTTTTCAGTTCTGTCTTTAATTTTTAACTGTAGCTCCTTAGTTTTCTTATTTAGACCAAATTTTCCATTTTAAATTACTACGGGAATGCAAATCAGCCGTTCCCATACTTAAGTTACAGTTTCATTTTGTCATTAAATTCTATTGCTAGCGGTTAACTTTTTTTCTTACCATACTTTTCCCTTCGTTGTTTTATTTTATTTAAAATACTAAAGCCAAACAGTCGTTTAAATAGTTTATTTAGAGCGTTAATTTATACGAATCTAGTTTCTTATTTCCTAGCTGTAGTACGCCTTGAATCTGCCCATGTACATTTTTTTAAGATAATGAAGCTTATGTGGGGCATGCGGAGGTAGAAAAATTATAGAAATAAAGTTTTCTTTAGCAAAATTATTCACTTTTAAATTGCGCATGTAGTTACAATATCCATCAAGTACTAGAAGAATACTATAAAAATAGGACACTATTTTGTTGGTTTCACAAAATTTATAAAATGTCTCTTTCAATCTGTAAACAAATTGGTGGAGCACCAATTAGTAACTGGACATTTCGATTGACTACAACACAATACACTTAAGCAAGAATTTTACACAAATTTAATAAAATTGATACGAATTCGATAATCACAACTTACCTTGAATAAATATGAGAAATCTATCGAACGCACTAACATCACTTTAACATACAAAATCGGGAGGTCGCAAATTAACCAACACTACGCATTCTTAATTTTAACTAATTTTTAAAAGATGGAGCTACCTGGCATGTACAATTTGTTATGGGGTCTCATATTAATCACAGGGCTCTCATTAGGACCTTCTCTATTATATAAAAAACTTAATAGTTATTTATGCACCAAAGGTGTTATTAAAATGATTACGCCCGGAGAGCAATATAATCCAGCCAGAGGGCCTTTGGCCCGAGGGATGGACGTTGTTCGCTGGGTGTAATCATCCGGTAACGCCAGTGGTACATACAAGATTTTATTTTTCACTTCACAAAATATAAAAACTAAAATTGGACGTTTTTACGTGTTTGAAGTACTCTATGACAGTTGTTGATATTTTGACGTTTATTGATTACATTATGTAGTTGTTAATTGGATTTATATTTTGTTATTAAAACCATTTTACTTTCAAGATTGTTAAGGTTAAAGAATGCTAGTTTTATTATATTTATTCGTTTCAAAATTGTTTAAAACAACAAAACTTCGTTCTTTAATATTTGCCTTTCTTATACAACACGGCATTATAGCCCATAACGCCCGCTTATTATGCCCTAGGATATAAAAAGTATGTTTATGAAAACCGTATTCAAGCTTAAATAAACAAATAAAATGTAAGTGAAAAATAAATTTTATTAAAACCAAAATTATAAATAAAAAGTCCATGTTTTTTGTTAAAGTCGAACAGTATATATTTATATTTTGAAACTACCTCTATGCTGCTATAGTTCTAGTGTACATAAAATTCATTAAATTACAGTTTAACATAAAACTAATATTTAAATTGTACGTTTTTCCAAACAGTAGAATAACTTATATTTACTTACTGAAGTCCAACTACAGTTTTATTTGGCAACGTTAAAGCGTAGACTCAAAAACTGTAAAACTCAAATAAAACTCTAATGCATGCACAGACCAACCTCTAAACATTTAATTTTCCCATGTTTGCCGTAAAATACAAACTACGAGATTTTACAACCCGAAGCGTAATAAAGCGAACTTAAATTCGCTGTATCAAATTTTACTGCCACGTACATGTCCTACCAGACGGATATTTGCTAACTCTGCGGAAAGTAGCGAGTAAGCGGCAATGTAAACTAACATGCGGACAGGAAGATATTGCAATAAAATAGAATTAAATGTTACGTGGTGTGTCGAAATTTCGAAAAATAATATAGCTATTCAATTAACTTTTGAATTTATATTTTAATGTAATTGATCTAACCTTGTTTTATTAGATATAATCCCGAAATCTACGAAGATATAAATTCATTTTATCTCTGCTCAACTATAACTTGAGCTCAAAAATAATTGACGAGCAGGAAGACCTATTTGAAGAAAACATAGAACTAAATACTTTAAAACTAGAAAGTCAGGCTTAGCATACCTACCTAGAAAGACCGAAGGGATCATTTTGGCCCCAAGTTCCTAAATCAATAAAAACAAAGTTTAGAATTAACTATTTATTTGGGAATAAACAAAAAATAAAAATAAACAGTTTTAAGAAATTATATAAACTATTGACGATAGAATTTGATTTAATTTTTTAGTTTTATTTGGAACACCATACAGTTTGCAGTTTTTAGCATTTGCCACACATTGCCTTTTTACAGCCGTGGCACTCATTGGAAGTATAATTTCCTTTACAAAACATTTTTAACTGACATTTTTTCTTTTTTCGCTAGTAACAGTGCTGGTGGTTGGTAAATCCGGTGGTGCTGGGTATAGTACCAGATTTCGGGAGGCAAGGTATGGAGCCCGTAATTCTTCACACAGCTGAAGAATAAACTTACGACGACTGATTTTACTTCCAGTAACTTCTTTATAAATAATCCATGCATTTATTACTCCTAAGTAAAGAATGTTATAAAACAGGTGCATTGGCCATCGGCTTGAAGCAACTTATGTAGTATAAAGACGCGCCATTTGGTCCACTACATCAACCCCGTATTTTGTTTTATTATAAAAACTTACTGTTTGAGGAAGTTTTTTTCCATCGACAGCAACATCCACTAATTGATGTAATGAGCTCAACAAAAGCATAATTTTGTGACTCGTTCCTTGGTATGCAGTAAGTGTTATCTTTTCGTCGCTCTGGAATATATGGGTAACACATAATTCTCCATTTTTACTCTTTACGGAGGAACTTCCTTTCTGTTGTGATTCAAAGAACCCACAAGACTTGTTGATTTTTTTTTGCAATGCCTTGGCCAATTTTAACGATGTAAAGTAGTTATCTGTCGTAACATTTTTGCCCTTTTTAGGTTGATTTTCCATTAACCGCAAAACAACATGTTTACCAACACTTGTATGTTTCTTGCGTAGATGATCAGTGCCAGTATAAGGGTAACCATTTACAATACATTTTGATTCCACGCATGTCAAAAGCCAAAATTTTATGCCAAACTTATCCGGCTTATTTGATATGTACTGTGTGAACGGGCACCTGGCTTTAGAAGGCAGTAGTTGTTCGTCCATAGTAAGGTTTATTCCCGGTTTGTAACATGCACCACTATTTTCTATAAATCCATTCCAAACCGCAGAGGCTTGAGCAAATTTGTCGGTTTTCAATCGTTCAGATCTCGTTTGCTTTATGTCAAATCTGAGATATTTTATAATATCCTTGAATCTATCTCGTGGCATAGTTTGCCTAAAAAACTGAGGACCCCATACTGTTGACCACAAGCTGTTGGTTGGGAAATTTTTGACGCCGTAGACTCCTCTTGCGTACATAATAGCAAGGGCAGCCTCCAGTTCTTCCAAAGTTATAGTCCATGTGTCATTTTTGAAACATCGATGTGCTTCTGCAATAGTGCATTCTTTTATATGATGTAGCATACTGTCGTTGATTATTAGATGCCAAGCACTTACCACACAATTGTTCCTCACGTTCCTTTTTGCATACGACGTAGGACCTGATTCCTCTCGATAAATGTTGTGCGCTTAGCGCGGCGTCCTGTAATGAGCAAACATTCAATGAATATGAAGATACTAAAAATCATAATCTTACCAGGTACTGATCCAGAATCAATAACTTTCCACGTTGTTCCGTCTTTCGATTGTTCGGTGTCTCTGATTGAAATAGTTTTTCCTTGTTGACTTTTTTTCTCTTGTGACTTGGCTTAGATGCACTTGGATTCACGATAAAATTAGCTGACTCATGCTGTTGAGTTGTAGAAGCAGTGTTTACATAAATTGGTGAGTCTTGTATAATAAAACTTTCTAACTGCTCTGAAGCATCAGAGTCACTTGAATCATTATTTTGTGGTGGTACGTATTGTTCATCGTCTGACTCATTATTTTCTGCAAATTCAGATTCACCTCCCGAAACATCTTCTTGTATTTTTCGTATTTCTTCAAGAAGTTCAAGCTCTGATAGTCCACGACGAGACATCCTTACAGTCGTCTTAAATTTTCATAATTGAACGAATGTTTCAATATTCTAGAAACGAGAGTCAGCAGAACCTAATAAACCGCTCAATAAACAAAATACTTTCAAGAAACAAACAGTATGTAACAAAATACCTTCTAGGAATAAACGTAAATAAACATAATTTTATCTATCCGACAGAAAGTTAAAACAAATCGTCAAATTTCCGAGAAAACGATAATAATTAATACAGGGCCAGTGTGGCCCCTTCAGACTTCTATGGTAGGTTTGTTAGAAAATCCATTTAATAAATTTAGTGAACAATATTTTTTTGCGTTAAATAAGACTTTGTATCAAAATATTAAAAGTTATAAAATATGAAATTATTATTGTGTCAAATAAAAGAACTACAATAACTTCAAATCGCAACAGGGGCCAAATTTGCCCCTCCGACTTTCTAGTGTTAATTACCAATAAATTCTGTATTGCAAATCTTCTAGGCTATATATCTGTACTTGAAAATCATGTAGATACCTGGGGAGAACCCAAAAAAGGATTTCCTGGTCTTCTTGCACAGCAATACCGATACATATACGAACGTGAAAAAAACAAGAAACATTGTCGAAGGTAAATTATGAAGTAACAAAGAAAGTAAAAAGATTTTATTTTAACAACATAGGTTTTCTTTTCTTTTGGATCTCTTAGATCTTATAGAACAACCATGCTAAACCACTTTCATCTTCTAGTAGCAAATTCAAAAATCGAAAGAACAGACTTTAAAGTGGTAGCAAATACTTGTGGGATATCAACAAAAATATCAAATAGCATTTTATGAAGCACACAATCAAATACAAAATAAAATTCTTAATTTATTTCAAAACAGACACAGTAAAGTACCTTAGTCCTATTCAGAAAAATGCACCTAAGTCCCGAGTAGGTAAAATGTATTATTTTGTGGCCTTTACTAGTTAACTCTGTAGTTTACTGGATTTTTAATTTCCTATTGTTACGCCAGCCTACTATGCCACTCATCAAATTTAGTAGGTGGTTCGCAGAATGTGCTTACGGCTGTCATCACGTCTATTCGAATTCCACCGGGTTCTGGAAGGATTTGGAAGAGCGAGGCGAACTTTATATAAAAGCAATAAAAATTTAAAGAGTCAGTCTATAAACATATTTGTACGGTTAAATAAATAAATGTAATAAATTCATCGTGTTTTACTGTTAGTCATAAAATAGATTAAATAAATTGAAATATACAATATGCTGAAGTTTTTATTTAAATGCCTTACGTTATTAAACATTAGTTTTAACACGTAGTTGCGGTTAAAAAACACAAAGTAAAAAATCGGTATATATTTTTTCTATATCTGATTGACCTAAAGAAAGCTTTTGACAGAGTAAGAATCAAAGATGTAACACATCTTCTGTATAATAGAGAACTCTCCCTTAATATTATAAAAACTATCAATAACATCTACCAAAATGACAAAATGGAATTCAGAATAGATGGACAACTTACAAAACCTATAAAAATAGGCAGCGGAATAAGACAAGGGGATTCATTGAGATCCATGCTCTTCAATTTGATTATGAATGAAATTATCAAAACCGTTAACAAAGGAAGAGGATACAGAATGGGAAACAAAGAAATCAAAATACTCTGTTACGCAGACGACGCAATATTGATAGCCCAGATACAAACAGATATTTTGATATCTAAACAGACAGATATCTAAAGATACAAACATTAATAAATCAATTTATTAATGTTTGTATTTTGAGAACGATTTCCGAAGTGGAAATTGACACGTCAATAAACTTACTTTAACCTTCAATTGTAGCTCATTCCTATTAAAATAGTAATTACCAAAACTAGCGGGGTAACAGGAGATTGAAATACATCATTTACAATCTTCCACACAATACACATAAACAGAAAATCTATCTTTGCTTTACTTACGTACTCAACCACAAATACAAAACATTTTTTTACACAAATATAACACAAAATATACAAAACAGTCAGAATTTGATATTCCTAGGGTAAAAAAAAAACACCACCCACAAATTTTTTTTAGACGTTATATGCTGTTTGTCTAAAAGATTGAGATCCAGTATGTAAATTTTCAAAATACAAGTCATTTGTGTCATAAAACTAATGTACACGTTACTTTTTTGTTGGCAGTCTCATTTAGAATTATATTAATAGTAGAAGGAATCGTAACTACATTAAGAATCTTTAAGAAAGATAAGTTTTTTTTGTAACAATAAAACAGTGAAAACTTTGTTTTTTTTTTCTTCAGTAAGTATTTGCTTACTGTTATTGGGCTGTTACACATAGTTTTATTACTTTTGTGACAGTGACTGGCTCACTTATTTAATCCACCTCTATATATCTTAAATTATTCTGTAAAACCTTTGACTGACATTGTACAACAGTATATAGACGAAACACATTCTCGGAGTATTAAAATAACTTACACTGAAAACTTATCTCCCAGAAACTTGTAATGTAGACATACATAGGTATTTATCCAAGCGTACTCTATTACAAGAACCCGGTAATGGAAACTTTCCAACTGAAAACTATAGTGCATGTAACAACAGCTACAAAACAACATCCATGGCAGCGGTGCTTAGAGTATCGTTAACTAGCGTATTTTTAAAAAACGACAAAATTTTGTGTTATCATTCGTGCTCTGAATATAGAAGTTAAGGTAAAAAAGGAAAATAATAAAACTTAGTCGGAAATTGAAACTAAATTAAAAATTGATGAAAATCTTTGTGTCTTTATTTGGCTGGTTTGGCCATAACTGCAATCGAGTGTGGGAAATCTTAATCTGTTGCATCGGTGAAACAGATGTGCATATTTACGGTATTGGGATTTCATTTCAGTTATTTGGTAAAATTTATTAGTCTCCATATACCACGGGAAGTGTTAAGTAGTATATATATATATATATATATATATATATATATATATATATATATATATGTACATATATATATATATATATATATATATATATAGAGAGAGAGAGAGAGAGAGAGAAATGAGAGCGATAAAAGGGCAATAAAGATTCATCTAGTAAAACAATAGTAGAAAGAAAACTTTGTAAACTTTCAGAAGAAAAAACATTTATCTTTTGTAGGTGGTTTAGAAATTTTAGTTTAGTTTAGTTTTAGAAAAATGATATTTATTTCTTTACGTATATTGTTCTGAACGTATAGAAACTTCACGATTTCCGAAGTGGAAATTTAAACGTTAATAAACTTTAATTGTGGCTTATTCCCATTAAAATAGTAATTATTTTTTATGTAAAACAGGAGTCAACGCAACTGCCAATACGAGTGAAATAAGTGATTTAGTGACTACGTAAGTAACTACAGAGAGAAGAATATATGACTATATTGAATTTAAATAGAACCCGATCAAAATCAATCCATAAATTTTATGGATTTAAACATTACCGGACTTGAAAATAAACATCATCATCATCATTTTGGCTTTACAACCCTGTGTGGGTCCTAGCCTCCCCAAGAATTTTTCTCCAGTCGTCCCTATCCATCGCCTTCCTCCGCCAAGCACGTATTTCCATATTTCTCATGTCTTCATCGATGTTATCTAGGAATCTTGTTCTCGATCTTCCTCTTCTTCTTTGACCAATAGGTCTATCAAGGAGCGTTTTTCTAGCTGGGTCGGTTTGCTCCATCCGCATAACATGGCCTACCCACCTTAGACGTCCTATCTTTATGTGTTTTACGATATCTGGTTCCTGGTATATCCTATAGAGTTCGAAGTTGTATCGTCTTCTCCAGACACCATTTTCATTTACCGCTCCATAGATGCGCCTTAGTATTTTTCTTTCGAGAAAAAAATAAACATGAGTTTTCCATATTCCATAAACCTACCGACACGACTATACACACTTCATCATTCCATCCTATACAATATAAATTGGCACCCTAGTATAGCATGTTATATAGATTAATAGAAAATTATATGTCAAAAGACATCTTTGAGATAGAATTAAATATCATTAGACAAATAGCAGTAAATAATGGCTACAATAAACAAAACTTTAAACCAAAAACTGCATAAGAAAGCCCCGAAATTAGTCTTTCCACCAACAGAGAAAAAAACCAGTACTTTCTGCTCGATTAGAAATGCAGGCAAGATATCATCAAAAATAGCCAAATATATAAAAAAAAACGAATAACGCCAGCTTTCAGAACAAACAACAACTTAAGCAAATATGTTAAGAACAAAAAGTACTTACACAGTGGTGTATACAAACTTAGATGTGGCGACTTAAACTTACATGATAAAACTTACATCAGTCAAATGAATAGAACCTTTAACAAACGGATAGGAGAACACAAAAGGGCTTTTAATAATAAAAAAACAGATTCTACTGACGCACTTCACCATCTATATCATAATCATTGTGTTAATAACCAATTTCAAATTCTTTGTATTAAAAATAAAGGTCTTCCATCATTATTAGAATCTGTGGAAATTAACAAATTGAAAAATGCAGATATAATCCTGAACTTAAGACAAACAGTTTAACTTATTTAGCTAAAGACTATAAAATGTTATACGCTTAATAAAAATGGCAAATAAAAAAACTTGATACAGACACTCTGCCGAAACAACTGTAGTGATATTAAATTATAATAAAATTTGTGGAATTGCTGAAAACAAAAGTTTTTAGTGTTTTGCTTGATAAAATGAACTTTCATCAAATAACGGTCGAACCCATCACATAAAAAAAGTAATATTTTTTTTTTGTTGCGAAGTGTAATTTACCTCGACGAAACATGGTTTGACACCTAAAGGATTAGCCGATTTCACCGGTAAGTGTTAGATAAAAGCTCGATAAAATACAGAAAGAAAAATAACTTTTTTACATACTAGGACAGAAAATGAGTTTTTTTTTTCAAGAATATTAAGGACTCCTGCGTCCACTGTTATGAAGATGCAACGGTGGGTTGCAGGTTTCTTTTTGAAAAATGGTCTCAAAATAGTCTTATGAGAACTCTTCTGTTGGCACCCAATATGTAGCTTAATCAATTCTATAATAACTTTTAAACTGTTTGTTCTTTGTATCATATTGTGTAAATGTATTAGTTAATGTTTATGACATTCACCAAATTGTTGGATAGAATAATTTTGACGAAATGCACCTGAAGGTGCTCTAAGAGCGAAAGTACTTGGACAAGATTTAATAAAAACTGTGCTGCCTTTTATTTGATTAAAATTGATTTATTATCTGATGATTGTATCCTAGGTTTTAGATCATCCAAAAAATTTTATAGGGAATATCTTTTTTTCGTTAAACCAAAAATAAAAAAATACCTTATATGGTCTAATTACGTCTGCAGCTTTATATTTCTTATAATTCATATAAATATATTTGCATTGTCAAATTTAATCTATTATAGAGAAGAGCTAAATAATTTTATACAGAATACTAGTGCAAACGATAGTGCTAGCTTAAGCACCATTTAGTCGTTGATAAAGAACCATTTCTGCCAACTTTAGCAAATGAATATCACGGTAAAATTTATGTGGATTCATTAATGTGACTTTAAGTAAAAAGTGGGATTAAGAATGAAATCAATCTCAAAAAAAACTAGGCGACATAAAAACAACAGTTAAAAGATGGAAGAATAAGTTTATAAAAAATAGCAACAGAAACTAACACGTGAATACCATAGTAGTGAAAATTTTAATCCAATGTGTGATAAGTGTTTTAATAGTTTAGGTGGACAACATCAACATATCTTACTCGAATGCGCGACACATTCAAATGAAAGGAAAAAGTATAACTTACCGACAACGCTAAGTGATTAAAACAGAGACGTATATATAAATATAATGTATACATCTATGGTGTAAACGAGAACTTCGTTCGTCAGTTTTCGTCAGTTTTAAGTTTTCCCGAATCAATAAAAATATGTACCCAATTACAAACATCATTGCATGTAAAACTAAATGTGTAAAAGTCAATACTTGTAACAACCAATATCATGAAAACTCTATGTACGTTAAGATCTGAGTAGGTATGTATAAATCTTTGTATGTGAAAATCTATTTACGTCAAAATCAATTTATATTTGTGTCGCCAAAAATGTAAAAACAGAAAAATATATAACAATAAAACACTAAAAACTTTGTTTTCAAAACTTCCACAAAATCTATTATAAAATTGTGTCACTACAGCTGTTTCGGCAGAGTCCCTTTCTCAAGTGATCTATTTTTGGTATATGTTTACACTTTATAATCTTTAACGAAATAGGTTGAGGAGCAAAGAACTGTTTTTGTCTACAGTTGGTCATTCAGAATTAGGTATGTATTTTTTAATTTGTTAATGTCCATAGATTCTAATAAAGATCTTAAGGCCTTTATTTTGGATGTGAAAAATAAATTTGAAATTCGCCAACAAAAGGAAAAGGAGGTTAAAAAGGGATGGGAATTCAATAGAACTATCCATAACCTCTTCATAGATTTCCGGCAAGGGTACGAAAGCATTAAAAGGGATCAGATGTGGAATGCAATGGCAAAACTTTCAGTTCCAATAAAACTTATCCAGTTTGTTAAGTTATGTGTGAATAGCTGTAGATCCAGAGTACGTATAGGTAACAAACTCTCAGAATCTTTTGAAATAAGCAATTGTCTGAAACAAGGAGATGCTTTGTCTTCTCTCCTCTTTAATATCATCCTGGAGAAAGTAGTAAGAGCAGCACACCTCAAAACAGAATTACTGACAGTAAATGGACCAAAATTACTACTAGCATACGCAGATGATATTGACATTGTGGGAAACACTGTCACCAATGTGAAGCAGACTTTTAATAAATTGGAGGTAGAGGCAAAGAAAACTGGTTTAAGGGTAAACGGAGAGGAAACCAAATACATGTGCATCAACAAACAAAAGGGACGAGATAGAATAGGGCAAAATGTGACAATAGACCCATATAACTTTGAAAGAGTGGAGAGTTTTAAATATCTCGGAGCAACAATCACTGCAGATAACGATATCGCGGAAGAGATTAAAGGAAGAATTCAGGCAGCAAACAGATGTATGTACAGCCTCCACAATACTATTAAATCTAAAAGCCTAACACAAACATCAAAGATTAAAATATATAAAACGGTGATTAGACCGGTGCTCATGTGTGGGTGTGAGACGTGGACCCTGACCAAAGAAAATGAAGAAAAACTTAGATGTTTTAAGAGGAAAATCCTCAGAAGAATCTCTGTGCCTTATCACGACATTAATAGCATTCAATACCGAATGAGAACAAATGCTGAGGTCAAGCAGATGTATAGAGCGAGCGATATAGTCTAAGAGATTAAATCCCAACGTCTTAGATGGGCTGGCCATGTCCATAGACTCCCTATTAACCGCCTTGCCAAATTAATATGGGAGAAAGCCCCCACATGAAGAAGACCCTTAGGACGTCCACGAATGCGATGGAGAGACAATATATGGTCAGATCTAAAAACAATGGGGCTTATTATTAATTATGGACGACCGTTCAAGATGGAAGCAAGTTGTGCAGTCAGCCAAAACCCACCCCGGGTTGTAGTGCTACGAGAAGAAGAATAACAAAAGATTGATTATGATCTAGAAGAAGAGGTGCGAATAAAGAATCTGGTTTTCTATTATTGAAAGCCCTTTTATGTTCTGCTATACGTTTGTTAAAAGTTCTACCAGTTTGACCAATGAAAGTTTTTGGACAGGCGCCACATTTAAGTTTGTATACACCACTGTGTAAGTGCTTTTTATTTTGCCTCTTGTTATTTTTATTATCTTTGCCTAAATTGTAGTTTGTTGTCAAAGCTGGTGTTATTTCTTTCTTTTTTATGTGTTTGGCTATTTTTGTTGATATTTTTCCTGTATATGTAATCGAGCAGAAGGTACTATGTTTTTTCTCTGGTGGTGGAAATACTAATTTCAGGGATTTCTTGTGTAGTTTTTGATTTAAAATTTGATTGGTTGTTTGTTCGTTGTACCCATTGTTTACTGCTATTTGCTTAATAATATTTAATTATGTCTCAAAGTTGCATTTTGATATCGGCATTTCTGTTAATCTATGTAACAAGCTATGATAGGCTACAAGTTTATGTTGTGTAGGATTGGATGATGAATTGTGTAGAGTCGTGTTAGTATGGGTAGGTTTATGAAATACGGAGAACTCCGGGTAGGTTTGTTTTTAAGTTTGATAATTTTTAAATCCAAAAAAATTATGGATTGATTTTGTTCCGTTTCCATTGTTAATTCAATAAGACTATGGAGCGAATTAATATACGATAAAAATTGGTCAAGTTGCCTGGTAGCTGCTGTAAAGCATACCAGTACATTGTCTACGTATCTACACCAATACAAAAACTGTTTGAATACGGAATGTTTTGAAATGTTTGTGAAAGTCTAGATGATCCATAAAAATATCTGATAGTAATTGGTTTAGAGGATTACCTGCACTGTTATTCCTGCATTTTATGTATCACCTAGAGACAAAGATTTCAAAACATCCCGTAATCAAACAGTTTTTATATTAGTGGAGATACGTAGACGATGTACTGGTATGTTTTACAGGAACTAACAGGCAACTTGACCAATTTTTATGGTATAATAATTCGCTTCATAGTCATATTGAATTTACAATAGAAACAGTACAAATCGATTCATAAATTTCAGTTCTCCCGTCCTCAAATTATTTAGTTAAAGATTATAAAGTGTAAACATGACCAAAAATAGATTACTTGAGAAAGGCACTCTGCCGAAATAGCTGTAGTGATGAAATTTTATAATAAATTTTGTGGAAGTTTTGAAAAGAAAGTTTTCAGTTATATAATTTGAATTTCCATCAAGTAACGGTCGAATCCATCACTTAAAAAAATATCTTTGTATGACTAAGCGGCGCTAATACCCGCATAGGTTGATGCGTCTTAAATTTAATAAAAAAAAATACTGCTATTTCGACACCACGTTATCAACTTCACATGAATTATGTGGTATATTTTTGTATTAAAGGATTTGTATCTATTCAACATTAAGCCATATTGAATTGTTAGTTTCTTGCAAGAATAATCCAGAATAAGCTTTTCGGCTTATTTGTTATATTCTGCAACGAAGATTATTTCATTCTGTTGCATAATAATTTATGTACCCATATCTTACCATAAATGTTCAAAGTGCGCTTATGAGTGCATAGAATACCATTATTTGCTAGCTGTAATTTTAGCAACAACGCATATGAAGGTGCATAAACTCTAGAATTGGAATGTGTAATACTCTCACAAATTACTGAAAACTTGAATAATCCCAACTGTTTGCAACATCAATTAAAGGAACAATACGGGTTTAAGGTTATCGCATGAGTAATGGTTCTATTCAGATTATTGCAATGGTTATTGTTTTAGAGAAAATTTGTTCTGTTATACAAAATATACAAGTCGAATTTAATTTTAAATATAAAAATGTTTTTTTAGGCATTAGCATTTTTTATGTAGAATAAACCGTACTCTTAGAATGAGAGAATGGCTCCATGTTTGAATAACTCTCAATTAAATGGTTAGGTCCTCCAATGGTCAATAGATTTTCATAATACCAATTAATTCAGCCAATAAAATTTGGATATGGTCAATAAACCGTGAATATCATATATATTCAGCCAATGTGGTCAATAAACCCAAGAGAATTTTGTAGACCAAAAAATGAAGCTTATAATAATTTTTGCGTTCTTTTATAAATTGTAGAAACAGGCAAAAAAATATACCACTATGTCAGAAAATCTGATTGACAGAAACTAAGTATGAGATTGAAATGAATTTAGCAGAGATGATATAACACGTAAGCCTATGATAGAAATAGTTTTTCTGTCAACATGGAACAGAATATCTAGTCTACCGGACAGAAAGAGAGAGGGCGAATATTTATTCTACGGGACAGAAAGAGAAAGAAAAGAAAAACAGAGGGCGCCAACTACTTTTTGAAGAAAAAATAGTAAAAACGAATCTGAAGGCATGAATAAAAAACTATCTAAAACTGCTCTTTTTCAATGAAGCTAATAAGTTTTTTAAAACTATTTATCTTTTGCTACAAATTTCATTCAAAACTATCTTCTTGGAGGTATTTCCCTTGATGTACGATAGTGTGGAATGTAAACGTTAAAATTCTGCGTTTTTTAGTCATATTTAAAATGCCTTATATTTGTTGTCACAACTCAAAATTCAAATTTCATGTTATACGTTTTGAAGACTGAGCTCTTAAAATCAAAATTTCACTAAAACCGGTCAATTAAAGTAATACATTTTATTGATCTCACGAGAATTGTAAAAAAGGCAAAAATCGCGCAATGTTTATATTTTGATTATATTTATAGAAACTGATTTAATTTGCGACAAAATACAAAAAGTTCACAATAAAGATGCCCTCTTCTCATTTAAAGAGCATTTTGATTTTTGTAAATAAGACACTCTAATCAAAAGATATCGGATTTTTATCGTCGACTTGATACACATTTTTATTAACAGAAATTTCGCTCACGCAACTGACATTCAAAAACCGCCGGTTGCTTCAAGCGTTATTTCTTAAAGAACTGTTTATTCTGGCAGAAGTGCTAATTAACATTTATGTTCAAAATCATTTCAGCTACATTTTTTATTTAATACATTTTTTCTACGGCGCGTACAGGTTCTTTGTAAATCAATTTTTTTTAGGTTTTACCCCTATACGAGAAGGGTTTTAGAAAGAAGCACGAGGGTAAAACTGGTAAACTTTTTTGCAATTTTTTTGGGGTCTCAAAGTGATATTATCTGCAAAATTCAGCTTGGTCGTATGACTTTTAGGGGTCAAATCTCTGACGACTGGACTAAAATGTCTTTGGGCATAGAATTATACACGTTCATTAACCAGGTACATGGAGAGTTAGAGCCCCCTTTTCTAACATTCACTGGATAATTCTTCTCTAACGCGTCCTCGTCTGACACGTAACTAGTAACTAATAGAATAAGAATTTAATTTTATTAATTTTAATGTTTTGTGATAGTCAAAATTGAATTAATTAACCTTATGCTGTAAGTTTCTGAGCTTATTTGATACACTGTTTTTTCATTTTAATTTTATTGTATTTACTAATAAAACAATTAAATTCATATTTTTTTAGCATATCCTGATAAAGGAAACAAATTTTGTGAAGGCAAGATGTATAGGATCGATTTTAAACAGGTCGATTTTTATTGTAAAGGGGTCATATTTTTTTTCTACTACTCAAATAATTCAAAAAATTCTACTATGTACCTATATCTGTATGAATAAAAATGAATCCTGTGGCTAACAGACTATGTCTTAGGCCATCTCTTAGACACTCACACAAAATATCAGTTTATTTAAAGTGTTTCAACTTTTAAAAGCTAAACGTAACGCCTAGTGTCAATTTCCAGGCATGTCAAAAACTACATTAAAACAAAATTTACAACATTAACAGCAAACATTATTAAATGCAGTGTAAATAAAACGAACTAAACTTTAAATTAATAAATTCATAATTCCAAACAGTAATTCATCAGCTATAACTATTGCTATATGCTTAAATGTTCAAAATGATATCTACCAACGTCCATAAAATTATAAAGTCGCTGTTCGAAATTATTTCTCTCATAAAGACCAATTGATACTTAACTCTGACAAGAAAAGAGCGAAAGCAAACAATTTTCTTACTTCTCGGAGTCTCTACAACCTTGGGCTGTCGTCTTAGCTTTAACCTCGTCTTTTTATAAATAAAAAGACGAAACCTGATTTTTTAGTAATTATGTTTATAAGGTATTACGTTTGTTCGATTTAGTATTTTTTGTATTGGATTTTCCTTTTTAAAAAATTATAATTAGGCTATACTGACAGTCAAATGAGGTAATAGAAATTAAAAGAAACTCACCGACAAGGAAGAGTACTTTAACAAGTTAACAACTGTCCTAGCCACAATTAATAAGAAGAAAGAAATTTGGATCTTAGGTGATCATAATGCAAGAACTGGAAAGAGCTCCAACAGTGAAATAATAGGGAAATATGGAGAAGACATTCTGAACGACAATGGTCAAAGATTAATAGATTTTTGCGAGGCACATTCTTTAAAAATATTAAATGGTTTCTTCCCCCATAAGAATATACACAAATTTACATGGACGCAGCCTACCAGGAATTTAAAATCAATAATTGACTATTTCATTCAGCGTAAAGATTCTAAACTAAAAAACGAAGGACGTGAAGGTGTTTAGAGGGCCAGAATGTGGAAGTGACCACCATATGATTATTGCAAAAGTAATGGTGACATTTAAGAGAGAACAGTCAAGTCACAAAAATGATGAAGTAACAGACATAGGAACAACCATAGAAAACATAAAATATAACCTGGAAAGCTTTAAACAAGCTTCGACAAAGTTCTTATATAAAATTAGAATAGCTCAGAAATTAAAAAATATAGAAACAAAGGACTTAGACCCTGAAAGTATGTATGAGGTAATTAAAAAATATATTCATGAAGCGGCAAATAAAGTACTGGGAAAAGTTGAAAATCGGAAAACAGGAAAACCTGAATGGTTGTCAACGGAAATAGAAGAGAAAGTTCTCAAGAAAAAACAAGCATATCACATATGGCTTCAATCAAAAGATCCTCAAGACAGAGAAATATACGCTAAATGGAATAGAGAAGTTAAAAAAGACGTGGATAAGGCGAAAAATATAAACTGGGAGGCTAAGTGTGATGAACTGGACAGATTTATGGGTGGAACAAAAGTGGCACAAGCTTGGAAAACATTAAAGCAGTTTAGGAAAAATGAGAAAAATGAAGACAACATTTCTCTCATAAAGTTAAATCAATGGGAAGAATATTATACGAAACTGCTGAAAGAGGATAGAGTAGAGTACAGATGGGAAAAGATAAGGGAATTAATAGACAACAGAGACGAAAAACAGGAAATCCCTATAATAACATTATCTGAATTGACGGAAACCTTAAAAGAGGTTAAAAACACAAAAGCCGCAGGGCCTGGAGACATTCCCATGGAGCTGGTTAAATATGGGAAGACTGCACTCTTAGAATTAATAGTAGACCGTTTCAATAAATGTATGTGTGGAGACCAGGAAATTCCTAAAGATTGGAATAAATCTTATATAAGCTCCATATATAAGAGAGGGAATAATAGAGACTGTTCCAATTATAGAGGTATTAGTGTGACGAGCTCTGTGGGCCGGTTGTACGGCAGAATATTAAAGAAGAGGGTTAAAAGACAGATACAAGATATTGAAGAACAAAGCGGCTTTCTTACCGGGAGATCGTGCCTTCATAATATATTTATCCTACGACAAATAATTGAAAAGCGTGACGAAAGAAGTAGTGTGGCATATCAGCAGATGGCAGAGTTAAGATAGATGTCCAAAACCGAATAACCCAAGGGAAAAAATGCATCCGAATACTGAATTCATTACTGTGGTCTAATAAAATAAAAATGCATACCAAACTTCGCGTACACAGAGCACTTGTAGAACCAATTACCACATATGATGCCGAATGTTGGACGATGACAAAGAATCAACGAGATAAAGTAGACGTTGTTGAAATGGATTATCTTATCAGGAATAAGAAAATACGAAACCGTACAGGATTTAGAGATACTTTTTCAGATAGAATACAAGGAAGGCAATTACAATGGTATGGTCACGTGATGAGATGGAGGAGGAGCGGTGGTCAAAGAAAGCCTTAATGTATGTTCCGCCAGAAAGAAGAAAAAGGGGAAGACCACCAAATTCCTGGAGAAGGGAAATTACAAAAACAATGCAATCTAGAGGCTTAGAAGAGGGAGATTGGAGAGACAGGAAAAGATGGAGGCTGAAATGCGGGAAGCGGCAATCGCCGTAGGACCCTCGTGATATGATGATGATGATAAACTCACCAGTCTTCCGGGTTGAACTGCGTAGATTATCATTATGCCGAACTTTCGACATCCTCTCTGATGTCTTCTTCAGGGCTTCCGAGGTCTTAGTCTCTCGAGCCTAAAGACACTACCACACTCATCACCAATTAATTCACTTTCACTACTGAGTAGATTTTCGTAGTAGTATTAATCTTAGTTCTAGATTTTATATATATATATATATATATATATATATATATATTAAATATATATATATATATATATATATGTATTTATATATATAGTTTCCACCAATATAATGAACATGCTATAAACATTTTAGAGTGAAGAATTTACTCTAAAATCGTTATTTTCAAACAGTCTAGTCCACAAACACAATTGTTCATTTGTACTCAACTACAATGTATCAAAAATTCATAATTCTATATTTCAAAGCGTATATGGCTGGTTATATTGTAGTTATTGTTATTGATCAATAAATGCTAAATAATTTCAACAACGAAATCATTAGCGTAATACGGGTAAACTCCCATTGTTTATAATTCAAACCAGAACAGTAGGATACTTTAACAAATATATGAGCACTTATATTATGAAAACAATGAATGGAATAAATCTATTGCTATAATTGAATGTCAGTTGCGGGTAATTTTTAAAAATAATGAAAATATTAACATACAACAAACAGCAAAAATGAAACATGATAAGTGGAACTTATAAGTGAAGAGTTATGTTTTAATTTTGTGTTTCTTTAGTCAATTTGTGGCAATGACAACATTTGTCAAAATTATACCATTGAAATTTTAATAAACTATTTAGAACAAATCATTTATAAAAGTTAACAGATAACTGGCCAAAGTAAGGGACTAATAGAGATTCGAAGATCACACCATTTGACTAAGTGATAAAAGATATAGTAAGCAGTTAATGCGGTGCTTATCATGAGAATATAATAGAGCATAGGAATATAACTTTTAGATTAAAGAGAAATGCTGGTCTTAAGAAATAAGATAAATGACAAGAGGTCTCAGTAGAGACCAGTGAAAGAAGTAATAAGTCGGTTTAAATCCTAAAATTAATATAGTCAGGTGTTGCATGTAAAATATATAACAGTTAACTGTCCGCTACTATTTTGTTTATAATATGGCTAGAAAATTAACAATATTAGTAGGAGTAGTAGTGTATTATATTAAAATATTATAGATTTATTTGCAGATTCTTTGATACAATATAAACAGATAATTCGCAATTTTAAGAATGTTTTAAGCAAGATTTAGGAAACAGATTAAGTTTTGGCATCATTTTTTGGCTATAGTTTTAAAAATGCCAAAAACAAAGTCGTTAGATGAATATTTTTTTGGCACACTAGCTTTGTGCACAAAGTGTGCAAAGCAAATGTAGAATTATATTGGATAACTGAGAAGCAAATACCTGAGGCTGGAGCTTAGGCTTAATATATCCGTTGCATAAAAAGGAAAATCAATTAAAATGCTATAATTACGGCAAAATAATACTCCTAAATACCGCATACAAGATATGTGTCAAAACACTGAAAACTTTTTGTTTTCAAAACTTCCACAAAATTGATTAAAATTATTATTGCTACAGTTGTTTCGGTAGCGTGCCTTTCTCAAGTGATCTATTTTTGTTATGTGTTTACACTTTATAGTCTTTAACCGAATACGATGTGGACGGGAGAACTTTTTGTTGGTCATTCAGAATTATGTCTGGATTTCTTAGTTTGTTAATTTCCATAGATTCTAATAAAGATAGCTTAAGGCCTCTCTTTTGAAAGAAAATAATTTGAAATTTGTCTGTAAAATAATGATTCTGGTCTAGAAGGTGAAGTGCGTACGTAGAATCTGTTCTTCTATTATTGAAAGAAAACCCTTTTATGTTTTGCTAACGTTTGTTAAAAATTCTCCGGTTTGACCAATGTAAGTTTTTGGGCAGTCACCACATTTAAGTGTGTTTAAAACACTGTCTAACAGCTATTTCTTTTGGCTCTTGTTGTTTTTGATATATTTCTCCAAGTTGCTATTTGTTCTAAAAGCTGGTATTATTCTCTTCTTTTTTTTATCTATGAAATATGCTATGGTAGGCTGCCAATTTATGTTGTGTAAGATGGGATGATGAATTGATGATTTTTCTTGTCTACTGCTATACATAGATCTCCCTCATAATTTTCCATCTGTTTTGATCTTGTGCCTCTTGTATCTAATTTATATGGCAACGTTTTAGATCGTCAGTCCAATGAGTTGGTGGACTACCTCTGCTTCGGTAGGCATTATCTCTTGGTCTCCATTTCAGTTTCCGTTTTCTCCATCTCTTATGTGTCATTCGAGCCACATAACATGCCCAGTTCCACTTCAGTGTTGTAATTCTTTCTACAGCATCAGCCACTCCTGATCTTCGTCGTAACTAGTGGTTTGGGATCTTGCCTTGTATTGAAACGTTCAACATAGCACGATCCTTTGACCTTTGAGCTACACCGATCTTTTTCACTGTTCTCCTTGTCATAGTCAACGTTTCCGCTTCGTAAGTCAACACTGGCAAAATACACTGATTAAAGGTTTTTCTTTTAAGACATATTGAGATGTCGGACGATTTTAAAATATCGTTAAACTTGCCGAAGACTGCTCAAGTCCGTCTTACAGGACGAAGAAGTTCAACTGTATCGTTATCTTTTCTTATGCGAATTTGTTATCATCTGGGTTTTAAATATATTTTTTATAATAACACATAAAAGGAAATAAAAAGGCAGATAATAATTTAAAATATTTGTTATCACGGCCTATTAAAGTACTTGCTAACAAACGACTATTTTAAAAAACTCATGTAACACTTATAATTCCGGTTCTCACATTTACATCAGAGGCATAGACCCTAACCAAAACCCTGAATGGATCCTCCTTCCTCTCAATTTTTAAAAGAAAGGTTTTATGCAAAATATTTAAAGCGGCCTGTGAAAATGGAATGTAAGGGCTTAGATATAACTTTAAACGTAACGTATATTCATATTAAGCAACACCACACTGCAATACGTTATGCAACACCACACTGCTAGAAGAAACGATAGGAAAATTATTCGAATATCCCTTCAGGATATTCAAGGATATTCAAGGATATTCTCTTGAATATCCCTCCCAGGATATTCAAGAGAAAAACGCCCACCGTTCCATCCATCAGAATGGTGCTCTGCCCGACTGCTCAGCCCTGTGTTCGTTCCCTGTTCATTCATTCCCCATACCAATCCCAGAAAGGTACAGAAAATAAAAAAACTTACGAAGTCATAGTAAAGGTATATATATTTATTAAATAATAATAAACAGAATTCATATTATTATGAATGTGAAACAAAAATAAATTTTTAAACTTTCTGCCGGTTGCCGGTAAAAAATAATTTAAGTATAAAAAGTACTCAGCTTTAGTTTATTCTGAAGGAGTCGTTCAGTTATCCAGGAAGGGTTCCTTCTTTATGGAAGTTATCCGCTATCGGTGGTTGTTGGTTGGGCTAAGGGGGGTTTTGGTCTAGATTACAGCAATAATTTTTGTCCCCATGGTGGTAAATGGGTTTCAAATTATATTCTTATGCATCAGTGGATTTAAGGTAGTAGAGTTGGATGTTGTTTGCTTCTCAAGGTAGTGTGGTTGGCTATTGCTTGCTCTCCACGGTAGTGGCTGGAAAATTCATACAAAGATTAGTTTTCTCCCAAAAGAAAAACCCGATCAGAAATAAAGCTGAGTATTCAGAGAAAAACGATCTCAGCAAAATCTCTGATCAGAGCGTGGCATTAATAAAAATAAATTTATCGGAAAAGATTTTATCAATAAGATATTAAAGAAAATAAGGTAATATAGGTACATATAAAAAAAATTAAAGTGAAAATGTTTTCAGCAAAGAAAATAAGTAAAAAACAGAGGCCTAAATCTAGTAAAAGATACTTACCCGTGTATACGGCTAAGACACTAACCAATTTGTGTGACTAAACTTTCATTGTGGAATCATTGTAGTAATATGATTGAAAAGAGAGCGAATAAAAATTTGCATAGGGTGGAATGGCTACTAAAAATATTTATAATTTAGTGAGATGGTTTTGGAATAATATAGTACGGGGGACAAGTACCAAGTGGAGCTTGGTGTCATGTTCAATTGGTTGATTGAAACGTTACAAAACTACAAAATATTTACAAGCATAAATTTGGTGGAAAAGATATTACCACCATAATCTAGCGAACCAGTTTGCATTGGAAAGGACATATAGCCTTGTCCACAGAGTCGAATATGATAAGAAGAATTGTAACAGCGCAGTCGGTGGGAATAAGAAGAAAATACAGACCAAAGCTAAGGTGAATATGCTGAAAGATCGGTGCTGCTAACTGGAAAACCAAAGCAGGAGACAGACTAGAATGGAGCAGAAAGCTTGAGTGTCGAGATCCTTTAAGTTCTGTAGTACAGTGACGATGATGATGATGATGGAATTATTGAAATATTGCTTAACTTTTACCAAAACTTAACCATAAAGACATACTTAAAATTAACAACACTAAACGTAGTACTGAAATATTTAAATCAAGTGTCTTTTTCTTACCCTAAGCAGGACACTACTGGTCTCTCTAATTTGGTTGACAAAGACAACAGCCACCGGTTTCAATTTTAGCATCTTGTTTATCCATAATTAGCTTTTATTATAACTGAGTTATGCCTTTTAACGTGGTTCGAAGTCAAATAACATACAAACAACTGTAGGTTTTTAAAGTACTAAATTGACAGATGTCGAGACTGTGAAGTTGTTTCAATATTTTGTGTTAAAGACTTTATTGCACCACTCATAACCTAAAAAAATAATATACCAATAAAAAGGTAAAAGAAATAATAAGTTAGACTTACTCACAATCAATTTAATTTAACTAATCGGACGACCGGTTTCGCTTTCTATAATATGCAAAGCATCTTCAGGTCACGATACAAAGTTAAAATGATGCCGGTACACTATTAATTGATGGTTGAAAGAACATGGTTCAAACTATCTTGGATTGTTGATTGGAGAACTCAGGTCAACTATTGTAATTATTTAACAGTGAACGGGGAAGTTCTTGAGGAGACAGATTGTATGATCTTCAATGGATGTACAGATTTGTGGGTGTGCAATTGTATAATCTTGTAGTTATCAAAATTTCTTTGATAAAGTTTTTGCAATATCTGGCAAATTATTGTAAAGTCCAAAAATTTTTATGTTAAAATTAAATTAAGACACTTTTACACACACAGAAACACACAGAAAACACTTAAAAAACGGGGGACGAAACAGACATTTAATTTAAAAGGAGAGGATTTCTAAAAGAACTACATTTCTTAATAGGAGACAATGAGTTTTTTAAATAAAAAATAAAATACCAATAAAACTTTAAAAACTTTTGTTTTCAACACTTTCACAAAATTATTTTAAATTATTATTACTACTCTAATGTAGCTGTAGTAATAGTAATTTAAAATAAATTTTGTGAATGTGTTGAAAACAAAAGGTTTCAATGTTTTATTGTTAGATAAAATGAATTTTCATCAAGAATTAGTCTAATCCATCACTTAGAAAAATAATAACTAACAACTAACTATAAATAACTGTACCCGTTACCTAATCAAATCTGTTTAATTAGGGTTCTCCCTAAAAGCCGTAAAACGTAATAAAAAAATAAAAACCTGTTGTAAAAATTACCACAAAAGCTTTTTCATGTTCTGTAATATCGTTTCAATTTCAGTTATTGTTTTTTTTGTTCTCGTGTATTAAAATATATTTGAAATGTGCAAAATATACCACGTTCGTGTGTTAGGTCCATTTTAGTGCCGATATTTCCATTTAGAATTGCACTTTGTGGATAAAAAATATAATTAAAAAGAGTATTTTTGATAAATATGAAAACCATATTCAGGACAAAAAAGGTCATCATCGTATTTGAAATGCTGATAGAGGATACTTTAATATTACCTATAGACCCCAAATAAAAGTATTCGGATTGTGTTTATTTTATTGGCCCCATTACCGTATATACTACGAAGGAAAATAATTCGTATATTCGAAGGTATTCTTCTTCTTAACATGCCATACACCAAAGTGCGTAGGCGACTATCTCATTACTAGAATTCTGTTCTTGGCGGCGTGACACAGCTCGCCTGTGTTTTGTATTTTTGTCCATTTTTAATATTCCTTAACCAGGATAATTGTTTGCGGCTGGCTCCTCTCCTACCTTCAATCTTTCCTTGTAAGAATAACTGTGGTATTTCATATTTTGCTCCTCTCAATATGTGCCCAAGGTAACCAATCTTGCGTTTTTTAATTAATTCAAAGAGTTCTCTTTCCACGCCGGCTCTCTTAAGGACGTCATCGTTTCGAACTCTATTCACCCAAGGTATGCGCATCATTCTTCTCAATGACCACATTTCAAATGCTTCAAGTTTGTTGATAGATGTTTTTTTCAAAGTCCACGTTTCCATGCCATAAAGCAAGATGGACCATATGTAGCACTTGACCATTCTGTAGCGTATTTCGAAATTTAGGTTTTGATTACATAGGAGCGGTCTGAATTTCATAAAAGCTTGTCTTGCCATTTGTATTTGGGTTTTATCTCTTCTTGTGGATCCGATTGGTCATTGATTGTGGTGCCAAGGTATTTAAAAGTTTTCACGCGTTTTATGTCGAAGGTATATTCGAAGGTATAAGCAACGTGACCTTCGTTAAGTATTATGCCAGAGAAGCTTTTTATTATTAAGTTTTGACAGCTTTTTTGCCACATAGTCCTAAAAAAACTGATGGTAAAAAGAGAAAAATAAAAAAAAGCGGCTCTAATTATGCTATTATTGGAGAATATCAGACGGGCTTCAGACGGGGAAGATCGACAATGGATCAAATATTTACAGTCAAGCAGGTCTTGAGCAAATCGTGGGAACACGACATTGATGTTCACAACGTGTTTGTAGACTTCAAACAGGCATACGATTCAGTCAAAAGGGACAGACTATACTATATATTGGCAGAATTAGCAATACCACATAAGCTGATTAGACTCATTAAAGCCACAATGGATGAAACTCAGGCATGTGTACGAATACAAAACAACCGGACAGACTTTTTCAAAATCTCGCAGGGACTAAAGCAGGGAGATGGGCTGGCACCAACATTGTTTAACCTGGCACTGGAGTATGCGGTTAGGCAAATGCAAACTGGACGAGAAAACCTACTGACCAATAAAACGGTTCAACTGGCTGCCTACGCCGATGATATTAATATTATGAGTAGAACATCAACAGGAGCACAGGAAGCATACGCAGAGTTAAAAACACAAACGAAAAGGCTAGGTCTGGAAATTAACACAGAAAAAACAAAAATAATGGTACAGACGAGAAGAAATATAATCCCACAAAACATTATGCATGAAGATGACATTGAAACGGTTGGAAAGTTTACATACCTGGGAGTAGAAATATATGCCGATGGAGCAGAGGATGGAGAAATACGAAAAAGGATAACGCAGGCAAACAAAGCTTATTTTGCCCTCTCCCATATATTTCGGTCTAAAAGTGTCCACCGAAATACAAAGATGAGAATCTATAAAACTTTAATTCGGCCAATAGCATGCTATGGCAGCGAAGCATGGGTCCTGAAAGAAACATCCAAAAACAAACTCGACACATTCGAAAGAAAAGTACTGAGGAGAATACTAGGACCTGTGAGGGAAAACGGAATCTTCAGAATTCGATATAACAACGAGCTCTATCAACTGTATAAGGAAACACCCCTGTCAGACTTCATTAGAATACAAAGATTGCAATGGGCCGGACATGTGATACGAATGGGAGAGGATAGGCTACCAAAACGAGCACTGAACGCCAGAATGCAGGGAAAGAGACCAGTTGGAAAGCCAAGAAAGCGCTGGGAAGACACAGTAAGCTGCGACGCACAAGCACTTTTAGGAGTCCGTGTATGGAGAAGAGCAGCCACAGACAGACAAGGGTGGAGGCAAAAAATAAAGGAGGCCAAGGCTCATTTTGGGCTGTAGTGCCGTAGAAGAAGAAGAAGAAGGATAATTGTTTGCGGCTGGCTCCTCTCCTACCTTCGATCTTCCCTTGTAAGAATAACTGTGGTATTTCATATTTTGCTCCTCTCAATATGTGCCCAAGGTAACCAATCTTGCGTTTTTTAATTAATTCAAAGAGTTCTCTTTCCACGCCGGCTCTCTTAAGGACGTCATCGTTTCAAACTCTATTCACCCAAGGTATGCGCATCATTCTTCTCAATGACCACATTTCAAATGCTTCAAGTTTGTTGATAAATGTTTTTTTCAAAGTCCACGTTTCCATGCCATAAAGCAAGATGGACCATATGTAGCACTTGACCATTCTGTAGCGTATTTCGAAATTTAGGTTTTGATTACATAGGAGCGGTCTGAATTTCATAAAAGCTTGTCTTGCCATTTGTATTCGGGTTTTATCTCTTCTTGTGGATCCGATTGGTCATTGATTGTGGTGCCAAGGTATTTAAAAGTTTTCACGCGTTTTATGTCGAAGGTATATTCGAAGGTATAAGCAACGTGACCTTCGTTAAGTATTATGCCAGAGAAGCTTTTTATTATTAAGTTTTGACAGCTTTTTTGCCACATAGTCCTAAAAAAACTGATGGTAAAAAGAGAAAAATAAAAAAAAGCGGCTCTAATTATGCTATCGAATTTGATCGTAGATCTTGTGCGGAACTAGGAAACAGCTATTTAGGTCGCTAAGAGTCGTCTCCTTCGAAGCTTCAATCCAATTAACGCCTTTTTGATGTTGTTTTCTCGAAGGACCAAAATATAAAAAAAGAAGTTATTAAAAAGGAAAATGCCCCTATCAGTAAGTCAGCAACATATCGAGGATACGTTTTTTATATTTTCTAAATAACATACATACAAAATCAAAGTTTGATGTTTATTGAGAGTAAACTAAATTTAAGACCAAATACTAATCACGCCGAGATGGTATTATAAGGTTATTTCCTGTTTTTTTTTTTTCTCGTGATTTACCATAGAATCACTGACAGGAAAATTTTACTATCATCATGGCAAGAAGTTGTCTTTTTAAAGATGAATCACATACTATGATTTTTCTGACCGATATTCTTAAGTTAATGAAGATTTCAGGTAATCGAATAAACTATCTTACTCATTGTAAGATAGTTTAAGTTATCCCAGATACGTAACTCAGCTTTATTGGCAATATAATTTTAAAGGCGTCTACTTTAAAATGTATAATATATATCCAAATTGTCAATATGAATAAGTAAGAAAAAATTAAATTATTAGTAGAATTTCACCGAGTAACAAAAAACAAAATTTATTTGTTTCATTTGTTAATGTTTGTATTTTGAAAACGGTCCCAAGGTGGAAATTGAAACATCAATAAACTTATTTTAAACTTCAATTGTGGCTTATTCCTATTAAAATAGTAATTGCTTTATAATATTTCTATATTTGTCACAGCAATATATATTTACGACTTCAGATACCGCCGTCGAAATATGAAATTTCGAAGTTATAAAGATTAATTGAAAGCATCTTGGACATTTTTCCTCAAATTCAACTTTTCTTACAAAGTATAAAATTAAACCAAAAATTCTTTTAGTGAAATGAAACGAAGGCATCTATTATTCAAAACAACAAAAGAGGGATTTTTTCGAACATAATCGCTTCAGTTTTAGGCATTATGATAAAAATTCTGTTCGCTTGCTATATTAGAAAATTGTGAATTATGAATGGTATTTCAGGAGTGAAAAATTACGCTAAAATTATTTTTTTTTATTAAAAATTTCAGGTATTTTTAATGTCGGTGACAAGTGCTATATATTAAATAAAAACCACCAGAAATTGTAAATAATAAATCGATTTATATATATGTATTTTTTTAATGTTTTATGTATACATAAATAATACGGAATATATTTCTCATATAATACCATAAAAGTCATGGTTTAACGCATACGCATTCAAAAATACCTTATATCTGTTTGAACTAGATAGGTTTGTTGTATTCGTATTCTAATGTTATCTGTTTTACTTGCCTTATTAAAATACAGCTTTGTTACAAAATATTCCCGATTTTGCTCTTCTTCTGTTTGTGTTATAATGTCATTTAATTTATTTGTTATCTCTTTGATTGTTAATTTGGGTGTTGTGTTTAATGGATTGATTTCTCCGCACTTTTGCGGATCTGATTTGACCCCCTTTTTATAGAAAGGTATTATTATGCTTTATCTCCATTCTTGTTATGTTATGTCTTATTTTAATATTTTAAGATTACTTTCAATAGTTGTTTGGTTAGTTCTGATCATGCTATCTTTAGGAGTTCGTTCGATATTCTGTCCTCTCCTGGTAATTGTTTATGTTTTAATTTTCACAATGATTTCTTTACCTCCACTTCTCGATGTTTATTTCTTTGTCTGTCATCACTTCTGGTGTGGTTGGTTCATTATTGTGGACTTTAATTATTTACTGAATTTTATTTATGAAATAATTGTTATTTTTATTCTGTGCCCATTATTTGTAATGATAGTTAAACGACATTGTTTAACATGTGTTTCTTTCAGGTAAAGCATTATAGTGTTTTAAAAAGTATCTGTGGTATTTAGTTTCTGCTTAGATTATTATAGTGTCCAGTAGTTTTTTTGTGAAAACTTGAAAATCTTACTTCTCGAAAAAATTATAAGTACATTGTGCGTGTATTAAAAGTATACAGATGCCTTTGTGTTTAACGATGTATTGGTTTTGTTAAATATTGTTTATTTAAATAAAAATGGAAGAATCTAGTATACTGACTACTACTAAAGAACCCCGTATCTCCACTATAGCGAGTTTTAAGAGAAAAACGCGATTAAAGATTTTTGTTAATGCCTTTTGTTTTGGTACAATAATAACATAAAATCATTTAGGGTAAAGTGTGTAGCATCGTAGTTAACTTTAAAAAAAAATGCAAAATTACCATATGGTCATTAGTTATGCAACATAAGGGCTAACAAAGCAAAGAATTATGTCAAGTTTACTTAGCTAAAACTACGTATTATCCAAATTTGTCTTAAGCTTGGTTTTAACTATGTAATTATTATAAAATTTATATAACTACCTCGAAAGGCAAAACATTTAAATATTTTAATAATACTTTTTATGAACATTTGTTGAATAAAACATAAGTATTTCGAAAAACGTTTATTTAAAAATACAAAATGAAAATTATTATTGATCAAAAGTTGGCAATTCTTCCCAAAATTGATGGCGGTCCCCGGTATAATTTGACCTAAGTTTTTTAATATTTGTTCTTTTCTCTTATTAGCAATCCCAGAAGGTTTCGTCACAGGTATGGGGTCCTTTATCCCAGATTTTAACACTCTGGCCTGCAAAAAGTCTATATCTATCAACTCCTCGCTATTGTAAATCTTAACGTATAAATCTTGCTCTCTCTTCACAATTACTTTAAAAATTTACCATAGGTAAATACGTGACTTTGTTTTCTTTAATTTTGACTGTGATGATAAGTCCTTCAAGATAAGAAAATCAGAAATCCCCATTTCTTTCACCACCACACGATTTAAATTACACATTTTAACGGCCTCGACGAAATCATGATAATCATAAACTTTCTTTTTTTCCTTTAACGATAGTACCACTTGGTGGTGGAAACTATTAGCGGCGTTGCTCTATTCCTTAGAAAAAATCTCGCATAAAGTTTTATCCTACGTTAAAAACCCGTATCTGCTGAGCATATACCAGGTTTTTACTACGAAGCGTTAAATGCCAGGTTTAGACTATGCATAATAGTCATTTTTGGCGTTTAGGGGGAAACTATTTTCTTTCATAAAATATTTAGAAATATAAAATACGGGTTTTTCTCTATGTGAATACGTTATATAAATCATAATTATTCATTTGGTGCAAATATCCCAATTTTTCAAATTTTGTAGATACGGGGTTTTTTCTTAGTAGGGCAGTATAAGCAGCGAAAGTGTAAATGTGATAGTTCTCGAAAACAGTTAGGACTTAAAGCTAAAAATAGTGTCTAATGTGTACTAGTATTTGAGATAAACAAAAATAAGTCGTGAATGTATGACGGAAGTATCGTCATCCATTGTTTACAGGATTGTCCGTCAAAAACAACGCTGGGGTGAAGTTCAGATCCTACAGGCACATCTACGAGGTCAAAAACCAATTGAATTTAATGAACATAACAATTCAGAAAAAAGACGTATAGTTCATTATTTTTATTTTAATAAGGAAATAGCCTAAATCTTTTTTGCAATTAAAACTAATAAAGTAATTCCCCAAATTTGTCGTGAAACTGTACGTAAGCAGTTACGTAAATTGGACTTTACTTATGCTATATACAACAGGAACTCAGCGTTGATAGAGAAACCTCAAATCATTACATGGCGTCGCAACTATCTGCGTAAAATGTTCCGTGAACAAAATAAAAAAATCTATTATTTATACAAAACGTGGGTCGATTTTGAACATACTGTTAAAAATGTATGGACTGACGCTACTATAACAAGTAATCGGCAAGCTTTTGTTGAAGGTCTATCTTAAGGATTCAGAGGATCGACAGGTAAAGGACAGCGACTCATAGTTACCCATATTGGATGTGACAGCGGCTTTCTGAAAGACAGTAGTTTAATTTTGTTATCAAAAAAACGGTGATTACCATGAGTATATGAATACAAATAATTTCGAATAGTGGTTTTAATACGTTCTACAACGTGTTGAAGATAACTGCGTCATCGTTTTGAAAAGTGCATCATACCATAGTCGCCGGACTGAACAAATTCCCACTTCAAACAGCCAAGAGGCTGAACTGCAAAAATGGCTCCAGAAAAGAAATATTTTGTACTTGAGAATGCAGTTAGGGTAGCGTTGATGTGTTTAGTTAAGCAACATCGTATCTATGTTCCTCTAATCATATCGATTACGTAGTGGATAAATTGATCCGTGCTCATGGTGTTACTGTTTTAAGATTTCCACCATATCACTGTGAATTTAACCCGATTGAGCTAATCTGGACACAAACAACGGGTGATAAGGCACGTCATAATGTAACTTTTATAATTAAATATGGAAAGCGTCTGCTAAATACTGCTATTGATAAGGTTACACCACTAGCATGGCAAAATGCTATTTCTCAGGTAAGGAAGGTCAAAAAACGAATGTGGAAGTGAAACGTTCATGTTGATACTATAATTGAACTCGTATGATAGTAAGAGTAATAATTATCTCTTTTAAATAGACATATAAAATGTGAAAATTATTAAATGTAAGTACTAATATAAGCCAAAAAATATTGTAATTTATTATTAGTTGTGAAGATTCTAATTGCAAGCGAATATTCTACAATTAGCAAATAGAGTCCACAATAACATGATCTTTTATTTTTACTGAAAGTTTTTCTTGGTGATTTTCAGGTGCTTTTGTGTATATCTTTCCGAGGAAAGTTAAAATTTTATACAATCCTTTAAAAAAAACTGTAAAATAAATAAGACTTTTTTAAAATCATAGCATCAAAAATATTTAAAATTCTTTATCCCTATGACCAATTTTTTTTATTTTGTTGGACTGTATTATTATTCCTGCGTCATATTATATAATTTTAGCTTTTACAGCATAAACTCTATTCCAATTCTTTATTTGGCGGAATTTTTCAGTTTTTTATTGATGCTTATAAAATTAAAGTATTTGCTTCGTTGCATAGTTGCAACAATGTGTTGATTCATCTGTTGTTTCTTTATTTTGCTGTGTAAAGAGATTTTACAAATTGTCAGGACATTGATTAATTCCGCTACTAAATAGACTAACTCAGTTTGACACTCAAGAGAATTAAATTTTTCTCAGAAATAACCTTCGAATGTTTATAATTGCGTTTCGTTCTGTTTACTGCCGTTAACACAATACATGTATAACTTTTTACCGAAGTATTTCTTCTTCTCCTTCCAAATAAATACGTTTTTGACATGTTTTTCGAAGACATTGTGTACATATAGATCCAAACAAACACCCAACCCACCCATACAAAGAAATACGTCGTAAAACAAAAACAACAGACGCTATCCAAAAAATCGCGTCGCTAAAATGGCATTGGGCAGGACACGTCCCCAGATTATTAAACAACCGATGGACAAAACTAATTGTCGAGTGGATACCAAGACAAAGTACTGTGGAGCAGAGGACACCCACCAACTAGACGGACTGACGACCTGAAGAGTAGCAATAACTGGATTCAAGCCGCACAAGACAGAGACAGATGGGAGCTGAGGGAGACCTATGTCCAGCAGTGGACGCATACAGGTTGATGATGATGACTAGTTTGAGTATCTTACATCTTTAGGTATATAGTTGACTTACGCTCATCCGCTAAGTCGAAACATTATTAATGTGAATGAAAAGTTATTTTATAAAATAGATCTAAGATCGGTTGTTCGAACGCTAATCAAAACTTGATTGTAATCAAGTATTTAATTAAAATCAAATACGTCACATTTTGAGGTTACGTTGACTGATTTATTTTATTTAATTTTATTGTTTTGCGTTTTAATTTAAAATAAACCATAATTAAACTCTTTCTGATGTTAATTTCATGTTTATATTTACAAATAAATAACGACAATTTTTAATAATTTTGACAGCTGCTGTGACGTATTTGCTTGTAATTAAATATTTGTTTACAATCAAGTTTTAAGTAGTGTTCGAATAACCGGCCCCTAATGTATTACTTTTATCATTATAAGCAGATATATAATATTATATTGTTAAAATGTTAAGTGACTGCAAGGAAACTCATTTTCTTACGCGCCGTATCTGATCGAATTTGAAATTTTCTAGAATTCATAAAGAATACGTGATTTCGGCTACATTTGACCAATTACGGTGCGTGATTTGAGATTTATAGTTTCATTTAATATTTGCCAGACTTAAAGCAAGTTGTTCGAACGCTAATAAAAACTCAAATAATTAAAATTAAACACGTCACATTTTGAGGTTATGTTGACTAATTTATTTTATTCAATTTTATTATTTTGCGTTTTAATTTAAAATAAACCATAATTAAACTCTTTCTAATGTTAATTTCATGTTTTTATTTACAAATTAATAATAATAATACGCAATTTTTAATAATTGTGACAGCTGTTGTGACGTCTTCTTCTTCGTCTAGCCATTCACGTCCACATCTGAACATAAGCCTCTTCAAGTCTTCCTTTCCATTGTTTTTTATTGTACGCTACTTGTAGCCAATTTTTCCCGGCAGTTCTTTTCAGATCATCTGTCCATCTCATAGGAGGTCTTCCTCTGGGTCTTTTGTGTTGGTATGGTCTCCAGGTTAAAATTGATCTGTGCCTGTGCTGTGACGTATTTGCTTGCAATTAAATATTTGATTAGAATCAAGTTTTGACTAGCGTTGGAACAACCGGCCCTTAAGTTTGTTTAAAATATGCGTATATAAATATTGTAGAGAAAGTTCTACTATACAGGGGACGAGCTTACACTTTCTATATATCGGAAACTACTTACACGATATTTATGACAATTGTTTTGTGTTTTATGGAGATAACAAGTTATGACAAACTTTTTAAAAATTATAATGTCCTAAAAATTATTGGGTAACATTATTTGAGGAATTAACATCGACATTCAATTTCTGAATATAGGGCATTCACAAATGATACGACATTTCTTACGACGAAGTCAACAATTTTAAATGAAATACCCTGCATTTTATAATTTTCGTAAAAAGAAAAATTCGTTAACTTTCAAATAGTATTATAGTTTTTTGTAGTTTAATGTTAAAGACAAGGTATTTATTGTTTAATTCTAGAAGGCCATGTATGAATGTTCTGTCATTATTTGTAATCATTGGCTCTTTTACAAAGTGATAGAAATTGCTCTTTTAGAATTAAACAATAAAGATTATGTAAATTTACTTTAAATATATTTTATATATAAAGTCATTTTTCACCTAAAAAATAATTTAAGATACCATGATGAAAGTGGACAGCTACAACCTGGTTGTCTCTGATCGTACATAAGACACAAAACTCCCATCACTCCTGAAAACTACGTATTCTTTTTAACACTTGATTGACTTCGCTCCAGTAATTCGAATTGTGCTTAATATATATTAAGCTTTTTTTTACAAGCCTTTTTTTATAAACTTTGATTTGTTACACCATACTATATTTTTCTAAAATTCATTCCCTTCTGGACATTGAAATGGGTGAGCTATTAACTTTAAGTTTTTCTTTATCTGCCAATTAATTAAAACAAGTTGAATAATAAAAAATATGAATTTTGACCCATAGTACCTTCTACAAACTGTATGTATATCCTTATGCAGAATCTAAAAATGCAATAATATAAAGGAGGTTCCATATACCAAACCCAAGTTGCTGTTTATTTCAGGTATAGCCGGAAGTTGCATGCTGTCAAAATATTTTCTTTCTTCTTCTTCTTCTTAGCCTTCTGTCGTCCATGTTTGGACATAGGCCTCTCCCAACTCCTTCCATTGGTCTCTATCCTGAGCAACATATTTCCAATTTGTTCCGGCTATTCTTTTAATATCATCAACTCATTTTATCTGTGGTCTTCCTCTTGGTCGTTTACTTTCGTAAGGTCTCCAATGTTGTATTGTAGTATTCCAACGTTGGTCTTTTTATCTAGCAGTGTGGCCCGCTAAACTCCATTTAAGTTTGGCAATTTTTGTTGCTATATCCTCGACTTTTGTTTTGGATCTTACCCAGTCGTTCCTCTTTTTATCTGATAGTCGTATACCTAACATTGCTCTTTCCATTGTTCTTTCTGTTGTGGCTAGTTTATTCATGTTTGCCTTGGTTAGGGTCCAGATTTGACATCCATATGTCATGATAGGAAGGATGCATTGGTTGAACACTTTGCTCCTCAAGTATTGGGGTATTTTGCGGTGCTTAAGTATCCAACTAAGTTTTTGAAATCCTGCCCATGCTAGTCTTGCTCTTCTAGTAATTTCCTCACTTTGGTTCTCTTTGTCAAGTCTCAGGATTTGGCCTAGGTAGATATATTCCGTGGCCTGCGTAGCGCAAGCGGTAGGATGCTTGACTCACAAGCTGGTGGTCCGGGGTTCGAATCCCACCGCCGGCAAGAACATCTAGACATTTTAAAAATGTCTATAGGCCCCAGGTCGACTCAGCCTGAATAAAAATGAGTACCTTGGGTAAAACCAGGGGTAATAATAGACGGTTGAAGCGTAGCACTGGCCATGTTACCTTCCTTGTATACCGTAGGCCCTAGATATAGCAGACTACCCTGCTATACTCCCAAAGCCGCGACAGCGGTATAAAACGGGAGACTATTATATAGATATATTCCTGGATTTGTTCTGTCTCACTGCCATTTATAGTTATACGTCTGGGGTCATCTGTGTTTGTCATTATTTTTGTTTTTTTCATATTCATTTTTAGACCGACGTATTGGGAGCTGGCTGCTAGTTTCTCCATCATTTGCAGTTCTTCGAATGTGCTCGCTGTAATCACTACGTCGTCAGCGAATCTGAGGTGGTTTAACTTGCTACTATTAACGTTAATGCCATAGGTTGACCAATTTTTAGTTTTGAAAATGTCTTCTAGGGCTAGGTTAAAAAGCTTTGGCGATATTACTCCTCTCCTTGTCTCACTCCTCTCTTAATGGGGATGGGATTTGTATTTTCGTCTAGTTGTACGATCATAGTTGCATTTTCATATATATTATGTATTAGTTGCCTATATCTCAAATCTATTCTACAATTATTAATAGCTTGTTCTATGGCCCACATCTCGATACCATCAAACGCCTTTTCATAGTCGAGGAAGGCAAGAAATACGGGTAGTTGGTATTCATTTGCTTTCTCTATCAATGTTCTCATTGTCAGTAGATGGTCTGATGTACTATATCCTTTGCGGAAGTCAGCCTGTTCAACACGTACCTGTTGGTAATTGTCCATTTTGTAGGTTTACCAGTTGTTAATAATTCTGATAAATAGTTTGTATACTTGACTGAGCAACGATATAAGTCTAAAATTCTTTAGAATTTGTCCCCTTTTTTGTGTTAGAGTATGACTAGACTCTCGTTCCAGTCTTTAGGGATCTTGCTATTATGGAGACATCTATTAAATAGTTCTGTTAGTACAGGGATTGTTAATGTCTTGCTTGTTTTCAAGAGCTCGGCAATTATACCGTCGTGTCCTGGAGCTTTATTATTTTTTAGCTCTTTTAAAGCTCTTTCTATTTCGAATCCCTTTATATTTGGTAGTACTTCTGATCCCACGTTTCTTATTTTTCTTCTAACGTTTTTCTTTGTTGTTTCATTAGGCTGGCCTTGCGAGCTGTACAAGGATATGTAGAAGTCTTCGACAATATTTGTTATTTTATGTTTGTCCTTGTCTACCTTATTGTTAGCGTCTTTAATTTTAATGATTTTTTGAACTCTCAGTGCGGGTTTTAGACATTTTAAGCCTCTGCTGTTTTCAATGACTCGCTCTATTAAGTTCTCGTTCCATTTTTGTATGTCGCGGTTTAGTTCTTTTTAATTTTTCTTTGTATCTAAAGTTGTGAAGTTTCTAAAGTTCTCTGTATTCTTTAGTATGGCGTTAGTTTTTCACTAGTAGTTGTCTTCTTTCCGTCATTAGCTGTTTAGTTTCATTGCTTATTTTGTCTTCTTCAGCCCTTGTTTTCTTTGCGACCTGTAGTCCTGCTGCGAGAAGGTTTTTATTTAGGTTTTTATTAATCGCGTCAATTTGAACTTGATTATATGAAGCATTATATTCAAACTTATCCGCTAATACCTCTCGGAATTTCTCTTCATTTGTTCTTAGTTTAAAAGCATCTATCCTCGTTGTTTTTTTTTAATCCTTTTTCTCTCTTTCTTCATGTTAATATTAAATATTAAATATTAAATATTAAATATTAACATGAAGAAAGAGAGAAAAAGGATTAAAAAAAAACAACGAGGATAGATGCCTTTAAACTAAGAACAAATGAAGAGAAATTCCGAGAGGTATTAGCGGATAAGTTTGAATATAATGCTTCATATAATCAAGTTCAAATTGATATATGAAAATAAGTTTTATTTTTGCTTTAACTATACGATGGTCACTTCCCGTTGTTACGTTGTTTATTGTTGTGACGTCTTCAAATATTCCTTTGTTGTTTGAGAAAAAATAGTCTATTTCATTTTTGGTAGTTCCGTTAGGTGTGACCCATGTCCACTTTCTGTTAGGTTTCTTTTTGTAGAAGGTATTCATAACATACATGTTTTCTTATTCCAGGAATATAATGAGTTTTTCTCCTCTTGTGTTTCTTGTGCAGAATCCAAAATTTCCAATCTTGCTTTTAGAGTCTTTAATCTTACTTCCAATTTTGGCGTTAAAGTCTCATATTATTATTATTTTGGATTCTTTTTTGTTGTTTATAGCTTTTTTAATGTCTTCGTAAAAATAATTTATTTCCTCATCGGTTGCTTTTTTAGTTGGAGCATAAACTTGCACTATCTTTATTTTAGTTTTTGGACTTAGTTTTAAGACCATGTATGTAACCCTGTCTGATATGCTGTCAATTATTTGAATTTGAGATTTTCTCTTCTTGTTGATTAAGAAACCTACTCCACCGTATGTGTAGTCTTCCCTGCCTTTATAATAGAGTCTGTTGCCTGAATGTAAGTTCACATATCCTTCACCTCTTCTTTTAACTTCTGACTGTCCCATTATGTCCCAATTCAAGTTCCCCAATTCCTCTTCTAGTTCGTAGAGTTTTTCATCTTGTCCCCCATGGAGCGGATGTTGTATGTTGCTATATGGAGTTGTTTGTTCTTCTTCTGTTTCAATTTCAACTTGTCCCCCCCCCCCAGAATCCTCGAAGCAGACCATTGTTACGGTGTGGGACTGTGGAATAGAATTCCTACCCAGCTTGGTCATAACCCACCACGCTGGCCAGACGGGTTGGTGGGGTATAAGAATGTATCGTGTCCACCATTGTAACCGAGGTTAGTGGCCTACTCAGTTCAGCCAACACCCCTCGAGAAAGATGGGTCGGTACCACTCATTCTTAACGGAATTACGTTTCCTTAATTCCTGGTGTTACAGTTATACCGCTGATACTCGTTCGTCAGAGCCTCGTTTGTGATAACATGGTTCACCAACTTGAAAGTGAGGTTGACATTTGAGTAGGAGAGGCTGTTTGAGACGCATCACTAACCCCCAAGATACCATTTTCTTTATATTCATCAAATTTGTCATAAATCAATTTTCATAAATATGGTGTACATAGTTTCTGATATATAGATAGTGTGAACTCGTCGTGACATACCCTGTACGTAGGAAACCTAAACCTATAAGTTCATTAGTAACAGAATTAAAAATAGTTTGTACTTATTCTTTTATATGAAAACAATTAGTTTCAGAACCATAGATTTATTTGCTATCTAAAAAAAGGGACAAAAAATAGACCAATAAAGTGTCTGGACCAATAAACCTCAGAAACTGAGTTCTGGTTTTTTGAGCTTCTAATCTATTATATTCGCAATTAGTAAAATGCGGGCTTTGCACACCCAATGCCATCCGGTATCCAATATATGTTTAATATTTTACAGAACAAAACCAGTCTTTTCGTAATATTAAAACAATATTACACAAATTTTCCCTTCTGTGTTGACTTGACCCTCTTTTTGTAGTAGGAATTGCGTTAGTTTTTCTTTTTGGTTTGCCACGTGTTGCTTTTATTTGACTTGCAAATAAATACAAAGCAAATTCTCTCAAAGGAACGTTTTTCCTCTTTTAAATTTACTTTTATACACCTCAGGTGGCATAATAAATAAAGCCAGATAAAATTTATCGGGACTGTCTAATGAAAGCAGCCAGCTTTGTGTGTTGATATATACAGCTTTCAGCTGCAAAAACTGATACTCGACAGCGAAAGGCTTTCTCTCTTTCTTTTTAATAAATGTACACAGCCTGCTCGTTCTCATTCGCGATGGGCTCTTTTTAATGCCTCTTTATTTTAACAGTTTTTATAACAAAAACTAAACAATTGACTTTTTCAGACCCACATACATGCTGCTAATGTTTTATAAAAAGGCAAAAGAGAAACCAATAAAATGATAAAATAATGAGGTTATAGGAATATGGGGTGGATTTTTGTTTAGTACTGGTTGATGTGATATTGGTAATGTGAAAATGATGGTATTATTTTTAAAGTGCCAGTTTATTTAAGGATCGTCATCATTATTTTGCTTTATCCCTATGCAAGTTTAACTTTTACATTTTTTAAGAAATTTCTAACTTTAATCATACCCACGTTTGTCCATTACATAATATATTATATATGTTGCCTATGCCAAAAATAATTTTCTATATAAATGGTGATCGAATGTAGTTCACTGATGGAACTGTAGAGTATCAGATAAAGTGTCAAATAGAATCCTATATTTGCCCTAATAATGAAGATAAAATACTTTAATTTACTTTTAAAAATAAAATCATTGAACTAGCTTACAAAGCAAAAAGAAGAAATATGTCTTTGAATATCCAAATTGGTAAGAAATAGCAAAGATCTCAAGGAAAAACCGGTCTTTAGTTTTTAGCAGAATTCATAGCAAAACAAGAATCCAGAGAAACATTTCTAAATGCCTAGAACAATTCTGCAGCATCATAAAAGATGCTGTTAGAAATTATATTTAAAAGTAGCTGAGAACCAGTCATAACAACAAACGGAAAACCCTTCAGGAAGATAACATCTCAAATGTGTAACTTTTTGACTATAATCTGAGGAGATCTTTACAGACAAAGTAATTGGATACTGTCAAATAATCAAACAACTTTACCAGTAAATGAAAAATAAAAAAAATAATGTCTTGTAGATATCCTTTGTAAATAGAAAATCAGTGACAATGGGCGGTAGAACGAGTAATATACCAATAAAAACAACTCCCTGTAAAAAAGTTGTTAACTTTCATCAAGAACAGGGAACATCTTGGTGGAGTTTCATTGGCGTACAGAGCTTGGTACAATAATCTAATACCTAAGTACCAGAGAGGTAGTATTCCGCTTAAACTGAGAAGAGGAAATAAATACTGCATTGAATAAAAGATGCTGAAATTAATCTACAGAAAGACGTACAAGATAATACCATTATTAAACAGTTTAGCGAAATATTAGTGGACGTCTTAAAGAATTCATAGAGGATCTACCAATGCAAGCAAACAATTAAAAATGAAAACCGTACAGAAGACACATGAAATTTAATGCAATAAAGCGAAATTAAAGAAAAGCACACAAAGATTACAGCAAAGCTAGGGAATCTAAATAAAACTATATTAAAGGCATAAGGAACGCTAAAGAAACAAATAATACCTTAGAGCAAAGCAAAGGCCTAAAAGTTATAAAATGAAAATTAATGAGAGAAACGAGGAATATTTATAAGTAAACAATAAACAAGGACATGCCACATATGAACAACAAGAGGTCCTGAAAATCATCGAAAAGTACTAGAGAACATTAAATAGTCGAGATGATCATTCCAGAGGTAGAAACCAAGTAATACATAATGAGAGATCATATATAGTCTTACAGATATACCCGAAGAGGAGATTGAAGCAGCGTTAAAAGTTATAACGAACACCTGCAGAAGATGGTATTGTGAAATATATAATATACTATAATATAATAATAGATTAATATAATAATATACTAATATAATAATATAATAATAAAATAATATAATAATATAATAATATAATAATATAATAATATAATAATATAATAATATAATAATATAATAATATAATAATATAATAATATAATAATATAATAATATAATAATATAATAATATAATAATATAATAATATAATAATATAACAATATAATAATATATAATATAATAATATATTATAATAATACACTTAAGTGAAATGATAAAACTATGAGCTAAAGCCTTAAAAACTCTTTGTAACGGCTGCTTCTTTAGAGAATTACACCAGAAAAATGAAATAGTTCCCTTCTGATATTATGGCATTAAAAAGGATTAAAGAAATGGGAAACTACAGACATATAAGCTTTTTATCTCATTTATATAAGCTCTTTATCAAAATAATAATAACAGATTATGACCGAACCTTGATTTTCATCAACCGCTAGAGCAAGCCGGAATTAGGAGTGGCTTTGGAACGAATGGCCACCTACAAGTAATAAAGTCTTTTATAGAAAAAAATTGAGTACAAGCCATTGATATTTTAATTAATAGATATTGAGAAAGAATTTGATTTAGTCCAGCATAACTCCATGTTAGGAGCTCTTGCATAGTGCAGTTAGTGCAGTATTGGTCGTAAGTACACAACTCTTCTTCGGAATATATATAATAGAACAGCTGCAGGCAGAATGTACTATGTTGACACAAATACATTTTCATTAGAGAAGCGTATTAGTTAAGGAAACACCATCCCTCGTAAACAATTTAACACTTTATTTTAAAGTTCTATGAAAAACAATAATTGAGAAACTTAAGGTTTGCAGCGGATATACTAATTATTTCGGACTGGGTAAATCATGACTCACCTTCTTTAAGACCTTCACAACACTTGTACAAATTGAAAAAGTGTATATCTATAAGTATTTGGCCATGAGAATAAATTACGAAGAGACAATCAAACAACAGAATTAAATAGAAGAATATGACAACCCTGGGCAGCTTATTATAACCAAGAGTTGTTGTATTTAGATCAGATATATTCCGGTGTGGTTAAAAGAGATGATCTTTGATCAGTGTATGCTGCTAGTTTTAACGTATAAAACTGAAACAATAACTTATCAAAAAAGTTATCAATAAATTACAAATTGCACAGAGAACAGTGAAGAGTTCAATGTTGGGGATATATATTTCATGAGAGACAGTTAGGAGAACAACTGGTATTACGGACGCAGTTAAAAGAATTACAACGTTGAAATGGAACTGGAACGAATTGTCACCAGAGGCAGAGATAGAAGAGAAACTAATAAAATTTTAGAATGGAGACCTAGACACAATGCTTATCGTAATCCAGGACGTCCCCCAACAAGTTGGTCGGACAATATCAAGCGCATTCAGCACAACTAGATTCAAGCTGCTCAAGATCAGATGCAATGGAAGAGTAGGTAATAAACAGTTAGGGAGATCTAATTCTAAATTTTTTTATTATCTTTTACACCGGAAATAATTTAATTTATTCGTCACAATACCGATCGGTCGGTAGCTTCGTTCTGATATTAGCAACGAAAAAGAAGAAGAATTGACAGTTGACAGACGAAAAAGAATTGACAGTTAACTTAAGATTAAAAAAAAGAAGAAGAATTGACAGTTAAAAGTGGTTCCAGTCTTGGCTAAGGTTCATGCTCGGCCGGTAATGCAGATTCAACGCTTACCGACAGTGATGTCAGAATGGACTTTGACCATCTGTCCCAAGTGCCTCATCCTCTGCTTTTTTACAGTTTTTAATGATTCAGCGTGTAAAGGGTTAAGTTAACCAATCATAATTTTATTACGTATAAAGAAATTAATTTTATTATTAGCAAAAAGCAAATCTTGACTAAAGCAATACAGTAAAAATTACTATGTGAAAATAGACTTATCGCAACTAACATAATTATATTTTTGTCACTTCTAGCTGTAACTGAACGTAGTTTTCAGGTAGAGCTTTTTTGGATAGAGCTAAATAAAGTACTTGCAGGCCTAGTGGAGATGTTGGCTTCATCATGGTAGACGTGATATTACTTTAGTCAATACTACAATACGAGATCTTGTTTTGGAGAAAGCATAAATTTAAATATTGCCTGCTATGAGGATGTCGAAACACAAATTAAAAAAATAACAGTTGGCAAGGACAATTAAATGAATATAATTATTATTTAAACAAATTAGTTTAATAAATTAAAATATTCTACGTAGATATACCTTTTACAATTTAAATGAACAGAAACGTGGCTTAAAGAGGTTAAGTAGGCTATAAAAACAAGACAAAAAAATTATAAGACATTAACAAAAAGTCACTGAATATTGGTAAAATACAAAACACTTAATCAATAATACCTACTTACAACAGAAGAAGTTTTCACAGTAGAAATGTCTTTATGAGCTAAAATTCGGCTTTAAATAGACAAAAAATATCCCAAACTTTCAATATTTTAAAGTAAGACTGACGCATGGAAGTCAGAATTGAAAAGACGAATAAACTTTGTCGCTAGTTAAACAAGCTACTGAATTTGAATATCTGGGATATATAACTAAATGAGAATAGAAGTAAAATAAATGAAAATATAAATGAAAGAATATTGACTAAACAGAATATTTAGCTGATAGAAAAGTTGAATGGCAACTATTTTTAAAAGAAAACTAGTAAGCCATAACAGAAAATTAACAAATGAATAAACTTAAAAGAATTTGAAACAAAGTAATCATTTAAAAAAAATAACAAAGATGTGATATTTATAACATTACATTACAAGTTTTCACAGCGGAACCAATTTGATGTTTTGGATACTGCTGCTGAATTTTTTGAATAGAGCTTAAAGAGTCAGTGATCTACTGTTTTACTATAGTTGTTCTTCTTTATAATTATCAGTACTTGTAGGATGACATAAATGTTGGCCGTGTGAATAGTATTCTTTCGTACCATTCTCTCAGGTAACTCAGGTGAATAGTATTGAATGGTGATAATTTAAATTTGTGATGTTGATGAGAATCTATGACAGCAACTCATAAACTATCTGAGGTTTTGGATTCGTAATATAAGAAGTAAAAGTCTTTAGAGGTAATAGAAGTAATAATTAGATATAAGAAGTAATAATCTTTATAATGTGATAGTATTGAGAGAAAGGACTGAAGTATATTGGTATGGTTTGTTTTATCTTTATTGAAAACAGAATTTATAGAATCGGATTAATGTATAGAAGAGATATTGTCTAAGGTGAAGGTGTTTTAATATTAACTGGGAATAAGATTTATGGTAGTTTTTAATAAATTTAAACCAGTTTTTATTTAAACGAATTTCTTTCTACCTATTGAACATGATTTCTCCATGTAAGTCTTTTATTGAATATCATCCTAAAAACTTTACAGCGCCTTCCCAATCTATGGAATTTCCGTTAAGGTAAAGTCTCAGTAGGGGAGACCGGGGAGAGTTCGGACCATTTTTAAAAATTAATTTTTATTAGAAAAGTGTATTGATATATTTACCTTTTAAAGTAGTTAACTTAAGCTTCCAAGGTTCAGGCATAACCAATCAAGAGCAGAATATATCAAATCAATAAATTAACAACAAAAATAAAAAAATATTGCAGGGGGTCATTTGTCCGAAGTCTCCCCAGAAACGGGGAGACTTCGGACTAGGAACTGGGAGACTTCGGACAGTACTGGGAGACTTCGGACAGTACAACATATGTTACTTATAAAAATGTATTTAAAAAAAATAGACATGTTTAGATATTAAAAAATTAATGCAATGAATAATCTTCTAAATCTGTATTAAAATAGATCATATTTTCATATCTTTGACGTGTATCTTTCAAGGGCTTCGGTAAAATACATTTTATGTCTTCAAATATAACAAAAGCATCTTCTTCAGTGGAGATAAACCGATTAGAAGTGGCATGTTTTTTATAAAATTTTACGTCGTATCCTTTTATCTGTTTTTCCTGAATTTCTGCAACATAGTGCCGAAATGTAGCTGGTGTTTTTCCATAAACTCTGGCAATTATAAACTGACCATTTGCAATATTTGTTTCTTCTGTATCCACTTCGTCATCTTGCTCTATGAAGTCAGAGGATTTTTCATTGCTCATTATGTCTTCAGAGGAAGAAGAAGAAGATGTTTCAACAATTTTTTTAGTGACTTTCTGTCTTTTTTTAGGATTTACTTTCCTTGTAACAGATCGTTTTAGTTTCCTGTTGGCAATTTCGTCTTTTTCTGGAGTATCCGTGGCAATGATACATTTGCCCTTAGGCCTCCCTCTATTTGATGTTTTACGTTCTGGCGCCTTGGGAAACGGTCTAACCATTTCTGGAGAAATGATGTTTGGAGAAGTTGAGTGACTCGGAGAAACTAAAACTTTGCTTGGCCCCGGTTTGGACAAGCTATCAAAATCTCTTTTTCCGAGTTCCGGTTCTGTAGTAGGCATTGGTCTATCTGTCACGTAAGAAGATAAGAACTCTTCTTCTCCGAATATATTCCTGTCAAAAGGCCAAATACCTGTACACTTGAAACCACTTTTAATATTAACTGGATTGGCAGCTCTGTCCCAAGCAGAAGAACAAATAGCAGGCAAGTCATATATAGAAAGTGTCTGACCAGGATTAGACAACATCCAGGAATTAGCACCATCATTAAAAAACTTTTTGAAAGGACCAAACACTGTTCGGTCCAAAGGTTGTAACTTATTAGAAGTATGAGGTGGTAGTGTCAAAACAGTAATTCCATTTTCTTTGCAGTAATCAAGTCCCTCCACTGAGAGATGGGACTCGTGGTTATCCATGATTAGTAAAATTTTATTAGTATCAGAGCAGAGTGTATTTTTGACAACATGTTTAAGTACTTTCAAAAAATTATCACTTGTCATCCATCCTGAAGGAGATACTAATCCTAAAGCAACTTGAGGAACCCCTTTCATCATGCGGTTTTCATCAAAACGTTGCCGTGGGAATACCCATATAGGAGGCAATGCTTTTCCATCAGCAGAAATTATGCCCACTTGTGTAACTAATTCTCCACGTTCACGTGAGGTCACCTGCCCTATTTGATGTTGACCTTTTCTTCCAATTATTTTAGGTACACGCTGAACTGTAGTAACCCCAGTCTAAAAAATAAGTGATATTAATTATCAAAATAACTAAACAAAATTGTTAATTGACTCACTTCATCTAAATTAAAAATCGCTGAAGATCCAAAAGAATGACGACGTAAAACTTCTTCTAATTTATTTTGAAACGTCTCAACAGTAACTTTGTTAAAACTCGTCATTCTAGCGAGACTAGTGGCTTCAGGTGTTCTAATAGATAGTACAGGATGACGTTTCATGAAACCTGAAAACCAGTCTGTTCCAGCTTCTTCATTTTCGCTCCATGTAGTAGGCATTTTAACATGGTTTTTCTTGGCAAATTCAAAAGCTAAACGTCTTGCAGCTTTAGGCGTTAGTCCATGAAACATGGAAGAACAATCTAATAAATATTTTTCAAGCATTTTTTCCATTATATCGGTAAACACTTGAGATTGCTTGAAATTTGGAGAGAATGTTACGTTGTCTATACCCACAGCTCTAGCTTTCTTTATGTAATCTAGAAGACTAGATTTAGGAACGCCGTAGGTTTTGGCGCTATTCCGAATGCTCAATTTGCCGTCAAGCACCTCTGATGTGGCATTTTTCATAGTGTCTGCAGAAAATTGTCGTTCTGTTACCCTTGTATATGTACGGGGCATTATGAGCTGTAAGAGAAAAATAGAATAACTACAGATCAGGGGAGACTTCGGACACACAGGGGAGAGTTCGGACACTGTGTCCGAACTCTCCCCTAATGCAAACATTGGTAATACAATGGGTTTATAAAAAAACTTACCTAAATATTGCAACAACATAAACGCAAATTAATGAAATAAGTATAGTAGATTACAGCACCAAAGTTTTATACGTGGTAAGTCTATGTATTTTAAAATATATCTTCTGGATTGCACCGATATTTTTAGAACAAAACTCGACAAAACACTTCACAATAGATAACTCTGTGACTACGACCGAAATCACAGCTGTCAATACATAACCTATAATTATGTACAAATAAGGTTGTGTTTACCAAATGACAACAGTGCATCTTCAAAAATGTGCGAAATTCAAATGTGTCCGATGTCTCCCTGTGTCCGAACTCTCCCCGGTCTCCCCTATCGGTCATGTTTTGTATAAAGTACCAAGTCGTCTGCGTATAATCTCTCACTATTTAATTTGTTTCAACAATACGGTAATAAGCTAGTTATTATTTGGTACTAAGGTTTCTTTGATGCTAACATACACAAATAAACCAATGCAAAAATTATCAATATCAATGTTTTTTTTTAGAAAATTATTTAATGTTTTGTAAATATGCCAAAAATATCTCAGAAAGATTATTAAAGTATCTAATTTAATTAAATTCTTTAATCTACACTTGTAACTGAATACTTTTACAATACATGTTCAACGTATGTAATATTATACCATCCTCTGGTCTCGATCGCCTATTCTACGTTGTTTCTATAATAATATTCATGTAGGATAACCACGGAATTCGATCCATTACGGTAGAAATTAATTAGCTCATATCTACTACACACCACAGAGCGATGGTACGGACATTTTTGCGGCTATCGAATATTCACTGGCATAGGTAAATTTCAAAATTGAAATCTAATAGTTTATATTATAATAATTAGGTAGTGTGTTTTATTGTCTATCACCGCATTATAATATGTTTAGGAGTAAAAATAAAAAGGAAAAGTTTTTATATTTTTTATTGTCTCACGTGTTATGAATTTTATTGTGTAACAGTAAGAGGCAAAATTATGGAATTAAGTAATTCATTTTTTCGAGAAAAGGCGGCTTTAGAGAAAAATCCGCAAAAAGTCCATTTTTGTTTTTAAATTATGTATTTTTGGCATAATATTATACCAGTGACGTTGTTCATATGGGCATGATGATCGATGATGTTTCCTAAATATAGGAATAGAGTCGTGTGCTAACTCATTTGAAAGGTAATTCAATTCTATATTGAATTATATACAGCATTAACATAATTATTTGTATAGGGTGACCAGAAATAATTTAATTTTTAAATTAAATTAATTTACACAACAAGAAGTATGTATGTAATTTATTTATTGCAAAATACATCTTACTGTCCCCATCTACCTCTTGGCAGTAACTAAACTGATATATTACGAATTTTCGTTCTAATTCTATTTTTAAAATTTTGTAAATTTTATGGTGTATTTATTTCTTTATTATATGATCCATAAAAACCCCGATAGTCTTGCGGCTTTTTTTATCTGATTTTTCACTTAATTCGTCGTACTTTATGTGCTCGATATCTTTACTTCTTAATTGAAATGTATCGATTTAATGAAAAGTGCTTATTTATTATTAAAATGCGTCGAATCGGATGTTTTGATATTACCATAGATTGTGTCGTTTGTTTTTCATGAAATTTGTATATAATTTTCGTTCACCGTGTCCTCAATTGCAGACAATATATTCTATATTTTTTTATGTAGCTTTATGTGTTTTTACCCTTGTAACACATTGTAATAGATTGTGGACATCCTTTTCCGTCCAATGAGTACTTGTACTGCCATCCAACGGCTTTTGAACAAAATATTTAATTTGCTGAAATATAAACTTCTATAGTTACTTATGAGTGATGTATATAATTCATTTTATATTTCATTATAAATTTAAACAATTGGTATAGAATGTGTCTCATGTTGTTGATAAATAGTAAAATTTGTTAAAAAATTATTGTTAATAGCGGTTTCGCTTAAAATTATCTATAACGGATTATCTAAAAAGCATGTACTTGTTGGTGGACGTTGTAAGTCCACGAAAAATTAATTTTTAGCTAAATATAACATCATTTTCTGTTGCATATTGTAAAAAATTTAAATATTTTAGAATAGGACTAGAAAAATGACAGGAACCCTTAACCGACGAGGGTTGTTGCAGCTATCTGATATTGAATATATGAGTGTCGAAGCCGAAGATCGTGGTTGGAAAAAACAAGCAAATGAATGTAATAATGTTAAGAAGCAGCTCACAAAACTGGAATTGCACGAATATTTTGAAGAGTAGAAAGCTGAAGCATCTGAAGCAATAGAGCTTGTTAATGAAGAAGAACAAATTAAAGAAGAACCTCAGCCCAAAGTTTTAAACAAAGTAAAATGAATAGAATAAATGACTTCATAGAACAAACCGATCTTTCCAAAAAAGGAGATTTCAACTGAAGAAAAAACATCACATACGTAAAGACAGATACACATTGGCATGAGAAAGCCACTTCTAACGTCTTTTAACTAAAAAGTAGTTTTTATTTTTTTGATCAATATTTTAATGATGATCTTTATAAAGAAATGGCGCGACGTATATTAATCTGCTTGCTGCCATAAAAGACACCAGTTTTTCTTTGACTTTGACTGAGGAAATAAAAACATTTGTTTTCATGCTACTGGGGACCTAAACTACAAATTTCTATGATTGCTGATAGTATGCCTGTCAACAGATCCGGTCAACTTTACTAAAATTTATATTTTTTAAACATTGATGAACACAATCCTGCTGATAAAATATAAATATAAAAAATATGTAAAAGATAAACCGACACCTTAGGGTAATAAAATCTTCATGTTATACCGAAGAGCTGGGTTGTTGTATGATTTCATAATATATAAAGGAGCAACTACGGAACTAGATAAAACAAAATCGCGTATATTTGTATCGCTACCTTTGGTAAATCCAGTTTGCTTTGAAGGCATTTCTCTTTGCAGAAAACTTTTCAGTACTCTATTAATTATGTGTCTAGTATAACAAAATAAAAATGTTTTAAATAAAATTTTTCAATAAACCTTCGGGCTAGAGGTCCTCGATGGTCTGTTCGAAGCACAAACATATACTTAACATATGTCAATCTGTCTATTTGAATGTTAATGCGATTAATGATTGCTATTAATTAAGATATACTAATATAGTTATTTATTTGTTTCAGGTAAGAACTGACTGTTAGTTGGTCCTAAAGTACACCAGCCTAGCGTATTTTCGGTAAGAACAACTAATATTGTTATATACAATGAAATAGACTATACAATATATATATATATATATATACATATATATATATATATATATATATATATATATATATATATATATATATATATATACATATATATATATATATATATATATATATATATATATATATATATATATATATATATATATATATATATATATATATATATCGAGAAAAGGAGTGCGACCGTCAATCCAATATAAATTAAGGATCATTCGAAAAGTGATGAGTTTTTACGGTCAAAAGGTGGAGAGAAAAAAGACAAAGAAGGTGGCTACTTTATCTCTTTATTGAAGACGTTTCGCTTTCCAATCAGAAAGCATCATCAGTTCATCTAAAAAGAACAATATGAAAAACCAAACATCCATAGAAAAGTTATTATAAGTGTGTTACCTCAAAAGGACATGTAGCAGTTAATGATATTAAATATGTAAAGAAGCTTACGACAATGGATATTATAAGATTATGTTGTATACACCATTAATTGAAACTAAATACAGTTTACAAATTAACTCAAACTTAGCATAGCAAAAGATCATGTGGTAATTGTACATGTATATAAAAATTATGTACAAAAGCTTAAGTAAAAAACATTAAATTGGCAGAGAACTAACACGATCATAAGATGCACTTTCAGCATCAACAGTATATTATTAGTTAAATTTAATTTTAGCTTTGGATAACATTATTAAATTAATTATGATTGAAATATAGTAATATTTAAAAATATAATGAGGTTACCACTCTTAGCTTCTTAGCTGCTACCGGTTAAATGGAAGCAGTAAGTATAACACACGCCAAACACGCCAAACAAAGACAGTGACCTTGAAGTCAAAATATGACAGAACAGCAAGGCGAAATACCAACCCCCAGTGCAATAGAGCGGTAAATTTAAAGAATATGATAAATTTGGGTGACAAACTTGTCAGTAAATACCAAAGAATGAAAGAAAAAGGTGGTTAAGATCACCATTTTTTCCCCAGTGATCGGTTGAGAGAGACAATGAACAAACAAGTAAGGTCAATCCAAAATATCATATATTAAAATAGTCTACGTTGTGGGTGGATAGCCAGCCACAGTTGAAGATTAATTCAACTTCCAACAGTCCAAATGTTATGAAGCTAAGAGTGGTAACCTCCTTAAATTTTTAAATATTACTATATTTCAATCATAATCAATTTAATAATGTTACCCCAAATAACTGTCAAAGTTAAACTTGATAATTAAAAGTTCTCCTATTAATTTTTAATAATTGTGTGTATATTAAACAGTATTTAATAGTTATATTACAATTAATTAGTATTCAAGATTCCCATTGATGTAGCCAACGAGTAAACATTACCTTGTGATGTGATAATTCGAATTATTTTGTGTGTTATGGAAACAGCATCTATTATTGGACTATAATATTATTATATTCAACTGAAGAAAAACTGCAGATACAGGTAACTGTTATATTCCTATTATTTTATCCACAGTGTCCTAATAGGACGACTGTTGCAATACTAAAAATTAAGTGAAGTGTTTTTGGTATCCAGGAACACTCACAAAAATGAACTCAAATCAAAACCTCACAACTCCACAAGTCCTCCCCACAAAATCATATGTCGCTGCTACTTTATCCAAACCTCCACCTCCTACTTTCCCACGTAAGGAGCAAGCCATTTTATTGCACGCTATTCCAAATACTGTTTTATTTGACTATGTTAAAGCTATAGGGGACATTGTTATCCCAAAAAACATTACCTTTGCATCACGTATTCCAAATAACCGCATCTGTATTTATCTTTCCTCGCCTACAGTTGTCGATAACCTTCTAAAAACACATCAAAATATCTCTATCAACTCTACAGTAGTTCCCATCAGAAGACTTATCACCCCAGCTAAACGCCTTCTTATATCTAACGTATCTCCTTCAATTCCACATTCCATAATTGAGAAAGCCCTTAAAGATATTGGATTACAGCTGGTCTCTCCTGTGTCATTTGTGAAATGTGGCGCACTCGGAGAAGGTTATGCACACATAATGAGCTTCCGAAGAGTAACGTATATTATCCCCGATAAAGAGAACTTTTCAATAGATAGAAACTTCGTTATTACATACGAAAACACACCTTATAGAATATTTATTTCTACGGATAAATTGCATTGTTTTTTATGTAAAGAGGTCGGACATACCGCTGACTCATGTACCAATAATCCAACTACTTTTTCTCAAACTGAACTACCCCATCTAGAGCCCTCTACATCTGAAATTACTGATATAATTTCTGACGTAAACACTCCTGTTCAATCAGACCTAACTACTTGAAATTGCACAGAAACCCACACTGAAATAGATACTGAAACTATAGACCCATCAATTCCACCCACACAAGGACAAAAAAGAGCTATATCAACAGACAGCAATTCTGATATTCCTTCTCTATTATCTTCAGCAAGTACACCCGAACCAGCGTCTAACCAAATGCTTCCTCCGTTATCCACAAAAACAAACACTATCTCCAAACCTCACAAGAAAAAAGCAAAAACTACAAAATCAGAGGAACATAATCTTACAGCTAGTTCACTTCAATCCGTAGCGGCCATTTATAAAAATAATCCATCTGGTCTAACTTTGACCGAGACTCAGTTTATTGCATTCCTAGAAAATACACATGGTAATCCTAGTCCACTTAATGAAGCTTTTGTTTTTACGTCAAATATTGAAGGACTATTACAAGACATAACAGTTCTCCATTCAGAAACTAAGGAAAGATCCCTTAAAAATCGACTTACGAGACTTCAAAAGAAAATCAAAAGACAGCTAAACCCAGATGACTCTGATAGTATCAGCGTCTCATCTGAACTCCTAACCGATGATGAAACCAAAACCCTTATCTCCCAACAGCCAGAACAACCATCTCAGTTGCCCCTTACCCCTTCAACTCAAGATTCACCTTCAATTTAATCCAATGGAACTGCGATGGGTTCTTTCCCCGTATTGAAAGAATCCAACAACTAGTGACAGAAAAACAACCCGATATCATATGTCTACAAGAAACGAACTCAAAAATATCTAATCTTCCCACACTAAAAAAGTTCGAAGGATACCATTATATCAGAACTAATTGTGACAGAGCCAGTGGTGGGACATCTATTTTTATTTCAAGTGAAATATATTCATCCCATCTTCTCATCACCACCGAACTCGAGGCTATCGCCGTAACTACTTGGTGTCCTAATAAACTTACGATATGCAGTGTTTACATTCCTCCTAACTACCCCCTAAAAGAAATTGAAATTCTAAATCTTATATATCAGCTCCCCGTTCCGTATATTCTAGTAGGTGACTTTAATGCTCATAACTTTATGTGGGGGTCAAACCATACTAATGGCAAAGGTAAAACTATAGAAAACGTTATCAATTGCACAGGCTCCTGTCTACTAAATACAGGCTCTAATACGCATCTGAACTTTTCCTCTGGCACATTTTCGGCGATAGATCTTAGTTTTAGCGACCCAAAAACATATACTTCACTAACTTGGAAAACTTCCGATGATCTATATGACAGCAACCACTTTCCAATATTTGTATCATCTGATATCTCCAACCATGAACAAACTATAACCAGAAACTTCTGGCGGCTAAAAAATGCCGACTGGATAGACTATACTTCACAAACAGATAACACCTTACCTTCTCTATCCCTATCCGACAATATTAACAATAATCTATTATTAATCACAGATTCCATACTTAAAGCTGCAAATTTGCACATAGGCAAAAATAGTATTTCCCATAAAAGAAAAGCAGTACCTTGGTGGAATACATCTTGCCAAACTGCAACAGAACAACAAAAATTAGCTCTTAAAAATTACCGTAAAAACAAAAATCTGGAGAATCTTATTGAACTAAAGAAAACCAGAGCCAAAGCCCGATTTATTATAAAACAAAGTAAAAAATCATCTTGGAGAGAATATGTATCCTCTATTAATTCAAGCACCAATCCGGCGGACCTCTGGAAAAAGATTAGGCAAATCCAAGGAAACAACACCAACCTCAAAATCTCTAGTATTGCTGTAAATAACACTACAATCACTGACAATCAAGAAATCGGTGAAACCCTAGCAACGCACTTCGACACTAAATTCAAAAGTAAAATAGATGCCTCCTTACGAAAACCATTAACTAACGCCCCACCCTGTTCCTCACCCAAAACAATAATGGACATCACACATCTTAATTCTCCCTTTCTTTTTGAAGAACTAGTATCAGTTATTCAAACTTGTAACAACAATGCCGCTGGTCCTGACGACATTCCTTACATATTAATCATAAAGCTCTCAAACTGTAGCCTACTTAAAATACTTGAGATGTATAATTTAATCTGGTCATCTAACCAATTTCTTAATCAATGGCAAACCTCTATCGTAATACCTATTAAAAAGCCTAACCTAGAACGTTCCTTGGCCAACTCTTATAGACCTATATCACTAACTTGTACGATGTGCAAAATATTCGAAAAAATGATTAATAAAAGACTCCTATGGTTCATTGAAAAACATAAGATATTTGCTAGTGAACAGTCAGGATTTCGTCAGAACCGTTCAACCCAAGACAACCTTGTAATCCTCCAAACTCATATATCAGAGGCCTTAAACAAAAGACAAGAAGTCGTAGCTGCCATATTTGATATTGAAGGTGCTTTTGACACTATAAGTAGGCAATGTATATTAAACAAACTTATCCTTCTTAATATTAATGGTAATATATTTAACTTCATACGAAATTTTCTATCTTCTAGATCGTTCAGAGTCTCTGTCAACGGTATTTTATCTTCTACTTATACTCAAACTGATGGCGTACCTCAGGGATCGGTACTAAGTCCTACACTTTTTAACCTAGCAATAAGTGATTTATGCTCTCACCTCATTTCCCCTATTAAACATATCATGTATCCTGATGACCTAGTAATTTACTGTCATGGACAAAACTCTTCTACTACCTCGAAGCTTATTCAAACTGCTGTTGACACACTTTAAAAAAAAAACTAGTGACATGGGGTTATCTTTATCCAATGTAAAATCTAAAATTATAAACTTTAGTAGACGTCCCCCTTCTCCATCTCCACTTATTTTGATCAACAATGTCCCTCTTCCTGTTGTTAAACAATGCAAAATTCTCGGATTAACGTTTGACTCACGACTAACTTGGAAGCAACATATATTTGCAATAAAAATAGAAACGAGCATAAGACTAAACATAATAAAAACTCTATCACATCATTATTGGGGATCTGACGAAAACTCACTTCTTAAAATATACAGATCACTAATACGCTCCAAGCTAGATTATGGTTGTCACATATATATATATCCGCCTCCAAAACATATATTAACCTTCTAAACTCAATTCACAACACAGCCCTTCGTCTTTGTATTGGCGCTTTTCGATCTAGTCCTGTAGATAATATTTATTGCGAAGCTAACGAACCTCCTCTTTGTATAAGACGAAAACAACTGCTACTCTCTTATGCAGCATCGGTATCAGCTAACCCCTCTAATCCAGTGCATCCCTTATTTGTAATGTCCACGTATAATTTACACAATACCAATTTTTTACCACCAATAAAACCTATTCCACTAATTTTAGCACAGACACTTAATGATATCTCTCTTACACATACCCTTCCTCTTTATCTCCCTCCATCTCCTCCTTGGATCATGTCCACGCCCAAATTTAACACCTCGCTCACCAACTTCGATAAAAATAAACATCCGAAAGAGATCATTATAAATGCATTTAAAGACATTATAGATACAAATAAATACGACCTAATATTATACACGGATGCCTCAAAAAATGACACAGGAGTAGGCTGCTCTGTTACAACCTCTCATTCACTAATTAAGTCATCACTTATACCAGCCATCAGCAGCGTTCATACTGGCGAATTATTTAGTATATTGCAAGCTTTTAACCATATATCTCCACCTAATAAGCAGGTTGCCATATGCACAGACTCTTTAGCATCAATCTATTCTATCAAAAATATATTTACTGATCATCCAATCGTCCAAAAGATCCTAGACTCTTACCAAATTATCTTGTCCCAAAACATAACAGTTACCATAATCTGGCTGCCATCTCATATTGGTATAGAAGGCAATGAAACTGCAGATCACTATGCTAAACTTGCTACAGCATCACCTGAAATCACCGATAAAATTCAAATTTGTAAGGACCTAAAATCATATATTAAAAGAAGAACCAGACTCCTTTGGCAGCAGCATTGGAACTCTAACCGTTCGATCTTACACGAAATACAACCGTCAATAACCAGTCAGCCTACATTTGACTATTCAGCCCTCTCAAGACGAGATCTTATTGTGATAAGACGACTTCGGATAGGACATTCAAAACTCACACACAGCTACCTAATGTCCTCTAGCATCCGTCCCTCCTGTCAAATCTGCCAATCATATTTGACAATCAAACATATTCTCACTGAATGCCATCAACATTTGGCCAGAAGATTACAATACAAACTCAAAAGTGAAGTACGAGATATCCTAAACAACCCTGACCAAATAAAAGCTGTGCTACAATTCCTTAGAGATGAACACTTATATCAAAAAATATAATTAGATTTTAATTTAGACATTGTGTAACATATTATTATCATTCCGTATTATTGTAACATATTCTTAATGTAACACTTAATGTTTGTGTAATGAAAATTCATGTTATAGTACCTGTGTAAGTGGCCATAGTAGCCGAGCACGTTAAAGTTGAAATAAAAAAAAAAAAAAAAAAAAATAATGTTACCCAAAGTTAAAATTAAATTTAACTAATAATATACTGTTGGAAGTGTATCTTATGATCTCGTTAGTTCTCTGCAAATTTAATGTTTTTTACATAATTTTTATATACTTACATAAACAATTACCACATGGTCTTTTGCTGTGGTAAGTTTAAGTTATTTTGTAAACTGTATTTAGTTTCAATTAATTGTATATAAAACATAATCTTATAATGTCCAGTGTCGTAAGCTTCTTTACATATTTCATATCATTGACTGCTACATGTCTTTTTGAGGTAACACACTTATAATAACTTTTCTATGGATGTTTGGTTTTTCATATTGTTCTTTTTAGATGAACTGATGACGCTTTCTGATTAGAAAGCGAAACGTCTTCAATAAATAGATGAAGTAGCCGCCTTCTTTGTCTTTTTTCTCTCCACCTTTTGACCGAAAACCCACCACTCTTCGAGTGATCTCAAATTATAAAATTAACAAATACCATTTATTTATTATACCATATAATACATATAAAGACCGAGCACAATTTGTTATCTAATCTTCAAACCAAAGAAACCTTAATTTAGTTGTCTCATTTTTTACCAAATCTATTTAATTTAATGTGAAAATTGCTCTAATTATTATTTTTTAAAAGAAAACAAGTTTTAATTCTGTGGTAATTATCTGACTTTAATTTTACTTTCAACTGATTTTATTCCTATCTCTGAAACTCCACTCTTTAAATCAATTAATTTGTAACTCTAAGAATTTGTTTATATAGAATTTGTGTCCCAATAACTGCGACTTGATATGGGTTTCAAAACATAGATGGTATAAATACAACTCTTATGTCACAAATAATTTGACTAACCTTTAGTGTAATCTCCGTGATGTTTTCCGATATACATCTATTGAGTCTCCTGATTTTGTTTCCACAAAGCTGCCTAAATTCTCCAACTGTTTTCCTGCTTCCTCCTTCCAAAACTGTTACGAAAAACAGCACTCGTTCAGATTTTCTTCACAAATCAAATCTCCGACTTGTTTCAAAATAACAATGGCACTCTTTCAGCCCAAAAGTTGTTTTGCCTCTACTAGGTGTCTCGTGCAAATCTTTATATATAGTTTTCAGGCATATATAGAAATCATTCAGGTATCATTCTCTCTCCTGATACCAAACATAATATAATATATAATATATAATAGCTTCGCCTATTTTTTTTTTAATTTTAAACTGTTTGTCCTTGTGTAGTGTAGTGTAATGTACAATTTTATGTTTATGACATTCTTTGATTGTTGGATAGGCCAAAATTGACGAAATGCCCCTGAAGATGCTCTGAGAGCGAAAGTACTTGGGCAATATTTAATAAAAAACTTTACTCGATATCTGCCTTTTATTTGATTAAAGTTTATTTATTAGAGCATTCAACCTTATATCTATTTACTTTCTAAATTACCCAAACTGTTTTCTACATAAATTGTTCTTGAAACCTTCAGAACATCTTAAAACATCTTAGAAATTTTAAGAAGAAGCGAAAAGATACGGATTAAGAACCAAAATTAAACTACACAAAAGCGCAATACAGGGAGATATGAAAAAACAAAAAAAAAGAGATACAAAAAAAATTAATAAAGGGGAGCAGGGTGATAGGGTCACTAAATTCAATACTGTAAGCAAAAAATGTGTGAATTTTAGCTAAATTACGAGTCTGCGAGACATTTATTAGATATGGGGAAAAAAGGTAATTAAAAAAGGTATTTAAAGGAATACAAACGACAGAGATTATTTACAGAATAGAGACGACGGAGAAGACAAACAACTACTAAAAAAATAATGTAAATATATGAGAAACCAATAATTACAAAATATATGGGCAAAAATATAAGCTCAAAGAGCTAGATGAGCCCAACTTCATAGTCAATGTCAATTTTAAAAAGCTATGACGGATCTTAAACTTGAAATCCTGCAAAATCCTCAATGAATTTTTAATATATTATATGAGAAAGGCTGCCCGCTTAACCTTCACAATTTATAATAAAAGCTCTGCTGCTCGTGAATATGTTAAATAAATTAATTTAATATCACAAAAATACCCTAATAATGCTTGTAGAATTAGCCAACTACAGAACAAATGATTCCAGCACTCATATTGGTTTAAGTAACAAGGAAGAATATTGAATGGTAAGCTCATTTGTCCTTTGGAATTGTTATAGAAATGACGCAAAAGTGTAGTGTGACTTCACTAGTTTTTTAGCCAGCAGAAAGAATACTGTTTATTTATAATAAGCCTACGAAGGTTTTGAAGTTTTTTTAATCGTTCTTACGATTTACTTTATTTCGTTCTTTCTGTTTGATAAAAATAAACAATCTGATTACTTAAAATGAAGTTAACAACTTTTAGTATTAAATGGTGTACTTGTATATAACATATTTCACGAGTTTTCCACTATTTTGGATCGGGGTTGAAAGTTTTCGCTTAACCCCGCTGTACCGTTCGAGTCAACTATGCAAATGTACTGTTCGGGTCAATACGACCCAACTATGGTTAACGGTCTTTAATCGAAAAAAAAATAATAATAATAAGCTAATGGTGCTAAACATAACTTTTTTAACAAAAAATTATAGTTAATTAAACAAAAATTATGTTGCTAATATAAATTAAACCTTATTAACAAAAATCAAAGGCATTTTTTTCTTTCGCTGAAAAGCCTAAGAACAAATACCTACAAAATTTAATTTAGTTTCCAACTGGGATAGTAATTAAAAGAATGAGTTTTATAAATATTATATTTGTGACATATACAACATAAAATATTAGTTTTGTTATCGTTTTTAGAGCAAAATTTACAGCGTGCTCGTTTAGCAGGCGGAGTTGGATTGTTCATAGACGGTTCAATAGAATTTTCATCTTCTCTACTTGCTTCTGTTCGTGTTCTTTTTACCAGAGCTTGTGAGTGTTTAGTTCTTGGTAAATTTTTCCTGGAAAGAATAAGTGGTTTCACCAGTGTTTTTCCCAATTCCTCAAAAAAGTTCGCCGTTTTGTAAGTTTGTTGGTGTTCCATTGGGGATTTATTGATGTCCATAAAACGAACGCGTTGTAGGTAAAAATGTCCAGCATATTATAAAAAACAATCATACGCCAGCGATTTGTCTTCCTTTTACATGTATATGTACCAACAAGCTGATCTAGAGTATCCACTGCTCCCTTACTAGAATTGTAATCTAAAATAATTTGGAGTTTTTTGTCATTTCTGTCACTAATTGCTTTATCAGGATGCAAAGAACTTATAAGAATAACGTTTCTATTCTTTTTAGAAATATAGTTAACACCCGTGGTATCTTGCGTGAAGTAAAAGGACAAACTATGAACTTCTTTATTCGCAATTTGTGTTGGAAGCTCTGGTTTATTTTTTCTTACAGTCAAAGCAGTGTATTTTTTCTTTTTAGAAGAAGTTGTCGTAAATTTCAAATCACTAAACAAGTCGCACACCACACGCATTTCCAGATTCCGTTTCTACGCGGCACCTGCTACCTTTTCTGTATAGATCTGCAATTTTAGAGCATACGAATTTTTACTGTCACATAACGCCCAAATTTTTATGCCATATTGCGCTGATCTCCTTGTAATGTACTGTTTGAAGGTACTTCTTCTTCTTCTTCAAGTGCCCTGTCCGTTGCGAACGTTGGCTATTAACATGGCAATTCTGATCTTGTTTGCGGCGCTTCTGAATAGTTCGACCGATGTGAGCCCGAACCACTTCCTCAGATTTTGAAGCCACGAGTGTCTTCTCCTGCCTGGCCCTCGCTTACTGTCTATTTTTCCCTGGACAATCAATTGCAGTAGACGGTACTTATCGTGTCTCAATATGTGGCCTAGATATTCAAGCTTTCTTTGTTTAATTCACGATTTCTTTCTCCTTTCCGATTCTTTGGATTACTCTATGTTGGTGACATGTTCGGTCCAGGATATACGAAGAATGCGTCGGTACACCCACATTTCGAATGCTTTTAGTTTTCTCGTGAGCGTCTCCGTCAGCGTCCAGGCCTCCACACCATACAGTAAGATCGGAAAAATGTAGCATTTTAAAAGGCACAGAGACCTCCAAAGGGAACTAATTTCAGTAAAGTCAGCAGTAACATTTTCATCAGGGTAAAAAAATTTTGGAAGATTTTATACCCATTTTTTCACTATTTCTCCTATTTTCCCAAATTTCACGTATTGCAGCAAGTTTATCAGTAAGTCTCCTATTCTGTCTAGTAGTCTTGTTATCAAAACGTATTACTTGCGAAATTTTTGTAAATACTTCCAGGAACACTGTTGCTCAAAATGCTCTACGACCCGTTTCTTCATTTCACAAACTTTTAGTTCATTCGCCTTGGTACTTAAAAACTCCAGCTAACAACAAAAGACTACTGTATGCTTGGAAACCAATTTTATCCAAGTCTTTCCAGTTGGTTTGTTCAAACCAACTGGAACCCTGATCAAAATGTTACCGTCGATGAGCAATTAGTTGACTTTAGAGGCCGCTGCCCTTTTCCATTCCAGAAAGAGTACATTCCAGAAAGAGTACTTTGCATCATGATAAGGCTATTATTGACAGAAGTGACAAAAGCCCCAAATTATTTTATATTACAATTCCAGTAAGGGAGCAGTGGATACTCTAGATCAGCTTGTTGGTACATATACATGTAAAAGGAAGACAAATAGCTGGCTTATGATTGTTTTTTTATAATATGCTGGACATTTCTGCCTACAACGCGTTTGTTTTATGGACATCAATAAATCCCCAATGGAACACCAACCAACTTACAAAACGGCGAATTTTTCTTAAGGAATTGGGAAAAACACCGGTAAAATCACTTATCCTTTCCAGGAAAAATTTACCAAAAACTAAACACTCACAAGAACTGATAAAAAGAACACGAACAGAAGCAATTAGAGAAGATGCAAATTCTAGTGAACCATCTACGGACAATCTAACTCCGCCTGCTAAACGAGCACGCTGTAAATTTTGCTCTTAAAACGATAACAAGTCTAATATTTTATGTTGTATATGTCACAGATATATTTGTAAAACCCATTATTTTTATTACTGTCCCAGTTGTAATATAAATTAAATTTTGTAGGTATTTGTTCTTAGGCTTTTCTGGGAAAAAATGCCTTTTATTTTTGTTAATAAGGTTTAATTTACATTAACAACATAATTTTTGTTTAATTAACTAAATTTTTTGGTTAATAAAGTTTTGTTTGGCACCATTAACTTATTTTATTTCGATTAAGAACCGTAAACCGTAGTTGGGTCATATTGACCCGAACAGTACATTTGCATAGTTGTCTCGAACGGTACAGTAAGTAGGTTTAAAAGAATGTTATAATAAATCGAGGATTTATTGTCACTATATTTTCTTTAATTACTATTTATCTGGGAATAAGCCACAATTAAAGGTTAAAATACGTTTATTGACGTTTCAATTTCCACTTCGGAAATCGTTCTCAAAATACAAAAATTTGTAAATGAAACATTTAATAATTGTTTAATTTACTAATGTTTGTATTTTGAGAACGATTTTTCGAAGTGGAAATTGAAACGTCAATAAACGTATTTTAACCTTTAATTGTGGCTTATTCCCAGTTAAATAGTAATTAATTTAAAATGCCACAAGAAAATAGCTTCAGAACAATATATTTTCTTTGTCTTCGCTGTATTTTCTCTGCATCCATTTAGTATGAGAATAACCTGGTCGATTTTAGATTTATATTTATACGTACAAGAATGGAATTACTTAACTTCATTGTTAACGTTCTGCAAATATATCCGTATTTGACTCGACTAAATATAAAAGTTTTTAAGCCATGCCCGACCGTTTATTTTTAAAACTGCTTGTTAGTTTTCCCATTGTATGCTTTTTTTCTCAAACAAAATAAATCTTATAATCATTATTCATTTTATACATACTGGCGAATTGAAAGAATAATATACTCAGTGACATTAGAAGTGTTACACCCAGAAGGAATAATTTCTTGAACTTAATTTTTTGGCAACATGGTAGATTTACATCAAGAATGAAACGATAACGTTGTCAAGAATTTTTATTAACAAGTAATCAAAAAAAAATTAATAATGTGTTTGGCGACCCCGTAGCTGAATACACTCCTGTATACGTCTAGGCATGGACAAAATGAGATGTGCAATGTCTGCTTGTGGCACCTCGTTTCAAGTAACTTAAATTTCATGTATTAACTGTGCCAGAGTCTGTGCAGGATGGTGCAAAGTGGACAGTCTCCTTCGCATCATATCCCATACATGTTCGATAGGATTTAAATCCGGAACACGGGGCGGCCATGGCAACATATTAACGCCAGCTTCTTGGAAAAGTCCATAGTTTGATGAGCAATATGGGGACGCACGTTGTGTTGCTGAAAAAGGACGTCTCGACGGCCGTCGAGATAAGGCAGTAAACTGGTTTGTAAGATGTCTTCAACATAACGCGCAGCTGTGATATTGTCTCGAATAAACACAAATGGTGATCGGTTACCATAGGCAATAGCCCCCAAAACCATTACTCCAACTGTCCTGTATACATGCCTCTCAACAGCAAACCCGATATCTCGTCATTCTCCACGACGGCGTCTTACCATCCTACGACCATTATGCATTCCTAAACAGAATCGTGAATCATCGCTGAATGCTACATTACGCCATTCTGCTACCCAATGCTGCCGTTCTCTGCACCAATTGAAACGTTGATGACCGTGGTCCGCAGTCTAAGGAAACACTAGTCATGGGCGGAATGAAACCAGTCCAAAGGCTCGAATTCGACGGTATAGTGTACGCATACTAACAGGTCTACCTACTACTTCAAACCATTGGTCAGCAATTTGACGCGCAGTAGCAAAACGGTCTCGCAGAGCCGGTAATCTAAAGCGCCTATCTTGATGCTCTGTGGTATGCCTTGGTTGACCAGTTGGTCTCCTTCGTGTTTTTCTACCTTAGTTTGTCCACACACGACAGACACGCATAGCCGTCATTGCCGTACAATTAACACGACGGCCAATTTCGCGATACGACAAACCCATATCTTTATACGCAATAATTCTACCCCTGTCAAAATCGCTAAAATGGTGGTAATTATGGTTTATTAGAACTCGATGCATTTGCTTAAACTGAATACAATTAGACTGAGGAACAATAACTAAAAATTTCTATACGAACCGGTTTTCGCAAGTCGGTCTCTCACAAAAAAATTTAGAAGATAAAACTTTATTTTTACAAAAAGTAGAAGCGATAAACCATTGGTATTGTTATCATAGCATGTTTTAGATATAGTCATTCTGTTGCCAAAAAATTAAGTTCAAAAAATTACTCCTTCTGGGTGTAACACTTCTAATGTCACTGAGTATACATTCTATAAAATAATTTAATACACAACGTAACTAAAAATACACTCAATTCACAGCAAGCAAATAAAACACGGGGTTATTCATATTGGCTATAGGAAATGATGACTGGCAATAAGTATATAGTCGGTTTTGCGATGTAAAATAAAGAGACAGAGTTTTGTCAATTCTCTGCAAGTTTGTACCAACTTTTTGTAAAAAAGAGGCAGTTGTAAAATGTTCTAAAGTTACGGCCCTGGATTATCCATATTACTAAAGAGATATAGAAAAACTATATAATCTTTCATCGGATATGATTGTGTTAATTAGTGTTATCTTTCGTGTTTCTTATTTACTTCCGCATGTGTTTCAAATAAACACACATGCCTCTTGAAAATGACCTAACGAGAAGATCTTATTCAGCCTAAAAAATTGACCTGTATAAAACAATATTTTTCGAAAGTGTTTCATCATGAAGTTTTTTATATGTATAAATTTTTTTGGTATATCCGATCTACCCACTAATTATATTTAATATAATTCTCGGAAAGACTTTCTCTCTTTCGCTTTCCTCTAGCATTGCTCAACACTTCCGCAATTAAAACGACTTGGGGGCAAAAAACGCTGCAAGAAAACGGATCTCTCGACTATTGTATATACGGGGCACATTATGCCGCCCTTTGTGAACGTTGATGTGATGTGGATGAGCATGGAGATAGGGCTGGAGACTGAAAGCAAACAGACAGATAAGAATGTCAAGTGATCTTTCTTGCTCTCTACAATACGGGATTCAAACGATGATCCCTCCGCGTGCTGTTTCTCTATATTTTGACATCTGCAAAAACAGAACCGTTTTAAATGTAAATAATAAATTTGGGCATAACATGTGTATCTTTCATTTTTATATATTGGAAAAATTACGCAACACGTTTTAAAAAGCTTTGAATTGTTATGTATAATATAAAAAATGAGACATGGTCATTTATAACTTAAGTTTCGTCAATGATTTTTTTGTCGAGTGTTCAAAGTAAATTATATATATATATATATATATATATATATATATATATATATATATATATATATATATATATATATACATATATATATGTATATGTATATATATATATATATATATATATATATATATATATATATATGTATATCTACATATAAAATTACAATCGTAGAATGTTATTAATAAAACCTTAAGTAAAAACAAAAAGAGAAATCAAACGATTTCTACCTGGTGAAACCGAATTCAAATTTTTACCACTGTGCTTTCTAAAACTTGCAAAGCAAACAGCTTGATAAATTACTCGGCAAGGGAATCAAAAATTACATTCTACATGCCGTTCATCATGGTCAAAATTCGTAGTGAATTCAGTTTCTGGTACTCCAAACGGAGCAAAGTAATAGAACATAATGACGGTATTAGATTTTTGTTTCGATACAGGGCAGCGACAAGCCGCTTATACGTATTTCGACCTCTTTAGGTCTCCTCAGAACGGTATAGCTACTGCTCTGAACCAAAACAAAAATCTTTCCCGTCCTAGGCAATAGTTATCAAAATAACTATATACGGACGTAACTACGCCATCTAAAAACAAAAAATAGAAATTGTAATAAACAAGGATGAGCTAAGGGATGCTTAGTACTGTCATCACTGTATTATCCCCTATGTTTAAAGGACTGAACTATGGCCTGGAAGACCCCTGTAATATCCTAGTCCTATATGGTTAAAGGAGATTTAGTTCTGCGAGCGGATTTGAGGCGTACTGGTCCACTAGTTCGAATTGGTCGTGATTTCCCCCTCGCGGATTTACAAGAGGGTAGGAAAAATTGTACAGGGGCTGAAGGACACTCAGATGTAGGCCCTGTAAAGAGTTAGAGGTTATTGGCTTGCGTTAGAAGCCGAGAAGAGGTACAAAGCGAAAATGTGTTCTCTTCTAGTTTCTACCTAACGGTCAAAAAAACAAGCCACTTTCAACTTACTATGTATTTAACAAATCGTAAAACTGCAACTAATACAACAAGATATACAAGAGAGCTAGTATTGGTTATCAAATTTTGCGAAGGTAGACGATAAGAGATTTTACTAAGGGAGTTAAAAGGCGGACAATCTACTATTAATTGGTTTCCCCAATGGATAGTATATATTATTCGTAACCTTAGCGTACTTAGGCCCTAGCTAACGAATATGCCTTGTAGTCCAAACTGGAACTCAGGAACAGTCTGAATGAACGCTGGAATGCACTGTACGTTATGGCGGTACTAAGAGAGACGAAAACTCGCTACTATCTCTCTACTTTCCGTCGGACACGATATCACGATAATTGAGCTAAACACACCCGGACGGTTGACCGATTAACACACCGTAGGTCGCCACCGCGCTGACTGACTGTCAGGCGCCGGTCGCCCGAACAGTACTCTCTGGCTCGGTTGCCAGAATTCTACTGCCTGGCTCGGTCTCCAGCGCTCTTCTGCCTGTTGACCAACTTCTTTTGTTTTTATGTACTGCCAACTCGTACCCTAAATTACTTCGTCACAGTCCGAAGTGGAGCGTTGCTTCTTACGTTTTCCCCTAGAATTTCTGCTGATTGCGTCGTTTGCTGCATGTGTTAAAATGGATCATGCCATGTGAAACCTCCTAACTCAGCTCAATTCTTATCGCTATTTAACAAATCGTATTTTGTATTATTTTCCGAACGAAGGTCTAAAGTGTCGTAATTTTTAAACATTCGGAGCTGACCTGATATTGAAACTTACTTGTGTAATACACGTTAACTAGGTCAATTTTCATTCTTTGTTTCATTTGAAATGTATACGTTAAACTGTGTCGAATTTATTCTTTATTTAGTTTGGAGTATATAATGATTATTTAATTAATTCTAATTATTATTTTCTAGGCTAACTACCCCTTATTTTGTTTCTTTTATTTTCTTGTTATGTTGACTTGTTACATACCGGGCTAACTGATTAACGATTGCATTTGGGGGTGGGGTTGTTTCCCTTGGTTATGTGGCTGATACATTACAAAATCAAACGATTTCTACCTGGCGAAACCGAATTCAAATTTTACCACTGTGCTTTCTAAAACTTGCAAAGCAAACAGCTTGATAAATTACTCGGCAAGGGAATCAAAAATTACATTCTACATGCCGTTCATCATGGTCAAAATTCGTAGTGAATTCAGTTTCTGGTACTCCAAACGGAGTAAAGTAATAAAACATAATGGCGGTATTAGATTTTTGTTTCGATACAGGGCAGCGACAAGCCGCTTATACGTATTTCGACCTCTTTAGGTATCCTCAGAACGGTATAGCCACTGCTCTGAACCAAAACAAAAATATTTCCCGTCCTAGACAATAGTTATCAAAGCCGATCCGAGCCGATAATCTAAGTAGAGCCGAGTTTCGCTCAGCCCAGATGGCAAGTACATTCTCTTAGTACTGCTCCGACAATAGTGAGAAGCAACAATGGGTAGAGATTTGATGTGATCCTTAATTAAGTTTTTCACTTCATCGCTTTTTTTGTTGGGAGGTTCTTTTTTATCCCTATGCTATGGTCTATTTTTGTGACAACTGTGGAAGCCAACTCTTCGATTTAAGTTCGAACTTTTTTTTCAGAAATATCGTATGTTCCAAAAAAAAATGTTTACAGACTTTATGGTTTTTTCCATTAGTACTAATAGACTATTCTAAGATTCGTTTGCGTCGGTTACTATCACCCATGTACCTTCTTTTTACAGGAACACTTGTCACCTGTTTACCAATAAATGACCATCTAGCTCTTTCAGTTTCCAAAGTTAGGTAGTCGGCCAACAATTGTTTCCGTATTTGCCTGTTAATATTAGCCGTGCACTTGTAGCGACATTTCCAGTCAACTTCTTGCACGGTTTTAGCACGAACCTTTGCTATGGTTTTGGTTTCTTACTCACTGTCTACCATCCTTAACTTTTTTAAGCATTCCGTTCCCACTTCTCTGGATTTCGCTGACGCTTCCTATTCAAATTTTCTGTTGGTAAATCGGAATTAGTGCTCCCATCATCGCCTGTAACAAGTTACATTATATATTATTTGACAAGATTAAAGTAATCGGGCTGTGGTTTAAAAGATTAACAAGTTGTTATAGGTAAAAATAAGAGACATACTGTGAGTGTTATAACAATATTATTAGGTATATTGAGCATTAGATTCGTCATGCTTTTGGATATCAGTCTCGGACGCTGAATATAAGTTTTCTGTAAAGTTCTCAAAGACAGCTGTAAAATGCAAGATTTATAATATTAGTAATAGGGAAAGTTTTTATAACAAGCAAAATAATATTATAAGTACCTTCAGAGTGTGAGCTTCGATAAACATTAACATTCTGGCAGTGAATGAATCTTTAATTTGTGATTATGTAGGATGCTTAAATATTTAAAGAAATTGTTTTCTTACTCACTTAAAAGTTATCTATTTTACAATTTATTATATATAGGTTTCTTTATTTAAATTTTATTGTGTTAATTTTTGTATGTACATTTTTTTTTAACTTAGTTTGATTTGTAACCTGCAAGTTGCGACACTGTATTCTACAGAATCGGCACAGTCCAGTGTACCAAATATACCATGCCATAATATGTTATATATAGAGGAACTTTTTATTAATTATACCTTTTAGCTTTTATAATTTGTAAGTTTGTCCGTACAACTTTTTCTGTTATTGTGCGTATTTTGAAAAAAAATCAATTTTTAAAAATTTATTTTTCGAATTAAAAGTTATAATTGCCACAGTCAGTAAGATACGTGCGGATCGAAAACAATATTTGGACATAAAATGACTTTTTTCGGTTTTTGGTGTTTTAAAATCTTAGTTCGTATCCACATCGAACCTCTACCCTACAGTGGTATAAAACAAGAAGTAGCAGCGATCCTGAAAAAGCAAAAGTTTGGAGAAGAGCACCTGGTGCTCCTAATAGCTCTGTTTTTTTGCATTTCCTTCTTTAGTTAGTGTGGAAATATAATTTTTAAATTTGAATAAGAAAGATTCATTAATTTTTTTAATACATTTTGATATATTTTTGATACATTTTTGATACATTTTTGATACATTTTTGATACATTTTTGATACATTTTTAATACATTTTTGATACATTTTTGATACATTTTTGATACATTTTTGATACATTTTTGATACATTTTTGATACATTTTTGATACATTTTTGATACATATTGATACATTTTTAATACACTTTTGTGCTGTTGAAACTGTTTATTCTTACTGAATGATTTTAAAAATATTTTAAGAATATTAAAATTGCATATGTATTTTTATTTTACACAATTGCATAATAAGTCAGTGATTTTGACAACTATTAAGTCAAATTTACAATTCAAAATTAAATATTATTTAAAATATAAATCCAAGTTTGTCCGAATATATGACTGCTCCAACACAAACTCCTCTTAATTGAGATTTTCTCCCAAGTCAAACCTGAAGAATATTAAACAGTACGACGCAGATTCAAATACATTGAACAGATTTATCTTAAAATGCAACGAACTAATAACATCATATTCTGCATATAACGATGCGGATTTAAATAAAAACATTTTAGAGCACATTAAAGACATGAGATAATATAAAGAACAATGATTTGTCGATAGATATAATTTAGACTGCTTAATACAAGAAATAATACGAATAAAACCATCCAAAAACGAAACTCTTCATAAACAAGAATCCCACTATTAAGAAGCAATGAAGCAAATAATAAGCTATAAAGCAAGCAGATAAATTATGCCAAATTAAGCATTGTGATAAAATTTCAGTGAACACTTTTATTGCAGGATGTACAGGTATTCTTAAAAATAATATACACCTTAAGAAACTCAGTTCTCTTGAAGATGCCATTCACTATATCGACGAATTTCAGAATTTCGAAAATTCATATGGACATTCCAGTATAATTTTAAAAAAAGAATCATAATTATAAGAAGCACACGATTATTTTAATCAATGAAACAGGCCAACTCAGCCTAACAACTATTATCGTTCCCTAAGTTCTAACCCTACATATCAATATCAGACAAATCAAAACTTCACATACCAAAATCAAAACTTTTAATTTTCAATTTTCAGAATATCAAAAATTTCAATTTTAATTATTTCAATCAAAATCAAGATTATCAAAACCAAAATTTGTTACCACGGCCTTTTAAGAATCATTCCACATCTTATAATCTTTCCACAAACTTCCGACCAGAAAGTAATGTTTTCATGTCCAACCGAATTCCTAATAATAGGTTACCTAGGCCACAACCGATGTCAATAGCCTCCAGAAACACATTTAATTCAAATAATTATCAAAAAGAAAGAGAACCTTAATATGTACTAGTAGTTACCATTTGTAGTCAATATTTACAACAATACGGTCAAGATAAAAAAAATTTCGGATAGAAGCCTCGGAAAACAGTCAACATACAAATAAATTCAAATAATCCTTTACCTTATATTGAAGTAAGAAATTTAAAAATAAAATTACTGAGCGATACCGGCAATACCAAGTCTTTGTTACACCCAAGAATTGTCGAAAAATATTTTTCCAATTACATCTATTAGCCAAACGTAGATAAATGACTGCCCTTTATCATCATCATCATCATAAGTGGCTCGACAATTCGTTCAAAATTCCTGGCAACTTTCCTCCATCTTCGAACCTTGGAATCTGTAAGTCTTCTTCCACACCATCAATCCATCTCATTCGTGGTCGTCCTCTGCTTATTGTGCCCTCTGGTTTAAAAAATGTTAATCCATTCGTGTATTCGTAATCTGGCATCCTAGCAATGTGTCCAGCCCATCTAAGTCTCTGCACTTTAACGAATTTCACAATATCTAGATTGGTGTATAACTAACCTTATATTGAAGTAAGAAATTCAAAAATACAATTACTGATCGATACCAGCAATGCCTACTCTTTGTTACACCCAAGAATTGTCGAAAAACATTTTCCTAATTACATCTACTAGTCAAACGTATATATAATAACTGCCCTTTATAATAAGACTAGTAGCTATCAAGCGGAAATACCAACATTTCCAGAATTCTCAAGTGACTTTTATATTTATTTATTCTTGTATGATTTTCACGAATATTTTGATGGAATCTTAGGGTTAGAAGATATGATGAGAATGAATTTGGTGATAAATTTTACTAATAAAATACTTTATAACAACAATTTAATAACACGGATTAAGTTTAGAGGACCGATGGATATCAAATTTTAATTTAGTGTGGGTGAACAGAAAAGAATTATTTATTCTCTTCCTGTCAGTGTTCCTAATTAAGAAATGTTAGTAGAAGACACATATTATAAAGAAGTTTATGACCAGATTATGAAGTAACCTGAAATATTAACAGTAGCAAAAATGGATATGCTCTAATGGAAATAATAAACCCTACAGACAAATCGTTGAAACTAATTTTCTCAAGACCAATAATTGTATACCCATTTGAAACCGAAAATTATGAACTACATAACTTAACTACTGTTATTTTAATAAAGAACTTAATGAAAATGGAACAAGAGAAATAAAATAGGCTTAGGAAAACCTCATAAGGACAGATCACATAAATTCATAAGAAAGGGAAAACATAATTAAACTATGTATGTATGTAAACTATGTCTTGGTTCTATATAAAACTTTTTGATTCCAAAAACGCAAAAACAGATTTAATCTTTTTAGGCTTTTTAAGGTTATTGTTGCAAATTATTGAAGAACTTTGCTAAAATAACAAAACCAACCTAAATTTAAACTAATAACATTTAATGGGTTTTTACCCAAATATTTAGTGGCCCAAAACATGTACACCTAGACACACTGATGATGGAATAAAGATTTCGAAAACATTTTGTGATATAGCCCGATTTGGTGTTTTAATTATATACCTTTTATAGAGGATTTTAAATAAATTTTTTGTGATACATGGTATACAGCCAGCTTACAGAAACTTAGTTTCCTGGTGGAAGGACCACAAAGTAGAACATATACAATAATTAATCGATTGTTTTAATACTTGCAAAAATTTGTTAGTATCATAACCAACTGTAGCCTACACAGATTTCAATAAAAACTTTGAAATAATGACAGATGCATCCAAAGTATTATAGATAACAGGACGGACATCCCATTTTATACGCGTCAAGGACCCTAAATTCAGCAGAGGTAAAATATTCTACTATCGAAAGAAAGTTATTGGCTAGAGTATGGAGTTAAAAATACTTTATACCATACTTATTTGCAAGAGAATTTATAATTCATAAATCACTACAATGGATTATAAACTACTACAATGATTGTTCTCACTGAAAGACCCTAAGTTACAACTAGTGAGATGGAGGTTACAACTCCAAAAATTTGATTATAAAATTAAATATCAAACAAGATTCTTTAACAAAGTAGTGGAGTGTCTCTCACGAATAGACACCGATAATAAAATCAACGAACTAGGATCTCTTATTAATGTCTGAATCTTTGTGTAAATCTTGATGACATAATTGATATAATACAAAAAAAAAGAACTTATCCATTTCAAATAAAGAAATCGCCGATCAATTATTTAAATCAAATGATTTTTATTTACTTTATTTAAGCAATTTCTAAAACAGAAGATGACAACAAAGAAAAATGAAATAGGATAAACAAATTAGACCTTCAGATTTTAATTAAAGTGGAAATGGCGATACTGATGGAAACAGTACATACTGCAGCTGAAAATCTAATTCTTAGCATACGAATCACAGATCGTGCATTGAACTTATACAAAAACCAAGTCTTACTAACTTATGAAGAAATTAACGAAACAAAAGCTAAAATACTAAAGATGTTCAACACCACAATATTATTTGTTATCTTACCTCAAAGAGATCTGCAAAGAAGAATCGTAAATTGTTAAAGATTGTATGTACCCAAGAAAATTATAAGCCTTGTATTTTAGACCATCACTATCACTTGAAACATTTGTAGTTTCGTTTGAAAATTACTTAAAAATTCTGCCTTCAAAATTGTGCACTGTACAAAAATGTTAGATAATATTGAGACTACCGACGAACACAGAGAAACACCTAATTATTTTCATGTTTAAAAAAAGTTCACTATACTACTGGCCCAATACGGCAGAATACATAAAACGGTATGTCAATAATTGTCAAGTTTGTTTAAAAAAAATAAGTATGACAGAGATCTACCAGTCATTAAATTTAACCTTATACCAACGGTTTTTAAGCCATTTGATCCCATTCATATGAATATATTTAGAAGATCCAATACACCATTTCTTACAACAATCAATGCATTTTTTCAATATGGATAAGCATATCAAATTCCTAGTTTAGTGAAATTTTAATAGTCGATGCCATTAATTACCTTCTCGATTTTTACCAGTTTACGAACCAGTTCTTATAGTTTGTTATAATTATGTGATAATTCGAATTATTTTGTGTGTTATGGAAACAGCGATTATTATTGGACTATAATATTATTATATTTAACTGAAGAAAAACTGCAGATACAGGTAACTGTTATATTCCTTTTATTTTATCCACAGTGTCCTACTAGGACGTCTGTTGCAATAATAAAAATTAAGTGAAGTGTTTTTGGTATCCAGGAACACTCACAAAAATGAACTCAAATCAAAACCTCACAACTTCACAAGTCCTCCCCACGAAATCATATGTCGCTGCTACTTTATCCAAACCTCCACCTCCTACTTTCCCACGTAAGGAGCAAGCCATTTTAATGCATGCTCTTCCAAATACTGTTTTATTTGACTATGTTAAAGCTATAGGGGATATTGTTATCCCAAAAAACATTACCTTTGCATCACGTATCCCAAATAACCGCATCTGTATTTATCTTTCCTCGCCTACAGTTGTCGATAACCTTCTAAAAACACATCAAAATATCTCTATCAACTCTACAGTAGTTCCCATCAGAAGACTTATCACCCCAGCCAAACGCCTTCTTATATCTAACGTATCTCCTTCAATTCCACATTCCATAATTGAGAAAGCCCTTAAAGATATTGGATTACAGCTGGTCTCTCCTGTGTCATTTGTGAAATGTGGTGCACTCGGAGAAGGTTATGCACACATAATGAGCTTCCGAAGAGTAACGTATATTATCCCCCATAAGGAGAACTTTTCAGTAGATAGAAACTTCGTTATTACATATGAAAACACACCTTATAGAATATTTATTTCTACGGATAAATTGCATTGTTTTTTATGTAAAGAGGTCGGACATACCGCTGACTCATGTACCAATAATCCAACTACTTTTTCTCAAACTGAGACCCCATCTAGAGCCCTCTACATCTGAAATTACTGATATAATTTCTGACGTGAGCACTCCTGTTCAATCAGACCTAACTACCTCAAACTGCACAGAAATCCACACTGAAATAGATACTGAAACTACACACCCATCAATTCCACCCACACAAGGACAAAAAAGAGCTATATCAACAGACAGCAATTCTGATATTTCTTCTCTAATATCTTCAGCAAGTACACCCGAACCAGCGTCTAACCAAATGCTTCCTCCGTTATCCACAAAAACAAACACTGTCTCCAAACCTCACAAGAAAAAAACAAAAACTACAAAATCAGAGGAACATAATCTAACAGCTAGTTCACTACAATCCGTAGCGGCCATTTATAAAAATAATCCATCTGGTCTAACTTTGACTGAGACTCAGTTTATTGCTTTCCTAGAAAATACACATGGTAATCCTAGTTCACTTAATAAAGCTTTTGTTTTTACGTCAAATATTGAAGGACTCTTTCAAGACATAACAGTTCTCCATTCAGAAACTAAGGAAAGATCCCTTAAAAATCGACTTACGAGACTTCAAAAGAAAATCAAAAGACAGCTAAACCCAGATGACTCTGATAATATCAGGGTCTCATCTGAACTCCTAACCGATGATGAAACCAATGCCCTCCTCTCCCAACAGCCAGAACAACCATCTCAGTTGCCCCTTACCCCTTCAACTCAAGATTCACCTTCAATTTAATCCAATGGAACTGCGATGGGTTCTTTCCCCGTATTGAAAGAATCCAACAACTAGTGACAGAAAAACAACCCGATATCATATGTCTACAAGAAACGAACTCAAAAATATCTAAGCTTCCCACACTAAAAAAGTTCGAAGGATACCATTATATCAGAACTAATTGTGACAGAGCCAGTGGTGGGATATCTATTTTTATTTTAAGTGAAATATATTCATCCCATCTCCTCATCACCACGGAACTCGAGGCTATCGCCGTAACTACTTGGTGTCCTAATAAACTTACGATATGCAGTGTATACATTCCTCCTAACTACCCCCTTAAAGAAATTAAAATTTTAAATCTTATCTATCAGCTCCCCGCTCCATATATTCTAGTAGGTGACTTCAATGCTCATAACTTTATGTGGGGGTCAAACCACACTAATGGCAAAGGTAAAACTATAGAAAACGTTATCAATTGCACAGGCTCCTGTATACTAAATACAGGCTCTAATACGCATCTGAACTTTTCCTCTGGCACATTTTCGGCGATAGACCTTAGTTTTAGCGACCCAAAAACATATACTTCACTAACTTGGAAAACTTCCGATGATCTATATGACAGCAACCACTTTCCAATATTTATATCATCTGATATCTCCAACCATGAACAAACTATAACCAGAAACTTCTGGCGTCTAAAAAATGCCGACTGGATAGACTATACGTCACAAACAGATAACACCTTACCTTCTCTATCCCTATCCGACAATATTAACAATAATCTATTAATAATCACAGATTCCATACTTAAAGCTGCAAATTTGCACATAGGCAAAAATAGTATTTCCCATAAAAGAAAGGCAGTACCTTGGTGGAATACATCTTGCCAAACCGCAACAGAACAACAAAAATTAGCTCTGAAAAATTACCGTAAAAAAAAAGATCTGGAGAATCTCATTGAACTAAAGAAAACCAGAGCCAAAGCTCGATTTATTATAAAACAAAGTAAAAAATCATCTTGGAGAGAATATGTATCCTCTATTAATTCAAGCACCAATCCGGCGGATCTCTGGAAAAAGATTAGGCAAATCCAAGGAAACAACACCAACCTAAAAATCTCTAGTATTGCTGTAAATAACACTACAATCACTGACAATCAAGAAATCGGTGAAACCCTAGCAACGCACTTCGATACTAAATTCAAAAGTAAAATAGATTCCTCCTTACGAAAACCATTACCTAACGCCCCACCCTGTGCCTCACCCGAAACAATAATGGACATCACACATCTTAATTCTCCCTTTCTTTTTGAAGAACTAGTATCAGTTATTCAAACTTGTAAAAACAATGCCGCTGGACCTGACGACATTCCTTACATATTTATCAAAAAGCTCTCCAACTGTAGCCTACTCAAAATACTTGAGATGTATAATTTAATCTGGTCATCTAACCAATTTCCCAATCAATGGCAAACCTCTATCGTAATACCCATTAAAAAGCCTAACCTAGAACGTTCCTTGGCCAACTCTTATAGGCCTATATCACTAACTTGTACGATGTGCAAAATATTCGAAAAAATGATTAATAAAAGACTCCTATGGTTCATTGAAAAACATAAAATATTTGATAGTGAACAGTCAGGATTTCGTCAGAACCGTTCAACCCAAGACAACCTTGTAATCCTCCAAACTCATATATCAGAGGCCTTAAACAAAAGACAAGAAGTCGTAGCTGCCATATTTGATATTGAAGGTGCTTTTGACACTATTAGTAGGCAATGTATATTAAACAAACTTATCCTTCTTAATATTAATGGTAATATATTTAACTTCATACGAAATTTTTTATCTTCTAGATCGTTCAGAGTCTCTGTCAACGGTATTTTATCTTCTACTCATACTCAAACTGATGGCGTACCTCAGGGATCGGTACTAAGTCCTACACTTTTTAATCTAGCAATAAGTAATTTATGCTCTCATCTCATTTCCCCGATTAAACACATCATGTATGCTGATGATCTAGTAATTTACTGTCATGGACAAAACTCTTCTACCACCTCGAAGCTTATTCAAACTGCTGTTGACACACTTTTTAAAAAAACTAGTGACATGGGGTTATCTTTATCCTATATAAAATCCAAAATTATAAACTTTAGTAGACGTCCCCCTTCTCCATCTCCACTTATTTTGATCAACAATGTCCCTCTTCCTGTTGTTAAACAATGCAAAATTCTCGGATTAACGTTTGACTCACGACTAACTTGGAAGCAACATATATTTGAAATAAAAGGAGAAACGAGCATGAGACTAAACATAATAAAAACTCTATCACATCATTATTGGGGATCTGACGAAAACTCACTTCTTAAAATATACAGATCACTAATACGCTCCAAGCTAGATTATGGTTGTCACATATATATATATATATATATATATATATATATATATATATATATATATATATATATATATATATATATATATATATATATATATATATATATCCGCCTCCAAAACATATATTAACCTTCTAAACTCAATTCACAACACAGCCCTTCGTCTTTGTATTGGCGCTTTTCGATCTAGTCCTGTAGATAATCTTTATTGCGAAGCTAACGAACCCCCTCTTTGTATAAGACGAAAACAACTGCTACTCTCTTATGCAGCATCGGTATCAGCTAACCCCTCGAATCCAGTGCATCCCTTATTTGTAATGTCCACGTATAATTTACACAATACCAATTCCTTACCACCAATAAAACCTATTCCACTAATTTTAGCACAGACACTTAATGATATCTCTCTTACACATACCCATCCTCTTTATCCCCCTCCATCTCCTCCTTGGATCATATCCACACCCAAATTTAACACCTCGCTCACCAACTTCGATAAAAATAAACATCCGAAAGAGATCATTATAAATGCATTTAAAGACATTATAGATACAAATAAATACGACCTAATATTATACACGGATGCCTCAAAAAATGACACAGGAGTAGGCTGCTTTGTTACAACCTCTCATTCACTAATTAAGTCATCACTTATACCAGCCGTCAGCAGCGTTCATACTGGCGAATTATTTAGTATATTGCAAGCTTTTAACCATATATCTCCACCTAATAAGCAGGTTGCCATATGCACAGACTCTTTAGCATCAATCCATTCTATCAAAAATATATTTACTTTTCATCCAATCGTCCAAAAGATCCTAGACTCTTACCAAATTATCTTGTCCCAAAACATAACAGTTACCATAATCTGGCTGCCATCTCATATTGGTATAGAAGGCAATGAAACTGCAGATCGCTATGCTAAACTTGCTACAGCATCACCTGAAATCACCGATAAAATTCAAATTTGTAAGGACCTAAAATCATATACTAAAAGAAGAACCAGACTCCTTTGGCAGCAGCATTGGAACTCTAACCGTTCGATCTTACACGAAATACAACCGTCAATAACCAGTCAGCCTACAATTGACTATTCAGCCCTCTCAAGACGAGATCTCATTGTGATAAGACGACTTCGGATAGGACATTCAAAACTCACACACGGCTACCTAATGTCCTCTAGCATCCGTCCCTCCTGTCAAATCTGCCAATCATATTTGACAATCAAAGATATTCTCACTGAATGTCATCAACATTTGACCAGAAGATTACAATACAAACTCAAAAGTGAAGTACGAGATATTCTAAACAACCCTGACCAAATAAAAGCTGTGCTACAATTTCTTAGAGATGAATCTTCAAAAAATATAATTAGATTTTAATTTAGACATTGTATAACATATTATTATCATTCCGTATTATTGTAACATATTTTTAATGTAACACTTAATGTTTGTGTAATGAAAATACATGTTATAGTACCTGTGTAAGTGGCCATAGTTGCCGAGCACGTTAAAGTTGAAATAAAAAAAAAAAAAAAAAAAAAAAAATAGTCGATGGTATATACATCGCACAACATGGATTACCTACCCTACAAAATTCAACTGATTTCGGGACTGAATTTAAAAACTACTACTTTTTTTGTAAATTACATAAAATAGAATTACATTTTACCACTCCCAAGAATAGTAAATCGAATTCTACGGTAGAGCGTTTTTATTCTTCCTTAATAGAGCGTTTTAGATGCCTTAGGGAAGCAAATAAAAGTATATCAGTCAAATAATTAACAAAACACTGCATATTGTCATATAATAATTCAATTCTTCTGTTACTAAATTTACGCCATTCGATATTATCAAAGGCATATAAATAGAATCTCAGAACCTCAAATGAATTTAAAGTCACTAAAGGCTTAAAGGATGCTGTTTGTCACCGACACTCTTTAAAATATACGTCAAAGAAGCATTGAGGAATTGGAGAAATAAATGTAGATTTATGGGCATCGAAGTCGGACAAGAAACTCTGTATACATTGTTGTTTGCAGATGATCAGGTGGTGGTTGCAACCGATGAGGAAGATATAAATTATATGAATCGAAAATTATTTGAGGAATATGCCAAATGGGGGCTTACTGTAAACATAAGCAAAACAGAATATTTAAAAATTGGAGGAAATACCACAGATCTGAGGCTTGAAAACGCAGTCATAAAAGGCTGCAACCAGTATAAATATCTAGGAAGCATCATATCAGCACATGGCAGAGTTAAGATAGATAGTACAAAACCAAATAACCCAAGGGAAAAAATGCATCCGAATCCGGATTTATTTGCTGTGGTCTAATAAAATAAAGATGCATACCAAACTTCGCGTATACAGAGCATTTGTAGAACCAATTACCACATATGGTGCCGAATGTTGGACGATGACAAAGAATGAACGAGATAAAGTAGACGTTGTGAAAATGAAAATAGATTATCTTAGGTCATGTCGAGTATCGAGAATGGAAAGAATCAGGAATGAGGAAATACGAAACCGTACAGGAATTAGAGATACTCTTTCAGATAGAATACAAGGAAGGCAATTACAATGGTATGATGAGAATGGAGGAGGAGCGGTGGCCAAAGAAAGCATTAATGTATGTTCCGCCAGAAAGAAGGAAAAGGGGAAGACCACCAAATTCCTGGAGAAGAGAAATTACAAAAACAATGCAATCTAGAGGCTTAAACGAGGGAGATTGGAGACATAGGAAAAGATGAAGGCTGAAATGCAGGAAGCGGCAATCGCCGTAGGCCCCCGTTATATGATGACGATGAACTTTGTCCCTAACACTTTTGTTGTTATTGTTCGTATTTAAAAATAAATTATTTTTTAAAAAGCAACTATTCGAATTCAAAGTTATAATTTTCATTTAGTGTTTATCACAGTTTTAGTCATTTCGTATGAATATTACCCGTTACGAGGCCCGTTCTTGATTTTATCAAGTTCCTTAACAGTAGCCATCTTATATACTAAAACGCTAAGCCCTTTTCTTGTCCACCACTTTACTCAAAAACCATATTAGATAATTAAAATATTTTTTCGGTTTAGACTAAAGTTTTAGACCCCATGGACAGCTATATGTGGCAATGTCTCGATCCCGCTCATTTGATGGCGTAAAAGTTTACATAACTCCCGGTGCCAAGCAAAAGTTTTCAGAAAATGGAGACATTGTAACAAAAAACATTGTTTTCGACGAAATATTTCGTGATATTTAGTACACTTTTTACTTGCATTTTTATTGATGAATGTTATGTATATTCTTGCTTATAATGTTTGTACTGATCTCTTAAGTTTTCTCGCAAAATAAAAATTTCATTTAAAAAACTCGATGTCGAGTTGGTCCGCTAGTTTCACACTGAATAAACAAAATAATCAAGATAATGGAGCCCGAAGGTAGATTTCTAAGTAGTTTTTATATCATAACCCATATACATATTTGCTTACGTAATGAAAACACTTTTATTACAATCTGTAGGTTTCTAAAAATTAGAAAATCACGTTTATAAAAGTTTTTAAAATGCAATAAATGAAATAAAAGACGTATAAAAACGTCCATTGCATTATTAACCATTTAATAATTCTTATAACAGACGTAAGTTTAGCACATATTTTAGTTTATTTCCTATAATACAAATAAATGATTACCGTGCGCTAAGATCCAGCGGATCTTCTGTATATCCACAATATTCCTCTTAGGGTGAGTGGGAGCTCTATGGCTTAAATAGGATAATAAAATCGGACAGAGATGTTTGTTAGCGATAAGATAGTGGTTAATATACTGCTGAAAATGACTTTTTTACTCTTCGAAACATGTTTTTGCAACTATTAGAATAAATGCATTTAAGAAAATGTCCAATTATTTCGTTCTGTGCATTTTTACATCGTTTTCGTGCAATATTTAATTTTTTATTTCATGTATTTATTTTATTTCTCGTAATATGAATAACAGTATAATAAAATATATAGAGTCAGAGAAATTCTCACTTTTTTACGAACTTCCAAACGCAGCATAAAAAGGCCAAAGCACCTCGCTTCCCCTTAGAACTTCCCTGCTCCCACTTGACATTTTTGAGGGTGTGTGCTTTCGCCGAGAACCTACTGGTTAACGACTTCAATATTGCGGAACAACAAAATGGAAATGCTGATTCGCTTTAGAGAGTTATAGAGACGTTTACATACACTCGAATGGAGAAAGACTTCAAGTTGACATTCTTATATACTTTTATGTTCACGAGGAATATATACGCGTGGAGATATTGAGGAGAATGTGTGTAACGGGTCTAGGCCTGGTTAATGGAGAAACTTTTTACAAAAATGTCTCGCATGATTGGACACATTTTTTAGACGTCTTAAACTAAACGAAATACGTAAAATAAGTATAAATGAAAAGAAAGTGGAATATAACAAAATTAGGATTTGAAACAGGCAAAAAAATTTGGTCGGACGTGGACATAAAATTATGCTATGATGATTATGCTTATTTGAATGAAAAAAAAAAATTAAAAGGTTTTACTATTCAAATAGGTTTCTTCCAATTTTATTGTTTTTCGTTGATTTTATACTGATTGCAGCCAGTTGGTTTTTATTTTCTTTGGTTATGCTTGTCAACTTTGTCAAAAGCACTTCTAAGATACACAATTCGAATTATTTTTGTATATTCAATTTTAGTACTGTACGTTATAAACGTCACTTGCTTATTATTTTTCTCCAAATAATTATTTTTCTACTTTTATAAATTTGGTGTAGAATTTGGCGCTTTGAACTTTAATTGTAGTATAGCTACTTTCATGCGTTATCTTCTTTTTTAACTACATTTATGCAGTATTGTATTTTATTGTGTAGATCCCTAGTTTATGTTTAGTGAGAATAACATTTTTTATTTTGTAATCGATAACAGTTCATTGAAGATTGTTAGTATTCAAAAACCAAGGTAACAAATTTTTTTTATTATATCGTTGAGCCTACCTTTTGTTCAGCAACAGCAGCTAGACTGTCCCATCTGGATGCGACAATGATCAAGTTATCGAAGAACCTTTTTCTTAAGCTCACCATAAAATGACGGTTGTATAATTTTTTGATAGATAGATAGATTTTGATAGAGGTAGATCTTCTTTCCTTCATATTTTTATATTAAAAATTTTTTATTTTAACTTTGTAAGGAGTACTATAGGGACCTACCTTAAACCTTCAAGGATTTTTTTATATATATTTTTTCATATTAATTTTTCATCTTTGTATAAAACTGCATACAATTAATGTTAATTAATTTTGTACCGTATGAATTTTATTTGCTAATTTTGTAATAATATGTTTTGTTTTTTTCAATTGTATGAATTATTTAAAACTCAACATATTTTGCATGGCGCCCACATCATTTATTATTCTTAAAATCTACTCAGAATAACTCATCCTAGGCTCGACTAGTTTAAGTCCTCCTTATGTTTTTACTTACCTGCAGAGAAGTCTCTAGTCTCTATAATATAGTCTGATCTTGCTCAATTTTTATTTTGTGTGCTTGTAACCGCAATGTTTGTTATAAATTAAGGCACTAGCTTACAGTTTGCTACAGAAATTCTGAATTATGGTTGTCAGTTACCACTTTAAAAAAATAGAAGGGAGAATTTTCTCTGTACCTCTTTCATTTATTTAAAGTAGAATTATTATTCATAAACTTTATATTTTCCTTTTTTTATCATAACACACAAGTTCTATAAGCTCTGCGTTTCCAGATCTATTGTGGTCTTCTAGTCCTAGAGTAACTTCTCTAGACTGTCCCCTTAAAAACGTTTAATAACATCGAGACTAATTTTTTTTTTGATGCTTTTTTGACCTAATGCAAAAAAATGCACATTTTCCAGGCTATTAGAGTGACATAAAATGGGCTCGACTGTTTCTTGTTCTAGTCCAAAGATCTGTATAGATCATCATCTGCCAATCTCATTAGATTTAACTGCCTATTTAGCTTACAGTGCCCTGTTAGAAGACTATGGCTTTGAATGTTTTTCTGTCTGTGCTCATTAGGACTGTCCTAAATTTTTGTGTTTCCTTATAAACTGTTTGGCCTGTCTTTGTCTTGGTAAACTCCTCCAACATTCCAGTATTTGTGAGCTACCTACTTTCTTGTAGTTTTTCTTGCTACTGCTTTTGCAATACCGCAAAAGCGTTCCAGTCCAATAAATGGCTGTAATGAGCCTTGTTTGGCCAATTTATCTGATGTTTCATTTCCTTTATCACCCCCGTTTTGCGCTACTTAGGCTACCGTAGCCTTGTTACGATCTATTATTTTATTTAGGGTACCCACATAATTCCATACTAGTTTTTTTTTTAATTGCCGTATTGCCAAATTCCAATAAGAGCTCAAGAAGGTATCCGTTAGATTCTGGCAGGCAACGGTGGAGGAAATTTTTGTTAGACATCTAACGTCACGGTGCAAGACAACCTGGTATCTTTCGGCCGAATAGGATACTAGGCCACAAGACCCTAGAGTAGTACCAGATTAACCGTGATCCAGCTAAAACCTTAACCACCGTTTCAGAGAGGTGGTCTTGCCACTCAATGAACAACTACATTGAAAAACTAAAAACTTAAAAATAACCATACGTATTAGAGTAAATCAGCAAATATTTCCATTAGACTATAAACTAATAAATAACAGTAACCATAAATTTTAGATCCCTTACTCAATTTCCTTCTCAGTCCCGCTGTTTCCTCTTCTTCATCGAGCCAGAAATCAGACAGTGTACTTTTCTTCATTCTTTGTCTCCTCTCTTACCATGTTTCTTTCATCCAGCCCAAAACCTATTCGCCTCTCGGAGTCTCCCTTGTCTCCTCCATTTGTTCATCTCTGGCAGTAAAAGATGTGGGTGGGAGCGTCCAGTACCCCACAAACAATACAGTCTGCAGAGCAGATTTGCCAGTTCTATTTGTGAAGGTGCCAAAACTACCATGTCCGGTCAGAAACTGCGTCAGAAAGTAGTCTAGTTTTCTGAACTGACATTCTCACCACGTTCTCAAAATGGGAATAAGCTCATTCGTCCACCTTGCCTTTCCGCTTTTATTCATCTATTCTCTCTGCCACTCCACTATCGTTGTTTCTCTCTTATTCTCATCTATATTTAAATCCATTCTCCTCGCATACACCCTCGCTCTTTCTATGCACAGCAAAACGATCGTTATCACCGCTTCAGTGATATACAGAGCCTTATTTAAAACCGTCCTGTATGCGCTAAATACCCTGAGGAGCATTCGCCGTTGCAAAGTCTCCATCAGCTTGGCGTATTTCGTAGTGTTCAGTGCGCTACACCACATGGGGGCAGTGTAGATTACCACCGACTGCAAAACTCCATTTAGCACCCTTCTTTTGGTGCTACCTGGGCGTTCAATGTTTGGCATCAGGACATTCCACAAGATGGGACCTAGCACTGAATACTGCAGAATACCCTGCGACAAACTAATGCAGGTATCTTTTTCTCTTATGCACCTGTCAGTAAATTATCTGTCAATTACGTTAACCAGGTACTCACTAACGTCCAATTCTTTCAGCCCGAACATGGTTTTTTCTCATGATGCCATGTTAAAGGCAGGATGGGAGTCACCCATCTCTTTGTGTCCTGCGTGACTTAAGAGGTTACTTCTGTGACCGCATCTATGGTGGACCTTTTGGCCCTAAAGCTATATTGGCGGTCGCTCAGCGCATGCTTTTCTTTTAACTCTCGCTCAATGCGGCCTTTCACAAGCTGCTCGTACAATTAAGCTACCGAACTAAAAAGGCAAATTGGCAAAAAACGCAGCTCTTCCTCTTTACCTCTAAGGACAACCTTAGCTTTTTTTAGCAGTATTGCAATCTCAGGAAAACCTGCGTGTATCGAAGTGAGGCGAGTCTTATTGTCTTCGGCATGACTCCATCTATAACAGGTTCCTTTCGGATCCTCATCCGTCCAACAGCCTCGTTAAACTTTAACCGTACGCTGTCTGATTCCTGATCCTACGTGCTTTTACCCACTCTTTCCTCCTTTCTTCTAATAGAGTCTCTCTTGAGCTTTCGTTTTCTTCATTTTTCCAGGATGAATTTTCTATACTACGGGCATCGTAAGCTATCGGCTTTGCGCCCGGATTCTTTACAAGTGAGGCAAAAAGCCACCTGATTGCTGCATTCTCGTGCCTGGTGATCCCCATTACCACATCTGCAGCAGGAGTCCGCTCTGTTTTGTCCATTCTAGTCGATTTTGCTATTTCCGAACTGCATGCATCTAAAGCAAGGCTGGATATGCAGTCTCTCTCGTATTTTGCACAAATTCCAGCCGATGGGTACATGTTCTTTTTCTAGTGCTTTCTTGACTGAGATCTGCATTAGTCTGCTCCGGACCTGCCTCAAAATTTCTTCCTTTGTGACATCTTCATCTATGTCAAATATATCCACCTGGACCTGATAGTTTCGGACGTCCTCTACCGTGTTTCTTTTCGAGGATGAGGTCTTTGCCTCTGGTCTTTTTAGCGCTTTTGACACTAATCCTCTCCTTCCTCGTGTCTACGCTACCCTTTATTTTCAGCAACTCAGTGTAAGATTTTCCGCTATTTACGATCACCTCCTGTCTTTCTATTTTTAATCTAAGTTCATAGTTCATATTTTTACATTTCTAAGCTAGTCCTATATTAGCTTAGAATTGACCTCCATAGAATTAAGTGCCTTAAGCGCTGCCTGGCTATAAACGAAGAAGCCAATAGAACTTAGGTTCTATTTGCCGTATGTACCTTCTTTTCTGCCTTTCTATTTTTTTCACGCAGTTATGAATTGCCGTTATTTCCGCCTGGAAAATTGTGACTTCTGGCTTTCTTTGATTACGGCTAAACTATGGAATATATAAAAAAATGTTTTAAACAAAACTGATGTATATCAAAGACGTCTATGATTTAAAATTATTTTCGATTATACATATTTACATTTTTAATAGAAAATCCACATATAAATACACGCCAATTAAGCAATAATACAGACTAAATACAGAAACATTAACCATCACAAGAAGAACAGTGCAAAAGATCCGTGTGGCTCAAAGGGCGATAGAGCGTACTATATTGGGCATTTCACTGAGAGACAAGATCTCAAACCGCCAGCTACGACGAAGATCAGGAGTGGCTGATGCTGTAGAGATAATGCTTAAGAACCCTAAAGTGGAACTGGGCTGGGCTCGAATGACAAATAACAGGTATACAAAGCAGATATTGGAATGAAGAGAGCAAGAAGCAGACATCGTTCACCAACACGTGGACTGACGATCTAAAACAATAACATAGAAATTAGATGCAACAGTCACAAGATCAAGACAAATAGAAAATTATGAGGGAGGTCTATGTCCAGCAGTGGACAAGCAAAGATTTACTGATGATACATTTTGTATAAATTATATTTAATTGATTGTCCTTGCCACTGCTATTTTTTATATTTGTTAATTTTCTGGAACCTAATGGCAAATCAATGCAAGGTATTTCTTTATGCTGTCAGCTAACCTAAGATTTCTTGTTGTAATTTTGTTTTATATATTGGACATTGTCTTGGTCTCTTATTTGGTTTAGACACCCCAACTTTCACATGGTACCTCTAGCAAGGCTACAATCAACAAGCTACAGCAGGCTTGCTGCTGCTACCATACTAGATCAATATCTCCATTGAAGCCTGTGTACACCTGAAACCATTAATTATCCCATGTAACACTCAACCTTTACTCCAGAGAAGAGGCAGTTGTAGAATTAACCATAAGTATAATTTTACATTTTTTTTAAACTATAAAACTTGGCAAGATTTCTTTTTTTTTCTCTATTAACTTTTATTTGCTTATATTTAACAAATATGATTTAGTAAAATTTTTTATGTGTGCCTCCCAAACGTCTTATTGTATAGTTTGCATTAAGAAAAGACGTTCCTACATCCGAGAAAAAGCTATTCGAAGCCATAGTAATAAAATTGACATCTATTTTGTTAACGTACTTACATTTACTGCCATAAGATGTGGATTGCGTTAATAGTGATTATAGTGATCCTGCATTCTTGTTTTTTCTTCGATATATCCATTTGTTGACTTTGTTTTGTAATAAAAATTATTTTTCACCTACATCCATACTTGTAACACAAATTTCAAACAAGACTACACCACTGTTAGATCGATAAGTGCATTTTAAACTGTTTTTCAGTTATATTCTTTGCAAATAAAATTACAATAAAGCTGAACCCATAACTATCGTTAATATTTTAGTACCTTAAGTTCATCTCATCGCAATTTTATCGTCTTCCGTTAGTTCAGAGAAAGATCAAATAAAAAGATATTTGATGATTTTAAAACGTGAAACTGAGATTAGCGTTTTATAACCTTTCTAGACTTTTATGGATATTTAAACGTATTTATGTTTCTTCACTACTGACTAACTGTTTTGAACAAACAAAAAAACTTCAAATTATATATATATATATATATATATATATATATATATATATATATATATATATATATATATATATATATATATATATATATACAGGGTGGTCCTTAAGTAATTGTACAAACAGAAACCGTAGATTCTGCACTTTAAAATATTACGATTTAAGCCAACTTGCTTTAATAAAATGTTGATATTAAGAAAGATACAGGGTGTTAAAGTGGAAATTTAAAATTTTATTTTTCGGTATAACGTTTACGTTTGTAAATATTTTTGAACAAAAATTTACAATTGGATGCTTTTGAGTAAAATAAATTAAAATTTTATACATACTTTAATGTAACTGATAGGGGGCGCCACATATGCCACATGTGTGGCATAAATTTGCGCTTAACTTTTTTGTTCTTAAAAGATAGCTCTATATGTGTTAAAGATATTAAAGATACATTATTTTTACAAAGAAAAGGTATACTTGTTAGTAACCTCAAAATTCAACCGTTTTCGAGATAATCGAATTTTATAAGTCAGCTGCATAATAATTCTTAGTTTGGTATTTGTGCGGTAAAGCACTGAATACCTCTAGACAAGCATCATTCATAGTTTATTCTTATTAAAACAACTTAAAAATGATAATGTAACATCACAAAATGATTTGTTATACATTTTCTTCTTTAGGTGCCGTGTCCGTATTCAGACGTTGGCCGTCATCATGTTTACAATTTCCCTTTTCTATCGCTTCTTAAGTTTTTATACTGGCGTTGTATTACTTTTCCTCTATTGTAAAATGCTGAAAACCCAAAATATGTGGTTTATGCAAAATGGTACATCACCACATTCGAGGAGGCAGTTAGAACATACTTAAATACAACTTTTCTGAACGTTGGATTGGTCGTGGTAGTCATATTCCTTGGCAATATGGTGAAATATTGATATAATTATTTAATTCATAAAAAATACGAAAAGAATATTTATTATTCATTACGTAAATTGTTTACCCATTTTTATTGGGACAAATAATAGAAACTAGAGCACAGGTATTGAATAACACATATGTGTCTTGTTTCATAATACTTTTGCTACAAATCTAGCCTAAAGACTCAGCATTGTTACAAAAACATCATCGTTGGCCTAATGATCGATATTTTTATAAATATAGTAAACACACGGGCAATTTAGTTTAGCATAATATTAGTTCGTTAGTAAATAATAATAGTCCATTTGTTCGAGATGTAATTATAGTTACTCGTAAGCTGTAACATAATCATATAAATAAGTAATGTCATCGACTGGTTATTCCGTGTGTATATAAGTAACCAATGGACGAGATACATCACAGTTTAATACATTATTTAACCTCTGCGACAAACAAGATGTAGTTCCATAATATACCATAAGATTTGGATATGTATCCAAAAGAATATATTCATACATTATACATTATAGCCACCAAGTAGCCCAGAACTTAATCCGATTGATTTGGGTGCATACATAGGGCGTATTAAAACAACGTGTCTAAGAATCCCATAAATATTCGCAACCAACTATGGGAAGAAATAAATACTGCAGCAGTTTCTTTAGAACCAATGATGCTATTTAATATGAGAGGATCTTTTATGGAATATATCGACAAATGAATTAAATAAAATGGTGGACATATCGAACACTTACTTTGACAAAAAGTTATGTTATTTAGTTTAACTATTTCTTAATTTGGTTTGTAAACAAAATGTTTTGATTATGACTTTAATTTAACATAAAACGTAAAATGTTTGATGTAAAATTCTATTATTCTGTTATTTTGTCAAATCAGATTATTAATTATCCCACTGATATATTTATTTTATTTAATATTTCGTTAACTATTAACTTTAGTTTAAGGTATTTTATACCAAAATTCAGAAGTATTAATGTTTTTGTCTATTTTTCCTTCGTTGCCTGTAGTAATTACTTTAAATCAGAATTATGCAGCTGATTTGTAAAATGCGATTATCTCGAAAACTGTTGAGTTTTGAAGTTATTAACAAGTACACCTTTTTTTGTTAAAATAATGTATCTTTAATATTTTTTGTCCCAAATATAGGTAACTTAAAGAGCAAAAAAGTTAAGTGCAAATTTATGCCACATATGTGGCGTATGTGGCGCCCTCTGTCAGTTACATTAAAGTGTGCATCAAATTATAATTTCTCATATATAAAAGTACCCAGTTGTAAATTTTTATACATAAATGTTTACAAACATGAAAGTTATAGCGAAAAATAAAATTTTAAATTTGCACTTTAACACCCTGTATCTTTCTTAATATCAACATTTTATTAGAGCAATTTGGCTTAAATCGTAATATTTTAAAGTGTAGAATCTACTATTTCTTTTTGTACAATTACTTAAGGACCACCCTGTATATATATATATATATATATATATATATATATATATATATATATATATATATATATACATATATATATATATATATATATATATATATGTATATATATATATATGTATATATATATATATGTATATATATATATATTTATATATATATATATATATATATATATATATATATATATATATATATATATTTATATATATATATATATATATATATCAGCCCTTTCAAGTTGCATCACAGAACGTTTTCGAACTAGTCCATCATTATTGCAGTTACCTAAAATAAGTGTCAACACAGGTATACAGAAGTGTAGCTACTAAATATGTGGATAAAAACCATTTAAATGTTGTTAACTTTATAAATTAATATATACCTATTGATAAAGCTAAATCATGTTTTAGTTATAAACAAACTTACATCATAGCAATGCAAGGCTTACAGCTGTTGAACGTCATACTGCAAGACAACCATATATTATGATATGGATTGCTCTACGTTTGACAAGCAGATTACCTTTTCTTTTTAACGGTACTTTGGCAGGTCCACGATATATTGGTAAAGCACTGCAACCGGTTTTACATCCCTACATAGAAACCGTTCCAAATGCGATCTTTGAAAAGCATAACGCAAGATCTCATATTGCCCATAAAACCATTATGTTCCTACAAGAATCTGGTTTAAAGACTTTAAGTGGTCACCAAAATCAACTGATTTGTCACTTATCTGATATATGTGGGATATGATAGGTCAAAATCTACGTCTAGGCTACGGCCACCAGCAAACTTAAAAGACCTGTGGCATGCCATAAGAAGGATCTCGATGAGTATTCCGCAGTATGATATAAACCATTTAAATGTATCAATGCCAATATAAAGTAACTGAGTGTATAAAGAATCAAGGTGATTTGTCCGTCTAGGTGTATATATATATATATATATATATATATATATATATATATATATATATATATATATATATATATATATATATATATATATATGTACATATAATGACTTTAAAATATATTTAAAAATAAAATACATATTTCAATTAATTTCAATAGAATTAAAAAAAAAACAAACAAAAAGAATATAATTTTATAATTAAGATATCTGCATTCCAAACAAGGTGCAAACAAATTTACCACTTTTACCCCTTGCCTTCTCTTGGCTTCGATTATCCAAGAATTTGTACGCCGTAGAAAAACTGTTTCACATAAAAAATGTAGTAGTAATTTTGAAAGAAAATGTTGATTTATTAGCATTATTTGTTTAGAATGAGTGTTCTCTCAGAAATAACTCTCAAAATATAAGGCAAATTTAAATATGCCTAAGAGAGGCACAGTTTAACCTTTTAAAGTATAAACAATCGTACGTTACGGAAAAGGCCTCCACAATGACGGTATTGAATATAATTTGTAAATAAAGTTATGTAGTTTTAAAAAATGTACATGTGCAATAAAAAAAGTCGATTTAAATGTATTAAATCGTTGGTAATGTGAAAGAGTACATTCAGCGTTTTTAGGTTCAAGTGCCTTACATTTGTTGCCAAAACTCAAATCCAAAATTTCATGCTATAGATTTTGAAGACTAGGATCCAGCAATAAAAATTTTATAGTGATCAGTCAATGAAAGTGATACATTTTATTGGTCTTAGGAAAATGTTTTTAAGTGTTTATAAATGATCTACTTCTACTAGACAAGGCAAAAGGCTCCGGTTCGTTCAGAAAAATATTGCTTATACACGCCGCAGCCCGAGCGCCCTTCCTGTCATAAGCGCTTTATTGACGATTAAAAAACAATGTTTTAAAATTAAAAAAGCCTAAAATACTTATCGAGAAATGATAAAGTATTGTTGATATTTGATAAAATGTTATTTTGCTTTATTTTTATTTTTAAATTAAAAAAATTTAAAAATCATACGAGACCACTTTTGTTCGAAATGATCCAAAAAAATTCATGTATTCACATGTATCACAAAAAATTTTATTTCAAATCCTTTATAAAAGGAGTTGTTATCAACAAGTCCTCGAAGACACTTTGTCTCAAGACCATGTAACCTATGTAGAGCCATACGTTGCTATGTTAGTAATTGCAAAGGTAACTTAAACATCCTAATTTATAATAATATATAATGTAACATATCCATAAATTAATAACATTTAACGGGTTTTCACCCATATATTTTAGTGACTGATAGCATGTATACTTCGTTACACTGATGATGTTACGAAAACGTTCCGTAATATATTTGTGATATAGCCCGTTTGGGTATTTTATTATATACCTTTTATAAAGGATTTGAAATAAAAAATTTTTTGAAAAATTAATTGTTACAATTTGTTTAAAAAAAAATATGGAGAAAAATCTCATGAAAACATTTTTCCGAACAAACCCGAGCTTTTTGCCTTGTCTATACTCTTCGGGTAAAACTTATAACTTATGCCTGTTTTCAGGGACAATTTTTTGTCCTAATTTTTTGGCCCTAGTCTGTACATGAGAAAACTAGTATCCTTCGTTGTTTCTTTCATAAATTTTTGTGTTTTTATATATCTTATTCATTTGCACACTATTCCTGTCTTGTCCAATATTGTACGTAGTAGTTATGTTATACATTCTGTGTATCAAAGTACTGCAATATTATAAAACAAATAAAGGAGCTTTATAAAAAGTAATAAAAAAATTTAACTTTGACAACAAAAATGTTGTCTCAAAATTGTCAAACAATCGGATAAGCAATCTAATTAGGAAAGAAAAATGGAAGAACTGAGCGAAAAAAGTTAAATAGCAGCTACTTAGAAAAACTTTGAAAAATTTATTCGAGAAACAAATTAAGGGATGTAAATGATGAGATGACGGCAACCGTCGCAACGTAATGGATGGGAAACTTTCAGTCATTATTTCAGACTTGTTATCTTTAAAAAATTCTCTGCCTGCGGCTGCCACTTTAATACATTGTATCTTGTTAGAGGGACTCAATTCTTGGCTCTTTGTTTATTTATATGGATATACTAAATTGAATTTTTATTCTTTAAGTGGATTTTTTTCTTAGATGTTACAAAACTATCTAAATTAATTTTGAGACTTAACTACAATCTAAAAATGAACATAACACAATACACAAATGTTTTTATATTAATAAAAAATAATAAGAAGCTATAAAAATGATACAAGGTGATTCTTTGGGAAACTAAACATTTTAAAGAAAGTTGATATATATGACCAATTATTCTATAATATTTAAAGCCTACCACTTTCAGTTATACCGGAAGTTGAATAAAATTCCCATCTTTTATTTATAACGCTCCATATATTATTACGGATTTCGATAGAACAATTCTTGAGAATTCTTGCAATATAAGATTAAGGTGGCTTATACCGAGTGTTTTGCAAAATATGACCAATTTTATTTTAAAACAGTGTGCGATTTGACACTCTATATGTTTAGATGGTTTAGAAAATGGCAACACATATAAACACCTTGTTTCGATCTATTTCTTTACTATTATCTATTTTAATCATTTGTGAAGAATTTAAAAAAATTCTAACTTTCTTAAATATATCATTTTTTATATTATATTGATAATTTTTTTATTTTTAAATGCATATTTACAATCCACTTTTAAACAGTACATTGGGTAATTAGTAAATGCGATGAAAATATTGACTTGATTTGGGTACCGTACAGCGACAGTTCTCCATTTTCACCTATGTAACTAGGCTAAGATCTCTTCATCCTTCGTTCCTCCATTGGTAGCTGATATAATTCACTGATATAATTTGGCTGTAGTGAGTTGATTTACGAATTTTGGCTTGAAGTGATATGACATCTTTTACGGTTGGTACTCCTAGGTTATTGTTGCATACCAAGACGCATTAGCAATCATATGCAGTGTTTTTGATTGGAATCTCTGCAAAATTTTTGTGTTTGAAGGATTACTACAGCCCCAGAGTTCCTATTGGTTTTAGTATGACTTCGTAAAGCAATATTTTGTTTTTCAATGACAGTAGTGATCTTCTGCCAAGTAACTAATTTATTTGTTTTAATTTTATATTAAGCTGTTTTTGGCGTTAATGTGTTGCTTTTAGGTGAGCTTTTGGTCCAAATGCAACCCAAGATATTTCACAACGTCTGTAGCAGGAATGGGGGCATTGTTAAGACTAACTTATGAACAAATACGTCTTCTTGTTGTAAATGTGATTTGGCTTGATTTTTCGTTAATGACTTTACTTTTCCATTTTGTCAACCAATTCTGTAATGTATGTAAGTAAAAAATTAAAAAACATCTGTCATTAAACGATTCAATTCACAACAATTGTAAAAATTTTAATGTCATAAATTTTATATCAGTAATAACAATATCACATCATCTGTTTAAATTTTTATGACACTTCTCGTTTTAAAATAATTTTAAACATCTTATTTAGTTTATATGATAATTAAATTTACTATTAAATAATATTTAGTTATTATGCATATATATATATATATATATATATATATATATATATATATATATCTTTAAGGAATATGACCTTTTAATTTAATATAAAAAATGTTCACTCGTAAGTGAATGGGATGTTTTCGGTCAATTTGGAGATAAAAAAGACAAGAGTTGTGCTACTTTATCTATTTATTGAAGACGTTTTGCCCATTGTTCAATAAGCATCATCAGTTCATCTAAAAGGGTGTTGTTAGCGATACATCTAATATGAAAAAAAATTAAGTAAATGATCTTACCTTTAAAAGATCTGTAGCATTAAAATGTTGTTATTGCAAAGAAACATCAAAAATTAATATATTAAATATATCAGCAAAAACACAGAAACACAGAACGCCGGAAGATTCCCAATTTAACTAATTTGTTTTAAATTTCACTTTTGAAAACATTGATTGATTAAATCTATCAAAGAATATAATTGTCAATTTTGAATTGTTATATTAACAACGGCACGGCTAGGGTTCTTGACTGTTATGATCATATCATGAAAATGAAGTATTTGAAAGCTCGACTGTCAGAAATGACAATCAGATGGTGAGATTGAAGGAAAAGTTTAATAGATATCAACATAAATGTTATGATATAATAAAAGAAGTTGAAGAAGAAACCAATAATTAAAAGTAGAATACGGAAGAATTAATTTTGTAGTATAAGTGCATGGTAAATTTGGCTTAAGTTGCTGATATCAGTTCTCTTATTTAATGCATTAGGTTGTTTCAAAATATGACACATCTCCATAAATTGTCTCTTATTAAGGTTACGTTCTCCACAGAGAATTCTAACATCATCAAAATTCACAGTATGTTTGGTGTTGATTGCATGTTCTGCAAGGGCACAAGTATGTTTAGAAAGTTTAATGTCACTACGATGTGAAGTAAGGCGTCCTTTAAGGGAACGGCCAGTTTGACCAATATAACATGCATCACATTCAGAGCAGGGTATGTGATAGACTATATTCACTTGTTCTAAAAAGGAAAGAGGTGTTTTAATTTTAGAAAACAAGTTCCTGACAGTCTTAGCATTATTGATAGCAATCTTAACCGGGATATTGTTCTGTTTGTACAATTTAATAAGCTTTTCAGTAACATATGGGAAATAGGGTAGTGAAGAGTAATGGGTGGTGGAAGTTGCAATGTTAGGAGAAAGTAGAGTACTGTTGTTCATAATATTATTAGAAATCATTCTTAGTTGATCACCATCAGGTAAATCATCAATAGAAGACCCAAAACTTGTTGAAAAAAGGTATTTATTTATGAGAGATGTAGGGTAAGAATTGTCAGATAGTATATTTCTGAGTAACAAAAGAGAATCCCTTTTGTTATCAGGATGTGTTAACCTATGTAGCCTACAGCTAAGTGCTTTTATAAGATTTATTTTGTATTTGAACGGATGGCAAGAATGATAGTTAAGAAACCTATTACTAGCCTTAGGTTTCCTGTACCAACTTGTAGTTAGTGTATTGTCACTATTTCTAAAGACACGCATGTCTAAGAAAGGAATACTATTGTTAGAAGGATCCTCAAGTTCATAAGTTAACTGTAAGTGAGGATCAAAACCATTAAAAATCGATAAGGTAGACTCTACTTTGTCAGGGGGTAAGGCTAACAAAAGGTCATCAACGTACCGTTTAACAAAAAGGATATGGAAATCTATAAGACCCAAACATTCAGATATCAAGTCATCAAGGACAAAGTTAGCAAGGATGGGAGATATGGATGAACCCATTGGTGTACCAAAAATTTGTAAGTAATATTTATCATTGAAAACCAAAAAATTAGTGTCAAACACCAATTGCAAAAGCTCTGCAAACACGTCCCAGGAAACGGGGGAGTTTAGTTTAGTCGTATTATCCATTATAAGATAATGCTACCTAATATCAACTGTTAGAAAAGGAGCATATTAACTTGAAAAAGGATCACTACAGGAGCAATGCGACCAATTTGTGGCAATAATGTTTGAAAACTCTGAGGTTTATAGAGCAACAACCAACACATCCACGGAGGAAGCGAAGCTATCTGAGGAAAGGAATGCCAAACGTTTAGAACGTTTCAAACAACAAGAAAAAGAATAATGCGAGTTAATAGTAAAATAATATTATATATAATATAACATATTTTATTATATTTTTCTCTCTTTATTGCGAGCTATGCCGATATCCTTTACCTTTATTTAACTATTAACTCGCATTATCCTTTTTCTTGTTGTTTGAAACGTTCTAAACGTTTGGCATTCCTTTCCTCAGGTAGCTTAGCTTCCTCCGTGGATATGTTGGTTGTTGCTCTGGAAACCTCAGAGTCTTCAAACATTATTGCCACAAATTGGTCGCATTGCTTCTGTAGTGATCCTTTCCCAAGTTAATATGCTCCTTTTCTAACAGTTGATATTAGGTAGCATTATCTTATAATGGAAAAATTACCAATAGCTGTTCTATAGAAATCCGTAATAACAGACAGGACATTATATTTAAAATAAAGTTTCAGTCAATTTCCAGTATAACTGAAAATAATATGCTCGTAATAAATGAGCGTATCCAAAAGCCCATATTCTAAGTTTTTATTGTATAAAACGTCTTATTATAAATTTCAAAAAATCATCCAGTATCAAATAAAATGGTCATTAAATAAAACAAACGCAAATACTAAAAACACTATTACACCTGGTTTTTGTCTTCGATATTCTCATCATTAATGCACCAACACGCAGTTTAACCTTCTACCACTATATCTTCTTTGGCCTTTTATTGCTGTTCTTTAACTTTACATACAGCAATTGTTTTTCTTTTTTTGTCACATCTGTCACCACAGAATAATAAAAAAATTGCATTAAAAATCAGATTGACTTTATACTAACCAATCATAAGATTTAAAAATTGCCGTTAAAAAATCCATTAAACGTTAAGACTGACCCTTGAGCAGATGTCCCATCAGAAACTAATCTTGTCTCAAAAATTAAACTGAGGGTAAAAAAAAAGAAGTCCAAAACTTCTAAGGTAAACACTCAGTTGCTCAAGATAAAGGAAATACGTGCCGAGGTTTCAATTCAGGTATTAATCAAGAAATGAAAAGATTAACATTAAAAAATAAAATCACTGAGAATGTGAACATTATGTGAAGGAAAACCCAAATATTCTGTTACAAAGACGCAGAACCAATAGTTTGCAAAAGAAAAAACAAAGCCAACAACCTTGAATGACTTAAGAAATACTGGAAATTATGAAACAAAGAAAAAATATAGGAACAAAAACCCAGATAATTCTAAGAAAAACATAAATTAATAAGAAATAAAATAAAAGTTGCTAAGCAAAAGTGGATGTTGAAAACATGCATTGAAACTGTGGAATTGTAGAAAAAAACTTGAGTATTATAAATTACATAAAAAGTCAGAAAATTATCTGGAAAATCATAAACAAACACACGTACCTGGTTAATTGACAAAAACGAAAAACCTATTAATAACCCCATTGACATAAAACAAGTATGGACCAAATATATTGAAGATCGTTTCATGGACACAAGAACGGAATCATCACAAATTGACAACGAAGAAGCTCCAGTAATATTAAAATCTGAAGTCCAACATGCTCTAAACATATCAAAATCTGGCAAAGCCCCTGTACCAGAAGATAAAGTTCACATCGAGCTGATTAAACTAATAGATGAGGGCTATTTAAGCGCAATAACTATCCTCTTTAACAACATATACAAATCTGGTGGGATACCTACAGTGGGATACCTACCTACCTATCGACCTTTGTTCCGCTACCAAAAGCCAAGAATCCCAAACACTGTAATAACTATAGACTAATCAGCTTAATGCCACAACTATTGAAAACATTTTTATAGGTTATACAATCAAGAATATTAGAAAGTGTGAAGCGGATATGGGTAACAGATAATTTGGCTTTTGTATGATTTCACAACTCTTGATCAAAAATGTCCAGACCAACAAAAAGATCTTTTCGTGGCATTTATAGATTATGAAAAAGCTTTCAACAGTTAAATATAACATTCCCACTGAATGCCTTAAGCGAAAAGGACAAAAATTATCTGATCATAGTGAGAACTCTTTATTGGAATTAAGAGGCTGTGGTAACATTTAATAAAAATAGCACGGATGCGCAACAGATAAGTAGAAGTATGAGGCAAGGCTGTGTACTTTCACCATTACTATTTCATACATACTCCAAAGAGATAATAACACAAGCGCTTGAAAGCTGTACAAAGGTGATCAAGATAACTGGTGAAAATATCTGTATTTTGTAGTGCGTATCCGTTTCGGATGTTGGCGACCATTATGGGAAACTGTATTTGGCAAAATACTGTTCTGAAGAGATCTGTTGCGTTAATCTACGAGATTTTTTAGTCAGGAAATCCTTCGCTGGTCCATGTTTTCCTTCTATTTTTCGTTGTAGAATTAATTGCAGCAACCCATATCCTTCGATGTTCCTCATAATATGACCGAGGTATTCAATTTTGGCTGTTTTTTGTTGTGGTTAACAACTCTTTTCCTTTTTGCGTTTTTAATAAAACGTCCTGGTTAGTAACGTCGTCGGTATATAATATCTTAAGAATTCGACGATAAAGCCACAATTCGAAAGCCTTCATTTTCTTGCAGGTAGCGTCTGTGAGAGTCCACGACTCAACTCCGTACAACAGTATATGGAAGATAACATCGTTGTAACCTAATTTTTATTTATACTGATAAATTATGGCATTAAAATAGCTTAGCCATTTTTTGAAATGCAGATCTTGCTTTCTATATCCTCAATTTGATTTATAGCAAATGATCCCAATTTTCATTGACGTTCGTATCAAAGTAGGTGTATATTTTTACTCTTTCTATTGGTTGACCATTCACACTGATTCTTTACATTTGCTGTTCCTTCTTAGAGGTCATCATACATTTTGTTTTCTTAATGTTCAGTGAAAGTCCATATTTCTGACGCACTTCTGTGATTTAATTCATTAACTCCTGGAGGGCGTCATAACTGTCAGCGAATACCACCGTGTCATCCGCTTATCAGATTTTATTGGTACATTCTCCGGTAATTCGAACTCCGTCTTCAACATTCTTTACTGCTTCTTGAAAGATTTCCTCAGAGTATATGTTAAAAAGCAAGGGTGGTAGTATACATCCCTGTCGGACCCCACGTTTGATGTTGATATTATCGTATTCTCTTGCCTCGGTACATATAGACGATGTTTGATTCTAGTAAATATTGCATAATTCTTAGATGACAGGCATTTATTGGAACATTTGTTGCAATTTACATTTCTACATCGTTAGCTCTAGTATGCTAAAGAGAGACTCTTTCGTACCCAATAATATGTCCTGTCATATTTAACATATATGTGAAATAGATTATTCGGTAGGCTACTGATAGATGTAATTGAGATGTCACCATAGGCAGAATAAAAATTATGTGGGAATTACGCAACCATTCCTACCAAATCGTCATTGAAATTATATTAACAGCTGAAGATAATAGAACACGTCAGTAAAAAGTCAGGTCTTAGAATAAACAGAGAATAAACAAGGATCATGGTAATAGATTAAGAAAACAATAACCAAAACCAATTAACATAACATAAGTAACATAAGTAATATCGAGGTGGTAAGCCACCTTGTGTGAGAAGGAACGATGGAGAAAATAGCAAAAAATGTAATGGTTAAGCCGACTAAAATCTGAGGAAGCCAAAAAATCAGATTGGTTGGATGACAAATCTAAATCTGGTGAGTAAGGTAAAGTACTTGAGGCAATATTAAACTCGACGCGTACTTGGAATCAGCAAATAGAACAAATAGCCAGTAGATATATAAAGGCCATACGCATTTGGTACGCACATGGTAGTAAAACTAACAATACCATTCATATTAGTAGAATGGTGACGAAAGGTGTAACAAAAAAATACCATCATCAAATGAATCAGAGTAAAAAACTTTGCTTGCCTTAGACTTACCAGCGTCAGGGGAATACCAACAGCAGATATAAAAGCCTTGCTGGATCTCCCTTTTCTCCACATCGGTATAAAGGGGGATAATGCTTGTTTATAAACTACCAGAAAACTCGAGCAACCTAATGGTTAAAACAGGATATAGTAACACAAAAAAACAGGGATACCGAATGGATGATGATTTCTGACCCTATAGTACTCAGTTGTAGATCTAAAGTACCTTTCCAATTTTACATACTCCAACGAAAGGAAAGTATCAAAGAAAAGACACAACTAAGCCTGTAGGATTATATATGATACACAGACCTACAGAAGAGTCATGTGTAGGTATATTCCATAGTGGTGTAGTGATATAAATATAAAGATTTTTATTTACTAGGAACAAATATCTCTGTTTTTCAGGCAGAGATGTAAGGCAGAGTTTTTTGCTTTAGACAGAGTCTCGCTTGTTCAAGAGAAATTACCAAAAAGGCTTTGAAACTAAAGCGAAGAAATATATACACAAGTAATCAAGCGGCTGTGGGGCTCTTACAAGTTCTCATGTAGACTAACGTGTATGGATATTAAAAATAACTAGACAGACTGGTAAAACATAACAGTGTCACACTGGTATGAGTTTCAGGTCATTGTGGAATGCACGAAAGTGAAAGAACTGATGAACTACCAGTGTAGGATCAGTTCTAATGCTACAAGGATACTTCGGTACAGATTAGGCTGTATGAATGGAAAAACCTAACTCTCACTAGTAAAGTATACTTATTTAACATAAAATTTGTATTGGACGAGTATACATTAATAGGATTTAAATACTGTTTCCACAGTCGCTTGAAAGTCCACTTTGAAGTTACAAGAAGCTTCCTCAATGGACATGCTCCACTCAAAGGACACCTGTACAATGGAACTGTACCATCGAGACTTAAGCTATAGACTAGGTAGCAACTTATTGTTTAAAGTTGTTCTAATAGAGTACTTTATTTGTAACATACTAAACAGTAGTATAAGTATCCGAAGCTCCTTATTTTTAAAGTGTTGGATAAGTTATACCACAAATGGATTCTGTATATTCATTATTGGTTTGAATATTGTCATGTATACCAGACGTTTAGTACTAAGTAATAGATAAAAATTTCTCCTTAGCTCACCTAAAGGGAAAACTATAGAATAAAAAAAAATAACGAAAATAAAAATGCAAGTGAAATGAAGAAAAAAACTAAAATAAAAACGAAAAGAGAAAGAGTTGAACAAATCAAGGAAACAGAAAGAAGAGATTATTTCACACTTCCTTTAACTAGAGTTTTTCTCTGAATAATATTTTAAATAGTATTGATCTTCGAAATATATCCACGAGTATGCAATATATAACTTAGATGTTTTTAGTACTTAAGGTAACTCTTATCTGCTTCGAGCAAGTTGTAGTAAGATAGGGGTAAAAAAATGTTTACTCTCATTTTATATCCAAGTAAAAATTTAACAACTTTGATATAAAGTTTAAACATAAAAACTACTTCTGCTATATCATAAAGGAGCTTCTGCTATAAAAAACTTACTCAAAGAAAATAGGTGTTCATAAAATATTTTATGTCGCAATTTATGCTTTCTTACAGCCAAAAATTTACTTTAAGCATTACAAATCTTTCATCGCCTAAGAGTCATATTTTTAAATTTTCTAAGAGGTTTATTTTCATACAGCAAGTAAGTCGATAGTTGATATCGGAGGAAGTTGGAAACTTGCATTTTTGATTCTTGTGTGCTGTAAACATTTATGGTAGTCATACACATTTTAAATATAATAGAAATTTTACTTTAGTAATAAAAAGATTTAATAAATATTAAACAACAAAATTAAATAAACCAAGATGTGCGAAATTGGGTTACTAGGAGCAATAATAACACTTATTGAAATCAGAGGAGAAAAAATAGATAAAATAATATGAAAAGAAAGCCAAATAGTGGGATTTCCAGATCCAATAATAAAAAAAATGTGTAAAGGACATAGACAGGTAGTATATGTGTATGGTCCAGGATAGCAAATTTTAACATCTATGAAATAGTAATATGACCGCCAGTGTTACAGACAAGTGAAACATGTATCATAAACTACCGGGAGAGAAGAATGTTGGTATATATATTAATAAAAATAAATCTTTGAAATGTTTGTACGTGCATCACTTTAGAATGACTTCACCAAATTGGATAATAATTCTTGTATCGTTGTGTTTGACATCAGAAGGTTTGTGTAAAAAATAATTTTAAAAAAAGTGCAAAAAAGACCTTAAAAACTGTTTTTCTGTCATTTTAAATTGCAATATAACTAATAGATGGCAGCATAGAGTTATTGCAGACGTACAGTTGAGTACTTAGACTCTCTCTCCTTGTCTTAGGTTGAGTATATGGTTCTTTACCCGTGCGTCATCACTTAAAGCATACGAAATATGTCGGAAATTTACTCCACGCAACAGCAAGTGACAGAAAGTGGCTACTGCTCCGATCACGGATTATATTATAAAATTTAACGTTATTAAACAGACTGTAAAATTATGTTTTGCTTTAAAATGTTGGTGCAAAATTACAGCCTATTTTGAAGTAGCTTAAAAAATTCTTTTAATATTATCAGTCTAGTCGCTAGAGATTTGACCACTAAAAATTATACAAACAAGCTCAATTTTGCCGAAAATGGCAATTTGAAAACCCAAAAAAAAATGCAAAAACGTTTACCACTTTTACCATAGTGCTTTCTCCTAAAACATTCAAGAGGGGTAAAACAAAAAAAAATCGATTTTAGATTCGAAACGAAGGCTGCATTTTTAGAGGTTCAGTGGCATTTTCATTTTTAACGACTGGAGTATAGTGACTAATAAATAAATAAATAAATAATATATATATATATATATATATATATATATATATATATATATATATATATTTATTATATATTTATATATATTTATTATATATTTATATATATATATATATATATATATATATATATATATATATTTATTAGAAAATCATTCATTAATAGGGGTCATTAATCAATGATTTTGAGGGTGTTAAAATTGATCAAAAATGGACGGTCGACGGAAAAATTAATTAAACGCTCTGTGATTGGCAGTAACCTGTGGTGTAGGTAACCAAACCTATACCTATTTATATTCCCACTAAAAAATTTAAAATAAAGTAGCCGCTGTTAGTACTGTCATCTAGTACTGTTAGTAATGACATATCTGTCATTGCATGTCATTATTTATCGTTAAGTAAATAAACCTTTAAACTAAGATATCTTTATTTCTGAAAAGTACGGTCGACGGAAAAGTTTTGTAACGAAATATCTCAATTGTTAATCGTCCTTATTAATACACTTTTTGGTTAAATAACTATTAATTAAATTCAACGTTTTACTCTTTTTAATGATCTTAGTTTAATTTTTAATTTAAGGTCAGGTATAAGTAAAAAATAGGATCTTGTAGGCATTTGCAGGTTATTTTTATATTATACAAAAATATATATGAGCAATAATTCTCTTTTAGACAGAACGTATTTTGTAGTTTATTTAACGATTCTCTAATAAAGGCTGTCATCTTACGGTTTAAATAACCATCTAATGTAAGTATGGATAAATTGATATAACAACAATGCTGTAAGTATTTCGTACAAGCCATCCATTAACTATTGAGTTGACACTTACAAAGCATTTCAAATCAACTACAAATTTCACAATAATTAAATCTCTATTTATGGAAATTCTAGACCAATATCCTAATTATTTGCAAATCTGTACCGATGCCTCTAAAACTCCCAACAGTCACGCTGCTGTCTACTACTGAAAAGAAAATTCTTATAGCATATCGATATCAACAAACTGCAATACACTAAAAGGCGAGGCTACAGCTATTTTGGAAGCCCTAATCTTCTTCGAAAAGAGTAGAACGTTGAGGTGCACTATCCTAACAGACTAATTAAAGGCATTACTGGAAGTCAAACAAATATATACCAACAACCCTATTATACAGAATATAAAAAAAGAACTAGACAGATTCCGATCATAAGGAAAAAAAGCGGCTTTTATTTGGATACTTTCACATACCGGTATTTACGGAAATGAAAAACCAGATCAACTGGCAAACAAAAGCCGAATGAACTTAAACCATACTGCAAAATTGACAACTCGATCGAATTGAAAAACCGATCTAAAGAACCTGGTTAAAATTCACTGTACTAATACATGACAGAATCATTGGAAAAAATTAGGTACAAAATTAAATGTAATTTGCTCAAAAATAAATGCTGTCATGGAGACTCCTTCAAACAGAAGAAACCGTTATTATTAACTGTCTAAGAATTGACCATACTACCTTAACATACAAATACCTAATAACAAAAGAACCACTACCTATCTGCTCCAGCTGCTCTAACCCACTGACTGTCAAACATATCCTGCTTGATTGTCCTTAATTCATGGAAAAAAGAAGATCCCACGGATTCACAGATGATGATCTCAAAATATTTCCCGCCAAAAAAATTTAAACACCGCTAAGCCATTTAAAAGACAAGTTATTCAATTGTATTTCTTGTGTGTTATATCTACTAATAATCCTGCGCGGTTAATGTGGTTTTGTGTTTAAATAAAAAAAAAGTATTTGGTATTGCGACTCCAAATAATAACGAAGTTTCAACATATTAGATGGCAGATTATGTCAATCAAGCGGTTTGAAGAATCTTTTAATTTTACATGCACAAACGGCATCCCACCGTAGTTAATTTAGCTGTTTACCTAGTAAATGGACAACGACTTTATTTCACGAAAAAAAAACGCAACGGAAAGAGCTGAACGATCACTAATGACAACGTGCAACTGTTAGTTTGGCTTAAAGGGAGACCTGGCAACATATTATATTATTAGGTAGGTTTGAAGTTCAGCCATAAATCTAACCTATTTATGAAGATAAAATAAAATAGGGTAAAATAGAATAAAATAGAGTAAAATAGACTAGAATAGAATAGCATAAAATGAAATAAATTAGAATAAAATGCAATGAAGTAGAATAAAATAGAGCAAAATAAAATAAAATTAAAATAAAATAATATAAATAATATTGTTTTAAATGTCCATTAAACCTTGTTACATTTAAAGTTTTGTATGGTCTTTTATAACATAGATATATATAGTCGGCACATAATTTCGTGAGAAAATTTATAGGAACCAGAGCGAGTAAAATACTAGTAAAATGGCAACACTGTCAGAATGACCGCATGTATAATTTGTTGAAAAGTAGCGTAGATATCTAATTTTTAATTAAATAAAAGTTTTTACTTTTATTTAATTTTATTTACCAAAAAGTTTCATTTTCTGTAAAGTTTAAATAAAAAAAAATATCGGTGTTGTTAACTTCTGTGATATATCTTGGGAGTGATAACACTAATCGACTCAACTGAACAGAACTTATTGTAAAATGATCTATATAAAACATTGTTGAGCTTACGTCAAATAACTGTCAAAGTGAAAATTTGAATTTAAAAGTTCTCCGATAAAAATTATAGTTTTTAATAATTTTAAACAGTCAAAGCGATACATTTCCCAGTTTTTGTGACAATTAGAATATTTAAATTTCGTGGTGTTTAAAAATATTTACATATTATTGTAAAATAGTGATAAAAAGTGAAAATATTCTCCCCTGATGGGGGAGAATACCAATAAGACGCCAATGCGCGAACTAAATACTGCTGAAGTTGTTAGTGTTAGTGAACAAAATATGGATACAGGAATTAATACCACCGTTTCTCCTGCTACAAGGGAAGTAAAACTTTTTAATATTAATTCTAATAATTACGACTTTCAAAATTGTTGTGTATATGTTGAAAAGACCAATGATCAGAATATAGGCCGATTGCACCCTATGGTTGTGGGTGATATTTTACATCAAAAATTAAAGATCAACAATATTAAGGAAATTAAAAGTATAGGAAGAAACCGTGTTAAAGTAATCCTCAAATCTATTGGATGCAAATAAATTAGTCAATAATAGTCATTTAAAAGACGATAATTTAAAGGCGTACATTCCCAATCACCTCTTAGAAATCAAAGGGCTGATACGTGATGTCGATACCAAATATAACATTGAATATTTGAAAAGATATATGACCTCTAGTTCACAAATTATTGATATTAAAAGAATGCACAGGAAAATATAAAAAGATGGAAATACAGAATATGTACCTAGACGTAATGTTATAATTACATTTGAAGGCAATTGTTTACCAAACTATGTTGTAATTAATTATGTATATTTTCAAGTCGAAAAATTGTTAGGTAAAGTTACTCAATGTTATAAATGTCTCAAATTTGGACACATTTCTAGACAATGTAAAGGTACACAGGAATACTGCATACGATGTGGAGAAATAAAAACTGACACACATACATGTGATGAAAAAAAAATGTATTGCATACACTGTAAAAGTGATAAGCATATATCGATCTCTAAAAACTGTCCTTTTTTCGAACATCAAAAAAAAATAAAAAATATCATGATTGAACATAAAATTTCATATTTGGAGGCCAAAAATTTAAACGATTCTTCTTTTTCTGGTCTTATTTGTAATAACAGATTTGAAATATTGTCAAATTCAGATAGAGAGTTTCCAAAATTAACTAACACATCTGAAGGTAATAAACCTGCTTATTCCAACCTATTGAGGCCTCATTTACAGAAAACCAAAAATATTAGTCAACCAAGTTGTAGTAAATCAAGCACTGATTATAGAGAAAATAAAAAAAGAAAAGTATCATCTCCAACTTCCGAATATCCTACATCTCCTCACATCCCTTTCAGATTTGGACCATCTCAACCTTTACCACCCTTAAACAAGGAAAGTTTTTCAACTATAGACAATGAGAAAAATAAATTAGTAGATTCTTTAGTAATTCTTTTCTCAGATTTTATTCAAAATATTAATTGTTTAGAACAGGCAAAATCACTTGATATCAATATGTTAGCCAAAGGTATTAATAATGTTTTAGATAATATTTTTAAAAAATAACTAATCTAATTACTTTCAAAGCTAAACTCAAAATAATACAATGGAATGCTCGATCAGCTGTTGCTAACAAAAACAGCCTTCTCAACTTTTTAATAACCGAAGATATTGATATAGCTTTAATAAGTGAAACTTGGTTTAAACGGGATGTTGTTTATTGTTATAAAGGTTATAATGTAATACGCGAAGATCGGGATGACGGCTATTCCGGAGTTGCTATTTTAATTAAAACTGGTATTCCCTTTGAAAACATAAAAATTAAAAAAAATTATAATAAAGAATTGCTTGCTTGTTGTATTAAAATCAACTATAACAAAAGTCATTTAACTTTACTCTCTGTATATAGGTGTCCGAAAGCTAAAACTAACACCGAAGATTGGGATAAGTTATTTTCTCAATTAAAACACCCTTGTATCATTGGAGGAGATATGAACGCACATAATTCTCTGTGGGGCTCATCTAAAAATGATAAAACAGGCCATCAAATTGTGGAGACAATTCAGAATCTAGATTATGTGGTAATGAATAATGGACAACCAACTTGCCAAACGAGACCAGGAAACACAGATTCCATGATTGATGTCACATTTTGCTCACCTTCTCTCTTTGATAAAATTTCGTGGTCTGTAGATACTGATACTTTGGGATCAAATCACTTCGTTATAAGGGTTGTAATCGATATCTTGGGAACTGATGCGAATATCATTTATCCCAGCAGTAAGTGGAACATTAAAAAAGCCAATTGGTCATTATACTCTCAGTTAATTGAAACCTTATTAACTAACAACCCTCACGCCTACTCAGACACGCAAGAAAAATATAATTTCCTTATTGACTGTATTAATGAAGCTTCTAAACAATCAATTTGTCAATATAAATCATTTAAATGTAAACGTACTCCCGCTCCGTGGTGGGATTCGGAATGTGATGAATCCGTTGCGGAAAGAAAGAAAGCATTAGTAAACTACAAAAAAATCCTTCTCTTGAAAATTTTTGTAAATGCAAAGAAGTGAATGCTCGTGTCAAAAAATTCCTAAAATTAAAGGCCAAACAAAGTTGGGTTGAATGGTGTTCAAAATTAAATAAACAAACTCCATCTAGTCTTATTTGGAACCAAGCAAGGAAAATGAACAGGAAAAAAGTTAACTTTCCACTGCCTCTAAGTAACACATGGGTAGACGACTTTTTTGATAAAATAGCTCCACCTTACGTAAATAACCAGATATATGTAATACCATCTGAAACTCTCTCATCTGATCAGAATCATTTTCTCTTAACAACCTTTTCAAGAGCTGAATTAGAGTTTGCCCTTGATAATCGCGTTAGTACCTCACCAGGATATGATGCAGTCAAATATCCTATGATACAAAATTTGCCAGATAACGCAAAAGAATTACTTTTAAATATATTTAACCAGATAATTTTTGAGGGTAAAGGCATAATCGATTTTAAGCGTATTATAGTTGTCCCTATTCCCAAACCGGGAAAAAACCCTAAATTAGCTGAAGCTTACCGACCTATATCATTATTATCATGTATATTGAAGACTCTTGAACGGATGATTAAAATTAGGTTAGATTGGTGGCTAAGGGATCAAAGTCTCTTACCTGCTAACCAACATGGCTTTAAGAAAGGTTATGGAACCTTAGATTCCTTAACAACACTTGTTGTAGACATTCAGAATAGTTTTTCCAGGAACAGTTATGTACCTGCTTTATTTTTAGACATCGAAGGTGCTTACGACTCGGTATCTCTTACAATTCTCCAAGAAAAAATGATTAAATTTTTTCATATTCCAGCGCAGTTTGCTTCTAACGTTGTGGACTTGTACACAAATAGGATAATTTATTTAAAAGACAATCATACTCTTATAGGACCTAGACTTAATAACAAAGGATTACCTTAGGGCTCCGTTTTGAGTCCTATTTTGTTTAACATTTACACAGCAGATCTACACAACATCACTATTACTAATATTGCATTCAATATTGTACAATATGCTGACGATTTCTGTTTGTATACAGAACACAAAAAATATCAGCAATCCATTGAAAACCTGAATGAAGTGTACGCATTCCATAAAAAATGGTTTATAGAAAATGGTTTCGAATTATCCTGCAGTAAATCACAAGTTTGTTTATTTACCAGACATAACTTTCCTAATGCTAGTACAATCAATTTAGGTGGGCACCAATTTTCCCTTAAAAACACAATTAAATATCTGGGAATGATACTCGACCAGAAATTGACCTGGAAGTTACATATTGATGACATGTTAAACAGATGCAATAAGGGATTAAACTTTCTTAAATCAATTAATAAAACTTGGTGGGGATCGGATGTTGAAGTAAGTTTATTATTTTACAAAGCTTACATACGATCTATTTTGGATTACGGAAGTGTTTTGTATGGATCAGCAAGTAATGTACTACTAAATAAAATCAACGTTTTACAGAACTCAGCCTTACGAATATGTTTAGGAGCCATGAGATCCACTCCAGTACAAGCTTTATATTTGGAAGCCTTAGAACCTCCTTTAAATATAAGACGAAGGTTTTTGTCCAAAAAATATTTAATGAAATTATACTTACTGAACTCATCTCTATACGAAAAGATAGTCACTTTGAATTGCCATGACCTGACAAATAAATATTGGCAAAAAAAGAAATCTCCCTTACTTTGCGAAGCGTATAATCAAAATATAGCACTTTTAAAAAATATAGATAGAACGAACTACATATTCAAAAATTACTCTTCTTTCTTTTTACATACAGATATTATTGTACCAAATTATAGTGAAAATATATATTTAAATAAAAATATTGTTCTATCTATAACAAGCAAATACAAAGAGGCAATAGCTCTATATACAGATGCGTCTAAATCTCCAGATGGAACCGGATGCGCTTTTTTTATACCATCGGAACATATAGAAAAGAAATTCAAACTGAACCCGGAAACTTCGATTTATACAGCAGAGGCTATTGCAATATATGAAGCTTTATTATATGTAACTGAAGTTGAGTTTGCCCATATTCTAATTTTGTCGGACTCCTTAGCAGTGTTAAAATCCATTGGTAAATATGGACCACCTAACTTACAAGACTGCCCATACATTTATAGAATTAAACATATTATTCAAACTCTTTTAACTAAAGGAATCAATGTACATTTTGTCTGGATTAAAGCACATGCAGGATTTGAACATAATGAATATGTCGACTTATTAGCCAAAGAAAGCATTTTAACCGATACTGGTATTCTACATAAAGTAACGCTTTCTGACAGTATTGTTTCTTGCAAGTTAACATTACTTCGAGAGTGGAGCTACCAGTGGAAGGAATACTCTTTTGTGAACCAAAATAGATACTTGATAATTCAGCCAGATATTCCCAAATTTCCTTGGTACAAGTCTTTTAGAGCTTCCAGGAGGCACATAACCTCCATTATTAGAATACGTTTCGGACACGCATGTTATCCAAAGCACTTATTTAAAATAAAGGTGTTGGATGATGACAAATGTGAGCATTGTGGAGAGGAAAGTGATTTAGATCATATATTTTTTGGTTGTTCTAAAAACAGAGTCTACTCATCCAAACTTATAAATGATTTATTAAAATATAAAATAGCAGCTCCTTGGAATATACTATATTTATTATCACTTGGCTCTGTAGATATTTACAACTCCTTAATTAAATTTTTAAAAGACAGCAAATTATCATTATAATTCTCTAAAAATTATTTAGTTAATCTTGTTACCTTTGTCTTAAACCATTTGTATAACTTGATCCTCTCCGTGACCTAGTGTTGTTGTGTCTTTTATAAATAAATGCTTTGATAGGTCCCTAGGCGAGAAGAGTGTGTCCCTGTTTTCCTAATATCGATGTAATAATCTTTTATTTTGATAGGGCATTTAGGTAAAAATTATAATGATGACTGTCTTAGTCCTTTTGTGTCTGGCTGTATGACGATAAGTCTAAGCCAAAAAAAAAAAAAAAAAAAAAAAACATTGTTAATAATAGTATATTATTCAACAAGCATCAAATGAAACTAGTGGAGGTGGGAGATTGAGCGATAAAAACCTATAAATTTACATTTTACTTATGGTTTCCCACCTTTAGAAGTATCGGACGAGTTTGGCAACTGCCATTGTGACAGTGAGTGACAGTTTAAGTTGACATACTCCTCTAAAACGTTAATAATTTTTGTCCCAACAAGGAGTGTGTTTATATCCTGTTTTCAAAGATATGTAAGCAAAATGAGAATATCTACAATTACAATAGAAATAAAGGTTTCATCTAACACCTAATTCGAATTAAGTACTTACTATCTACTCAGAGTTACTGTTATCACTAGTATTACTCGTATCATCTAAATTTATAGTTAATTTGGTTAATGTTGGTAAATATTTAACATAGTCATTTTCCACTCCGATCACATGTTTTATTACATTTTTCCAGTTGGTTGCTGTGATTTTTGTAACTTCTCTTCTAATTAACTGGAGAACAGTAGACGAAAAGTTAGGAGCAACGTTCCTTCTCCTTATATTTCCTTTAAGTTGAGCCCACATTAACTCTATTGGGTTCAATGTACAATAATAAGAAGGAAGTCTAAGCACAGTATGTCCGTTACTACTAGCACAGTTGTCAACAACATATTCCTTTTCGTACTGTTTACTATGACCAACCTCCAACAGTCTCACGGAAATACGAGGCTACTATATCGTGAGAATTTTTTAACGAAAATATTAAAGAATAAGTTGGGCGATCTGATTGTTTGACTACGAAAGTAAGGGGTTAGGCCACGTAACTCCTACTCGAAAGGAGATGCCTTTTATTATCGGTCAGAATATTTGAGATGTGAGAGATATTTTTGTAATATTTGTAGATTATTACCACATAATTTTTCTTTCCAAACATATTAGCTTTTATCACTGGTTACGATTAAGTAAAGAGTGAAGTAAGTGGAGTAAGTTCTTATTATTACCCGTTCTCTTATTCTTTGAAGAGTGGCTGTGAGGTAAAAACTCGAATTTAATGTTCTATTTAAAAATATGCCGAGGTAATTGATCTGATGGTGTAGTTGTAGTCTTTAATTCAGTATTCCCCCTATAAATGGTGCCTGGACATCTGCTTGGTATCTGCTTTTTGGCATGGTATAACTCTGATTGTCCAAAATGTCTGGATCAACAGAAAGATGTTTACGCCTGTTTTATCGACTATGAGAAAGCATTCGATACTATCAAACATGGCAAACTCATAGAACTATTACATCGTACAGGACTTGAGACTAAAGACATCCAGATTATAAATAATCTATATTGGAATCAAACAGCCCACATAAAGAATGGACATATGGTGAGTGAAAACGTAACCATTTCGAGAGGGGTTAGACAGGGCTGTATTCTTTCGCCACTGCTTTTCAACCTGTACACGGAACAAATATTTCTAAAGGCACTGGAAGAGTACAACAAGGGCATCAAGATTAATGGCGTACCAATAAGTAATTTTCGATATGCAGATGATACTGTTATACTGGCCGATAATATCGAAGATTTACAGATGATGCTAAATAGAGTAAATACAATTGGCAACCAATTTGGACTGAAGATCAATAGAAAGAAAACTAAATTTATGGTGATCAGCGTACTGAAAAAGTACACCGATTTAAATATCTGGGATATACAGTAAATGATAAGTAGGACCCAGATGTAGAGATTAAGATCCGAATTGAAATAGCAAGATCCAAATTCATCAAAATGAGAAAGCTCTTAAGCAACCGCCACCTAAGCGTTAACCTCTGATGGCGCACCACGAAATGCTACGTACTCTCTACGCTACTTTACGGAGTTGAAGGGTGAACGTTAACAGCAGCAACTATAAAGAAGTTAGCGGCTCTAGAAATGTGGCTGTATCGACGCATACTGAGAATACCTTGGACAGACAGAGTGACCAACACAGAGGTATTAAGACGAATGGGTAAAGAGATGGAATTGTTAACAACTGTTAAAAGGAGGAAAGCGTCATACCTGGGCCATGTGTTCTGTAATGATAAGTACAGTCTGCTACAGCTTATCGTGGAAGGCAAGATTGAAGGTAGAAGAGGTTTGGGTAGAAAGAAGAACTCCTGGCTGAGAAATTTGAGAGAATGGTTTCAAATACCAGAAGCCGCGAACATAATACATGCGGCACAAAACAGAGAAACCTATCGTTTGATGGCCGCCAACCTTCGGTAGAAGACGGCACATAAAGAAGATAACTCTGATATTTGTTTCTCGTATTGCTGTAGCTAGTTGTATCGCCTGCATAAAAATATTGGGGAACATTTATTTATCTGAGATTTGAAAATTCGCTTTTGTATAAGGGGACAGTCTAAGTGCATGTAAATGGAACGTAGAAAAAATTTGGAAGATATTTGTATCTATTTATAGAATGATTTATTAAGATATAGGTATTAGAAATATACACGTTACTACTTACACAAATACAGACAAAACAATTACTTAATCATGAACTTCACCGTGGTTTTTACATTCCCATATTTTCCTATAAAAGTGCATTATATCCAACAGCAACATTAGAAAAATTATAAGTTTCTACCATCTCTTATGAAAATATTAAAATAAAAACCACAATCAAATAGGTAAAAGAAATAAAATGAGACTTACTCACAATCAGTTTAATTAAACTAAAATTAAACTAATTGTGAGTGAGTCTTATTTTATTTCTTTTATCTATTTGAAATAGACTCACACAAGCAACACATTCATGATCACAATAAAATACTTTAAAATATACAACAAGCATACAGACAAAGCATACGCAAAATTAAATTGTTAATAAGCTTTTACAAACCTGAGAGGAGAGAATACGAAACCACGTTCATAAAAAAATTTTATTTGTCCTTTGGGAAAGGGTTGGCGGACCAACAACTAAGCATAGTTAATGCGTGATGAATTTGCGGTAATTCCCACGTTCCGCCGCGCCGGCTGCATTCTGATTTCCTAGAGGATTACCCGCACATTAATAAAAAACTGACGAGAACTTATGATATGTAACAGAACTAAGTACGGTATTTAGGAGTCTTTTAAGCTAATATGCTAAAATTGCTTTTAAAGCAAAAAATAAACAAGTGTAATCTATTTAAACGTATTATATTATTTTTTAAATCCAAACATTTATATAAAATTACTTCAAATGGTGAAAGCGAAAAAGACTGAAAATTTTAAAAGAAAAATTCAATATATCATTAAAAATATAGTCTATGACTATACAGTCCTCTCTCTCTATAACTATATGCAAGGGATCGGGAATTTTCATCGTTATATGGAGAGATCGTTATACAGAGAGAGAGAGACAAAATTCCTTACTGTAATATTAATAATACTGTACTAAGTAACCTATTTTTATATATAAAAATTGATCAAAACTAATATAAATGAATTAACACTGTATTGTACACTACATAGATTTATTAAAGAATAATATAAGCAATACAGTAAAAAAAATGACTGTACAATTAAAACATGTATACTGTACAATAACAAAATAATATGCTGCTGTAAAAATTATTTAGCCTACATTACCAAAAAAGTCTTAGCATAAATCACTCAAAAGCACCCATATCGTCTTCTTGGTGGATGAAGGATCCAGTATGGAGTACTTTTGCCGCATCCAATGCCTGCTGAGGGGTCGGGGCTGGTTCTGGCTCTGCTTTCACTTCCGGGTCACTGTTTTCTTCTACACGAACTGCTTGTAGGATGTCCTCGCCAAAAAGTCCAGGTGTTGTAGCTAGATTTTCATCAACTTCTTTAAAATCTGTTAGCTCTTCTGGTCCGTAGGTGATAGTACTAACAAACTTATATATAAGTGATAAGTTCAAACTATCTGGCCCAAACATCTAATGGCAGGTCATCTTCACCATCAGTTAATCCTTGATCTTCCAGCCATCCTGCATGTTTGAAGGAATGTTTTATTGTATTGCTGGTCACCTCGTCCCAGGATTTATTAACCATTAGGATGGCGTCAAGAATGTTAGTTTAAGATCGCCTTGTTCTCAACCAATTCCGTTAAAAGTCTTCTCTGTAATGGCTTTTCAAACTCTTGATGACACTTTGGTCCATGAACTGAAGGACACTCGTTGTGTTTGCTGGCAGAAAACAAAGTTCAATGTTTTGAAGGTCGCATAGTGCATAATGGGTAGGACAATGGTCTACAATCAGAAGATTTTTTTTCTCTTTAAGCTCGATATCCCACTTTCTTATCGCTTCTTTAAAAATTTCCAAAGTCGTCCACGCACTCTTGTTTGCTTTATAGGTCACCGGTAGATTTTTTATGTTTTTAAAGCAACGTGGGTTTTTCGACTTCCCTATAACTAACAATTTTCGCATCACCGAACCTGTCATGTTAGCGGCCAATAAAAATGTAATGCTTTTCTTAGAGAGCTTTCCACCAACGCACTTTTCCGATTTAAATTTTAAAGTTCTGTTTGGTGTCATTTTAAAAAACAATCCAGTCTCACCAGCATTCAAAAATGTCGTCTGATGCATATCGTGTCTTCAGTCCAGACACACGTTTTCTAGCCAATCATCCAATCAATACCAATAGCCAATCATACGTTTTTGTTAACATCGCGAGCCTCTCCGCTGATTTGCCCGTAGTTGATCTTGTGCCGCAGCTTCCACTTGCTCAGCCAACCCTCAGATGCCTTGAAATTCTCAATTTCAAGCTCAGTTGCAAAATATTCAAGCTTCTGTCTTGACCACAGGCCCAGAAAGTGGAATATGGTTCATACGCTGCTGCTTTAACCACTGAAGCAAAGCGCGATCTAAATCTTAGTGCTGAGATTTCCGCAACTTCTTCCTGATACCGCCCTCCATCTACGCATCAATCCACTTTTTGCTGTCCTTCCATATCGTAGCCATAGTTGACTGAGACAGCCCCGTACGGCGAACGATATCCGATTGCTTTTCACCTTTCTCTATTGCTTGAGATATCGATAACTTTTCCTCCACCGAGAGCACTTTACGCTTTTTCGAAAACATGTTGACTGTTGACACACTGAGACACAACTCAAACTGGAAATGAAAAGTCGTCAATAGATAACAACATCTGTGTGATAACAGTTAGGCACGCCGCCCGATTAATAAAAGCTAGTCACTTAACGCTCTGATAAGGATGAGTAGAATGGGTGACAGCATTCCTTAAGCGCAAAACAAAACAACTACCAGACAATGACCTTGCCATTTGTAACTCAGGTAGTCTGAACTTTAAACACAATAACACATTTGTCATCGACTATTGAACGCTGAAAAGTCATCGCTATAAAGAAAATATAGTATATAGATATAAATATAGAAAATATATATAGAGAAAGAATTAATACATTGTCCTTATGACAAACCAACCAACGTTTACTATTTTTATCGTTACAGAGGAATTATCGTTATATAGGGAATCGTTATAAAGAGAGACTACTGTATTTAAAATATAATCTTATAAACTTTCACTTAAAACCTGGTTATTGTGGATTATGTTACCCATTAAAATGATACGTTGAATGATAATGTACCTGAACTGTATTTAAACAATTTTTCTGTTTTTCCTTTACTGATAAAACTTAGATATCCCAATATCTAATTTTTTTACTTTTATTTTGGACAAGCAAATGCTATTATCAAATCACAACTGTCACAACATTTTGGTATTATCCATAAGGAAACTAAATTCCCGTAGTTGGCTGTATACCATGTATCACAAAAATTTTATTTAAAAAATTTCTTTATAAAAGGTATAATAATATAAACCCTATCATTGGTCTCTTCTCTTCTTTTTTTCTTGTTCTATTTCTTCGTCAAACCAATATGAAAGTTTTCTTTGATTCTGGATTTGGTATCCAATGGCTTCTGTTACTGCCTTCTGGAGACACCTTTTTATGTGAGTGTAATGTTCTTCATTATTATTAAATTGTTTATTTTCCAACTCTTGATTTCATCTATTTCTGTATAATTCTCTCACGCTTTCTTGTTCTAAGCTGATTAGGTTATACCTCTTCTGTATTTCTTTCTCCCTTTCATTTCCTTCTTTTTCTTCTTTAGGTTTATTTCCTCCAAATGTGATCTTAGCTTTTAATAAGTGATGATCGCTTCCACAGATAGCTCCTCTCAATACTCTTACATCTTGTACAATCATATTTGTCTTTTGTCGTATGATTGATTTTAACCCTCTCGTTTTTTGCGTCCATGTGTGTTTGTGTATATCTCTGTGTTGAAAAAATCCATTTGCAATTTTCATTTCATTTTGTTCGCATAATGATATTAGTCTGGTACCATTATCATTTACGTGGTCCTCTCCGAATTTACCTATGACTGCGTTATGGGATTTTTTTTCAGTTCTGCTGTTTAAGTCTCTCAAGATGATAATTTCCCAAGATGTGCCGACTTTTGCAACTTCTAAATTCAATTTAAAAAAAAAATCGTTTTTAATGTTTACTGGTGCGTCATTATTTACTGCATATACACCCAATATTGCCCATTTGTGCGCAATCTTGGGTGTATATGCAGTAAATAATCATTTTTATTCATCATTTTTATCAGTCTCTCGTTTATAGCCTTCCAAGTAGGTATGTGTTTCCTTAGCTTCTTAAGTATTATTATGGCAACACCTTGTTGAGCTCTTTTCTGCTTTGGTACCCCGCTGTAGAAGTGATAATATTCCCCGATGTTTTCTGATCTTTGGCCCTTTCGTTTTGCTTCGGTAATTACTATGTTGTCCAATTTTAGCTTACTCATTTCATACATTATTTCATTTATTTTAGGTCTAAAGCCTTGCACGCTCCAAGTTCTGAAATTTATACTCCTTTTTCGTAGCGTACGTCGTCATTTGTTGATCGATTCATTCCAAGGCTTACAGGGTGCTATCAACCGGGCCAGTTGAACCCTGTTTTTTTTTAGAGGTGTTACTCTTCTATCCCTCCTCTTTTATTCAAACTTGGGACTGGCTGCATCGGTTATAGAGCTATAACTTATACTATAACTATACCAAATGTAGATAATGTTTTAACATGTAGGGCTTTGAACTTAAGTTATGAGTTAAGTAATATACTAGCAGTATTTTACACCAATCATTCTGATACAATTCACTCTGTAAAAAACATATATATTCACAATATTACTAACGTCCAATTCAGTAACGTCCACATCATTTTTAATACAAGTGCTTTAACTAAAATCATCATTACCTCCAATTTTCTTTTCCGTATATTTTATTACCGTTATCCACACACGCTCTCCTCAGATTATGGTTTCGGATCTCTAGAGATCTTAGTCTCTTATCCAGTCTTATTACGTCTCACATTAACAATAAAGCATTACATATTATAACTTTATTCAAATAGACCCACCTTTCACCCATCAATTTTGTTGGTTTTTCATATTATGTTAACACACAATAATATCTAATTACATAATTCTTTTCATGCACCTTACGTTCATGAACTTATAACTTACACACCTCATATTTCTCAAGTACCAAATGTTGTTTTTAACATGTAGAGCCATTTTCTACTTAAGTTATAAGTTAGTAATACACCAGCAGTACATTACGTAAATTATTCTGTTTACCTTCTATACCAATAACACTCAAACATTTTACTCTGTAATAATGAAATTAAAAATAACCCAACTTCCTACACATATCGGCTTTCCATATTTCAGGTACAGGTTGAAAAAACATAGAGGGCCTTTTATAAAAATCTTTAGTTCTCCACCATTAAATTTAGATATATGTATAGTTGGTTGCCTACCTACATTCATAACTTTTACGAACCTTTAGTCCACCTGCAATAGTACCCAATTTACAAATTTTCCAACAATCTTTCAGGATAGATCATAGTAGCAACCATCAATGCGTTGTAATTTAGGGTTACAGTCAATCAAATACATATTATTTAATTATACATATTGCTGGCTACTGTCACATTTGGACACATACCTCTGGTTACATTGACTGCTTTGTTTAGACTTCCGTCTTAATATGTGATTTTATAAAAAAACCTAAAATTTTACTAATGATAATGGTAAAGTCAACAGGCAAGTATTCTTATACACAAATAACGATACTGGACCATATCATTAAAATATGTAGAGAATCGCTCAGAATCTTTCACTGGTAAGTTAAATGCTTTAAGGGATATATTGGATATATTATTCTTTCGGCATTTCCTGTATTGGACTCTAAAATTACGAATATTGATTCGATAGTTCGTAATAGAATTAGAATTAAATTAATTGATTACAAAAATGCAAATTATTTAAGAATCCATAAAAATTCGTCAGTATATGTTAAAAATAATTAAGAATTGTACACTCTTACATTTACTTTGTTTAGATAAGGGTTAATTAGAGATATTAATAAATTTTCTGAAGATTATATAAAATCAAAAATTAAACGATAGACATTGTAACTTTGAAGTTTTAGATGTTCGGCGAATTAAAAGTAAAGAGGAAATAACTGAAAATAATTTAAAAAATTATGTCGCCACCAAATTGTGTATAGTTTCATTTAAATCTCAGATATTGTTACTTTATATATATATATATATATATATATATATATATATACATATATATATATATATATATATATAGATATATATATATATATATATATATATATATATATATATGTATATATATAATTTTTTGGAATCAGCTCATTTTTATCGATCTAAAAATGTCCTAAAATGTAGGGTCTCAAATTTACAAAAAGAGCCGATGACGTCATTACTGTAATGTATATCACCTTGTACAATGAAATTTTATTGTAAAATGTAGAACACTAAATTTAAAAATCGTCGTGTTTTGGATTTTTTAAAAAGGCTTTTCTTTTAGGAAATATTGAATTTATTCCATACTTTACGGACACACTGTATATATATATATAATATATATATATATATATATATATATATATATATATATATATATATATATATATAAATATATATATGTATATATATATATATATATATATATATATATATATATATATATATATATATATATATATATCAACAAAAGGTTGTAGTATTGTTCTGAAGCTATTTTCTTGTGGCATTTTAAAGTAATTACTATTTAAATGGGAATAAGCCACAATTAAAGGTTGTAGTGTCTTTTAATTGCTTCGTATATGGAAATTTGGGCAGACAGTGTAAGAGTTGAGTAAGATATGGTAAATGCCAAGAGTCACAAAATAAAAAAAAATGCCAAAAAACTAACTTTATCTCAAAATGTTGCAGTTGAAGAGTAAATCATTTAATAACAAATTTGTCAGCTTTTCCAGGGCTTAAAAGACAAAAACTAATTAAGGATAATTTTTTTGTGCAAACAAACATATCCCAAAACTTTAAATATAAGTAATGTAAGCCATTCACTAGACTCGGAAAATATTGAACCTACTTCTACTTCTCCTTCTTTCCAAAATGTTTCAAAAGTAAACTCTTCTCGACAAAAATTTAGTACCCATTTGCTATGAAATAGAAACAATGATATAAAAAGTAAATATTATAAAGAGATCAGAAAATATATTATTTTTCAGGTAAATGTCCCCAGTACTTCTGAAGCAATATTAGATAACCCACAATATAAAAAAAACAAAACAGATCGACAGTCAGAGGACCTTGATCCTCGTAGAATTAAAATACTATACTAATAAATTAATTGTTAGAATTGGTTACAAAAATTGTAATTTCTATAAAACAAACAAATAATTTAAATGTTTCTAAATCATTAATCATCCAAGTAATTAGTAAGCATTGTAAATAGATATGTAATAAAAAAATCTAGATGTGTCATCAAATTCGCAGACCATAACTCAAAATTAATGTTTTGCAATAGACCTGTCGTTCAGCAGTTTCAACTAACGTCAAGTTAGAATTTTTTCTTCATGGAAATCAAATTCATATTGCTTTATTATCGAAGACATGGCAGGCTGGGGTGTATAATAGCTTTAATAACTTTAATTGCTTTAGAACGTATCGTATAAATCAGCTATATTTTTGCTGGGTGGGGTCAGCTATATTTTTGCAATCAAATATTAAAAATAATTTAGATATGTTTATTTTAAATTACCTTCAACAAATAAAAATATCTATCATTTTGTATTTTATTTATATCTCTATATAATGAACCGAAAAACAAAGCTTTAAGTTAATGACACATCTGGTAAATCGTTGTTGGATTCTATTGAGCAGTATAACTTGGTATTTTTAAATTAACGTTCACCGACCCTTGTTCCATTAATACCTCATTCATGATCATCTGCAATAAACCTCACAATATGCATTTAAGATATTATAACGCTAATGAATTGGAATGATCTACAAGATCCTCACGAAACCATCTACCAATTTTCTTTTTAATTTGTCATCCAAGAGAAAAAGAAACTACGAAAACACATAACATCTGGAACTTCTACAAGGCAGATTAGAATTTGTACCCATCACTTTTTAAACTTATAAACCCATCCAGGACTTATAGCATTAATCGATCTAATTAAAAACCTCTACTTCTCAGAAAATAGTGGAATATCACAATACACAAATACTACACCACATACGTTTCAAAACCATGGTAAAATTTACCATGGATCATGGACCAATCCAGTAATTTACCTGTGGATCCAGACAACTCATGGATAACAGAATATTATAAAAAATTTCATCAGATTGGGTTTAAAATTATATGACCAATTCTATAGTTACTGTTTCTAGAGACCATCTTTATTTAGAACGTCAGTTTTACCTATAGAAACTAAGAAGGGTCCTTAAAAAAAATAATACTGCTCTTAGTAAAGACAATATATCCTATTATATCTCTAACCTAATAAACCAACACAATATCCATTTTTTAATGTTTTAAATATCTAAATACTATTTGGCAGAAACAAGTACCAATTCCAGAGAGCTGAAATAATATCTTATTTTATCAGAAGACCTGACAAACGAGATGATGGTTAAAATCATATCGTTCAATATCTCTACCATCTTGTGTTTTTAAAACCCTAAAAAGGCTAACTTAAAAATAGATTAGAACATTCTAACACGGCTATGGTAACAGCGGTGTAAGTCAACTTTACGGAGAATTCATCCACCGCAGCCGCATTTCTGGATGTATCATCTGCTTTTGACAACATACATTTGGATATTCTTAAATAAAAGTTATTGTCAGTTGGATTACCAATTGCTATATCATCTTTTTTAAAAACCTTATAATCAGAGAGATTTATATAGGTATCTAAAAATCATTAAGAAAATTGTATCCACTCGACCGTTTAATATAGGTCTGTCGCAAAGGTAGTATTTTAAGACCACTTTTATTATATTTTATGTTCTAGGGTGCTCGGTAAAAAGAGTATAGGTAAAAAATGGTCAAAATATTGTTTTTGCTAAATAAGACTATAAAGGACTATATATTTACCTTGATATCAATAGAACATGTCAAATATGTTAATATAAATTAAATAAAATTATTTGGTTTTTTTAATACAACTAGTTAAATGAACTTTTAATTTGGTAAAAACAGTTTATATCAACTTATACTGTTTATACACTTCGAGTTTGTTAACTATTCTTGGCTCTAATATCGACATATATATATATATATATATATATATATATATATATATATATATATATATATATATATATATATATATATATATATTGAAAAAGTTGTATTTTATTAATTTTTATTTTTATTTATAATAAATGTTGTAATTTTTAAAATCTGTGGTTCGTTGTTTAATTTAATATATACCTCAGCTAGCTCAATTATGTGTTCTAAGCAATCTGTCACTGTGTGACGTCGACTCTGTAGTCTCCTGGTAGAGTTCAAAAAGAAATTAAACCAAAATTTACTTTAGACCTTTGATAAATTAACCCAAATGAAGCACGTTATTTATTAATATTGAACAAATTTAATATAAACAATAAAATTCGTTTGCAACTTGGGTTGCCTTTAAAAATTTACAAAAATAGGAATCGTATAAATCTTAATGTGGTTTAGAGTCGTGACAATAAAAATTTATTACAAAATGTGGAGACTCTATACAAGTACCTAAAAACTAAATAAATATTGCAACTTTATAAAGTGTTTAAATGAACTATAAAGAAAAGAAAATGAACACTTTATTCCGCTGACTTTTAACTTGCATTCAAATATAATCAAAATTTCAAATGATCCCCAAAATTATTATCCAACCTTACTTTAAAACAGTTCTGATTTATTTAAAGAAAACTAACTACTCGCAAATAATTGGTGAAACTGGAATATCAATCCTCTCTTCGGAAGTTAAGGTACGTACTATTCTATTTTTAATTTAATGATCATTAATATTTTCATTTTTTTTAAGGCCTATCGCAATTATGTTAATTCATGAATTTAATTTTCTCAATTTAAATGACATTTCTGTACTCCAATAATGATTTATAAGTTAAATTGTTTCTCTTACTCTCTGGAACAAATTCTAAATATCTCTGCTGTGGAAACTGTGGAAAAACTAAAATTCTCTTTAGACGAGTTAAAAAAAAACACTCCCGAGCTATTCCACAATTTCAGGACTCTCCTTTCAAAATTTCTTGTCGGCCTCTCCCAAAATCTATCATTCGTTGCTAACAGCAACCAACGTTCTTTTTTTTTTCGTCTTCTATTTTTTTTAAACCATAAAACTGTCCTGTTCTGACACATTTGTCAATCCACATTAATTTCTCATAATCACTTTAATCACATCTAATTTGGGAATTTAAAAAAAAATGTTCAGATATAAAACTTATTCTATTACAATGCTAATACAATTTATTCTTTTCATCTCCACATCATTGTAATTTCTTATTTAACAAAACCCCTATTAATTTAGCTCCCATAGACTTGCTTGACAGTTTATTTTCTGACGTTTTCAAAATTTCTATGTTTAAATATTTTTTAAGAATTCTTCTTTTTTTGTTCTTTTTAAGGTTTAGACGATTCACCTATACACTAGGCAACTATACTATTCAGAAATTATTAACACTATACCAGGTAAGTCAAAATTAATTTATTTAACAATTTACTAATCTTTTTCTCTCTTTTATTTCAGAGTCGAACCCACATTGTGATGGCTTCATGAAATTCATGAACAACAAACTCATATAAAAATCCATTTAAGTTGTATACTTTTTAACATATTGAAATCATTTCAACTTCCCCCCAATTTGGATTTTGTTCAGTGCTAACTATCAGCACTTACTAAATCTAAATTCTTACCGGTAAACTTAAATATTTTATTAATATTAACATAACAATAAACTGACTTTTATTAATAAGCATATCTCTTGAATATTTTTTTTTTATAATTTACTCTATGACAAATACAGAATTCTCCAAATAAAATCTACAAATCTTTCACTAATTATATCAACTTCAGAATCAAATTTCCAAGTACTTTCCCAATTTCTTTACTTCTTTTCCTGTACTATTTATTTCTTGTACTATTTTCGTAGAAATTCTTATAATTATTCCCCTATATACTATTTCATATACTATTTCAGTATCTTTATTCATTGCCGCATTATTATTTATTCTTTTTATATCCGCATATAATATTCATTTCATCATCTCTACATATAACTCTCTATATTTCATATTTCAATATTTCTTATAATTTTATTTTTCATCTTATTTCCGCATATACTATTTATCATTATAATATTCCCTATTTCTTAATTTCTACAAAATATCGATTTGTCCATAGTACTTTGCTCATTTATTTATACTTGTAACTCCTATAAATCTACTTGAAAATAAATCAACCTTTTTTGTTTATATAAATTCATCATTATTCTGTACATCTGTTTCTAATAAATTATTTAATTATCAAATTTATCTCAAGATATGCTTATTTATTAATTATCCTTCTATTTACAAAACTTATATCTTATAATACCAAATTCGTGTCATAATATTGCCTACCCTTGTATGTTTATTCATAATACTTATAAATTCTCTCTATATTAAATATCCCTCTAATTTTATTAGTTTCTGGATGTCTTAGTTCATAACTGTTTACCCCATGTTCAGTACTAATGACATAAGGTCCTTCAAATGGCAAAAGTAATTTTCCACAGAGATTTTCATCCCTTTTAGGCACCTGTAGTGACCTGATAAGTACCTTCTCCCCTTTTTCAAAAGTAACTCTTTTCTTTCTCTTCTTATTGATTCTATTTACATAACGATTAGCATTTCTTATTAAATTTTGGTTCACCTTCTTCATTACTTCTTGAATGTCCCCTGTATTACTGATTTCCCAGGGTAAAGTATTAGTGTTATTATTTTTATTTAATTCCCCAGTATCTCTAATAAACTCCCTTGGATGTTCATACTTTGATAAGTAGACAATATTATGCACATAGGAGCGGTCTAAACAAAATTTCTCCCTTCTGCATCAACACTTGCTTCCCCCCTATTCTCCTCTGTTCTAACTACATTCATCTGTCTTCTCTCCTCATTTTCCCCCCTATTATATCTTGGATTCCCTTCGCTGTAAACTTCCCTATTTCTCGTCTCCTGTGGATAATTTCCCTGGTTCTGTCTCCAATTATTGCCTCTGTCATTTCCTTGTCTCCAGTTATTCCCTCTATCATTGTTTGGATTCCCTTGTCTACGTTCCCAGTTATATCTTCCGATATCTCTCCTGGCATTGTTCATATTCTCTCCCCTATTTGTAAAATCCCTGCTTCTATTTTGTCTCTCAAATTCTCTTTCCCTATAATTATTCCCTCGATTCACATATCCCTGTCTATTTGCTGTGTTATTCCTATATGTCCCTTGCTCTTGTCCATTTCGATTCTGCGTCCCTACACTCCTCTCAATCCTCTGAAGATATCCTGTCAGACTTTCCATCGTCTTTATATTGTGGAGAGCTATTGTTTCCGCCATGTTATGGTTATATTGCCTGGCGATGTATAGGACAATCTCCTCTTCTCGCATAGCCGGTTCTAAGTATTGTGCTGTCTGGAATAACTGCATTGCGTACAGATTGTAGTTGGTACTTTTTTCATAATTGAATTTCCCAAAATACAACCGTTCCCTGAAACTAGCCTGTTGGTTTTCTCCCCAAAAATAGTTAATAAACTTGGCCTTAAATTCCTGCACATTATTTATGGAATTTTCATTATTGCAAAACCATAATAATGGCATGCCCACTAACATGTTTCGAATATTCAATTTCATTTCTATCGGATCCCTTACATTCTTTACCTTATTTTTGATGATATCTACAAATATTCTAGGATGTAAGTGATTCAGGTTTCCGTCAAACTTAATTCCCCCATCATTATAACTCGGCATCACAGTACTCACTCCCCTTGTTTGTCCTAGATTTGATTCCAAACGCTGAATCTCCTCACTTGCATTTTTAAATTTCTCTTTCAATTCCTCAACTTGTCCCTGTAATACTCTATCTCCCTTTTCCGCCTGATTTGCATGCCTACCAATTTCCAGTTCCAAATTCTGCAATCCCATCTTTATATTGTTTTTGATAATGGTAAGTTTTTCCTCATGATCCTGAGTTTGCCTTTTAACACTTTCTACCTCCCTAACAATCTCTTTATTCTGCTTATTAACTTCTTTGTTTATTGCCCTTGGTAAATTCTCTTGAATGGATGTTCCCAACTCTACAAATCTGCTCCCAATTTCCTGTCCTATTTCCGCTCTAATTATGGCCTTTTCTCTGGATATCTCCTCCTGTACATTCCTCTTAAAATCCTCACTTTCTCCTCTAACCTGTTCTACTTTCTCTTCTAAACCTTGGGTAATGTGTAGCATCTCTTCCCTGACTATCTTCACTTCTTCTTTGATTTCTTCCCTCATTTTAATTAACTCTCCCCTAAGTTCTCCTTTAATATTATTTTCCATTTTGTTCATATCCCCCCTAATATTGTTAATATTACTATCCATTTTGTGTTAGGACATTTTTAGAAAATTAGTTTAGTGCGGCAACATAGAGCCTGTCATATGTCTGTGCGTTTTATGTTCAAGATCAAACAATCTGACGGGATCAAGTCGGCAATTGACAATTTTGAAATTAATAAAATAATTTCCAAGAAGACGCCACGTTTTCTAGTATTTTCACAAATTCACATGTTATAATAATCAGTTTGTATAAAAAGTTAATAAATAATTCTATTTACTCACACAAAAGATAATTTACAGTCCACACCTTTAATTAATATTATCTACCATAAGATAATCCAACATATTTTGGTCAATTCTAGCCGGATAGTGTGAGTAAAATAGAATCCATAGTTATAACTAGAGGCTGTTCAGAGGTCGAAGACAGTCCCATTTACCATTTAGAGGATCCAAATCCATTAGTACATGTGAGTTTGTTCCATTTCTATTATCTTTAAGATTTGATCAAACAGTGTATTTGAATTTAAATTACCATAAACAGATTTTTCCATATTTTGATTGTATAACGCCATAGATTATCAATCAGCTAGTATTAGTATTCTAGCAAGGTATTTCTTATTATTATTCTTAAGTGTTGTTTTTGAAAGATTGCCATAAATCTTAAAAATGAGTAGCTTAGCCAACAATATAAGAATCAGAGGTTCTTATAAAGCCAAACTAACAAGTTTAGAGAACTTTGTGAATATATTAAAAAATGCTACATCATCTAGCAAACCTGAAATATCAGAAGTTCAGTTAAGACATGACTCTGGTAGCAATTTGTTAGTTGAATTTGATCAGATCCAACTACAAATTGAGATTGCTACCAGTGAAGATAAACTACAAGAACAAGTTGATGAAAGAGATGCTTTTGAAAATAGGTATTTTAAAGCAATTAGTTTTTTAAAAGATTACATTAACACTAATACAGTAATTAATACATTGCCTCCTAGTTCTACACCACATGTAGACTCATTAAATCATCTCTTGATGCCAAAAATGAAAATACCTGTTTTTAAAGGTGATTTTGAACAGTGGTTCAAATACCACACTTCCAGATATTCATAAATTTCAGCTCTTGAGACAATCTGTGGATGGATATGCCAAACGTATTGTAGATAAAATTGAATGCTCAGGAAATTATTATCAGACTGCATGGGATGCACTCTGTATGCGGTATGATAATAAAAAATTATTAGTCAATAAACATATTAAAGCCATTTTCAATTTAGATTCCATCCAAAAAGAATCACCTAAACATTTAAGGCATTTATTAGATAGTGTCTCAGATAGCATGTCATCCATTGACAGTTTACAGATTACAAAAAGTAGTTTAACTGACCTTTTATTGATTTATATTATTTCCAATAAATTAGATAAACAAAGTTATAGAGAGTGGAAGGAATGTCATATTAAAGAAGAGCTTCCTACTTTAACTGAATTTTTTAATTTTCTAAAAGTAAAAGTGGACACTTTGGAAGAAATTCAAGACCAAAGTAGTCAAAAACCTAATAACAATTATAGTAATAATTCTGGTTTTAATTATAAACATGCAAACCGTGATAGTCGAGGTGAATATCAAAAAAGAGTTTTCCAAGTTAATGTTGCAGAAAGAAAGTCTTGCGTTTTGTGTAAAGGTAACCATTTAATATATTCATGTATTGAATTCCTAAAATTAGATACAAAAAATAGATTGTCTAAAGTCAATAATTTAAAGTTGTGTCATAATTGTTTGAGACATGGACATAAAGCTGCTGAATGTACTTTAAGACCATGTATAAAATGTAATTCCAAACATAACTCATTAATACATTTTGAAAATAGTCAGCAACATTCAACTGACACTGCTTTAAAATCTCCATTAGATTCATCATCAGTTAACTGTGTACAAAGTGATGAGTTGCCACCAACGGTAACCCATCAGTTTTCTGCACAAACAATGAATATTAAACATACCCAAGTTCTTTTATCAACACTGGTTTTTAATGTTAAATCCAATAATCATGAATTAATTCCATGTAGAGCAATTTTAGATAGTGGTGCTCAAACAAACTTAATAAAAGAAAGTTTTTGTAAAAAATTAAATATGTCCATGATTCCTACTAACCTAGCCATTAGTGGTATAAATCAAACAGTATCAAATATTACCAAAAAATGTCAAATTACAATATGTTCCAGAGTTAATAATTTTAGTATTTCATCCATATTTTATGCTGTACCAGCTATTTCAAATCAAATTTCTTCAACCAGTTTTGATATTAAAAACTTTAATATCCCATGCAATATTCAATTATCTGATCCTTTGTTTAATGAATCTGGTAGCATTAATGCTATTATTGGTGCCCACCTATTTTGGGACCTCCTTTGTGATGGAAAAATCAACCTAGGAAAAGGTTTGCCAAGTTTACAAAACACTAAATTGGGTTGGATAGTAAACGGAGCTGTCCCCTATGAGACAACTCATGCAGTGTGTCATTTCACTAGAACTATAGCCGAAGATGAGCAGTTAAAACTATTTTGGGAAATTGATTCAATCCAAGATCCCATACCACCATCAAAAGATGATATTTGCTGTGAGCAAATATTTGAAACCACTACCACTCGATCAGAAAATGGACACTTTATTGTTCAGCTTCCATTTAAGTTTTCACCTGAATTATTAGGAGAATCCTTAGATACAGCAATTAGCAGATTTTTGTTACTAGAAAAAAGATTTTCGAGAAATAGGGAACTTAATGATTTGTATAAACAATTCATTAAGGAATATCAAGAACTAGGACATATGGTTAAAGTTAACCCCACTGTTAGCTTACATCCTTCTAGAAAATCATATTTTTTACCCCACCATGGAGTACTAAAAGAAACCAGTCTTACCACAAAACTAAGAGTAGTTTATGATGGTTCATGTCCCACTACATCTGGATGGTCTCTTAATGACCTACAGTACACAGGGCCAAAAATCCAAAATGATATTTTTGACATCCTCATTAGATTTCGGCAGTACACATATGTGGTGTCTGCAGACGTGTCAAAAATGTATCGACAAGTAATTGTACATGAAGAAAATAGACCACTACAACAAATTGTCTGGAGAGACAATCCAACAGATAATATTGATGTGTATCAATTAACTACTGTAACCTATGGCCAAAAATCAGCTCCATTCTTGGCAATGAGATGCATGCGTCAGTTAGCCTTTGAACATGAATCTCAGTTTCCTTTAGCTGCAAAATCCATATTAGAAGACTTTTATGTAGATGATCTGTTGACAGGATCAAACAATTTACAAGAGTTACAAATGAGATGTAATGATATTTTTAAAATTTTAGAGTCTGGAAAATTTATTTTGAGAAAATGGATTTCCAATAATCCTGAAACCATTCTTAACATTAATTGTAATGATATTTCCAACAATGTTATTAACATAGGAGATTCTGATAGTTTTAAAACTCTTGGAATCCAATGGATGAGTCAACAAGATATTCTTTGCTTCAAAATTTCTCTTACTGAAAATTCCAATCATTTATTTACTAAACGCCAAATATTATCTATCATTTCCAAAATTTATGATCCTTTAGGTCTGCTAAGTCCAGTCATATTAATTGCTAAACTAATAATTCAAACTCTATTTCGACTTCAAAAACCATGGGATGAAATAATCCCTCCAGAATTAAATAACAGTTGGACCAAACTGTATAATCAACTACCATATCTAAATAAATTACACGTTCCAAGACCAGTACTTGGATCAGGTCATAAAATTACAAGTATCCATTGCTTTTGTGATGCTTCAATGCATGCTTATGCAAGTTGTATTTATGTATGCAGCATAGATCCAGAAAGCAAATACCATTCTCACATTCTGTGTTCAAAAACAAAGGTCGCTCCTATCAAATCAATAACAATACCTAAACTTGAATTGTGTGCAGCTTTGTTAGGGTCCCAATTAATTGACAAGGTCACCAAATCTTTATCAATTCTAAATATGCCGATATACATGTGGTCTGACTCAAAAATTGTATTAAGTTGGCTAAAACTGGAACCTAACCAATTACAAGTATTTGTTGCCAACAGGGTAACAAAAATACAATCACTCACCAGTAGTGATAGTTGGCATTATGTCAATACAAAGGAAAATGCCGCAGATATAGCTAGTCGTGGAATCTTTCCTGAATCCTTTCTTGAATCACAACTGTGGTTCCAGGGACCGCAGTTTTTAAGACAACATCCTGATTTGTGGCCTAATGATTCAACTGATGAAGTAATTGAATTACCAGAGCTTAAACGATCTGTTCAGGTATCACTTCATTCCACTGTTCAGAACAGCTGGATTACTAATTTTATTACCAGATTTTCCAATTTGCATAAAATGAAAAGAGTTTTTTTATATGTAATGCGTTTTATTAGAAATATTAAAAATAAAACAAGAGCCCCAAGCTTACTTTTAACTGTCCATGAAACCAATGATTCTTTTCTGCTATTGATCAAACTTGTGCAAGCAGAATCCTTTCATGATGAAATTTTATGTTTGTTAAATGATAAACCATTGAGCAAAAAATCCAGATTGCTTCATTTGTCTCCCATATTAGATAAAGGATTAATTAAAGTAGGTGGTAGACTTATGCATTCAACATTACCAGAAAATGTAAAAACACCAATCCTATTGCCGAAATTTCATGTATTAACCAAGTTAATTTGTACACACTACCATGTCAGTAATTTGCATCCTGGACCACAGCTTCTATTGTCATTAATCAGACAACAATATTGGCCTATTTCTGGTAAGGTATTAGTAAAGCAAATCGTAAGACAATGTGTTAAATGTTTTCGTGTGAAACCTCCTCACAATTGTGTAAAAATGGGACCTTTACCCAATGAACGCATTATTCTTGCCTATCCTTTTGAAAAGGTAGGACTTGATTATGCAGGTCCATTTCCACTGAAAGAAAAAAAGGGTCGTGGAAGTAAAATTTTAAAATGTTATGTTTGTGTATATGTTTGTTTTGTAACAAAAGCTGTACATTTGGAATTACTCACTGATATGACAACTGAATGTTTTCTTGCATGTTTTAAGAGATTCTTATCACGAAGAGGAATTCCTACCAATGTTTACTCTGACAATGGTTCAACCTTTAGAGCCGCTAGTAAAGAGTTAAAGTTTATCAAAACCTTTTTATATAAAAACCAAAATAAAATTAATGATTTTGCTTATAATTTGGCATTTTTCCCCACCTTATAGCCCAAATTTTGGGGGTTTATGGGAATCAGCAGTGAAACAAATGAAGTTTCATATGAAAAGAACGCTTAAGAATATAAATTTGACATATGAGGAATTTCTCACCTTGCTTACCCAAATTGAATGTATTTTAAATTCGAGACCATTGTTTGCCAAATCAGAAGATCCATCTGACTTGGAACCAATAACTCCTTCCCACTTTTTGACATTACGTCCTTTAGTCTCCATTCCTGAACCAAATCTCTTACCTATCCCAGTGAATCGACTAAGCAGATTTCAACATGTTCAACAGCTGCATCAGAGATTTTGGAACCGCTTTTCCAAAGAATATATCAGCCAGCTACACCAATCCTATAAATGGCACCACAGTTCTACCAACAACATTGTACCCGGATCCTTAGTTATCATCCGTGATACCAATCTACCTCCATGCAGATGGATTATGGGAAGAATAATTAAATTATTTCCTGGTAAAGATGGAGAAATCGAGTAGCTGAAATCAAAACTTCCAATGGACTCATCACCAGATCTACACGACATTTGTTTCCACTGGCAATAGAAGATTAATATTGTCGCAGTGTTTTATCTCGGGACTAAGTTTTTTTGCTTTGATATTTACTTTTTTCCTACTATATTTTGAAGCATACTTCAACGCCGGGAGTATGTTAGGACATTTTTAGAAAATTAGTTTAGTGCGGCAACATAGAGCCTGTCATATGTCTGTGCGTTTTATGTTCAAGATCACACAATCTGACGGGATCAAGTCGGCAATTGACAATTTGACATTAATAAAATAATTTCCAAGAAGACGCCACGTTTTCTAGTATTTTCACAAATTCACATGTTATAATAATCAGTTTGTATAAAAAGTTAATAAATAATTCTATTTACTCACACAAAAGATAATTTACAGTCCACACCTTTAATTAATATTATCTACCACAAGATAATCCCCAACAATTTTGTGCATATCCCCCCTAATATTATGATCCATCTGTGTCATCCCTGACTCTCCAACATCTCCTTCCCTGCGTCTCTCCTCCTGTACTCTACTTTCATCCTCACTTTCATCACGTCTATCTCTCACTGTCTCATCCAACTCCTCTCTCAAACTATCTGTTAGACTTCCCTCTCTATCACCTTGTCCTGCTTCTTGTATGCATTGCTCTAAATATACTACAACTTCTCCTGACATTCCTCTGCTTTCTTCATCTACCTGTATATCCTGTTCCTGTTCTAATACCTGTTCTCCTTTACTCTCTTTCGGTACGACTTCTTTTCCATTTCTTAAAGTCATTCGGTCTGCCATTTTATCCTAATATCTATTTATTCTCAAATTTAACTTTAACTGCCCCAGAATCTCTGCAACACTAATCACACCAATTTATTTTTACTCTAATCTGTGTAATATTAATAAATCTGCTTAAAAACACCCTTATTTCTGTTTTCCGAGAGGCCCCACGTTGTTAGCGTCAATTGAAAAAGTTGTATTTTATTAATTTTTATTTTTATTTATAATAAATGTTGTAATTTTTAAAATCTGTGGTTCGTTGTTTAATTTAATATATACCTCAGCTAGCTCAATTATGTGTTCTAAGCAATCTGTCACTGTGTGACGTCGACTCTGTAGTCTCCTGGTAGAGTTCAAAAACAAATTAAACCAAAATTTACTTTAGACCTTTGATAAATTAACCCAAATGAAGCACGTTATTTATTAATATTGAACAAATTTAATATAAACAATAAAATTCGTCTGCAACTTGGGTTGCCTTTAAAAATTTACAAAAAAAGGAATCGTATAAATCTTAATGTGGTTTAGAGTCGTGACAATAAAAATTTATTACAAAATGTGGAGACTCTATACAAGTACCTAAAAACTAAATAAATATTGCAACTTTATAAAGTGTTTAAATGAACTATAAAGAAAAGAAAATGAACACTTTATTCCGCTGACTTTTAACTTGCATTCAAATATAATCAAAATTTCAAATGATCCCCAAAATTATTATCCAACCTTACTTTAAAACAGTTCTGATTTATTTAAAGAAAACTAACTACTCGCAAATAATTGGTGAAACTGGAATATCAATCCTCTCTTCGGAAGTTAAGGTACGTACTATTCTATTTTTAATTTAATGATCATTAATATTTTCAATTTTTTTAAGGCCTATCGCAATTATGTTAATTCATGAATTTAATTTTCTCAATTTAAATGACATTTCTGTACTCCAATAATGATTTATAAGTTAAATTGTTTCTCTTACTCTCTGGAACAAATTCTGGATATCTCTGCTGTGGAAACTGTGGAAAAACTAAAATTCTCTTTAGACGAGTTAAAAAAAACACTCCCGACCTATTCCACAATTTCAGGACTCTCCTTTCAAAATTTCTTGTCGGCCTCTCCCAAAATCTATCATTCGTTGCTAACAGCAACCAACGTTCTTTTTTTTTTTTCGTCTTCTATTTTTTTTTAAACCATAAAACTGTCCTGTTCTGACACATTTGTCAATCCACATTAATTTCTCATAATCACTTTAATCACATCTAATTTGGGAATTAAAAAAAAAATGTTCAGATATAAAACTTATTCTATTACAATGCTAATACAATTTATTCTTTTCATCTCCACATCATTGTAATTTCTTATTTAACAAAACCCCTATTAATTTAGCTTCCATAGACTTGCTTGACAGTTTATTTATTTTTTGTTCTTTTTAAGGTTTAGACGATTTACCTATACACTAGGCAACTATACTATTCAGAAATTATTAACACTATACCAGGTAAGTCAAAATTAATTTATTTAACAATTTACTAATCTTTTTCTCTCTTTTATTTCAGAGTCGAACCCACATTGTGATGGCTTCATGAAATTCATGAACAACAAACTCATATAAAAATCCATTTAAGTTGTATACTTTTTAACATATTGAAATCATTTCAATATATATATATATATATATATATATATATATATATATATATATATATATATATATATATATATATATATATATATACATATATATATCATCATCATCATCATGTGCAGCTTTATCAACCGTTTCCAATTACGGTGCAGCCTCCCTTATTTCAATGATTCATAAGGGGTCGCGAGGCATACCTTACCACGCTGCCTCAGGTCGGGTTGGTAAGGGGATACATATATATATATATATATATATATATATACATATATATATATACATATTTATATATATATATATACATATTTATATATATATATATATATATATATATATATATATATATATATATATATATATATATATATATATATATATATATATATATAGCGTGATAGTTTTACCTTATTTTTTGCTGTTACATAAACTTTTCAAAAGTTTTGATTTCTTTTACGTTCCGCTCTTTTTTTTGTGAATAAACTCCTTCAATGTTAGAATCAGTACTGGTATTAAATGACGACTTATTAAAATGGTATATATGTCGACATGTAGATGATTATAGTGACGAGGGTGAAAACGATATGCCGGATAGTAGTAACTCTAGCAATGCTGCTGAAGAAAAAAAAAGAATCTGCTCAAAATTCTAGGTCTGAAAATGCAGAGAGCAGATTAAAATCATTTAATACCAGTATTGATTCTAACATTGAAGGAGTTTATTCACAAAAAAAAGAGCGGAACGTAAAACAAATCGAAACTTTGGAAAAGTTTATGTAACAGCAAAATAAAGGTAAAACTAGCACGCTGCATGAAAAAACTTGAAGCCTGTAGAAATAAATGCAATAACAAAATTTCAGAAGATATACAAAAAAACCTATTCGACGAATATTGGTGTATGGTGATCTCAACAAACATATTGCATATATTTTTAGCCTTATAGACTCCGAACTACGTAAAACCATTAGAAAAATATCATATAAAGGTGAATGGCGCTAGAATTCAAGTTTATAAAAAATGTTTTATGAACACATTTGATGAGACAAATATGTTTACTACACTGGATTTTACAAACAGGGATTTAAATACTTCAGGGAGAATAACTGATGATCAGCGAGGTCGTGATCCTTCTGCTAACAAGTATGTTGAAGAATCTCATTACACTCGATGAGAAAGTAGGAGATTGTATTTGCCATGCTATCTTAATGTACAAATTATACTGTGAAGAAAATGGATCACCTATCTCTAGATCTATCTATGAAAGAGAGTTCCATAAAATGAACATTTCATTTAAAAAGCCTAAATTAGGTACGTGCCATAAATGTGATGTGCTGAGTAATAAACTCAAAGTTACTGAAAGCGAAGATGATAAAACTAAAATAAAAGATGAGATAAATATTCATCACACTGCTGTAGACAATGTATATGTTATGACGAGCAACGATACAGAAAAAGCAAAATGTGATAGTGCTTTTAGATGCCTCACTTTTGTCTTGAAGCAGTGTCTCCCAACTATATGTCAATTCTTCTGTGGCCTTTTACAAAAGATAGTAAGGGACATATACCCTAACTATTCATGAGAATGGAGAAGGAAATATATCATGTTACATGTGGCACGAAGGTGAATTTCAAGCAAAATTGCGTGATTGGCGCCAAATGTATGCAGTTTAAATTACATCATTAACCTATGATGTAATGTAAATGATGATGATGCCAACTTAAATATATATCTATTTATCTATGAATTATATTATCTATTTAAAAATGTATTTTTTGTTTCAAGCCTACTTAGAGTAATTCACTTCAACAACTTTATAAATTTTGTTCACTAACAATCTTAATAATTTAGACATAACATATGTTTAAAATGGTTTAAGGTACCATAGAAAAAGATAAATACAATTACCGGAAATTTGCAAGATAAAACTGTACGATAAAAAATATTTTAAGTTAATACAGTATTTAAAATTAATGAGAATATTTTTGGCACGACCAGCGGTGATAAAGAGACATTTTTGCCATTAAATACACAAAAACGTATCCCTAGATATAATCTGCTCTCACAAAATTGTTTATTTCACATTCTTCCCTAATTGGACCGTTAACAATAAAACGCCTTTATCGGTATTTTGATAACGAAAGCCTTCAAAAACTAGATTAAATATTTTCTGGCAGTCGGCCCAAAATAAATTATCCACTTCTTTGTTGATATTCCTTCAGAACTCCCCTCGAATGGAATTAATAGCGCCTCGCGACTAATTTTGCTTTGTTTTCTGTTTTCCATGATTTCTTCCCTCCTGTTATAATGAGGCCGTCGCGTTTTCAGTCAGTAACGTACGGAAATCAATTTAGGCAATATTAAAAACGATATGCACACATAGCTCTAGACTAGTAAGCAAATTAGCTATTTAAAAATATATCTATATAAAAATCTAATATATTCATAGCACAACAATTAATTAAACTCTGAATCATTCTGGTCTTAGCCAGACAAGAGTAAAATTAAATAAAAACACTTCATCTCACCGGAGGTCTTTCTTTCAGGATTTATATTATCATATTCTCATGATCGCTAATAAAGTATCTACTTGTTTCATCATTCATATTTATTCCCCTTTGATCTATCATGAAGATGAGATGCAAATTTCCCATTTAACCCTTATGGTGGCAAGGAGGGTCCAATGGACCCGATATTCTTTTATCATAAATTAATAAAAAATATGTATTGAATTTTATGCATTAATACATTTGTTTAGAAGTACGTTTCCGTTAACATAGTCATGAGCTATTTAAAATATTCATTATCATTTTTTAAATTAATGCATCGATAGAATTTTGTTACTTATAGACGGGTCTGTCAAACCCTATTTGTGTTTATACCTAACGTTTTAATCTTTGTTACAAAATTCAATCTGGCAGGCAAGTGTAATGATTTTAAAAAATCTGTTTGTGATTAATCTAATTGAGTTTTGTGATGCCATTAATCCAATAATACAATCTTGGAGAGGGGTATTTACAATTCATTTAGAATATGTTATACCTATTCTAAATGAATTTTAAGAACAATAATACGCGTTGTATGAAATTAAGTTAACCAAGTTTCAGAAATACGATTTACGATGGAAAAACATAACGGTAGATGAGCAACTTTTTCCGTATCGAGGAAGATGTCCTTTCAAACAATATAAGCCTCTAAAGCCAGATAAATATGACATGAAAACATAGTGGGCCTGTAACTTGACAACATATTACCCTTTAGGTGGACTACCATATACAGGAAAAAACGGAAACACATTAGCAAAAGGCCTCTCATCTCAAGTTGTAAAACAACTCGCGGAGCCTTATTATAATTACTACAGGAATGTGACTTGAGATAACTATTTCACTAGTCTTGCACATGCACATAAATTACTGGCAAACTGACTAACTTTGGTGAGCACAGTGAAACAAAATAAGGGGTGGGTTCCTCAGGAATTTCTACTAAACAAGAATCCTTTGTAGAAATCTTTATTTTTCGTATTCACTTTAAAAGCATCTATCCTTTCTTACGTTTCGAAAAAATAAAGAAGTATCCTAGTCATGTCTAGCATGCATCGCAATGCTGACTGAGAAGCTAATGTTAACAAAAAAACAAATATGATACTTATTATAATAGTACCAAATGTGATGTCGATACGTTATACCAAATGGTTCATATATGTATATTTGCAAAAGACGGACTAAACGCTCCCCTTTTGCATTTTTTATGAATATTTTAGACGTGTCTGGGTCGCCTCATTTATTACTTGGACAAATCTACATCCAAAATAGAACGAAAACAGACATGAAAAGCAAATATTGTTTCTAACAACGCCACCAGAACAACTAGTGTTGCCTTAAATTTTAACTAGAAATCAAAAGGACTAAATCAGGAAGTAAAACAGTGTATTGAAAAATGCTTACAGGGAGTTGATTCACATAATAAAAATCCAAAACTAGAGAAACATCTCTAGTATTAACAAAGAAAAGGTGTCACATGTTCCTAACATGAAAGGACAGAAAACAGAAACAAATTTGTAAAGTGCGAATTATGCAGTAGAAAATGTTTGTAAAGATTACTGTACAATTAAAAAATTTTGTGAATACTGCAATAAAGAAAAAAATAGATTAATATATTTTTTTAGTCTAGACAATTTAAATTTAACTTCTTAAAAAATTAAAAGAGAATATATTCGAATATATTCGAATAAATATGAATAGTATATTCAAGAACAGTAGTGAGTTCAACGGACCCACTCAATCGACTGTCGACTGAAGTGAAGCATAAAATTATTAGAATTATATATATATATATATATATATATATATATATATATATATATATATATATATATATATATATATATATATATATATATATATATATATAAAGTCAACGGGTTACTGGTAAACACAGACGGTTGAAGGTAACCGGGAACGACCCAGTACTAAGGAAGCAATAAATATATATATATATATATATACAACAAAGAAACATGTGACGTTTATAATGTTACAAGGTTTGTCATGTTTAAGAAAAACATTTTTCTTAATTTCGCGTTTTTTAAACAATTAAGTTAATGCAGATTTAACTGTAAATGATCTATTCCTATAGTTTGGTAATAAAAATCTGAGTAAATAATTTTGTTTGAAGATATTTTGAGTTTATTTTATATTTTTTAATATGCGTGAGTATCGTATAATTTTAAAATATGCTAAATTTTTTGGTTAATAAAAAAAAAATAGTAGTTTTTATAACTACAATATCATTATCACATCTAAAGTAGCACAGCCTCCCTGGAAGTGACGTTAGCTTTTTGTATATGCTTTCTCTGACGTATCTCTAAAACCTAAACTAATCTATTTGTAATATTTTCGGTTTTGATATATAAAAGCTTATATTACGTTTTTTATGCGCAACAAAACATCGCAACAAAACACAATAAAACAGTTGCAAAAAGTGTAAAGACTGGATTGCTTCGAAAGACAGTGCAATAAGATCCTGTCCCATCGCAGCCTTAGCCTCCTTACCATATTCATAATATTGTTTGTACTACTAATATAAACATATTAAACCTGCTAGTAAGTTTTATTCATACTAATTATATATTTTTATAAATGTATATAATTGATAATTATTTTATTATATATAAATTATTTACCTGTAGCATATTGATTATAATTATCAAAAAAGACCTGTGGCAATTGAACTTACATCAGAGCCAAAAAATAAACACAGACGAGAACACATAAAAACACATAAAAATAATTGTGACTTTACACAAAACAAAATCAATCGTATCACTTTTCACTTTTTTTTATCCATCCAGCGCAATTACCAACAATTTACTTGTTACTAAATAACAATATATTTATTGTTTTTGGCAAATAATTGCACTACTTTGACTAGGAATTACATTGCAACTATTAAGTCTAGAGCTCTTGAGATCGTAAAAGCTTAAATCTGCAAGCAGCAACTGGCGAAGCATAACAAGGTAACTTTTTTATGTCTGCCAGAGTATTGTACTAGAATTTCCGGTTCCAAAATTGCTAAGAGTCTTTCTAAATAAGAAACTTTCTTTTATAAACCAAAATCTTTTAGTGATATTCCAAAAGTCCACATAGTATAAGATGTCTGAAAATGGGAAAACGAACTTGTGCAAAAATATTTCAGGCCAAAGACAAGTAAAAAGGTTACTGCAATCTTCTACTCAGTACGGAAAAATAATCTTTTCCGTACAGTGAGATACCCCTGAGTATCCATAGGATACTCACGGGTATTCTCACTGAACACTGATGACATTGTTACGGCAACGCCATTAATATTTCTGGTCCCAAGTGGAAAGATTTACGAAGCGACCCGTTCCTTTTTAAATAAATATTGAAAAGTTAAAAAAGGCAACATAACAGTTTCTAAATATAAATATAAATTTTTATTAACTGTTACAAAAGGTCAGGACTTTGTACTTAATAATATAGGACTTAATAATATAGCAGTCGACAATAAAATTCTTATCTAAAACTGCATTAGGTGCGATTTGTGAACTATTTTAACAAATTTACCATTTTCGTTTTCTAAATCTATAAATGTTGTCCAGAATGACTAATAAATTTGACACTTATTTTCACACTTAGATCTAATCGCAAATTATTAAAACTTTTCTCAATATGGAAAGTTACTTTCTCAAAACAAAAAATTTTAGTATGAATATTAAGCCCAAGAAATGATTTAACATCTTAACAAGGACTATAGGTATAAGTCACAATGGCTTATAAGGAACGGTATGCCAGGAGCTAGGAAATATATTCTATCAAGAGCTTACCAACAATACAACCATCCCTTTTATTATAAATATGTGCCTGATAATATATTTCAAATGAGATTTACAAGGTATATTGTCGTACTATATGTACAGACCAAACGTAGCATATAATAGGTCAAATTTCATCCTGATGAATAAAAAAAAAAACATTTACGTTTGACGATACTTACTAATAACATTCCATCTGATAAGTACAACGAGAAAATCGACAAGAAAACAAGAGATACACATAATAAGGCAATAGATAAGTGAAATTTTTCCTGTAAATAATAACAAACTAATCCCCCAAGTGAAAACAGCCAAGTTTAGGGGCATACGCAAAATTACTGTTAAAGGAAACATCGATGTGTGAGATATACCGGAAACCACAACAACAGAAATTGTAATAAGCTAAAGAATGCCAGTCCAAAATATGTCCAGTACGAAGACGATCGTCTAGGAAATTATTGTTGATGCATAGCCATCAAAAAACTTCAAAAAAATTAAAAATAAGCAAATAAGAGAACCTCTGCAGTCTGGGTAGCCGCAAAAAGAGACCAAGAAGCCAAAAAACTCCAGAGCAAATCCAAACTAATAATCAGAGCAGAGGACAATGTATCAAGTAGTTATTAAAATAACTGCTTCAAATAGCGATTAAAACAATAATCAGAGTCATAGAACATCAAACATTGGCATAATACTTAACCTTATTTTGGAAAAAACTGGAAAAGTTAGATGTACGAATCATAAATTTGGAAACATGCTCACAAGGAGCGATAGATACCACCAGAAATGGCTAGACAAATGAAATGTTAATGGATTTCTGAAAATATTAACAAGAATTGTAAACTGTTCATAATATAGAAAAGATTGATATATGACTTATCGCCGAAACTCAGTTCACCAAAGACTCATACATTAAGGTAAAGGATATCAGATATACCACGCTATCCACCCAGAACATACGGTCAAAGGAGGAAGCGCAATAATTATAAAAGAGAGTATACAACAACATCAGCAGGTGGGATGACAAACAGAAGAAATGAACAGCAAGGCTGTGAAAATAATTCTATTTGTTACTATTACTGTAGAATGGAACAGATCTGCTCATTGATCTTTTTTATCAAATTGGAGTGTTAGATACCTCTTTCGAGGTGGTTTACTAATTTTAAAAAGAAGAGCCTACCAACAAACTGACCATCCCTTCTATTTTAAATATGTGCCTGGTACTATATTTGAAAATGAGAGTTACAAGCTGTCTTTGACGGTCAATAAAATGGATTTATACAAATCTTCGATCAAAATGTCATAACACAGTGCCACCTCCGTTTCCGCGTCTCCTTCTCTGAATTCTTGATGATATTAAAAATTATATGAACGGATGTTTTTTCCTATTTTTAAGGATGCGAAATTATGAATCTCAATCTGTTATATTTCGAAAATTTTTATTTTCGTATTCTATTCTTAACACATTAATTTTATTTTCAGTTTATAACTGAATTGATGGATATATTCTTAAAAGGATTTCTAAAAAAATTTATAAACCTACCTCAAAAAGAGTAGTTAAGATTAAAATGACCCTAAGTTAAGATGGCAAATTTAATAAATGCTGCTTTTAGGATAAAAGTGTCCCAAGACTTAGAAAAGTAGCAAAAGTTATTACGATCTCAAAAATAGGCAAACTTCCTACTGAAATATCCTCGTAAAGATAATATTTCTACTAACATTTATTGCTAAGTTTTTTGTAAAATTTATCTTAAAAATATTTAAACCGTTAATAAAAATCAAAACCCCAATTAGTCATCAATTTGGGATGAGAAATAAATAGTCTACAATAGACAAAATTCATAGACTAACAGATAAATAGAGACTTTTTAGTAAATAAGAAAGTCTGGTCTTCTATATTTTTAGATATATCCCAAGGTTATCATGCAGTTTAACATTATTTAACTACAAATTAACAGTCTTCTTTTCTGAATAGTACTCAGAAATTCTAAAAATAATATATTTTGGATACATACAATAAAGCAATAACCAATGTAGACAAATTTTCAAGGCTATGAAACCGGTAGTGTCACAAGGAAGCATTTAATTATAGTTCTATACACACTGTATACGTTTGATATTCCAGAGATAGAAGAGAACACTACTGCTACCTTTACAGATTACATAGTTACTCTATCGATAAAAACTACTAGAAGAAACAGCTGACAAGTTAAAGATTTTCACTAAATAATAACATTCAGGAACTCGAAAATTAAGAGACAAATTGAATAAAGCTAAATCTATCCATATTTATTTTACAAATAAAAGATAATCATAAATTTAATTAATATACCCATTTAGTCTAAGACCCCGAGAGGGAGGTTGAGTATGCACTTTTATGTCTCCCCGGTACCTTGACGTTTTTTTGTTTTTTTTTTTTTTTTTTTTGGCGCATAAATTCCCTTTCGAGGGACCTGGCTGATGAAAACTCGTCAGATAATTTGGTATTAAAAATTTAATTGTTTAAATGATTCTAGTTTCTAAATTATTAGAGATACTCAGTTTTACTAAAATGAAAATTGTTCCTTTTAAAAAAATTATCGAAATCGAAATATCGAAAATGCTTTACGACGTATAAATCAGATTTTATACTGTAAAATGTCTTTGGTAACCGTTTCTATATTAATTTTTGACCAAAATATGGAACTTTTAATTATCTTATTTAATTAACTTATAACACTTTTTATCATAAGAATCAGTTTTTACGAATTTAAGAGGCGTGTGTGGTTACACTAAACGAATTCATTTTAATAATGACTACAGTGTGAAGTATGGAGTATATCTCAGAATTGTATGTTTGAAACATCACCTAAGTGAAATATTTGTTAATAAAAAAAAACATAGAGGCAAATGGGTAGATATTTTTTATGCAAAAATAAAAAAGAAGAATTCGGAAGGTCATACGAAGAATTGAAAAGATACGATGAAAATTTTTTCAAATACACGAGAATGACACAATCCACATTGGACTATATGTAAGTACTCGAATTTTTGAGAGTGCATATCCCCAAAGCATAAACCGATATTGACATTAAGGTAAGTATAAACTAATTGTTTTAGAAACGTCTATTTTTATTTACAAATTATGCAAAATCATTTGGTAAAAAGTTGATTACATATCCTACTGCAGTACCATCAGTACACATATTTAAAAAAAATGAACCTGTATGGAAGTTAGACTCCTTTGGTTCCTGTGCAGGCGTCAGTGGCTGTGAATACTCTATTGACGTGTCACTATATACCAATGATAAAGTTGGGATTGAAATAAATTGACCAGAAATTGATTGGTCATAACTTGCAGGTAAGGAAACGGCAAAAGCAGACGTCGGTGGCTGTGAATACTCTTTTGAGGTGGCACTATGTACCGGTGATGGAGTTGGGATCGAAATGAATTGACCAGAAGTTGATTGATGATGAGTTGCAGGTAAAGAAACGGCTTCATGTTCCTGCACAACCTACTGTAAGATTTTGGATCTAAGGGACAGCTTTCTATACACTCGTAGGTATTTAATATAATATGGGATACAACTTAGTGGAAAGTAAGTGTTATTATCCTGCTTATACCCGAAATCCTGCTTAAAATGTTACAATTTTTTAATATGCATAAGTTCTTAAATAGTGTATAAGTTCTTTAACAATTTTTAATTTTTTTTGTAGAGAATTAATCGCGTTTGATTTTTCCTGATTTATTGCTAACCTCTTCTTATAATTGGAAGAGAATGGATTCCTTTTAGTCGTGTCATTGGAGGAAGATGGAGTAAATAAAGTTTCGCTTTGTTGGCTGATTTCACTGTAATTTATTAATTGGGATTGATCGTTAACCATCATTGGACTTAATGTTACCTCATCTTTCGTCTCATCATACGTGAAAGCTTCTTGTGTATCATTTACAATGTTACCTCTGATCAGTTTACCAATGTGATCTTTTAAAAAGACCATATTTTGGAAATAGTGCCACTTTAACTGTGGTTCATCATCAGCACCATCTCAATTTATTTTTTTGGAAAGTTTAGAAATTTTCTGTCTAAAGGTGTCCACGCCTTTTTTGACGCACAACATTATCTAAAAAAAAATTATGAGTTTTTATTTTTTACCAACTGCATGATTTTATTTTAGGTATCTTGCAACTGCCGCTTGTTTTAGATCATTGGCCTTTTTATTTCTAATGTCACATACAACTATTCGAAAAGTGGTTTATGAAACCTGTGAGACAATATGAAATAGGTTTCACGAAAAGAATATGCCTTTTCCAACCGAATTAATGTTTTCGTCGATTGCTAAACAGTTTTATAAAAACTGGATTTCCTAATTATGTAGGAGACATTGACGGAAAGCATATTAGAATAAAATGTCCTGCGAAATCCGGGTCATTCTATTTCAATAATAAAAAGTATTTTTCGAATGTGCTTCAAGGTTTGGTAGATGCGCAATGTAAGTTTATATGTGTAAAAGTTGGAAGTTATGGACAGCAGAGTGATGGTGGTATGTTCACTACGTTATCACTGTACTACCATCATAAAAAAATATATTCTGTGTACCTGGACCTAAGACATTGCCGAATACAAATATTATTATTCCGCACCTTTTCGTAGGAGATCAGCCTATCCATTAATGCGATATCTAATGAGTGCCTTTGGTATAATAAATTCAAAATGGAGAATACTAAACACGGAAATTAAAATTGCTCCTGACAAGTCGATTTAATTGTAAAATTTATTTGCTTGTTACACAATATAATTATTGATTTAAAGGAAAGCCAAGAGATCATTAAAGATATTGTGAACCTCCAAACAACAAGCGATAGAAGCGTTGGAACACGAAATTTTAACAGGGCTATTTTAACAGCCCTATACAGGGCAAGGATCATTTTTCGTTTACTAAAGTTATTCTAAATCCATTTTAATACACAAGAAAATGCAAGTTTGTCGTACGAACAATTATTAACAAACAAAATATTTTGGTCGTATTGAAAACACGTACGAACTTGTACAAATTGTTAACAAACTTCAATATCCCTACAAAAAATTAACATAGAAACATTTAAACACCAAAGCTTAAAATGTTTATTTTGAATTGTTCTATAACTTCCATTAACCAAATTGCAAACATTTACGGCTTAATTTTGTGTAAAACTCTTATATACAAATTAATTCACCAATTCCTAATGAAAATTTTAACTATAACTTTTTTATTTATAATGATTAAGTAATATGCATCCCTAAATCAACATCGATTTTACGTATGAATTGGTTTTTATTCGCTGCGAGCTGACTGTTCACATCATAGCGCGTTATTAAAAGTTTCATTTTTTGGTTAAAAATTAACATACAAACATTTATCGAAGCTTAAAATCTTCATTTCGAGTTGTTCTATAACTTTCATTAGTCAGATTTTTTAAATTTATAACTGAATTTTGTTTAAATCTCTTAGAAATACATTAGTCCGCAAGGTTTTAGTAAAATGTTTATTGTTTAATTGTTATAACTTTTTTATTTATAAAGTTAAAGTAATTTTAGAGATTTACTTTTAAAATATACTTAGTTAATATTAGAGTTAATATTAATATTACCGTGTTCTACTAGGAAAAGCCCCATCGAATGCGTATTTTGCAATTGTTTTTCACAAAATTTGTTGTTATAAGTCCGCTTCTAACCATCGGATCAAAGTTTACCAAACTCCATTTTGTTCAGTTTTCCAAAAAAAAATTCATTTTGGTAAAATTAAATATCTCTAATAGTTTAGGAGATGCAATAATTTAAACAATAAAATTGTTAATAACAAATTATCTGACAGGTTTTCAGTCTGGTACCCTCTAAAAATCGAATCTACGACAAAAAACCATGAAAAAACGACAAGGTACCGAGGAGACATAAAAGTGCATACTCAACCCCCCCTCTGGCTCTGAGTAATTGATAGCTTTCGGTGTTAAGCTATTTATAGTATAATATACATTTTATGAGTATTTATAACAATATTTAGACATTACTTAGTTATTTTATATTTTATAGATTCATTATTGTGATACTTTTCTAATACTTTTTCTCTTTGATCATATCTATGATTATAAAACAATTGTCTTTAATCTCGTTCGATGTTAGCCCTCTCTTCTTTATTTCTTTTCTGACTTAAATATTCTATCTCATTCGTGGACTCTCATTGGTTTTAAGTTTAACTTTTGTATTATTCTGTTACTTCTAATTTTATCTCTTCTTGTAACACCTTCTAATTTTTAGGAATCTCATTTCTGTAGCTTTGATTTTTCTTTTGTTATTGTTTGTTAGTGTCCATGACTCACTTTCAGAGATTATTGGAGGTCTTACTACTTTTCGGTACACTTTAGTTTTTACATCCTTTGGTATCTCTTTTCAAAAAATGTGTTTCTTATTTTATTGTATATTTTTCTTATTTTTTTATTCTATCGTTTATTTATTTGTCTATTTTTCCATTTTCTTTAATAATTATCACTAAGTAGTTTTAACTGTTAACGTGTTAAATTTTATGTTTTGCTTCTGGCTGTCATTACCATTATTTGTTAAGTGATCCTTTTCATGTTTTTTTTTCTTTTTTCTTTTATATAAATATTTATTATCTGTTGAAATTTCTTTTCCAAATCAGCTACCAGTACCATATTATTAGCAAATAATAACTCTTGTAAAATCACATTGTCTATTTGCATATAGCATTTTCTTACTTTTCTTCTTACATCACTTTATTACGTCGTCAATAACAAGTGAGAAGAGTATATAGGACTAAATAAACACCCTTGTTTTACACCCATTTTTATCTAAAATTCAAAAGATTCTTGAATATGTGTCCTTGCTCTTATTTTGATATTTTTTAATTTGTTTTATATTAATTTTAACTCTTTTTTTCTTTACAATCTGTTTTCAAAACAATAAAGCATATACGGACATCCTTTCCTTTCCTCGATATCTTTCTCCTACTTGTTTCAATATAAAAATCAGATTTGGGTACTCCTTTCATTTCTAAAACCATGTAAAATTTTTTTTTAATTTTCCCCTCAGCCTTTTCTTAATTATCCTATTAAATACTTTGGCAGGAACGCTTTTCAGTGTAACCTTTAGTTTTCACCATTTATTGCATCTCCCATTTAAACAATGGTACTGTTATATCTTTTTTTTAATCCGGTGGTATTTATTTTGCTGTAACTATGCTTATTATTTAGCAATTCGCGGGATTTTCTTCTGATTTTTCACTGATATATTTTAACATTTCCGCTCTAATTTGTCATGTCCTGAAAATTTATCAACGGCATCTGTGATTTTGACTATGGTTGTTTGTTGAATTACGTCTCTATTTTCGATAGCATCTTTCTCTTTTACTCCTTGTTGATCTTTGTTCGATAGCTCTTCAAAGTACCATTGTCCATTTTTATGATTTCTTTTTCGGTGGTTAATATATTTCCTTCTTTATCCCTGTATGTTTCTTAATATAAGTGTCTTAATGTGTCTTAATCATTTGAATGCAATCTAGAACATAGAGAACGTAAAAATTCAAGATATATCATTTAAAATATATGATATCAAAGATATACCTACACAACATCAGCAAAATATCACTTGATACCAAAACTACGCGGCACAGTCATAAGTCAAAAACAAAAAAGTAGAACTTGGTATGGTTTATCCTCATTAAATATATTAAATAAGATTTATAATATCGCACAAATAAAGTGCAAAAAATATCGTTAAAACTCAATGTTATGTTTATATAGGATTACAATTGGTTGTAATGGAAATTACATTTTATATTCATTTTTGACGTTTCGACTTCTACTCCGGAATTCATTTTTAACATTTTTTCAGTTTCGGTATTATCAGCTTTTTACCAATGTGCAATTGGCAAATGTGAAAATTGGAAGAGAAGTGTCAGAATAAGTGGAGATAAGGAGAGGGGTCAGGCAAGGTTGCATACTGTCGTCGTTATTGTTTAATGCTTATTCTGAAAAAATCATACAAGAAGCTTTGGTAAACGATACAGTCGGCATAAAAGTCAACGGAAGTTTAATTAACAACATCAATTATGCCGAAAATACAGTCATAATAGCCGACAACTTGGAAGACTTGAAAAAATTAATGAAAAAATATTAAGATATAGTGGAGAATACGGACTTGCAGAAATAAGAGTCAGAATTGAAAAAGCACCTGCCATCTTCGTGAAAATGAAAAAGATTTTATGCAGCAAAGATCTGACATTGGCCCTCAGAATAAGGCTAATTAAATGTTATGTACACAGTGTACTCTACTATGGAGCTGAATCATGGACATTAAACCGGAATACAATAAATCGACATAACACGTTTGAAATGTGGACATTTAGAAGATTGTTAAGGATTCCATGGGTAGGTAAAGTCACGAATACAGAAGTGTTAAGGAGAATAGGCAGAGAGAGGGAAATGGAAAATACAACAAAAGAAAGAAAATTGCAATATCTCGGACATGTGATGAGAGGCGAAAGATACAAGATCTTGAGACTCATGATTTACGGAAAAGAAGGGGGTAGGAGAAGCGTAGGAAGAAGACGCATTTCCTGGTTGAAGAACCTGAGAGAGTGGTTTGGTTGCAGCTCAAGGCAATTGTTCAGAGCAGCTGCCTCGAAGGTCAGAATAGCCATGATGATTGCTAACCTTCGTCGCGGAGATGGCACTTAAAGAAGAAGAATTGGTAAATATAAAAGTAATAATACAACTAAAGAGGAATGATACATTGACAACAAAAACCAAAACTGAATGTATCAGCTATAATGGAGTCATTTAAAATTTGTACAGACATTACTTACTTTTAACTCGATAACGATTTTTTTAAACAAGACTTTGGATTAGCCATGAACTTTTATTATCTCCATTATTAAAATATGATTTCATGGAGGAATTCCAATAAAATATGGGGCATAAACATGGTCAAAAAGCCTCAGTATGCTGGAGATATCTAGATGATATGTCCTTCATTTGGCCTCAAGGACCAGAAACATTAAATAAATTTCTGATGGATCCCAACAACAAAGAAGAATAGACCAAATTTACAATAAAAACGAACACATTTGACTTCCTTTTCTGGATGTGTTATTCAGAAAAGAGTATGCCACCAAAGTTTACATAAAACCAACCTACACAAGCAAATATTAAAATTACCACTCAAACCACAACAAACATGAAAAAAGGAATTATCTAATTATTATTCGATAGAGCTCAAAACACATGTTCCAACGAAAATGCATTTCAGGAAGAAAAAACCGCTGACAAAGGTTTTTAAAAAATGATTACCCATGGTTATTTATAAACATGGAATTTTACAAGATTAAAGAAATTAAACAACATACTATCAAAAGCAATCCAAGAACGTTTACAAGAATTTTAAGATATTATATCAGAAAAAGTAAAAAGAATAGGAAATAAATACAACAACCAAACAACATTCAAAACAATTAATACAATGATATATTTTTTGGCCAAAACCAAGCAACGTATAAGAAAGATTAAAGAAGAACTGCATTATTAAAGCACCCTGTGAATGCAACAATTTCTATGAGGGAGAAACGACAAGCCCACTAAGTGTTAGAATAAGCGAGTATCAAACATATATCAAAAATAAAGACTTCGACAGATCACATAAATTCAAACATGCCTGGGACAGTAAGTACAGAGTATCATGAAAAGATGCATCAATAATAATGCAAGAAACATACATGAAAAGAAGAAAAATTAAAGAAGCAACTCTCATCTTACTTAATAAAGAACAATGTGTAGCAAGCTCATTAGTAGAATGTAGTATTGGTTGCCAACAGTAAAAGAAGAAACCAGCAATACCAACATTAATGGATTTATAGAAGGTCAGAGACACATTACCTATGCATACACAATACATAATACTTAAACATACAATACACAAATACACAACTCACAGCAAATCAGAATTTTATATCGTCCCCAAGGTAAAACAACTCAAACCATCGCTGTGTCCCTACACGATCAAGGCCTAGTGAGTTGCCTGTCAATTTGGTCAACTGCTAACAATACACAACAAACAGATGTACAGTTGGTACAGTATAACTCCCGATGTACGTCATTATCTACGTCAGAGATCTAAGTTGTCATTGTTGCCAAAGTGCAAAAAAATTCCTGAAGTTTTCCTGAAAAAATAAGAAGTAAGTAATAATCTTACGTTAAAAACAATTTGAACTGCTTGTGTAATATAAAGAAGTATAATGGAATAAAAAAACAACACTTTGTTCTAGCTAACTAGATTTTTAAATGTTAATCAATCTTTTTTTTCAGCTATGTTTGAGCTTCAGTTTTCTGATCAATGCAATAGAATTGTGCATGTGACGGTTTTATATAATTTGTGAACAATGTAAAACAAGTGTGGTGCTTAAAAGTTATACACTATTACATGTTTCTGTTTCCAGATTTTAGTCTTTCTTATACTTTATTCATCCATCTTGGTGTTTTTTTCTTAGAAAAACTGTGTTTCATCATCAGATTAAACTTATAAAAGATGACGCTTAATTCTATCTTTGTCACAGCTGCCACTGCAATCACTGTCACTGGCAATCGTAATACTTAATGGCCATATAATACTGCTAAATCACTTACAATGTATTTTGGAGGTGGCTAGTTTATAAAATAAATATTGATAATTTGAACTAAACTTTCATTCTTCTTCTTAAGATGCCTTCTCCATTACTGAAGGTTGGCTAGAACTACAGCAAATTGCTCTCTATCTTGAGCTGTTCTTAGTATCGAATGTGTGTCCATGGCTGTCCAGTCTCTTACATTCTTCAACCAGGAGCATTTTCTTCTTCCTGGACCTCTTCTTCCTTCCACTTTCCCTTCCATTATAAGTCGTAGGAAGTTGTATTTTTCTCCTCTGTAAATATGTCCTAGATAACTGGTTTTTCTGTTTTTTTACATTATTTAGGAGTTCTCTCCCAGTACCCATTCTTCTTAGCACCTCGTTGTTGGTCACGTGCTCTGTCCAAGAGATCTTTAGCATTCTTTGAAAAACCCACATCTTAAAGGCTTCTATACACCTCATACTTGTAATTTCGAGAGTCCATGTTTTCACTTCGTATAGCAATATGGAATAAATAAACGTTTTTACAAATTGGTATCGGATATCTAAGGATAACGTAGAGTTTATTAGGAATTTTTTCATTCGTTGAAATGCGGATCTAGCATATTCTATACGAGCACGTATTTCGACCTCGTGGTCAAGGTCGTTTCTTATCGAGCAACCAAGATACTGGAATCTTTGTACTGGTTCTATGTGTTTGTTATAGATACAAATATTAATGTCGACATTTGGTTTAGTCCCAAGCTATCTCCCTCTCTGGTTATGACATTCAAAAGTCGTTGTAAACCCTCGGCACTGCCCGCAATAATGACGGTGTCGTCTGCGTATCATAAGTTGTTTACGCATTCTCCGTTGATTTTTATTCCTTCTTCAATATTTTCGAGGGCATTTTGAAAGATCTTTTCGGAATATATATTGAATAACAGTGAAGAAAGTACACAGCCCTGACGAACTCCTCTTTTTATTGGCAATTCTGCTGTCAGACGATTGTGTATTTTGATCGACGCCATTTGATCCCAATATAGTTTTTTAATAAGTGCTACAGTGTTATGGTCTATACCATGTTGTGTTAGGGTTTTTATGAGTTCTGTGTGTTTTACTCGATCAAACGCTTTTTCGTAGTTGATAAAACAAAGAAACACGTCTTTTCGCTGATCTTAGCATTTTTGTAGTAATATCTGGAGGCCAAATAATGCCTCCCTTGTACCAAGCCCCATACGAAATCCAAACTTTCATTAGGCATACTTACTGCGCAACTATCAACAAAAGCTCGTTTTTTAACATGGTCTCATCAAAACCCAGTTTATTTTTAGTTAACAAATCTTTTATTGCAGTAATGGTTGAAGACACGTTTGGTGCTTTCTCTAAGAACAAGCTGTGGTATAGAGCGTTATCTATTATAATTAGGGATGGTTCAGACAAACTTTTTATTAATTGATTGATTAATTGATTTCCAAATTGCGGTAAAAATTTGCTTAATACATTTCTTCTTCGTAGTCCATTAAAACCGATTTAGGGGAAAATATAGCCTCTGCACCCTCAATAAAGCCATTTTCATTACCAGCTTGGAAAATATTGTAGCTACAAAAAAAAATTTTTTTTAAAACTTATGTTTTTAATATATTATTATGATTAAATATATTATCGTTTTACATAAGTTTTAATAGATTTTATACTTCTTCTGCTTTATCTTTATTTTATCTTTATTATTTTTGATATAATCTAAAAAAGTCTGCTCCTTTCACGTCAATATGAGACTATCGTCTCATCTTTTAACCTTTTAAAACCAATGTCTTTCAGTACAATACTGAGTGACTTACGACAAGCACTAAACAGTTTTTTTCTTTCAATTGTATCCATAAAGAGGTCAAACTGCCATGTTCTTCTGAAAGGAATTAAATTTAGTTTCATATTAAATAAATCTGTTGAACTTTATACAATTTATAAATCTAACGAAAAGTATACGTACTTCGTTCATACGTACTGTAAATTGTATTAGAAATTTCGCTTGTATCTATTATTTTAGTATTTGTAACTTTCTTAGAACTAGTAATTTTGTTTGGGGTAGTGATGTTAGAGGTGTATTAGTTTTACAGCCTGGGAGATAGAACCCAAAGTTAAAATATGTAAATTTAAAGCTGCAGCTGCATGAGAAAACAAGAATGTGTGTTTTAAACATTATTATTATTATTATCCAGATTTAGCCATACGGCTCACACTCCCTCTAAGGGGAAAATTCACTCATCCCAGATACCTACGGTATCAAAAGGATTGAGCTCTGGTGGGACTCTTTCCATGTTATCGAGTCCTAGGTGACTTGGTATGTCGGTGTATCTCCCAAAAATTTTCGTACGCATCTGGACGTCGAAAGTAACACAGCTTTCTGCATAATCTTATATAGATGTTCGTTTAGACCCAGCTTTTTTATGTTTTCTAGGAGGCTCTTCGGGATGACTCCAGTGGTAGAAAGAATAATGGGTATCGTCTGGGTACTTTCCATTCTCCATTGTCTCCTGATTTGTATTTCTAGATCTCTGTACTTGGCGATCTTTTCGTTGTATTTAACACGTAAATTATTGGTGTTGGGTATCGTCACATCAATAAGTGTTGTTTGCCTAGTAATTTTATTAACTAGTATGAGATCGGGTCTATTATGGGCCACTGGTTGGTCTGTAAGCACAGTGCGGTCCCAGTATAGCTTGTAGTTGTCATTTTCAAGCATTCTATCAGGGACGTATTGATAATAAGGAAGATGGTCGGTTTGGAGAAGTCCCAGTTTGTCAGCTAGTTCTTGGTGGATAATCTTTCCTACTGAGTCATGGCGTTCTTTATAATCAGTACCGACAAATGCCTGGCAGCCGCCGGTAAGATGTTGGATGGTTTCTTGGGCTTGGCATCCATATCGGCATTTGTCATTTTGGACTTGGGGATCTTTAACAATATATTTCAGTTAATTTTTAGTTGGAATAACCTGATCCTGAACGGCAAGTAGGAAACCCTCAGTCTCGGGAAACATCTTTCCTGATGTCAACCAATAGTTCGACGCTGTATTGTCGACATATTCTTGGCTGATCTCATTGAGATGTCGCCCATGCAGAGGTTTACTCATCCAGGTGCGCATTTTGTCTTGTTTAGTCAGGTGGTTTATGCGCATTTCTTGTTCCCTCAGTTTAAGCGGCGTCGTATCATCTACTGCGCAAATTGCTCGATGTAAAGTAGATGTCTCAGCCTGTACCTGAAAATAAGTTCTTAAATTAGCAATTTGTTTATCCAATTGCTCACCTATATCCATAAGTCCTCTTCCCCCTTGATACCGCGGTAATGTTGTTCTCTCTACTGCACTGCGTGGGTGATGTTTTTGCGCCTTTGTGAGAAGTGTTCTTACTTTCCGCTGAAGATCCTCTGTATCTGTTTTTGACCACTTTATAATACCAAATGAGTAGCTCAGCGCGGAACAGGCGTACGTATTTAATGCCTTAAACAAATTTTTACTATTAAGATATGACCGATTTAGTTGTCTTACTCTTCGTACGAACTCCGAAGTTAGTTCAGTTTTCATTTGTTTATGGTCAATTTTCCGCGCTTGTTTTACTCCGAGATATTTGTACATATCATTTTCACCCATTGCCTCGATGTTTTGGCCATCTTGCATATCGAAACCTCCGGGCTGAATCTTTCCTCTGACTATATTTAGTATACGGCACTTGTCTAGTCCAAAATTCATACTGATATCATTTGAGAAATTTTCTACAGTTTTTAGCATCTCATCTAGGTGGTTTCGAGTGGAAGCCATTAATTTTAAATCATCCATATACAACAGATGATTAAGCTTCGCTACAACAGTGTTGTTATTTTTGATGCTAAAACCTGAGTCAGTAGAGTTCAGCAGCTGAGATAGTGGGTTCATTGCTAGGCAGAACCAAAGTGGACTCAACGAGTCCCCCTGGAAAAGCCCCCGGTTAATAGGGATATTTTCAGTTTCGATATTAATTTCACCCGGTATTTGAAGGTGAATTTTAGTCTTCCACTCTGCCATTATATTCTTCAAAAAGGTCACGAGATTATCATCGACTTTATATATTCTTAATATATCTACCAGCCATTCATGCGGCACTGAATCAAAAGCCTTCTTGTAGTCAATGAAGGCAGTAAACAGGTTTCTTTTTTTGGTGTATGCCTGGTTAGAAATGACTGAGTCGATAATAAGTTGTTCTTTGCAGCCCATGGAGCCCTTAGCGCATCCTTTCTGTTGAGGCTCTATGATATTGTTCAGAGCACAATGTTGGTAGATACGCCGGGCCACACAGGATGTGACCAATTTGTACAAAGTTGGAAGACAAGTAATTGGGCGGTACTTTGCTGGATCTTGGGTATTACTTTGATCCTTCGGTATTAGATAAGTGGTTCCCTGAGTAAGAAATGATGGTATTTCCTGTGAATTAGAAATAATATTATTAATAAATACTGTTAAAAGCTCATGAACACTCCAAAACTTCTTTAGCCAGAAGTTTTGAACTCCGTCTGGTCCAGGAGATTTCCAGTTATGAAGCTCTTTGATAATGTTCGAGACTTCTTCAGTGGTGAAAGGTTCATAAGGAATATTACTGTAGTGTTGACAGTTGTTCGTCGTTTGTTCAATCCATCCAGCATTGTTATTATGAGTAGCTGGCGTCGAAAGTTGGTTTCCCCAAAACTCATGAATTTCTTCTTGGCTTGGGTAGGATTTATTATTTGCATTTTCTACAGTGGAATTAAGTTTCCTATAGAAAGCCTTCTCTGCTTGCTCAAAAAGTATGTTGTTGCATTTCCGGTGGTTACTAACCTTGTACCTCCTCAGGCGGCCTGAGTAAACAGATAGTTTTTGTTTTAATGTGTCCAGGCATTGTTGAGGTGTGTTGTTTTCTGGATCATGTCGTGAGTGTCTTAGAGTGTTAAACAATATTTCTTCAGCTCTTTTGATGATTTTTCTACTTCTTACTCCTCTTATGTATTCTGTTATTTGTCCAATGTCCAATGTTATTATTATTATTATTATTATCCAGATTTAGCCATACGGCTCACACTCCCTCTAAGGGGAAAATTCACTCATCCCAGATACCTACGGTATCAAAAGGATTGAGCTCTGGTGGGACTCTTTCCATGTTATCGAGTCCTAGGTGACTTGGTACATCGGTGTATCTCCCAAAAATTTTCGAACGCATCTGGACGTCGAAAGTAGCACAGCTTTCTGCATAATCTTATATAGATGTTCATTTAGACCCAGCTTTCTTATGTTTTCTAGAAGGTTCTTCGGGATGACTCCAGTGGTAGAAAGAATAATAGGTATCGTCTGGGTACTTTCCATTCTCCATTGTCTCCTTATTTGTATTTCCAGATCTCTGTACTTGGCGATCTTTTCGTTGTACTTAACACGCAGATTATTGTTGTTAGGTATCGCCACATCGATTAGTGTTGTTTGTCTTGTAAGTTTATTAACTAGCACGAGATCTGGTCTGTTATGTGCTACAGTTTGGTCTGTGAGCACAGTGCGATCCCAGTATAGCTTGTAGTTGTCATTCTCAAGCATACTCTCAGGAACGTATTGATAATATGGGAGATGGTTTGTTTGTAGAAGTCCCAGTTTAAAAGCTATCTCTTGATGGAGGATCTTTCCTACTGAGTCATGCCGTTCCTTATAGTCAGTTGCAGCAAATGCCTGGCAGCCCCCGGTAAGATGTTGGATGGTTTCTTGGGCTTGACATCCATATCGGCATTTGTCGTTTTGGACCTGAGGGTCTTTGACGATATATTTCAGGTAATTTTTTGTTGGTATAACCTGATCCTGAATGGCCAGTAGTGAACCTTCTGTTTCAGGGAACATCTTTCCTGATGTCAGCCAATAGTTCGACGCTATATTGTCGACATGGTCTTGACTGACCTCATGGGGATGTCGCCCGTGCAGAGGTTTACCCATCCAGGTGCGCATTTTTTCGTCCTTAGTAAGATGGTTTATGCGCATTTCTGGTTCCCTCAGTTTGATCGGTGTTGTATCATATACTGCGCAAATCGCGCGATGTAGAGTAGATGTCTCAGCCTGCACCTGAAAATAAGTTCTTAAATTAGTAATTTGTTTTTCTAGTTGCTCACTTATATCCATAAGTCCTCGTCCTCCTAAATACCGCGGTAATGTCGTTCTTTCTACTGCACTTCGGGGATGGTGTTTTTGTGCCTTTGTGAGGTGTGTTCGTACTTTTCGCTGAATATTTTCTATATCGGTTTTTGTCCACTTAACAATACCAAATGAGTAGCTAAGCGCGGAACATGCGTAGGTGTTTAGTGCCTTAAACAAATTTTTACTGTTAAGATGTGAACGAAGCAGCTGTTTTACCCTTCGTATAAACTCAGTAGTTATCTCAGTTTTCATTTGCTTATGGTCAATCTTCCGAGCTTGCTTTATTCCGAGGTATTTATACATATTATTTTCACCCATGGCCTCGATGTTCTGGCCGTTTTGCATATCGAATCCGCCGGGCTGAACCTTTCCTTTGATTATATTTAAGACACGGCACTTGTCAAGACCGAAGTGCATACTAATATCATTAGAGAAATTTTCTACTGTTTTTAGCATCTGATCCAGGTGGCTTCGAGTGGAAGCTAGTAGTTTTAAATCATCCATATACAATAGATGATTAAGCTTTGCAACAACAGTGGTGTTATTTTTGATGCTAAAACCTGTGTTAGTTGAGCTCAGTATCTGGGATAGGGGGTTCATCGCTAGACAAAACCACAGTGGGCTCAACGAATCTCCTTGAAATAGGCCCCGGTTGATTGCAATATTTTCAGTTTCGATATTGTTTTCACCAGGTATTTTGAGGTGAATTTTTGTCTTCCAATCTGACATTATATGTTTTAAAAAGGTCACTATGTTATCATCGACTTTATATATTTTTAATATATCTATAAGCCATTCATGTGGCACTGAATCAAACGCTTTCTTGTAGTCGATGAAAGCAGTAAAGAGATTCCGTTTTTTGCTATATGCTTGGTTAGAAATGACAGAGTCGATGATAAGTTGTTCTTTGCAGCCCATGGAACCCTTAGCGCATCCTTTCTGTTGTGGCTCTATGATATTGTTTAGAGCACAGTGTTGGTTGATACGCCGGGCTACACAGGATGTGACCAATTTATACAGAGTTGGAAGACAAGTAATTGGGCGGTACTTGGTTGGATCTTGGGTGTTATTTTGATCTTTGGGAATTAAATAAGTTGTTCCCTGGGTTAGGAAAGATGGTATTTCCTGCGGATTAGAAATAGTGTTATTAATTACTGCTGATAGGCACTCATGAATACTCCAGAACTTTTTAAGCCAGAAGTTCTGAACGCCATCTGGTCCAGGAGATTTCCAGTTATGAAGCTCTTTGATAATATTTGAAACTTCTTCAGTGGTGAAGGGTTCGTAGGGAGCAGTGACGTAGTGTTGGCAGTTGTGCGCCGTATCTTCGATCCATCCAGCATTGGTGTTAAGAGCGGCTGGTGTGGAAAGTTGATTTCCCCAAAACTCATGGATTTCTTCTCGGCTTGGGTAAGATTTATTGGCACTTTCTGCAGTAGAATTGATTTTCCGATAGAACACTTTCTCGGCATTTTCAAAAAGCGTATTGTCAGATTTTCGTTTGTTACTAATTTTGTATCTCCTTAGTCGGCCTGAGTAAACGGAAAGCTTTTGTTTTAATGTATCCAGGCACTGTTGTGCTGTGTTGTTTTCTGGATTATATTGTGAGTGTCTTGCGGTGGTTAGCATTATTTCTTCAGCTCTTCTGATTACTTTTCTACTTGTTGTTCCTCGAACATATTCCGTGATTTGACCAATGTCCCTACGAAATGATTCAATTTTCGTTAGCAGCCGTTTTTCCCAAGGTGCAACTCTGTTATCTGTCCCTCTGATATTAGTACCCCGTCGTGTTCTGGTCTTAATGCCCATAACATTAGCAATTGCTGTTGCTGCACAGTAAATCAGCGTGTGCATATATTCCAATGTATGGGCTTCTACGACATAATTGGGCAGAACTTCAGTGTTCACAATTTGTAACAGCACTCCTAGTTTCTTACAAGAGTTTACTCTTGGTAGCGGTGGTCTGCTAAGTGGGTTTGTTCCATTAAACTCTTGTACGGCGCGTGCCATTTCGTTAACTAGGCTATCGCGCAACTCGTTCTCCTGCTGTGTATTATCAGGTTGAGTTTCTTGTTCTTGTATGACAACCTCAGGAATTGGCTCTTGTATTTCGTTAAGGGCTTGATTTCCAACTACCTCTTGATTATGAATCTCCCGTTCGACTTCGCTTCTGATGTTATTGCGTCTAGTTTCTGGGATGAGATTATTTCTGATAATTACCCGGTATTGATCTGCTACTCGTTGTTCAGATACTTGGATTTCTGGGTACTCTCTGCAAAATTCGGCATACAGATTTTGTCGATAGCCGATCGTTTCTTGACCGAGGTTTGTCACCTTATAATAAAAGCGCAAAATATTTTCATTCATGGACCCAGTCCATTTCATGCGCTGCCTCGGTCGTCCCGCTTGAGTGAGCGCCGGCTGATGTTCCAGCGCAGCACCTTCAGCGAGCGGAGCTCTTGTTGTTGTTTGGCTCGCTTGTGGTTGTTGTTCTTGTTGGGCTGTAGCTGATTGTATGACAGGGGCCCGCCTCCTCAACACCCTGCCACCGACGTCCCGCATGCTGTCACGTCCAGCGCCGGCTCCAGACGTGCCCTGGCGATCCCCAGGCAGCGACCCTAAACATAAATTATTATACTCCATTATCATGGGTGTGCATTTTATACCTACTGCCAGGTGTCAGTTTTTGTTCCACGGCAGGTATCCCTGCTACCCTCTGGGTATCTGCGCTACGAATACCCAGAGAGCATCCCCCATTCGCAGGGGGCCGCGCCTGATAGAAGAACTGACAAAAAACTCCCACAGGTTATTATTATTATTATCCAGATTTAGCCATACGGCTCACACTCCCTCTAAGGGGAAAATTCACTCATCCCAGATACCTACGGTATCAAAAGGATTGAGCTCTGGTGGGACTCTTTCCATGTTATCGAGTCCTAGGTGACTTGGTACATCGGTGTATCTCCCAAAAATTTTCGAACGCATCTGGACGTCGAAAGTAGCACAGCTTTCTGCATGATCTTATATAGATGTTCACTTAGACCCAGCTTTCTTATGTTTTCTAGAAGGTTCTTCGGGATGACTCCAGTGGTAGAAAGAATAATAGGTATCGTCTGGGTACTTTCCATTCTCCATTGTCTCCTTATTTGTATTTCCAGATCTCTGTACTTGGCGATCTTTTCGTTGTACTTAACACGCAGATTATTGTTGTTAGGTATCGCCACATCGATTAGTGTTGTTTGTCTTGTAAGTTTATTAACTAGCACGAGATCTGGTCTGTTATTTGCTACAGTTTGGTCTGTGAGCACAGTGCGATCCCAGTATAGCTTGTAGTTGTCATTCTCAAGCATACTCTCAGGAACGTATTGATAATATGGGAGATGGTTTGTTTGTAGAAGTCCCAGTTTAAAAGCTATCTCTTGATGGAGGATCTTTCCTACTGAGTCATGCCGTTCCTTATAGTCAGTTGCAGCAAATGCCTGGCAGCCCCCGGTAAGATGTTGGATGGTTTCTTGGGCTTGACATCCATATCGGCATTTGTCGTTTTGGACCTGAGGGTCTTTGACGATATATTTCAGGTAATTTTTTGTTGGTATAACCTGATCCTGAATGGCCAGTAGTGAACCTTCTGTTTCAGGGAACATCTTTCCTGATGTCAGCCAATAGTTCGACGCTATATTGTCGACATGGTCTTGACTGACCTCATGGGGATGTCGCCCGTGCAGAGGTTTACCCATCCAGGTGCGCATTTTTTCGTCCTTAGTAAGATGGTTTATGCGCATTTCTGGTTCCCTCAGTTTGATCGGTGTTGTATCATCTACTGCGCAAATCGCGCGATGTAGAGTAGATGTCTCAGCCTGCACCTGAAAATAAGTTCTTAAATTAGTAATTTGTTTTTCTAGTTGCTCACTTATATCCATAAGTCCTCGTCCTCCTAAATACCGCGGTAATGTCGTTCTTTCTACTGCACTTCGAGGATGGTGTTTTTGTGCCTTTGTGAGGTGTGTTCGTACTTTTCGCTGAAGATTTTCTATATCGGTTTTTGTCCACTTAACAATACCAAATGAGTAGCTAAGCGCGGAACATGCGTAGGTGTTTAGTGCCTTAAACAAATTTTTACTGTTAAGATGTGAACGAAGCAGCTGTTTTACCCTTCGTATAAACTCAGTAGTTATCTCAGTTTTCATTTGCTTATGGTCAATCTTTATTTTATCTTTATTATTATTATTATTATTATTATTATTATTATTATTATTATTATTATTATTATATTACAAATAAGGGCAGAGGAGCGAGCTCCTATTATGCCCAAAAATCAAAAATAAAAAAACATCCTTATAAAACTAATACCAATTATAAAGTTAAGTAAACATAAACAATTAAGTATATCATACAAAAGTTGAATGGTGAGACAATAAATAAATAAATAAATAATGCTGTCAAAGAAAAAAAATCCTATAAATAAAATAAACCACTATCAAGTTTATTTTTAAAGATGTTAACACTAGTTGCCGATATGGTGTCTTGATCCAAATTGTTCCAGATATTAAAGATTCTATTTGGCAAGAAGTTCACCCTGGACCTTGCAGTAGTTTGTTCCCTTTTCAATTTGTATCGATGGCCTCTTAATCTTTCGTCTTGATTCAAAGTGAATATGGTGCTTAGGTTCCCAAAGTTATGTTTTAAAATACGGAAGGACATAATTAGATCACCTCGAAGACGTCGCTGCTCGAATGTCGTAAGATGAGCCATGGATAATCTATCTTCATAGTTAGGCCTTACACGACCGTATGCCAGTCTTGTAGCTTTACGCTGAACATTTTCAAGTAGGATCTTATCGCGAATGAGAACTGGATTCCACACTGGTCCGGCAAACTCAAGAATAGGTCTAACGTATATTGAGTAAAGTTGACTAACAGAAGTTAGAGATATACGTGTAAAACATTTACTGATCAAAAACAGTTTCGAGTTTGCACGTTTACACACCGACACTATGTGATCAGACCAATTTAAGTCACTATTAATTATCACTCCGAGATCATTGCGGGAGGTTACCGAGTTTAAGGGATGTCCATTAATAAAGTACGGTAGTGATGGGTTATTTTTGTCGATATGTAAAACAACGCATTTTTCAATGTTAAGCGGAAGTAACCATTCTGAGGACCATTTGAATATTGCGTCAAAATCTTGTTGAAGAACATGTTGGTTAATAGTTGGATTCACATATAATTTCGTGTCATCAGCGTAAATGGATATCTTACTGGATACGATGAGCGGAAGATCACTAGTGTAGACACAAAATAGTAGCGGTCCAAGTACTGATCCTTGTGGTACTCCACTCTTGACTGGCTTATCTAGTGAGTGGTCTTCCCCAACACGAACCCTGAAGTATCTATCGGATAGAAAATCTTCAATCCAAATGTTCAACTTTCCGCGGATACCATAGTGATCCAATTTAGCTAGTAATCGACGTTTTGGAACACGGTCAAAAGCTTTGGAGAAGTCTAAGTAGACTACATCGACAGGATTCCGATTGTTTAAAGATAATGACCAATCATTTACACAATGAAGTTAGTTTGTGATCGTTGAACGACCTTTGATAAAGCCATGCTGTTGGTGAGGGATGATATTCTCTTGAAGAAGAAACTCAGACATAGCTTCTGAAATAATCGATTCCATGACCTTGCCGACAATAGGAACCAGGCTGATTGGACGATAGTTATTGCAATCAAGTTTATTTCCTTTCTTGAATATAGGAGTAACCGAAGCCAATTTCCAGGACGAGGGGAGAGAACCTTGATTAAAATAAGCATTCATTATAAGAGATATAGGGATGGCTACAGATTCTGCACATTGTTTGAGGAAAAAAGAGGTGAGTCCGTCTAATCCAGGTGATAAATTATTTCGTAGTTTCCTTAAATGATGTTTTGATTTCATCCGGTGTGAAAGATATATTGTCAAGAGTTTTAGACAAACGTGGGCACATTATTTGAGGAATGGTATCGTTAGGTTCATTTGTAAAAAACCTGAGAAAAGAATAACGATAAAATAATAATAAACATTAAAAATATTAAAATAATATTTTTAATGTTTATTTACATAAACATTAAAAATAAGTTACATACTTCCCTAACAGTAGTCAACGGTAAAATGGGGCCGTTATTATCACGTTCCTGTTCAAAATAATGAATTAAAGAAGCAATTATCTCTTTACAACGACTATTTAACTTTTCATAGGACATTTTGGATTTAAATTACACCAATTTTATTTTAAAAAGAAAAACTTTTAATTAATTATAAAAACTAATAAAAACAAATCTCGTGTTAATACCGCAACTATCAAAATAAGTGTTACCAGTTTATACTAAAATATCACTTTCGTTTGATTGCAGTTAAAGTGTAATATGGACAAATGTGTTTTACTAAAACGCTTTATAATGCACTTACACAATGTAACGTTATAAACGTCACCTTTATTAATTTATATTTAAATAATTATTTTATTTTAATTTTTTACTAATTTATTAATTCCTTTACCTTCAGTTTCGTTTTTACTATTTATTCTTCAAAAAAGTAGTTGGCGCCCTCTTTCTCTTTTTTTCCGGTAAAATAAATATTTGCCTTTTTTCTCTCTGTCCAGTAGACTAAATATTCTGTTATATGTTGACAGAATAGCTAATTCCATCATAGGCGTACATCCTATAACATATGTGCTATACTTCATTATAATCTCCCACTTACTTTCTGTCAATCAACTTTCATGGTGGGATATTCTTTTTTTGTCTGTCATTGAAATTTATAAAAGAAGGCAAAAATTATTATAAAGTTAATTTTATCATCTGCAGAATTCTCTTGGGTTTATTGGTTTATTGGACAATTTTATAGAATAATTTATTGAAATTCTATGGAATTTTTTATGGAATAATACAGAATTTATGGGAATTATCAACTGCAGCTATATGTAAGACCTACCCACATGCTCTGGAGACGGCAACAGGACCTAAACACAAATCTAGAGTCAACACATAATTAGAAGCAAGCAGTCCATCTATGCCATAAGTATCAATTCCAATTTTGTATACTGTAAACCTTTAGGCAGGGTTGTTTCTGCTACGTAAATATTATTTTAAATAAACATGATTAGTTGGATTATTGTTTTATTTGTTACCAGCTAAGTGTTCATTGTCTAATTTACACTTGAGAGACTAAGCTAGGCGAAGTATAGATGATAAGCCCCCATGGTTGATTCAGGTATTATTTTATAATCATATTTCAATTCTCTTTGGTAGTCTTATCATTACACATTGGTGCCCAACGTGGGACCCGAACCCACGACCCTGAGATTAAGAGTCTCATGCTCTACTGACTTAGCTAGCCGGGCAAATAAAACAAGTTATGGTGTATTACAAGTTTATGTTAATAGAAACCTTCTAATATTATTTTAAACGAATATACAATAAAATATGTCTAATGGCTATAATTTCATTGTACTTGTCTAAAAGATTCTAAGAAGGAACAGATCTACGACTTAATTATTTTGTGTTGGTGTCATGTGACGTCACTTACTACGCCGCATCAGGATTTACACTGTACCAACTGTATAACCTCATTTTAATTTGAATTAAAAAAAGATATAAAATGTAATATCCATTACAACCAATTGTGTGCTAATACCATATAAACATATTATTTAACTTAGATATGCCACAAAAAAACAGTTTTTACGTAACCTCTTTATACGTAACAATGAGATATGGGCATAAATACTATGGATTAAACTATTTTTTACTTTCACTGTTCAACGATTTTTCATGTGAAATAATTGGAATAAGAAACATTTAACTATTTCGAATTTTCTAGTGCCTTTCATTTAATAAAAAATATGTTATTCATGATCAGATCTATAAACTAGTCTATGAACTTTAAATATATATATAACAAAACACTGCACAAAATCCAATCCACTTTATTACAATTCAATATTCCTGATTAAATTTTTAAATCGCCGGTTGTATAAACTTTATAACCTTAAAATTCTACTTCACTGTTCACCTTTCAACAACGACTTCATTTCTTATCTACTTTACGTCTCTTCTACTCCGGCCTCTGGAATAGAAGTGGGTTTATTATAAATTTTTTATTGTCTGTGTGCATTCTGGTTGCTCGTTATTTCTACTGGCTTTGTGTCAACTCTCAACAAAGAGTTGCAGCTATGATGGATATTGTGATTTGGAAATATTTATGATACCTATATAGAGTATGGAATAAAAAATTAAAAAGTGGAGTCAGATTGGCTGGAGCATTCGGCATATAAAGCTTATTGTTTAGATAAAAATCATGGTCTCCAGTTATTTATAGATAAAAATAATTTGAAGTTACAATTTTTTTAAATTTGATGTTACAAGTTTTATTAAAAATAGAAACGCTGCTCTATTATAGTAACAGTAACACTAAAAATTTGAAACTTTTTGTCCCTTGGTACTTCGTCGAAACAAAATTTTTCGAAATTTTCATCAAGACCTTTTTGATTAACTTAAAAACAAATGATCTTTCATGTTATTCGCAGTCCAAAAAAAAACGATCGATTGAGCTATTAACAAAAATGTGATATGTTTTATGTAAATATTCAAACTGACCTTCATTTTATTTCAATTCACATTCCCTACTGAGTTACCAAAAACAACCGAATATTTTTAAAATTATTGGTTCAATCAAACTATTCCTCAGTTTTTGTTCGTTAATAATTTCTATGGGAAACATATTATCTTTCATAACCTAAGAAGAAAACGAATACAAGATTAAGATCTAATCTTCTGGATGGCGGCGGAATAGACTCATCAGCCTGTCTAATCCAACGTCATTATCATAATTTGCAGTACTCCAGTAATGCACTTTGTAACAAGGCGAATTAATGCCCTAGGCCTTAACGGCCTGTTGTGCGTAAAAATAAATAAACAAGGCAAAATAATTTTTACCACTAAATTTTTAGAAGAAATATTGACCTATTAAGTTATTGATCGCATTGGTTACATACGCATCAGTGCTGGTAATAAAAAGTGTGTACCATTCTCAAACTAAGCAAAATGCAAAGACTTGCTTGCGTTGAAATCACAGGAAATCGCTATGGGAACCAATAGCAGATATGAAGACCCTACTGTAATTAAAAGGATTATATGAAAGGAAGAGAGAATTTACCTCTAATAGAGAGAAAAAACAGAAAAAACCTGATTAAAGAAAGATTAGGTAAGCAGTTGGTAAAAATATAAACGATATCAGACATACCCAATACAGGCCTAGAGTACTTTCACAAATAGGCATTTGCCTAGGTGAATAATAGAGCTGAGCAAATAATCAACACAGACTGCAGTGATATAACTGGTACACATATAGTTCTTAAACGGCAAAAGTGTCGAGTGCAGGAATATCTACTAGTGGTGAAAATTTAAACATTTCTATGCCACTAGGAAAATATACTTCTGTATAGAGATTTTTACACTGAAGCTAATGAATATACACACAAATAGTTAAATAGTCATGGAGGCTCTCTTAAGCACTAAAGTGGATTCTAGACTACTATAGGTATCGGCCCCAGATCACCGGCAATACACAAAAATTAAAGCGCTGATGGGCTCATCCTCATCTTTCGCTACAAAAAAAAACTTGAATCCATAATCAACATATCTCTTGTTGGGAAAACATATCCGATCAAGTATATCGCAAAATGTATATTGGACAAAGATAAGCGAATAGGACTGAAGTACTGCGAAGAATAAGCAATAATCAGCTTATAACCATAACAGACTTTCTTACTGGACATGGTGCAGTAAAGGCGACCTCACATATGTAAAATCATGTTTCATGCACTTAAGCTGCAGAGGACCTGAAACAGTCAACCATACCTTTCTTGACTGCAAGCCATTACATCGCAAGTCGTAAAATTTTTTCGAAAACTATCGAGTGTCTCTAAAAACGTATGGTACCTCCTCTAGACATGTTCAAGCTGATGCAGGGTTCCAGTATTTGGAGTGGTTACCATTAGTGAATGGAAGATGTGCAATAACTCAACTGACCAACTAGCTACAGTACGACCGATTTACAACAGATTGCTTTTAAAAAAAGTTATTAATCACAATTCCTGCTTAAACGTTGTCTTTAAAAGTTCGTTGGTGATAAAAGATTTCCTTCCACCTAGACTTACGTGTGATAATTGTTTTAAATACCATATCTTTTTCATTAACAGAAATTTTTGCCAAAAGCTTTTAAAACTTTAAAGATAATCACCATATTAAAGCCAAACAAACCATACCATACGCCAGGAAGTTACTAACCAACACTATTAAGCTGCTGCTATAAGCTTCTGAAGAAGTTTGCTGCTCAATATAATAGAACCAAAAATCCTAAACGCGCTCTCACCTGAGCAAGCTGACTCCTTAAATCCAGCCATAGTGGGTTTGCTCTGGGAAAAATAAGAAAACACATCAATTATGTTCGTAGACTATGCTAACTATGACTCAGTGTGAAAGAAAGGTCTTGTTTATAAACTTTTTATGCTTATTCAGTGCCATATATATATAGAGAGAGAGAGAGACAACTAATAACATGGTATCAGATAAGTACTAACACGACTACTTTGCTACACGATAAGTGTAGCAAACAGCCACTGAAATATCTTTAACAGATAGTAAATAGTTAGTTTAAATACCGAAGATCATATCAAACCGAAATAAGACTGAACCAGGGACGTTTATCTTAATAACAGAAAAGCAAACGAGCAAATTAAAATATGTATTAATAGTCTCTGTTTAAACACCAAATGTGTTCTTAATAACTTTTAGTGACTTTAGATAAAATTTTATCTTTTAAAAAACATACTGAAAATACCGCCTCCAAGATAAGGATGAGTAACAAAATTACACAGATATAATACCATACAATCTATCATATAAAAGGCAAGGACAAGTCCCACTGTTTGTCCGGTAGGGTAACTACGCCACCTAGGAATGAAATCTGAACATAATTTATATATCCTTATTCGGAAATGTTGCTACTTCATCAGTAATTAATCTTTTCGAAAAATTACTAAAAATATAATTTACTGCAATTGAAAGGTAAGATTTACATACATTTACATAGACACTTATAAAAATAAACTGACGTTTAACAAATATCAACAAAATAATATTAATTAAAATTAAATAAAATTAAATTAAATAAAATTAAATAAAATAAATAAAATTAAATAAAATTAAATAAAATTAAATAAGATTAAATAAAATTAAATAAAATTTAATAAAATAAAATAAAATGAAATAAAATTAAATAAAATTAAATAAAATTAAGTAAAATTAAATAAAACTAAATAAAATTAAATAAAATTAAATAAAATTAAATAAAATTAAATAAAATTAAATAAAATTAAATAAAATTAAATAAAATTAAATAAATTTAAATAAAATTTAATGAAACTAGATAAAATTAAATATAATGATAATCAACATCGAAAAATAATACTGAAAATTTAAATAATGAATAAATTCTATACATTATTTAACTTACTCAAATATTATAGTATTATAATTTTAAAACTTTTAATTTTAAAAAACTTAAATGTGTTATCTTATTATAAAAAAATATTAACAATCTATCTATATACGACAACTTACACTGTTTATCCGGAGTAATTACTTCTAGGGACACCTAGGAAAGAATCCTAAACTACCACTTGACATTTTAATCATATTTTGTTCTCCCAACCAATGATTTATAAATTTGAATGAATTTGTACGTATTTTTTATACGTCATTGCCATTGATTTATTAGCAATTTATTATACAAGTTTATGATTCAAATAATATTTTTTGGGTGTTTTGTAGTGGGAATAGAATAGTTTGTAGGATCCTGACGTATGATTTATCATCGGAAAAGGTAGGGAGCAGCAAATATGTTCAGACAGAAAAACACATGCTACATTACCAAAAGGGCATTACATCATATCTCCGTTGCCATTAGTCCGTTTAGAGCGTGTGATGTGTTAACTGAAAGGGGAGAATATAACGAAAATATTAATATACAAAAAAATATGTCGACTAACAAAAGAGCACTATAGAGTATCTTCATTATTAATAAATGTATAGTTACATAAGAGATATTATAGAGCACTATGATTAAAATTAACTAAACGACAAATTTAAATTTACTGACTTAAAAAAGGCCTTTGGCCGAGTCCAAAATTAAGAACTGATCGAATCCTATTATGCGACATAGCAAATGAAAGATAAATATATATCGAATATATTAAGATAAAAAACAAACAAGGATACTACCAAAACGGCACTACACAGTATGCTTATTACATAGCGACACACGAGATATCATAGGGCACTATGAACAAACATAGATATTGACAAATTTTGATTTATTGACTTAAACAGGTCTTTGAGTATAAAATAAATAACTGATCGAATCGTAACATGCGACATAGCAAACGAAAGTGAAGTATATAACGAGTGTCTTAAGAAAGAAAAAACGAACAAGGCGACTACCAAAAAAGCACTATACAGTATCTTTATTATTAATGAACATTTAGCGAAATCCGGGCTATATTTTCCGGGCTGGAACTATATTTTGCTCAAGACAGCTTCTGATGTTGATAATAATGACTGTTAAATGTGGTCGTATAAGCCATACACTTTAGGTTCATTTCAGCTTAATTACATTGAGATGAGTCAGATATGTAACTCGTGGATTAAATAAAATTAGAAAGTTTTTTTGCTTACAAACTGAAATGCCATTTGGGTGGTGATTAACTGCTTTTCCTAAAATATTATATGATACAATGCTACGTTTATCAGAATTCGGCTAAAGCTCTCGATAATTCAAAAAAACTGGTATCTTTTTTCTCTTTTATGTTGCTATAAAGCACTGTTTGTTTGTTATCTCTTCTACATCGAAACAAAAATAAGAAGTTCTCTCTACTTCTAGTCAGTTTTGGGACAACCAGCTGCCATTACTTAATACTAGTTTAGGTTCCACACTGTTGTTTAATTTTTCGGTATCCATATCTAGTAAGCTCTTTCCTATCCCTTCATAGGATGACTTTCTTTAATTGCATCTAAAATCTCATCGGTTGTATCTACTTTTCGACGACCACTATTATCAGCAATGTGTTAGCAATATATCTTTGTTCAGTAAGCAACGATCAGTAAAAAAAGTTATTGTCTCTCTGATTACGAAGATTCTCGACAATTATCTTAAAAGTCCTATTTAACCTGACCAAGCTTATCTAAAATTAAATGCACATAATGCCATTTCTGAAAACGTGTATGCCTTTGTAATAGACAAGTTAAATGTCTTATTATTCTTAAGATTATTGATATTATGTTTTAGTAATATAAATAGCAGCAATTACTAGAAAAATAATAATAAAAAATCAATTTTTATTTTTTAACTTTTTTTTGGTTGTACATTTGCTTTAAGTTAAGTTAGATTTATTTGAGCTATTTTTTTGCTCCAATAAATATATGCAATATTTCATAAAAAAATCAACTTTCAGTTTCATTATAAAATGACTTTAATTAACTTTATTATTTTTTTATTTTATCCAATATACACTATCCTAAAAGCAATTCTCGCTTCATTACTTTATCCTGTACCTTCGGGATAGGCGCACAATCGCACCTAACTTCCGAAACTTCATAAACGACCCTCTAGATGTAATCTTTTCTGTTCCTGCTGGTGTGGCAAAACCATTTATCAATTGATTTATAGAACAGACTCTAATTACGGCGGCCTCCTGCTAGTTAGCTGAAAAAGAAGAGATGGTTTTAGAAGGCGTTCAGATGATCCAGCGGCTTTTTATTTTTTATTCTCGAATTTTTTTTTGGAATAATTGGAATCAATCCGAGTAGTATATATATATATATATATATATATATATATATATATATATATATATATATATATATATATATATATATATATATATTTATATATATATATATTTATATATATATATATATATATATATATATATATATATATATATATATATTTTGTTATGATATGTAAAATCGAGAAAAATATTGGTTTGTTTAAAAATATTTCAAAGTTCAAAAACATTAAAATAATTCAGATAAGTAGGATAATATCCAACAAACATTTCGGAGAAGGAAAGTTATTAAATCCTTGGATTTCCTGTACTAAACAAAGTGTAAGCTTTGCATTTATTTCTTTGTTATACTTGAGTGACCCGCATAATTTTAAGTGAAAACAAAAAGACAATTGAACGGGGTTTTCCAAAATACATTAATGCAGTGATTAAAGACAAATAGAAGAGATTTTAGAAAGTGGTTTTTGTTAGTTTTAAGAATTATAGAAAATATTATTTGTAAATAAGTTTTAGGAAATTTTATAATTATAGGTAAAAATTTGTTTGTTATCGAAATAAAAAAATGGGGGAATTGTGACGAGTTTTGATTGGCGGAGATTAAAAAAGGTTCCTGAAATGTAGCAAGCAGTAGTGTTGAATGTTAGTGAGTTTTTGTGGAGTTAGTGTATCTGACAGAAGCTGAAGCAGCAAAATATTGTAAGTCATATTTCTCTACTTATATTCCAAGAGTCACTGTTCAGGCCAACGAGAGATTCAGTTTATCGTAAAGAGAAGATATTCCAAGAGTCATTTTTCACTCGGGCCAACGAGAGATTCAGTTTATCGAGAGGAGAAAGGCTATCATAATTTGAATGATTTGTGCTTTTGAAGGAGATCATTAAGGACGATATACTTGCAACAATCTGTGTAAGATTGCTGATTACATAGGGAGCGGTTGAGAGGAGATAATACAGTCCACAAGGAACAAGGATTTGGACCACTCATCATCAGAGAGAGATATTTTTGTTTTCTGCAGTTTTTTTCTTTTATTGATAACACAATTTCTACACGTAATTTAGAAAGGATATAAATATTTTGATTAGGAGAGTTAGAATAGTTTGGGATTTTAAGATTTCAATTAATATTGTTTGTACCATAAATTTTGATTGTTCACGTACGGAGAACAAAATTTTGAGAATCCTTATATGAGGTTTGTTTATTGAAAACGTTTGAGTGTGAATCATTTCATTATTTTTATTTCAATTTATAGTGTTAGATCATATGTGTTTTTTATTATTCCGGTATTCTCTGGACCTTACCTTTCACATGTTATAGCATAGATATTGAAGCACGAATTTAACCCTGAGATAAAAGAATTAAAAATTGTGATAAAGTCATAATCATATCATTTAAATAATTTTAATTAATCAAAAAAATTAATTAGCTAATTATTGCTTGGCGCACCAAGACTTTAAATATCACAATAACTGGCTTCCAAAACGTGGGGCTTGAAAATATCGCAGCTTTACATTTGAAGGAAGGGAAAGAGATCTGGAATAAGTACAGGTGATCCAGAGATAAAAACATATAACATTGAAGGAATTTGAATTTGAAAGTATTTTGACAATTTTTCCAGGGAATATAAATTTGATTTATTGATTGATCGTAGTTAGTGGATATTTACTGCTATTGAATTATTTGATTTTATTTTCTTTACCAATCGTACATTTGATATTTATTTTGAATTATTTGAATTTTATTGATTGCATATTTGATATTTGTCGTGAAAATTTATTACATTTGGGGAGAAATATTGTCGTGTTCTGAAACATATAGAGTGTTGTAAAATTTCACATTTGGCGGGGACAAAACCATTAACGAAAAGAAACAACATGTCGACCACAAGGAGTCAAAGCAAAATGCAAGAAAGGAAGGAGGATAACAGAGAAGAGGAAACAATTGTTGAAGAAGGATCGGATAATGAAGGAAATGTTACAATAGTTGAGGAGAAAAAAGAATTATCAGGAATAGAGAAAATATTACAACTAATGCAAATACAGACACAAACAATAGAGAAAAACCAAATTGAAACGAAACAAACAATGGAAGAAAACCAACGGGAAACAAGGCAAGCAATAGAACTAAATAACAGGAATATAGAGAAGCGTTTGGAAAACTATGAACAAGAAATTAAAGGATGTGTTGAGGGGATAAAGAAAGAACTGATACAACAGATAGAAGAAATAACCCTAAAGAATGCAAAACAAGAGACAGAGATTAAAGATATCCAAAATACAATGAAGGAGATACAAAATTGCCAGAGAAAGGAACTAGAGATGCAGAGAGAAGAAATAGAAACTAAAATGAAGGATATTAAGACTGTACAAAAAAAGGAATTAGAACAGTTAGAAACAAAATTTGAAATGGCTTTACAAGAAGACAAGAAAGAAATAGAAAAACAAATTGAGGATATCAGAAAACAACGAGATATGGGAGACAGGAGAGAAGTACTCATCCAAAGTCCGGGTGACATAAAAATACAGTTTGGCGGGGATATTCGGAAAACACACCCAGTACCGTTTGTTAAAAATTTGAAAACCAAATTACAACATATTAGATATTTTGACGATTGCAAAGAAACAATTAGAAACCATTTGAAAGAAGGAGCAGCGTTATGGTATGAAAGCAAGGAAGATGAGTTTGAAAATTGGACAGATTTTGAAAATAAATTTCTCAACTATTTCTGGGGGAAAAATAAACAGAGAGAAATCAACCAAGAGCTACAGAATGGAAAATATCACGAAAAAATGGGAATATCTGAAGAAAGATATGCTTTGCAGATATATAACAATTCAAAATATCTAGAATACAAATATTCTACCGAACAGCTGGTAGAAATGATCAGCAGACATTTTGAGGAAACGTTGGAAGATCACGTGATTTTGAGAAACTATCAAGATATTGATAGTTTGTGCCAATTCCTTCAATTAAAAGAAGCGAAAAGAAAAGAAATGAGAAATAGAAGACAACATGACCAATATAATGGACCGGAAAGAAGGTATTCATCAAATTATGACCAGAGAAACCGACATCCCAGATAAACAAACGAATATAGGCCGAGAAATTACAATAATTACAATAGACAACAAAATTACGATAACAGGAATGACACACAACAGAGAACATATGAAAATCACAACAGGAATAGAGATGCACAAAATCCTCCTAATAGGAATACTAACGAACAAAGGGACGATAGAAATAACCAGAGCTTCCACCAACAAAATAGAAGGGAGATGAATCATGTAGCAATAGGAAACGACAGACAAATTTCTAATTCTAATCTAATATTTTTAGATGCATTTATAAAACATAAAGCGATTAAAATTGTGATTGATTCTGGATCGGAGATATCGCTAATCAATAAAAAACTAGTAAAAGAATTAAATTTGGACAGATTTGTGTATAAGATTCCTAGGGTTGATTTAGTGGGTGCAAACAATAAAAATTTGACGACAGTAAACGAAGGCTTGGGAGTACAGATAAGAGTGGGAAACAAAGTCCATATTATAAAATGTGTGGTGATTGAAGATTTAAATCATGATATGATAGCGGGAATTGATGAATTGAGGAAAAAAGATATCACCATAAATTTTTCGGAAAATAAACTGGAAATCAGAGCAGAACCAGACAACACAGGAGAAGAAAAGCAAACAGATAGGAAAACAAATTCTGGAAGGATCAATGCACAGGAAAAACGCAAAGAAATCGATATGACTGTAGAGGATAAACCGAAAGTACAAGAACAAGATCTAACAGAAAAGAAAAAGAGAAGGAAGAAAAAGAAGAAGAGTTCGAAAAGAAAGCAGGAAAATAAGATGGAGACCAGAGAAAAACAGGAAATAGGAAGTACAGAAGAATTGTTGGCAACCGACGATAAAACAGAATGGAAGCAGGAAGAAAAAGAAGGTATCATCAGAGAAATGAAAGGAATAGAAACATGGTGCTCGGAATACCAAAGGGAATTAGAGGATAAAAAGAAAACAGAAGAAAAAATGGCATTGATGGACGAGAATCCAGAATTGTGTGAAGAAGTATTATGGACAGTGAACACATGTGAACAAAAGGTGGATGAAAGAAAAATAAATTGTGGAAAAAACATGGAGAAGGAAATAGAGAAGATTTTAGGAAACCATGGAGATTTTGTTAATAAAGTAAATCAAGTGGTTAAAAATTATGAACTTTCTTTTAAGGGAAAATACTTGGAAAAATTTAAAACGAAAATATATCCAATCCCGTATAAAGACAGGCAATATACGGGGTATTTTAACATTCACGACATCTATCAATATCATGAATAGATTTTAATAACATAGTGAAATAATTTGATCCTAGAAAACTTTTGTCATTTTTAAAATTTAACAAAGAGTTTTCGGCAGATCAAATGGCGGGGATTTGTTATGATATGTAAAATCGAGAAAAATATTGGTTTGTTTAAAAATATTTCAAAGTTCAAAAACATTAAAATAATTCAGATAAGTAGGATAATATCCAACAAACATTTCGGAGAAGGAAAGTTATTAAATCCTTGGATTTCCTGTACTAAACAAAGTGTAAGCTTTGCATTTATTTCTTTGTTATACTTGAGTGACCCGCATAATTTTAAGTGAAAACAAAAAGACAATTGAACGATGTTTTCCAAAATACATTAATGCAGTGATTAGAGACAAATAGAAGAGATTTTAGAAAGTGGTTTTGTTAGTTTTAAGAATTATAGAAAATATTATTTGTAAATAAGTTTTAGGAAATTTTATAATTATAGGTAAAAATTTGTTTGTTATCGAAACGAAAAAATGGGGGAATTGTGACGAGTTTTGATTGGCGGAGATTAAAAAAGGTTGGATAAGTATGTAGGAAAAAGTTTAGCGAGATTGAGGAGAGAGAAAAGATAGGATCAGTTGGTTTCCAAGTCTGTAAGAGGAACAGTGATTGTTCTCTGGCGGTTCCTGAAATGTAGCAAGCAGTAGTGTTGAATGTTAGTGAGTTTTTGTGGAGTTAGTGTATCTGACAGAAGCTGAAGCAGCAAAATATTGTAAGTCATATTTCTCTACTTATATTCCAAGAGTCACTGTTCAGGCCAACGAGAGATTCAGTTTATCGTAAAGAGAAGATATTCCAAGAGTCATTTTTCACTCGGGCCAACGAGAGATTCAGTTTATCGAGAGGAGAAAGGCTATCATAATTTGAATGATTTGTGCTTTTGAAGGAGATCATTAAGGACGATATACTTGCAACAATCTGTGTAAGATTGCTGATTACATAGGGAGCGGTTGAGAGGAGATAATACAGTCCACAAGGAACAAGGATTTGGACCACTCATCATCAGAGAGAGATATTTTTGTTTTCTGCAGTTTTTTTCTTTTATTGATAACACAATTTCTACACGTAATTTAGAAAGGATATAAATATTTTGATTAGGAGAGTTAGAATAGTTTGGGATTTTGAGATTTCAATTAATATTGTTTGTACCATAAATTTTGATTGTTCACGTACGGAGAACAAAATTTTGAGAATCCTTATATGAGGTTTGTTTATTGAAAACGTTTGAGTGTGAATCATTTCATTATTTTTATTTCAATATATAGTGTTAGATCATATGTGTTTTTTATTATTCCGGTATTCTCTGGACCTTACCTTTCACATGTAATAGCATAGATATTGAAGCACGAATTTAACCCTGAGATAAAAGAATTAAAAATTGTGATAAAGTCATAATCATATCATTTAAATAATTTTAATTAATCAAAAAAATTAATTAGCTAATTATTGCTTGGCGCACCAAGACTTTAAATATCACAATAATATATATATATATATATATATATATATATATATATATATATATATATATATATATATATATATATATATATATATATATATATATATATCAACGCGAATTCTCACCCTAATTCTCAACCACATATATGTAGAGGGCAACATCCCAGAAGAATTGCTTAAATCGATATTTTTACCTCTACCAAAAAACAACAATCCCAAATCATGTAATGATTTTAGATTGATAAGCCTAATGTGCCACTCTTTAAAGATTCTCTTCAAAATTGTTCAAAACCGAATTTATAAGAAATGTGAGGAGCAGATAGATGAAACTCAGTTTGGCTTCAGAGGAGACATGGGTACAAGAGAGGCATTATTTGCGTTAACGGTACTCTTGCAGAAATGTCGGGAATATAACAAGAGTGCATATGTATGCTTCATAGACTTTAGGAAGGCCTTTGACCGAGTGCAGCATATGAAGTTAATGAATGAATTAAAAAACATCAATTTAGACAAAAAAACATTGAGTTTATTAAGGCTATATACTGAAACCAGAAAGCAGTAATAAAGTTGAACGATATAGAAACAAATAATATACCGATTGCGAGAGGGGTTAGGCAAGGATGCGTCTTGTCTCCGACGCTTTTCAACGTGTACTCACAGGTCATATTCAGAAAAGCCTTATGGGAAAGAAAAGAGGGAATAAGATTTCGTGGAGAAATCATAAACACCATGAAATTTGCAGATGACGCAGTAATTATGGCTGAGAGTATAAAAGAACTACAAACTTTACTAGATGCAATAAATAGTGAATGCATTCAAATGGGACTTGACATCAACACAGATAAGACCAAATTTATGATAGTATCAAGGAGTCCAATAAATAATGAACAACTAACTCTTGGTGGACAGCAAATAGAGAAAGTGACAAAATATAAATATCTGGTAGCTTACATTAACACAGGATTAGATCCAGACCAAGAGATCAGGGTACGAATAAAAATGGCAAGGGCAGCGTTCTTAAAATTCAAGCAATTGTTCTGTGACAAAAATCTGAATACTGCGCTGAGACTGAGGTTTGTTAAATGTTACGTCTGGTCGCAACTATTGTACGGAGTAGAAACATGGACATTAAAAGCGCAAATAGTTAAAAAGCTTGAAGCCTTTGAACTTTGGATATACCGGAGAATGTTGAGAATTCCATGGACTGCCAGGGTCACCAATGAGGAAGTGCTGAGAAGGATGGGTCGAGACAAAAAATTGTTTAGAACAATAAAAGTACGCAAGACTGCATACCTTGAACACATACTGAGAAATGATAAATATAGTGTTCTGCAGGTCATCATGCAGGGTAGTGTCGATGGCAAAAAGGGAGTAGGTAGAAAGAGGAAGTCATGGCTGCGAAATATTCGAGACTGGACAAACATGACTGTAGATGAATTATTCCACGTTGCAAAAGACAGAGAAGCTTTTAAAAATGTGGTCGCCAACCTCCGTTAATGGGGACGGCATAAGAAGAAGAATATATATATATATATATATATATATATATATATATATATATATATATATATATATATATATATATATATATATATATATATATATATATATTTATATATATATATATATGTATATATATATATATATATATATATATATATAGACATAGTAAAAAATACGACCGTTGATTAAATTTGGAATATATTCAATGGTTGAATAACAGAGGTTTTATCGGTCAATAATTGGCAAATAAAAGACGTCAACTACTTTATTGCTTTATTTGAATACGTTTCGCTTTTATTTTTAAAAGCATCATGAGTTCACTACAAATAAAAAAGATTTTAGAATATAAGTAAACAAACCAACAGGGTTCATACTTACAAAAACAATTTGTAGGGTTTTTTTAAAGATGGTATAAAAACTCTACGATAACTTAACATTAAAGATTAAAAACTAAACGGGAGAAACGAAACAAAAAATACAAGTAAAACTGTAAGAACATTAGTTCATTTAATTTTAACCGATGGCTTCATTTGAACGTTGGTTTATCGAAAAGATTAGTGTGGTTTGACCCTCGAAAGAGCTTAAACCAACGTTCAAATGAAGCCATCGGTTAAAATTAAATGAACTAATGTTCTTACAGTTTTACTTGTATTTTTTGTTTCGTTTCTCCCGTTTAGTTTTCAATCTTTAATGTTAAGTTATCGTAGAGTTTTTATAACATCTTTAAAAAAACCCTACAAATTGTTTTTGTAAGTATGAACCCTGTTGGTTTGTTTACTTATATTCTAAAATCTTTTTTATTTGTAGTGAACTCATGATGCTTTTAAAAATAAAAGCGAAACGTATTCAAATAAAGCAATAAAGTAGTTGACGTCTTTTATTTGCCAATTATTGACCGATAAAACCTCTGCTATTCAACCATTGAATATATTCCAAATATATATAAATATATAAATATATATATATATATATATATATATATATATATATATATATATATATATATATATATATATATATTGTGACGATTGGGGTTTATAGAAAATAATTTATAAGTTATATACTACATAATATTAGATATAAAAAAGTATTTGATTATTTTAAGAAGTTATATACTAGAGAATTTAATAAAAATATATTTATGTGAGGGCATTTTTAATAAATTAGCATATAATAATTGTAAAAAGTTGTATTTTAATGTTGTAAATATATTTAAGTGAGCCATGTGCATAGGCAACCAACTATACAGTGAGTGATAGACAGATATACTTACTCTCCAACTGACATTTTAGGAAATAATTGGGAATATAAAGTGGGGTTATAATAATATATTGTTTGAATTGTGTATTTTATTAAATTAGAGTGTTAGTTACTAATTTGAATGTTTATTCTGATCTGAAAAGCCTAAGTGTCAACAAAATTATCAATGGAACATTAACGAATTCTCCAGAGTGCAGAGTGTGACCATTGTTTACGGTCGAACATTCTGGAATAATGATTATGTCGGTGGATGGAACAGATATTTTTTCGAGAACATCCATATCGAAGAAATAGAACGAAATCGAACATGATTTCTTACCAGATGATTATAGAGCATCCAAAAAGATATAAATACCTGTGATTTGGATTCAAGATGGCAGTTTTTAGTCAGAAGTCAGGCCAGTTTATTATGAAAGTTAGTAGACACATTTAGTTAGTGAAGTAAATTGTTCAGAATTTTCAAGAAGTCAGTCAGAAAAGTTTAGTAAGAAATATGAAAGTTAGTTGGAGTCAGTGAATCAGTTACAAATAGTCAAATTGTTTAATATAGTGAGTTAAATGAAGATTAAAAATTATGCATATAATTAATGCACATTTATAATTATACACAAATAATTATTGAAGATTAAAAAAAGTATATTGGAAGAAATTAAATTATATTATGGTTGGAGATTAGTATAAATCAACTTATAATAATTGGATATTGGTATATTGAAAAGAAGAATAAATATAAATGGTGTTTGCTGGTTTGCTTGGTGGTTTATAAATGCTGGTGAAGAAAAATATATCTTAAATTGGTAGAAGCTGATAATTGGAAAAAGTAATTTCACAAAAACAAGGATAACCGAAGTACGAAGACATTCTGTGGTGATTAGAATCTATATAGTGGAAAACAGTCCATTTAGGCATTCAGTGAAAGAAAGGTACAAAATTTTGTTAATATAATTTAGTTAATGTCATAACAATTTCAATTTTGAAGATAGTTTGTTTAAATTTTACATTGTCTATAGAATTTAATTAGTTTTATAAGAGTATCAATTTAAAGATAGTTTATTTTAAATTTACATTGGCTAGGTTAGATATATATGTGTGTTTCATAATAGTTATAATAAAGATAATTTAAGAAAGTACTTACAAACTAATTCTTTGAGAACCGCGATAAAAACCCTATATTATTAAAAATACTCATTGCTCATCATTCAAACAAACAATACATCATAACAATATATATATATATATATATATATATATATATATATATATATATATATATATATATATATATATATACAGTTTGTTATTTCGCTGACCGTGATTTTTTAATAGAAACTTTTTAAATTCTTGTGTTTGTCAGTCTATTATAAATAAAACACTTAATTATTGTTTAAACGTTTCGGCTAATTATACTTATTATACTTATTATTACCAACATACTTATGAACTAGAAAACAATAATTATCTATCAGAATTTTACTATTTAATTAAAAATAAAAATGGCATTATCAGAAATTAATATAATTTCGATACCAATTAATTACAAACCCAAAGCATACCTAGCATTAATAATCGTAATCTCACTTAATTAAAAAAGACTATAATATATCCATCCACTAATGGATTCTCTAAACAAATGTCAACAAATTTTGGCAAAATATGATGACATTGTTGTGATATAAATGGTCAAAAAAATTCAGAAAATATTTTTTGAAATTTAAACCCAATGTTAATAAAGATGAATGTGATTTGTAAAACAAATTGTAAAGACAGCAAATCAAAATATATTGGATATACACATCAATATCTACATAGAAGGGTTGTTGCACACACAAACATAGTGTAAAAATCAATAAATTAAACACTACAGACTTAGCCTTCATAGCCTTTTACATTCTCTAGAAAATAGCCATTATTTTAATTTTAAAAATGTACAGATTTTGGAAAAAGAACAACACCACAAAAAAGGATGCATATTGGAAATGATACATATAAAAAATGATCAAAATTTCAAAATTCTATTACTAATAAGACTGATATCAAAGATCTTTTTAATGAATCATAATTTAATAAATTGATTTGTTTTTTTAATACACCATTGGCAGATATTTAAAATACGACACTGAACCACTCACATTTTAAAAAACCTGCTGTTTGTATTAGGATTAGATCCCATTCTTGTATTCCATGTGAAACTACCAAATAATAAAGATATAAAATATAATTGGGTATTATGTAATGACTCTCAATCTTAAAAAAAACAAAAGCAACAACAACGGTGGTCCAAGAAGTAATACAAAATGGGAAACCGCTTTACCCATTAACATTTACTAAATTTTTTGCGTGCTCCACAACCTGAGGATTACAGGAACTTTTTAAGAATGAACCAAGTAAGTTTTCCTGCAACTCAGAGATTGCCTATCACACTGAGGTACCTAGCATCTGGCGTAGACTTAGAAGACCTGAAATTTACTTGCGTCATTACTTTTTAAACTCTGCTGTGCATCAGAATGAGAACTTACTCAGCAATTACAAAGACATTGAAGTAAAACATTCAGGTAATTGTGTTTCAAGTATATATTTTTATATCATAATATATTAAGGAAGTACGTAGAAATTAATTATATTTCACAGGTAAGCGTACAAGTTTATAATGAGTCAAATGAGGAACAGTTATTATAAGTTAGCAACATTTTCTTCATCATGTGGTTCTTGGTGTCGCCTTGGTGATTGGCGTACTCCTGGTGGAGCTGGGTTAGGGTACCCTTACCAAGTATTCAAAGAAGATGACGATGGTGAAGGGGACGACATCGTCTAGCGCTAGGGCATTAGAAAACGAATTTCTCTGGTCAAGGTGCACATTTCTGCTTCAAAAACTGGGTCAACAAATATTTTTTCCATAAAGCGTCATTAGTCCGGAGCTTTTTTAATTTTAGAGTCTATCCCTTAGCCAGAATATCCTCTTCTATCTCAGGTCGCTTTAAATACTCGCTAGTTCCACTAACTGTTCAGTACTGTCTGGACCTGCTTTTCTTGTGTTACAGTGCTTTTCAAGAATGGCAGGTTTGAAAGTTGGTGTTGCTACTTGGCCAGGAGACGCTAGCCAGTAGTTTCCTAGAAAAATAAAATAAAGAAAACGAAAGCTTACAAAAGCGCAAAAACTATTTATTAATACACATACATATTTAACTATGTTAATTTAATTATTATGTAATTGAAATACTAGCTTCGTCTATAGCAGTCAAAATAGCAATTGCTCATGAATTCGATAGACAATTCAATTTTCCCAACAACTGTGAAGGCAGCTGACGGCAAACAAATGGCAATCCAAAAGTCTTGCAATTGTGGATCTTACTATTATTATTACAAAGGTTATGTGAGCATTGTGCTAATGGCTATTGTTGACGCAAATTATCAATTAATGATGATCGATGTGGGATTTCTGTATGATTTGTATCGATAATTTACAAACACGCATTAAATCTTAATTACAATTACGCCAAATGAAAACTGCACTGTGCTAATAGCAGCCTTTCAAATAACTTGACTTTCAACCAAAACAAATTACAATATTACGCACTATATGACCAGCATTAACGTGTTTGTCTCAATTGTATATATATATATATATATATATATATATATATATATATATATATATATATATATATTGAAAGGCATACGACCGTCTAAATTTAAATACACAATGTGAGTGAGATTAAAATCTCACTGAAATGAGAATACCGGTCAAGGAGAAATAAAAAATGAAAAAACTATTTCAATCTTTTAATAGAAAACGTTTCGTACAGTATTTCTGCACTTCTTCAGTTCTAATGATTGTAAAGTCATATATAGATGTCAAACAATGTCAAATGCATGGTTGAGGTGTTACAAAAAACATTTAATAAATACAATAAAAGTTACAGTTATAAAAACACATTCAGACTTTTTTAAATTTATACAAACATTAAAAAGTCACAAAAATGTCACAAAATGTTAACAAAAACAGTCTAATATAATACAATAATTCTATTCTATCGCTGATGTACAATATAAATATAGAAACATGAAGCCAGAAGAAAAAGTAACTTGTTTTAATTACCGATATTCTCATTTCAGTGAGATTTTAATCTCACTCACATTGTATATATTAGATATATATATATATATATATATATATATATATATATATATATATATATATATATATATATATATATATATATATATATATATTTATATATATATATATATTTATATATATATATATATATATATATATATATATTATTAGATATTATATACCTATATATAATATCTATTTTTTATTAGTTTAAGTACTAATAATTGTATAGTTATAAAACTAATAGGCTGCTACTAACACTATCGTCAAAGTCATTTAAAATTTCGCTTATTTCTCTCTGTCATAAAACAACCTTCGTCCTGAATTGACTATTCACATCTCGTACACTTTCACTTGGGAAATCCTTCGTGAATACTCGAGCACTATGTTTAATCCTGCTTTTCTTGTCGCTTTCACCGTATCTCTTACGACAGCAAACGTTCCTGCAGGCCATCCAGGAATAAAAATCGACGTAGGTGATAAAAAATTTAGATGTGTATATGTTTCTTTAGCGAAGTGATATACCATTTTATGTAAGGCTTTTCGTTAAAAAATTGTTATGGCCGTATAAATTTGTAATAAATAGAATCAGATAATGAAGAATTTTCTGTCAAAATTTCCTGATTTTCTCAAGTTAAAGGTTTATTTAAAAAGAACCACACATATTATGATGCATCCAAAAACAAAGACAAAAAATAAATGACTTTGATGTCAGGGGCACCGCTACTATTAATTAAAGAGTATAATATGGAACAATATCTTGAAATAAAAAATTGCTTTTTACTAGCTCTTACTTATGTCATCATAGTATACGAAGAACACTAGAAAAGACACTTATTTCTAATAACTTAATACTTTTACCGGTGTATACCTGCTCCCTGAGACTAAGCGTTTCAGTTTCACTAAAGGCATGTTAGGCAGTTTGTCACAATCAGAGTGTCAATGTTTTGTAGATTTTTTTGGTTGCCCTTGTAGAGCTCTTAATTTGTTGATATGAAATTGTTTTCGCATTTTTTAAATTTAGTTACTAACGAAATCTATCGTATGTTTATCAATAATATAGCCACCTCAAAGTAGCTAAAATATTTATTTTTTGAATCCTGCTTGAAATTATACCATTGGATAGCATTTTTAATATTTTTTTTAAATGATGTATCACAAGTAGGGGTTTGCAATTTAAACTTTTTTGGTTGGGATGGGTGGGGCCTAGGGGGTTAATGGGGGTGAGTTCTCTTTCATGTCATTTTAGTTTTCCCTTACTATCCTAGAAACGATTTTAAGCATTTTTCGATATCAGCTTTTGTTCGTGAAATATAGCCCATTGTGTGTTTTAAAATTGACACACTGTATAGAGTGCGTAGGTTTCATATTCAAATTTTATCTGTCAAATTATGATGTACAACATACGTAAAATAACTGTCAAAGTGACAATTTGAATTTAAAATTTCTCCGATAAAAATTACAGTTTTTAATAATTTTAAACAGTACCGATTTAAAATTGAAGTGCAAAAAACATAATAAACGAGCCGGTCTTCTAATTAGTATTGTGATTCACTTTTTATGTATAATTAGGATTTTAATTTTGACCGTACAGTTAAACAATCTAAGTGTTTTACGGTTGTAAATTTCTATTTTGTTTCCCCAATGGGGACACTAGTTCAGCGACGTCGTCGTTGACACAAATGTTAGTAGATAATAGTGAGGACCATTTGAAAATAACTGATAATCAAAGCATGGTCATAAAAAATGTCAACAATGTAGGAGCTGTCATGGAACCGGAAAAGAAAACCTACAATTTACGCTCAGATAAATATAATATTAAACGTATTTGGGTTTTATATTGAAAAAGTTAATGTTGAAAATTTAGGTAGATTACATTCGATGACTGTTAGTCATAGTTTATTCAAAAAATTAAAACTTACAAATATTTTGGAAATTAAAAGCATAGGTAGAAATGGTATCAAGGTTTTGTTAGTCTTTTCTAAAAGCAAATAATTTAGTAAATAATTAAGCATTCTCAAGAGTCATCTTCTAAAGTTATTAATATATATAGAACTAAACGTAAAATTGTTAATGATAATTAAGTTGAATTCATAGATAAAAAGACAATAATTATCACATTTGAAGGCAACGTTCTGCCGAATTATGTTTCTTTTAATAAGGTATTTTGTCTTGTTGAACACTATATTGGAAAAGTCGTTCAGTGTTATAAATGTCTTAGATTTGGACATGTATCTAAACAGTGTAAAAGTACACAAGAATGGTGAATTCAATGTAGTGAATTTAAAGAAAAAGATCATTTGTAATGGAGAAGTTGTATTTTGTATTCATTGTAAAAGTAGGAACCATCTGTCGATATCTAATAAGTGTCCACAATATAAAAAACAGAAAAAAATAAAAAATATAATGGCTGAACATAACATATCTTTTGTAGAAGCACGTAATGACTGTGAAAAATCCTTTTCAAATTTTGTAAGTAACAATTCCTTTGAATGTTTAGCAGAATATGAAAGGGATTTTCCTAGTTTGCCTACAACTAGTAAAATATATTCCGGTATCTAAACAAATTCCAAACAAGTCAAATTCTGTTTTTACTCACACTGATTTAAATATTACGAAATCTCGAAATTACGAAAAGTCAATTTACCAACTCCACAGTCATCTACTGAAAATCCAATGTTTCCTTTTGTTTTTGGACCTGATAAACCTTTACCTGTTAAAGTATACAATCTTTTGATGATATACGATCTATAGATAAACAAATAATAGTCAATAATATTGAACATGTATTGGAGGGTACTCTGATTAATAATAACTAAAAAATGTCTTGTCAACCTAAGTTAAAAATAATGCAGTGGAATGATCGTTCTCCTGTCTCAAATAAAAATAGCATGATACATTATTTAGTAACTAACAAAATAGACATAGCTCTTATTAGTAAAACATGGTTTAAAAAAAATGTATTATATGATTTTAATTCGTATAATCTTGTTCGTATCGTCTATTAAAATAGTATCGTCTATTAAAATAGTTAAAACACGTATTTACGTAAATATAGCTATTTTATTAAATTAAATCAAACTCGTTCACAATGGTCATAATTAAATCACACCAAATTATTATCTCTCGTTCCGCTGTGTTTATGTGTCATCACCCAACTACTCGTGACCATATAAGGCAATTAGTGACCCAAGCCAATCACCGTATTAGAAGTTGAGTGTGACTTCACAATGTCATAACAGAACTACCAGTATTCCATCTTAAGCTGATTAGGACATTAGGAAGTTAGTGACTTAAGCTGATCAGCGTATTAGGATAATAGTGTGACTGCATTCGACCATCCTGACGTCACGACCGTCCTCGATCGTACAACACCTATTAAAAAAAATAATATGTACTTTATTATTAAGAATGCCAATTTATAGAAAGGCTCCATCATTCTGCAGAATGACATAGTCTAAATCAATTCGTTTCAGATAGCTACAACTATCCATACAAGCTCATTTTTAAACATTAAAACATATGGCTGTCATTTTTCGGAATGACAATGTGAATAAATTTGTTTCGAATAGCTACGGCTATTCAAACAAACTCATTCAAGACATTAAAATATTTGGGTGTCATTTTGCAGAATGGTGAACTGAATATCCATTCAGAACATTAAAACATTTATTTGTCATTTTTCAGAATGACGAACTGAAAATCCATTCAGAACACTATAACATTTATTTGTCATTTTTCAGAATGACGAACTGAAAATCCATTCAGAACATTAGAACATTTATTTGTCATTTTTCAGAATGACGAACTGAAAATCCATTCAGAACATTAGAACATTTATTTGTCATTTTGCAGAATGACGAACTGAAAATCCATTCAGAACATTAAAACATTTATTTGTCATTTTTCAGAATGACGAACTGAAAATCCATTCAGAACATTAGAACATTTATTTGTCATTTTGCAGAATGACGAACTGAAAATCCATTCAGAACATTAAAACATTTATTTGTCATTTTGCAGAATGACGAACTGAAAATCCATTCAGAACATTAGAACGTTTATTTGTCATTCTGCAGAATGACGAATCGAAAATCCATTCAGAACATTAAAACATTTATTTGTCATTTTGCAGAACGACGAACTGAAAATCCATTCAGAACATTAGAACGTTTATTTGTCATTTTGCAGAATGACGAATCGAAAATCCATTCAGAACATTAAAACATTTATTTGTCATTTTGCAGAATGACGAACTGAAAATCCATTCAGAACATTAGAACATTTATTTGTCATTTTGCAGAATGACGAATAAAATAAATTTGCCCCAAATAGTCAGAACTACTCAAATAAATCCATTCAGATCATTGAAACACTTTGTTGTCATTTTTCAGAATGACAATTAAAATATATTTTTTTTTTAGTTCCAGCTATTCAAACAAATTCCTTTTAAACAATAGAATATCTTTATGTCATTCTACAAAATGACCACACTATCATGTAACTAACTTGAATAATTTTAAGATATTTGAATCTTAAATCTCTTGATGTTTTCTCCACCAACAACTCCTTCATAAGGACGCCTTGTTCTTAATGAATGTACATCTTCTTTTACACGATATCTATCATTTGGTAGAACCTTAACAATCCTGAATGGCCCTCTATACTTTCTAAAAGCTTCTTACTTTCATTGTTTGCTGAAAAACTTGTAACTTTTGTCAATACCAGGTCACCAACAGCATATTTCACTGGAGAGCATCTTTTTTTATTAAATTCGTTATTATGTTTGATTCTGTTTTCTTCTAATCGTTTAGCTACATCCTTTCTTAATGACGTTACTCCAATAATGTCCATATCATTATCATCTATGTATTTGTCTCCACTAACTCTTAATTTGTACCCGAAAAACACTTCACTGGGAGAAGATTTAGTTATTCGGTGTTTTGTTCCGTTTATTCCTTGTTAAATGTTTTTTAAATTCTTATCCCACATATCGGACTCAAACTTTGCACCCATTGTGGCCATGGTATCCAGTAATGTTTTATTTGCCCTTTCTACTTGGCCGTTGCCTCTTGCCATTCCTACTGCAGTTGTAAACACTCTAATTCCTCTCTCTGCCATATAATTCAAAAATTCTTTTGAAACAAAAGCTGATCCTGCATCTGATATCATTCGTTTGGTGTTACCAAATATTTTAAAAATTTCTTCTAAAGCACGAATAACATGTTTACTTGATGTATCTGGGACAGCTTTAACAAACACAAATTTAGAAAAGGCATCAATCAAAACCAAGACGTATTTATTTTGTGATTTCGTTAACACAAATGGCCCTAAATGATCGGCATGGAGTGTATGAAACGGTCTAGCATATTTTGGAATGGAATGTAGATAGCCAGGCTTTTTTTCTCCCGGTTGTTTATGGTATAAACAGGCAAGACAAGCCGAAATGTATTTCTTAATAAATCTTCGCATTCGTGAAAACCAATACCGTTCTTTTATTCTTTCAATTGTTTTATCCAACGCAAAATGTCCAATATCGTCATGATTCATTTTGACAATTTGCCAATTTTTAGGCACATACCATCTTCTACCATATTCCGTTATTTTATAAACTTTGTTTCCTCTTAAATCATATTTCTTGAAAGTATCCTTATGATTTACCTGATCTCCTGACAAAAGAATATCTTTAATTTTTTTTATTTCCGTATCTGTATTCTGTGCTTCTCTTAGATAGTCGTCTTCTTGGATGAGCATCACTTTAATTTCAAGACTTTCCTCTGCTTCAGTTCTTTCAAAGTTCCTACTTAAGGCATCTACATGTTGTAGTTGTACTCCTGATTTATGTTTTATTTCAAAACAAAAATCTTGTAAACACAAAACCCATCTTGCTGTTCTTGGGATTATTGTTTGTTTTACTAATGCATTTTTAACGGAATTGCAGTCTGTTATTACAGTAAAAGATCTTCCTGCTAAATAATATCTATACCTTTCTAAGGTTTTGACAATAGCCAAAAGCTCTAGTTCAAAAGAATGATATTTCTTTTCTTCTTTTGTGGTTTGCTTGCTAAAATAGGCAATTGACTTTTCACGACCATCAACTATTTGAGTTATTATGCCTCCAAATCCTTCTCTACTTGCATCCGTGTAAACTATTATGTCATGTTTCGGATTAAATATTGTTAAAATTGGTTCTGAGACTATAACTTTCTTTATTTCTTTAACAATTTTTGTTTCTTCTTATGTCCATGTCCAATTTACATCTTTTTTTTATCAATAAGAAAAGAAGGGCTTGCGAACGATGAATTACTCTTTCGAATAATATTTGCATCCAATAATTCTTGTACTGTTTTTTGTAAAATTTCTTTGTCAGCTGCAGGTGTTCTGTAGGGACGAAACTTAACTACATCTGAACATGTAATATCGATTCTCATAACAACAGAATGCGATTTTTTTAGAGCTTTCAAATTTGTATAAAAACAGTCCTCGTGATTTAGCAAAATATTTTCCAACATCATTTTCTCGTATTTAGATATATTTCCTGTACTTATTTCTTTATCTAAGTCTTTCTTATATTTAAATGTTAAACTATTATCTATCATATAATACATAATATTTACATCTTCTGTAAAATTTCTTCCTATTAGAAGGTCATTAACCCAATCTTTATCCATGACATACAACATAATATTTAATTCTACAAAATCGATTTTTATTTTAGCAAATACATAATATTCAACTCATAAAGAATTTCCCAAAAATCCAGAAAGTTTTACATCTTTAGTTAATGATTTTATTTCTAATTTACACTTATCTGCCAATTCTTTTGAAATTAGCGAACAATCGCTGCCAAAATCAATGAATGCAGTATGGCTGTGCTCATTTAAGAAAATAATTTTATTAAATTTATTTTCGGAAGAATCAAACTGTATTTGTTTAACAGATTTATTTTTTTCTAAATTTTTGTTCGTTTTATTTACTTTTGTCTCTTGACATTCTTTGTTCTTTTTAAAACAGTATTGTTCAATATGACCTTTAATTTTACAAAACCTGCATATTTGCTTTCTGTGGTGACAATCTTTTTTTTTTAATGACCCTGAATTCCACAGCACATACAAGGTTTATTCTTGTTAAATTTGTTATTAACAAATTTGTTATTATGTACAAATTTTGATTTGGAAAAAAACAGTTGGATTTGTTAAATCAGGCAATTTTTCTGGACTTCTGTGATAAAGCTTATTTCTTAAATAAACTGCCAATAAATTGAAATCTTTGATTTGAGCAACTTCAATAGCAGATTTAATATTATGTTCGTCTCCAATAGCACCAATTATTAAAGAAATCTTATCTGACTCGGAAAAATTTACTTTAAGTTTATTAATTTTTGCTAAATGTTGAGAATAAAATTCATATAATGAAGAACCCTCTGTTGGTTTATAATGGGCTACATCCATAAAAAGATCATAAGTATTTCGTGTACTTTGAAAAGTATTTTCTAACACTGATCTCCATTCTGCCCAAGAAAATTGAGACCATGCAACTTCATTTTCAATAAAACTAGCGTACCATGTTTTAGCGGTACCTCTAAGCTTAGAAATCGCTTGACATATAATGTAGTTATCAGACCAACTATACGTCTTAGCATTGTGCTCTATTATTTCAATCCATCGATCTATTTCTCCAATTAGTGGATCAAATTCAGGAATAAAACTGACGGATTCAATGTTTCTATTCGTACAATTATAAGATGCAGATGGTGAATTTATTTATGCGGCATTTTCTTTAATTTGAGGCAAAGGCGAAGACGTATAGGTTCTATTTATTTTTGAATGTTTAGATCTTTTTTTTGACTTACTGGTTCTTTTCGTTTTCGTATACCTTGACTCCCTTCTCGGCGAAGAATCGGTGGACGAAATTGTTGTGGTTTCACTACTGGAACTACTATTTCGCTTGGACTTTTTCCTTTTCGGCATTTTGGACACTTTCAATCACTTAACATTAAAAACAGTTCACTGAATTCTACCGTAGGTTCTTTAACACACTTCTGATATCGTCTATTAAAATAGTATCGTCTATTAAAATAGTTAAAACACGTATTTACGTAAATATACCTATTTTATTAAATTAAATCAAACTCGTTCACAATGGTCATAATTAAATCACACCAAATTATTATCTCTCGTTCCGCTGTGTTTATGTGTCATCACCCAACTACTCGTGACCATATAAGGCAATTAGTGACCCAAGCCAATCACCGTATTAGAAGTTGAGTGTGACTTCACAATGTCATAACAGAACTACCAGTATTCCATCTTAAGCTGATTAGGACATTAGGAAGTTAGTGACTTAAGCTGATCAGCGTATTAGGATAATAGTGTGACTGCATTCGTAATGATAGGTTGGATGGTTATAGTGGAGTTGCTATACTTATAAAAAAATCAATTTGTTTTACTGAACTAAAAATTGAAAATAATAATTACAATAATGAAATACAGTTATGTGCTATAAAAATTAAATATGGAAATAGTCAAATTAGTTTTATGTCACTATATAGAGCCCCGAAAATAAGATGCACACTAAATGATTAGATAAATATATTTTCCCTGTTACAAAAACCAATTATAATAGGAGGTGATTTTAATGCCCATCATACTATTTGGGGTTCAAGTAAAAATGATGGAATCGGAATAAAGCTGATTAAAATGGCAGATGATCTTGAATTTACAGTTTTAAATAATGGACAAACAACAATATTAACTCAACCTAACCCGAATTACACAATGATTGATCTTACTTTCTGCAGTCCTGATCTTGTTAGTAAGACTGAATGGTCTATCTCTTCAGACACGCTAGGATCAAATCATTTTGTTATACAGTTGGATATTTGCATTAAAGCCGAAACAGAAAAAATATTACCAAAAAATAAATGGAACATCAAAAAAGCTAATTGGCCTTTATATACTTCTTTAGTACAAAACTTTTTTAACCAAAATACTGAAATTCCAAATAACACATCAAGCAAATATGAACATTTAATGAATAGTATAAATTATGCTGCTCACATTGCAATACCACAATATAAACATTTTAACCAAAAACTCGAATCCCGCCACCGTGGTGGAATTCTGAATGTGACACTACTATTAAAAACCGGCAATATTCACTCATGAATTATAAAAAAGAACGTAATTTTGAGAACTATATAAAATGTCAATCAAACATGGCAAGTACAAAAAAACAACTAAAAAGTATTGCACAACAAAGCTGGGTCAATTGGGTTTCTTCTCTTAATAAATCAATACCATCATCAGTACTTTGGACTCAAGTAAGAAAGTTATACAGAAAATCACCAATAAAAATAATCTTTTAAAGATATTTGGATAGAAGAGTTTTTTGACATAATTGCTCCTCCAACAGTGATATCTATGCCTAATAAACCTAAGAAAATAGTAACCGACAAAAACCACTTTTTACTTCAACCGATTAGACCGACACAGAACTAAGCTATGTTTTAAATAATCGTCCTAGCACAAGTCCTGGTTATGACCACATTAAGTATCCTATGCTTGATCTGCTTCCTTCAATCGCTAAAGATCTTTTATTGGAAATATTTAACGAACTTATGTTTTCAGGTACGGATGAATGTAAAGAAGTTATTTTCATCCCAATTTTAAAGCCAATGAAGGATCTGAATCTGGCAAAATCATACAGACCAATTTCACTTATGTCTTTTGTTGTCAAAGTATTAGAAAGGCTACTAAAAGTAAGACTTGAATGGCGGTTAAGTGAGAAAAAACTACTTCCAAATTCTCAGTTCGGTTACAGACAAGGATGTGGTACTTTGGATGCACTCGCTACCGTAGTAACTTACATTAAAAATGCATATTCTCGCAATATGTATGTTCCACTATTATGTTTGGATATTGAAGGTACATATGACAGTGTTAATTTAGATATGCTAAAAGAAAAAATGATTCAACAATTCCAAATACCTTCCCTGCTTGCCCAAAATATTGTCAATTTCTACTTAAACAGGAAAATATATATTAGGATGGAAAACAATCAACTCATAATATTAGTATCGAAAAACTTTGATTTAATACAATACAATATGCAGATGACCTGTGTATCTAGACTGAATCTAAAAAATGCAATAACGGCTGAAACACATTGGAAAGTGTTTATGAACATTGCTGTAGGTGGTTAAAAAAAATGGTTTTAAGTTGGCAAACAACAAGTCTAACATTTGTATATTCACTAGACATAACTTGCCTCAAAGAGAACAAATAATACTAAATGAGAAATATTTTCCCCTCTGTAAGTCGATAAAATATTTGGGTATGATTTTGGATACAAAACTGACCTGGAAACTTCATGTTGATTTTATGCTTGATAGGTGTAATAAAGCACTAAACTTTCTCAAATCAATTACAAATACTTGGTGGGGTGCTGATGTTGAAACATGTCTTCTATTTTATCGTTCTGATATCAGGTCTGTTACAGATTATGGCTCTGTACTTTACGGATCCGCTAGTAACAATATTTTAGATCGTATAGATGTTTTTATAAACACAGTTTTGCGGTGTTGCATGGGTGCTATGAGATCTACCCTTATTGAACCACCTTATGTTGAGACAATGGAACCGCCCAGTAAATTTAGAAGAGAATATCTCAGTCAAAAATTTCTCCTTAAAGTTCTTTGTTACAACACTTGTTTATATAAAGATATTAGTAGTTTAAATTATTTCGACTTAACAAATAAATATTGGACTCGAACTCTCCACACTTATGCGAAGCATTTCGAAATACTGCCAATAAAGATACTGAACTTACAGTTGCAAATAAAGTGGTACATTTTAAAGATTTCTTTTAGTTACTGGATCAAGTACATATAATACAACATATTTATCATGAGAACCCTTTAATAAGTCGTATTGTTTTAAACAACTATCTGACAAATTGGCCAAAATCTGTTTGTATTTATACAGACGCATCTAAAAGTTCAAAGGGTACTGGTTGTGCCTTTTATATTCCAGATAAATTTATAGAAAAAATGTTTAAGCTACCCACAAAATTCTCTATTTTTAGTGCTGAGGCTGCGGCCATATATGAAGCTTTAATTTATTTTAAATTGGCATCATATAGTTCAGCAGTAATTTTATCTGATTCATTATCTGTACTTACAGGTATTCAAAAACCGCAACTACCATGTAGTAATTCTAATCCATACATTTTTTTTTAATTAAAAATGCTTATTTGAAATTAATAAATACATCCAAAAAATACAATTGATGTAGATCAAAGCACATTCAGGACTTACATATAATGAACACGTAGACCAGTTAGCTAAAAATTCCATCATTAATGGAACACTAACCAAATATCAGCCTTGCATTACAGATGCTTTTGCTTGTTCAAGAACTGAACAAATGAACAACTGGAAAGCACACTAGGAAAAGTACTGTAGTATTTCGACAACACAATATATACTTCATCTAATTTACTAACCGTTGCACGTCATCCGCGTCATAGCCCGTGAGGTCACATGATACCAACAGGAAACATTTAGGCTGTAGGTTTGTTCTTTTTTAGAATAACTTTGCCGAGTACAATGGCATTACAGCCAATAGACATATTTTATTATATACGCGTAAAAATAATATTTAAAGATTTCTATTAATGTTAACTTAAAGAAATACACAATAGTATGTTTCATTTAATTTGTATAAATGCATTATAAAGCGTTTTTACGAAGAACATTTGTTCGGAATACACTGTAACTGTAATCGAAAGAAGGTGGTATTTTGGCATAAATTGGTAAAACTTATTTGACAGTTACGTTGTTAACACTTTTTGTACTTTATTATTTTGAATTTTAAAGTGAATACCTCTTGTTTTATATTTTTGCCTATTTAATAAAATCTGTTCTTTTTAGAACAAAATTAGTGTGTTTTATTTCAAAAATATCACGTAAGAATTTAAATAATCGTTGTAAAGAGATGGTAGCTTCTTTGATTCATTATTTTGAACAGTTATAGATAGGATAATATAATAACGTATTCAGGATTTTTTTATACTTTGGCAACTATGTCAACTTCGATCTCTGTCAATGATAATGACGTGCAACGGTAAGTAAATTAGATGGACTGTAGTTTGATACAACCAAATATTCCAAAAAAAACCTTGGTATAAGAATTTCATCCTCCCTCGCAAATATATAACTACCATCAGTAGACCTAGATTAGATTCCGATATTTGTCAAGAATGTCAGATTAAAAGTGACTTAAACCACATATTTTTGAATGTCAAAAATATAAACAACCCGCCAACAACCTAATTAAAAGAATGATGGAAAAGAACGTCCCACTTCCTGTTAATATTCTCTTTCTACTATCACTTAATGAAAAGAAAATGTTTGACTGCTTGATAACCTTTTTGTCTGATAGTAAAGTATGCCTGTAATTAGATTTATAACCTATGTTTAAAAAAAAATTAATGAAAAAAAAAAAGATTTAAAAAACGAATATAAAAATAGAATTAAAAAAAATTAAAAAAAAAATAAATAAAAATATAGTAAAACAATCACTAAGAGGATCTAATCCTCCGAGGTGTTGAATCGGGTTTATGTCCTAGCTTATGTCCTGTAGTGAAAAAAAAATATATTACCATGGTTGTATTTAATAACATAGTAGGTAGATATTTTTATTTGTAACATGTATACACTATGTATTTCACATGACGTCTGTCAATAACTAAATTACTCGTATAATAAAGGTAAAATATAGTATTTATTAACATAGTATGTACATTAGCTAAGTACGGAATAATTATATTATTATTATATTAATCATGTTTCACTAATTCTTTAAATATTTATATGCATATTAAAATTCGATAATAAAGCTCATGCTGATTGCGACTGGCTGAATGACAATTGTCCAAGCCAAGAACAAAAAAAATTCTGATGTAGGTCATTCCTAGAAGTACTTTTATATTTATAGTATTTTAACTAATAGACACAATCCTTTATATTTAGATTGTATGAGAAATTATAATTTAAGAAATAGTATTGGAGAATATTATTGAAGGAAATTAGAATATTAATATTTTCAACTATAGTCAAAACATTGAAGTATCTAAATCAAAATTAGTATATTAAAATATTCTCTTTTCGATATTTTATCTCTTTTTCAGATATTTTTGAATCATCTCATAAACATTATAAACATTAGTCATCATGTCGACAGTCTTTTATCTACTCTTTCTGAAATAAACCAGAGAGAATTAAGACCGATTGTCCTTTGCAGGATAATCGAAATCTTATATAAGAGTTAGCTCTCCAACAGTCAAGGCGTGTATCCATAAATCATTGGAAGGCGTGCAAAACCCTTCGAAACCTTAACAAACGATGCCTATATACAGTAGAAACTATTGCTTCGAATCGGTTGCGGATCACTTTCCCTTTTCTTTTCGCGTTTCTGAATAGATTGAATCGTCGGATGTATATTTAGGGTTGAAACGGAAGAGTTTTTTGTGTCTTATTTCAGTGAATTAATGGCAAGGAATCCATTAAAATATAAACTGTGGTGAATTTAAAATGAATTAGATTTAAAGGGAATTTGTTTTAAACATCTCTCCTTTTGTAGTCTTATGTAGTGAAAAATGTATGACTAATATTAATTAATAAAAGAAAAACTAAGGGAGTAACTAAAAGTATTACGCTGACCGAAATGTACATTTATTAGTACGAGAGTATATTATTATAGTACGAAATAAAGCTAATTCTTAGACGTGGCTATTTTACTTCAGCCATAATTATACGGATGACCTCAAAAATATTTTATTTTAATAATTTTTGATGTTAGAATAAATGATTGAATAAATTAAGATATATTATGGTAAAAAACAATAATTAGTAGCGATTTTAAATTATAAATCTTTAAGTTTATTTAATATTAAAAATTACTCAACAGAAATATTTGACTAAACTAAAGGTAAGTATGTTCTGTTCGAAAACAATTATTGTATGTGGAATTGATGTAATAGTTAGAGACGTGGTCTATAGACAAGAAGATTGGGGTTCAATTCACACAAAGGATAAAATTTTTGTTTTACTCAATCAAAAAATAATAGAAAATATGATACATATTAAGTAAAAAGTTTTCGAAAACTCATTATTTACAGTTTATTCTTATTCCAATGTTCTAAAATAGAAATACAAAATAATTCAAATTCAATTCCAGTTTTACAGTCTTCAGTTGTGAATGCAAAATAATCCGGTGAATCTCAGTGTTAATATCCATTCCTCTGTACAGGTAGATTTACAGTTCTCTGTCCTCTGTACAGTTTATTTTTGTAGAATTTTTACTTATTTAAACATTCTTTAAACGTTCTTTTAATTTTGAAGAATTTTTACTTTATTTTCGTACAACGATACTGTTTTTTCAATAAGATATTTATGTTTAACTTTAAACGCTTCTAATACTAGTAACGAGTGACATAAATATTTAGTAATTCAAAGCAAAACGATCTCTGCATAATTTCAAATTATTAAAAAAAAAAGAAAACCACAATGTGGGTTTTGAACTCTAATCGTCTGCGACGTCTGTGTCGCAGTGTCGAATTCTTACCACTAAGCCACGAAGGATTGATAAATATTCTGTGACAAGAGTGTATAAAACTCCTCAAATCATAGTAGAAATTATTCTTGGTTGATAATTTAAAACTTTAGATTAAATAATCACTATTAATTAAATTATTTTATTTACATTTTTGCTTTATTGTGGTCAATCAGTTTTTACTTTATGCCAAATTAAAAATGAAAATACGTCACACAAACGACGTTACACATAATAATTATGATCGAGGTGATTTAGCTCGAAGCTAACGTCTAAAGATGTGAGACTATCGATAGTGGTAATGTAATGTAATGTAAATTATAAGTTTCTACCGATTATTTCCCACCTCTACGAGTTTCATCTCTTTTTATTTCACAAGGTAACTGTGTTTTCTATCTTACGTTAAAAAGCCGGGTGGTAAGACACTCATCACTGTATATACATGTATGTAGTGTTCGTATGTGAGGTCAGGTTTCAACAACATTTCCCAACATATTTATAACTTGGGTCATAACGATATTAATTCTTCTTATTCTGTAAGTAGAATTACATCTGATCTCAATACTGTCACTATTTATACTCATCAGCGATGTATCATAAAACATAAAATAAGATCATAACAAAGAAATATTTGTTAGTGTTTATTATATGTAAGATACCGAGTAGACTATTCTGTACTCGGTGTAGGAGAACTAGAAACAAAGTATGATATGAGAAATATGCACAAAAAGTAACCGGAATGTGTCAAAAAAGCCAACAAGAACATATAAAAGACAAGAAAAGAATACTGCTAAAAGATTTACCCAAGAAATTAAGGAAAGTAGGAGGAGTGCGTTAGAGAATTTTTCCAAGATGAAAGGTGCTCTGACTATCAAACACTGAGCCTCATGAGTCATACTTATAAAAAAATTATAAGTTATATATGTAAACATTCTTAAACTTAAGGCTAGCTAGGATATACACCTCTTAATCCATTTATGCCCAACAGGTCGTTAGTGACCCATCTAACAAAAAGATGTTCCAAGCAAATATGTCCAATTTACCAATCGCCGTTTTTTGACAAGTTCATTCCTGAGTATGTATATTAAGTAAGCAGTATGTTTAGTGCAAACTGTTTATTTCACTCGTGTTCGTAGAGTGCACATTAAAGTAGAACTAGAATAAAGTTTGCAGCATAGCTTCATTGAAAATTTTTAAGTAGATTTAAATAAATCATTTTATTTAAATTTACGTTATATAAATAGTCAAACATACGTTGTGTTAACACATTATAATAATACCGGTCAACTGTCAAAGTGTTTGGATGCGTTTAAGAGTTCCTCGGGAAAATTTGTATATTTAAGTAGTTCTAGTTCTTTAAGTTTTTTTTTACTCGATTCCGATCTGTTGTGAAGTGCAGAAGTGTGCTTCAAGATATAATACAGAGTGTTTAGCCGATTTTGTTTGTTTTTTGCTTGGTTATTCCTATACCCAAAGTAAACCAGCGTACTGCTCTAAGACCTATCTCTCCTATGTCTTGTTTGCTTAAAACATTTGAACGAATTATGAAAAGCAGATTAGAATGATGGTGTGAAAATAAAAATATTTTCCCAGTATGTCAATATGGCTTTCGTAAAAATAAAGGGACTATGGATTGTGTGTCTCAATTAATGACTGATATTCAGTTATCCTACTCAAATAATAATTATCTATCTGCCATATTTCTTGATATTTCAGGGGCTTATGATAATGTCAATTTAAATCTAGTATTTGAACAACTAAAGCACATAGGTATTCCACCTTTGTGTTTATATGTGTTAGTAAACTTATTTCTTAATAGACAGGTATTCATTCGATGTAATGATAGATTGATTGGCCCGAGAGTAGTGCATTAAGGTCTACCACAAGGCTCTGTCCATAGCCCTTTGTTGTTTAATCTATACACTATAGATCTTCACAGTATAGGCATTAAATGCAATATATTGCAATATGCAGACGACTTCTGGTTTTACACTGTGAATAATTCATACCAACAAATTATTAACTCAATAAAAACGATTATGTGTGACGCAAGAGAGTAATCAGCTGTGATATTTTTTACGCGACATCGTTTACCAGTTATATCCAGCATTATGTTTAACAGCCTAAGTATACCCGTTCACAATCACTACACTTATCTTGGTATTACATTGGACACCAAGTTAACATGGGACGAACACATTAACAAGTGCTTAATGAAATGTGAGAAAAGTTTAAATATTTTTAAAGTAGTTAATCGCTATCGATGGGTTGCCGACCTTAAGATTAACTTAATGTTTTATCATGCGTACACCAGATCCATTCTCGACTATGGAAGCTTTCTATGCGGATCTGCCACAAACAGTCGTCTTAAAAAACTAGACCGCCTTTAGTATAAAGCTCTGCGATTAGTTCTAGGTGCTCTTAAATCTACACCTACCGAGAATCTTCTAGCCGAATCTATAAAACCTCCCTTACATTTAATACGACTATTTTTAGCTAAAGAAGTGATTGTCAAATGCCAGTCTTACAATCAAAATAAGCTGCTACAAAAAATATGTGATATTTCTGTTTCTAATCTAGTCGACAAATGGTGGCATAACAGGAATTCTCCTATTCTGGCAGTGGCATATCCTAACGTTTCTCAGCGTCTAAACACTTCGTGTGACTTAACTTTCTTTCATTCAAATTTCAATGTTTCTTATGCCAAAGTCAATATTTGGTATCCCAATTTTGATAATGAGAATCCAGTTGATTTTCAGCATCAGATAGCCAAGCTTAATAATCCATGCAAAATGTTCACGGATGGTTCTAAATCAAGATTAGGAGTCGGTTGTGCTATATATATTATATTCCGGATCACAAAGAATCCCTAATGTTTAAGTAAGATAAACAATGCTTTATATACTCTGCAGAAATGTTCGCAATTCATAAAACTTTCAACAAAAAAATTACTAACCACCAAGTTGTAATTATGTCAGATTCAATGCCTGCGTTATTAGCTTTAGAAAACTCACGTAAACATTTATATAAAAATAGTCCTGTCGTTAAAATTTTAGAAAACCAACTAAAGCTGCTTTAAGAACATACTACTGTAAATTTCTCTGGATAAAGGGACACTTTGGTGTTTCCAGTAACCTCAAAGCAGATTTTTATGCTAAAGAGGTAATCTTAAAAGGATCAGAAATAACTTGGCTAGATCTAACAGCCACTTGCAAGAAAAGTCCAAAACAAAATTGGGAAATAGAATGGTATGCTTTCTGTAATCGAAGCAATAATCTTTATACAAAAATTCATCCAGTTTTACCTACTGAGGCGTTTGTCGTAAGAAGTTGCCCCAATATAAATATTTATTCCATGTTTGTTAGATGTCTCTTTAACCATACCTTCATAGACTAAATCTATCCGAATCAGTAATTTGTGATTGCAATGGTTATGTTGATGATATTAATCATTGGCTGTTTGGATGCAAGCATAATGATGATGCAATTAAGTATTTGATTCACACTCTGGCTCAAGACAAATATCTTTACCACAAAATCAAACTTCTCTCTTATACTTGTCTCGAAGAAACTATAAAATACAACAAATTATTTGGGAATTTTTAAAAAGGACTAAGAGAAAAATCTAACTTGTATGAATGAGTCGGCTTGAATGTATTTAGCAATTATTATTTTTCATGTTTATTCTTATGTAATATTAAGTACCTCCCTGGAAAATATGAAAATTTTTATTTAAAAAATAAAAAGAAAAAATGATGTAAGTATATAAAAATATAAAAATAATTAAAAAAAAAACGCAAAAAAAAGGAAAAACATAGAAAAAAAGAAAAAAAGGAAAAAAAAGAAAAAAAAAATATATATATAAATGAAATTTAAAAAAAAATACTATAAATAATATATTAAAAAAAAAGTCGTATTAAAAAAATATTTAAAAAAAGAAAAAAAAAAACATTCACAAAGAAGGCCTAAACGTCTGAGGTGTTGAACCGGGTTTAAATCTTGGCGCTGTGAAAAAAGATTACTATTTATTAGTATTAGAATTTAGTATTAGCATTTAGTATTATTTGTATATTTATTATTTAAGTTGGTTAGGGCCCTGAATGAAGAGTATAAATAGAGATCAATTTATTGTTTCCACTTCCTTTTTGTATTTTTTTTTATTTTTATTTAACAATACCTATATATGTATGTGCGTGCATATGTGTGTATATGTGCGCATATGTATATAGTATCCGTATATTGAATATTGCAGCAAACAGTATTTATTATATATCGTGGCTGAATGGATCAATACCCCAAAAATAATACCGGTATGAAAATAGTTTGATATATGCCATAAATATAATCTTATATTTTGAGGGGTCGTTAACGAAAGCAAAAACTTCTCAATTTTAGTTTTTATAATCTTCTTCAAGATCCAGCTTCTATCGGAGGTTAGAAATCATCATGGTTATGTGGACCCTGTTGACTGTCGCTCTAAATAGTTCTGCACTACTGAAATTGAGTCTTTTTATTGTGTGAAGTGAAAAACAATATTCTTGTATGTATCACTGTACCAAATAACCATCAAATCATTGTTTTTAAATGGAAATAAAGCGCGTATAGCAGGACGAACGTTCATTTGTACAATGAAAATTATTTAAACCTGCAAAAATTTGTGTTCTAAATCTTGTCTATCCTACCGATCTGTCAGTGTTATCTTGTACTATGATGTATTGATATAGATTTTAAATAATCCTTGTTACGGTTACTGGTGAGAGGCTAGTATTGCTACATCATCGGTAAATGTGATGAATATAATTAACAACTCTGAAGTTGGTAGCTTAATAACAATAACATATAGGAATAATAAAGAGAATAACAAATATGAACTAAACGAACCAATGAATGGAGTTATGTGGCACAGCTTTAGTATTTTCTATACAAACTTCCGACACTGATTTATATTCAACGCACGATAACAAAATCAATGAGCAAATGAATTATCAGCAAGAGTATCAGCAAGTTATTCACGAAATTCGAGGAACCGAACGTTTTCAATGATACAATAGGTTTTACTTGAAGTGTTTGTTTAGGAAACGCATAATGTGTTTAGTGAATAGTTAGTTGGGAAAATTTTCATTGAAAAATAACGTAGTATAGACGTAGAAGACTAAATACCCTTAAATTTAAATTGATATAGGGGAAAAATTCTAAAAAATGGTTTATAGCTTATGAGGATTAAAATAAAATAACTCTATTTATTTATTTGTAAATATGCAAATAACTATGTTTATTATAATATTATGTTATTTATTATAACTATGTTTATTGCATGTTTGCAATAACTTAATATTAGAAATTCATGTTCCATAATACAAAATAAACATAAAATTTATAATTGTTTTAAATTTTCATAAAAACTAGTCATTTAAAATGTTATATTAATGTTGTGAATAAAACGATTTGTGGTTATAATAAGACATGTGAACACTTGTTGTATATATATATATATATGTATATATATATATATATATATATATATATATATATATATTCCATAATTTTCAAAAATCAAATCACCGACCAACAGAAATCGCAAACACCCTGTATATTATACTGTTTAGCATTAGTTTTAGAAAGAGTTTTTTTTGGAAAGTGAATTTTATACGTTCAAAGACATTCCCAGAAAATAAGAAGACAATATATTGGTTTTTCTAACGGTTTAGTTTTAAATAGACATTTTTGTAAACAGTTCTACCTTAAACTTTCTATTGTATGGATTACCAAGAATTATACAATAGGGTAGGTTTGTAAATAGTTTGTGAGAGGTAATTATCCGTTTTTCTCTAGAAATTGAAAATGTTATTAGATGACCGACGAATTATTGGATACGAGAAAGTTAGCTTTTTTTCTTTGAAGAAAGTAAAATTTGTTTGGATGGAGATACGTTCTGATTGGTTCAAGGAAAAAGATGAGGGGTATGGAAGGATTTCATGATAGAGAATGATAGTTTTTGTTTTGTGGAGACGACGTTGCTAATAAGCCAAGTTTTTTAAAAAACTCTAGATTGTGAAAAGTTGTATTTGTGTTCGGTGGAAAGAGTTCCAACTGTGGTAGCAGATAGAAGAAATAACTGACATGCTGTAAGTAATAAACATATGTATAGTTTTATACTGGACGAAGTCGATTAGTTGAGATATCCTTTTGTCTGGAGAGGAGTTTATTCATATAGTAAAGATTTGGAGCAGAGGAGTTTAGCAGGAGTATTCTGGAGAAACTGAAAGGTACGAACAAGGTGGACAAGGCACTATCAAATGAGAGAGAGGTGAAGTCATCAATTTTGGGCACAGAAGGTTAATTTCGTCATTTTTAGAAACAGAGACTTTCAATCACGACCACCTATTTAAATTAGAGTTATTCGTTTTTTGTTGGTTTTATTGAGAATTATAATACATGATAATTTATCGTGAGTCGCTAAAATTAAGAAATTTTAGATTTGCATATAAGCTTAATTAATTTGTATTTATAATTATTGTTGATGTATGATTTGATGGATGTTTGAGATTTTTATTCTAATCAATGTATATGGTATTATTATGTTTATTCAAAATTTTTACTTTTAATATTTGATTGGTTTTTTTTAATATAACCTCTACTTTGTAAGTCATAATTGTGCTGTTATTTTATTTTCCTATTGTCTATTATTTTTTCCTCAAAGGCAACTAGCAAAAAATACTTTGAAGCCACGTTTTGTTTTTAATAAGTAATAGAGCCCCGAGATATCAGATTAATTTGTTAAAAAAATAAATATTATAAACATACAGTTTGAGCAAATCTCAACAATATATTATATAATCATACTACAAATACAGACCTCCCATATTCGTCTTCATATATCTCTTCTCTCGTTTGTCTTTTCCATATTCGGCGACAAGTTTATTCCATCTTTATTCCTAATTTTGTTCTATTTATTTTGCTGCAAACACTTAGGGTTAAAAACACAAACAAAAAGGTTAGGTCTGGAAATTAATACAGAAAAAACAAAAATAATGACACAGACGAGAAGAAATATAGTCCCACAAAACATTGTATATGAAGATGACATTGGAACGTTGGAAAGTTTACATACCTGGGAGTAGAAATATATGCCGACGGATCAGAAGATAAAGAAATATGGAAGAGAATAATGCAGGCAAACAGCTTATTTTGCCTTCTCCCATATATTTCGGTCTAAAAATGTCCACCGAAATACAAAAATGAGAATTTATAATACCTTAATTCGATCAATAACATCCTATGGCAGTGAATCATGGGTCCTAAAAGAAGCATTCAAAAGCAAACTTAACATATTCGAAAGAAAAGTACTGAGAAAAATACTAGGACCTGTGAGAGAAAACGAAATCTTTAGATGTCGATACAACAACGAGCTTTATCAACTTTATAAGGAAGCACCACTGTCAGACTTCATTGGAATACAAAGATTGCAATGGGCTGAATATGTGATAAGAATGGGAGAGGATAGGCTACCAAAAAGAGCACTGAATGCTTGAATGAAGGGAAAAAGACCGATTGAAAAGCCAAGAAAGCACTGGGAAAACACAGTAAACAGCGACGCACAGGCCCTCTTAGAAGTCCCTGCATAAAGAAGATCAGCTACAGAAAAGGAAGGGTGGAGGCAAAAATAAAGGAGGCCAATACTCAATTTGGGTTGTAGTGCCGTAGAAAAAGAAGAAGAAGACTTGGGGTTATACAAAATATACATATACAAAATATCATTTACAAATAAGGTATACAATACATATTTTAATTATTGATGTGTTGTGTTAAATTTTATTACAAAAAATTATAGATTTTAAGAATTTTACCAAGTCAGCTATGTATTAAGATTCTCCTAGAAGTTCTTTTAATATTTTTGGAAGGTGGTGATAGTACCTTTAAACTGAGTATATTGGACAATCGATCAAAATGTGCTTCACTGTCACTTTGCATTCTCAAACCAAACACGCTGATTCCTATTCTATTTTCAACAAGTGTTCATGTGTTGTAGCCGTGTGTCCTAATTTGAGACGTTTTATGAGGAATTGATGTTGTTGCTTTGAAAGCCGTAAGTTCCAGGGAAGGACGAAAGATTTTATTTCTTTCAATTAAGTGTTGTCGTGTAATTTTGCTCTTAAGTAAGGTTTTTAATCTAAATGCACCGTTTACATTTTTTACTGATACCGCTGTACTGGTTACTGCGAGCCTAGCTAGACTATCTACATTTTCGTTACCCTATAGGTATTTTAACTTGTGGCGGTAACCAGAGAAATTCTACTGCCAAATTGTTTTGGTACATATGATATAAAATTAACTTTATCTGCTGCAACGGTGGATGAGACGGATAAACTTTTCTATTTTCTTTTCATTTGTGTGATTTTTTTGAGCCCCATAATGAATTGTATGCATTTAAATCTCCCATTATCAATTGGAGGTGTAAAAATCTGACTTAGCAGATTAGAAATGTCTGTCATACATGGATCAGAATTAGGAGCGATCTAAAGACTGCAGATATTAACTTTTAGTGGAGCTATTTAGGACGTTACTACAGCTTTTAGATTAAGAATGCTAAGGGGCTACGTATTTAACACGCTATTATACGGTGTAGAGGCCTGGACTCTCAAGCAGAACAATATAAAAAATATTGAAAGTTTCGAGATGTGGTGCTACCATCGAATGCTGAAGATAAGTTGGGTTGAAAGAGATACAAATTTTTAAGTAATGCGAAGGATAGGAAAAGACCCAGAAATTTTGTCAACGATCAAATGAAGAAAACTCGAATATTTTGGTCACGTGATGTGAGGACATAAATACGCATTAATTTAAAATATAATGCAAGGAAAAATAGAAGGAAAACTGAATCGAGGCCATAGAAGAATGTCATGGCTGCGTAATTTGAGAGAGTGGTTTGGCTGTACCACTAATGAACTCTTTAGGTCAGCTGTAAAAAAGGTCAGGATAGCCTTGATGATTTCCAATCTCCGATAGGAGTGGCACAAGAAGAAGAAGACAGCTTTTAGATTTGTTATCAGAGAAATACTGTAATATTTATAGAAATTCTTGATAAAAATTGAAATTATACTACTGGCATGTTCTTGATTTGGCTTAATTTTGGATATACTGGTATAATTAAATCAGGAACTTTGTTGTTTCTAAAATAAGTTTCTTGTATACAAATTATAAAAGGAGAATTTTGAGGAATTAATAACTTTAACATTTATAAACGGGTATACTATCCGTTGAAATTTTACTGTAGAATAGACTGTAATGTGAGCTTATGTAGAAGGTTCTATGAAGGAGTCACTAGGAAGTTGAAGTTTTAGTTGTCTAGTGATTTTTTTTTATTACGTAGACATTAGTCACTTAGCTAGTTGCAATAGATTCTCTAATTAGACAAATACACAATCCTATCCCTAATACAAAATTAACGAATAATTAATAAAAGAAAATACGATAAGGAAACATACGGGGTCACTTGCTTCTCTTCTTGGGACCCATCAAGACATTTTTAGTAGACAAACAAAAGTGGACAATGGATAAAGTATTATAAAATTTAGGATAAACCAAGGATGTAAATCTAAACTTGAAATATACACGATCATGACAAGTTTCGTGCCCGAGTATAAATCTTATAGAACCGTGCATGTGTCTGGCAAGAAATCTATAATGATATTATATGTATATTTGTTGTGAGTTTGTAGTCAGCAGAGACTGGATATTGAATGGTGCATACATATTAACTTTGTTTAAATTTTTTGATTAAAGAGTTTAAATGCTAGTACATCGCGATTTCATTTTTTTTTATAAATAATGTGGGGATAGATTTCTTTTATCAAATTAAGTCAGCCTAATGTGTCTTTATATAGTATAAGTTTTATATAGTCTCAATTTTTCTAGAGATCCTAAGGCATTTAAAAAACAATTCGGTGTTTAAAATTTAATAAAATTTAATATAGGTGTTATAAATTTATTAGTAATAAAATCTTAAACGGTTCCATACGGTCAACAATAGTCTTAGAATTATAAATAGTTTTGGATTTTTTAAGTTTGTGTGTAGGTTTTGTGAAATTTTCTTTTCATTCTTGTAGTCATCAAGTCGAAAGTAGTCTTTTAGTCAATACACAGCTTTTGGTTAACCAACATCCAATTGACAGAGTGGACAGCTACACATACCTTGGTACCAACATTAACAGCCAATGGGATCACTCCAGTGAAATAAAACAGTCAATGGGATCACTCTCTTTTCAGAAGTCACGATTTACCACTTGCTACCAAAAGCTCTCTCATTAGATGCTATGTATTTTCTACGTTATTATTCGGAGTAGAGGCCTGGACACTTTCCAAAGCTTCTTTAAGAAAACTCGAGGCATTCGAGATGTGGTGTTACAGACGTATTTTAACAATTTCATGGGTGGATCGTGTGACTAATGTTGAGGTCCTACATAGAATAGGCAAGGAATGCGAGATTATTAACACCATCAAAGAGCGCAAACAAGAATATTTTGGCCATGTTATAAAGAATGAACAGAGATACGGCTTGTTGCAACTCATTCTTCAGGGCAAGGTATTTGAAAAGAGAGGACCAGGGAGAAGAAGAATATATTTTCTTCAAAACCTGAGATAGTGGTTTAATATATCGACAACCGGACTATTCAGAATAGCAGCAAGAAAAGTTAGGATAGCCATGTTGATCGCCAACATCCGGAATGGATAGGCATCGTAAGAAGAAGAATAATTCTTGTAGAGGTGGGGTTAGACTTTCATCAAGGATGTGCTAAGCTGTGTTTGCTTTGTTACTAGTTGTATCAGTTATTTTAAGTGTATAATTAGCATCTTATGATATACTATTGATAGGACATGCAGGTGTTGAGGAAGAGTTTGGGATTGATGTTCTTCTTCTTCTGGTTCTTATCCGTTTCGGATGTTGGAAATCATATTGGCAATCATGACCTTGCTCGCTGCGGCTCGAAACAGCTCCGTTGAGGTTTTCTTAAACCATGTTCTTAAATTCCGCAGCCATGATATTCTCCTTCTACCGGGTCCTCGCTTACCTTTGACTTTACCTTGCAATATAGACTGCAGCAGGGAGTAACGGTGCTGATTTCTCATAACGTGTCCCAGATATTGCAATTTTATGCGTTTGATCGTAAAAACAATCTCTGGTTCCTTCTTCATGTTTTCTAGAACTTCCTTGTTCGTGATCCTTGCTGTCCATGATATTCTCAGCATTCTTCTATAAAGCCACATCTCAAATGCTTCAAGTTTTTTATTAGTGGTGTCTGTAAGCGTCCATGCCTCCGCCCCGTACAACAACACAGAGAAAACATAGCATCTCAAATGTCTCATTTTTGTATCTATCGATATGTTGTGACTTTTGAAGATGGCGCTCATTTTGTTAAAGACCGTTCTTACCTTTCTTATGCGGCACTTTATTTTCTGTACATTGCTCCACTGTTCGTTTATAATGGTTCCCAGGTAGAAATACTGTTTTACTCGCTCTATCTGCGTACCATTAATGTATAGATGAGCCCCATTTATATTCTCCTTGCTGATAATCATTTGTTTCGTTTTGTGAGTATTAATGTTTAGTCCGTACTGTTGACTGTACTCGTTTATTCTGTCCATTAGCCTCTGAAGTCCCTCTAAACTATCTGCTATCACCATGGTGTCGTCGGCATATCTAACATTGTTTACTCTTTCACCATTTAGAAGGATGCCTTTGTCTATTCCGTAAAGAGCCTCGTTAAAAATTTTCTCTGAGTACATATTAAATATTAACGGCGATAGGATACATCCCTGTCTAACTCCACGTAGTATTTTTATGTGATCTGTTTCTTCTCCGTTAATTTTCATGTATGCGGTGTGATTTCAGTAGAGTTCTGAAATTATTCTGAGGTCTTTGTTATCCAGATCTGCTTCTTTTAAAATATTTATCATCTTTTTGATGTTGTACTCTGGGATTGATGTATGAAGTTGTAAAACATTAGGTATTGTTGATAACTGGCTAGTTGTTATGGTTGTATCTATACATGTGGTTTGATAACTTCGGAATGACGTTAAGAGCGATATTTGAGATGCAGTTAATATAGTCGAGGATTGTAATGAAGGGGAATTCGCTGATGTGGAGATGCTGATGTGATCGGGACGTCATGTGAAAGAGTATTAACTACTGTATTTATAGTAGTAGTTGGCACTGGTATTGTTAAATTTTCATTTTAATCTGTACAGGATGGACAATTTGCTACAAAATGGTCAGATTGTTTACAAAAGTAACATATCTGTTTTTATAGATAAGAAAATATGATAAGATGTTTGATGGTAGTCTATGAGAATCTATGGAGGAATTAGTATAACTTCCAAAGGAGAAATAAATTTTTGTGTTCGAAAGCTCAGTATATGTCTATATTCTGAGTTTATTGTACATTTTCGTAAAAAAAAATAAAGTTAGGACTAATTTAAGTTCAGATTCTAATAAAGTGTGGGGAATACTAGGGCAGACATTAGAAATCAGTAATCTTTCATTTGTTTTAATTAATCGTCGAGCTTATATTATTTCTTTATTGATAGTTATTCTTCTGCTGTCAGCATTGATGGCAGTTTCTACTAATTCTTTACTAGCTAGGTAAATACATACACAATGATTTGAAATTTGTGATGAATATATATATATATATATATATATATATATATATATATATATATATATATATATATATATATATATGTATATATATGTTATATGAGAAAATATTAACCTTGAACTAGCTTAAGTTCGCCGACTTCAGATTTCATCATCCCATTCCCATAGAAACCGCTGAGCACGCATTAGAACTTTGTACGAACCGTTGGCCAATATTCATGGGAACAGCAATTCAGCACTTCATACCAAACATATAAATTACCATTCTCAGATGCCGGAACCACTCTTAGCTGCAACTTCGACCAGTCCAGTTATTGTAGTCATTTTAAATTAATTTAATTTTGTACTATTATTTAATATTTAATTTGTAACAAATAAAGTTCTTTTTTAAAAAGTCAAATACGTGATTAGTGATCTAACAATTGGCGCAAAGTCAGTAGGATCCGGTTAACGTTGCTAGAACACGTGTATACTCACTGGCAGCGGCGGATTCTCATCCCTTAACGGAACAAAGAATCTACGGAAGTCCTCACTCCTGTGACCTACGGAAGGAACACCTAGTGAAGCCCCTGGTAGCCGAGCAGAGAGAACAAGACAACCCTTAAAGAAGAAAGCATCTCCGAACAACCTCACTCCTGTAATCTACGGAAGGAACACCTAGTGAAGCCCCTGGTAGCTGAGCAGAGAGAACAAGGCGTCCCGATGTTCTTCTTTATGTAAGTGGATTTTGAATCATCTCGTTAATAATTTTGTTATAATAATTTACGAAATTGACTATACTGCAAGTCAATGAATTAAGATAAATAAAAGAAAATACAAGTTGATTATCTAATATTTGAAATTATTGATATTTCTTTACATACTATTTTATACTGATATTTTATTGACATATTTTTTTTTACTTGCTATATTTTGGTACATTTTTCTTGATATATTTTTATTTGGTATATTTGATACATTTTTGTTGGTATATTATTTGATATTTTTATATTGATACATTTTTGCCCTTTATATACCACCACATTTTTTTTTCTCCCTTATATACTGATACATTTTATATTTCTCCATACTTCTATTTTTCATTTTCGTTTAAAAATATCTCGAAAAATGCCTGAGACACGTTCCCAGACTCAACAAGAAATCGAACCATACAAGCTTTCGGAAATATTTTCTATTATTCCAGAATTTGAAGGCGATCCGATTTCTCTTTCTACATTTTTAGATGCGTGCGACTGTGCTTTTAAAATGGCCACAGGCGATCAGCGCGTTCTATTAACGATTCACGTAAAAAATAAACTTAAAGGTAAAGCTGCACAGCTTATTAATTCTAGAAAACCAATTTCTTATACAGAAATAAAACAATTACTAAATCTACATTTCGGAGACAGTAGAGACCTGACCTCTTTAATACAAGACTTACAAAGACTAAAACAACTATCTAACGAATCTCCTCTAACTTTCATTAACCGTTTACAAGTTCTGAATGCAAAAATGCACGCCTCCATCCAAGTAGCAAATTTATCCCCAGATCAAAAAACTGCCCAATGTGACTTAATCGATACCATGGCCCTAAACACACTTTTAACCGGTTTAGAACCTCGTCTAGGACAAATTATTAGGGCTAGTAATCCAAAAGATCTCATTGAAGCAAGCAATCGTATTAGACGCGAACTTCAATTGTCATATTTTGAAGAACAAAAATCTAATTCTAGATCAACTATTCCTAAATCCTCTCAACCAATGAGAAGACCCTCATCTCAGTTTACAAAATGTACAAATTGTGGCCGCATTGGTCATCTAAATAGTGAATGCCGCTCTTCACGTTTCGTACAGCCAAACCAAACTTTTTCTAGGCCACACGGTTACCAAAACCAATATATTAATGGACCTACCAACTATCAAAACAATCAGAACCCTAATAGGAATCAATATTCGTCCAACAATCCAAATTTCAACCAACAGAGACCTTCCTTTTCATCTCAAAATCAAAATCAAAATCGTCCATCTGTTATTCAAAGAAACCCAAACTTCCAAAGAGCACATGTTTTAAACGAATACCCTGATGAAATGACGACTGACTTTTATACAGACGATTACTATACAGATAATTATTATAATACCGATAACTATGAAAACTATGAAACGGATTATTATACAGAAAATAATCCGCAAACTGATAACTTTTACGAAACCAATAACACACAAAATTATCAGGATTTTCTTTCACTTCAGAATCAAAATCATCCTCCCAATCATACGAACCCCTCAACGGATATTACAAATATCCAAGAACAAATCCATGCACTCAACTTAGACAACTTTCATCCAGATCTCAATTTTCCCGAACAGACATTCATGTAACCCCATTTCATACAATGAGTTCCAAAAATTTATATTACATTAACGATGCTACCAACACTTTTAAACTTTTAATCGACACAGGTGCTGGAATCACTGTTTTCAAAGAAAACACAGCACGCAATTATCATAATAGATTTCCTGAAAACGTTACTATTCAAGGTATAACCGATCAAAAATTGTTAATAACAGAATCTGTCCTAATTCCCTTCACTGACAATAATCCTCACAAAGTCTTTATTTTCAATTTAGACATTGATTTCGATGGCATAATAGGCCTAGACTTTCTAGATCATTATGAATGCGTAATAGATCTTAAATCCCGACAGTTGCATACAAATTTTAAAACTGTCACCCTTCACAAAGTAGGACACGAGACAAACACACCTCCTAAAGACAAAACACCGACACACCCCACAGAAATAAGACAAAACGAACCTAAAATAAAAATTAAATCAGATTCTAAACAGGAATCAAATTTAAAATATCAAAACCCTATAAATGAAAAATATACTATCGTAAAAAACCGAGATCAAGACAAAAATCTTGAAAGACCAGAGAGAAAACGAATAAAAGGAAAAAACAGAATTACCATTGACAGCCGGACCGAACAAATATGCAGACTAAAATGCAACTTATCAAATACAGATGCCATATTATCAGCTCAAGAAATAGAAAAAGTTAGATTACCTCATGCATTAGTCCATGTAGATGAAAATGGAGAATTCTTAACTTCCGTACTAAATGCTAATGCTATGCCGAAGACAATCGAATTTTCAGACATTTCAATCGAACCTTTCAAAAATTCGGAGACAATCCTATCCTACAACGGAAATGATTTTGAAGAACCCGTAGTAGATAGAACACGAATAATTAAAGAACAACTAAGAATTGATCATCTAAATTGCGAAGAACAAGAACTAATTCTAGATATATGTACTGAATACGAAGATATATTTTATGTCGAAGGCGACAAACTGACCTTCACAAACGAAATCAAGCACAAAATCGAAACAAACAACGCTAAACCTGTCTTCACTAAATCCTATAGATATCCTCAAATACATAAGGAAGAGGTAAAGACGCAAATTAATAAAATGTTAGAAGAAGGAATAATCCAGAAAAGTGTCTCGCCCTGGTCGAGTCCAGTCTGGGTCGTACCGAAGAAATTAGATGCGTCAGGAAAACAAAAATGGCGAGTTGTTATTGATTATCGAAAACTCAACGAACTCACAGTACAAGACCGTTATCCTCTACCACAAATATCAGCACTATTGGACCAACTAGGAAGATGCCAATACTTCACAACACTAGATTTAGCGTCTGGATTTCACCAGATTGAAATCGAGCCACAAGACATCCAGAAAACGGCCTTTTCCGTCGAAAATGGACATTACGAATTTGTCCGCATGCCATTCGGACTAATGAATGCTCCATCTACCTTCCAAAGAGTAATGGACAACATCCTCTTAGGAATACAAAACGAAAGATGCTTAGTGTATATGGATAACATAATTATCTACTCACCCACTATTCATGATCACATGTCACGACTAACAGAAGTTTTTAAAAGGTTACGAAAAGCAAATTTAAAAATACAGCCAGACAAGTGCGAATTTTTAAGAAAAGAAGTAGCATATTTGGGCCACCTTGTAACAGAAAATGGTGTAAAAACAAATCCAGCTAAAATATCTTGTATCAAAAACTTCCCGGAACCAAAGAACACCAAAGAAATAAAGTCATTCTTAGGCTTAGCCGGTTACTATAGAAGATTTATTCCAAATTTTGCCAAAATTTCTAAACCACTTACGAAACTACTTCAGAAAGACGTACCTTTTATTTTTAATTCTGATTGCAAAGAAGCCTTTAACGAACTCAAAAATATTTTAACTTCGGATCCAATACTTATATATCCCAATTTTGAGGAACCATTTTTACTAACAACTGACGCTAGTGCATTCGCGATTGGAGCTGTTCTATCACAAGGCCCTATTGGAAAAGATTTACCCATAGCTTATGCCTCCAGAACATTATGCGGTGCCGAAACAAAATATTCGACGATAGAGAGAGAACTATTAGCTATCGTATGGGCAGTCAAACATTTTAGACCATATCTTTTTGGCCGAAAATTCACCCTGATTACCGATCATCGACCCCTTACATGGCTTTTCTCGATAAAAGATCCCGGAAGCCGATTAGCGCGTTGGCGCCTAAAACTCGAAGAATACAATTATAAAATAGAACATCGCGCAGGAAAAATAAACAGAAATGCAGATGCCCTCTCAAGGATAAAGATTAACCATTTCAAGGATTGTGCAAACTTTCAATCAAAAATCTCATTACATGCATCGAATGAAGATGACACGGAAACTCAAGAAAACGAAGACGACGATGAAGAAAATATAGAAAAAATGTCCGAAGAACTTGACAAGTTTATCGAACTGTATAGAACTAAGTCAATAATCGATTATTCTAAAATTGAAACATCGAATACGGACTTATTAGACAAATCCAACAAAAATATTGTTACATTTTTTTGGCAAAATAAACTTGAAGAACTCCACGAGAAAATAATGAATGACATATTCGAAGAAAACATGGAATACAGTAACCGAAGAATTAATATTGTACACAGCAAAACTGTAAAAGATCGAAAATATTTTATTATACCATTACCGTTTGATCCCGAACGAGTAATATCACATTTGTTCCTTGTACTTTTTGCAAATAAAGAACAATTCGATGAATCAAAAATATATTGTGTCGAAAATAATCTCGAACTACCTATCCTAGAGATATTTTCTTATATTTTTGCTGACAAAGAATTAAAATTAAGAATCTGTCAAAATATAATTAAAACAGCCAGCGAAGACGAAATCCCTCAAATTTTAGATCATTACCATTGCGGTAAAAACAACTTACATCGAGGAATAAACGAAACTGTTAGAAGAATAAAGCAGAAATACAATTGGAAGAATTTAACAAAAGATGTAGAGAAATTTGTAAAAGCATGTGAAATTTGCCAAAAAGTTAAGATCTGCAGGAAAAACTTAAGTGGACCACTAGTCATAACAGAAACTCCAAAAACACCATTCGAAAGAATAAATATGGATATATTCGAATACCCTACTAGGAACTACGCTTTAACTATTCGTGACGAATTGACAAAATTCACGCAAGCCTATCCTTTGGAAGACAAAAAGGCAGTAACAGTAATCAAGACACTCCTACTCTTTTTTCAACACTATGGAACACCACTAAGAATTCATTGTGACTGCGGTCGAGAATTCGAGAATGCTATAATCAAAGATCTATGCGAATTATACGACATTAAACTAACATTTTCTAGCGTTAACCATCCACAATCTAATGGATCTATAGAAAGGTTTCATGCCACACTCTCAGAAATGATTAGAGCAAATCAAGCCGAGAACCCAAACGATCATCCCTTTACTATACTTCCTTATGCAATAATATGCTATAACAACACAAAGAATAAGACCCACGGTTTCACACCATATGAACTTATATTTGGGCACACTGCAGGCCGACCACCAGAAACTCTATACAATCAAAAAACACTAATGAGTAAATATATTCGAGACCTGAATAACCGCATGGAATATTTTTACAAAGTAGCCAGAGCAAAAACAGAAAGACAGAAAGAAAAGGCGAAAGTAAGATTTGACGAGAATATTTCAGAGCGAAGACCTGATTTTAAAATTGGTGACAAAGTTTACGTAAAAGAATCACAAATTAAATCAAAATCGGATAATCTTTTTAATGGACCTTTCGAAATTCAAGAAGTTTTTACAAATTCCGCAATTATCCTTAACCCCAAAACTAACCAAACCTCTAAAGTAAATTTTGACAGACTCAAACCTTATTTTGAATAATTTTCCTTTACAGATTCTATGGACTCCTTCCTATCGTCCAATCCCAAATTCTCCTCACTCCAATTAATAACACAATTGGAATATTTTTTCATGAAAAAGGAACTATACGAATATCTAATGACAAATGGACTTTACTTGTTTACAAAGAATTATTACCTATCAAAACTACAATATCCAATAATGACAGAATTTTGGAAAACCTGTTAGAAAAATTTATTAACGTGGATACACCGAGAAAACTTGCCTTTCAAGCCGAAGTACAGACACATGTTAGTCTGCTAAAACAAATCTCAAACTCCGTTAATTTAAAATATAAAGAAATAACCTCTGACACAGTACCTTATAATAAACGCCTAAAACGCGGTTTAGTAAATGGTATTGGAACAATCTGGAAATCTATTACTGGAAATTTAGACGCCTCTGATGGCGAATACTTTAATAAATGTATAAATAAGATAAATTCCGATGAAACTCAAATTGAAAATCTCCTAAAAAATCAAATATCTGTTACCACTTCAGTTATAAGAACTTTCAACACTACAATTCAAAAATTGCAAATAGACGAAGAAACTTTTAACAAAGACTTAAAAACTATCGAGACTACACTTCTGGACATTAATAATGACATATCCTTTTACCAAGCACAATTACAAATACTAGATTTATGTGAGTCCTTAATGGAAAGCTACGTATTTTTAGAAAATTATTTAAATGATATACTAAATTCTATAACATTCTCTCGCCTGCAAATTCTACATAGTTCTATTATTTCGCCCATAGACTTAATGGACGCATTAAAAGAAATCTCACATTCATTACAAAATAACGTATTGCCTCTACCCACTTATATGTCAAATATAGCTCAGTATATTGACATAATAAAACTGCAAGCTTATCAGCTTGATTCAAAAATTGTTTTCGTTCTCGAAATTCCGTTAGTTGATCCCGAAATATTCACCTTGTATCAATTATATTCAATACCAATATTAGATAATCAAACTGGTTTTCATCATATACTTTCAACTGTTCATAAATACATAGCGCGAGATGATGATTCAATTTCATATGTCTTACCCATGGACACCGAAAAATGCAAACAAATCAGTCAAAACCAAAGAATGTGTACAGACATTCTTCCGTATCCCATAGACACAGATGCTATATGTGAAGCCCAGCTTTTGAAACCTCTTAGCAACTTACCAAAAACTTGCCAGATGTCCATGCTCTTGGCACAAGGTTACAATGTACAAGAAATTGACCGAAATTTATGGTTACTAACCATTTCCGATCCATTACCAGTAACAATCAAATGTGCAAGAAAAGACGTCACTACACAAATAATCAAAACAAATTCAATCTTAAGATTAATTCCCGAATGTATTGCATTCATCGGCAGTACCAGAATTCATGCTAGAGACCAAATTGAGAAATATACAAATATCACGTATAGAAGTCACCCAGTTAACGTACCCTACAGATGCTGTGACCATTTTGAGACAAAGAGTCACCTATCAAAATTGAAACCACTTAAACTCAGTAAGATCAACGTAGATGACTTAAATATTGCACAACACAAATTGGACCAATATTCAGAAGAACTGGACCATATTATGAGCCAATCATTCATTGAGGAACATCTACCCTTATTCACTATATCAACCTTATCCCTGATTATTATCCTAGTTATCTTATACCTTTTCTGCAAATACCGAACCAAAATATTCCCAAAAATTGCAATCTCCTTGTCCCAGGATCAGCGTCCAACTTCATTACCACGCAGAAATTCCATTAGACAGAAACTTCAGGGCTTAGCCTCCTTCAGAAGAAGACCCAATGTCCAACAAGAAAGCGAAGCAGAAACACCAATTACTCTGTAAAAGTCAAAGCAATGGCATTGACTTTTCACTAATAAGGGGAGCTGTTATATGAGAAAATATTAACCTTGAACTAGCTTAAGTTCGCCGACTTCAGATTTCATCATCCCATTCCCATAGAAACCGCTGAGCACGCATTAGAACTTTGTACGAACCGTTGGCCAATATTCATGGGAACAGCAATTCAGCACTTCATACCAAACATATAAATTACCATTCTCAGATGCCGGAACCACTCTTAGCTGCAACTTCGACCAGTCCAGTTATTGTAGTCATTTTAAATTAATTTAATTTTGTACTATTATTTAATATTTAATTTGTAACAAATAAAGTTCTTTTTTAAAAAGTCAAATACGTGATTAGTGATCTAACATATATATATTGGTTTTATAATTTTTCCAATTGCAAATAAATATTTCTCAAGTTTGGCGATTTCCAGAGGATTATAATATAAAATAGCTTGTTTCTTGCAAGGGAATTTTGGAGTTGAGTTGATTAGTGCTGCAGAATTGATTAGTGCTGCAGAATATGAACGAGTTTTGATAAGCTGTCAATAAGGTATGGGGCCTCGATGCCCCTGGAGTATTAACATCATCCATTTTCGTTGTTTAATAACATAAGGTAATTTAGACAATAGAAACTTGTTTTGACGTAAGTATCTCAAACTAGATTAAAATTGCTTATATATTTCCTTCAATAAGTTCACTAATTTTTATTTATAATAACACCACTATACCTTTTGTTGATCGATTTGTTTCTTTAATTGACAGACGATAGATAAAAACCGTTTCACTGTCGAAATTCGCACACTACTTAGTGTTTAACCAGTTTTACATAATTAAACTATTAAAAATACTTTCATATTAATTAATATTGAGAATTTTTTGGGTTAATTCTAACAATATGTATTCTCAGAAATTTATTTGACTATTCACAATTTTAAAAATATTAATAATTATACATGGTTTAGGAAAATTTTCAATTGCCGCGTATCTCATTGTTCTGTTTATTTCTCTCAGTATTATTTTAATATGTTCAGATTGCCTGACTGAATTAAACATATTCCTGGGAATATTTAATAATTGTGAGGTCCATATTAATTAAAGACATATTTTTAGCGTTCGTCATAATTTTTTTAAGTTTCGTACAGTGCTTTTCCTACTGAGGATTTCCTAAGATCCGAAGTCATTGTATTTAGTTATTATCTGCATATCTAAAATCGTTTAAATATTTTTTGTTGGTACATACTTATTTCAATCCACTTACATATTTGCAAAATATGTCCCAACATCAGAGGAAATAGTATGGAGCAGAAAAAAATCAAATATAACATTGACAAGCTCTATATTGTTTTTATTTGGGATTAAAGCACAAGTGTTTCTAATGAAAATTAAATTTGTTTCTTGACGTTTCGATTTGCATCCCGAAAATCGTTTTTAATGTATATAAATCAGTAATTAGAAAATTGTTTAACTATAGATGTTTTCCATTTTCTTTTTGCGGCAGCGAAAATTCACTTACTTGATCTTGGATCTTGTAGGCAAATTGCCATGATTTTTAAGTTGAAATTCTAAAGGTTAAGTATCCTCGAATTGATATAAAATTGTGATAATTGTGAGACTATGTAGTTAATTGTAGATGATGTGTCTGTTCTTCTACTAACCAATTAACATTGGTATATGCTTATTGCTCACTTCTTCCTTGAGTATTGGTAATCGGAACCTCCTACATTCTGTTAAGGATTTGCTACACATTTTTCTTCATTACGTAAAATGAGAGCTGTTTCTTTGATTATTCTCTTTTTATGTCTGTTTTTTTCATGACTGAAACATTGGTTGATACATCTTTTTATTGTACTTTTTGTATGCTTCTTATACCAGGCATGTTTGCATATTTGGGAGCTGTCAAACTCTCTATTTTTGACGCCTGATTCATGCTTACTTATTCTTATATTATACCTTATAGGTATACCCTTATATACCTATATTCTTATAACAATTAGTGGTCTTGAAGTTTCTCCCACATAAAAAATGTTGCTCTTTTAAGGTATTTATAAATTCAGTTCTTTGTATATAATTTGGTTTACACAAGATACTCAAGACATTTTCAGAACGTTAAAGTGTGTTGGTGACGAGGAAAACATATTTGATAAAGTAATACAGGCGTATGAGAAGTATTGCAAGCCACTTCGGAATGAAACATATGAAAGATAAGTTTTTCAATAGAAGAGAAGATGATGAAGAATTTGACAGGTTTCTGACAGATATTAAAATGTTTGCAAAACTATGTAGTTTTGCAATACTAGAAGATTCACTTGTCCGTGATGAAATAGTAAGTAGCATTAGAGACTAGACAGTGCAAGAGAGATTATTAAGAATTCCAAATTTGACGTTCAGTCAAACCGAGAATCACTGTAGAATAGCGGAAACGAGCGAGTTTTAATTAAAAAATCTTAGAAAAAATATAAGGTAACAGCTGAATAAGGCAGAGGAAATAACAGTCTTAAAAATGGTGTTATAAGAGATATAGGTACAGGTAATAGTAATACCTCTAACAATTAACATTAGAATTGTTTAAATTGTGGTAGAAGACATAGTCCAAAAAGCTACCCAAGTATTGGTAAAATATGTAAAAGATCTAATAAACCAAATCATTTTCAGGTAGGATACACATTTTTTAATTTAACTAGGATAGAAGTAGCCTCAAGATCTGTTAGTACTAATAAAAGGGTGTATGAGATTACACATGATAGTTGTGATACAGCTGTAGATATTCTTCTTGGAGTAACGTCTCCTATCGGAGGTTGGCTACCATCACAGCAATCTTTACTTTGTTGGCTGCAGCTCTGAACAACTGTATTGAACTGCACCCATACCACTCCCTAAAATTTCGCAACCAGGAAATCCTCCTATGTCCCACATTTCTCTTTCCCGAGATTTTTCCTTGCATTATGAGTCTAAGCAGAGAGTACTTTTCTCCTCTCATTATGTGGTCCAGATATTCCAGTTTTTTCGTTTGTATGGTTTTTATGACTTCGCATTTCTTCCCCATCTTCAGCAGAACATCTTGATTTGTTACTCTTTCTGTCCATGGTATTTTTCACATTCTTCTGTAACACCACATCTCGAATGCCTGAATGTTTTTGATGTTTTTTTTTTCAGTGTCAAGGCTTCCATGCCGTACAGCAGAACGGAGAAAACATAGCACCTTAACATTCTCGTTCTTAAGTAGAGTAGAGTAGAGCAGAGTAGTAACAGCTGTAGATGTTATACCATATGTAGACAGTATCTTATTATTAGATAATATAAATTGTGAAAATAATCAAGACAACTTATGGATAACTAATGTTGTCATTAATGATAAAACTTTTAATTTTAAATTGGACAGACATTTGATAGTATGTCATTCGAACGGATACATACCGCTCTGTGAATCAGTGTAACAATTGCCTGTTTATCGCAGTAAATACCAGTTTTTAAAAGTATTTAACCATCAAAAAGTAATTAGTAATTGTTGTGTCTTAAAAAGTTTTTAACATCAAGAGCTGTAATATTCTTCTGTAAGAAATTGTTTATTAATACTTTTCTAACCAAAACATTCAGCTGTGTTGACATTTTTGTCACATTTGACATAAGCCAGTCCTATCAAGGATTAGTTCAGCGAAGTATTAGCCAGGCAACCAGTAATACAGATAGGCGATACAATTGCTGCCTATCAGACGAAACTTTATTACAAGAAAACCAAAAATAGTTACTTTTGACTACATAAGTAACAATTTAAATCAATGTTCTCCTACAGTTAGCAACACCATTTCTGGAAACAACATAATCAGTAATAATCAAAATTCATATGCAACTGCTACTATGTCAAAACCCAAACCGAAATATCCCAAAGAAGGTCAAGCCATATTCATACATGCTGAACCAAACTTATTACTACTCGACTACGTCAAAGCCATAGTAGGTAACATTGTTAGCCCCAAAATCATATGCTTCGCCTTAAGAATTTCCAATAATCGGACATGCATCTACTTAACAAATCTTGAACTTGTCGAACATATTTTAACAGAATACCCTACGATAACAATCAACTCTGTGGAACTACCCGTAAGAAGACTGGTTACCCCTGACAAAAGACTAATAATCTCCAACGTATGTCCATCAATACCTCATGAAATTATATAAAACACCTTCAAGATCTAGGTCTTCAACTTTCTTCACCAGTGTAACATATTAAAGCTCGAATCCCCGGTGATGAATTTACGCATAGTATGAGCTTCAGAGGACAAGTATACGTTACTTCAACCACAGATGGCCTCAAAATTGAAACTTCATTAATAATTCCACTCGACAATAATTCGTACAGAATATTTCTCTACACTGATAAAATGGCATGTTTTCTATGCAAAAAACATGGGCATACAGCAAATAACTGTAAAAATCCCCCTAGCAATCCTCTCCCAAATAAACAAACGTCCCCAGCTGAACACATCCCTGCTATCCCAATATTAAACAATATGGGACAACCAAACACAACACAAAATACGGTTCCCAATCAACAGATAAAAACTGTCGATATATTCACCACTTCTATTGCCGCAAACAATAAATTTCTTCTTCCTACCACTGGTTAGAAACGAACTCGTTCTGACTTCAGCGATTCTACCTCCAAAGAAACAAACACATCTACAAACTTACCCATCAAAGAAATAAAAGCCTTCACCTGATGCAAACGTGCATAAAAAACATAAAACTAAAAAATCCAAGAAAGTCGCACCCGATCAATCTAAATTAACCGCTTCCTCTGTTCTCATAATCAATAATCTTTATCAAGAAAATCCAAACTTATTCTCTTTACCGGTTGAAAATTTTCTTGCCTTTTTGGAAAACTCATTCGGCAGTAATCACCTCTACAAGAAGCACAGCAGTTCACTCAAAATGTTCGATCACTACTCGACGACATGTTTAGAATATACCCTTCACTGGAAGATACAACAATCAATAATAGATTTACAAGAGTTTCTAAGAATATTAAACAGCAACTTAATATAAACAATTCAGAAATTGAAAGCACAACATCGCAATCTACTAATAATGATGAAGATTATCTAACCGACTCCTCTCTGACCTCTCCACGTTCTCAATGTTAAATATATTTTACTTTCACGTTAGTGCAGTGGTACTGCGATGGGTGCTACCCTTGCTTAGAACGCTTACAAAAACTAATCAATAATACAAAAGCAGATATCATCTGCCTTCAAGAAACCAATTTCAAGGAAACACATAGACGTGATCTTAAAAATTTTAAAGGATACCATTTCCTTCGGACTACGTATACGTGAGCAAGTGGAGGAACATCTATCTTCGTGTCTAATGATTTATTTTCTATACAATATATCCTAACTACCAATTTAGAGGCCATAGCAATAACTGTCTGGTGTCCCGACCAAATAACCATATTCAGTGCAGATATTCCACCAAATTACAACTTAACAGAAACCGAGTTAAATGACTTAATTCGCCAACTTCCCAGCCCTTTTATACTGGTTGGAGACTTTAACGCCCATATTACTATGTGGGGCTTAAAGAAAACATTTGGTAGAGGAAAAACCGTAGAGACCGTATTGAGTTGCAATAATACTTGTCTGATGAATAGTGGAGCCAGTACATATTTTAACATCGTCTCAGGAACTCTTCTATCGATCTAAGCATATGTGATCCCAAGTCTGTCGATTCTCTCTCATGGTATATTTTAGATAGCTTATATGATATTAACCACTTCCCGATAGTCATAACAAATAACAATAAAAATTTTTGCACCATTACTAAATGAAATATCGCTAAAGTAGACTGGAATAATTTTCAAACTGGCATCGAAGATCATATCTTATTACTTCAACAATCTGAAGATATAGACAAGGCAATAACTCTCTTTAATAACTGCATTATTATTCCTGCAGAAAATCATGTAAAAAAAATAATATGCCCCTCTAAAAAAGCAGTACCGTGGTAAAATTCAGAATGTAAACTAACTGTACGTCAATGCAAAACGGCCCGTAATAGATATCCTATCCTCCAAAAAAGATTCCTGGCAAAATTTTATTTTTACACTTACTAATGATATTCCACCATCTCAAGTTTGGACAAAAATAAGACAAATGAAAGGTCATAAAACTTTTTCAAAGATACACATTTCAACAGATAAACAAACAATAATTGCTCAAATCATGGCTGAAAGTTTTGCATGGAAATTCAGGTCTCAAGTCGAACAGATTAAAAGTACAAATGACCAGAATATACAAATTTCTCTTGCTCCACAAATTAATAGACACGACATTGACGCTATGAACCTTTCTTTTACACAAAAAGAATTAGCACTTGCACTATCCTCTTGTACGAACTCCGCCGCTGGCCCAGACAAAATTATATTCGTCAAAAATTCATCTTATTCTAGCCTCGCAGTACTGCTAAATCTTTATAACAAGATATGGCATATTCAGCAATTACCCAGACCGTGACGTGAATCAATTATCAAACCAATAAAAAAATCTGATCTACCCTCAAACCTAACAAAATCATACAGACCTATCTCTCTAACATGTTCATTATGTAAACTGTTTGAGAAAATGATTAATTCAAGATTAACATGGCTTCTCGAAAAATATGCAATAATTGACGCAGCGCAATCCAGTTTCAGACGTCACCGTTCAACCCTTGACAATTTAGTGCTATTACAAACACAAATAGGTTCCGCGATTTCAAATAAACAAGATCTGATTGCTACTGTCTTTGATATAGAAGGAGCTTTTGATACTATCTCGCACCAAGCCATCCTTAAAAAGCTTCGTCAATACAAGATAACAGGAATTATTTACTCCTTCATAAAAAACTTTTTACAACAGAGAACGTTGAAAGTGAAAACAAATGAGGAAATTTCGGCGAAATTCGGGCAAAATAATGGAGTACCACAAGGTTATATTGTCAGGGAAAAATGCAACGTACTCCAGACCGCTGTAAATCAACGTACTCCAGACCAGCGAATGGTCTACCAAAACCGGACTAGCTCTTTCAACCACTAAGTCGAAATTAATACGGTTAGTAAAAGACCCTACAGGAAAAGTCCAATTATCACCCTTAATGGAAATCCATTGCAACTAGTTACTCATAACAAAATACTTGGTTTAACGTTTGACAGTAGGCTAACTTGGAAACAGCATATTAGTGTAGTAAAGAGCAATGCAATGAAGAAACTCAATATCATCAAGGCACTATCAAAGTACACGTGGGGTACGGACGAAACGATCTTACTTAATAATAATAATATATATATATATATATATATATATATATATATATATATATATATATATATATATATATATATATATATATATATATATATATATATATATATATATATATATAAACATAGAGCTTTAATCCGCTCAAAACTGGACTACGGCAGCTTCATATACATGTCTGCATGAAAATCTGACCTAACGCTACTGAACTCTGTGCATAATACTTCTATTTGTCTTAGCTTAGGCGCTTTCAAATCTAGTCCCATAGACAGCCTTCACTGCGAGGCTAATGAACCACCTCTTTGAATTCGACGAGAGTATCTTCTTTAATCTCACTTTGCTTCCGTATCCGCAAATTTTAATTACTTCCATATCGCCTGTGGAGACCTCGCAAAGAATCCAATCAATAATAGACATTCAGAAATTAACTCTAAGAAAAACCATCGACCTTACTAAAACACATCCCTTCCCAATCCCGGATTCTCTACCTTAGAATAGACCAATCCCACAGTCATTCACTTCTCTATTAGAATACAGTAAACATAAAACTTCAAACCTTCTTATAAGGCAACAGTTCGAAGAAATCATAAGCACGAACCAATTCCAAAAAATTCTGTATATAGATGCCTTCAAAAGCGAAGCAGGCGTTGGATATGCCGTTACCACATTATGATGAAATAATAAAATAATCTTTTTACCAAATTTATGCAGCGTATACATGGGAGAACTTTATGCGATACTAGAAGCTTATAAAAAAATCAGATGATAAGAACCAAGCAATATGCACAGACTCCCTGTCGTCACTAGACTCGATAAAAAGTCTATACTCTCTGCATATCTTAGTTCAAGAAATCCATAGGAGTCGCTTTTCAAGGTGTAAATGTCACGATCATATGGCTACCATCCCATATCGGCATCCCCGGTAATGAAAAAGCAGACCAAGCAGCCAAGCAAGCTTCTTGTGTAAACAGTCAATCCTCAATAGCACAACACATTCAAATCCGTAAAGCAAATATTTAGGCAACAATAGTATCATACCTGGCAAACCTGGAAAACAATCAAGAGTGGGTTACATGAGATCCGGCAGACTGTTGAAAAATTTGAACTTCCAACAATCTCTAGAAAAGAAAAAGCGGTCATCCGAAGATTAAGAATAGGACATGCGTCAAATATCAAAGACGTTTTAAACCATCGAGTTAGAATGTATAGAGAGTGCATCACGTGACTAAAAACGACCTCACTTCGGCCATATTGTTTTGACACTTTTGACAGATCGTATATAATTATTTACGTTTGTTGTTTTTCGAATGTTTTTAGTTTTATAATACTTTTATAGAAACTGTAATAATATATTGTGATAATGCATAATAATGGTTTCTTGTTCTCAACGTAGTTGCAGTGACAGAAGCAATGTTAATAAAAAATCTTCAGGAATAACGTTCTACAGGTTAGTATACAAATAATGTAAGCAAAGTAATTGCCCGTACTTCAGAGAATAAATTAATAGTATTTGACTGTATTGATTTATCTTTATGTATAATATATCGTGTTTTTTGTGTTTACCGCGGGATAAATAAATCATAGTTTATTAAAAATGTATTGCACTTTGTAGATTATGATTAAATCTTCTGAATAACTACTCATATTTTTATAGTAGTTTTAATATTATTGAGTCCGGCCATGATCCCACCGCCATATTGGTTTCACAGTTAGCCACGCCTACCTACGCCGTTTTTAATACACACGTTAATATGCTTATAGCTTCTCCATAGATTCTAACTCGATGTTTTAAACTCACCCGATCACGTCTTTAACCTAATTGCTTTCTTGAAAGTCATTCAGTTGTTCAACAGAATATGACTCCTTGTTTTCCATGTACTTTACCTTTACCTTATAACTTAGTGATAAAACTGTTGTATTATTATTTAATCATAGGTTCTAAGCTTATAGATTAACTGTTGTAGCAATTAGTAACGTATGCTCAGTGTCAATGGTCTTTACAGCCGAGACACATTAATTTAAATAAAAAAAAATAAAAATTGGACACTAGTGCAACTGTAACTGCTTGCCTGTAAAAAAATTGAAGGTTTAAATTTAAACGATATCGCAAAAAAAACAAAAAAACCAATCTCCATTAAGAACATATGGTAACAATTAAAGAACAAGTTAAATACCATAGGTCGAGTAATAATTAAATGCTTAATAGAAGGTAAATTTTATAATATCAGGTTTATCTGGTCGATGTCGACAGTGTACTCATTTCAGGCCTTAAGGCATGTGTCAAGTTAGTTTGATAATAAAGGTAGATGAGATAAATGCTAGTAAAAGTAAACGTAGTAAATTTATAATTCATAAAGATATTTTTGGAGAAACTCCAAAATTAAGGGTAGAAGTCTACAAGTCCTTGTAGAAGAGTCCCGGGGAAAATAAAACCAAAACTAAAATTAGCCCGTGATTATCTCGAAAAAACGGATATAATAGTCAAAATGGATGAACCAACAGAATAATTTGGTAGTTGTAGAAAAAAAAATGATGGTAAGTTAAGGTTGTGTTTAGACCCTTTACACTTAGGAATGTTTGTTCTGATCAATTATCTATGCCTACTTAGAAGAATTTGGGTTAGAAGAACCCATTTGGGTTAAATGTGAAGTTTTCCAAAGAGTGAATCAAAAAGTATTTGGTGATTTGCCTAAAGGTATCTATTTTGATAACACTTAATATTCTTATCATTACGTGTTTTTGTGTCTGGAGTAATTATATCCCAGGTATGGAATATTACAATTATCTTTTTTAAAGAATTGCTTTAGGATATGCTTGCATTACTGATAAATGATATTTGTTATTGAAAATGAAAATGATATTTGTTAACTCTTGTTCATTTTATAGTTACTTATAATAAAGAAAAAATTAATTACTATTTAACTGGGAATAAGCCACAATTAAAGGTTAAAATACGTTTATTGACGTTTCAATTTCCACTTCGGAAATCGTTCTCAAAATACAAACATTAGTAAATTAAACAAAATTTGTTTAATTTACTAATGTTTGTATTTTGAGAACGATTTCCGAAGTGGAAATTGAAACGTCAATAAACGTATTTTAACCTTTAATTGTGGCTTATTCCCAGTTAAATAGTAATTAATTTAAAATGCCACAAGAAAATAGCTTCAGAACAATATAAAGAAAAAATGTTTTATATTCTGCTCAGCCCAGATGACTAATGGCTACAGGAGAACAAATGTATGTTTTAGTAGAAGAGCTATTACTTTAAGCGATGACTGTATTTTAAAGCAATAAAAACATTTCTGAATCTGAAATCTGAATCTGAATCTGTATCTAGGTTGATGATTTTATTATTCCAGGTGAAAATGAAGCAGAACATGATAAGAAACTTGCTGAATTGGTAGGAAGAACTAGGCAGTATGAAATAAAATGTAATGATAAAAAAAGTGCAATTTAAAGTAAAAGAGGTTAGCTATGTAAGTGAAATATATTCTGAAAGTAGAGTTAAATCTGACCCTCAGTATGTTTAATTAAAAATAAAAATAAACTCTTAAATATATAATATAGATGATAAATTATTTAACGAAATTGCTTCCTAGTTTTTCAGATATTCTTACACCTTTAAAAAAGCTGTTAACCAATAATCTTCAATGATTATGGACTATATATCATACATAATGTGTGTCAAAAATAAAATCTTTATAGCTAAAATGCCTACTTTACAGGTCTTTGATAAACATTTACAAATAGAAGTTGCAATCGATGCTAGCCAATATGGTCTTGGTGGTTGTTTGTTGGAGAATAAAAATCCGGTGGCATTTTGTTAGCGTAGCTTGACGAAAACAAAGATAAAATGGGCACAGAAAGAAAAAAAAATACCTTGAAATATATTTCTGTCTGAGCAGTCTGTCCGATCAACCTTGCAGCAAACTGTCAAAGTTCGCCCTAGATATAATACAGCGATTAGCCCATAAAACAAAAACATTTATAAATAATATATTCTTCTGCAAAAAGAGAAATAAACTACAATCCTAACAATACGCTAGTCAATTTTGATATTACCAGCCTTTTTACTGGTGTGTCTTTGAAAAAAAAATTAAAAATAATAAGACCCAAATTAGTGAGGGATGGTACATTGACCACAAAAACCACACCGACTGTATCAGCTATAATGGAGCTATTAACTCTATGTACAGGTAACACCTAGTTCCAACTAAACAATGATTTTTATAAACAAAATTTTTGGATTAACCATGGGCTTTTTATTATTTCCATTATTATCAGATGTTCATTTGGAAGAATTTGAGTAAATAATTGTGTACAGACATGACCCACAACGCACGGTATGGTGGAGATATGTAGATGATGTGTTCTGCATTTGGTCTAATGCAGAGTTTCCCAAACTTATCTAAACAGCGACTTCTTTGTGCTAAAAAATTTGTTCGCGACCCCTTAATTTCCCCCCACTCATTTGTTCAATATTATTTGACAGAAATAGCGTGCCTAATTTACAATTATCTGATGGTTTTTTAAATTTAATTTTACTTTACTGTTTAAGTTTAAATCAAAAACAATTATTTTATTTTAATACAATTATTTTAATGATTGCAATCTGTCCCATTAGTAATTAGTAGTAGGTACTTTTGCCAGAATAGCATTTACAATAAAAATAAATAATAAGAAGTCGACTGCACATTGTACACCGCGACATATTAGCTTGTGTCTACATCCCAAAACTCTTCCATGATAATCGCGAAAGCGCTCGCTACTAAACACACACACACACGCAGTGATCAACCCTGCCCCTAGGAACATGTGTATACCAATGTAAGAATGGGATCCACATGTCCGAAGATCAAACCGGTCACACCTCGCTAGTCGAAGTGGTACCTATCTGACCCCCAGGCTTTTCCACCACCCCTCCTCATCGTGTGACTTACGTGAGGAGGCTTATGATCTGAAATTTACTTAAGATGCCCTGGGTAATAGGACATCCTCGGTTTTTAGTGAATGTGGTTATGCTACCTAACTGTAGGGGTAGCCACATCTAGGCTTTTCTCCCTATTTACTTTACTGACTCTATTGATTTTACTCTAGCTTTACGTCGGGACTTGAGTCCCTAAAAAAAAAAGAAAAAAGAGCGTGTGTTCCGACCATAGAGCCATCAGCCTGAGCTGATGACTCTATGTCCGGAAAAGAGTGTGTGCTCGGTCACTCAGCCGCCGATTTGGCAAAATAAATTTTGTTCTCCTCGCCGGCTGAGCACCCGAGAGGGGTCCGACCACCAAGCCCATGTATGCCGCACATGACCTCAGTGCTCGGATTTCGCGAGTAGATCTTTCATTCGATCTGCCTTAAGGGCCTAGTCCGCGGAGCGGTATATAGAAGGCCTGACGGGCCCCTTCTATATTTGCTATATAAGGTAAATTTACGTTAAACGGTTTAATGAAAAGTATGAATATATCAATATGAATTTACGTTATTTAATCAAAAAACACATTTTTTTTTGTGGACTTCCTTGTGGCTTCGGGACTATAAAATGCCTGGGCAACAATTCTTTCCTTTTTTTGGTGTGTTTTCTGATTGACTGCATTTCTTTGTTTGTTCTTCTTGCAACCATCTCATTCTTTATTTATTCGTTCGGGTTCTCCCTATATCGAGCTATCTGTTGTTTTGGTCTTCTGTGTACCGTCCTTATGTTTTCATTGTAGTTAGTCAGCTCTCTTAACATTCTGCTTGGGTGGTTTCTTAGTCCGTTGAAAATTTCATATGCTCTCTCGTCTAGCGCTCGTAGGATTCTTGTTTGTCCTGAGTCTCTATATACGTATCTCAAGGGTACGTACCTTGGTATCTTAAGGGCATCTCTGACTATTTGATTCTGAGTGGTCTGTATCTTTTTCCTGTTTGTTTTACAGGTGTGTCCCCACGCTGCGGATGCATATGTTAGGACTGGCAGGATAATACTATTCGCAACCCTGATTTTGGTTTTAAATCGTAGTTTACTTTTCCTTCCAATAAGTGTTGAGAGCTGACTTTTCAACGCTTTGGCTTTGCGTATTTGCTGATTGATGTGCTCAGTGAACGTTAGCTTCTTGTCTAGATGTACCCCTAGGTATTTAGCCTGGTTGGTCCAGTCTACTGGGGTGTTTTCAATTGTAATTTCGCGATTTGGTACACTTCTTCTGTGACTAAACATTACAGCCTGTGTTTTGTCTGGATTTAGGGCTATTTTCCATTTTATGCACCATCTTTGGAATCTGTTTAGTGCTCTTTGCAGATGATTAGCTGCATGATCCGGGTTTCTCCAGCTAACAGCTATTGCTGTGTCGTCAGCGTAAAGACTCAACAGAGAGCTGTGGCTCTTTTGGCGTGTCGGCCGTATAGATGGTGTACAGGTAAGGAGACAGCACCGCTCCCTGAGGCACACCCGCCTCCAGGGTCCCGACTTCGGATAGGGTTGCCCCTATTCGAACTCTGAACCTTCTGTTGGCAAGATATGACGCAAGAAGGCATGTCATCGCCTCACTGTAACCAAATTCATTCATTTTATAGATGATTCCATGGTGCCAGACTCTGTCGAAGGCTTTGCTGACGTCCAGAAAAGCTGTAGCTGTGTACATTTTTTCATTAAATCCTTTGGTGATAAATTCTGTAAGTCGTAGTACCTGTAATTCACAGGAGTGTTCGCTTCTGAACCCGAATTGAGCCTCTGGTATGGTTCCTAGCATTTGTGATTCTTCATTGAGTCTTCTTAGTATGACTCTTTCCGCTATCTTGCTTATAGATGATAATAAGCTGATAGGTCTGTAATTTTGCGGAAATGTGCCGTTTTTACCAGTTTTTGCAATCATTATTACGTGTGCCTCTTTCCACTTATCTGGGAAATATCGTAGTTTTAGCATGCTGTTTATTATGTTAGTGATATAAACAATAGCTTTTGTTGGTAGATTTTTCAGCGCCCTGTTTGTGATGTTGTCGGGTCCTGGGGCTTTTTTGGCATTTGTCATTTTTATAAGTTCCTTTATTTCTTCGGGAGATGTATGTGTAATACCTATTCTGCCCTTTTTCCTTCTAAGTCTTCTCGCTGCTCTTTCTACCTCTTCTTCAAAGTCTATGTCATCGTCGGGGTGTTCGTTGTTTCTACACGCCCTTTCTAATTCGTCCTTCATGACTTGTTAGGATTTAGCTCATCGATATAGGAGTCCCAGCTTTCATTTCTATGATTTTGAAGTTGTTTTTTCACTTCCCTGTCTAGCTCATTTGCAATCCTTTTGTCTTCTACCGTTCTTGTGCGGTAGGCTCTTCTTCTTTTCCGGTTTTTCTCTTTGATTAGGTTTTGAAGTTCTATACTTATATCCCTGAATCTTCCTTTTTGTCTTGTGATTGTTTCGGTTTTGGAGCTGGCATCGATAGCATTGTTTATTGCTTGTTCTAGTTTTATTACACTATCTTCTAGTTCTGTAATATTATTAATTGTTGGGATGTTACCGATGTTCTCGCTCACAATTCTTCTGAAGTTTGGCCAACTTGTCTTCTTTCTGTTGTGGGGCTGCAAATAGTTCAATTCTAATGCACCCAGGGTCAGGACGATTAGGTTATGTGTCGAATCGCCTTCATTTAGAGAGTGTATCTCGTATTGTTGACCCACGTTGTGTAGGATTGCAATGTCAAGATACGTAGGGAGTTCTCCGTGGAAACATGTCGGTTCTGTTGGTCCGATGACATGTGTGTTCGGTCTGTTCTCGAGATGGTTGCAGAGATATCTTCCGTTTCGGTTGGTCGTCCTGTCAAACCAATTGGGAGATCTAGCATTTAGGTCTCCAATAATTATAGTTGGCTCTTCTGAGTTCAGTATTAGGCTCAAATCTTCGTTAAAAATCGGATCATGTGGTCTGACGTAAGCTGACACTATTTTTAGTGTTTCGTTGTTGGCCTTAAGTCGAAAAATTGTGGCTTCCATTGTCACCAGTCCGTCTGGTGTTGGAATGTGCTCGTGTTCGAGTCCCTTTTTGACTAATATAGCTGTTCCTCCTGATAATGCTCTATGATCCGTTCTATAGATATCGTAGCCTGGAAATTTTGTTTTTTTCCTTTCCACTAGTTTGGTTTCTTGAAGGGCTACAATATCGAGCTCTAATCTGTTTATTATTTCATCCAGAAGGTTGATCTTTTTGAATATTCCGCCGGAATTCCATGACCCAATGCGTAGATCTTCGTTTTGGTTTGCTAACATTTTCGGACGGCTTCTCCAAATGCAGTCATCATTTTTGTTGCTTTGTCCATCATGGACATCATTTCCATCATTTTGTTATTATACTCTGTATGGAAGTTTGCGATGAGGGTAGCTGCGTCCTGTACCGACACTTCTTGTGGTTGTGCTGGAGCTTCTGTGGTGGTTTCAGCGGATTTTTTCGCTGCCTGTGCGTAGCTGACTCCTTTGTTGATTGGAGCGTTATTTATGGGTCTTCCTACCGGTCTTCTTGGGGCAGGCGTTTTCTTTTTAGGGGCCTTAGAGCATCCTCTATAATTTGCTGTGTGCGCTTCACCATAGTTTGCACATTTGGGGTCGGTTTCCCGGCTTTTCTCACAGTCGTTACTGATGTGGTTTTCTCCGCATTTTACACATCTGGATCCGCAATGGCAAGCCTTTGAGCTGTGATAGAACCCTTGACAGTTATAACACTGTAGGGTGTCTTTTGTGATTTTGAATTCATCCTCCACATAGATGCGCATGTAGCATATATCAGATATTTTTTTAATTTTTGCAACGTCTTCCTGTTTAAGGGTGACGATGAAATGTGGCAGTACTTTTTTATCAGCTTTTTTGGAGATCATATTGATCACCCTTGTTGCTTCTATTCCTTTATTGTATAGTTCGTCTTTAATTGCTACTGTGCTAGTAGTAGCAGATAGCCCTTTTATAATGACTCTTTCTAGTTTATCGCTATCTATGGGATATGCGATGAATTCTACTTTTGGAGTGTGTTCTTCTAGGATGTGTACCATTCCTAGGTAATCTTTTCTAGTTTTTGTGTTAATAACAATAGATCTGCCTGATCGTGCAAACTTATTGACTGATATTATGCCTTGGTTGGCTGCTCTCTGCAGGATTTTTTGGTGTTCTCCTACAGTTTTTAGGATTATCGCCGGTGGTTTCGGCTCTTTTACTATTGGCTCTTTTACTGTAGGCTCCTCGCTTGTTTGCGGTGAGTCTTTTGCTACGTCGTTTTCTTTTTCAACTTGGCTATTTTTGCTCAAGTTATTTTGGGCAGTTTTCTTTTTCTGACTTCTTTCATGAGCCTCTTTCGCAGCCTTGTTAAATTCGTTTTCTTTTCGCTGATTTATTATCTGTGTCTGCTTTTCGGCGACGCCTATTTTTGTTTTCACACTACTGTCTGATTTCTCAGTAGTGGTGCCTGTCTTTTTTCCTTTTTTGTTTTGGACTTGTGTCCAACCTGCAGGTTCTTTGGTTGTTATAATTCTTTCCGGCTCTTTAGTATTGCCTTTGCTACCGGATGGCTTTGCGGGGGGAGGTGAACCGATTCCTAGTTCAACTAGCTTTACAACGTCGTTATCGAGGGAGGCTTTCCACGGGTCGATCTCCATTATTGACTCTTCTTTCTCCTTGGCTGCTGTTAATGCCATTATATGTTGTACAAGTTTTTGTATCTCCTTGTCCTTTTCCTTATTTTCGTTTCTCAGCTCAGTCATCTGAGCGAGAAGGTCTTGGATTTGTTTATTCGCCTTTTCCTCGCGAATATGGCTTTCTTCTTTTAGAGATTTGATCTGTTCCGTCAGTACATTGACCGACCTTAAAAGCTCATTGGCCTTTTCCCTTTCCGCAATTTCTCTGGCCTTTTTCTTTACTTCTTCGTCTTCCGGAGAGTCTTCTTTGGGCCTTAGCCTTTTCATTTTCTTGCCGATTTCGGGCTCGGCTTCATTTTTAGAGACGTTGTCCACGACGGGTGGTATCTCTACTACAGTTGGGGGCGGGGCTTCGCGCGATTCTGCGGCTGGGCTCGGCTCTTCGTCGATGGCGTCCATCGTATTAACATCGTCATCGGTGTCGATTTCGCTTTTTTCTTCCTCCGACTCGGGCAGATAGGAGTCATCGTCAGAAGATATCACGATTTCTATGTCATCGATCGCGGGATTAGTCGATTGAATAAATTTATTATATAGCTCAATCGAGCTGGCATCAGAGGGGTTTGATGATTTGGCTAAATCATTCTCTTCTTCTTCTTGTGTTGTCACCTGCGTGACAACACATTCTGGGGGGGGGGGGAGAATATCACTCATATTGCCGTAAGACAGTGAACAAATAGTTCATAAGATATAAGAAAATTTTACTTAGACGACTCTGTTTTTTTTCCACCGACTGACCGCTGTCAGTACGGCTTACTGGGTGCCGTCCCAGGTACCTCGCGGTAGTTCACTCCCTGTATTCACAGTGAGGGATCCTCTTCCTGTTTCTCACACCTCAGGAGCAGGGGCCGTTTCTGTCCGACCTTGTCAAATGTCAAGGCCTTACAGTGTCATCCCTGACGACACACTGAGGTGATCCCGAATTCTTCGCAAACGCGAAGCTATTATAGCCTCCGCGAGGAGCCTATAAAAACAGCTCCTCGACGGTTTAACTAGTAACAACCTCGCATCCGCTTTTCGCTAATATGTAGGACAAGTGCCTATGCCACACTCGGTGTCTTACCCACCGGGAGCTGAAAAGCTCCGTTGACAATAGGTCAGTCGCCCCCACCTAAGCACGCTTCTCTCTTGAGCACGTCCGTACTGTTCGACTGCTCGAGTCGAACTTCGCTACTAAATGGCACTCTGGAACGTTCTCGTAGCCTCGTTTTGGCTTTATATAAGCGGCGATGCGCAACGAAACCTCAGTTCGAATCCAAACAACCTATGGTGGCGAACGCGGTATTGAGTAATGAGTAAATATTTTACGACTTACGTATTTACTTCTACGATAAATTATAAATTATGAATAAGTTTTTAAAAAGAAGTGCAGAACCATCTACGTCTGAAAGTGGCAGTAGCAGCAATAAAAAGAAAAACAGATTCTACATTGATGAATATCTTAAATATGCTTTTACCGTTATTTTCAATAAATCACAATGTGTTATTTGTGGACAAGTCTTGTCAAAAGAAAGCATGAAGCCATCAAAGTTACTTCAACATTTAAATAGCAAACATTCAGATAAAAAAGACAAGCCCGTAGAATTCTTTGAAAGAAAGCTAAACGTCCTTCACAAACAGCAAGACAGTTTTCCCTTGGCAACCACTACTAATGAAAAAGCATTATTAGCAAGTTATAAAGTTGCTTATCGTCTTGCCAAAACTAGTAGTCTGCACACAATTGATGAAAATCTGATTTTTTCAGCAGCTGTTGAAATGGTACATATATAGTGTGGGGAAAAAGGGGCTGCAAAATTAAATACAATACATCTGTCAAATAATACTATCCAAAGAAGAATTAGTGATATGGCAGAAGATATTCAAGCGCAAGTTGTGGAAAATCTTAATAAATGCACGTACTTCTATCTTCAAATGGAAGAATCCACAGATATATCTAACTGTGCCCAATTCATTACGTTTGTAAGATATGATACAAATAATGGCATTCGAGAAGATATTTTATTTTGTTCCCCATTGGAGACCAATACCACTGGAAAATGTTTACTCGATACTTTTGTGAAACGTACAAGTAAATATGATATTGACTGGAGTAAATGTATTGCTATATGCACAGGTGGCGCTAAAGCTATGACAGGACATAAATCTGGTCTTGTCGTCAAATTACAAGAAATAATGCCAAATGGAGACATTGTTTTTTGCATTAAGAAGCTCTTGCGTCCAAAGCTTTACCTCCTGAAATGGACTGTGTTATGAAAACCATCATTAAAGTTGTAAATTCCATTAAGGGGAAAGCTTTGCAGACCCGTATTTTTAGAAAAATTTGCGAAGACATGGGTGCTTTGTTTGAAAATCTTCTCTATCACACCGAAGTAAGGTGGCTTTCAAGGGGCAACGTCTTAAAAAGAGTATTTCACTTAAGAGCAGAGCTTTTAATGTATTTGAAAGATGAGAAGTCCCCATATAAAAATCAATTTTTCGATCCTATTTGGCTTCTGAAACTAGGTGTCCTTGCTGATATTTTCGAGCAATTAAATATTTTGAACAGTAATTTACAAGGTCGCGACATTAATATAATTACAGCCACAGATAAAATTAAGGCATTTCTAAAAAAATTCGATTTATGGTCGACCTCACTTGGCAAAAAACAACTCGATTCATTCCAGTGCCTTCAGGAAATTATGGAAAATGTATCCAATTACAGTGCTACAAATTTTGAACAAGTTTTTGCTAACATGCATGTTACTTTGCTCAATTTAAAACAGCTCTATGATTATTTCCCCGAAGAAATTTAAAACAGTAACGACAGTTGCAGATGGATACTAAATCCGTTTTTAGCCGATTCCTTTCAGCATGTTGAAATACCAATAAACATGAAAGAAAAACTTATTGAAATATCAAGTGATGGAATGTTGAAGCTCCAATTTTTTTCCCAGAACTCGGACCAATTTTGGACCGAAAAATGCAGAAATACCCCCAGTTGGCGAGTGAAGCTGTAAAATGTTTGGTTCCATTTGTAACATCATATTTGTGTGAGTTAAGTTTCTCGTCTATGACTGCCGTTAAAACAAGAGTTAGAAATCGTCTCGTACTTGAAAATGATATAATTGTGTGTGTCTTAAATACACAGCTTAAATTTGAAAGATTAGTTTCACAGAAACAGGCGCATAGCTCTCATTAAGATTATAATATTTGAGTTTGTTTTACTCTTTTATTTTTACGGACTTTAATATTTAGTTTTATATTTCGTCTGATAATTAATTGTTAATTTCTATTTACGGCGTTGTTAAAATAAAAATACATGATCTAACAAAGTGGTGCTTTTTTCTTATTTTGGAAATGTTCGGCGAACCCCCTAGTACCCCAAGGCGACCCCCACTTTGGGAAACACTGGTCTAATGGATTCGAAGCACTGAATAAATATATGGAAGACATTAACTGTAAAGAAGAATCAATCAAATTCACCATAAAAAATGAAACAAAAACTCAATACCTTTTCTGGATGTATTAATCATTAAGTATGATACAGGATGTGTAACCAAAGTCTACAGAAAACCAACCCACAAATAGAGATATTTAAATGATCACTAAAATCACATATGAAAACATAACATAACATAAATATGAAAAAGAGAATTATCGTATCATTATATGATAGAGCCCAAATCACCCTCTAAAAAGGTAATGCATTTGAGGAAGAAAAAACATTATAGCAGAGGTATAATAAAAAAATGTCACCTATTGTCATTTACAAACAAGAAATGTCACATGATTGAAAAAAAAAAACAACACAGCACCAAAATTAACTGAGAAATATTCACAATAATAAATTTGAAGATGATAGCAATATCATACGTAAAGAGTTTATCAGAAAAATTAAAAAGGATACGAAAAGATACAATCTCACAACAATATTCAAAACAACCAATACACTGAAATCTTTTCTCTTCAAAGTCAAACCAAACAAAATAATGAATAGAGCAAATAACTCCCATAATAATAAATAATAATAAAATACCTTTATATGGGAGAAACTTCAAGAACACTAAGTGAAATTAAGTGTTAGGATCAATTGGCATGAATCATGAAAAACTGAGATTTCGATACGTTCCATATATGCAAACATACATGGGAAAAACGAAACGTCAAAAATAAATGTAAAATGTAATTTATTTTCATTACAATAAATTGTGGTTTAATCCCATATTAACAAAATATTTAACTCAAACTTGCCACAATAAAACCAGTTTCAGTACATCTTTAGGGACAATTATTTATAACACAATACCTATGTAATTTCAATACAACCTTAACATTCATAAATTCCTATAACGGGGACTCCTACAGAGATTATACCTCCTATATCAATGTAATCATCCTGAACATTCCCATTTTATGTAAACTAGATAAATTTATCATTCTCGTAACAAAAGGGCATCTATTTATAGTGGCAGTAGCTTGAGTTACCGGCCGATATTGAACGTGGAGTGATCGGACCAAATAGCGTCTTCAAATTCTGATAAATCTCGGAAGTTTGAATGGGAGATGTCCGGGTCACCGCTCAGAAGATATTTATTGGGCGAAAACACGTTCTCCTGCCGGTTTGTATGGACTGCTGGGAATGTACCCTTTTTGATATTGGCCTGTTAACGGAAAATTTATTTTTAGTGGTGTATTCAACGTGTCGTGTATTTTTTATTTACAAGGACTGGTAAATATATATATATATATATATATATATATATATATATATATATATATATATATATATATATATGTATATATATGTATATATAATATATGTATATATAATATATGTATATATATATATAACATAGCTATGGTAAGATGTCAAGGAAAACTATCGCAACCCATCAAATATGAAACTGGCATTAGACAAGGAGATTCGCTGAGCCCATTAATATTTAATCTGATAATGAATGAAATCATAAAGAAAGTTAAAAAAGAAGAAGATATAGAATGGGAGAAAAGGAAATAAGGATAATATGCTACGCCGACGACGCCCTAATAACAGCCGAAAATGAAGATGACCTACAAAGATTAATTAAAGAATTCGAAGATACGACGCTCATATACAACATGGAGATCTCAACAGAGAAAACTAAAACGATAGTAATATCGGCGGAACCGAGACGATGTAAACTAGTCGTAGATAACAAAATAATAGAACAAGTGATGGAAACTGAATACTTGGGAATAAAACTGTCAAGCTACGGAAAAGTGGAAGAAGTACAAAAACAAGTGAAAATGGCAAACAGAGCAGCAGGATGTCTCAACAACACAATCTGGAGAAAAAAATACCTCACAATTGAAACGAAAACCAGGATATATAAATCAACAATAAGACCGATAATGACGTTCACAGCGGAAACAAGAGCAGATACGGCGAAAACACAAAGACTACTGGAAACAACAGAAATGAAAGTCTTACGAAAAATAACAAACCAAACTTTAAAAGACAAAGGAAGAAATGAGGAAATACAAGCGAGATGTGGTATAGAGGAAATAAACGCGTGGACCAAAAGAAGAAAAGTGGAATGAAATCAAAACATCGAAAGAATGACAGAAAATAGAATAGTACGAGTAGTAAGAGACAAATCGCCAAATGGAAGAAGATCATTGGCACAACCGAGGAAAAGATGGTCAGAGAGCGTCAATTGAGGAACCGAAGTAAAACAGGTATTAAGCATATTTATACGATACGATGAAAAAATTTGAATCGTTTTTGTATGATTTTGTGGTCACATTCAACTGATTAGCGTATTTACACATTATTTCATTATTCGTTTAAATTTTAATTGAGCTGTTTAAAAATGTATAGAAACGTGATATCTTATTTTGATAGATTAGAGTAATTGCTTTGTTACAACAGGGCTGTAGTCAAAGTTGCATCGCGAATATTGTTGATGTTACTCAGAGAGCTGTATCGAAAATTAAAAAAAAATCCAAAATACAAATGACGTCAAGGATCGTCCCAAAAGTTGTAGAAGGTGATGTGCAATAGCAGCACAAGACAGACAAATAACATTAATAGCTCATAATAGCTCATAAAGCTTTAAATCCTGTCGTACGTCTATTCCGAGGGGCAGCAGGGGATGAATTTGTGTTTATGCATGACAACGCACCTCCTCATAGAACAGCAGCAGTACAAAATTTTCCGGAAGAAGAAGAAATATGTACATTACAGTGGCCCTCGAATTCCTCCGATATAAACGTTTTTGCCCAAATATTTAGTCACTTCAAACATGTACATCCAGATAGCACTGATGATGGAATAGTTATTCCAAAAATGTTCTGTGATGTAGCCCAATAGGGTTTTTTATTAACAAAATTTTTATAAAGGATTGTTTTTAAATAACAATTTTTGTGGCACATGGTATACAGCCAACAACAGGAATTTAGTTTCCCTGTGGATTTTCATTTTTCACATGAATAGTGTTAATTTTAATAGATATTTCTTAACACTCATACACGACAATAAAAAAGTAAAGGTTTGCATGAGCAAGTTTAATTTAAAGTGGAGGTAAAATGGTAACTGACGCCGACGGCACATGAAAAGTTAGAAGGTTTTTATTTTACCGACAAGACATGCAATTTTAGGGCTTGTTCGCAACTTCTCCCCAGTAACTTTTTACATGTACAATTTTATTATGTGTACGTGCAACCGCACTTAAGTTTCAGAAAACTTTTCTGATAGATTTAAATTTCGCATTAATATTGCTGGTGCAAGAAGAAAGTATCTAAGCAATTTTTCATTTTTGGCCATTAGATAGAGTAGATGGCACTTTCGTAAGTTACAACATCGGTAGGAAAAAGGGTATCACTATGATGATAATTCCTGCATTTAAATTTGTAAATAATTGTGTACATGTCTAATGATGAAAAATACCTTTAAATCCATCGTTTGTGTCGCATAAACTGTCTCGTAGTGCTATTTTAATTATGTTACTGTTCTTTTAGTCGTTTTGCCTAATAGTCAAAGTTAGAGGAACTGATAGAGTATGCAGTATATGACAAAGAAATAATGCAATAATTGTTGATTTTTATTGCTATAAGTATTTATCTATCTTAACAGGAGTAACAATAGTTCATAAGTTTATGCACGTTTTTGTATATTTTAAGTATGTCAATAAACTTTATCGTTATCAAAGTTTATAATGAATATTTGGGAAACACCTATCACCAATTAATACGTAAGTGTTAATATAGTTTCGAAATGTATGTGGACTTGATCCCAACATTTTCAAAGATTAGGTAAATTATTAGAGCTATCTTAAGCGAAACATTGTACGAGCTACGAAATGGAAAATTGGGATATGAATAATGAAACTGTTTCCCTTTCTTAACCGAAGTTCTTATTGTGATCTTGTACGTATACGTTCATTCATACTGCGACCTTATTTCTGTGAAAAATAACCACTTTGCCGACTGTGGATACGGAAAACTTATCATTTACTTCACAAAAGGAGTAATTTATGTTACGAAAATATCGCTGCAGAGAGTAGTCATTTAAATACAAATCTTGAACAGTATAGTTGTGTTACAAATCTAAAACTTAATAGGACAAAATCAGAATATCTATAATGTTCATTGTAAGGTGGAATTACTACTATAACAAAAATTATGATGTTAAAATAATTTCAATCAATATAATTTTAGATACCTAAATTTCTGTGTGTCGATATCTTTTAATCAGAATTACAAGAGTAATGGAAGCAAGCGAGTGATGCGTTATGCGAGAGAAAATTTATACAGAAAGTACGAGTCCAGTTATGACGTTGCGCATTTAAGCACATCGTAACTTAATCACCTAACCTAACCGGAAACATTTTTTCGGTATAAAACAAATACTTAAATCAGTTTTAAATATGCGCAAGGTAACTGGTACCTTTTTTATTATAACTTTTTCTACTATTTTACTTTATTTGCTATTTTTAATGGTTTAACGATTTCCAAAATGGAAACCGAAACGTCGAAATAAACGTATCTAAACTAAAATTCTGCTTAATTCCCATTAAAAATAGTAAACAAAGATGCACGCGGGACGTCCCGTTCCGCATTTTGCCCTGCGGGACACAACGGGACACGGGATGGGACAGCGATTGTTGCTGCGTGACAGGACTCGTGGGTGAGACTAAAGCTTTGTTTCGCAGGACGTCCCGCAAAAACTGCTCTTTAGTTATTATTAGAATGATTTGGTAATTAAAATTTTTATAGGTACCTGCATTATGTTTGCAACGTAAAAATATCCTCGTAATCCAAAATTAATACCAATCTGAAGCGGGATTAACTAAAATCAATAGGTTTCTAATTACTAGGAGGGGAAAATTATGTCACGCTTCAAAGTGTGGTTATGTTTATTGATGTATTATTAAAATACCTTTAAAAAATATTGAAAATTTATACTGACCACAAATTATAATGATGGAGATTCTGTTTTATCCCTTATGTGTCTAGCTGTATGACGATAAGTCTAAGCCATAAAAAAGAATTCAACTTGAAAAATTCGTTTATAACAAGAAGTAATAAAATTATCATATACTACAATCATTGTATTGTATTTTCATCAAAAAATTATGTGTATCGTATTTCTCTAGTAATCGACCATCGTCACAAGTTGGAAGCTTTAGATTTATCGAAATGTGGCCGTTACTTACAACAAGAAATACAGACAAAACTCAGAGAAATATATAAAAGCTGTGAAAAAAAGAGTCTTAACCTGGAAGTAACAAACAAGGAAGTTGGATCTTTTTTGGGTCCTCTAGTGGCAAGGACGATTTCAAATTTTGTCATTGTACAAGAAACGGGTGCGCCTTGACAACGAATTGGATCGATACCTAGCATAAGAACTAGAAGCAATAAACGTGAGCATCTTATCTTGGTGAAAAGACAACCAGGATAAAGCTCCTACCATGATTCGTTTTGCTAGCGATAGCCTATCAATTGCAGCTATGTCCGTCCCAGCAGAAAGGTTCTTCTCCAGAGCCGGCTTAGCAATAAGGAAACAAAGAAGCCGGCTCAGCGAGGATTCAGTGTCTGCAATCCTTTTTGTCCAGTCATGGACAAAAGATAAAATATATTTTTAATTAATTAAACACTACTTTTATAAGTTTATATTTGTAAAATAAATGGATATTTAAATAAGTAGGTACTCTTTTGTTCAAGTAGCTCGTGACTTTATTATATATACAGTGTATCTGCCTAATTAAGTGGACACAAGATGAAACTTTTTATATTCTTAGTTTTATGAAAAAGCTTATTCTTTATAAAGTTCAGCATGTTCAAAAACCTGAAATAAAATCATCAGATATTAATTTTTTAGTTGTATACGCAGTTTGTCAAAAAATATGAATTTTATAAAGAGTAAAGTAGGTACCTTTATTTTTAAGAATATAAACAATTGCTATTAAGAAAATGTGCTTTTGAAGTAAAACTACGGTTTATATCATCCATAGGAACTGCAGTTTGTACATACATTAAAGAAAAAAGATTATGATAAACGGTCTGAATAAAGTTTTAATAAAGGTGATATTTGTTTATTTCAATAATTTTAATTGGCGATTGGACATTTGCTGTCAAACATTCATTGGCGTATCAGTGCATCCTTGATTAAATATCGATGTATAGACAAATTGCAAATTAATCGAAAAATCAAAAATAAATAAAAATCATAAATAGTAAAAATATTTAATTATAATATTACTCCAAAATTACGCATAGAATTCCAACATCCCATTTAAAATAAGAAAGCATACAACTATTTTTAGTCCAACCTCTTCTTCTTTAGTGGCTTTACAACTGGTGTAAGTCTTCACCGCATCCAATATAGTCCTCCATCTTCTATAGCTAACCAAAAGTAATAATTGTTTTTATTTGTTCTATTATTTTTTGGATTAGTTTTAATAGTTGTTTGGTCCGATCTGGTCCTACTTATTTTTGGAGTTCATTCAATATTCTGTCTTATCCTGTTGATTTTTCACTTATTAATTTCCTTAATGCTTCCTTTACCTGTTCCTACTCAATATTTATTTGCTCGTTTGTCGTCACCTTTGGTGTCGGTGCTTTATTATGGTCACCTTAAGCAAATAGGGACCGAAAGTAGCCTGTCCATGTTTTCTTCTGAATATGTTTCGTTTTTATTAGTTCGTTCATTTCTTTGTCCTCTGATCATTCACCATATTTTTTTGTGTTCCGTACAAGTCGTGTTTTATCTGTTTTAAGAAGCTCTACCAGTGTTTCCTTTTTATTTTTCTAACTAAAGTATTCGTTTCATTTCTGATTCGTTTATAGTGGTTGTTTGCCTGTTTGTTTTGTTCTTTAATGTAAAAAGGCTTTCTTTTTTTTCTTAGCATTTTGTTTTTACTTTCTCTTTAAATACTTAATTACAGTTCGTACAAAATATCACTAAGCGTATTTTACAAAAAAAAATGTTCATCTTCATTTAAACTTGAAGAAACAACTTATGGCCATAGGAGTTGATTATCTATAATGCCACATCCAATATTCAGATTAAACTTTTCTTCCTAGTAATGGGTGTTTCGCCAACCAAAACTTTCTCGTTTGGTAAAAGTTGCTTTTTGGTTAAATATAAAATTATCAATATACTATCTATCAGAATTATGTTCATTTAAAACATGTTCTGGATCGGCTCACCCTTCTGCTGCTGATAGATGATTTAAACTAACTTTCTGCGAACCTAAATTAAAAGTTTATATTTTTGATTAGATATAATTTGGTTCCTTTGACCATTGTTTTCGTTCGACTTTTAGTGCAAAATTGTCAGGTTTCACTTAAACCATAAAACAAATTTGCAAAGGTTTTGTGATTTGAGTGGCTGTATATAGCAATCCCTATATTGGATTCATCTGGCAATTGCTAAAATGTTTTTGTGCGTATACACAAATTATATCCCATATTTCTTCGTTTATAAACAAATTGTGACTTCCTCTTCTCCTTCGTGCGAATAGCGTTGTTATGTTTCGATACATATTAGTACTAATGTTACGTAAAAATAATGATTACTTAAATTTTTTCTAACCAAAACCACTAAATAATTTTATTAATTTCAACTTAATTTCATCATTAGAAATTCTCAACGTGGTGCCTTCTGCAGGCAAATTAATATAAAATCCCAAATAAGATAATATTTCCAGTCTTAAGTTGAAATTGAAGTTTAATGGAAAATAAAGTAAATTATTAACAAAAAATTAAATAAATCAACTTTAATCAACTGTCACAATACCTAAAAAACACAATGCTAAAAAATACTCAGAATATCGATTAATCAGCATAATGAGTCACACTCTTAAGATTTTCCTAAAAATACCTTACAAAAGAATTGGACGCAAATTCCAAGAAGATTTCGGAGATACCCAATTTGGTTTAAGAAATGCTATGAGAACTAGAAAGGCACTTTTTAAGCTAAATATCCTATTACAGAAATGCCGTCATCAAAGAAAAGGTATATTTGCATGTATCGTAGATTTCGAAAAGGCATTCGATAAAAACAGCATAGCATGTAAAATTAATATATATATATATATATATATATATATATATATATATATATATATATATATATATATATATATATATATATATATGCAAGGATTTCCACAGTTTTCACTGTATTCCTTCACTCAACCGTTTTCTCCAATTTTTCCTGTTTAGCCAGTTCCCTTCCTGTAGGTTTCTTCTACTCATTGCTTCGTCCACTTCATCTCTGAAAGATCTTCGGGGTCTGCCTCTCTTTCTTCTTCCTATCGGGCTCCACTCTGTTATTCTATTTATCCACCGATTTTGGTCTGCTCTTCTGACATGTCCGTACCAGCTTAACCTCTTCTGTTCGATGTAGACTATTATGTCGGAGTTCATTCCCATTCTCCTCTTAATCTCCATGTTATTTATTCTATCTCTTCTTGTTACTCTGCAGCTTCTCCTTAGGAATTCCATCTCTGTTGCTCTTATTTTGATTTTGGTTTTCTTATTTAAGGTCCAATTTTTACACCCATAAGTGAGGTTACTTCTTGTCATGGTATTATATATTTTTTTCTTTGTTTTCATGCTGATGTTCTTATCCCATAGTACCGGGTACAATTTTCGTATGCAGTCTCTTGTTTGTCCTAGTATATGTTTTATATCTTCCTCCGTTGTTCCTCTGTTTGATATTATAAAACCTAAATACTTATACTTGTCTGTTTCTTTGATTTGTTTACCTTCGTCTATTTCCAGCTGTTTTATTTCTGTATTCTCCGTTGTTAGGTATTCAGTTTTTTTTAGGTTTATTTCCATCCCATTCTTTGTATATTCCTGCTCCAGTTTTCTCGTCATAAAACTGAGGTCATCCTTGTCTTGTGCGATCACTATTTGGTCGTCGGCAAAACTTAGCGTATATAGATATTCGTTTCTTACTTGTATACCCATTCCTTCGCACTTTCTTTTCCATAGTTTCAGGGTTTTTTCCAGGAATATTTTGAACAGGGGGGGGATGTGGAGCAGCCCTATAGTAGTTACTTTGTCGTCTTAAATGAACTGCATATTCTATTGCCCGTTTTGATAGCTACGTTAAATTAATGCAGATGCTAAAAAATATGGGAATAGATGACAAAGGTATTCGTCTCATTAAAAATGTATACTGGAATAAACCTACTATCGTAATACACCGACGAAATCTCCATATAACGAGAAGTCAGACTTCTGGTTGCATTTTGTCCCCAACATTGTTTAATGTTTAGTGGGACCGGTTATTTGAAAAGGCACTTGGAAGACAGTCATATGGAGTAAAAATCAACGGAGAACTACTTATTCACGAAGTAGGAGAGGAAATGGGCATTAAAATAACCTCAAACATAACCAACTTTTTAGTCATCAGTCGTAACACACACCGAGATGCAAATCTTTAATTAAATGGAGTTCAAGTTGAAAAAGTTTACAAAATAAGATTTTTGAGAACTGTCATGTCATAACAAACCAACTAGATCCAGATATAAAAGTAAAACAATGACCAAAAATTAGTTTAATGAAAATAAAGACATTTCTTTATAATAATCATCTCTGTTTATAACTAAGACAAAAATTGAAAAGTGCTATATTTGGTCTATACTTTTGTATAGAGCAGAATTGTGAACACTAATAGTATCAAGTATTAACAGAATTAAAACATTAAAACTGTGGATTTATAGACGGGCACTGAAGATATCTTAGACAGCAAAGAAAAAAAAAAGATATAGTCACAGGAAATCGATATTGAATATTACAAATTATCCTTAAAGACAAAATAGAACGCCGTAGAGGTGTAGGAAAAAACCAGGTTTCTTGGTTAATAAACATTCATGAATAAACTCAGATATCAAATCAGGACAATTATTCTATGTGGCAGAAGATCGAGAAGTATTCGCAATGATAATAGCTAACGTCGGCTAATTCTGATATGATCAGTATCATATTTAGATCCAAATAAATCTTCTCTTAGTATTTGTCCTAATAATTATAACTCACTTTCAGTTATGCAGAATCTCCTTGACAGTGGACGTAAGACAGTAGTTACGGTTGTGAGTAAATGTTAAAAAAAAAAGATTTGTGTCGAATAAAAAAATAAGATATTTATAATTAAGTGACAAAATATGTATGGTAATAATTACCACTGCACACTGTAATAGATGTTAAATAAGTCAAGCATCGACATGGGGGAGAAGAGAAAAACCTACAGCTATACTTAAGTGTAAATCAAAAGGTTTTACCTATTTTGACTTACACTCAAGTGTTGCCTATGACTTACTCAAGCTAAACACGCAGTTGAGCTTATTTTTAGCTGTGTACTTTTAAACTACATTATATGATATTGAACATTTAAAGAAAAACAATTTTTTTTTATACGTTGCATGTTTATAATCTACTCTATACACAGAGTAATAAGTAAATCGTCTGTAAGTAAATTAACGTGAGTTAGGTACCGTCCAGTGACGGGTTCTCTAAGAATTATTGCGGTAGGTCTTCTGGCCATACCCTGTTCAATCTTCTTTGGGCAAGTGGTTGGGTGAATAAGTTATTTATCAGTTCGGTGTTGTGATCAATGGTGCGATTTTTATATTTTATTGAGTGATTCTTTATTATGTCCTTAAGTAATGGGATGTCCAGATCATTGTGAATTATTTGGTTAGATACATACCATGAAGCTTTACTTATCATACGGAGTATTTTGGATTGGAATGTTTGAAGTATCTTCGTATTTGAAGGTTTACTACAGCCCCATAGTTCTATTCCATATTCCTTAACTGGTATAATTATAGCTTTGTACAAAAGCAGTTTATTTTCAAGAGAAAACTGAGACCTTTTGTTAAATAGCCAGTTCATATTTTTTATTTTAAGATCTAGTTGTTTCCGTTTAGTTTTAATGTGCGTTGTCCATGTAAGCTTCTCATCCAGGTGCAGTCAAGCATTTGACAACTGGTTTTATGGGAATGGGAGTATTATTAATATAAACTTGTGGACATGTAGATTTTCTTGTTGTTAAAGTTATTTGTACTGATTTGCTAGCATTAACACTGATCTTCCATTGCTTTAACCAGTTTTGTAATTGATCGAAATGATTTTGTACTTTATGTGATGCTACATTAGGGTCGAAAATCCATTGCCAAGATTCCCGTGTCATCGGCAAATGTAAATAAGAAGGTATCATTGCTGGTTGGAATGTCTGCGGTAAATATCAGATACATAATGGGCCCAAAACGCTACCCTGAGGTACGCCAGATTGTATGATGTGGTAATTTGAGTAGCTGTCTTCAACTTTGACTTGGAAGTAACGGTCAGTAAGATATGATTTTAGTATAAAGTATAGTTGATCTGTTAGGTGTAATTTCAGTTTATAGAGGAGACTTTTATGCCATACTCTATCAAATACCTGTTGTATATCTAGAAACACTTCAGCGCAAAACTTTTTCTCTTAGAGAGTTGTTTTAATTATATTTACTATTCTGTGGCATTGTTGGATGGTTAAGTGTTCACGTCTAAATCCGAATTGGTGTTGTATAATTTTGTTTATGGGAACAACTTGCTTGATTTTATGTAATAGTAGCCTTTCTAATACTTTCGACATTATTGGGAGTAGGCTTATAGGGCGATATGAATTTGCTTGCCTTGCAGGCTTACCAGATTTCGGAATCATAGTAACTTAAGCAAATTTCCATTGTATTGGGAAGTATCGAAGACGTAGTATGCTGTTGTATATTATTGTTAATAACACCACTGCTTTTCTTGGTAGCTTCTGAAGTAATTCTTCTGTTATTAAACCATAGCCAGGAGCTTTCTTAGGATTTAGCATTTTTATTTGTTGTCGAACCTCCGTCGGAGTAAATGTTGTCAGAGGAAGAGACAGTTGACACAGAGTTTTGAGGTACATTCTTATATCATCATCTTCATCGTTATTAGTATCTGGTGCTGCGAATACATTTGCAAGACGCTTTGCAAATACTGTTGTTTTTTCTGCGTTTGTCTAGTCCCAGGTCATATCTGTTTTTCTTAAAAGTGAATTTGTTATTGTCGGTAGTTTAATATTTTTTGTAGCTTTCCATATTATAAAGTGGTCTTCACGTGAGAGATTTGAAACATAAAACTCTAAAAAGTCGTTATTATTTTCATGCAATGCTCTCTTTAGTCTATGACTTATTATGTTAAGGTACGTTTTATTTAGTGGATTTCTCGTTTGTTGCCATACGCGTCGAGCTCTTCTTTTTTCTGCTACAACTTCTCTTATATGGAGGGTGATATTATAGTTTTCTTGCAACGCTTATTTCTTTAGCGTTGTGGTGTTGCTTCCCATTCTGTTGTTTGTAAAACTGTTGTTAAATAGTCTACTGCTTTCTCTGCATCTTGGCTTTCTTTTATTCTCATATCTAGTATAATCTTTATATTTACAGAATTTTGAAAAACATCCCAGTTTGTTTCTTTAGTTGTAAGTTTGGATGGTGATATCCTCCATATTATGTGTGTACTTAAAGTTATTATTATTGTATTGTGATCTGATGTTAAATATAAACTGGACTATATTGCACTATGGATGCCAGATCATTTTGTTACAGCAAAATCTACCAAATCTGGAATTTTGTTGGCATCCGTAGGCCAGTTTGTGGGTTCTCCAGTACATAAGTATCTTTAGTTATTTTGTTGGATGATATTTATTACTGCTCGACGTTTAAGCGTGATTAATCTGGAACCCCATGTGGTGTGTTTGGCATTCCAGTCTCATTTCAGTCTCCTGCTACTATAAATTTGTATCCAAATCATGATACTTTCCGCTAGAAATTGGATGTCTAGGTGGGCTGAAGACTGATGAAACACTGAGGGAGGTGTTTGTTTTGATTTTAATGATTGCTGCTTTAATTTTTTCCGTAATATAAGGATTATAGGATAACTATAGATAATTAAGGATAATAGGACTGCATAGTGTTTAATTTTTGATTTAATAATAACGGCAGAACCTGCATAATACACAGTATAGTAAGGTATCTTAATAACCGTACTTTGTTTGGCGTAGCTTTAAGATATTAATAGAATGTCTATATTATACATTTTAAAAAAAGTAATATCTCTAGTATATGGTTTGAAATGTCATTAGCATTCCACGACGCATTTCGTAGTGACTTAAAAGCTATTTTGCTATTTTGTTAATGACTGTAGTTAACATGGTTAAAATCACGCTATTTTGGTTTAAGAGTTGGAAGCACATATTTTTAAATTCGTTTAGGAAATTTGATAGTTTATCTGCTAATTCATTGTTGTTATTTTTGTTACCTGCATTTATGTTTCCAATGGCAGCATCCTTAGGTTGGTATGTATGGTGGATAATTTTTTCCTCTCGTACGTGATGTATTAGTTTTCTGTAGAATTCAGGTGTCTTTGGTAAAATTGTTATTGTGTTGTTTGCTAAGGCTTCAGTAAAGTAAGTTTCTACTTCAACTGCTTGAGCTAAATTATCTATCATTTTACTATAGTCATTCACGCCATATATAAAAATTGGAGGGGGTTTAGAGATTGGTGAATTTTTATTCGTATCATTTACGAAGTTTTTCGGTGGAAGTGGCTGAAACCTATTTGAGTTTGTAATTGGAGCTTCTTCTTCTTTCTAATCTTGACGTTTATGCCTTTTTCCTTTTGATCTTATTGTTTGCCATGGGTGTTTATTATTTTGAGAGTCCTCATGTTCTTCATCATCTGACATCGAATCACATACATTCTGTGTTTTTTTTATTGTTTTTTAAGTTTAAGTTAGCTTGAGAGTTTGATGTAGAATAATAAAAGTTTGTTTACTGGGCAACTATTGGCTGTACCTGATATTGTTTTTAATAGTTATTAAAAGATATCATTTGGTTGATTTGAGCACAATGGTGGATCTTGAGTATTTATTTGACTTACTTGGTAATACGGATCTATTAGGTTTGTAGGCTCGTTCTACATTACAGTTGGAAACTGCAATGTAGAGTACTAAAAATCACTTGATCCTGGTCATTCCCTGTTGGAAACATTTTCACTTCACTTAGAACTCACTCTTATTTCACATTGACTGGATAAATGAAAATTTATTATTTTTAATTTTGCCCCATAAAATGTTTCCTTTTCCCTAAATCTCCTTTTTTTTGTAATTTGGTCACTAGGGTAGTTCTATTGCAGATGGTGAAATGTACTTTAAAATTTCGACCTGCATTGCCATATAGAAAGTAGAATAATAATAGTCACAGATATATTCTATATAACTATATATATATAACTTATCATCTTTTCGTCATAAATATATGACTTAATAATAAGTTATGTTAATTGATTACATTCTTGTCATAATCTCCCATATTTATCCAACACCTGCCCTGCTCCTCCACCACCATCAAAATACAGGCATTGTACTAATAAGATATCATTTCCAATTTAGGTATAAATATTGCGTTTCATCCACCTAATTCCTCCATCAGTAATGGATTGTGTGAGGGTAATCAGGATAGGATGCCACGGCTATATTCTCGGATGGGGGAAACGGGAATAGTGCGTAGAGTTGTTCGGTGATTAGTTGGGATCAGCTGCTAAGTGAATGAGATTGTTGGTGTTATGTAACAGATGAAATGGGAGGCCATTTTCCGTTTTGTAGGTTAATGCGCAAATAGTGTATTATATAATAAGTTGACAAAAGCTGTATGAGTTTTGTAAAACTGTTTATCTAACGAAGTTTCTCATACCATTCTTAAATTTTTTGTTTTAGGTATTATCTAAAATAAACAAAATAAATAAATGGATACTAATAAATGGATACTTGATAAGCATTCCGTCTTTTAAAAAATTGTAAATTAAACACTATAAAGTACTGCAGGCATAAAATTAAAGATGAGAAATTGTATTCTTTTTTCTCTCTATTTGCTAAGTTCCTTTTTTACCTCTTACTGTTCAGGTAGGGATTAATGTAATGATAACACTGAGCCGCAATACCGTATTTTTCATCAAGTAGCAGATCCACCTGGATTTTATACTATCATGTTAAACTTTTTGATTCCTGACTGAGGTTTGAACCATCATTCTATGAAACCACTCACAGTGAAGTGAGTGCGCTTCGACCGCCTGAATATCCGAACGACTTTAATCGTTTTACTGTCTAAATTGTCACTAGTTTGTTTTATCTAAATTATTATTGTAGTGACGCTGTTTTTTAACTGAGTTAGATATTTTAGATTTCTTGGAAATACTGTTCTTATAAATAAATAGTAACTCAATCTTGATTCTCTTAAAAATTAGCATAATCCCTGTTTTGATTCTTATTTACTTTAAAATATGATTATGTTTATTAAATTTTATTTAAAAAAAAACAGTAAACGTTTGAAATTAATCAAAAATATGTATAATAGTATAAATACACTTTTTAGTGTTTACATCTATTTTCAATACTTAGAATTTTTAAAAAATATTTAGACAATTAATATTAGGAAACAAGATTATACACTTTTTAAAAGTGTTAACACTCAAAGTCAAAACAGCAACTTAACCTAAAAGATACATAAATAATAACAGGGTACAAAAATTATATCGAATGATCCAATCCAAAAATTAGAATTTGTGAAACTTCACCAAAAGCTTCAACCACCCTTCGTTTGTTTTTTAACCAGGAGGAGTAATTCAAATTTACCGCGCCGTAATGCTTGTTTCTAGTTGGTTCAAGCGCAGGCAAGTTTACTCCGCTAAATTATGACATTTTGACACCAATGACATTTATGAAATTTTAAAATTCAAAATTTATATCGACGATGTTTTGTATTTTCTGCGTTATTCCTTTAATTTTTAGATTTTTCGTTTGAACTTATATAAAAACAGTTCTTTTCAGAAACTTTAGCGATATATTAGTGTTATTAAGAAAACAATATGGATTTAATGCCAAGTACTAGTAGATATACTAAAAAACGCCGAAGAATAGATTTGGGGCATTTATTAACAAATACAAATGAAAAACAATGCATAAACATGTAAAAACAAATAAAAATTGATAATCCTGCAATGACAATAACAGCCACAATAGCAAAAATAAAACAAGCAACAGGTTAGTTTAGCAGATTAGTTATTGTTAAAATCAAGACTTACTAAAGTAATGTGGTAATTTTAGGTATTGCGAATTCATCTATTTACAGAACAATAAAGAAATATAAGCACACTGGAACAGTAAGATTTCCTAAAAATATTGGCGGTCGTCCTTCTATCCTTGCAACATACGACGAAAGAGTTAAAACATCTGTACGACAGATAGTACACAGCTTCTTTTTCAAGAATAAAATGCCAACTTTAAATAAAATTTTAAGTGAAATTAACAACCGCCCAGATCTTCCAAATATGTGTCGTTCATTATTATATAGATTCTTGAAGCATAATATTCAAACATAAACAGATCGTTCCCTGAATATTCCCATGAATATCAATCTACAGTTTTCAAATTTTACACCCTACTTAAAAGAGATTTGGTCTAACTTGGCAGCTGAATGGTACGAAGGATATGGCACAAGTAATTCATTATATGCCAAAATTAATAAACGAATCCACACACTATCATGGTTAATATATTCGCATATATTAGTAGGAGACATTTAACTACAATCATTTGTATGAGAACGGGTCATTGCTCATCCCCTCTTCATCTATTTAGAATTGGAGTCAAAGATGATCCTTATTGCGAATGTGGCCAAGTGGGAGGCTTAAACCATATTTTATTAGAACGTCGCTTAAATCAAAACCCACACTTCGACTTGTATGCCAAATTAGCTAAACCTAATCGTCCCACTCCCATAAATATTTGTACAATCCGCACAAATATTAATGAAAATACAATAAACACCTTATGCAACTTTATTTTTACCTTCAATATTAAATTATATACTATGATCTTTCTTCTTTCAGTCCTGGGTACTTCTATTTTATCCGTCGGTAGCATTTCTGGTGTGTGCAAAGCTTGGAGGCTACCTCCGAGCGAGAAAAGTTTATACCTTTGTTGGGTTGTCTTACTAATATTTTAGCCTGCGAAAAAAAAAAAACCAGCACAAGTATAATCGAGTTACAAGTATACATGTAGAATAACCTAAAACAAACAAAGGAAGAATATAAGTGTAGGTAAACACTGATTGCTGAAGCAAGACAAAAAGTATCTACCCTCAAAGTAAACTAGGTAAATTGTCTAAGACATAGCCCAAAAAACGAATAAGAAGAAGAAGAACAAAGTTAGGTTAAAACCGACGTATGAGGTTGTCCGATACTGATTACTGGATTACCTCAAGGCCGAGAAAATAAACCAAAAAAGAAGATGTATTTGGTGACTTTTCCAGTAACTTTCTTGGGTGTGAATCTCTCTTTTTAGTTTACTCCTCCTGGTAAAATAATAAACCATAATAACTAATAATATCAACTTAAATTAAAGAAGATTACCGATTAAGAGCAAACTGTTGTACATATCTTAATTTCCAGTACTTGGCATAACCGGCAACAATGTCGCTGTTCAGAGAATTAAATTTCGGGAAAATTAAAATATTATAATTTGATGTACGTGCTGCGATCTACTCAAAGAATTATTAAACGTTCGTTTATTTGGTTAGTTGGTATATGTTAATAAAATTTTTATGAATAATGAATAAAAATCTGAATACTATTCAGGTCTAGGCTCCAAGAGAGAAGTTAGAGCAATAAATCGAAACTTTTTATAAAAACATAGAAGAAATAATGCGACTGACAAAAACAAACGAGATAACGATGATTATGTGTAACTTTAACGCCAAAATTGGCCATTGTGCTGAAGAATACAACGTATGTGCATACGGTCTCCGTACCATAAACAATAGAAGAGATAGACTAATACAATTCTGCATACAGAATAACCTGTTAGTAGCCAACACCTTCTTTAAACAACATTCTAGAAAGCTATACATATACGTATCATAGATAATAACTAAGAAGTACATAAAAAGTACCTAAACATACCCTGGAGCTGACATTCATAGCGATCACAATCCAATTATAATGGATTTTAGACTAAACAGGTTTCGTTAAGTTAAAAGGTAAACACAACTGTAGAACCCTGAAAAGAAAAATGAAATAAGTATTAAGGTCGAGAAAGAAATAGAATCGCTAGAGAACTTGGTTCAGACAGACGTTAAACTAACATGGACTGCTTTAAAAGCGAAAATATTAAAAATACAAGAAGAAGACATCGGGTTCACAAAAAAACAACAAAAAACAAAAATAAATAACGCAAGAGATTATGGACCTCCTGAACTTAAGTCTATAAATATAGCCTGTTGAGGTAATTTTGCAGTCGTCTGTCGTATTTTTGGGAGTAATTAGCAATTTATTTTTTTGATAGTCTTTATTTGAAGATCGTGAATAATGTATTCATTGGGCAATGGGCATGTACACCTTTTACCTTCAATCTTGCCTTCTAATATTACCTGGAGCTGCTCAAATTCTCTGTGGCGCATTATGTGTCCTATAGTATATATAGTATATATAGTATATATAGTATATATAGTATATATAGTATATATAGTATATATAGTATATATAGTATATATAGTATATATAGTATATATATAGTATATATAGTATATATAGTATATATAGTATATATAGTATATATAGTATATATAGTATATATAGTATATATAGTATATATAGTATATATAGTATATATAGTATATATAGTATATATATATATATATATACTATATAGTATATAGTAATAGAGACCACACATAATACTTTAGTGTTCTTAATCTTATTAAGACTGATAGCTTGGAGTTACGGTGCATTTTACGCATATTCATGAAACCAGATCTGGCTATTTCAATGCGTCTTCTAATTTGTTTTGAGTGGTCTAGTTGACTATTTAGTTCTCTGCCCAGGTATATGATGCTTTGTGAACTCTGAAGGGTAATACCATTTATTTGTATGTTAGGTGTAACTTGTTTATGTGGGTTTTTGTGGAATACCAGAATTTTGGTGTTGAAAAAGTTAATGTCCAAGCCCAGCCTGTGACTTTTTTTTGATAATATGTTCATTAATATTTTTAATTGGCCTTCTGTTTCTGCTAACACTACGGTGTCATCGGCATATCTTATATTGTTAATGATGATTCGATTGGCACTGGCACCTTCAGGGCGATCTTCAAGAGAAGCTCTAATTATATGTTCGGCATATACATTAAATATTAGGGTGGATAAAATGCACCCTTGACGCACTCCTCGTTCTATGTTGATGTACTTGGTGTTTAAGTTCTCTGTTCAAACGCATCCTGTGTGGTTCCAGTATGTATTACTTATGATAGCTTTGTCGTGTCCGTCCAACCCTACTTCTTTTAGCACCTCAATCAATTTTCCGTGTTTGATGCGGTCGAAGGCCTTTCTATAATCAACAAAGCACACATACAGCCCTTTTTGAACCTCAAAATACCTTTCTGCTATCAGTGTCAATCCCATAATTGTTTCTCGTGTGCCTGTACCCTTTCTAAAACCATATTGAGAACGACTCAGGTATTTTTCACACTTATTGTGAATTCGGTTATAAATTATTCGAATAAAAATCTTAGCGGCATGAATCATTGCATCTTTTATTGCCTGCAAAACTTCTTCGATAAGAATGTTTAATTTTTCATCTGTATCTATTTTTGGGTGCTCTTCTGTTCTCTGATCACCAAACAAATCTTCAAGATATTACTCTCATATTTCTTTCTGTTTTTCAGGGTCTAATTCCATTTGGTTTTTCTTGTCTTTACAATCGATAAGTGTTTAAGTTTTCCATATTCCAGCTACTTCTTTAATCCTTTTGTGTAGTTCCCTATCTTTATGCTTAATTTGCAAATCTTCTACTTCTTTACATTTTTCTTTTATCCGCTCTTCCTTAGCTACATTTATTTTTTTCTCAATTTCCCTGTTGAGTTCTTTGTATCTTTTTGGTTTTTGTTTTTTACCATCCGTCTTGTCTCCATAATTTGTAATATTTCGTTTGTCATCCATGGTTTTCTATGTTTACGGTTTTCTTTCTGTATACTTTGGTCTGCTGCCTCCAAGACAGTATTTTTCATTTTCCTCCACATGTCTTCAATGGTTTTTTTATTGTCTCCTTTTTAGTGGGAGCTATTGTCTTAGACTCTAACTGCGTGTCTACCATGTCTTCATACTTCTGTTGCTGTCCTTGGTCAGCACAAGTCTATGCTATTCTCCATCTGGGTTTAGCCTTGTCTATTCTTTTAAGTTTTAATCGGATAGTTACGACTACAGGATTGTGGTCTGAATTTATGTAACAGCTTGGGTTTGTTTTTACATTTAGAATACCATTACGGAACCTTTTGTTAATTGTAATGTAGTCGATTTGGTTCCTTACAATATTTCTTTCACAATCTTGAGGAGACCTTCACGTATATAGACGTCATTAAGATAATTTAAACCATGTGTTAAAAACCACCAGGTTGTTCTCTTGGTAAAATTCAACAAAGCGTGTACCTCGTTCGTTCCTAATTCCTAAGCCATATGGGCCGATGATCGATTCGACTTCGTCTGCTCCTACTTTGGCATTCCAATCTCCTATAAATGTGTTGATGTCGTCTGATTTTATGTGTTTTTTGATCTTTTTAATATCTCAAGATCTTCGTCTGGGCGGCTTGCTATCGGTGCGTATATTTGTATTATGTTGATGTCGAATGGTTGTCCATTTAATTTGATAATTATTAATTTGTCGCTGACTGGTGGAAAACTTTTCGTGTGTTGTTTCATGAATGCTGTTACCAACACTCCTAAACCTGATTGGGCATCATGATCTTTGCCTGCGTAATAGAAATAGTTGCCATTTACTGTATCCACATATTCTTCTCCTTTCCATCTCACCTCGCACATACCAAGTATGTCCCACTTCATTCGTCTCATCTCGTTTTCAGCATTTGCAAGTTTGCCTGCTCTATATAAAGTTTTAACATTCTATGTTATATACCAATAAATTTTAAGTTTCCTTCCTGGGATTCTTAGCTCCCCTTGACGATTGAACGCCTGCCGGGAACTAGGGGCCATGTTTTGATTTTGACTTGCCATATTAACTATCTTGGGAATTTAATGCGATGGTTTCCCACTTGCCTTTTTCATCCTATACCGTTGACGACGGGATGTAGTTCATCCGCCTTCTGGCGACAAATTCCTCCTCCCCAGGACTAGAGGGTGCCCTTGCGTCATTCCTAAGAATTACGTTGAATGCTTATACCCGCAAACACTCGGTCCCCATATGCGTCAGCCACCTAAGCTATCTACTTAAGTGTTGCCCGTCTTCTACCGCGTAAAGGTGCAGATTGGGGGTTTCCCTTCATTGATATCAAGACCATAAAGGCATTTGTTGATACTCTCCAGTACTTTTAGAAGACGTTATCTTTCTACACTATACAAAATATATTATTATTTGCATTAAATATGTCATTTAAACTACCGCTTAGTTCCCAAATCACTGCTACTGAATCATTAAATAATATCCAAATTAAATTTAATAATCTCTAAGAAAACTGATAATCCAGAAAATTCAACAATAATTTTAAATTTAAATTTTTAGTGTTAATGGCATACTTTATTATACTAAAATCAAGTTTTAAAAATAGCTGTAGAATTTTTTTGTATAAATCTTCAAACTATTTATAAAAACAAATTAAAAGATTTCCGATAATAACAAATACCGGCTACCCTCAGCCGCCTCTTTAATAATACATCAACAAAGTTCAATCGTTTTCTCTCCACCCGAGTAATTAATACTCCGAGAACAATTTCCTGAAAGTATTATATATATCTTTCATGTTATCGATGATTTACTCTTGTTGTTTGTTCCAGGTTCACTTAGTAACCATCGGACCGGCAACCATCCCTATTATTTCGGGCAGTAGAAGAATACAATAATGTCCGGCCAACAGGAAAGTATCAATAAAGTGGCCTCGAGCACCGGCAGCGCCAACCACCACAACAAAAGGCCAGTGATTCTCGTTTATCCTACGGGTGAGTCTGAAATTATTTTTTTAGTTCAGTCAAAAAGAAGTTTAGTAACAAAAATATTGGATGGATGTGTTAAAAAGTGCAAATGATCTATAAAAAATTATTAGTTAAAATAAATTAAATATAATATGTTTGAAAATGATCGATACACACAGTTTTATGACACAGTTTATTTGCATTTTATGTTTAATTATATACGTCCGAGTGTCATATTAGGTAGAGTGTCTTATTAAATAGATTGGTATGAGGGCGAGGTGCCTTTGGTCTTTAGTTAAACAAACTCATAATCAAATGTATTCTAATTCATGTTTGAATACATATTTAAAACTTGAATTAATTATTATATTATAAGCCCATTTTTTGCATTTTATTACTTAAGGGTTAGCAACCCTACTACACTTTCCCCTTTTCGAAGAAAAAAATTATGTTTTACTAAATCACAAATTGACTTATTGTACGATGTGTATTTTTATGTACTTTCTATATATTTCGCATAAATCTGACCTAACTTTACATTTACAATAATTATATTTTAGTTAGATGAATTATTTACTTCAGAGGTCTCAATTGGAGTTATTAATTTATAAGTTACCTTACAATTTTCATAACCTCAAAGATTTCAAATGATTACACCTTTGATTACTTTGTTAGTTTCTGTTAATGCTTGTTTACTTGACAGAATTGAAATTTTTAATGTACCTTCTTACATTTTTTCCATATTCTTCCACTTAAAGTTTAAATCTAGCTTTTATTTCCTTATGTGTCATTATTTTAGGTAGGTACTCTATAAATACATATTTCTTTATTTTCTTGTACACTTTAGTGTTTTCTTCTACAGTGCACTTTTTAACATAATTCATAATTATATTTCATATATCAGACATATACCTTTATTATCATTTATATCTCATATTCGTATATCTATTTATTTCTCTTAGTTATCCAGCCTCCATATAAATCAGTGGGTAGTTTTTCGCAAATCTCAATCCTTAAATTCTTGATTCTCAATATGTATGCCTATCTGTAGCGGGACACACCACACTCAAAAGGTGAAAACAACAAATAATTTAAACGTTTTTAATGTTTCTATAATTCTCACAACCCGTATTCCCGTTTTGATTCATATCCTCTTCCTTGGACGAAACACGGCTATATTCTATATATAAAGACGAAACGGGTATATTGTAAACTTCTTTAATTCTGTTCCTTTCTTATTTTGACAAGAGAAACGGGTTTCTGAATGTTTTATTGTCTAAATTTGTCTTATAAGTCTATAAGTGAAGCGTGCATTTCCATAACGTTGTAAGTGCCAATATGCCTCATTTGGTTTTTTTAAGTTAAATGAGTTGCAAGTGCCATGTTCCATCGCCTAAAATTTATTTCATGTCGATATGGCTAGCGACGGCGTGAAAAGTGGGGATAAAGTAGCGGTGCAAGTCATAACGCTGTAAGTATCGTAGTGCAATTCTGTTAAATGTAGAGTGGCGCATCAGTTACTAAATTATTTTTGTTTGGACGTGTTGGGTTGGGTTTAAACATAAGTATTTGGAACGAATATGGATGAAACTACAGAAAAACGGTCCAAAAAGAAAAGAAGAGTTATTGATAGTTGGAAAAAAAATAAAACCAAGAAAATGAGAAACTCTGGCGAAGAATATGTTTCTCTAGTCAATAAAAAGACCGTTACAAAGAAAATGCCACCAGCTGATGTAAGTATGGTTTAAAGAGATACCTATCTAAATAGACGTTAAAACATAAATAATTTTTTTTTGTTTAAATCTATCTAAATAATCCAAAATTGTTTTAGGTAAAATGCAAGTGTCCACTAGCATGTAGATCCATAAGACTGGAATACCTTGTTGAGTTGTACAATCATTTCTATGAAATGGCTGATTATAGTAAGCAACAAAGTTACCTACAAAGGTTTATTCATCCCCAATTAATCAAAAGGAGACGTCATGGTCAGTACGAACATCCCAGTGAAAGTAGGAGAAAGCACTCTTTTACCTACCATTTACTTTTGCCTGGAGGATCTGAAATAAGGGTTTGCCTTAAAACATTTTGTAGTACGTTTGCCGTAACTCCAAGAAGAGTGCAACTTTTGGGAGAAAAAATTCTTGATGGTAAAATGGATATGTCAGAAAAACGAGGACGGGCTCGACAAAATATTTTCAAGACTGTCTGGACTAACAAGATTATAGAGCATATCGAAAGTTTTCCAAAAATTGAGAGCCACTACGCAAGGGCGAAAACCCCGGATAAGCTCTTCTTGTCACCGGATTTAAACGTAAGTAGAATGTACCGTGCATTTTTAGAGAAATATTGTGCGGATTATCAGCCGCCTAACAAACCACCAGTGACTAGACAATGGTATAATGAAATTTTTATATCAAAATTTAACTTATCTTTTGCAAGGCCTAAAGTAGATACATGCTCCACATGTGATAGTTTGGCTGTTCAAATAAAATCAGGAGATAAAGCTGCTGTAACAGAACAGGAGCTTCACCATCGGAGAGCAGAGGCTGCTACAAAAGCAATGTCAACTGAGACCAAAAATGCATGTACAAGTAATTGCTATGTTCTTTCCTTCGATATGCAGCAGCAAATGTACATTCCCCAATTAACTCACTCCGAAATGTACTATTCACAACAGCTTGCAGTGTGTAACTTAGGAATTCACGATTCCATCACAGGAAAGGGATTCATGTGTTTATGGACTGAGGACTTTTGGGGAAGGGGTGCCTTGGAAATTAGCTCAGCTTAGTTTATGTACTTACCTTACTAAGGAAATTAAAAGAAAAAAGAAAAAGCTTATTTTGTGGTCGGATAATTATGGGGGTCAAAATAAAAATCAGTTCATGATCGCCATGTATTTGACCATACTAACAAATAACGTTTTTAAGGAAATTATTCATAAATTTCCTGTAAAAGGACACACTTTCCTTAATTGCGACAGAGATTTCGCAATCATAGAAAAACGTAAAAAAGTGTGTAAGGCTTATACATTGATGAATGTTGTTAACATTATTACTAGTGCGGCCCAGAAAAATCCATTCTCGTGCATGGTGGTTAAGGACTTTTATGATTTCAAAACCGTTACCTGTGATAAACTGAACACAAAGAAGTTAGGAATTTCATCAGCTACGCAGCTTCGTCTTACAAGAGAGAAATTTGGTACGGTGATGGTGGCTAAAGGACATAGTGAGCTCGCTGGATGGAGTGAGACCAATGTACTCAAATCTGGAGTTACATTAGAAGACTTTAAAATCATAGACCTTCAAAAAACTAGAACTCACTTTGGTATCCCAGAGAAAAAAAGAACAGATATTGAAAAAATGCTCCCTTATCTTCACGATGATGCCAAGAAGTATTTTAAAGAAAAATTAGGTCAACCAGGGCAAGTTTCTACTGTAGGAAACAACGTAGAAAAAATCTGGCACTTAAAACGTTTTGACTTGCAAACCTGATGGCACTTACAATGTTTTGACCTTAGACAGATTTTTGAATTTTTTTTTTTAAGTAAGCTTTGTTTATTGTTCCTTTGCGGTATGTTTGTATTATATAATATTTTTAAACTAATCCTTTTTCAATATGTTACATTATAAGAAATTAACATGTTCGATAAAAAACTGTTTTTTACTCCTCCTGAAAAATTTATAATTTGGCACTTACTACGTTATGGAAATGCACGCTTCAAGTCTAAGTCTTTGTCTGATTTATATAATTTTCAGTCTCAAAATTTATTTCCCAAGTGTATCCCTTTAAATCTCATTCGACAACAAAATATTAATATTCAGGTCCTTATAAAAAAGATTAACATAGAAAAATCGATAATATGTGATAATGTTAAATATATAAATAAAAAGATAAGATATTCCACAATAAAAACAATTCGAAAAGAAAGTTTTTATAAAAATATACTGAATTCGTAGTTATACAGTGCGTCCATAAAATAACGCATAAATTCATTATTAGCTGTATAAACAACAGTGTTAGAAATTCCCGAAACCAGATTTTTGATTTTAATTTACTGTTTTTTTTAAATTGTAATTTAATATACAAGGTGAACCACCTTAGTATGATGACGTCATCACCATTTTTTTTAAATGGAACCCCCATTTTTTTTAATTTATACATTTCCCTTGCTGAGATGATTTTAAAAATGCATAACACGTTGCTTCAAGTTGATACAGGATGCAATAATTGCATTGATTATAAATGAAGAATAAACGTAATAAATACATTGAATGAAATTTTATATTGTTATACAACTACTTTCATAAATCATTAAAAAAACTTGCATTATTTGTAATATTGTCTCTAACAGTTTTTATTAGTCATCCAAGACAATTAATAAAAACAATATTTTCTAGCAGCTAATATTAGTAATCCAAGCCCCTGAACCATAAAAATATTTTTAATGTTTTACAGTATTTTTTACATTTTTTTCATTTGACGTTAAAAAGTTTAGAAATATTAAAGTACAAATCTGTATTGTTTAAGCTTTACAGAAGGTACGTTTACGTGAAATATATTCAAGCAATCTATCATTTGCATTTTTTTTTTAAATGCATTTAAGCGAAAGTTACAGGATTGAAATATTAATTATGATTCAACAAGACATAATTTTGGCGGCAGTAGAAACTCAACACTGTACAGTGGGAGAATTATCTAGGAATTTTGGTGTTGGAAAGTCTTTAGTATCAAATGTTTTTAAAAAGGTAAAATACCATCCTTATAAAGTACGTCTTATCCATGAATTGGCTGAAGACGACTTTGATGGAAAAACTGAATTCTGTGAGTATATGATGAACCAACCTAACAATTTCATTGATAACGTTTTATTTTTGGACAAGGCAACGTTTCTTTTAAATGGTCATGTTAACCGACAAAACACCTGTTATTGATCTGATAAAAATCCACACTGGATGCAAATGCCCCATACACAAAGACCACAAAAAACGAACGTATGGGCTGGTATTGTGAGAAATACAATTATTGGTCCATATTTTTTTATGAAAATTTAACAGGAGCATTATATCTGCATTTCCTACAAAATACATTTATTCCTGATCTGATCCAGTTTTTTTATGATATTCAAATACCCACCAATTTAGACCGCAGAATCTGGTTTCAACAAGATAGTGCACCGCCACATTTCGCAGTAACTGTGCGCGAATTTTTAAACAGACCTTTTCCGCAATGGGTTCAAATCACCTGATTTGAACCCATTAGAATTCTTTTAAGGGGTTTAATTTAAAATCTAAAGTCTACACAAACAGACTTAATAATATTCGTCAACTACAAAACCGAATTAGATTTGAAATTAAGAAGATAACACCCGCTATGGTACAGAATGTTAAAGACGAAAGTAATGACCGGTTAAGTCATTCTCTCACGATCAATAGAGAACAATTTGATCATTTACTGTAAATTTTTGTTTGTTTATTTTTGTTAATGTATCACAGTCATTGCATAATAGTAAATTAATTGTATAACAATGTATAATTTAATTTAATGTGTTTATTACGTTTATCCTTAATTTATTATTTTGTAGGTAACTTGGAATTTTTGCATTTTTGCCACCCTGTACAAATTTAAAGCAATGTGTTGCACACATTTTTAGAATCATCTCAGCAAGGGAAACCTATAAATTGTAAAAAAAGGGGTTCCGTTGAAAAAATGGTGATATGATGACGTCATCATACTAAGGTGGTTCACTCTGTATATTAAATTATAATTTGAAAAAATAATACATTAAAATCAAAAATCGACCTGTTTCGGGAATTTCCAATACTGTTGTTTATGTGGCTAGTAATGAATTTATGTGGTACTTTATGGACGCATTGTATACTAGCACTGTGTCTTTTTATTATTCTTTTCTTCCAGTCTATCCAGTGATGATTGAGGTGTCCGGGCCTCGTCACAATGTCCAATTTTCCTCCATTTTTCGCCTCTTTTTCCAATTGTTGATAACCATTTCCATTATGTTTTCTTAGGTCGTAGAGAACTCCATGTATTATTAAATAGATTGGTGTTCAGGTGAGATGCCTTTGATCGTTAGTCAAATACACTCATAATAAAATTTGTTCAAATTCATAATTATTTTAGCGATTAACTATTAACTTTCGTTCATAATCACGAATGGTAAGCGAAACATATTTGTAAAAATTTAATGTTGACCTACACTAACTTCTTGGGAAAGAATATTCTGATAAACAACCTGATTCTTCAATGTCAGAAGGCTATTTTGGGTTCACTTAGTTCATTGTTCTTGTATTAAATATTTAGCAACCCTACTACAATATTATTTTTATAAATTCTTGTGCAAAACTAGGAGACTAGAAATTATCGATATTTTTTTTCTGCAATGAACAAGGCTGTTTTAAAATTTTGTGGTAAAATCTTTACTATAGTGCATTTTTAAATCGACAATAAATACCTTTTAGAATAAGAGGGACAAATAAATAATAACAAATATTTTAAAAATAAGGATTTTGACTTCAATTGAAGAAGATTCTTAATATTTCTATTAACTTGAAAAATAAGAATATTAGTAGAATGATAGGTCCTACATTATTGTTCGAATGTAAGGGTTGGGAGTCAATTACTGAAGGACAAAAATATAACGTAATCCTGTGCTCGTAATACTTTTAATATTTTTTTTTCTAGAGTCATTTAGGGTAAAGGTTACAGTGATTGGCCACTTAAGCATTGAAGTTTGATAAATGTGTAAGGCATTAATTTGTATTGAAAACCATATATTTAAATAATACACTAAATATTAGACTAAAGTATCCTCTTGACTCCGTATGTCATTTATTGTTTCAAAATGTTTAATATTTATAAAAAAAGTTTTATTCTTGCAAAAGCAGATTTTATAGTGATTGGCCTAATTTTGATAATAATTGGCATAGTAAGTAGATAGTAATTGGCAACCAGTAAGAGGCTAAGTTATCCTAGGTACATATTTTTCTTATTTATGTATCCTACCTGCGTATTTTAATTTTGGATAAAAAACTAAAAAGCCATTAAAAATTATATATAATTTTAGTGATCAAAGACCAATTTGGTTTCAAAATTTTTTAATAAATGCAAGAAATTACAAACCAATTACAATGTTATCTTGTCAAATTTCAATGTTATCTCTCCATTTCAGAGGATTTCATCTTATTTTTGGAAATACATTTTATATGGTATGTTCTGGAATAATTTGAACATTTTACTCCATATTGACTACGTGTTATATTATTAACACACGTATAGCACAGTCCAGTGTACCTATATAGTTTTGTTCTTAAATGGATTAGAAGCAGATATTTTAATAATAACCATATTCGTCTTAATGATTTTATCCTAACTGTTGTCACTAAACAGTTTTCTTTTTGTTTTTTTTTTGGCACAACAGTAAGATAACTTTCGATGTTTTCAGGGCTATCTTGGAAGTCCATTTTTGGCAAGGTTTCCGTTACTTTGAGTAAAGCATCACCATCTTCTGCGTGTACTATTTTAGATACTTCCTTGGTTGCACAGCTATTAACACTTACATTTGGAGAATATTTCATATTGGGATCATTGTTTTTCTATATCACCTGCTGTGCCTGTTACGGCTTCTGGATCTATAATATTTTTAAAAACAAGTTTAACGTTAGTGTTGTTGTGTGATCTTTCTGTATAATTATGTTCATTTGTTTTCTTTTTAGTTCCTTTTTGTTTAACCTTTCAGTCTTACGGTTCTCCTTTTTCATCTCCAGTTCTTTTTTTATAGCTATTTTTTCTTTAATTGCCTTTTGCCTAACGGAAGAAGTCAGAACAAATGGTAGTTTCTCCGTCTCTCTTTTTCTTCGATTTGGTTGTCGAAGCAATTATTTTCTCTATTAGAATAGGAATATTTTCAATGTCAAACACTTGCTCATTTACGATAATTTCCGAAGTATGCTCAATAAAACTCTCATTTTTTTAATCCTGTAAATTTCCGATGTCAAGAGGTAATTCTAGCTCACGGATTTCAGATTGGATCGTCCCATGGAATTGGTCCGTTCCTCCTTGCTGCTCTGTATCTTCGCGTTTATCCATATCTTCCAGTTTATCAGTATTCACGGATGGACTTGCGTCCAAAAATTCTTTATAAACATAATACAACGTCAAAAAATCGGAATTATGTGCATCACTTTCAACAAAGTTTTTAAGCCTTTCCATTTGTTCCTCTCCAACAATCTTTTTAAATGTTTCGAATGTAATTTTACTGACTTAATTGTCTCTATCTTGTTCTTTTGTCTTGACAGTGCATTTGGAATAATCAATTGCGGATACATTCCAAGGGAAAAGCCCACAGGTACGAAAACCATTTCTAATATTTTCTGGTTTTATATTATCAACCACTGTTTTTAAAACTGCAGCAAAATTGTCCTTTGTTACAACTTCAGTAGGGTGCTCTCTCCGAAACTTTAATACAGCACTTTTCCATCCTTCTTTTAAGGGCTTAAAGATGGCCACATCTGCAGGTTGCAAGATTCGAGTCGAGTTAGGGTACAGAGCAATTAGAATTATCTGTAGCTTTGTGCATAATTCGCTTATTTCATAGATTAAATGTGTGCTGTGACCATCAACGAACAAAACTATTGGAAATTTGATATTATTTTTGCTTAAGTAAAGATAAAGAATGTTTCCTATATATTCGTAGATCAGCTGATTTTACATCCAACCGTTATCACTGCATCCAATTCTCCAGGTGTCAGGTACAGATTTAACAATTTCAGCTGGCAGTCTTTTGTAAGCATGGATAATCATAGGTGGGATCACAACACCACAAGCTGAAAATGTAAAAATCACTGTGATATTGTTTTTTGAATGATGTATTTTATAAACGTTTTTCGGTCCTCTAAGGTTACAAGGGGAGCAAGAACTTTTTTGTGCTTTGGGCAAAGCCAAAAACAGGTTTCGTCTCCATTGTAGATTCTGCTGGGATCTTCAAGAATCTCAAATAAATGTTTTTCCTTTAAATAGTCTTCTACATTAGTAAACCAGTTTCTTATGTCTGATTCTATAAAATATTTATAAATTTATGTTAACATGGCCAATCACTATAGAATGGCCAACTACTGTATCATTTACCCTAATAAAATAAAATTATTTTAAATCAACTTTATTATAATTAATATATATTAATTATTTAGTTATTTATTTATTTTTTCGTTTTCAAGTTTAATTACTATACAGATTTCTCCATCTGTCTTAATTGTTCTGTTTCTTCGGTCCCTTTAAACCAAGAATTAAGATCTTTTTTATTTGTCTCGAATCATCTGTCTTATAAATTTTAAAACCAATTGGCAATAGAAAGATCATTATCTTCAGAACCACATTTTTCTGTTTCTTATGATACAACATTTATTATTGTAGGTCACAGCTTTTTCCATAATAATTGGATTATGTCAGGTGAAATAGAGTTCCATGCCTAATCGGGAGAGAATACAACATCCTTTAAATTAATTTTTTTTAGGCTCTGTATTATGACACTATCCTTAGAAATAAAATAAATTAACATTAATACATTTTGAACCACTGGCTACAAAAGGTGTGCAGTTGAGTGGTAGATAGATGGTTTAGATATTTCCAACAATTGATCTACATTCTTATCCATTTGAGTGGCCTTGGGGAGTGGGAGAGTATTGTCAAGTAGAAGTTAAGCCTTTGGATGCAAGTTGGATGTTTTCATAAACGTTCTCATTTCTGAGACACAGTCTATATGGAACCATTCATTATATATCTGTTTCATAACTCAACTTTTAAATTGATTTTTGTAGCAGACGCAGAAAAATTATTTTAAAAGTTTTGGGGTTTTTAACTGTAACAATCACTATCATTTGCAATTTGTGTATTCAGTAGAATTTGGATACGGCATAAATATGATTCTTTCGTCTTTAGATGTTTACTCGCTTTACGAACTGGTGCGCTCACTTCTTTAAAGGATACGAATGTTTTGTTGAGCAACAGTCTCCAAAACAGACAACTCTCATCTGTATTATAGATTTGGTCAGAGAAGAGGACCTAGTTCTTTTACGCTGTATTTAAAATGCTACATACATAAAGGTACTGCAGATTTGTTGGTTGACCGTTTTTCACCCGATATAGTTAACACGCGGATCCCAAATCGGTTTTTAAATTTATCCAGCCACCCAACGCTGGCCTGAAATTTATCTTTGTAATTTTTTTTGTGAAATTCGATTACTTTTTCTTTAAGTTTTTTTTTTTCAGATACAGGGATGTGTTTAGAAAGCTTTGCATAAACCATATGCGGAAATCATTTTCCATCTTCAGGCATTCACCAAATATTACTGTTTCAGGCTTTCCTGGTCCAGATTCGATCATCTTCACGTGTTTCATGATCTTTGGTTGATTTTCACTGAAATCGTCCATAGTAACACACCCAACTCCGTATGTTTTTCCAAATTTGTTTATGTTTTCTGTACTATCCAACTTCTTTAAAATGTGCATTTTATTTTTCAAAGCTAGTGTCAGCTAGTGTTCATATTTTTAATAATAATATTCTCACTTAAAACAACAGCAAGTGCTGGGTTATTGGACGTGTCTGTTTATATATAATTCTAATATATTTTTCTCAAAATTATTTATCGAATCTATTTGAATAACTATGATATTGCTGGCTACTTAAAATTTTAGATACGTTATACCTTTTTCAAGAACTTTTTAAATTTTTTTAAAAAGTGCTACATCACTTTTATTGACTATTTTAGGATTATTATGTTTAAACTGTTATAATAAATGCAATTAAGCATAGATAAATTAGTTACCTCGGAGCCGACTTGAACACTGCCTACTCGTTTAGCAACATTTATCTGATATCGAATTTCAAATTAGATAATATTATTTGTAGATTATTTAAAAACTAAAAAATATTTATAATGTGTATATTTAGTGGCTTTTATATAGGATGTAAATTTTAAAAAAGATTTCAATTATGTCGCCTGTCTGTCGCCGTTTAATCTGATTCGTTGAAACGTGACTTCAAACTCGGAAAGAAAACCTTAATTGTCATTTGTAGCTGAGGTTATATCGGTTTTGCTTATTTCGTTATTGTAGTACTTTTACTTTTTTATATTTACAAAGGTATTAGATAAGTAAATTGTATTAAACATACTTCAAGACAGTATTAGAACTATCTTAAAGAATCCGATTTTATACTTAAAATATATACAATCCAATATTGAACTTCATAAGTTCCAAATGTTTTGGGAAACAATTTCTGTTTCAAGCTTTTCCAATATTAAAACCAATTATAGTTCGTTTCAATTATAACTTGAATGTAATATTAGACAATTACCACTTAATGCCCAGCACATTATGGGTGTATATGGCTTTATGTTTGGGTTAATATCAGTTCATCCTTGTAATTGGAACGACAATAGGTGCTTTGGACTCAGTGTATATTATTGGTTATAAGCGCTGCGATATAAGATAAAAGAAAACACAATATGGAATTGTTGTCAGATATTACTGTAATAGAATTATAATTAAATGTTTTTGCCATGTATTTAAACAAATAATAAATGTTTCGTACGAAAATATTTTGTAATACTTTGAATACTTCAAGTATGTGTACTTATATTTCCCTTTTTAAAATTTAATTAGTTTTGGTTTGTAATCAAGTCTAAGTGTTAAATTTTCTCATGAAAACTAATACCATAAAACTGTATGTTCCTCTCCGAAAATTTATTTGCTTTGGCTAGGTTATAAAAGAAATAACAGGCCCAATTTCAGTTCTCAGTTCTTGGCTGTCTATCGAAAATAGCCTATGGTGTTTATATTAACCTGCATAAAATGTGGTACGCTAATAATTATTTGTTGTCAGTTTATCGTTAATAACTTTGATATATTATAGGATTTCACATACCATCTTTTTTAATGGCCCCTAGCACACCAATTGCTGGTTTTCGCCTTTTACAATCTTATTGTCGATAACCCTATGAAGATTGAGGGTGTGGCACTCTGATTTTTTCGACATCTGGCCCACCAATTTTGGTCGTATCAGCTTCTTTGAAATGTCATCGACCTGTTAAAGTGAGTCGGTAAATATTTTATTTTGACCATTAATGGGGGCTATGATGTATCATTTACGTAAATAATTACATACTAGTGTAAAATTCAGAAAACGTACATCAGATTACAGTTCTCAAAACATAATTTGTAAAAACGGTATAATGTATCATGCCCTGCGTTGCTATGCCTAAAATGACCAAGCCACAGCAGAAAATTACATAAAACGTTATTTTTGGTTCATATCCTGAAGATCTGTCAGATAATTCAAATTAACCTAATTTTTGGCTTCTTGTTTGTTTTTGAAAAAATGGATTTTGTAAATTTGTTATTACTTAATAAATTGAATGATGTGGCAGAAAGAAATGTTGTAAATGTAGAGCAACGTCAGTTACGGGATACCAGTAACCTATTTGAAATAGATAACCAGCTCTAAGTAAATTGCAATAGAATTAAAGGTTCTCTCCCTACTTAATTTTGTAGCAAGTGGAAGTTACCAAAAATGTACTGGTAACAACCTGTTATTTTCAATGGAACAAAGTAAATTTAGTAAAGTATTAACATAAATAGCTGCAGGGATAGTGGAACACTTAATGTCAAAATGATGAAAAAGATGAAGTACAGCCTGTAGTTCTCATAGAAATTATTCCAAAGGAGGCAAATCAAAACAATGGTTGGGTGTTGGAAGCACAGAGAATAAGAAGTGTTATTGCTGCAAACTTTGTGTAGTGAAATAAAAACTTATTAATATTTTCATAATTTATTTATTTCACAATGATAAATAGTGATATAGTTTTATAATCAAATATATCTAGTTTAGTAATATAATTTTACAATTTTTTTACAATTTTACAATTTAGTGATATTTCATCATTTTATAATATATATGATAGAGTTTTATAATCTAGTATAGTTTAGTGATAGTGATAGTTAATATTTCAATTAATTACAAAAAGCTCAAACAAACAATCTAAAACATATTACTAAGTGGCTCAAATTTTTTTTAAATATTTAGATATTACAAATATATTATATTGCTGCAAACTGTATTATAACATATTAAATTAAAAATGTTTATATAGTGTTTAAAACAAAAACATAAATCATGTATGTTACAATTAATTACAAAAATGACACAACGCTAACAAAATAAAAATATATTACAACCTGGCTCAAAGGTTTTGAAAACCCTTAGAGAATATAAAGAAGTGTTATCGCTGCAAATGTCATGTTATAAAATATTTAAATAAAAATGTTTATCCTCAGTTTATTTTATAATTATATGATTTATATTTATACAAACTTTGTGTTATAAAATTGTTAAATAAAAATGTTTAAAAATATAAAACCTGTATGTTACAATTACTTTCAAAAAGTTCAAAACAAACAAATTTAAAATATATTACAAAGTAGTCCAAAATTTGTTAAAACCCTTGAAAAATTAAAACATACAAGTAAAGAATACAATTTCAAAAATTAACACAAACCTAAAATATACCACAAAGTAAACCTACAAATACACCTAAAATATACTACTACAAAGAACAAGGTTTGTAGCACAAGCATTACAACTTTGGGTTGTATAGAACCTTTGTGAAACCTGACATAAAATTCATTAAGGTAGCATACCTTACATGGATAGAGCATTTCATCAGGCAAGAGGTAGGTGCAACCGTCAGAAAGGTTTTTAACAGAAGAGGGCTGAAGGGACAATAAACCAGAAGAAGACCAAGACTTAGGTATCAAGACAATTTAGATGATGATTTAAAATCTATTGTAGTTAGAATGTAGAGAAGAGTTGGTAGACACAGGGGTGAATGGAGGATTGTCCTAAAGAATTATTTGCACAAGCACAGGGTTTTACATTACAGCCCTGTTAAAGCTGGAAACATATATTTCTGTGTTGCATTGATTTTGACTAATGATAATGGTAAAACAAACTAAAATATATTACAAAATGGTCCAAATATGCTCATAACTCTTCGAGAATATGAAGAAGTATTATTGCTTCAAACTTCCGTGTTGTAAAATAAAAAAAAATAAAAACAAATTGTTAAATAAAAGTGTTTATAGTTAGTATATTTCATGATATGTAGGTATTTATGTTACAATTAGTTAAAAATCAAAAAGAATAACACAAAGATCAAGACAAAACAAAAAATCTGAAACATATTACAAAGTGGCTAAAAAATTTTGAGTTATAAAATTGTAAAATAAAAATGTTTATATTCAGTTTATTCCATAATTAAGATATAATTTTATAAAGGATATGTTTATAGAATTTTAAATAAAACTATTGCCTTTTTAATTTTCACAGGTTGACTTCCTTTTCCTTCTGAAAAATATTATACACCATAATAAACATAATACATCAATCATTAATCTTTACCTTTAAAATCCAATGTATTTATAATCTGGGGCTCCCCAAGATGAATCTTTGAAATGAGTTGCAAAATCTTCCACTCATTGAACACCTAAAAATTTAGCATTTATTAAATTTGATAGTAACAGAAATTAATTTTCTTACATGTCTTTATTGTTCTCCTGTTTTTTTAGGGCCACCATCTACTGTATTTACCATAATAGCAAATTCCTCTCACAATTGGGCTACTTTCTTAGCCTTCCTTGACTATTTTGCCAGTAAGCACTATTTATTTTTATGAAGTCTAACATCACTTCCAATTGTTTCCTGGTTGTTTTCTTTTTAATTGAAGCCATTAGTTTATTTTATTATAATTATAAAAAAATTGTAAATTGTTTCCACAAATTACAATTGATTACATACAATAACATAACCTAACTAAGAGCAAAAACGGCACCTAATTTTAGACAGCTTAAAAATTACATTTACATATAGATAAATTACATATCAAGGTAGGCAACCCGTTATACGTACCTAGTTCTTACATCATACCGATTTGAAAATTTTTACATAAATGTGTTAAAATCGGAGTTTACAGCATGTAATTATTTCACATAAATGATATATCAGAGCCCTCAATGTTAAGTTTTTTTATTAAATTTATATTTAGTTTTATTGTTAAAAGTAATGTATGTTTCTACTATTAAAAAAATGTTATGTGTCATTCTTTTATGTATCATAGCTCATATTTATTTTTGTTTCTTAATTTTTAAGAGATTTTAAGAGATTATTAACTTAATTTATGTTTAAATAATACTCTTATATTTTAAGAGCTGTAATCTGTTTAGCTATAAGATTATTAATGACAAATTATGTTCGTTTAAATTTGAAAGTATTAATAAACATAATTTTTTATTGTAACGTATTATTTTAAACTTCAGAGACTTCGATGGGCTGGTCATGTAGTGAGAATGGAGACCTGAAGATTGCCAAAAAAACCTTAAATAGTAAAATGCAGAGCGCAAGACCAAAGGGAAGGCCACAGAAAAGATGAGAGGATCAGCGGACGCTCAAAATTTGCTGGACGTGAGAACCTGGAGAAGGTTGGTGCGGGACCGGCAAGGGAGAGATTATTTTATTTAAATAGTAATAGTTTAGAGACGATATAAATCCTTTTTAAAGCATTTTATTGGATGTATAACCTTTTCTACAACTTATGGGTAAATATTTCAGTTTTTATTATTTTTTTTTCAATTCTTTGATATGTTTTCTGACGTATTTATTTAATGTCTTGTATGATGTTTATTCTTGAGTTTCTTGATGAGTTTCAGGTTAAAACTCATTGGCGCCCATTTTGTTTTACAGTTTAGCTGTATTCCGTGTTTCTTGTTTTTTCGTCAAACTGTTATTTTCTGTTATCTTATTTTTATCTATCGTTTATCTATCTGTCTTTAATCTGCACTTTTCTATCATCTATATCCTTACCCAAATAAAGGTCCTGACTTGAGCAACGTGGTCTTCTATTATTAGAGTTATCCTTTGGCATCAACTCGTAGTTGAATATAACTAAATAGTGTAATCTTGGTTTTGACTTTAGCAATTTTCCTTAAAGTGCCTGAGTATAATTCTTTTTAACATGTAAACTTTTTTGCGAGATAAAGGCAGAATGTTTTTTAACCTAGAAAACAAGTGCTAAAGCAATGGTTCTAAGAGTGCAGAGTGTTGCTTTCGAGGTGGTCAGCAGTCCTTTTAAATAATGTGGTTTCTTGCCTTTAACTTTGTTAAAGACAAGAAATAGGCAATCTTTGTTAGGTAAGATAATATTCTATCCAGTGCCACACCTAAGTATTTTATTATATTGTGAGTCTCCTTCGAGAGAGTTTGATGTTGATATAGAAGCAACTTAAGTGTTAACAATAAAAGTTAAACAAGAACTGTTGGATAAAATAAATATAAAAAGAGGAGTAAGACAAGGCTGTATACAATCGCCTTTACTCTATAACTTTTATTCAGAAGAAATATTTAACAAAGCCCTAATGGAGACAACAGAAGGTATTATTTTTGATGGTATAGTCGTAAATAATATAAGAAATTCCGATGAGACCTTAGTGCTGGCTAATTGCGTAAACGACGTTTAAAATATAAACAACAAAATAAAACAAACATGTGATCAGTATGGATTAAAACGTTAAGAAAACTAAATAAGTAAGTAAGTTCGTATAATCTTCTGGCTAAGGTCTAGTGTTAGGGTTTTCAGGTGGCGCAAGCGACTAAATAAAAATATATAATAATAAAAATAAATAGAAAACTAAATATAAAATAGTTAGCATACAAAAATATCTTATAAATAATATATAAAATAAGGCCCGAGCCCCTTTTGTAAAAATAAAGAACGTACTTTGCAGCCACGATCTAAGTATTGACTTTTGCGTTCTGATGACATATTGCTTAATTTTCTAGTACTACTGTATCGAATTAGAACTTTGAAGTTTCTTAGACGGCCTGAACCAAACAGCAGAACTGGTCAATATAATAAAAAGACGCAAGCTGAAATACTTTGATCACACTATGAGGCACCCTGGCAAATATGAATTTTTACAACTGATCGTTTAAGGAAAGATCCAACGTAAACGTGGTCCTGGTAGAAAAATAATATCATGGCTGAAAAATCTAAGAAAATGTTAGGGAAAATCGGCTACACCATTATTTAGTGCTACTATCGATAAAATCACGATAGCGAATATGGTAGCCAACAAATCCGGTTGGAGTCTCTGCTTATAAAAATGGCGATTGGAGCGTTCTTAGTCGCTTTGTTAATACTTCATCTTAAAGTGAAGGCTAGTCGGAGTTTGTTGATTGTGTTCCCGGATATCTGCAACTATAAAGACTAAAAAGCAGTGCTCGAGCATTGATTATTAAGTTTCTTAAGCAGTAATTAATATTTGAATACTGAATATATCAGACTCGCTATTGATTTGTAGGAAAGTATATAAATTTTGTACAATAATGCTGAGTGTGTTTAGATTCTGTGGCTTAATTTTTTAAGATTTTTAAGTTCTATATAGCTTATATTTTACTGCCGGTAGACTTTACTAAACTTTTTATTCTCCGCAATCACAATAATAATTGTATAAATCCCGCGCATCCATGCGTCGTTCTTTCTAGAGACGTAGTATTCTTTGCCCATATGATACGTGTAAAACACGTTTAAGTAACACGAAATGTCTGAATATTTTGAATATTCCGTTGCCAAACGTATTTTCTGAATCTTTGGCCACCGATTTCATAAAATTAAAATTAAAGCCGCATAGACCTATTAAATTGTTGAATCGATTTACTGAATCTTTAAATAAACTTACCGACTCTGTTTAAGGTAAAAACGGCATTCTATCAAATCAGAATTTAGGAAAACTTGGCGAACTGCTTTGCGAATTGCTATTTCTAAATCCACATGTGGAACGGCAGGGCCAAAAATTATGCTTCCACTTGTACACTCCTCTTTCAAAAACGGTTTGCTTGTAAGGAATCAGGACACAAGAAGTACGTAGTGTTTATTCATAAGCCTGTGAACAGTAAACATATAACAAAAATACTTTGTATAGTATTTGAAGATTCCGTTGAAATAAATGGTATTTAAATTACACAAAAATTTTAAATTAGCCCTTCAAGAAAACACCACGAAATTGCCGTCCAAATCATTCTTTAACGAGAGCTGCTCTCATTCGTGTGTCGTTATTTTAATTGTATAAAGCGCTGCATGCACTTCATTCACACTCGTTGATAGTTGTTTCGGTAACAATTTTCTTCTACTGTAGTACCTTATCAGATGTAAGCGTATCATTCCCAGTAAGCGTTTTAATTCCAGAACTATACATTTCTTTGTAAAAAATTTCGTGGATTTCTCTCAAATGTTTTCAACGGCATTTCTCTTCAGTAAATGGTTAAGTTTTTGGCAGTTTAGCGATTCAGACTGCTTCTCTCATGGTAATGCTCACCACCAAAGTCGGGGACGGTGTACGGTATATTTTTTACGGAATACTACTTACATCCACGGTGTGTATACTGACATAACTTCAATATTGCCGACATTAACTTAACTTGTGGAAATTATTTTTAAAACTGTTTACTATAAGCAAGGGTGTTCCCCGTTTGCTTAATATTTCTTAGCTTGCATAATCTACTAGAATATGGTTAGTTACAATCAAAACGCAAAACTATCAGCAATCTAATTTGAAATAAGTTTGAGGCTAAGGAGATACGAATTTAAAGAATGATGCCTACCTACCTGAATTTCCGAGAATTCCATCGGGGCCAATTCGCCCAAACCCCTTTATCTGTATAGGGTTTATTAATTGCACGGGGAGACAGTTCATATGCACCCGTCGCGTCGTAAGAAATAGTGTTTTGGAAATGTTCATCAATAAATATATGTGATAATGTTTGTTTCTTCAATCAGCAAAGTTTGTTTCAATAACACAAATCAATTGCATGTCTCTGCAAAAAGATCAACTTTATTAGTTATTATAGTTCAATAGTACAATATTAAATTGTTACATTACCTGCAAAAAGAAACATTATTTTAAGTTTTTGCTAATAATAAAATGACGTCTCTTATGGAAATAATAAAAATTAATAATGACAAGATAAGAATCACTGTCAAAAGCTCCACTTTCAAAGAAGAAATTATAATCTAAAGCTATTAACTGGAAAAATAGGACTATTAGTATTTTGACAGTGGCGTAACGAACTATTAAAAACATTATCACATATACTAAACAAAAACAACACTTAAAAATAAAATAAAAATATTTTGGCCAATGTTAACAGGTAAACATAAAATAGTAATTTACGTAACAAGTTCCGAAAGTGATATTTTACGAGACGAGTAGGAAGTTTCCAGGGCGAGTCATGGAATCTTGCGAGTCTCGTAAAATACTTTTGGACCGTGTTACGTACAATGTTTTTTCTGCAGCCGTTATGTATGTTAAAAAGAATATATGGATAAACTTTACTTATGAACTTTTATTAAACACTTTAAAGTTACTCTCGTGAATTCAACATTAGAATCAAGATATTAGATTTTTCCATTAGATATGCAAGAATGACTTCTTCATTTAGAGTATGTACATTTTTATCATTGCTTCATTTTTGAAATAAATCGTAGACCAATTCATACCTCTTTCTTGACTTTACCGGCAATAATTCATAAACAGCGGCTTTAACTGTTTCCCTAATCTCATCTGAAATCATTTCGGCTTCACTTTCACTGCTGATTTCCATTTCTTGGAATTAAAAAACGAAAAATTAAGCGAAAACACACGAATCTTAAATAAGAGGCCTTTGTCATAATAAAATACAAAGTTGATGTTATTGACAAAGCCGTTACTTAGCTACCCAAAATCGTCCCGAAAGTGAAAAAATTAGTCCCGAAAGTAGCTACTTTCGGTACGAGTTGTGTAAAATGGTACTTTCAATTTAATAAAACATACCGAAAGTTTTGTTTTCAGGACGGCTGCAGAAAAATTTTACAAATTTAAGATGATTTCTCCCAAGCTGCATTATAGCAACTAAGTTTTATTGTACTGTTATTGTAAGATCCCTTGTAAAAAGTCATTTCGCAGCCTCTTCTAATTACGATTTTTTTACATTCAAGACATTCAAAATTATTATATGGATTATCACCAGCTGAGTTGCTATCCACAAGTCCTCATAGACACTTTGTCTCAGTACTAGCAACCTCCAGTGGAGTCGTACATTGCCATGTTATCTATTCCTGTTGTAACTTAAACATCCCAATTTACAAAGTCAAATAATGTAACTCAAATTTACTTTAACAACATTTAAAAGGTTTTTACCCATGGATTTAGTGGCTCAAAACATGTACATCCAGATAGCACTGATGATGGAATATTAATTCCGAAAACGTTCTGTGGTGTAGCTCGATAGGGTTATACCTTTTATAAAGGAATTTTTAAATAATCTTTTTATAATCTATATTGCCGATTATTGTGGAATAAGATATACAATAAACCGGTATAAGAAGATTTAATAAAATCAAAGAGTTTGATGTTTAATTTTTATAAACTTAGTGCGAAAATATAATATTTGAGGCAGAATCGACTATTTTAATTTTTGTAATTTTTGTAATGATAAAGAAATTTATAATAAGTTTAGATTAAGTAAAGCGACAATGTGGACCTATAGAAGAATTATGAGGGTTTCCTGGGTAGATAGAGTTACGAACAATAAAATACTGAGAAGAATAGGTAAAGAGAAGGAAGTTGAACTTACAATTAAAGAAAGAAAGCTACAGTATCTCGGACATGTGATGCGGGGCGAGAAGTATAGCATCCTGCAACTCATAATGCAAGGAAAGATAGATGGCAGAAGAAGCATCGGAAGAAGACGAATTTCATGGCTTAAGAACATGAGAGAATGATTTGGATGCAGCTCAAAACAACTATTTAGAGCTACTGCCTCAAAAATTAAAATAGCTATGATGATTGCCAACCTCCGTAGCGGAGATGGCACGTAAAGAAGAATAAAGCGACAATGATCTATATTCTGAGAATATATTGTAAATATTTGTTAATAAAAGAGTATATAAAAGTAGATATTCTATCCCTTTTTCTTCGCGTCGTTTAGGCATTCAATGTTTTATAATCTTGATAACATAAATGGGTTGTTACTTGGAGATTCTGATTATACAGTGAAGCCATTTTTAAGAAGTCCACTAAACAGCCCATAAAGAAAATTTTTATAATAAATTCCATATTAAAACCAAATATGTAACAGAACTTTTTATGTATAGAAGAGAAGGTTTAGATACTATTGTATCCAATTGAAATAGATGTAAAATTTAAAAGATTCAACCGTTCTAATTTACAGCAATATTTTATAACCTAGCGAAAGATCAAAATGAAGACAATTTTGAAGATGAATTGCTAAATGAAGACATTATGAACTTTCTGAAGCTAAAGATGTTGGAGCTATCCTTTATAATATTTTAGTGTTATAAAGAAATCTCAGAAGAATCATTAATAGACATGTATCATTTTTTATACATTATTAAATTTTTCTTTACATAATTTAATTTTTTACCTTCCACCACAAATTGTATTATCAAACGACATAATAAAACATTATTGTAATTTCTTTGACAATTAATTAAACATTGATATGTTCCGAAATAAATTTTACGTTTATCTTATAGATAAGTAACCTCAACATAATTTGACGTGAGAAGACGGGTACATTTTATTCTATGGATAAATGTATATCTTCTAGATAACTATTTGTCAGATACGACAGTATTTATGTGGAGGTGAAAAAAACGGCCCTCTTACGCAATAAGTTTATTATTTTAAAAATTAAATTTTTAACTCTTTTGAAAGTTTGTTGATCCAAAAATATTAGCTGCAAATTTGGTAATTGGTAAAAAATATAATACAAAACTCGAGCTTTCCAAACAAATAAATTGCCAAACTAGATTTCCTCTGGTTTTTGTACGTAGATCGATTTCATAAGACGACTTTACGCAAAATTTTAGCTATTCTTCAAAAGTGATCTATTTGTTATTAAAGTTGTACAACAGACTAAAATATCATTTTTTACATCCCGGCCTTAAATGTGAGGAAGTCAGAAAAAATAATTAAGTGTAGTGACTGTAGATGGCAACTGATTGGATCCCCTGTCACATGGTGACGGGCAAAATCACTAGGGTCTTATAATAGGCTTTTGATTATATATTTTAGAAAGGAATTACAACGTTAAAGGGGTTTTATTATTTATATGCTCAATGAAATAGCAAAAATAAAAAAACAATGCTATCATTTAAAGGTGTGCATTTTTTAGAAAAGGATGAATTAGTTCCTATACACTAGGGTGCATTAGGGTCAATTCTACGCACTTATCGTGCTTATACATCTACTGAAAAGTTGTTCAAAATAAAATTTTCTTTCTAAAGGCTGATTTATAAACTTTACGTTGACGCTGGCGTTCGCCATTGACCTTGACGCTGGCTACAATAATATACTGCATTTATAAACTTTCGGTTGGCGTTGGCGTTAAAGATCATTTCTAACCTTACATTCTTAATTTGCTATTATTAATTTTTGCTTAAAAATTAATACAATGGAAAATAAAATGCTCGGCCTTTGTTAGGTGCAGTGGCACTTATACACGATACTTTTTATTCGAGCAGTACTGAGCCTTCGAAATAATAGACAACGTCAATACAAACGAAGGCCCATTAACCAGAACAGAAAGACAAGAAGTAATTTTAATTAATATATGAATATAAAAAATTTGGATACATAGCAGTTTTTTAAATATAGTAGGATGCAGGTTCCAGTATTTGAAATATTACTGCAAAGGGTAAAACCAAAAATAAATGTAAACTATCGCTCTGATGAAATTTTTAATATATAGGGAATATAAACTCAAACAAACATAAACAAATAATTTAGTTTGATGTGTTTAACAAACCTTGTCACTTTTTCGGTATCGCTATTGGCTGCGATGACAAAGATAAAGTTTTTTCTGTGCTACAACGGCCAACGCCAAAAGATAAAGTTGGTTCATCTTGAACGGAACCGAAAGCCAATGCCAACGGCGAACGATGTTTATAAATAGACATACGAGTTTCCCATTTGACCATGTTGTAACGCGAACGTCAGCGCCAGCGCCAACGCCAACGTAAAGTTTATAAATCAGCCTTAAGTATCACCTTGGAAACCCTAAAAGTCAAAAATAATTTTTTTTACAAAAATGTATTTAAAAAACAAAGCAAAAAAACACAAAATCACGTTTGGTCCAATAATTTTTTTTCACGAGTGTATAGGTATAGGCATTGCTGTATAGAAAAAAAACTACTATTCTTCTTCTTTATGACGTTCAGTAAAAGTCTTTATGATTTAAAGTATCCGAGATTATGTTTTTTAAAGTATATGTACTAGAATAAAAGTTATAATGAGAAGTTTAGTACAACTTTACACAAATTACTAAAAGAATAACACCTTGAAGATCGTATCTTGCTTAAAATTAGTTCTAAAACCTTCTTCTATAGACCATTTTAAGAGTAACTGATATTTCTTTCAATTAAATGTACGACAGCATATACGTAGAACTGCGTAGAAAAAAGTTATTGAACAATGTTTGCGAAAAAATATCCAAAAAATGGTGGCGAACTTTGTAAAATCGAATCTGGAATACTGTAAATTCTAAAGATTTCTAGCAAACGCCATTTTAAAAAGGAAGCACAAAAGTTTTTTTCTGTTAGGCAATTCCTGATTCTTTGCTTGGTTTTTATGTTTTTATGAAAAAAAAAAATTTTTTACTTTAAAAGGCGACATTTCGATAGTAAATTCAATTTTAATCAACTTTTTCGTTGATTTATATGTACTGTTCTACTCTACGGATGTGAAACCTGGAAAGTGACAAACACCCTCACAGACAAACTGCAGGTCTTTGTTAACAAATGTCTACGAAGAATTGTTCGTATATTCTGGCCTAACACCATCAGAAACGACGACCTGTTACACCTGACCGAACAAAAGAGGGTACAAAATGAAATTAAGTCCAGAAAGTGGGGTTGGATCGGTCACACACTCCGAAAAAATAGTTGCAGTATCGCGCAAAGACTGCCCTAGAGTGGAATCCCCAAGGGAAAAGAAAAAGAGGTCGCCCAGTACAAACTTGGAGATGATCCATCATGGACGAGATAAGAGGCCAAGGAAAGTTTTGGAATGAGGTGAAGGCCTTAGCGCAAAATAGAACCCGATGGCTCGTTTTCACTGAAGCTCTATGCTCCACTTAGGGGTTGTTCAAGAACCTTATATATATTTATATATATATATATATATATATATATATATATATATATATATATATATATATATATAAATATATATATATATAAATATATATATATATATATATATTTATATATATATATATACATATATATATATATATATATATATATATATATATATATATATATATATATTTATATATGTACTATATGTACGAAAACTGCATAAAATTCACCCAAACGCAATCTAGTGCATAAGCACAAATTCACCCCTTTTTCAAAAGCACATCCCTTTAAATGGTAGTACTCCGCGGTTTTTTATATTTAGGAGTCCACTGACCATATAGAACAATAAAACTACTTTTAGGTTGTAGTTCCTTTAACTTTTTTTTAACATAATCAATAGCCTATAAGACGAAAAGCTCGAAGTGCGTATAACAGGATGACCAGTTAGACGAAATATGAATATTATATCTATTGAAATATGCTTTGTACTAGTAGAATAACAAAATCAAGATTACCAAAATAATTATTTAAATATAAAAATTTTAGTTGTTCGTCTTTAATGAAGTTTACTCTTCTCTTATTTCATAATTAAACGGTTGAAATTATTTTTGCGTCTTTTATGAAATAATCAAAATACACGGAATAATGAGTTGTAGTAAGATAACCTAATTAATACAGCCAACTATATCTATTTTTATTAGTGGTGTGATAATACAACAATATATCCCTAGACTATGTACTCCGATCTGTTTATATTCCTTTTATTGATTTTTTTTTACGATATTGCTTTAATCTGCTACTATCTCTTTTACTTATATAGCAATCTCGTGTAAAAGCCAAACGACCTTTGATGTCATTTATTTTCTTTCAAAAACTCAAAAGTCGCTCTGCTTTAAAAACGTTAAGACTGTCCATCAAAAAGCGATTTTACACTTGACTTTGAGTTCGGTTTTTTCATATCCCTTTGCAGGGATTTTGACCCTTAACTGTCAAGCGCTCGAAGATTGGAAACTGCAAAAAGTGGACCATATTTTGAACCGAAACTTATTTTTTGTACGACTAGTAATATTTTAATGTTTAAATAATAACAGTCATATATTTTAAGTGTGTTGTAACATTAGAATAGAATATTGTTAATTAAATACTGGTTCGTTTACTCGAATAAAGTTCGTTTTACCAAATTATGTTATTCTTTAAATCTATATTTTCATACCAATCAACATTTTAAAAGTGTGCTTCGATTGTGTTTTTCATTTCTGCTTTATTTGATTGTTGATGTTATTTATGCTTTTTAATATCTTCAGGCCAACATCTTCTTATTTTCTACTTTGTTTACCCGATAAAAAAAAATTTCTTTAATTTGTGCAATTTTGAGACTTTTGTTAGATAAAAAAGATAAAAAAGATAAAAAAAACAATTGTCCATATTTAAGCAGCAGTATAAATGTCAAAATGTCATCATGGGAAATTTTCTAAGGTTATTTTACAAAAGCTAAATATAGATATGGAATACGTTGAAATTTGTTAAAAGTGACAGCCCAAAAGCAGTTAATAGTAAACTTATAAACAGTAAGAAAAAATTAGTTGCGTAACATTGAGTATTTTGTGACTTTAACTATTTATAATTGAGTTTTAAGAACAAATAATGTACTAAACATGTTTATGAATTTTCTTGTTCTTTATTCATCGCTCTTGCAACAAAAATCCTTTAGTCATTTCTTTACAAACTATTTACTTATTTCTTACAGACATATTTTATTATCTTTAATAAAAATAAAACCAATAGCACTAGCAAACCTATCTTACTTCTAAATAATATTAACATATAACAAGTAGATTCAACAGACTTTCTAAGATTGAGATTCGACAGTCACTTGAAATGGACAGATCATATTAAAAAAATAGCCTTATCCTGTCAGCCAAAATACCTTCTTAAAATACTTTCTAACAGAAATTGGGGTGCTAATACAATTACTCTGGTATGTTTATATTAGTTACTTATCCACAGTAAATTAGAATAAGGAGCAATATTCTACTTAACTCTCTCTCTCTCTCCAATGGCGCTACAGCCCAAATCGGGCCTTGGCCTCCTCCAAACTATGCCACCAACCTTATCGATCCCGCGCCGATCTTCTCCAGGTTCTCACGTCTAGCAAATATTGCCATTTTGCCTGCCTTTCTGTCTTCATTCTTACTACATGACCAGCCCAGCGAAGTCTCTGAAGTTTAACGAACTCTGAGATCGGTGTCCCTTTGAACAGTTGGTAGAGTTCATGGTTATACCTAGATTTCCATATTCCGTTTTCGTTAATAGGTCCAAATATCTTTCTTAGGACTTTTCTTTCGAAGACTTTCAGTTTTCTTTTTGTCTCTTATTTCACTTAACTGCCAGTAAAAAAGTTTTTTATGTCTTATACGTTATACAAAATGCATCTTTGAGACTTGTAATGGGTGCCTTTTATACTAGTGCAGTGTCTTCAAGCTCCACTAAAGGAACCACCTTTATTTATAATAAGACAACATATCACACTTAGATACGCTGCTAAACTAGATAACAATATTAATAATCCTAACTACCTGCTCCTACATACAAATACAATCCTTCACAAAAGTAATAGACGATCAAGATATTTAACCTTTAAAGAACTTGTGATGAGTTATGGATATAACACCAATTTGATGACATACTCGCTATCTACACACCCAATTGAACTCCCCTGAAAAATTAATAATCCTATTATACATCTCTAGTAGCTTACCCAAAAAATACCATAAATGTTACTCTCGTTATAACCTTATATTAAGAAATTCTATCAAATTTTGATAATTATATTTAGATTTTCACCGACACATATAAAACCGAAATATTTTAATATCTCTTTTGATTATACAATTTGTGGTGGCAGGAATAAATTAAATTATGTAAAGAAAAATTTAATAACTTGTATAAAAAATGATACAAGTATATTAATGATTTTTTGAGGTTTCTCCATAACACTATATTATTATATAATATTAGCTCAAACATCTTAAACTTCAGAAAATTTAATAATGTCTTTATTTAGCAATTCACCTTCAAAATTGTCTTCATTTTGATCTTTTACTAAGTTATAAAATTTTGACGTAGATTATAATAGTTAAATCTTTTTAACTTCACAGCCATTTCAATTGGATAAAATAGTACCTAAGCTTTCTCTTCCATACATAAAAAGTTCTGTTACCTACCTGGTTTTAATATGAAATTCCTTATAAAAACTATTTTCTTTATAAATTGTTTAGTGGACTCCTTAAAAAAGGGCTTCACTGTATAATCAGAATCCCCAAGTGACTACACAAGATTATGAAACATTAACTGTCTAAACTAAGTAAAAAAAAGAGGTAGAATACCTACTTTTATAATCTTTTAATAACAACTACTTACAATATATTCTCAAAATATTGATCACTGTCGGTTTACTTATTCTAAACCTCTTAAAAAGTCTTTATCGTTACAAAAATTAAAATGGAGGATTCTGCCTTAAATATTATATTCTAGCACTAAGTTTATAAGCATTAAACAAACTCTTTGATTTTACTAAATCTTCTTATACCAGATCCGTGTCTCTCATCCACAATAAACAACAATAGAGGTTATATTTTGAATTTCCTACAACTACAGATAACCTACAACTTAATAACAGACTACAATAAATACAATTTGTCTTGCACATAACTTCTTATTCGGTACTTTATTTGGCAAATAAGTATTTTAAAATTTATCTGTCAGATCATTTATCTTTCTACTTTTAGTTATGTAAATCGGTTTTTTGTCTTCTTTTAATATGTCCAAATTATTTGTCATAATAAATTGCATTATTGACTTACCCCTTTGTTGGTGTTCGTGATCCTCCAGATATTGTGTTGTGCGTTGGTGCCGCAGCCAATGAACAGCTGTATTTTTGTTTTTCTGCAGTGTCTCACCAGCTTCTCCACTTTATTAATCGCTGTCGCTTCTGAATAGAATGTCGCATAGAATAATCCCTCTCGGTCCTCTTGCTTCTCCCATCTTGACTCTTACTGTCATCAGATCTCTGGAAAAGAAATTTATTTGTAGTAGTATCTCTAACCTTTCTCTGGCAATCACACAGGTAGGAGGACTAGAAAATATACCGTAGATTACTTTTCCCTTTAACCCAAAACGTTTGACTTCCCTTTGTTTTAGCCATTGTTCTTGTACAAGGGCAATATCGAACGTCCTCTCAAGCGCTACTAGGACTGCTAAGGCTGCCTTGCAGTGCTAAAGATTAACCTGAACTACCCTTAGGCCTATCTTTCTTGGCTTGCAGATCTCTGAAGGTTTTCCTACCAAGTCCATGGTAAGCTTTGTAGTTCTTTCCCTTCAGATTTCTGCAGGATTCTTTATCTATAGAAAAGGCATAAATCTGATCTCCCTTCTGTACTTTCTTGCTTAACAAAGACCAGTTCTGTGCCTCAGCATCGAATTCGGATTCTGAAGGCCCGTCCTAATTATCTGTGTATCTATGGATTTTGGCTCAGGGGCCCTGATTCTTACCAGGAAGCCCTTGAATTCAACCACTGTCAAACTCGCCTCCTCCTGGAGACTGCTTAACAACTTAATCGTCACTCTTAGCCAGTTTTTTGTAACCTTATTTGCACAGGTCAATAATAGCACTACTGCGCTAAATGATGATCTTCCAAAGTAAGGAACGCTACCGCTACCCGAAGGGGCTATATATAGTAACTAGTAACTACTTCCAGCAGTTTGTTTTGTACCAATTCTGCCTGTTCTTAGCTTAATGTTTAATCTGGAAGGCGTTTGTGTATCATCGAAATTCTGATGCTCTGCATCGCTTCGCTGTAACTCACCTCTTTCGAGATAATTTTATGCTTCTTGGCTTCGTTTTTGTCAGTTAAAGGAGTCTGTAACTCAGAGGGGTATATTTTATCCCCAATGCTCCTGCTCTCCGCATATTTCTTAGGCATATCTTTCTTCTCGGTAGTCTTGGTCTTCTTCTTGTGTGGATTATAATCATTTCAAATCCCTTCTGTCATGTTTCTCTTCTCCGTCAGCTTCCTTCTCTGAGCCTCTGATAATCTTTTTGTCTTGAGTTTGATTTTGTTAATCTCCTTAGACAACAGTGCAGAGTCCTGGCTTTTCTCTGCTTTTTGTTTTCTATGAGAATCAATGAGTTTAATCTCCCTAAGTATTGAAGATAAGGAGTCTAAGTCAGTGGTTACTAATTCTCCCCTCCTCTGTATTGGTGAGTCAGTGATCCCTGACAGTCTCTTCTCTTTTTTGTTGTTTCGTGTATATTTAATTCCCACCAGTAGCTATGAAATGGGTGGTCCGCTCCTACAGAGCCCCGCATACAGGAGTAAGGCTATATACAATGCGGTTTCGCCCGGTTTTTCAACGGAACCGTTAGTGTTACTGTTACCCCGAGTATCTTACATGCCCTTGTTTCTTGGCCCGGAGTCCCACCCCAGCCTTTTGGCTAAAGGGTGAGAGCTTCCTTAAGCCTCCGCAATGACGACAAGATCATACGGCTCCAAAAGGAGGTAGCATTACATGCACACAGTAGATTCCTTTCAAATTTTTTTGAGCTTGCATTAGCTTGGTCTTAATAACTTTTTCAATTTTCAATATGTTTGTATAGCTTTGATTGTGCTGAGCGAGTCGAAAAGGACTAGACAATAATGTTTAAAAGTTTAAACAAATCAAACAGATCCGCAGTATAGATGCTGACATTTTGAGAAAGTTTAAATGGAAAATAATTATTTGGGGAACTTCACTGACGTAGAGACTCGAATCTTAATTTTGCCTTAATTGAGATGTATCACTTTACCGTTTCGACGCGTCATTACCAGGATAAAGTGAGTGAGATACTGAGCACTGAGAAGCGTTTGTTGAATTAACTTTAGTTGTTTAACTTTTAATTGAACTTTGGGTGCCAAAAAAATGTTACATTGTTTTGAAGGTGGATCTGCTTCAGGTGAGATAATTTAATCAAAGTTAGGTTTTGAGAAATTAATTCTGTGCAAGTCCTTATTATATGCATCTATTTTTTTTAGTATCTCTGGGTCATTAAGAATAGACATTTGTTCAGAATGAGAAGGAGTTGGATCATTGAATTTTTGCAAAAATATATTTTTTGTTGTGCTGGATAACGATTTTTTATTTCTTTGCTTCGGGGGTTAATTGAATTGGTGGTTCGGAGTGCTGTGATGCTATGTGACCTGACTTCTTGCAGTTGTAACACACTAAGCTGTCTTGAAAGATGAAGATTCTATATGACGTGTTACCAAAAACAAGCATAAATGACTCTGACAGTGTTAGACTGCGGGGACTAATACAAATTTGTCTGTTAAAATTAAGAATGTGATATTTCTAACTCATTGATAAGCAAGTCGTACGGTATGTAGCACATTCGTTGGAGAGAACCAGTCGTTTCGCTGGTGTAACTAACCATCTTGATTTGACAATTTCACCTTTTATTTCTATTTGTCTGTGATTATTCATAAAATCATCCACCATTTATTTATTGGATAACATACATATGCGAATATTCGATCATCTAGAAGAATACAATATATTTTCGGTAAAATTTATTTTCCAGTAAGAGAAGGTAGCCTTGAAGTTTGGTATTTTCTAAGGCACTAAAAATAATTGGCTGTTCTTTGGAGAAAAATTGCAGTTTGGGCGCTGCTGAAGAATATGTTTGTGAGAAGTTTTTTTGACTTTAATTTTTTTTTTTTTGAGTTATAGAACTGTTGTGTGATTTCATGTTTGATTCCATTTTGATAACTATTATGTTAAAAGTAAATTCACCCTTGCACACCTGCTAAAACAGATATTTGGGCCTATACTTAAAGTGGTTATTTTGCTCTAAAACTGAATTTATTCATTGACAACAATAACAAATAATTGCAATTTAGTTGACTTTATATTAGTTTATTTCGATAATATGTAAAGAGTTTTTACACTTACAGTTTATGAAAAATATATTATTTAAGTTCACAATTTATGATTTAAATTAAACGCGTTTATATTAAAAATCGATTATCACTCCCAATTCATATTTGTTATTTCTTTTTATGTTTTGGTTTAGATAAGCTTAAAAGTTTATATATAAGCTATGTTTAAATTTTATAAGTTTATGTATAAGCTTTAGTTTCAATAAGATAAAAAATTTGAATTTTAATGTTTGCTTACTAAGCGAAAGCACTACTACTTATAAAATTATACAATTTGGCCTATATACTATGAACATTATATTCGTAGTTCAAAACAGTATAGATCTAAAATTATTTTTATAAAGTAACAAAATTATTGAATATTGAACAAGTAATGGAAATAAAATACCTGGGAATTACACTTTCTAGCTATGAAGACCTGGACAAAGGAGTAAAAGATCAAGTACAAAAAGCAAATAGACTGGCAGAATGCCTTCATAACACTATATGGCGAAACAGACACATTAACACTAAGGAATTCTGTTTTGTTCTACAATTTTTTGGATTAGTTTTAATACTTGTTTAGTCAGATCTGGTCCTCCATACTTTAGGAGTTTGTTCGGTACTCTGCCTTGTCCTACTGATTTTTTTTTTTTTAATTCTTAATGCTTCCTTTATCTCTTGCTCCCCAATATTTATTTCTTCGTTTGTCGTCACCTCTGGTGTTGGTGGTTTATTATCGTTAACTTTAGCAGATAAGGATCGATAGAGGATAATTGTGGGGTGTAAGGATAGTTGAGGCCTGTGATAATTGTGGGGTGGATTGGGTAGCTTTGCGGTTATCACAGCCGGTCCCAAACCCAAATAAAATGTGAAGGGTGATTGGCGAGATTAGGAACCTACCAATCGTCAAAAAAAATACTGCTTAAAGAAAACTTCTCTTATAGCTGTATAGTATTACGTCTATTTGATACGTTATTTTCTCCACTCCACGATTACTTTGGCTCTGTTGAATAGCTTTCTCATCCTTTTCTTTAACACAGTCAGTTCTTTATTCCACCATGGCGTATCCCTGGTGGAACTCCTCCCTGTTCGAGGACAGGTTTGTCGGAATGCTAAATCATCGTTAATCTATCATTCTCCTCATCCTCGACAGATGCTGGTTCTTTATAAGCCTACCAGTCGGAAAAACGTGGGTTTTGATAAGTGACTTTTGCTGCTTTTCCCTCTAAGGTGTATCTTATGTATCTATGGTCCGAGTAGCTAACCTTCTCAGACATATGCCATCCTGATATAAAATTGCTTATGAAATATAAGGCTATTGTAATATCTAGTAGATGTCTATAGAGAAGAAAATACAATACTTGGGTCATGTGTTAAGAGGTCAAAGATATGAATTACTCCAAATAATATTAGAAGGTAAACTACAGGGTGAAAGATCAGTTGAAAGACGCCAGAACTCGTGGCTGAAAGTTCTGTGGAAATAGTTTGACCGTTTATCCACAGAAATTTTTCGTGCAGTAGTCCAAAGCTACAATTGCTATTTGGATCGCCAACCTTCGAAAAGAGACGGCGCAATAAAAAAAAAATAATGTCTATTACTTTTTTTACATTTGGTTATGTAAGTAGGTTTTTGTCTTCTTTTAATATGTCCAAATTATTTGTCATAATAAATTGCATTATTGAATTGCCCCTTTGTTGGTGTCCGTGATCCTTCAGATACTGTGTTGTGCGTTGGCGTCGCAGCCATTGAGCAGCTGTATTTCTGTTTTTCTGCAGTGTCTCACCAGCTCCTCCACTTTATTAATCGGTGTCGCTTCTGAATCGTTCGAAGAAAGATAGGCCGAGCATAGAATAATCTCTCTCGGTCCCCTTGCTTCCCCGATCTTGATCTTACTGTCGTCAGATCTCTGGAAAAGAAATTTATTAGTAGTAGTATCTCTAGCCTCTCTCTGGCAATCACACAGGTAGGAGGACTAGAAAATATATCGTAGATTACTTTTTCCTTGAACCCTAAACGTTTGACTTCCCTTTGTTTCAGCCAAGGTTCTTGTACAAGGTCAATATCGAACGTCCTCTTAAGCGCTACTAGGACTGCTTAGGCTTCCTTGCAGTGTTAAAGATTAACCTGAACTACCCTTAGGCCTATCCTTCTTGGCTTGCAGATCTCTGAAGGTGTCCCTACCAAGTCCATGGTAAGCTTTGTAGTTCTTTTCCTTCAAATTTCTGCAGGATTCTTTATCTATAAAAAAGGCATGAAGCTGATCTCCTTTCTTTACTTTCTTGCTTAAAAAAGACCACTTCTGTGCCTCAGCATCGGATTCAGATGCTGAAGGCGCGTCCTAATTATCTGTGTATCTATGAATTTTGGCTCAGGGATTCTTACTGGGAAGCCCTTGAATTCAACCAGTGTCAAACTCGCCTCGTCCTAGAGACTGCCCAACAACTTAATCGTCACTCTTAGCCAGTTTTTTGTAACCTTATTTGCACAGGTCAATAATAGCACTTCTGCGTTAAATGATGATCTTCCAAATTAAGGAACGCTACCACTACCCGAAGGGGCTGTATATAGTAACTAGTAACTACTTCCAGCAGTTTGTTTTGTACCAATTCTGCCTGTTCTTAGCTTAATGTTTAATCTGGAAGGCGTTTGTGTATCACCGAAATTCTGATGCCCTGCATCGCTTCGCTGTAACTTTCCTCTTTCGAGATAATTTTACGCTTCTTGGCTTTGTTCTTGTTACTTTTAGGAGTCTGTGACTCAGAGGGGGATCTTTTATCCCCAATGCCCCTGCTCTCCGCATATTTCTTAGGCATATCTTTCTTCTCGGTAGTCTTGGTCTTCTTTTTGTGTGGATTTTAATCATTTCAAATCCCTTCTGCCATGTTTCTCTTCTTCGTCAGCTTCCTTCTCTGAGCCCCTGATAATCTTTTTGTCTTGAGTTTGATTTTGTTAATCTCCTTAGACAATAGTGCAGAGACCTGGCTTTTCTCTTCTTTTTGTTTGCCGTGAGAGTCAATAAGTTTAAGTATTGAAGATGAGGAGTCTAAGTCGGTGGTTACTAATTCTCCCCTCCTTTGTATTGGTGAGATCTTACATGCTCTTGTTTCTTGGTCCGGAGTCCCACCCCAGCCTTTTGGCTAAAGGGTGAGAGCTTCCTTAAGCCTCCGCACCGACGACAAGGTCATACGGCTTCCAGAGGAGATGATGTAGCATTACGTGCACAAAGTAGATTCCTTTCAAATTTTTTTGAGCTTGCATTAGCTTGGTCTTAATAACTTTTTCAATTGAGTATTTAGTTTATTCAATATGTTCGTATACCTTTGATTGCGCTGAGCGAGTCGAAAAGGACTAGACAATAATGTTTGATAAGTTTAAACAAATCAAACAGATCCACAGTATAGATGCTGACATTTTGAGGAGGTTTAGATGGAAAATAATTATTTGGGGTACTTCACTGAAGTAGAGACTCGAATCTTAATTTTGCTTTAATTGAGATGTATCACTTTACCGTTTCGACGCGTCATTACCAGGATGAAGTAAGTGAGTAACTGAGCACTGAGAAGTGTTTGTTGAACCAACTTTAGTTGTTTAACTTTTAATTAAACTTTGGGTGCCAAAAAAATGTTACATTGTTTTGAAGGTGGATCTTCTTCAGGTGAGATAATTTAATCAAAGTTAAGTTTTGATTAATTAATTCTGTGCAAGTTCTTATTTAATGCATCTATTTTGTTAAGTATCTCTGGGTCATTAGAAATAGACATTTGTTCACAATGAGAAGGGTTTGTATCATTGAATTTTTGCAAAAATATATTTTTTGTTGTGCTGGATAACGATTTTTTATTTCTTTGCTTGGGGGGTTAATTGAATTGGTGGTTCGGAGCGCTGTGATGCTATGTGACCTGACTTCTTGCAGCTGTAACACACTAAGCTGTTTTGAAAGATGAATATTCTATATGACGTGTTACCAAAAACAAGCATAAATGACTCTGGTAGTGTTAGACTGCGGGGACTAATACAAATTTGTCTGTTAAAATTAAGAATGTGATATTTTTAACTCATTGATAAGCAAGTCGTACGGTGTGTAGCACATACGTTGGATAGAACCAGTCGTTCCGCTGGTGTAACTAACCATCTTGATTTGACAATTTCACCTTTTATTTATATTTGTCTATGATTATTTATAAAATCATCCACCATTTATTGGATAACATACATATGCGATTATTCGATCATCTAGAATACAATATATTTTTGGTAAAATTTATTTTCTAGTAAGAGAAGGTAGCCTTGAAATTTGGTATTTTCTAAAGCACTAAAAATAATTGCCAGTTCTTTGGAGAAAAATTGCAGTTTGGGCGCTGCTGAAGAATATGTTTGTGAGAAGTTTATTTGACTTTAATTATTTTTTTTTTGAGTTATAGAACTGTTGTGTGATTTCATGTTTGATTCCATTTCGATAACTATTATGTTAAAAGTAAATTCGCCCTTGCACACCTGCTAAAAAAGATATTTGGGCCTATACTAAAAGTGGTTATTTTGCTTTTAAACTGGATTTATTCATTGACAACAATAACAAATAATTGCAATTTAGTTGACTTTATATTAGTTTATTTCGATATTATGTAAAGAGTTTTTACACTTACAGTTTATAAAAAATTTATTATTTAGGTTCACAATTTATGATTTGAATTAAACGCGTTTATATTAAAAATCGATTATCACTCTTAATTCATATTTGTTATTTCTTTTTATGTTTTAGTTTAGATAAGCTTAAAAGTTTATATATAAGCTATGTTTAAAGTTTATATATAAGTTTATGTATAAGCTTTAGTTTCAATAAGATAAAAAATTTAAATTTTAATGTTTGCTTACTAAGCCAAAGCACTACTACTTATAAAATTATACAATTTGGCCTATATACTATAAACATTATATTCGTAGTTCAGAACAGTATAGATCTAAAATTATTTTAATAAAGTAACAAAAATATTGAATATTGAAGTAATGGAAATAAAATACCTAGGAAATACACTTTCTAGCTATGGAGACCTGGACAAAGGAGTAAAAGATCAAGTACAAAAAGCAAATAGACTGGCAGGATGCCTTAATAACACTATATGGCGAAACAGACACATTAACACTGAGATGGAGTCAAACATTTATAAAGCCAGTGTAAGACTAATAAACAAATGCCTCAGAAATATGAATCGACATACAACGCGAAGGCTACTGAAAACGACAGAGATGAGAGTACTGAGAAGAATTACAGGAAATACGCTGGGAGATCGAAAGAGAAGTAAAGACATCAAAAGAAAATGTAACGTAAAGTGTATAAATGAATGGACACAAAATAAAAAAAGAATGGAATAACCACAGCAGAATGAAGGAGACCCGAGTCGTCATAATAGCAAGAGATAAGTCACCAATTGTCAAAGAAGTTTCAGGTTACCGCGCAAAAGATGGAGTGACAACCTTCCATAGAGGTATTAATCCACCAATGAACAAGCAGAATTGCTTATAAAGAGGAAGAAGAAGAAGAAGAAGAACATAAATATTAGAAACCGTTTTGGATCTAGTAATAGATACTGTAGTCATAACCTTTGCTAAATGACCTTGTCCGAAGTTTGATATATGGCAGGCAGACCATTCTTAAATTTGTCTTTATGGTGTATGACTGACGTTTGATTTAAGATGTTATTTTTCTGACATTTTATTGAAGATGTTAATTTTTAACTTCAAATTCGAAACAAAACTCACAGTGTTTGATTATTTCAGTATCTGATATGCCTTTTAAAGTTTTTAGTTAAAAAGCTAGGATAGCCCATATAAAATCAACATAAACACAAACTGCACGATAAAGCTCTCAATTTTTCACATTTGGATTTCACATTCACATCGAGAGTACATAAAAACTTTAGTGATACCTGCCATCTTGTTTCTTCTTAATATAAATTCTCATTTGGTAAGTTTACCACTTTTTGTTTGTTAGTCATGTATTCATCATCAATGGCGCTACAACTCTTCGTAAGTCTTTGCCGCGTTTACTATTGCCTTCCATGTTTGTCGGTCCTGTGTCAGTAATTCCCATTGTCACACTCCCATTTTCTCTAGATCTTCTTTGACTGCATCTTTTTACCTTTTTCTAGGCCGCCCTACAGACCTTCTTCCCTCTGGCCTTTCCCAGAACACATTGTTTATAAGGCAATTATCGTTACTGCGTATTACATGCTCTGCCCATCTGAGTATATGGGCCTTTATATATCTGACTAGATTTTCTTTTCCGACTATAGACTCTAGCTTATTATTGTATCTGCCCCTCCATTCGTTTGTCACGCTGTCTCTGCAAGGGCCATATATCATTCGAAGAATTTTACGTTCCCACACCAGCAATTTATTTTTGTCTTCATTTATTTTTAGACCGATGTTTAATGCAGCTTCTTCAAAGCTTGAGAAAATATCCTTAATTTCTAATGTTGATTGTGCTACTGCGTCTACGTCATCGGCAAAGGCGAGTATGATTTTTGCTTCCCGGGCAGATTTTTGGATATATTTTTCGCATGACATATTCTAAGGCCAAGTTAAACAACAATGGGGACAACGGATCTCCCTGTCTCAGTCCAGAATTATCGCAGAAAGCATTTGATATTTTTCCCCTATTCTTACTTGTGCAAAAGAGTTACATACACACATTTGTGTTACCGCAGCTAGTTTCTTGGGTACGCCGAGCTCGATCATTGCCTTCCATAATGTTGCACGATTAATTGAATCATAAGCCTGTTTAAAGTCTATAAAAATCTGATGCACGTCGTGATTATATTCCCAAAACTTTTTAAGCATTTGTCTTATTGTAAATATTTGAACAATAGTCGATCTGCCAGGCCTGAAACCACACTGTTAGTCACCAACTATTTCTTCGGCTTAAGGTACTGATCTTTTTAATAATATCGAAGCTAATATTTTATATCTAGTGTTGATTAGTGAGATTCCTCTGTAATTCATGAATGATTCCTTTTTTCCTTTCTTGTGCTTTGGTACAATAATACTACCACACCATTCTTTCGGCATTATTTCTTATTGTCAGGCCATTTCTATTAATTGATGGATTTTACTTATGAGTTCATGACCACCTGTTTTAATTAGCTCGGCATCAATATTGTCCAGACCAGGGGATTTATCGTTTTTAAGCGTTTTTATGGCATGCGTAATTTCTTCCATGCTTGGTGGGTGTATTTCTAATTCGACCGTTTGATACTCATGTTCTCCGTTGTTTCCACCAAGTTCATTGTTTTCGTCAGTGAAATTTTGGATATTCAGGAGCACTTCAAAATACAACTTTCTATTATTTTGTTTTCAGCAGCCAGCATTTCTCCATTTTTATCTCTTATGAAGTTGGGTGTGCTTATGTACGAGCCTCTCTTATGTTGTCTTACTTCTCTGTAGAAATTTTTATTTTGATTTCGTCTGTGTTCTCCTTCTACTTTTTCAATTTGTTGCTGTAGATATTGTTTCTTTTTTTGTCGTGTCACGTATAGTCATGTATTAGTAATTTTATTTTTATCGTTGAAAAAGTTTCGAATATTAACTAATATGAACTGGTTTATTTTTTGCAATATATCACCTAGTTATCTGGTAATAAAATCACAAATTATATGATCAAATAAGGACATTCGTCACCTTGTATCTAGCAGTACAAGCGAACGATTCTAAATATATTGTGAACTTGTGTTTATTAGTGTACCTATAGTCCAGCAATCAATTGAACGGATGTCTCACTGACATAAAGGAAATCTAACACCGTTACCGTAAACTGTTAGACAATTCCCCAATTCCAGGGGCGTCGTGATTTCACTATATTTTTAAGATTGAATTATTTTATTAAAAATGATTTCTATCGTAATGTCCTTTGTACGTACCTTTGTCAGTATGGCAGCGATACTGGTTTTCTACAAAATTGCGCATTGTTTTTATATCGAAGATAACAGGGGACTATCATGAAAATATGAACTCCACAAAACTGTGACAACCGCAGAGCTACTCAATCCACCCCGCAATTACTCCAGGCAGACTACTTTCGATCCATATTTGCTAAAGTTAACGATAAAAAAACAACACCAGAGGTGACGACAAACTAAGATATAAATATTGTGGAGCAAAAGGTAAAGAAAGCATTAAGAAAATTCAAAAATTAAAATCACCAGGATGTGACAGAGTACCGAACGAATTTCTAAAGTATGGAGGACCAGATCTGAGCAAATCGGTCCTGGAAAATTACAGAGGAATTAAATTATTAATTACAACACTAGAATTACCAATAATTAAAAAAATAACAAATAAATTACATAAAATTGTAACACTAGCAGAAGAACAACAGGGTTTTAGGTCACTAAGATCATAAACCGACGCTATATTTATAATGAGGCAAGTGCAAGAAAAATCACTATAATACAACAAACCGGCATATCTATGTTTCGTGGACCTTAAGAAGGCATTTTATTGGGTCAAATTACAGGACGTTTTTCGCTTATTGTACGCAATAGAGATACCTCTAGAAATAATAAAAACGATTAAAAATATCTACCAAAACAATACAATAAAAGCAAAAGTGAAAGAAGAACTAACTGACCCTATTGAAGCTGACAATAAGATAAAACAGGGAGATTCCCTGAGTTCTCTATTGTTTAGCCAGATTTTAAATTAAATTATAAAAAACTAAGAACTAAAAAAGGGTAACAAATGGGATAAAAATAGCTTAAAATAATCTGCTATGCAATATTACTCTCTCAGAGTAAAGACAATTTACAACGTATGTTGCACCAATTTAATATAACCGTCAGAAAATTTAACATGTTAGTTTCTCAAAATATACAAAATACATGGTTATAACAGAAAATTTACTAAGATGTAAATTGTGTCGCGAAAAAGTTGACAAGCTTTTAGCTACGGTTTCCCTATAGAAAGGCGATCAGTAAGAAGATTACGTAAGCGATGGAATGACAACTTACTAGAGGCACATTGAAAAATAGACAGAGTCATGTCTACATAAAAAGAAGAAGAAGAAGAAGTATCAATACCACAAAAAAATTAAAACTTTTCAGAAGTCTTAATTTCAAAGATATAGGGAATTCAGATTCTTAAAATAAACGTTAATATCGCTTAAAGACTTTTACAACCAAGTCGTAAAAAGTTGCTTTAAGAATAATATAAACGTATATCCATTATCTTAATATACTTTTAACAGTTACAATTTATAGGAAGTTGAAAATATATGGCGTAAAATATTTATGGCAATGATTATCCCCGGACATTTAGTTCACTTTAAAAAACCTTAGCATACTTCCAATAATGGAAGAATGGGAGATAGAAACGCTAATGATATGAAACAGGTAACTCCAGAGGCACTTTATTTGCTATAAAATAGGGACAGACATTATACAAAACCCATTCCAGGTAATCTAAAAATCGATTTCTCGAGGGTCCCTCTCTAAGAAGTTTTTATGTGTATTTTTACGAGACCTGAAAGGCGACTCGAAAGTTTCTGATACAGATAGATATGATATTGTGATATTACTTTTATTCTACCGATATGAGGGTAATATATCCCTTTTCAGAATCTTAAATTGGCTAGCCTAAAATATTCAGACACTTTCATACAGCGACGTGGATGATTCTGTAGAACTTTGAAGTTTTATTATATTTTTGGAGAACTTCCAACAAAAGAGGAGAAGGCAGTAAGAATTATTAGATTTTTAGAGGGTCTAAAATAAAAATAAAAATATACTAATTTCTTAATCCCATTTATGAGGTTTAAAATAGAAAATACTAAGTTGGGAAATCAGGAAGGAAAATACATAAATACTAAAAAATATACAGTGAGCAAGTTAAAACCTCTCCAGTTGGACAAAAAAATTTTAAAAGGTAATGAATGAACAATTTAATATGTACATTAAGTTTTAAATAAATATATTAAAATTTATAAAGATTTTATTATCAGATGTGAATTTCACTGACAAGGAAACTGGCTTACAAAGAAATTACTGAAAGTACAGTTAGTAGTTTGTTGATAGAATCATCTTATGATAAGACAGGTAAACATTTTGTTCAGAAAAAAAATCATTCGAAGTAAAGCAGGCCAGAGCAAGAAATAATTTTGTTATTTTTAAAAATTATGTTTTCAAAAATTTTAAAAACATGTTCATTGTTTTCATATAAAAAATGAACTGGATTTAATTTTTATGCAATGTAGGTAGAGAAAGTCAAATAAATATAACTGATCAGAATTCCAATTTCTACAAACAGAATATACACTGCTCAACAAGTTCAAACTGTAGGTATTTAGCATCGATATACAACAAACTTTTCAATATCACCAAAGTTATCTAGGTCGCAAGATAAAGAAGGGCATAAAGTTATAAGTAAATTTTTTTTAGAAATATACCTTATAACCACATTAATAAAAAGAACCGGAAGAAAACAGGCAACTATTGGCTTAATACCACAACGTCATATAGGTTTTACTTCATAGCCAATGAAGAATCGGAAACTAATGATGACACAGGAGAGACACAAGAAAGTAATAATTAACCAAAACCTTCTTTTCACTCTATTGTGGCATGGAAAATATACGACCAATAAACCATTTCCTTTATAGTATAGCTAAATCCATTTCCTTTATATTACAGCTAAATATAGCGATAGCGGCTAAGTACTTATCTATAATCCCGGTGAGGATAGACAAATTCGTAGATAGACCTACATAGAGTTAAAGGACTTAGTGCCCTTGATCCGCGAGCTCCTGGCGTTTTTCCTTCAACCTATAGTTTGACGAAACAAAGTTAGAATATCAGTGTTATCCTATTTGAACCTTAAACTTGTTCGGTACATCCCGAATACCTACCACCCGATATAGGCCAGTGTGGAGGGCTATTGGCCAATTTCTTCGAATTAGCTTTAAAGATAAAGAAAAAAGGCTCTCATTCTCCATCGTTTCTTAAGTTCCCTGGTTATTTTGGTAGCAACCAGATAAGACGAATAACGAAGGATACTTAAAATCTCCGAACTGGTCCTGCTACTACAAGCGACAAGTAAGAAAATGTGAAAAATAACATTAGGATCAGAATTGGTTTGGAGCTAAAATATTACTGGAAGTTACTAAAAGCATTTTGAAAATAATAAAAACAAAATACAAAAATAGAAATAAAATAAGACAAACAAGAATTTTCAAGAGTTGCTATGAAATATTTATATGGAATGAAAGAAGCAAATTACTGTTGCAGTTTGCTTTGGAATATAAACTTGACATAATAATATCTTCTTCAAAAAAGCTTCCGGTAGAAAAAGCAGCTGGCAAATCCAGATGATGTTACTAGAAATAAAATATATTACAATATAATTTTAAAAAAATGTTTAAAGACGTGAGCATGTTTATTAAGTTTTCACATCGAGCTGTGATAGAAAAAATAGTAATAAATTTAAATAATCTAAATAGAGATAGAACCAGACTTGTAACAAGAAAGGTGCGAACGAAGTGGACATTTCTAAAAAAACCTTATATTTTCTCATGCCATACGTTTTTCAGAAGTTGGACAGAAGATGACGCAGGGCATCACCGGAAAGTTTGGCTTGGGAGAGAGAAATCAAAGAGGTGAACGTCTAATAGAATTCTGCCAAGAAAATGACTTCACCATTACAAATACCTGGTTTCAACTTCCAGAAGGCGTCTCTACACGTGGAAATCCCCTTAAGATGGACATCAAGGCAGAATAGTACGGAACCTAATAGACTACATCCTAATAAACCACCGATTTCGAAACAATATTAAAGATGTAAAAACTTACCCCGGCGCTGACATAAACTCAAATCACAATTTACTCTGCTAAAAAATACAAATTAAATTAAAGAAATTAACAAAGCCAACTAAGCCTTGTAAGATATATCTCGACCCCCTGAAAAACCCTCAAACACGCGAACACATATCACAGCAGATAAATAGTAAAATAAACAGAATATGAAATATACCAAACGAAAACAGAACCATTAACGAATTCTGGTATGATATTCAAAACTCGATTTTAGAGAACGTACAAGAGTCTTTGAAAACACCTACCATGTTGGCAAAAAATAAGGGGATGACACAAGAAATTCTAGACCTGATGGAAGTAAATAAAACGAAAAATTAAGCAAGCCAAAGAATCCTGGCTTGAGAATTTATGTAAAGAAATAAAAGACCTCCAAAAAAAGCATGACAGTTTTAACCTCCACAAGAAACTTAAATATACTGCCGGAATTAGAAAACAGAAAAATGCTCACATACTTAAAAGCGCGGACGGAAAAATTTGTGATCACGAACAACAGTGCAAAGAATAGGAGAGATACATCACTGACCTTTTTGAGGATGCTTCTAGAGAAAATGCTCCAAATACTGCCTGTGACAACCAGTTAGACAGAGGTCCCAGTATACTGAATTCGGAAGTCAAAAAGGCAATACAGCAAGCCAAAAACAATAAAGCACCTGGACCAGATCAAATCCCTGCTGAGCTACTTATACTTTTGGATGAGGAAAGCATTGCCTGCTTAACCACTTTCTTCAACAAAATTTAAAACAAAGGAAAAATACCAGATGATTGGTTAGAGTCACTGTTTATAACATTACCAAAGAAAAGCAGGCCCACCAAATGCAGCGATTTTAGACCAATCAGTTTGATGAGTCACACACTGAAGATACTCTTACGAATTATACAAAACCGAGTATTCCTTCTATGCGAAAGTAGGATGGGTAATAAGCAATTTTGATTTATAAACGGTCCAGGAACTAGACAGGCACTATTCTGTATGCGCGTTCTATTACAAAAAAGTTGTGAATTCCGAAAGAATGTTTATGTTTGTTTTATCAACTTCGAGAAGGCGCTCGACAGAGTACAACACGATACACTCGATTGCCTACGGGCAGCAGGACTTGACCACTATGATATAAGACTGCTGAAATACTTATATTACAATCAAATAGCCTCATCAAAATTTACAAGATCTCCAAACATTACTAAATCTAGTCAGTGAAGCAAGTTATCGGAGAGGCCTATAAATCAACATTTCAAAGACAAAGTGGATGGCAGTTGGAAAGATCAATATAGATCAAGGTCTGATTTCTCTTAATGGAGAAGAGATCGAAAGGGTAAATCATTTCAAATACCTTGGCAGCTGGTTAAATGTAAATTGTGACTCTGATGAAGAGATAGTAACCAGGATCGAAATATCACGTAAGGCTTTTATGATTTGGAAACCAGTTTTATGCAGAAACCTGTCGATGAATTTTCGTAAGAAGGTCCTGCAATGTTATGTGTGGTCCATCCTATTGTATAGTTGTGAGACATGGACGTTAAAAACCACAATGCTAAACAAGTTAGAAGCATTCGAATTGTGGTGCTATAGACGAATTCTAAAGATATCGTGGGTTTCGCACACTTCCAATGATCAATTGATCTTAAAATGATCAATTCAGATCGTCTGCTCATAAACACCATAGAAAAGAGAAAAACAGAATATTTCGGCCATATAATTAGAGGACCTAAATACCATCTACTTCGCCTTATAATACAAGGAAAAGTGGAAGGAAAGAGATGGATTGATCGAAAGAAACTTTCATGGCTGCGTAATATTAGACAATGGTGTGGTTCCACAGTAGAAGAATTATTTCGCGCAGCAGCCGACAGAGAAAGGTTTCAGGAAATTGTAAACATGATAACGGCCAACATCTGAATACGGACACGGCACCCAAAGAAGAAGATACGTTTTTCAAATACGCATATGAGGCGAACAGTCTTTAAAACCTAAGCAGTCTAGACTTGGATGAAATAGGTGCTCAGAGAGACTCTGTAGAAATTTCTTGTAGTAAACAAAATAAAACATCTGATAATCGATGAATGCTTCTTAAAAAACGAATAAAAACAAAACAAAAATATACAGTAGACTATAGACAAATAATCAAAGAAATATAAAAAGAGACAAGAAAATATATACAAAAATAAAGTACGGAAACTATATGTTTTGGATGTAACAGAATAGAAGAAACAGCAGACATTCGACAGCTCCGTAGCCCAGCAAATTCAAATAGAAAAATATTTCTACTTCGAAACAATGATGTAACAATATTCCAAACTATTTAGTATATTATACCATTCTTAGCGACGGCAACAGCATATTATGATGACTGATGACACTGCATTTTTTTTCTATTTAATAATAATTTTAACTTAATTTATCCACTTATTTACTACCTTTAATGTTTCGATTTCCATTTCCGAAAAGATATTCTTATAAAAGATTGAAACGTCCTGTTACCCCCTTTCTGAGGTATATTGTCCACCAAAATCCAAATAAAAAATAAAGATTTTAAGGAGTCTTTTGGTGAGTGCGACGGTTTTATTTGTGGCGGCGACTGCTTTGCCAATGTATTATAGTTTTATAATATAACTGTACGCCGGAGGTAAAACACCATGCCCATATTTTAGCAAAATTGAGTTAACTTTAGGTCGTAGATGTACATTTTCTGCACTACAAAATGGTATAAAACACTATATCCAACTACTAAAAATTGCAAAGATAGCCAATGAGAAATAACTTCATGTCCTGATTAATTCAGAGGTAAACAACACTATGTGGACATGATGCTGTAGATTTCTGAAAATTAAAAAAAGTTATAAAACATCGTGTGGACATAATGTTCTATACTGCTGCAGCTACGTTTGATACGGCTAAGAGATGCAGCTAAGAGTCTTAAACTGCCATGTCGATGCCGTTTGAAATGTTACGAGAGGTTGTCTGAACAAAATAGACTGAACATTTTTAAAACATATTGGGACAAATATAAAACTTGCAATGTCAAAAGGCAATTTATTTTATCTTGTTTAAGATAAATATTTCTTATTACTTTTTAGTTGATGATAAGAAAATAAAAATCTGTAAAGTAATGCTTTTAAACACACTTTGCATATCCAATACTGTTGTCGTAAATTGTCTAAAAAAACAGCAAACAGGAGGAGCTGTTAAAATTGATGAAAGGGGTATAAATATTTCTATCATTAAAACTTCACCTCTGACTATTGAAAATGTTGTTCAACTTATTTCTTCTTTCCCATACTACGAGAGTCATTACAGCAGGGAAAAAACGCAATTTAAATACTTCGGTCTAGAATTAAACAAAGAAAAAATGTACACTTTGTATCTACAGTTTTGTGAAGAAAACCAAATAGCAAAACAATTTATAGCTGAAAAATAGGCCTATTATGATGTCTGATAAACAATTTAAGTTGTCATTTAAACCACCAGAGGTAGATACTTATGACGACTGCGACTCTTTCCAGGTCAGGCTTATGATAATCACATAAGTCAAATAAATAGAAACGTACTTTAAGCTGAATATCAGGCACATTTGGTAGAATCTTAAAAGTGAAGATACAAAAATATCTAGAAGTACTCCGACACATAAAGTTTTAACTAGTGATCTTCAAAAATGTTTGCCCACACCACTTGTAACAAATGGCATAAGTTTTTATAAACGGAAATTGTGGACACTAAATTACACTCTTTTGATTCATCAGATAAAAGTGTTCACTTTATGATGTGGGATGGGAGTAAAGCTTGCCGAGGTGAAAAAGAAATCTCATCAGCAATTTTGAAGTGGGCTGACAGTGTAATCCCCACATCAGAGGTAATTGAAATTACGTTATGGTCAAATAACTGCTACGGCCAAAACAAAAATATTTCAATCAATATGGGTTTATTCTGGATCATGCACAAATATCTGTATCCTCAAATTAAATATGTAAATCTAAAATAGCTTCTTAAGGGGCACACACATATGGAGGCCGATACAGTCCGAGCATTAATTGAAAGAAAAAGAAAAAAACTGAATAACATGACAATATTAACCCCATGGGACTGGCAGCAGATGGTTCGCATGTGTTCAAGTAATTATCGTGTCAAGCACTTGGTACACTTTTTTCAGGACAAGCTGCGCCCTTCATTCATCAAAAAAAGAATGTTGAAAACGATAAGGTTCTACTTTCAACATGTGTTCATATTTAAATGCGACAGGAGACCATTGGTAGGGTCTACTTAAAGTCATCATTTAATAGTGAGTTTACCACAGTTAACCTTAACCCTACGTTAGGCGCGTGGTATTTTGTAGCGGCCTTGGGCGCGTGGTGTACATATGTAGACCATTTTCTTTTATTATTAATTGACATCTGATGTGATCAATTTTTAAAAGGATATTAAAAATAGATTTTTTTACACATATATTTTAACATAAAATTCATTTTAATTAATATACATATATCTGTGTGTATCATGTTTTTCTACCTTTATTATTCTGGAATAAGTTTTGAAGAACAACATAAAATTCTTAGTGCGCTAAAATTAAACCAAATGTAATTTTCTGATACTAATACATAATAAGCTCACCTGTGAGTGAGCACAAAATAAGTATATATTTAGTCGGTCTAACAGCTAGTGCACATATCTGCCATGTGTTGTTTGCATGCGTAATGGTTGCATTTTACACAAGCTTTTCTTGTAGATTTGTTGCAGGCTCGAGGACAAATATGACAACGTCCTAAGTAATTTTCTGGTTTTGCCGGTGGAGCAGACGGGGCTTCAATTCCAAGAAGAGCACGCGCGCGTCTTCTTAGTTCTACTGGCACGTAGGTGTTAGTTGCCTCGCCTCTATCTGAGGCTTAATCAATTCCAAAGCAAATTGCTCAATAAACTCACTTCTCTTGACTTTGGATTCAAAGGCATGATTTCCTTTATATACGCAAAGAGCGTTTATACCCGATATATTCAAAAGGTCGAAAAATATTACCATTCGCCAACGACACGTGTTTCTTGCAACATTGTAGTTTACACATAACTGATCGACACAATCTACACCAATTTTAGTTTTGTTATATCGGGTGACGATATCAGGTTTTTTGGAATCCCCTGTTTTTGGATCAATGGCATTATCGTGGTGCATTGAAGATACCAAAATAACAGACTTGTTTCTTTTGGGACAATAAGACCTCAACGTCATATCCTCCTGAAAACCAAAGATAGAGGTTTTCTCTTCTCTTTTTTTATCAGGCAAGAACTCAGCGGGGATCTCATACTTATTCTTGCGCATTGTACCGAGATAAGTTATTTTTTTTTATGTAGCAATTTTCTGGTCAATGGAATACTGGTGAACCAATTATCGCCTGTAATATTACGATGAGTTCCCTTTATTGGTTGCACCAATCGTAGTACAATATCTTTAGCAGTATTGCTAACCTTATACGTTCCATCAGGTTGAGTTCCGACATATGTTTCGAGATTGAAAGTGTAAAAGGTTTTTGCATCAACCAGCGCAAACATCTTTATGCCATACTTCGCTGGTTTATTGGGTATATATTGCTTGAATGAGCAGCGTCCTCTAAAAGCCAATAATTGCTCGTTAACAGTCAGATACGCACTAGGGATGAAATTATTATGAAAATTAGCCAAGAAAATTTCGAAAACATTTCTAATGGGTGCTAATTTGTCTAATTCCCTTCTTTCTGTTCGTGTATTGATATCATCAAATCTTAAACAACGAAGTAGAAATCTAAACCGTTTTTCGCTCATAGCGAGGTAACATGATTCGACTCCATTGCCTTTGGAATTATCCCATACTTTGCGAGCGTTTTTTCTTGAACTTCTCAGTGTTCCTATTAAAAACAAAATTCCTATCAAAGCTCTTATCTCCGTTTCATCAATTAATCTAGCATCCCGTTCCCTACAAAATCGCTCTTTTATGTTCTGAATATATATATTCGTTGAACAAACTATTATTCGAATGATTGCGTCAGACAAAAAAAGTTTAAGACAGTCAATTGCAAGCATTGCATTGAGGGCATCACGTTTTGGTCCGGGTAAGTATGTTAGAAGATTATGAGAACGCATTCGCAATTGTACATTACCACAATCCTTTCTCCACTTTGTCGTCATATCCTTACCTTTGTAAAATTTGCCACCACCAATTTGTTTATCGTCGCTTTGTGATTCATCTTCATCTGATGTGAGTTCTAGTTCTGAGTCAGTCTCATGATCACTTCTTTCCACTATATTTTCATTTTCTTCTTCTTCATCTTTCTCATTTTCATCTACTGGACTCTCGTCTCCACTTAATTCCTCTTCAAACCATCTTAACCATACAGCTGGGTCTGTACTACTGTGTGTACGCCTTTTCTTATAGTCAGACATGTTTCTCTGAAACAAAGAAGAAAAATACTCTAAAATTATGTAATGCATACATTTGTGCAAAAACACAAAATTGAATATTTGTCAAATATGAATACATTTCTGAGAAATACAATTCAAGAAAAAACAACACTTACCTAATTTATGACAAGTTTATTATATAAAAACACTACGTAGGTACTCGAAAAATAATTTCACACTGTTAGGCGCGTGGTCTACAATCGTAGACCAATCGTGTTTACACGTGTTTAAAAATTAGCACCTGACTAGCTCGCTGCAACGGACATACTGAACTTATAGATTACGGTGTTATTAATAGCTACTGAACGGCACAGCCTCATAGTATATCCCAACTCAAGACAATCAAGACAGGGTTAATAGCTTGACGAAAAGTACAATTTGAAAAATACTGATTTGCCATTACATCTGCCAATTAAGTCACCAGTTCCAATATCACAAAAAAATACGATGATCTAAGTTCATTATTAGCGTATGTACCCAGTGTGTGTCACACATTTTATAAAAATCTTCAGAAAATCAATTATAATAATAAAGACTATCCTGAGAACAATGATATTGATGCTTTAGAGAATTAAAACACTTTTGTTAAATAATATTTTGACTACTGAGTTTTGTTTCTTTTAGTAAGGGTCAAAAAATTTATTTTTATTAGACAATAAGTCAAACTTTTTAATGTTTTTTGATAATAGGTCCACTTGAGTTTTTGTAATATTCACGTTTGTAACAATTTTTTATTTGTAACCCATTAAGATTGTTCTTATTATTAATAAAAAGATATATGAAGTGTAGTGTTTTTCTTTATTTGTTGTTATATACCATCAAAAACCATTAAAACAGTAGAGGTCAAAATATGAATTCACAACATGATATCCAAATTTTAATGTTGATGTTCAGATGTGTATATATAAACATATATGTGTATTGAATAAAACAAAAATTTTATTTTTGTAAAAATATCTGCATTTAATATGGAAAACCAAAAACAGTATGTTAAAACCTTAATAAGCTACGTCTTTAATTAAAACAGAGAACTTAAAATAAAACGAAAAATGGCTCTCCTGAACATTTTTATTTTTGTGACATGGTGTCCTTTTCCTCCGGTGTACAGTATATTAGATACAACCAAATCAAACTGTTTTAAACAAATCCCCGATTTTCTAGAATTCAGCGTAACGTAATCGAAAACCAAGAATGACATGATTGTCATACCTTGTTATAAGCTATCTTACGATCAACTAACAGTTATTAGTAATAGCTTATTATCATTTTAAATAAAAACAGCGTACGCTGTGGTTGCACAGTTACAAAAATATCAACATACTGAGCCTAAAACTCAGGAATTGTCAGTTCAAATTCTGCAGGGATGAGACTGTTTATTAAAAAAAAATCTCTTTTTCTGTATAGATACTGAACACGTGTACCACAATTGTTCGCAAATAATAAGCGATTATTTATAAAGACAGCGGGGCCTACTACAGTGGTTCATCACCAACAACGCCGTACATTCTAAACTAAATTCTATCGATGAAAAAATCGTATCAAAATAATACAATATACAGTGACTTTCTAACTAGATGAAAATCTCTTATATCCGAACTCTGAGTTTATAAAAGGTAATAATCGCTGGGAGCTATATCTGAGAGGTAGGAATTAACAATACAATTCATAAATTTTTGTAATTTCAATAGCAGGTTTCTGGGTAGGTGAATTATTGAAAAGGCCTTCGAAATATGGTCAAAAAGTACAAGTGGTGGCGAAAAAAAGTTTGTGTTTCAGTGTGTATTTCTTTATTAGCAATTCTGCCTGATTGTAAGTAATTAAAAGGTCGTACATTTTCACATTCTTACATTACTTGGACAACAACTTCATGCTGTTTGTTAAACCTCCATGCATTAAAAATAAGTATGAATTATGTATCTTTTATAGTAATTTATCCATTTTAATTTTTAATTTACTTTTTGGTTCTAATTTGTAGTAGTTTTCTTAAAACAGGTTTGAATTTTTAATAAATTTGGAATGTTAAAATAGGAAGAAAATTTACAAAGAAAATATAGAATAAAAAATATTATTTATGAGAATCTCAAGATCTTTCCCTAAAAATAATAGTATAAAAACTGGAAAACACGTACTTACATTTAGAAGAATTTAATAAATATCAAGTAAAATTTTATGAAAATATTTTTGGTAAAAGTTCTGTAATAAAGAAATCTTTTTCTGTACTAAACGAGGTTTGAAATGCTGGTTCGTTAAAGGGATGTTACAATTAATCAGGTACTTTCATTGTTAAGTAGCCAAGGAAGAAATAAAACGTATCTTTCAACACAATGTTAAAATGAATTAATCAGTCACACGAATTAATATCTGCAGTCACACGATGGTGCCGTGCGCATCCGTGGCGCCGTTTCCAAACATGTCCTGATCAAGCCTCTTCCACCAGATCTTCCATTGTTTTTCTATTCTTCTCTCGTTACTTAGTTAAATATGTCTTTTCGAGGTGTGCTTATTAGTTCTTTTAGACGAACTAGTTCAAGAGAACTATTTCACAAAAATGAACTAGTTCAGTGAACTAGTTCGCAAAAGAACTATTTGTAGGACCGAAATCGAAATCCAACCCTAACGTAACTGGTTGCCAGATGTCTCGTCTTATCATCACAATCTCGGCGCCGGCCGCTCGTTTTCTTCGGTTTCCAGTGAGTCTTTCACTACCGTACAAGTAGTTCGGGTTCGGAACCATTTCTTTCGATGGTATGTTTAGGTTTAAAAGTTTTAAATTTATTTCTCAAATGTTTTGCAAATAATATTTTTTTTATTTGCAAAAAATTATTAAGATTTGTTTTTTATTAACCGTTTTAAATATAAATATGGTTCACGTATGATTTATTTTTATATTTACGTATATTTAAACTCACAGGTATCAATAATTAGGTTATTTCTAAAAAAACCTTTACAAAAAAAAATCAGTGAATTTTCTAGGAACATTAAATAACACATTTTCATTCTCACTTCTACATAAAATTATATTTTATGTAAATGCATCGATCATTTTAACCACAACTAAAAATTTTTATTTCAAAATTACAATACGAGAAACAACACAGCATGGCAAAGTCCAAGCCAATGCATGTACATAAGATCCGAACGATTATGACATTAAGATTAGACTGTTTATGTTATTGTCACATTTATAAGAATTATTATCTGTTATTAAGTCCATCCCTTTCACAAAAAAATAAAAATATGATCTCATTCATTCATTATTTTCTTCTTTAGAAGTTGAGACACAATTTATAATGCAAATCGTTCGCAGCGAACTAGTTCTATGAAAATTAATGAACTAGTTCAATTAGTTTAGTTGAAAGAATCGGTCAGGAAGGTCATTTGAACTATTTCGATGGTGAACTACACATCTCTAGTCTTTACTATCGTAATCTATTATGTCGTGTTTGGATCAATTGGAAACCACAGTTTTCCTGATATATTCAGTATTAATTTTGTTCACCCTCCTCCTTTCTCATCTGAGTTTGGGATCAGCAATGGCAAATTTATATGTGAAAACACTGGCAAATAAATTTATAGGGTCACATAAACATTTTGTTGTGATGAATAAAACATTTTGCTTGTAAAACGGTATAAATGACAGTGTTGTGAGGGACATTGACAATCTATTACTGATATCAAATAAATTGACACGATGAGAACATTATTTCCAGAATATAAGTGATTCGCAAAACAATGGCAGCTGCACAGCAAACAATATATTGCCAGAAAATACGAAGCTGACGTACAATCAATATGAACAATCAGGTAACACTTTTATTTCCAATCATGCTCCTTTTTTTTAGCAACCATCACAACAATGTAACATTATTTCAAAAGACACCCACAAAAATCAAGAGCAAATACGTTAAAATAATAAATTTGCAAAAAAGCAAAAAATCATAGCCCTGAAGATAATATAAAACTAAAACAAACAATAATTAGTATATATACAAGACCTTAATAAGACCGGTTTTGATATATGGGACTGAAACGTGAATCTTATCTCAAAATGATAAAAGACTTCTTGGTATTTTTGAGAGAAAAATTCTTAGAAAAATTTTTGGGGCCATAAATGAAAATGGGCTATGGCGTCGAAGATACAACTTTGAACTATATCAGTTATACACCGATCCAAATATTGTGAAATTCGTTAAAGTGCAGAGACTTAGATGGGCTGGACACATTGCTAGAATGTCAGATCACGAATACACGAAGAGATTAACATTTTCAAAACCAGAGGGCACAAGAAGCAGAGGACGACCACGAATGAGATGGATTGATGATGTGGAAGAAAACCTACAGATTCTAAGGATTAGAAGATGTAGGAAAGTTGCCAGGAATCGACAGGAGTGGCGACTTCTTTGTGAGCAGGCCAAGATCCACAACGGATTGTCGAGCCACTTATGATTATAATGAAAACAAATAATAATATATAATTACCAGCTCAAAGTACCTACACCAACGTCTTGCAGTAATCTTAATCTTTCTGATTTCGGTGAAGAATCTGATGCAACCAATCAACCCGGAACTAGTAAAGAAAAACAGCATTTAACCACCACTAATTTTTTTTTATAGATATGACAATATGGCAATTTAGAAATGTATTAGAAACAATAACTTCACTGGGATACTCCATTAAATGCCTTTATATGCACTATGACGTAACCAACATAGCTAGGGCATTTTATTAAAACCATCCTATTTTTAAATTTAAATAAAACAAAATTTGTGTGAGATATCATGGAAAGTTTTTATTCGTTTGAAGGGCCTATCAATGCCTTTATGTATGGAATGTACCATCGTTCAAATGTTATCTGAGTGGCTCGCATCCGAAACGTTCAATTTTCTATGACTTCAGCGTATTAATTAGGACGAATTAATGGATTATGTTACCTTTGAGGGTCGCTACGGTGTATGATTTAATTTATTCACCTAGACTTGCGACTAGAAGTAAATCCTACAAGAACAAGATCAAACGGGGTGATAATACACGATCTCGTTCGCCAGGTTACATTATCTTCACGTGAAATAACCGTACTCTCAAATCGCTTGTGCGCAATGTCCAATATGTCATAAGCGGTGTGACACGTATAATAAACGCACGTTTACAACGACACGTAAGTTTGTAGTCATCTACCTATACCACTCGTGCGTCATTACATGTAATGGCAACGTCGTTTGTAAACAAATATAAACCGATCAGTCGCCAGCCTAAAATTCTCAACAAACAGTGACTTTTTCGGAATGAAATGGGCGCTCTTGAATCTCATCCGAATTATTATTCTCGCAAATTCAAAAATTCTGTCGTTGCTGAAACAGTCTTTGCTATAAATTCCATTTAGTATTCCTACTAATACTACACCAATAAAATACATTAAACGTTATAAAATTATTCTGTAGTTTGCCTTTTATCTGCTCTAATACTATATGAATGGTCTCTATAAATAATTACTACAAATGAGGAATAAGCACTGAACACTGATGTAATTCTATTTGTTCAAGGACATTGCCACTCTCTGTCACACTTGTCCTAGTTGTTACTACCTTATACGTATTTCTCACAACATTCGTATACTCAGCGTTTACTCCCACTTATTTAGCGCCATTTAGAGAACCTCTCAAGGAACCCTATTTTACACTTCTCAAGATCAAAGAGTACCATATCAGCCTATTTTCTTTACTTCTTTATTTTTCTATCGACTGCTTTATAATAAAACTTGTTGTTGATCTGCAGTGCATCAAGTCTAAGCATCATGCCAGCACCTATACACTACCAATGCAATAAAAGTGCAGTAATGCCCCATAGCTGCTTAGATTTTTCGGTACACATTAACTATTCTCATTATTGTACAAATATTGTTATTGCATATTCAGCAGAAACTTGCATGTAAAGAATCTAAGCCAACATAAACGATAGCAATCACCAGATATTTGTTTAATACAAGAACCTAACCCAAAATGAATATATTATTTATTACTGACTTATTTTTAGTTATATTTGTTATATTTTATTGATATGGACAGATTCGATGTAAATATCAGTATCGAATTGTTTTCTAATGCCCCTTTGTCCGATTTTTCTCGATCGACGATGGTAATACAATAAAATGTTGAAGTCGTGGAGTAAAAATTATAGTTTTGTTGACAGCTACTGACAATTACACTCTAGTTGTTGGTTAGGTAACTATCTATAATAAACTGCGCTCAAATAAGCTTAAATCTCTAATTTATAATTTCACAAATAATGTATACCTCAGCACAGAGGTTAATGCTTCTGTTATACTAACAAAATTTGAACTATGAGCTTACAATACAATTTAATCTAGGCCGTCATTGCAACACTTAGGAAGTTCAATTATTTGACAATTTATTAAGTGCAAGTTTGCAGGTGAGTCGACTCTAATTATTAAAATATTACTCGATATGTTTCACAATGTTTCAGTTATTCACGGTGAAACTATAAAAGGTTAAAAAGTTAAGAATAATATAAGATTACAAGTTAAGGGATTAATTTGTGATTGAGCATATATGTTAAGTTCCTGGTATTTTAATAAAATACTTCAAATCTGATTGCCAAACGTTTGATTCATTCGCAACCAAAATCAGCATTTTTATGTAGAGAGATAAAAAGAAATGTTAATTATCTTTGTATTTAAGTGTATACAATATGCTGAAAAACTGAGAGCGAACTCGATGATAAAGCTTTTCACATATTTCATTATAAAAAAACACACTCGAAATGTCGTTGACAAAAACATATACTCGTCCCATTTAACTCTCTTTCAGCATGCTCATTGGGTCGAATGAAGGCAATGAAGTTAAATTGAATAAACTCTTCAGATATGACTCGAACTCCTACATAAACGGTCTCTCGCTTTCTGTACAATGGCGTCCATATTTCAATCGGTTCTCTTTGAAAGTATATCGGAACTAAATGCCATTTAACCGTTTCATTTCTTAAGTAAAAGGAATCATTTATCGCCACTGGGGACTTTTCAAAAGTTTGCCATAATAGTAGCTTTAAATAAGTCATAGAAACAGTTCTTATTTAAATATTGTCCTAAAACTATTTTGTTATAGCATCTTAATACAATTTACTATTTTTACTGAGAATAAGCCACAATTTTATTTTAAAATAAGTTTATTATCGTTCTTTGCAAAACGATTTCCGAAGTGGAAAAAACCTTTTTGTTCAAGTGCTTTAAGCATATTCCACTAAACACAAGTCTATTATTTAAAAAAAATTATTTCAGCTTTCAAACATTACCTGGAATTTGAACTTATTTGTACCTATAGTTGACAAGTTACAGTGGTTTAAGTGATGCTTCTTTTGGAATGAGAAATCTAAATTTCGTGTGTGGATACATCTTGGCTTCCTGGTGGTAAAAATAGTGAGGCAAATAGTACCTTAATAAGTTTTATTAGAAATTTACTGCAGACATGCTAAACAGATTTTAAATGCGGTCGTACAGTCGTGGCGATACTGATCGCTCTGGTCGCCCAAATTTGGCATTCGCTCCAGAAAATAGAAAATAAGTCCACAAAACCGATTTCTCGGTCGTAAATTAAAGTTTTGTGAGATAGTAGAGGAGTTAAGTATACTAAAAATAAAGTATTCAACATTTTTGAACGAATGTTTGTCAAAGAGATAGCTGTGTTGAAAGTAAGTGCTGTGTTTCCTCACAGTCGATCAAAAACAATAATGTTTTGATAGATAGGTATGTGTGTATTTTGTTTTCTATCTGAATTTAATGACCAGCTGACCAGCATATGCAGGTATCACTTTATATTACCATTTATATATATATATATATATATATATATATATATATATATATATATATATATATATATATATATATATATAACACCTGTCACCTGTCACCTGTTACCTTCCCTACACACTTCATTTTATATCCCTCACTTCTCCTTGGTTCTTCTTTTCATCATTGTTTCTAAGAAAATAATGATCCCTCATAATTAACTTTAAAAACGATGTTCATGATGTCTTGAAAAAATTGTAGAAAAGATATTTGTAAAACAATGAACCCTTCTGATTATCTTCTAAAAAGTTAGTAGGACTAGAGTCGGTTACGTAAAAATGTTAAAAATATTATAATAATAAAAACAGCGATATCCTACTTCTTTCCATATGTGAATAATAATGTGAAATTGGGTAAATTGAAATTAGAAATTTTAAATTATAATGTCACACATAGTAAATAAATTACTCTACGTTGTAAACTACACTTTCTTTAGCTTACCTCATATTTTCATTTTAGTAATAACTTGACTTGGCAAGAAGGTTATGAGGCTGAATAAAGTAGAATGTACCCACTTTTAAATGAAAATTTTTTAAAGTAGAGAAAAATATATAGTTTAAAAGAGTCATCATCATTATATTTGGCCCCGACAATCCTCTGTGAATCCTGGCCTGCTCTAAGATTAGTCGCCATTCTGTTCGATTTCTGGCAACATTTTGCCATCTTCTGATCTCTAGTACCCCTAAGTCGGTCTCAACTCCATCTAACCACCTAATTCGCGGTTGGCCTCTGCTTCTTCTTTCTATAAGTGTTTCCATCGTTAGCTTTTTAGCAATCATGGTATCGGGCATTCTTATTATGTGTCCAGCCCATCTAAGTCGCTGTGTTTTAATGAACATTACGACATCTGGTTCATTAAAGAGTTGGTATAATTCGAAATTAATAAAACTTTTGAGTCACTGCTCTTGATCGTTTATACCTCCAAATATTTTGCGAAGTATCTTACGCTCAAATATTTCCAAAAATCTTTTATCCTTCTGCGTTAGTGTCCATGTTTCCACCCTGGGAGTGAGGACCGACCTCAGTAGTGTTTTGTATATAATAATTTTAGTTTTTCTTTTGATATTTCTTGAGTGGAATTGTTTTTGGAGTCCATGGTATGCTCTATTTGTAACGTTTATTCGTCTTTTAATTTCTTCGCTTGTTTTATTGGTGGTAGTCACTAGCGAGCCAGTATGTAAAGCTGTCAACATGTTAAAATATATAAGCTCCAAATGCTGTTTCTCGTTCTTTATTTGCTATAGAATCCTTATTAACCAACATGTACTTGGTTTTGTCTGCGTTGATGACTATACCGATCTGTTTCGGTGCCGTTTCCAATTCTAGGAAATTTTGCTTAGCATCTGGTTTACTACGTCCTATTATAATAATGTCATCAGCGTATGCTAAGATTTGTATCGATTTATTGTAAATAGTACCATCGTCTTTAATTCATGTGTCTCGAACTGCCTTTTTCAAGGCAAGCCAGGACATCCCCTTGATAGTCCATACTTTATCTCAATGGATTGAGAATTTTCTCCCTGTATCCTAATGCTGGCTTTTAAGTTAGATAATGTCATTCTTGATAATCGGATAACTTTTTTTGGTATATCAAACTCACGCATTGATTAGTATAGTACTGTTCCCTTAACACTGTAGCATGGGGCCATGAAGTCGACGGATAGGTGATAGGTTTCGATGTTAAATTTTAATTTTTTCTCGAGGATCCTAGGATTGAAAAAATCTGGTTAATTGTTGATTTTTGTGGAGAAAATCCAGCCTGGTATTTTCCAACTATGCCAAGTGTGTAAAGTTGTAGCCTTTCGTAGAGAGTAGTTTATAAGCAGTTGTTAACAGAGTTATACCTTTTTAGTTATTACACTGGAGCTGATCGCCTTTTTATTGTAACGGGCATATTACGCCTTTAGACCGTTTGCAGGGAATGTTTTTATTTTTCCAGAGAAGAAATAAAAGTTTATGCAGCGCTTGTAGCAGGGCGTCGCCACAATTCTTCTAGAACTCACCACAAATTTGATCAGTTAAATAGATTTCAGACATTTCGATCTGCTACGGTGTTATCTGCTTCTGAAAAAATCAACCCATTGTTTTAAAATTGATTCCGTATCACTTAGGATATTTCCTTTTCCATCCTTACTACTCCCTTTTATTAACTTAAATTCTTTACTCATTATATTTACATTTCTGTAGAACTTTCGAGTTTCGTTTTGACTTATTAGCCATTCTATGTTTTCTAATATCTTTTCTTCAAATTGTTTTATTTTTCTTTTATGTATTTTTCCCTTTTTATGATCCGGTATTCCTCCTTTGCGCTTTTTGTGCATCTAGCTTGATTTGTCTTTAGGTTTGCTCTATTTTTGTTATCTATTACTTCTTGGCACTCCTCGTGAAACCATTCGTTTTGTTTAACTAATTTGGTGGTTCCTAATATTTTTGATGCCTTCTCAGTTATTATATTTGTACATTTTATCCACAAGTGCTCCACGTTTTCCCCGCTTCCAATATTTCCGTCTCCTTATCCATTTTTGTTCTATACCCTCTCGCAACGGTTTCAATGCGCAGATTATCATCATTAATTCTGTATTGTTTAATATGTTTATCCTTCTTTAGTTTTGATATTTTTCCTTTGATTTTTTCCACTACAAGAAAGTGGTCCCTATCTTTGTTTGGACCTCGGTAGGTTCTGACATCTATGAGGTCAAAAGAATGTCTTGGTCGAAAGAATCTATTAGAATATGACTTGTCTGGTTAACGGTTTTGATGTCAGGTGATTTTCATGTTTCTTTGTGAATTATTTTATGGGGAAATCTTGTTTCTCCTACTATCATGTTTTTGGTGCTTACAAAGATTATTAGTTTAATAGTGTTTAGAACAAAATCAAACTAGTATGTCATAGTGCAGTCTATTCCGATACGTGAAAATGGCAAGAACTAGTAATTGTAGAAAATCAGTAAAATAAATAACAAAAGCAAAGTCAAATTTTTAATTTTACCCATGAATAGATAGTAACTGTTCTACAGACGGTGAAGGTAATAGACGCAGAGAAAGATAAGAAGAAGAATTTAAATAACTTATAAGAACGAAATCAGAAATATAATCACCAAAATATAGGTAAAAACTGAGACAAAATAGAGAGATTTTTTACCAAAAAAAATTGGAAAAAATCTGGAAAAAGTTTACCAAATAGTAACCAAAGTTGGCCAAAAAGCAATATAACTAAATTGAAAAGTATTAGACCGTCAAGATAAAGAATGTAACAATATCTGAAGAGTACTGTATTTGGCAAAAATTATATGTAAATATTTAAATCCAAAAAAATATAAATTACAATTTTAAAAGGATTAGGTTTAAAATACGAAAAAGTCGATAAAAAATATATGATACTTAAAGGCACTTAACAACCATCAAATGCACTATGAACTGATGATTTCTAGAGAGACAGACAGTTTTTAAAACTTGTCCAGCGTTCATTCTCTTCACCAGGAGTTGTAATAGGGAAAAGGGAAGAGGAAGATAAAAGGATAAATGTTAAAATAGCAAAGTAAAACAAAAAGTATAAACGCCTAAAAACCTAAAAGGACTAAAAGTTTTTATCGCGAAACTCTAAAACACAAATCTATAAACAATATTAAAAATGTTTTCTAAACTAGTGAAACTTAGGGTATGGGAAAGGCTATCTCTTTGGAATAGAAAAGTTTCCGAAATGATGGAAGTGGAAAACAATAAACTGCTTAGCTATATAAAAAAAATGTTTAAAAGTACTAACACTGAAATGGCTACCTCAAATAGCTATATAAGTGGTAATAAAAGTATGCCTAACATTGCATTAAGACTGAAAAGGAAAAGCGTTAGATAGAATAGAATTTAATAGAGTAGTGATGAATATGTCATATAGAAAATAGTGTAAAAATATCATATATTACGGTTACGTGTTTTGGGTATACTCTGAATTGTATATATTTAAAACTAGTTGACATTTAATTTTATTTGCAAACATAGGTTTGGTTTGAGTTTATTTGTAAACGAGATCTTAGATATGTAAATTGCGTTACTTTTTATTTAATCGGTTTTTTCTCTAATGCTAGTTGTTACTCCATTATGTAGATTTCTCAAAATGTTTGTATGCCTACTGGCAATTTCTTTATGGTTCAGTGACACAATACCTCATTAGGTACTCTTTCATATACTTTCTCAAGATAAATAAATACAATGTAAATATTTGTTGTATAAGTAAGTTTGATCGTTTGAATTAGATTTGTTGTATTGAATATTATGATTTCCTTAAAGATGCCGAAATTATAAGATTTTCATTCAAAATAGGTATAAAATCTAAAACCTCCATTGACTGATATATTTAATAAGGAAATTTGGCCACCGGGTATAAACATTAAGTGGTCTATAGAATCCTCACATTCCGAAGCAATGCAACGCCTTCATCTGAGTCAAATATAAGTTCAAAGGGAAGAAGAAGTCCGTTTCAAAATCCAATAACCATTTTAAGCAACAACAAAAATAAAGTAGAAAACACAAAAATACTCACAAACGAGCAAGCCTTAAAAATTTGCAAATCTAAGAATCCTTTCTATTTTTATATTAATTTCATTAAGAAAGATACTTTGAAACCATCGATATATATTATTCCTCTTTATATATTTTATTATCTTTATATATTTGCCTCTTTTATATATTTTAAAAACTGTTTGGTTAATTCGTAAACACTACGTATTTTTCCAGTAAGACCTAATTACTATTACTCCACCAGAAATTCAACATTTCATGTTTATTTGCCAATTAACCGTATTCTACAAAAAAACTGTACAAACATCTCCCCTTATTACTTAAATCTGCAATACCTTTCCCCAAGTTCCGTTAAATTACAAAAGCCCATCTATCTGGAAGACCGTTAATGAATAAGTAAGAAGCTACAGTACATTTTTGAACAAATAACTAAAAGTATTTTTATCTATACTGGGTGTTTCAAGCAGGTATGTCATAAATCAAATCAGGAATTCCGGGGACAAAAAAAAATTGATTGAATCCACCTTACCTTAGTACAAAAGTGTACACTGAAAAAGTTACAGCCCTTTTAAGTTACAAAATAAAAATTGTTTTTTTGCATTATCTCCTAAACTACTCGACATTTTGTAATAAAAATGGACAGGTTACTTTCTTGTTCTGAAAGCATTTTTCATAAACAAGATACAACAAAATCTAAGCGCACATAAAAATTTTAAGGAGGTGTGCAGCCTACAGTGCAGTTTACAGTTTTTAATGGAAAACATAAACACCCATACCAAAAAGTATGGTCTAAAACTGAACATCAAAAAGACTAAATTCATGATTGTAACAAAGAAGCTATACACCAATGTGAATTTAACCATAAATAGTCAGCCAGTTGAAAGAGTTACGTCCTACAAATATTTGGGGGTTTACTTCACTGATACTAATAACCAGACAAGAGAAATCAAGAGGCGAATAGAGATAGCGAGACAATCGTTTGTCAAAATGAAAAAGTTCCTATGCAGCCGGGACATAAATATAAACTTAAGAACGAGAATGTTAAGGTGCTATGTTTTGTCCGTTCTGCTGTACGGCATGGAAGCCAGGACACTGAAAAAGATGAACATCCAAAACATTGAGGCATTCGAGATGTGGTGTTACAGGAGAATGTGGAAAATACCATGGACATAAAGAGTAACAAATCAAGTTGTTCTGCTGAAGATGTGGAAGGAATGCGAAGTCATAAAAACCATACAAACGAAAAAACTGGAATATCTGGGCCACATAATGAGAGGAGAAAAGTACTCTCTGCTTAGACTCATAATCCAAGGAAAAATCTCGGAAAAGAGAAATGTGGGACGTAGGAGGATTTCCTGGTTGCGAAATTTAAGGGAGTGGTATGGGTGCAGTTCAATACAGTTGTTCAGAGCTGCAGCCAACAAAGTAAAGATTGCTGTGATGGTAGCCAACCTCCGATAGGAGACGGTACTGCAAGAAGAAGAAGCAGTCCTACATCCCCCCAAACTTTTGATTACATTTAAATCAAATAATTTTATGGCACCATTAGTTTAACACATTATTTTTAAAAAATTTTTGCCTCTTATCACTTTTTCCAAAAAACAATTTTTGTTGAGTTACGGCCCTTTTCATTAACTTTTAAAAAATTACGTGCAACTAAATAAATGGCTTACATGAATTAACAAATAAAAAAAATGTCTATAACCTCTATAAATACGATATTACAATAAATGTTCAAAATGACCCCCATTTTCTTCAATACATATTCGATATTGCTTTAATAAGGAAAACCGAATGCGCTGAAAAATCATAATTTTCTGACGAAATTGATTTGCAGCTTTAATTATTCTAACCCTCAATTGTTGTTCGTCCTCTATTGTTACAGAATACACTTTCTTTTTCATAAACCCCCAAAGCAAAAGTCCATGGGGTTAAGACCTGGATTTCTGGGTGGCCAAGAAATAGGTGCATCACGACCCCATCCAATCCACCGACCAGGATACTGCCAAAGGTATTCCCGGACTTCATTACTGTAATGCGGTGGAGCGCTATCTTGTAGCAACCACATATTTTGTTTTATTGTAATATTCACTTCTTCCAAATACTCTTGTCAATCGTTTGCCAAGAACTTCAAATAATTATCACCATTTAAATTGTAAAAATGGAAAGAAATACTGGGCCTATTAGATTGTTATCCACAATTTCTGCCCAAACATTAACTTTGAAAGTCCTTTGATGATGAGTCGGTTTTTTGGCGTGAGGATTTTCGTCGGCCCAAATGTGCTTGTTAGGATGGTTTGTTATTCCATTTCTACTGAAGGTAGCCTCGCCGGCAAAAAAAATATTTCTAATAAAATTAACATTTCGAGTGTTTTCCATTTACTAACAACCAATTGCAAAATCCAATCCTTTTAGGATAATGTTCAACCAATAACTCTTGAACCGTTGTTAAGTAATAGGGTTTAAGCAGCTAATCCTTCAAACGTTATATAGTCATTTGTTTTCATATATTTTGGGTTGTGCTCTCTATGACTAATACCAGATCTGTTTAAATTTGTATTCTGAAGTATTTTAGAAGAAATTTAATAGTAATATGTCTTATAATATTAGCTATATTCTTCTAAATTACATTAGGGCTATCTTTGGAGTTTGGAAAAACACGACTATTATTGTCAGATTCTATAATCGAAATACTTAACAAACAGAAGAAATTGTATTATTCCTATACTTATTAGTTTATTATAATATTAACGTCCTATAGTTAGCTTCACAAAAGAAATAAACCAACGGCAGCACTAACAGTAGCTACTACGAACACACATTTTCCATTTCGCTTTTGCCAGAATCTGACAGAAATATCGAGAAACATTAACAGAAACTTCCACAAATATTTAATAGTCCCTTGCGGACAATAGACTTGGTATTGACAGCGACACCCGCTATATATTTAAACCCTGCCGTTTTTCAAAATCGACCCCTGTCCCATACGGGTAACTTTTCCAATTAAAAGTTGCGGTGAATTTCAGCCACCAATTCGATTATTTGGAGAAGGACAATGCCTATTGGAGGTTGCCAGGAGCTCCGAGCTTGTTCATAATCATCTGTTCCTCCTCAATCGTCGCCTGGTTGGGATCAATTACAGAAATCATCAATTCCACTAATGTAAGCAGCGAATGAACAGGGGCGGATTTATTTCTTGTATTCTGCCAATTAATAAAAGCAAAAATAAAAAAGTAAAACATCGTTTTTGGATAATACCCTGGAGACTTGCAGAAATATCGAGAACTGTGTAAAATCCTAAAAGATGAAAATAAAAGTGTCTTTCAGAATTTGTAAATTATTGGTTTATATTATCTAGCATCACAATGAAGCTACAATAAAAAAAATAGCTATTAGCCTAAATAAAACTTAATAAAACAGGCCGATCTTTTTAATTATCAAAAATTATTTAAATTTTTTTCTTTACATACAATAAAACAAACTAATTACTCATTTAAATATATTTAAACCTAAATTAAAGTTGAAGCTAAAAAATTCAAATTAAAAATATAAAAAATTAAATAAATTTTTATTTTAAATATTTTTTAATTTAAATTGTTTCAACTGTAGCGTTTTTTGTAATGCATAAACTATTTGTAAGCTCGTGTCGTTTTGTTTTTTTTTATCTGCTTTATTTTTTTTTTTTTTAATTTCAATATTGGACGACGGTCGAAAGTTTTTTTACATGACTTCTAATAAATATTCTTAGTTGAACACCTCTGAACCACATCCTTATGAACACTTGATAGTTTATTTTGCAATAAATTTCTTGTTTGTTAACCGATTTTAATTTAGCATATCTCATTTTGTGTCCTTTTTTTTAGTTTTCTGCTGACGTCAAATCTCTAAATAGACAAGTTGTTAAGTTACGAGCAAAATAATGAGTTTGACGTTTTGATTGTTTATTTAAGAATAGTTCCACTAAAGAATTTATGAGTCCCTAAATAGCAGTCTTTTGTAATGTACTACACATTTCTACTGTCAAACCCGTCTACTCAATTGTGTCGAGTAAAACTCTAACTTAATTGGCCTAAAATCACATTAATAACTTTAGGGATGAACTGCTCTTACAAGAACGCTAATATACTTGGTGCCAATAAGACGCTATCTCGTGTCACAGTAAATTAAATATTACATAAAATACATTGAACATATTTTTAAAAGAAAAGTGATTTACAAATACTCAGTACTTTTTTCGTCTGCTAGAGTATTTATTTAGATTACTTCTTATGGGGTTACTTAGTACAAAAAGTTTAACAGCAAGGACCGTTTTAAGATGTAAATCATTTGAACATCAAATAGAACGATGCAACGTATTTACCCATATTTAACCGGTAACTCTAATATTGAGAGAAGTATTTTCAAAACCATGTCTTTGGTAATTAATTAGTGTAATTAAATCAAAAATTAAAAACAATTGGTATTTTTTTTTAATATAGAAAAACGACTGGTGCGTTTATCCACTACTGGTAAATACCATTAGTTTTTTTTTTATTAATTTTAGGAAGGTTTAAGTGGGTTATTTTTGTTAACTAATATCACATAAATATTGTGGAAGTTGGAAAAATTAAAAACAATATCAACAAACACTAAAACAAAATGCACCACTGGTAAAATACATTATTTTAAATAACTAGAGTACACAGAATTGTTCGGAGAAATATACATTATGGATGATTCGCAGGTACATGGGCGAAATTATTGAATCGAACTTCTTCCAGTAATCGGAATTAAATCAGATTAGATTGATTTTAGATCAGGCAATACATGATTTAAATTATAATTGCAACATTCGAGATTTATTATTCGAAAGAAATGAAACATGATTTTTACGGTCTGTCAAAGAAAATAAGGCGCTTTATAAGAGTTCAAAACACAGCGAAGGATACGTGAACTGACTGTCTAAAAAAGCTCTATGCAGAGGAAGAACAAACGACGCTAGAACCGGAATCACCACAAATTATCACAAATGAAAAATTTAGTATAAATTTACTCAAAGTTCGTGTACAGTTAAGAACAGAAAAGCACCAGGTAGAGACAGGATACAAAACGTCTTCTACTTCTTGGAGATCTTTCGATCTGTTGAATTCTGAAGCTGCCTCTGGTTAATTTCCTGGGAGGTAAATTGCCAACGATCCCTCCATCTTTTAGGTGGTCTTCCGGGAGATCTTGAACCGGGCGGGTTGTTTTTAGGGCAATTTTTAGGAGTCTATTCTCATTCATTTGTCTTACATGATTGTATCTCATCCTCTTACGCTGCCTTCCCCATGTAATATATCTTAAATTTTGCACTGCTCTCTGACGTTTGTATTTCTCACCCTGTCCCTTCTTGTTTTGCCCACTATTGTTCTTAGGGTTTTCATTTCGGCAACCCTTAGCATCTGTTTCGTTTTGTTGGTATCTTTGCGTACTTGTATGCCATATGTCATGATTGGTCGTATGCAAGTCTTGTAGATTCTAATTTTACTATCTGAATACGGATTTGACCAGACTATCTCCCGCAGACATCCAGACAATGCGGATGCTTTGTTGATCTGACTCCTTAGGTCCTTTGATACAAAACGAATTACTAAAATATTGTGGAGCAGCAATTGCAGAATAATTAACAACATTAATTAATAAAATTATAGAACACAATAAAATACCCGAAGGATGGAGAACGAGCGAACTAATTATACTATTCAAAAAAGGAGATAAAAAATAGCCAGAAAACTACAGAGGTATAAACTTTTTAAATACTACTCTAAACCTTACAACTAAAATTTTACAAGTACTAATAAATTAGACGACAATTTTGGCAGATGAACAACAGGTTTTTTGTAGTGAAAGATCGTGTACAGATGCAATGTTCGTTATAAAGCAAACTACTGATAAATTACTAGAGTGTAATAAATTAGCATATCTGTGTCTGATTGAAAGAAAGGGTTTGACAGAGTAAGGCTTAAAGATGTAATCCATCTTCTGTATAATGGAGAAGTTCCTTTAAATATTATAAAAACTATCGAAAACATCTACCAAAAGAACAAAATGAAAATAATGTGTTAGGCTTTCACGGCCAACGTCTAACTTGTTTGGTTCTAACTTGGTTCTTAGGCCGTGTCTTCTGTGATTAGTTCTCGATGTTTCGCCAACACTAGAGGTTAGCGTCTTCTGTAGATTAGTAGTAGATAGTTACTGATTCGCTTGTAAGCTGAAACTGATGCTGCGTTGTGCTACGGAGGTCAGATTTATATTTTCTACTCGCCTTCTCTCCACTGGTTTCGGCGTGAGGAAGCGTGTCGTCGTTCGTAGCTTTTCTTTTTTCGTGATTTGCGGGAAGGGTATTTATGGATTTTAATATCGGTATTCATGTTTTGTTAATTCTTCTTCTATCCGATTAAAATTATTTGGATGCTTATATATTTCCACCGTTTCCCGATATAACCGTGGGTAGTACTGTGATATTTTATCCAACATCTGCGTTTCTTCAAACAATATCCGATGTTCTTCGCTTCCCAAAGTGTGTTCAGCAACCGCAGATTTGTCGATATATCCTAAACAACGATGGCTTTTATGTTCGTTTATCCTTGTGTTTGTGTGTCTTTCTATGGTTCCCACATATACCATTCCACATGTGCATGGTATTCGGTATACTCCAGCCGTTGCTAACGGGTGTCGTTTGTCCTTCACCAATTTTAAACAGTCCTTGATTTTCTTTGTTGACTTCAAAATGGTCTTTACATTGGATTTTTTATGTATTCGCCCAATTCTGTCTGTTACCCCCGATATATAGGGCAAGAACGCTTTGCCTATAGACGCTGTTTCTTCGTCTTTTCTTCTAGATACGTTGTTAATCGCTTTATGTTTTTCTCTTTTAGTATTACCATTAGAGGTGGGTGCTTTTTCAATATTAAGAACTACACTTTGCAGATGCTGTAGTTCACAAATTCTCTTCGCCCTCTCCGCCACAGGTTTGATGATACCTTGTTTTTGGTCTGGATGATGATTTGAGTTTCTGTTTAGATATCTGTCCGTGTGTGTAGGTTTTCGATACACTTTATGTCCCAAGTAACCTTCCTTTCGATTTACTAATACATCCAGGAACGCTAGTTGTTGATCTTTCTCTGTTTCCATCTTAAATTGAATATTTGTATGTAGTGTGTTTATATAAGACAGGAAATCGTTAAGTTTTTCTACTTCGTGACCACAAAAATCACAAAAGTGTCATTGATATATCTAAACCATACCCTTGTCTTGTATGATGAATCCATTACCCTATTCTCTAGATGCTCCATGAAAAGGTTGGCTACGACCGGGCTTAGTGGGCTTGACATTGCTACTCCACCTTCCTGTTCATAAATCTGGTCTTTCCATGAAAAGTAGGAGGTAGTGAGGCAAATACGGTATAATCCTTGCAAACTAGTCCCTCAATTAAATTCAGAACGTCTTCTAGGGGAACTCTTGTAAATAGGCAAACAACATCAAAGCTAACAAGAATGTCAGGTTCCTGTAAAGTTGTTCCTTTGATCTTCTCGATGAAATGGGTGGAGTCTTTTACAAAGGTATCGTTTTTCCTATGTGTGGTTGTAAAATATTCTCCAGATATTTAGCAAGGCTGCAAGACGGAGACCCTGTGATGCTCACAATAGGGCGTAGAGGTACATCGTCTTGGTGTATTTTCGGTAAGCCATACAAGCGTGGTGGGACTGCTTCGCTGTCCTTCGCAACCCCTAGTGTTGGCGAAACGACGAGAACTAATTTTGGAAGACAACAATCTAACAGCCCGAACAAACAATTTAACAACAAAATGGAAGTCAGAATAGATGGACAATTTACGGAACCTATAGAAATGGGCAGCGGAATAAGACAAGGGGGACCATTGAGCCCTATGCTCTTTAATTTAATCATGGGTAAAATTATCAAAAGCGTTGACAAAGGAACATGATACAGAATGGGAAACAAAGAAATAAAAATACTCTACTACGCAGACGATGCTATATTGATAGCCCAAGATGAAGATAGTTTGCAAAGACTGCATACATATGCAGAAGAATTTAATATAACAATCTTATCTTAAAAGACTAAGACAATAGTAATCAGCAAAAAACTAACCAGATGTAAAATAGAAATTGATGGCATCAGTATTGAATAAGTAATGGAAATAAAATACCTGGAAATTACACTGTCCAATTATGGAGACCTAGACAAAGAAGTGAGAGATCAAGTACAAAAACCAAATAGACTGGCAGGATGCCTTAATACACTATATGGCGAAACAGACACATTAAAACTGAGATGAAGTCAATAATTTAGAAGGCCAGTGTAAGACCAATAATGACATATGCCTCAGAAACAAGACCCGACACAATAACAACACAAAGTCTACTAGAAACGGCAGAGATGAGAGTACTGAGATAAATTACAGGAAATACTCTGAAAGATCGAAAGAGAAGGGAAGATATTAGAAGAAAATGTAACGTACAGTGTATAAATAAATGTACACAAAATAGAAAAACAGAATGGAATAACCACATAACCACTTTCATAGAGGTATTAATCCGCCAATGAACAAGGAAAATTGCTCATAAAGAGAAAAAAAAAAGAGATTTATTGGCTTCGTAATAAATTTGCTAGCATTTAACAATAATACTGCCCAAAGGATTCTCAAATAATGGTTACCATCATTTTATTTTAAAAACTCTTGACCTTTAATTTGCAATGCGTTGTCGTGAAGTCAACAGCACTCATATAACGATTATATTGTGCGATAACGTTCTGCTACATAACTTGTACAGTTTTCTGTTCCTTTCTGTTATTACGCTTCTCAGAATTTGGAGGCTCAACGTTAAAGACATTACTGCAAACTGTTACTACAAAATTATCATTTCATCATAATAATGAAATGTTTGATTTTGTATCAAAAACTTCATCATATGCATATCGTTCCTTTTTACCGATACTTATACCATTTTCAAGTAGACAACGATTGGTTCTATTTTTGCGGATTGTACCGGTAGCAAAAAACCCTTTAGATTTTAGATGTACAAACAGGAATGCACGCCGGGACGTAACATCCCGCACATTGCAAAAGGTTTTCTGTTTTTCTGTTTCAAGAATTCATATTTAGAACACATAATTAATAGAAAATTTTAAAGTGTTTTTAACAATTATTTTTAATTTATTGCGATGTACGCCTGTTATGCAAAAAATTTATTTGGTTTAGGTTCTCCTAATAAACCGTCACCCGACATTACGACTTCACCACTAGATAATGATAGCTTTGAATTTAACCGTGAACCTAATAAATTAAAAGAACTTTCTTTCCCTTACTTTCTTTTGTGTCAGTAATTTAAAATTATTACCATTCAAAATCCAAAAGCAGAATGGATTAACGAAAACCAATAGAAGCTTTCTGAAAAAAGTGCAACAAAGTTACAGACTTACTAGGAGGGGAAAAATATGCCACGCTTCTCAGTGTGGAAATGTACATAAATGTATTACTTGACTACCTCTACAAAAAAAATATTAGAAATTAATACTGACCAAAAAAAACACGAGGAATTTAATTTGAAAAAATCTTTTATGGTAGCAAGAAATAAGATTATCAAATACTACAATAAAAAAAATTGGGTATACTGCATTGCTCTAGTTATCGATACCTACGACAAATTGGAAACTTTCGACTTATTGAAATGGGGTTTTCCTTGAAATAAGAAACGGAGACAAAACTCAGAGAATTATACACAAAATATGAAAAAAGAGCTTTAAACTGAAACATACATGGAAGTTGAATCTTCTTCTGGGTCCTCCGGTGACGATGACAATCTCAAAATTTTCTCACTGGACAAGAAAAGGGTGCAGCTTGATGACGAACTGGATCGATATCCAGTAGAAGAACGAGAAGACAGAAACGTGGACATCTTATCTTGGTGGAAAGACAACCAGTATAATTTTTTACCATGGCTTATTTGCCCAGGGATATTCTATAAATTCCAGCTATACCAGTCCCAGCAAAAAGGCCCTTCCCAGAGTCGTCTTGACTATGGGAAAACAAAAAAGTCGACAGCGTGGATTCAGTGGATGTGATCCTTTATGTCTCCAGTTATGGACGAAAATAAAATATTTTTTAAATTTAATTAAAGAATGCTTATATATGTATATATGTGTGTATATATAATAAAAATACGTTGTATTTGACGTTTGGATTTTCACTAGGTAAAAACACTTATTAAAAGTTAATAAAGAGTTCGCATGAAAGAAAAATACACGTTTAATTGCGAAAGCTTGTTTCAATTTTTCTCCAATTTTAAACCCATTTCTCTTCCATTCAACCATCCGAACTTTTTATTCCAAACGGGCAGCTGACTAAAAATCCATCCTTTCTCAAACAAGAAGATAAATGAACCCAATCAATTCATTAATTTCGTTGAAAAAAAAAACACTTCTATTCCCGTAGAGTGACAAAGCTTCTGCCAGGATTAAATTCAGGTGGAATTTCCTGTGCGCCATTTATCGGCCGCCCCCTAGCCCTCTCCAACCCACTCTTTTACCCCGATACCAATTTTGTATACTGTAAATTCAAATACTCTAATTCGCAGACGACATTAAACATTTTGTAGTCTTTCTCTTTTTGCAAGGGGACATATATGTCGTTCGTACGTCCTTTGTATGAACGAAAAATTCTAAATATATCATCAAAGGTGAGCTTTTTGCACGTCGTCAGGCTCTGATTAATCGTTTGAAGTTGCAAAATCCTGAAAGAGTTTATTGCGAAATTTTAGGTAGCATGCTTGTTTTTTATCAGTTTCAATTACTAATTGTATTTAGTATTGTATTTATCAAATTAGTTTATCCTATGAGACAAATAATAAATATATGTAACTTAACGAAAATAGTAAACATAATTGCAACTATACTATTATAAATATAATCGAAATATGAGACTCTATTGCTCACTGTGCTTTTTATTTATCGGCTTTGACTCAGTTCACTCTAAATTTCAATTCCAAGTCGTCTCTATGGCGTGTGAAAAATTTCTAACTGACAGTTATTTCTAGCTGACTGTATCAAAAACAATGAATGAAATAGTGTGAAAAATTGTACAAGAAACGGGAATACGAGTGTACGGGCCTAGAACTTAACACTCTTAAAACTTAACACTTATGCATAGATAAAATGTCAAGTATAAAACTATTACAACTCAACAACATTTAAAAGTTCCATAAAATAGGTGAATTTAGTTTTTGACAATGACTTTGTAAGAGACTGTACATACTCTAAAGTAATAAGTTCATTTTCCAAACAATCTCTAATAAAATGATATCTAACATCAATATGTTTGGTTCTTTTTAATTCCAATGTAGAAGCCTATCTTAATTATGTATCTTAGTTATAATACAATATTAATATATGATTGGATATTTTCATAAAAATATACACTATACATAATTTTAAAAATCTCTTCCAACATCTGACTAAAGAACAAACTTTTTGTGACACATGAAGATAACGCCATATATTCGGCTTATGCACTATAGTGACACTACATTTTGCTTCTTAGTTTTCCAACAAATAACATTATTGTTGAATTTTATAACATAACCACTAATACTTTTTCTGTCGATTTGATTGTTTGCAAAATCTGCATTACCATAGGATACTATGTCTATTTCTTTGTTTCTACCTTTAACAAAACTTAAGACATAATTTTCTGTAGATTTCAAGTATCTCCCGTTTGGATATGTAAACCTTTTTTTATGAAAACCTTTCAGATTTCTAATGTGGAGTAGATATACTTTTACAAAAAAATCACAAACTGAAGTTGCACAAGTAATTCAACAAATAATACAGGTGACGACAAAGTTACTGAAGTAAAAAATTTATTAATAAATTTTCCATATACGAGTCACATTATAAGAGGCATAAAAGTAAAAATAGCAGTTATTTTGCACTAGATTTGAGTTTAGAAATCCTTTCTAACTTTTACAAAGGAAAAAATTTTAACTCACTAGGAAAATACTTTAGCTAGATCATCTTTATGCCGGTGGACGTCCAATCACCGAACTAAAAAAAATCTTCTGGAATTCCTTTTATTTATTCCTCTAATACATTCTGGATTTTACACAAGCACCAGAACAATAAGATCCGCTATACATTCAGAAGAAGAGCTCACGAGGAAGATTAAGTATTTTTGTTACTTTGTGTTTTATTAAAGCTTATTTTTAACATTGATATTGTTTAATTGTATGGTACTCTAGGTATAATCCACATTTCCACATTCCTATCATAATGTTTAAGGGCACTATGGTGCAAAAGGGATCTAATCGATAAAAAAGCTAAATTCTTTATTATTTTGTTAATTGCACTGCACGATCTTTGAGTATTTTTTACTAGTTAATGATTTGTAAACTTTTGAAAACCTTTTGGCAACACATTTTTATTTTATAAAATTTTGAGAAAACGCACATATTTTTGGTTTATGTAAATCTGTTATACAGTGTGTAAAAGCCAAATGGAATAAATTCATTATTTAGGTTACTGTACATATTTATAAAAAATCCCGAAACACGTCAAATTTAAATTATAACTTGACATTCTTTAACGTGCAAATGCAACCCCTACCTTCAACCCCCTTAGAATGACAGGTACAACCCCCAATTTTTAAAATATTAAGTATAGGCTTGTGATATATCATTTGAAAGGTCTTTTCATTCTCCATTCAAAAATGTTGTCTCTTTCAAGTTTATTAAGATTAATTAAGATAAAATAAATTAAAATCATGTGGTTACCGAAATTCGCTAAAATATACTCAAAACTTATTTCCCGTTTAGGTCTTGATAATGAGAAAATGAACAAAAACCATAGCAATGTGGTTTTTAGATGGTAACCATTAAAAAACTTTAAAGAATTTCCTGGCAACGTTATTTTAACACGCATTAGTAAATTGGTTTATTTAAGTTGTCAGTATTTTAATTTAAGTAAAAAGTTCGTTCAATTCAATTCTGAAAAATGGTTAGATTAACGGAAATGCATAAAATAACAGTTTTACAAATGATTGGTTACGGAGATAACACCCGAACACAACAGGAAGTAACTCGCCTATTTCATGAGAAATTTCCTAATTTACCGCCTATATCCCAAGGAACAATAAGTTAAATAGAGAAGCAGTTTTGCGAATTTGGTCATGTAAGGCAGATAAAAAAAGCAGCTGCCAATGCACTGAGTGATAAACTCAAATTAGATGTGTTGCTTGAGTTTTAGGAAAATCCACATACATCGAGTAGACAGGCATCCACTACATTCAATGCTAGCCATACATCGATAGTAAACATATTAAAAGAAAATAAATTGCATCCCTATAAGATGATACCTACTCAGGAGCTCATGGAAGACGATTTTGATAGGAGAACTTTTTTTTTATGAGCAAATGATGGACATGTTGGATAACAATATTATTTAATTAGAAGACGTTATGTTTTCTGATGAGTGTACTTTTTCACTTAACGGTCATGCTAATCGGCAAAATTGCCGCTACTGGGCCACGGAAAATCATCACTGGATGAGAGAAGAACATACTCAATACCCTCAAAAGGTTAATGTTTGGGCAGGGATTGTAGGAAACAATATCATTGGTCCCTTTTTCATTGCGGGCAACTTGAATGGCAACAATTATTTGGCACTACTTCAAAATGATGTCATTCCAACGTTGACAAATTTATATCCTGATCCAGGAAACCCTCAAGTTCCAGCGAATACGATACGGTTTCAGCAGGATGGAGCACCACCACATTACCAACTTAATGTCCGGCAGTACCTCGATACAATATTTTCCAATCGGTGAATAGGGAGGCGAGGATCGATTGAATAGCCAGCGCGATCACCTGATATTACATTATTAGATTTCTTTTAATGGGGATATGTGAAAAGCCATGTGTACAAAACTAAAGCTTCTGATTTAAATGACTTAAAAGAACGAATAACGCTTGCGATTAGGTCGATCACGCCTATTATGTTAAATAATGTTAGAAGACAGTTTTATTTGAGATTAGGATATTGCCAAGACGTTCGCGGTGAACATTTTGAACATCTACTTCATTAACATTCATAGTTCTTTTTCGTGTTCTACATTTTATTACGTTTTGCATTACATTTTAGTTTTTGATTGTATTGTAGCGAATTTCGGTAACCACATGATTTTAATTTATTTTATCTTAATTAATCTTAATAAACTTGAAAGCGACAACATTTTTGAATGGAGAATGAAAAGACCTTTCAAACGATATATCACAAGCCTATACTTCCTATTTTAAAAATTGGGGGTTGTACCTCTCATTCTAAGGGGGTTGAAGGTAGGGCATTTTCACGTTAAAGAATGTCAAGTTATAATTTAAATTTGACGTGTTTCGGGATTTTTTATAAATATGTACAGTAACCTAAATAATGAATTTATTCCATTTGGCTTTTACACACTGTATATTATTTGGGGTTGGACCACGTTTGCTCTTATAACCTCAAATATATGATGACTCGAAACAAATTAATCGAGAGTAGGGAATCGATGTCAAGAACCGCTATTCTATGATACTACCCGTTATGACTCCATCTTGTGGCGCTAGTTCCGAGACGCCCGCCTCAGCATTTTACTGTAGAAAAAAAAAAGTAATACAACGCCAGTATAAAAGCTTCGCTTCAAAGATTATTTTTAAAGGGATTTGGTGTTTCCTAACAAACGGATATTCGCTTAAAATCCAAGCTAGGGAATAGACCAAGGAATAAAACCATAATAACATTTTTAATCAAATTTATTAATTACATTAAATAGTTTTGTTATAGTTAAAGGTCGTATTTATTTGAAAAACTCTCGGTCATTTTATTCTTATTGGAAAAAATTACTCAAAATTTACCACGAACATTATTAGATAACAAAATCATTGCTTCTCCAATCCAAAATTGATAAATTTGACTGTTTAAGAAAACAGTAAATAGTTTACTCTGGATTTCCTGATCAAAACATGTATAGAATGCGAAAGTTATTTGTCTTTATAGGATGCTGCGATGCGACGTAACATGCGGCTACAATTTCGTGTTTTGTCTCAGATGTATTCCCACATATGTTACAAATATGAAGACAATATAATAAAATACTACGTACGTAAATATATAAGTATATCTCTTTGTCTCATATTGGTGCACAGAGCTAGCGGAATTGGAAAGACAAAATAAAAGATAAATATTGAAAGTTCAACCTTTTTGGTACAATGTATATTTGATATCTTTCAAAATAAGTGAAGATAAACAGAATGCATAATGATTTCTTTTGAACCTGATGTTCATTTTAAGCGAATCAAATAAATTTGGATTACTATTATATACAATAAAACTGTTATTTACTCAAGCTGATTTTTTATACTGGCGCTATATTCATTTTTCTCTATAGTGAAATACAGAGTGGATTGTCACGACATGAAAACGTCACTACTATGTATTCTGGCGTTATATTAATTTTAAACGTTAGTTGTTAATAAATTCCTTTCAAACTATACTTAAGTGTCATTTTTAAACATCTTATTTATTTTATATAATAATTAAATTGCTTATCAAATGATATTTATTATTATTATTAAATTTAATTATTAATTATTATCCAGATTTAGCCATACGACTCCCTCTAAGGGGAAAATTCACTCATCCCAGATACCTACGGTATCAAAAAGATTGTGCTCTGGTGGGACTCTTTCCGTGTTATCGAGCCCTAGGTGACTTGGTATGTTGAAGTATTCCCCAAAAATTTTCGTACACATCTGGACGTCGCGAAGAGTACAACTTTCTGCATGGTCTTATAGAGATTATCATGTAGACCCAGCTGTTTTATGTTCTCTAGGAGGTTTTTGGGAATAACACCAGCAGTAGATAAAATAAAAGGTACTGTCTGGGTACTTTCCATTCGCCAGTGTCTCCTGATTTGTATTTCTAGATCTCTGTACTTGGCGATCATTTCCTTGTATTTCACACGTAAATTATTGGTGTTGGGTATCGCCACATCAATAAGTGTTGTTTGCCTAGTAATTTTATTAACTAGTATGAGATCCGGTCTACTATGCGCCACTGATTGATATGTAAGCACAGTGCGGTCCCAGTATAGCTTGTAGTTGTCATTTTCAAGCATTCTGTCAGGTACGTATTGATAATAAGGAAGATGGTCGATTTGAAGAAGTCCCAGTTTGTCAGCTAGCTCTTGGTGGATTATCTTTTCTACTGAGTCATGTCGTTTTTTATAATCAGTACCGACAAATGCCTGGCAGCCACCGGTAAGATGTTGGATGGTTTCTTGGGCTTGGCATCCATATCGACATTTGTCATTTTGGACTTGAGGATCTTTAATAATATATTTCAGGTAATTTTTAGTTGGTATAACCTGATCCTGATTGGCAAGTAGGAAACCCTCAGTCTCGGGAAACATCTTTCCTGATGTCAACCAATAGTTCGACGCTGTATTGTCGACATATTCTTGGCTGATCTCATTGAGATGTCGCCCATACAGAGGTTTACTCATCCAGGTGCGCATTTTTTCTTGCTTAGTCAGATGGTTTATGCGCATTTGTTGTTCCCTCAGTTTTAGCGGCGTTGTGTCATCTACTGCGCAAATTACTCGATGTAAGGTAGATGTCTCAGCCTGCACCTGAAAATAAGTTCTTAAATTAGCAACCTGTTTATCCAATTGCTCACCTATGTCCATACGTTCTCTTTTCCCTTGATATCGCGGTAATGTTGTTCTCTCTACTGCACTGCGTGGATGGTGTTTTTGCGCCTTTGTGAGAAGTGTTCTTACTTTCCGCTGAAGACTCTCTATATCCGTTTTTGACCACTTTATAATACCAAATGAGTATCTCAGCGCGGAATAGGCGTATGTATTTAATGCCTTAAACAAATTTTTACTATTAAGATATGACCGATTTAGTTGTCTTACTCTTCGTACGAACTCGGAAGTTAGTTCGGTATTTCATTAGTTTATGGTCAATTTTTCGCGCTTGCTGTACTCCGAGATATTTGTACATATCATTTTCACCCAATGCCTCGATGTTTTAGCCATCTTGCATATCGAAATCTCCGGGCTAAACCTTTCCTCTGACTATATTTAGTATACGGCACTTGTCTAGTCCAAAATGCATACTAATATAATTTGAGTAAGTTTCTACAGTTTTTAGCATCTGATCTAAGTAGTTTCGAGTGGAAGCCATTAATTTTAAGTCATCCATATATAACAGATGATTAAATTTCGCCACAACAGTGTTGTTATTTTTGATGCTAAATCTTGAGTCAATGGAGTTCAGCAGCTGAGATAGTGATTTCATCGCTAGGTAGAACCAAAGTGGACTCAACGAGTCTCTCTGGAAAAGACCCCAGTTAATAGGGATATCTTCAGTTTCGATATTGGTTTTACCAGGTATTTGAAGGTGAATTTTAGTCTTCCACTCTGCCATTATATGCTTCAAAAAGGTCACGAGATTATCATCGACTTTATATATTTTTAATATATCTATAAGCCATTCATGCGGTACTGAATCAAACGCCTTCTTGTAGTCAATGAAGGCAGTAAAAAGATTTCTTTTTTTGGTGTATGCCTGGTTAGAAATGACTGAGTCGATGATAAGTTGTTCTTTGCAGCCCATGGAGCCCTTAGCGCATCCTTTCTGTTGAGGCTCTATGATATTGTTCAGAGCACAGTGTTGGTAGATACGCCGAGCCACACAGGATGTGACCAATTTGTACAAAGTTAGAAGACAAGTAATTGGGCGGTACTTGGCTGGATCTTGGGTATTATTTTGATCTTTCGGTATTAGATAAGTGGTTCCCTGAGTAAGAAATGATGGTATTTCCTGTGAATTAGAAATAATTTTATTAATCAATACTGTTAAAAGGTCATGAACACTCCAAAACTTCTTTGGCCAGAAGTTTTGAACTCCGTCTGGTCCAGGAGGTTTCCAGTTATGAAGCTCTTTGATAATAAAAAAGGTAAAAGAAATAATAAGTTAGACTTACTCACAATCAATTTAATTTAACTAATCGGACGACCGGTTTCGCTTTCTATAATATGCAAAGCATCTTCAGGTCACGAGACAAAGTTAAAATGCTGAAAATAATAATCCCATATTAGGGTGTTGTCTAATAAAGATAAAAACAAAGATAAAAACATAGGTAGGTGATATAAATTATATAAATTACAGCAATTATGCCAATATTACATGTCTGTGGTTTTATAAATGAATAAAATGTTTAAGCAGACAAGGTAAGACCCACAAATTGGTAACATAGTCTATTAAACTGTAATGAATTATAAATAAACCAATAAATAAACATTACTTACATGCCGGTACACTATTAATTGATGGTTGAAAGAACATGGTTCAAACTATCTTGGATTGTTGATTGGAGAACTCAGGTCAACTATGAAGAACCAAGAAATGAAATGAAATAAATGAAATATATGAAATAAGAATAATTTTACTTTACACCGGTTTAAATAAAGAACCTTTTACCTGTTGATATAACCAATTTCCGGTCCCAACTGTCAGATATTAAAATTACCAACTAATTTTTGAATACTTAATTATTCAGTCAATTTCTTTAATTTTCTTTAATTTATCAATAATTTCATCAACAATGGTTTATTTGCTTATTATTTAAGTTCCATATTAACATATCAGAATTGGAATAAATATTTAAAAATACTTATACACACCATGACAGTTGACTCACACCAACAATTATTTCAAAGAAAGTTTGTAATTTTGTTATACATTATACTTTTTCATTACAAATGTACATATTTAATTTAATTAACAAATAATCACTTAAGTTTGTTCTGTAACTTTGACTAAGCTGAGTTTGTTATCATAGAATAAGTATTACAATTATTTATATTGTTACATTGAAATCAATTTGTTAAAGTATGCCAATATTAACACATCAAATAACTTTGATATCTAAAATTAAAAAAAAATTTTAGATTTTATTAATATCAGCTTATTTCATAAACTGGATAACTTAACTTACAGCATTTAAAATAGAAGAAGAACTGTCACACTTTAACCTACATTTGTCAAGTTTACCTCTAAAATCTGATATACAGCACATAAAAAACTCATTGTCTCCTATTAAGAAATGTAGTTCTTTTAGAAATCCTCTCCTTTTAAATTAAATGTCTGTTTCGTCCCCCGTTTTTTAAGTGTTTTCTGTGTGTTTCTGTGTGTGTAAAAGTGTCTTAATTTAATTTTAACATAAAAATTTTTGGACTTTACAATAATTTGCCAGATATTGCAAAAACTTTATCAAAGAAATTTTGATAACTACAAGATTATACAATTGCACACCCACAAATCTGTACATCCATTGAAGATCATACAATCTGTCTCCTCAAGAACTTCCCCGTTCACTGTTAAATAATTACAATAGTTGACCTGAGTTCTCCAATCAACAATCCAAGATAGTTTGAACCATGTTCTTTCAACCATCAATTAATAGTGTACCGGCATGTAAGTAATGTTTATTTATTGGTTTATTTATAATTCATTACAGTTTAATAGACTATGTTACCAATTTGTGGGTCTTACCTTGTCTGCTTAAACATTTTATTTATTTATAAAACCACAGACATGTAATATTGGCATAATTGCTGTAATTTATATAATTTATATCACCTACCTATGTTTTTATCTTTGTTTTTATCTTTATTAGACAACACCCTAATATGGAATTATTATTTTCAGCATTTTAACTTTGTATCGTGACCTGAAGATGCTTTGCATATTATAGAAAGCGAAACCGGTCGTCCGATTAGTTAAATTAAATTGATTGTGAGTAAGTCTAACTTATTATTTCTTTTACCTTTTGAAATGGACTCACACAAGCAACACATTCATGACTCTTTGATAATGTTCGAGAGTTCTTCAGTGGTCACAGGCTCATAAGGAATATTCCTGTAGTATTGACAGTTGTTTGTCGTGTCTTCAATCCATCCAGCATTGTTGTTATGAGTAGCTGGCGTCGAAAGTTGGTTTTCCCAAAACTCATGAATTTCTTCTTGGCTTGGGTAGGATTTATTTACATTTTCTACGGTGGAATTCAGTTTTCTATAGAAAGCCTTCTCTGCATTCTCAAAAAGTATATTATAAGTATATAAAAGTATATATTAATTATTATTAATTATTATTATTATTAATTTTAATATATTATTATTATTTATTATTATTAATATTAGTATTATTAATTTAATTTTTAGTCTAACTTTGACGGATATGCCAGAATTAAACAACATAATGCTTGGCAACAATGAAGACGAAATATACAGCATAACTGTTAATACGTTTGTTAGGGGAAACAACAATTTATTGAATTATTTTAATATATTTTTTTTTAAATATACATAATTGTTTTATTCAATTCTGAAAATGGTATTGCAATTTTAAAAATTAAGAAAACATATTATAAAGTTTCGCGCTAGTCTACTGTAATCTACTGTACTACCTTTTGTTTATTTTTGTCAACACACTGTTTTCATCACGATACATAAATACCGGTATGCTACTGAAGAAATAGAAATGTGTACTCCAACGCGCATGACGTCACCTGCGAACAGTACAGGGTACTACGGTGTTCGAGATGTAGGATTCCTTGTCTCGGTAAATGTATTTATTTATCATGCGGTAGATGAATTGTTTTTACAAATTAATCATGTCTGTGATAAGTCTTCAAATATTTTTGTTTTTGCACATACTGCATATTTAATTAAACTTGCCCGTAGTTGATCGTGGTTTTATTATTGACATTAAAATAATCAACAAGGATTACTTTGAAGCGCTACTAAATTATATCAACTTTAGAATTGACAATTGCGCATAAATTGACACTACACCATCTCTGTTTAAAAGGCTCTATGAAGCAAAGAGTGAGACCTGCAGTTCAATTATTGTCAAATAATGGGGCAAAAGCTATTAGTTATGCTGGATAAAATGGACTTATGCCAAAAGACAGTTACTAGAAAGAAGCTACTGTAATTGTTCAGATACTTAATGATTGGTTTGATCTATTAAATTCCCGATATAAGTTCGTTGCCTATGCTCCAACACGAAATGCATGTGGTACAGATTTAGATAAGCAGTCACGTCTACTGGATGAAATGTCAGAAAATTATGAGGTAAAAGAAAAAATTCATCGGGACTCTTTGAAGTATGTTGCTGGTTTTTTTGCATACAAATTCAAACATAAATATAGTTTAGGAAACCCTACAAAAACTTATGAGACATACATGGAACCAGATACAGACAGTCTCTAGAGGTTCTCTTTTGTATCCAAATGAAGAATTGTGGGAAGTTACACTAAAAATGGAATCATTGTTTTGTACAATCCATGAAAGCTCTTTATTAAAAAAACCTAAAATCTTTCAATAGCTGGCACAGAAAACTTTAGCTCAGCTTGATAATACCACGATAACACATTCATTTAAAATAATGTTAATTAAGTGATTCAGAAAGTGTTTTTATTATTTAACCATTCTACATACTTTGTTCAAATTACACGATTTTGGATATATTCCAGTAATGAATCCAACCATCGAAATATGTATAAAATAGAATTAATTTTTATGCTTATTAATTAAAAAGAGATTATTATATTCCTACATTAATATGAATACTCACACTTTATGTAGCTAAACGTCGAAAAAAGTTTTTATATTTTTCAATAATCAGAAAACCTATACCCAAGAAAAAATAAAAACATTATAAACTACACATCTTAAAATACAAAGTGCCAAATAAGCAAGCTTATATATATTTGATTGCCTATATATTTGATATTAACAGACTAACAGGGCAAGCGTTAGTGTTCTAATAGAAACTTTCCTTTGCACGTGACGTCATATAGTGCGAGAGAGATAGAGCTAGCGTGCGCAATAGCCATCGAGCAAAAAGGTAAAAGAGGGAATGTAAAGGTAATGGGGGCAAAAATATTGTTAGACAGGAAATGCCATCTTGAGAGGCCAAATTAAACAAGGAAAGAGAGTCTTTCCTTCTTTAAGAAATCAAATTTAGTTGGGTTATGTTATTATTTGTCCCAACTGTCACATGAAATCTTATTTATATTGAAGTTTTTTAACAATTGTTTCACATTTTAGACTGTTATCGTTAATATTTAATTAAAATTTTCTCGTCTAAGACACATTCTGAAAACTATTTTATAGCTACTGTTAATAAGTGTCGGAAAATTTAAATTTGGCACATTTGCATTTCCGGATATGTCCGCCATCAGAGGCCACTTTTTTGGTCGCCTTTTCATAACGATTAGATTCCCTCTTTTGTCTTTTTGCTCGATGGCAATAGCATACCGGTATTTGTGTATCGTGGTTTTTATTTAAATTGTCATTCACATTTGCTTTTAAATTCTAAGCTATTCTGGAACTGGCGGCTTTGGAAGCTTCATTTAAAAATATTTTTATATAAATCAGTACCATATTATATATATATATATATATATATATATATATATATATATATATATATATATATATATATATATATATACTGTTTCAATTATTTGTAAGTAAGCCATCGAGCAAAAAGAGAAAAGAGGGAATGTAAAGGTAGTGAGGACAAAAATATTGTTAGACAGGAAGTGCCATCTTAAAAGGCCACATTAAACAAGGAAAGAGAGACTCTTTCCTTGTTTAAGAAATCAAATTTAGTTGGGTTATGTTATGGCTGATGTTATTGTTTGTCCCAACTGTCACATGAAAGATTATTTGTATTTTTATTAAAGTTTTTTAACAATTGTTTCACATTTTAGACTATTATTGTTATTGTTTAATTAAAACTTTATTGTGTTCTAGTGTTAAAAAAGTATTTTAAGTGTATTATGTAATATTATGTAATATAACAAACAAATAGATAAATTAGAACCCCTACACCACTGTATGATTATTGTGAAGTGTCATGAAATTTAAATTTGGCGCATTCGCATTTACGGATATGCCCGCCATCAGAGGCCACTTTTTTGGTCTTCTTTTAATAACGATTAGATTCCCTCTTTTGTCTTTTTGCTCGATGAAGTAAACAAATAAAAATTAATATAGTTTTTAAAAAACATTCCAAGTATTGACAAAGCAAGTGTACAGTCATTTGAAAATGACTTTTATTCTCTCAAATGGGATAAACAAATATAATTGTTTAAAAACTACTTGACCGATTGTGCCCATCTTTTGCAAATGTAGTAACTACATAAAAACTCACATTATGAAATGTGTTTAAAATGTTTTATTGTTTATTTTAATAATTATAAACAATTGGAAAACATGCTTATTTTCGGATTTAATTTTATTATTTGTTAGTTTTTAACTACATGGTAAAAATGTCCAACTAAACCTGTTCATGAACTCTAATGTTACCTCAATTAGTTAAAACATCTTGATATATATTTTTTTTATAATATTCCCGGAAATTATTCCAACAAAATCAAATTTGGAAAATTGATATTTAATAATGCCTTACTCAATATCGTATTATCCAGTAAATCCACTTTTTTGCCCAGGCTATGTTATATTAATTGCATCTGCATAAAAAAGAGAATAATTATGTTGAAATTGCTTTTGTAAGGTAAATCAGTCAATGTTAGATCTTTTGCGGCACTCAAAACAATCTTTTTTTTTTAATTTACTGACTGGTTAATTGACTTATGTCAAATTATGTTATATTGTGTTTTTGAATTTTTGTATTTTGTAATAATGTATTATATCATTTCTCATGTTAATATGGCTAGCGAACTATTACAATCTCAACATTTAATAAGTACTTTTTAGAAGTAGAATGTCATAAAACTAATTATAATATATTTTAGTTGTCTTGATAAAGAAACTACACAGATTAGAACGCTCGACTTTCAATAAGTCGTTCGAGTCTGTTGGAATATTCTCGTTGTGAAGGCAGATATTGAAAAGTAGTATAATTTTTTTAAGCAATATAGCTCCTTAAATTTTTAATGCTTTTGACACTATTCCATCTTCCCCTAGGGTTCTATTGTTTTTCATTATCTTCAGAGCCTTCTTGATTTCTGATTTTCTTATATCGGGCATTAAATTTGATCATTGGTTTAATATTTTTTGTTTTGTCCTTGGTTTTAGTATTGCTTGCTCAGTTTTTTCTACTTTGTAGTTTTTTATGTCTTTTCTTATTTTTTTGCGATCGTCTTATTTATTTTATTTATTGCTTCCTTGCTTATACTGTTATCTCCGTTTATCTGTCATCTTTGGTCTATAAGAGTCTCCGTAAGTTGACTTAGTTTGTCGTCCTTTTTGTTTTTTGGGCAATATTTAGTTTGATCATGTTGCATTGTGCTTACTATTTGTTTGTTCAATATACTGATGTCTGTCGTTGTTATGTCTTTTAATGAATAAATATATATTTTTCGAACTCCTGAATATTAGTTGGTTGTGTCTGTTTCTTTGGTTGTTGCTTATTTATCATCAGAACTTTTGCATGTCCATGTCCATCTTCTGTGGTTTTTCTTTTTAAAAAAGCTGTTCATTTGATGGAGATCATTTTCTAAAAGAAGAGTTAACAGTTGGTTGCCTTTATCATTTCTGCCTTGGCTTCCAAAATTTTCCACTATTATTTCAGAAGGTCTTCCTTAATAAATATTTGGCATTGAAATCGTTACCTTTTATTAAGAAGTGGCCAGGATTTTCCTTGATTGCTCAGGATATTTGATCGTAGAATATTTGAACTTGTACACTTGAACGATCTGTAGGATATATCGTGTGCTTATTTTGATGTTTAAGTAAATCACTCCTTTTGACATTTGGTTTATTGATACAATTCTGTTGGCAATTCTTTTGTAATAAAGAATTTTTTTTACTTTACTGGTACCGACAATATTAAAATTCGCTTTTTAGAGTTCTCTCTTCATTTTTTCGCATCTTTCCTCGGAAGAGACTGAACGAGCGTTATATGTGGCGATGTTGAGGTTTATCTTTTTGACGCACTTTGAGTAGGGTTGGTTTAAAGTGGTCGGATTTTTGGCATTTAAACGCCGCGTTTGCCTTGCATATTGGTAAGTATTCATATTTATTCCCACAAGTGGCTGAGGACCGTTCGTAGATTTCTGTAGAGCTCTGCAAACATAAACAATTCAAATATTCAATAGGACTTCGCCCAGTGTCCCAAAAGCATCGTTAGTGACCACGTGACGTGCGACAGTTTTTAGCACGATAGGTTTCACCTTAACTTACGGTTTTTTTGCATCTGATTTTCTTCATATTCTTGGTGAATGGGTAGGATGGGGAGATAAAGAAGGTGTAGACAGAGATTTTATATGTCGTGATATGGTTCTCCGGGGGAGAAAGGTATTTAGGAGCTTAGGAGCAAAACCATATGAGCTCGCGGGAGCAGGTTTGCTATTCCTGAAGTAAATCTGTCCTCTGTCGGAATCGCAAAGGAGTATTAACCTGTTACCGGTTTTACTTTCAAGTTTCTTAAAATATTTATTAGTTAGGTTATAACCTTTATATGCTATCTATGTATTATGCTTGGCAAATTAATAGTTAAATTATTCAGAAAAACCTCTTTTTATCTATGGCAAAGTTAAAAGAGAAATGAATTAATTTTAAAATTTTGTAACCGTACCTAGACTAAATCCCATAAAAACATTAAGCACATCACTTTCTAACAGACGAATACTACTAACAGACTAATATAAGCCAATAGTTGATAGGTAGACGTAAGAAATGACCGCTAGATTTTTAAAAATGTCGAATTTTTGTCATGATGATTTGTGTTTATGTGATGTATGTTATAGGTAATAAATTTTGACAAGAGCTAAGACCTTGAAAATAACAGGTAATCTTGTGTTTTGCATCGGCATAACTCATAGCTCTTGTCAAAATCCATTACCTCTATATGTATCTTAATGTCCTCTATTACATTTTACCCCTAATGGACTAATTTAAGTTTTTATCAACATTTTTGTAAATTGTATGACAAAATTAATTGATATATTTTAGACATAGTTGCAAAAAAGATTTGGAGTACCTGCCAAAATGTCAACTAAAATAAAGAACTTTTAATAGTAATTAATTTTAAATGAACCTATTCCCAATAAAATTCAAAAAAATGAAACAAACAATATATATATATATATATATATATATATATATATATATATATATATATATATATATATATCTATATGTATATATCTTCTTCTTCTTCTTCAGCCTTCATTCATCCATTGTTGGACATAGGCCTCCTCCAATTGTTTCCACGCTTCCCTATCTTTTGCAATTCTCATCCATTGCTTTCCAGCTACAGCTGTTATATCGTCTATCCATCTCTTTTTGGGTCTTCCCACGCTTCTTTTTGTTTCTCGAGGTCTCCAGAATGTCACTTTATGAGACCATCTGTTGGTGTCTTGTCTTGCTACATGTGCTACCCATTGCCATCTCAATGTCGCTATTTTTTCCATGATGTCGGTTACTTTAGTTCTTCGACGTATTTCGGTGTTAGGAATTTTGTCTCTGAGGCTTATATTTAACATGGCCCGTTGAGTTACTCTTAATTGTTCTGCCATTTTTCTTGTTATTGCCATAGTTTCCAATCCATAAGTTGCAACTGGTAGTATACAAGTGTCATAGGTTTTTCGTTTTAAGTGTATTGGGATTTTTCTGTCTTTTAAAATGAAGCTCAACTTCCCAAAAGCAGCCCATGATAATTGTGTCCTTCTTTTAATTTCTAGGGTTTGATTTTCCTTTTCGTTTTTAATTGAATGTCCTAGATATATATATTGTTCTACCTTTTCTACATTGATGTTATCTATCGTGATGTTTTCTAGGCTGTTGCTTAATATCTTTGTTTTGTCGAGATTCATTTTTAATCCTATTTGATTCGACTTGTGATTTAAATCTTGTAGCATTGATTTTAGTTCATGGATATCTGTGCTTATTAGTACTATGTCGTCTGCGAAACGCAAATGGTTAAGATATACTCCATCTATTTTTAATCCCTTTTCGACCCAATTTAGTTTTTTGAAGACATTTTCTAATGCCAAAGTAAATAACTTGGGTGAGATGGTGTCACCCTGTCTCACGCCTTTGCCAAGGTCTATTTTCATAGTTTCCAGATCATCATCTATTTTTACGTGAAAAGTAGCATCATCGTATATATTCTTAAGGAGGGCAGCATATCTTGAATCTACTTTGGCGTCGTCCAATGCTGTTAAGAAAGCCCATTTCTCGATACTGTCGAATGCTTTGTGATAATCGACAAATGCCAGATGTAGTGGTATGTTGTACTCTATTGTATTTTCAATAACTGTCCGGATTGTTTGCAAGTGATCGATAGTGCTAAAACCCTTACGAAAGCCTGCTTGCTCCACCGGTTGGTATGCATCTAGCTTAGCTGTCAATCTATTTGTTATTATTAGGGTTAGTAGTTTGTAAAGGTGTGACAACAAGCTTATTGGTCGGTAGTTTTCTATATTTGCGGCGTCTCCTTTTTTATGGAGTAGAATGACTTCCGCATTTTTCCATGCTTTTGGTATTTGTCCTTCCAATAGGCATTTATTCAGTAATTGCCTCTTCTAATGCAGTGCCTCCCATTTTTAGCATCTCTGAAGTAATTTTATCTTCTCCTGGTGTTTTCCCATTTTTCATTTGTTTTAGGGCGGCTCTAATTTCTGATGTTATTATTTCAGGGAGATCCTCTGAGCCCACATTTAAGATATGTTTTGTTGGTATACCGGGGTTCGGAATAGTAGAAGTATACAGCTTCTCGTAAAATTTTCGGATTTCTCTAACGATCTCTTCCTTATGCGAGCACAATGTTCCATGGTCGTCTTTTATCTTTATGATTTTATTCCTGCCAGCGGATTTACATGTTTTTAGTACTTTCATGTTCTTATTGTTCTCTATGGTTTCAAGAATCTGGTTTGTTCTATAAGCTCTGAGGTCTTTTCTTATGTATATATATATATATATATATATATATATATATATATATATATATATATATATATATATATATTTATATATATAAATATAAGTATATATATATATATATATATATATATATATATATATATATATTTATATATATATAAATATATATCTATATATATATATATATATATATATATATATATATATATATATATATTTATATATATATATATATATATATATATATATATATATATATATATTTATTTATATATATATCATAAATATATTTATATATATTTATGATATATATATATATATATATATATATATATATATATCATAAATACATAGAATATGTAGAATAACTTAACTGGCTGCAGTATGACCAGTTTATAACAGAAGCCTCCTAAGACAAAGACGTCCTGAGCCTGTTTCTATTCAATATCGTTACTGACGGAATTATTAGAAAATTGCGAAAGATTAAATGATATTAAATGAAAAAATCCTAATATTAAGCCAAATATTATATCAAATAGAATCGACAAGAAAGCTATAAGACCTATCACAAGATTTAATGTAGAAACTAGTGAAAACAATTAAAAACAAGAAATATTAAAAACCAAAAGACTATTGAAAACGACAAAAATGAAGATGCTGCATTTTTTACGAAAAGCTGGAACTACATTCCTAAACAGAAAAAGAAACGGTAGCATAAGGCACATGTGCAAGGCCCAAGTCGTTAATACATGGAGTGCTGAAAATCGATCGAGATAAATCAACAGTAGGACATTTGAGCCTGAGTCCCCCGAACGAATTGCAGCGATGGTTTAAGCACGCGGAGCAAGTTTGTAAAGCTAAAAAGTGCATTTTTTCTAAAATCAAGAAGAATTTTTAAAGAATAAAAATTTATCTTTTATAAACTTAAAAATATTAATAATTTATGTGTTTGATCTGTGTTTTCTTTTGTTTCAGTATCACCGGAAACAGTAGTGGTTCCAATAATTTCCTGCATCTTCGGATTCCCGCTTCTAGCCCTCTTAGTCATATGCTGTTTAAGAAGAAGAGCCAAGCTGGCCAGGGAGCAAGCGCGCAGGCGCAACTGCGATATTGATCACGGTACTTTCTCTATTGTCAGATTCAGCCCAATACACTATTTAGGTAACTAGCGCTATCTTTTTGTTTGATCTTTCCTTCTTCCGGGTAATTTCTATCCGATTACGATTTGGTTGCTGATTAACCTGATATTTTTTTAATGCTTGGTTTATTCCTTTTATGTTATCTTTTGCTTTTAAGAACAGTGGAAAACAGTAAAATAAACTATTTTAAAGATATGTTTTTATTTCAGTTATTTTAGAACGTACTGTAGTGCATTACGTGTACAACTAAATTCCTTGTGAAAAGGATTGTTGGTATAGAGGCTGTCACTAATAGAGTAACAACCGCGGTTCTATAATTTTATAAGAGAAGGAAAAAGAGATCGAAAGGTAAAAGTACTTGCTGACCAAATGGATAGTAAGAAAAAAAGGTTACCAATACATAATTTTTACAGTGATTATTCCATATATCGACTTTGCGGCACAGATAGAAGTAAATTTTTTTTTATTTTTCTATTTACTTAAATATTGAAATGGATTTCACTATGGAACCGTACATCAACAACTCAATGAAACATTGTGTTTGCAAAATCAGATGAAACATATTCTCAAGATAAGCCCGGTTTGGCACTTTAATCTAATGAAGGTCGACCTACATTTTATTGTTCTTTGAAAGAAACAAGTCCAGCAGGTATTTTCTTACGGAATTCTAAAAACGATAAAGGCGTTTTCTTTTAACAGAAAATTTTTTGGCTTTTTAATTTGTACATATTTATGTAAAATTTATGGCAACTACTTACGGCGGCTATGTCGTTAAAACGATATAAAATTGTATTTTTGGATGATATGCTGATACTCAATTTCCACGAATTTCTTCTGTTTTGTAACATAACCAGTAGCTTTGACGGTTGTTTATTGAATTTATTCTTGTACAAGCCTCAATACTATCATATGTTAAGGGCATACGTATAGATTTGTTAACCATTTACAGCACAGTTCCATAGATTGAATTCATGTATTCTGTATAAAATCCTTTATTTTCTATATTTTCTTCACTATCAGCCGTCAGTTTACACAATGCTGTTTGATTACTTCCTTACTTATCTGTGGTTAACACAGTATATTTTGTTAACCGTTTACCAAATACCAATCGTCATATGTATCTTCTTCAGTGGGGTTGCTTTTTTTCCATTTCTGTTTTATTTGTTTGTTTCACTGTAATCTAGGGCGTCTTCTTTTCCTCCTATTTAATTTCCATTTCAAAGGTCTCATGGTATTCTCTTCTCGTCCAATGTTTTCATATATATTTATACCAGAGTCATTTCTGTTTTTTGTTTCGTCCCTGAGTGTCTCCTTCATACTCGTTAGTTCTCTAATTCTTTCTTTTTAATTTGCCAATTAGTTTTAATGTGCAGCTTTTCTCCAAAACATGCTGATTTCCATTCCGGTGTTTGTTACTCACGTCTCTGAACCATACGCCATACAGTGAGCAGCTGTTTGCTAATTTGTTTAAGTTACTTCCAAGTATTTATATTTATTGGTTTGTATTTTTTTATTCCTTAATTATCTCCAGATCTTTTGCGGTATTTCCAATGACCATGTATTCGACATTGACTTTGTCTTCTGATAAAATTATTTGATCATCGACATCAAAAGGCTGTGGATATATCTGTCGTAAATTTTTAGGCCTGTCTGAGCATATTTCCTATTCTAGATTTTTAGTGTTTCATCTATATAAAGTTTAAATCAGGTTGGTGATAGACAGCATCCTTGTCGACTTTAAAGGGTAGTGAGTAGTTTCTGTCCGACGTCTATTCTACATTCACTGTCTTTATAAAGTGATTTTACGGCATTTATGTAGGTCTTATCTACTTCGAGATTTTCCATTGCGTTCGGAGATCTACGAATACAATGTGAAATTCAGCGTTGAATCCTATTGTTTCTTTTTCTGTGATACGTGTTATAGAAAATATATTATCAGTACATGGGCATCTGGGACCAAAAACACTCTGATCTTCTGAAGTAAGCAGCTGTGCATGTTGTTTTCTGCTCATATGATGCGTTTTATATAAGATATATGAGGCCACCAGAAAGAGAGTATCAGTATATGCGTTCATTCTAGAACCCTTTCGCTTTGGGTATGTATATTACGATAGAGAAATAATTAGCAAGCAGACTATAGAAAGCACTATTTAAAATAAATAAAAGTAATAAAAAAAAATTAAAAAAATACAAATAATGATTATAAAAGCCAAATAATACAAAGAATAAAATTTCACACAAAAAAAAACAATAGATTAGCCATTACCGCTCGTGACTAAATATGTACAAGACAATTACTAAGCAAGCGATTTTCTATCTGTCTAAGAAACAAGGTATTAAGAACACATTACTGGTTACTTCTTCCAAAAATGAAACAACTTGCAATCGAAAGCAAAAGAATGAATTCATCTATTTATACGTATATATATATATATATATATATATATATATATATATATATATATATATATATATATATATATATATATATATATATGTATATATATATATACGAGCTAATAAATACAATTCAACTACAGAATTTGGTCACGAGTTATATTATCTTATATCTTTCTGTAATTTTGGTGTGTTCGTTTCTTATAGCAACGATTTGCTTCTTCCCAATTACTTACGCTTTTTTTGTTTTCTTATAGTTTTTTTTGGTTGCGATTACATTTTCTACCAGTCTTTCATTACATTTTCTTATGTATTCCTTAATACTTTTTCTTATTTTCTTATAGAGTTCTGTATATGTTGCTACGTACTTTAATTTCCCTTCTTTGTTTTACCATTGTTTTGGTTTTATCGGACAGTTTACTATGTTTATTTTGTTGTTGCGGGCCTTACTATCAAGGATGATTTCCATTAGTTGAGAGCTGTTGATTTGTAATGTAATCTTTCATCAATTGTCCTTGGTAGTAATCTGAGTTTTCTTTTAGATTGTTAATATTTATACCGTTTACTCTTGGTTTAGTGATTAGTTTTATTCTTTATAGTTTCAGATCTAAAGTTTTGCTCTGATTAGTTTATGGTCGCTGCCTATTTTAAAATTTATTTGTTATACTGACATCTTTTATTGTAGTAATCTTGTGAGTTAGAATGAAGTCAATTTTGTTCTTAATAATTTCATGTGGGGCTACCCAAGTCCATTTTCTGTTCGATTTTTTAAAGAATGTATTTGCAATTAGCATATTTTGGTAGTGTGCAAATTGAATAAGTCTTTCTTCCCTTTCATTTCTCTCACCGACTACATACTTTTCCACGACTTATTCCTTGCCGTTTCTCTTTCCCACTTTGGCAATAAATTCATTAATTAAATACTTAAAGTGATCTCTATTTCTTCGTCAGTGTGAGTAATCGTTGGGGAGTGTATTATTCTAGTCTATCTTCTCCGAGATACTAGTTATATCTACTACTCTTCATTAACATTTCTTATTGATTAGGAAACCAATATCGCCTATTCTGTCCGTTGATGTGCCTCGGTAGTAGAATGTGTTTACTGACGCTAATTCCAATAGTTCTTCATCTTTCCGTCTTACTTCGCTGATTCATATGACGTCATATTTTATATTTTCCGTTTCTTTTTCCAGTTCTACAAGTCTAGATTGATTTGACAGCGAGCGGCAGTTATATGTCGCTATATAAATCGTCGTTGTTTTATTTGGGTAGCGGTTAAGACTGCGCAGATTCTTAGCCACTTCTGCCCTCCTAGGTTGATCCTGAAAGCTACACATTTCAGGGTCATTTGAATTTACGGAGAATGAAAGCCATGATGTAAATGTCTCGTTCATGTAAGGGTTTTTGAGGCGTACCTTACCACGCTGCCTCAGTGCGGGTTGGTAAAGGTACGCTGGTGTGTTCCGATTATAAGGCGTCGAAACCCGCCTTTCAACCTTCTCCTTCTGCTATATAACGTACTCTTATAATACGCCGTATATTACCAGGGATAACGCAACATCTCTCGTGAACGGTAAAGATAGGATTAAACGTTAGTATAGGTATCAGAGGGGTTGTCATTTTGCTAGTAAGAGCAACGATTAAAATCTCCGGTAAATGACAAACTAATCAGCAGCTAATCTAAAAACCAGCTCTACCAACGAATATATATATATATATATATATATATATATATATATATATATATATATATATATATATATATATATATATATATATATGTATATATATATATATATATATATATATATATATATATATATGTATATATATATATATATATATATATATATATATATATGTATATATGTATATGTATATGTATATATATATATATATATATATATATATATATATATATATATATATATATATATTGTACGCTAACCAGTGCAGTCCTAAGATTTCCCATTCGTTGAACTTTTTGAGTTTAAATTTGTATCATCCCGAGTGACTGATAAAGCAGGAATGCTGAAATGAGTCATAGCACTCTATTGATACCGATTCGAGCACGGAAAGTTTAACGAATTTGTTCTCCTAAGCCATATATTTCCATTCAATTTAAAAAGCGATAGCAGCTTTTGCTAAAAGATTCAAATATATTTGTTTTCTTGTAATAACTCTAAATAATTTATTCATTCGCTCGTTTGTATTGGTTCTATATTTATCCTTTCATGGATGTTTTTTCCAAAGATCCTCAACATTTTCCATGCCTTTCATCCTTTACATATTATCATATTCCATATTTACGTTTGGTCTTCATTTTTCCATATTTACTGTATAAGCTGTAGCAATAGGTATATGAGGCACTGAAATACTTGAAAAAACACAGAAATAATCTACAATAATTTTATTTTACTAACTGTTTGTGATAAAGGCAAATGAGTCTATGAATTCTTCTAGTAAAAACACATAAACATGTTTTTAAAAGAAAAAAAATTAATTCTTAAGACAAAGCACTGTTAATTATTTTGAGGCTGAGACAACATTTTTGAAGAACTCAGGGACATATCGATTTTTGATTAAAGATGAACATATTTTTCAGTTTTAGTAGGCAGCGTTTCGTATCTTTTAAACTTCCTGATCTGCTCCATATATAGGTCCTCCTCGCCTGCTGAACTGCCGTTTTTTATTATCCGATACCAACATCTATTGATTAGTTGTCTGGCTGAATTTTCTATTAACTAGTAGTTGATAAGCGACTTGGTCTGGTATAACTTGACTAGATAGAGGTTGTCACAGCTTTTTTATTTTCTTGACACGTAATCTTACTGTCATATCTCATATCCATCTTTTGAACAGTCTCTGATATTTACTCAATATGTCGCGTCCATCACTGTTAAGGTTTTGTTGTCTACAGTTGCCAGGAATGGGTCTTTGGGAGGATTTTTGAACCATTTCCCATCCTAATTTGCTGCGGTAGCTTTGAGGTTTCCCCAGTGCTCGATCCATCTTGACAGAATATCTGTCCGATTTGACTTTTTTTTAATTGAATCTACGTCGAAATAAGGTTTCCGTCAATTTGAATATTGTGTGTACATTTATACCGACTAGACAGCAGCTGTCATTTACGCTACTTGTGAAGGTTAAGTTGGGACTATACGCCTTCAATAATAATATATTCTGCTGTAGAACGATTTTGGGAGTTTCAGATGGTGAATCAGAGATATATCAGAGATGGCACTCTCACAATTGTCTTTTTTGCATACCCCTATGCTGTGTGATAGCTGTTAAAGTCACCTATGGTTAATTTTAAACTGACGGATTAGAAGTTTTTTGGAGAGTCAAACACAAATTTCGTTCGTGGAAGTTTATATACAGAGGGGACTGTGCAATTGTCGAGTTTCAAGGAGAAGATCTCTGTGTCATTCTGGTTTGTTCTGTCAGTTATTTTGATAGGCTCCTTGTAAAAATAGTACAAGATATCACGCTTAGAGGTTTTATATATATATATATATATATATATATATATATATATATATATATATATGAAAGTAGAACTTCATTATCATCAGTAATTTCTGTAATTTCTTTGTTATTGTTTGAGAGTATCGACAGAAATGGATCTAAAAGAACCGTGTTTGGTGAGAGTCGTTTGCGTGAGCTCTTTCTTGTTCACGCTTAGTGTTGGAAGGATTGGATATATATATATATATATATATATATATATATATATATATATATGGGACGCTAGCTGAGTTCTGAGTTATCGCTTATGGTAGATGCCAAAAAAGCAGTACGCGAAATAGTTATTATTTGAGCAAATAATACCTTATTCAGCTTGAATAAGGCGAGTGCATTTTTTCGTTTACCTTTCTTAAGTCTACCGCACACGTGTCAATATATATTTTTATAATAATTTTGTCTTGCAATTTTTAGCTTAATGTAATCGAACCTAAAACTCTTTTTTCTACAATAATTTCACCTAAACTAACCTTTCTGACGAACAATCCCAATTTAATTATTGATGAATCTTTAATCCAATGGGAACAATACAAATTTTTTTATTTTAAAATGATTTATTTCTGTTTTTAGACCCAATGCATCACAAGTGTTATTAGAAGATTAAAAAATATTTTCATTACTACTTAATACACTTATGAGAAGAGGATATGAAAAGAAACTTGATACAAAACCCATTAACACTATGTTAAACACAAAACGAATCCACTTGAAGTCCATCTGACATTTCACATTGTTTCCATCACGATAATACGCAATTTGCTATTTTCAGAGGCTTACTTAACAAATCGCTTGAAGCGCTTTTATCTTTTTCTGACAGGACACTCACTCGTTTTAAATTGGATTTCGGTTATGGTTTGCTTTTGTCAAGAACAAAAATCTATTTACAAATCAAACAGACTAACAACGTTCATTTTAGCGTTCGCTCTGGCACTTCTGACACAATTTTCTTTGCGTGTACTTCCCCCGCCAGCCAGCCGCTATCCTTTTATCCACTAAATTCACGCACAAATGCAAACTCGCTGGTTGGCTCTAAATCACTCACACTTACAGAGCGTCAGTGACGGAGTAATTAATTTAATAATCATTTATTCCTAAAAGGGGCCAAGGCTAGCAATATTAATCGAATTGTCGAATGATTGTATGCGAATGATTAAATTTTGATTTCTGATTCTGCAATTAATCTAAATAGAGAATTGACAATTTTAAACCAGGTTGGTTATTATCAATTGGAAAATGGTCTGCTGCAGAAGGCTCTAGGACTAATTTTAAATAAGATACAGTTCTTTAAAATTTTTTTACTTTAATCAGTTTTTGCTATTTACGGCAAAATACAAAAAAAGCATATGAAAGCTGTACTCTTCATTTTTAAAAGTCATTTTAATTTTTGTCGACTGTGATTAAAAGCTATTTTAATCACAGTTAATTTTATAAAAGCAAATTTTATTAAAAAATTTGATTTCGCACGAGTAACACATTTAAAATTGCCGGTCGCTTCAAAAATTGTTTCTGAGAGAACGGTTCATTCTACAGAAAAATTGCTAATAAATATTTTTGTTCAACAATATCTTAGCTACATTGTTGTTTAAAACATTTTTTACGGCGTACAGATTCTTGGCAAATCGATGTTTTCCGTTTACTAACGACTCTACAAGGGACGGATGTAGGGGTAAGCCCGGGGTAGGAGTGGCAAACTTTTTTGCCACGCCTACCTTTTTTTGGTGTTATTAAATTGACATTGAGCGGCAGTTACGTCTCTGACGACTTCGACTTGAGTATTATTTCCTTGTACATTTTTGTATATACAAATCGTTGCAAGTATCACAATTTGACGAACCATATCTTGGTTACCGCTAGTCCTGAAATATTTTACAATAGAATAAAATAAGCTTTGTTTTTTATTTGGTATTGCATATACCTAAATATACAAAACATAAAAGGAGACAGTTATAATAAGAAATTTAAAAAATAGCCGTAAAACTTAGCAGAAATCGTTAAAAGTATAAAACTTTGAAGAACCGTATCTTGCTTACAGTTCGTTCTAAAACCTTCTACTATTTATAGACCATTTTCAAGGTTATTGATTTTCCTTCCAATTAAATGTACCACTACATCTACTTAAAACTGAGTAGAAAAAAGTTATAGAACCATGTTTGCGAAAAAATAGAGGAAATGGCCAAAAAATGGTGTGAGCGGCGAACTTTGAAAAATCGTATCTGGGTTAATGTTAATCCTATGTCCTTTTACCAAACGTCATTTTCAAGAGAAATTACAAAAGTTTTTTTGTATAGCAATGTCTATGTCTTTGTAGAAAAAAGGTATGGGGTAAAAAAGAAAAATTTCGTGTGATCCTGTTTTTTGCTTGTTATTTTTAAAATATATTCTATCAAAAAAATATATATTTGTCTTTAAAAGGTGACTTTTCAATAGGAAGAACTGCATGTAATTCACCCTAGGTGCCCCCTAGTGCTTAAGAATAAATTTACCTTGGTTAAAAAAGGCACCGCTTTAAATGGCAGCATTCCGCGCTTTTTCATAACTGGGTGTCCATTGACGATATGAAACAATAAAACAATAAAACTTTGATCGGTGTTGTGTCATCTACTGCACAAATCGCGCGATGAAGAGTAGATGTCTCTGCCTGCATTTGAAAATAAGTTCTTCAATTATTAATCTGTTTTTCTAATTGCTCGCTTACATCAATAAGTCCTCGTCGTCCTAAATACCGTGGTAATGTTGTTCTTTCTATTGCACTTCGAGGATGGTGTTTTTGTGCCTGGTGTGTTCGTTCTTTTCGCTAAAGAGTTTCTATATCCATTTTAGTCCACTTAATAATCCCAAATGAGTAGCTAAGCGCGGAAAATTAGTAGGTGTTTAATGCCTCAAACAAATTTTTACTATTAAGATGTGAGCGCAGTAGTTGTTTTACCTTTTGTATAAACTCTGATGTTAATTCGAATTTCATTTATTTATTGTAAATTTTCCGCGCTTGCTTTACTCCTAGATATTTATACATGTCATTTTTGCCCATAGCCTCGATGTTTTGGTCATTTTGCATATCGAATCCTCCGGGCTGAACCTTTCCCTTGACTATATTTAGTACACGACATTTGTCTAACCCAAAGTGCATACTGATATCATTTGAAAAATTTTTACAGTTTTTAGCATTTGATCTAAGTTATCTCGAGTGAAAGCCATTAGTTTCAAATCATCCATATACAACAGACGATTAAGCTTCGCCACTACAGTATTGTTGTTTATAGCTTAAGTCAGTGGAGTTCAATAGCTGGGATTGTGGGTTCATCGCTAGACAGAACCACAATGGACTCAGCTAGTCTCCTTAAAATATTCCGCGGTTAATTGCGATATTTTCTGTTTCGATATTATTTTTACCCGGTATTTGGACGTGAATTTAAAATTACTAATATTATCCTTATTATTATTATTCATTTGTCTGGTAACTTGAGGTAAGGTAAGCTTGTATTACAAGTGATAGCCATTTTTGAGTAAGGGTTCAGTATGTTCCCTTTTGTTTAAAAAATTTATAACCATTGATAATGTCATTTAGTTTTTAGTTCATTTAACATTTAATAATATGTAGCCTAAAGGTTTTATACCGTTTTTTAATTGGGCCTTTGCAAATGTTTCAAGTATCACTAATAAAGGTGCCATGTGACCGAAAACGTTTTAAAACATTTTGAATCCTTTTGGATATATTATTTATTATTAATTTAATATAATAATTACACTAGAAAATTAACACTTGCGTGTACGTTTTTTAAACTGTGGTATACAGCCAAAAACTGGAAATGTTTTACCGCTTTATAAGCTATCTTTTAATATTCATTTAATAGGAAATTGGGTGTTAAACCTTGTGACTTGCATTCATCGCCTTTAAATAAGTTTGAATTTTGATTCCGGCATATATAAAAAAGAATACTCCCAGTCATAATGTATTGGTCTGAGATATAGGTTCTTGCTGATATAGATGAAAACAGACTGTTGATAATATGAAAATCGTGCGTAGAATATCTAGCAAGAGCAAATGAAACAGCGCTATCCGAATAGTATACGTCGAAGAAGACCAAGCTTGAGATCAATGGATGGTGTGAATAAAAATACCAGGAAAATCGGTGTGGCAAACTGGCACCAAGCTACAGAGAATAGGATCGAATGTAAAAATAAGCTTAGGAAGTTCAACGCTGAAGTATGGGCGTAGCACCAATGATGATGACGATGATAATAGATTAAAGAGTTTTCATTTCTGTCGTAGTATTGGTCGTTTCGATTTAAAAGCCTTGATAATAATATTATCCTCCAGGTTCTTTATTATTTTTTAGTTTATTTAGAACTTATTTATTTTTTCTATAGAGATCTTTAGTGTCTCTTCTGATCACTAGTATATGATTCTCTTTGATTTTGATAGGTATTTGCAGGGATCGGTATCATATTTACTGGCATATAGTTCTCTGTAGAAAATTTCGATCATCTGTATTGCTGCTTTTATTAGATATCATATCTTTGTTTTTTCTTTAAGATTTGTTTATTTTTTTTTTTCATTTCCGGGTTTTTTCTTTGCTTTCCCTAGTATATGGACTAAGCACTGTAATATTTAACCCTTTCATCTGGTATGAAGAAAACAATTATTTCCATTTATGTTCTGGGCTTTTGCATGTCCATCTCCAGTTACTTTCTTTACGAAAAAACTATTTATTTGATAGAGCTTTTTTGAAAGTTAGGTTAGGAGTTAAAATAATCAGAAATTTGTCTTCTCTTTTGTTTCCTTTTGAAATTCCAAAATTTTCAAGAGCCGTTCCAGGGGGGTCTGATTTTACTCCAATTTTAGCAATAACATATTTAGATGTAACTATTTAATGTTTTGAATATTCTTTTAGTACTTAATTTAGTTGTAGAAAATATCTATCCCTTTATAAAGTTTAAATAATTGTACTTTATCCAATCGTATGTCGTTATTTTAAACTTACAAGTTGGAAAAAAAAATCAAGAGCAACTGATATTATATTAAACTGCACCTTCCGGATATACTTCACAGTACATTAAATTTTTCTTAAATGCACACGCCTCTGGTCCACCGAGTCGGCAAAGCTCCTATATTTTTGTCAAGATTCCTGCAGTGGGATCGTAAACCCTTCCCTTACCTGTCAGGCCATAAATTTGACAAGACACGATTAAACCAAGGACTGTAACTCCATAATCCTGTTTGTCCCGAGCCACGATATACGTGTCCTGTGCCAGAATGTCGTCCGATAGCCCCTGAAGGAATTCCGAAAGGAATTCGCAGAAAGTCGACTTTATCATCAAGGACAATCTGATACCAATTGGGATAAGAGCTGACGTGAGTCATTTAAGGACTGACACAGATAGGGTTGATTTGTGGAAAAAAGTTGACAGTCACTCTAGGGATATATGTAATTAGGATATTGCTGGGAGGCATCAAGTAATAGACGACTTCTATGCCTTTTCTTTATACAGTAGGTGAAATAATTATTAAAGTCACCTGATAAAATTAAAGTGTTGGTTTGAATAGCAGTTGATTATTTGATGAGGATCACTATTTAAATGTGAATAAGCCACAATTAAAGGTTAAAGTAAATTAAAAGTTAAAGTTAATTACAAATATTAGTAAATTAAACAAATTTTGTTTAATTTACTAATGTTTGTATTTTGAGAACAATTTCCGAAGTCAAAATTAAAACGTTAATAAACTTACTTTAACCTTTAACTGTGGCCTAATTCTATTTAAATAGTAATTACTTTAAAAGGCCACAAGAAAATAGCTTCAGAACAATATTGATGAGGATCAATTTGGCAACACGTGCGAAGGATGATAAATAATTCTCACCATTCTCACATACGACATTAATTTTAATAAAAGTATAAGTGAAGAATGATGATGTGAAATAATAAAACTGACTTTGGGAAAAATTGTTTCCTCGACAAATCGTCTGTTCTTTACCAGTCCTACTGTAGTCAAAGAAGTTTTAAATTATGAATGAATGAAGAAATATAAAAGTTTAAAATAATCAAAACAAGAAAACTGGAATATCTAGAACATATTATCTAGAAGATTATTATTGATAGTTTTTCGGTGATCAGTGACCCATTTATGTCTTCTTCGTATAAAGGATCTTTTGTTCTGATTTACGAAAAAGAGATCCGTATTGTATCGATTGTTATCGATGTTGCTTTTATAGAGTTTAATCCTCTTGATGTCGATTGTGAAGTGTGTTTTAATCTTCCCTTTGCATACATAATTGCTGTTTCTCCTGAATTGCATTTATAGTTTTTTCTATAAATATCATACTCAGGAAACTTTATTCTTGGTCTTCTGTATGGCTACAACATGAATTTCAGTCTGTTTATGAGCTCATCTAATAAATTCCGGTAGGCTCTTAATCTTGATTTTTAGAAGTCTGTAATCAGATATTCTCTTAATTCCTTCTTTAGCTCAACTTAAAATTGGCTGTCAGCTGACTGACCTTTTTTATATAATTACGCTTCCTTTTTTACAGAAGTAAAGGACCGTTGCGCGTTGGTTACGTTGTTTTCAGTCTTAGATGTATTCTTAGGCGTATGATTGCCAATTTGTAGCTTTTGCAGTTTGATTTTTGATTACTTGTGTTGTTTGTTTGGATTTGTTCCAAGTAAGTTCTTGGGTTTTTTCTCTTTCGCCACATTTCACGCGTATTGGTGTGGTGTGGCCCACATTTTTCACGAGGTGGAATCTTTGGTAGTTAAAACACTGTTGTGAGCTTATCGTTTTGTTTTAAGTCTTCGATTACTACCCTCATATAACAAAGGTTAATAATGGTATCTTATGGTTGAGTTACCGCTATAAACATCTGTAGCAACTTCTTTGATCTCCTGCTTGGTTTCATATTTGTTACACTTATTGGAGTAACATCGTAAACTATATCTATGAGATAATAGCTACTGTTTTTAAATGTATGCAGTATATTAAATAAAAATTGTACAAATAACATTTTTATTAAATTATATTAAATACAAATTATAGAATTAATTTTTGTTAAGAACAACATTTTTTAAATGTAGTATGTTTTGACCAGTACTCTGTAGAAGACATAGTATAATGCGAATCTAGAACGCATAAACGCCTTGTCTTTTTTGTCTAAAAGTTTGTGCTCTGGTCGCACTATCAGTATCACTCATCAGGTGGTAATTAAGACATAGTTAAGAAGAACACAGCCGTTTACTACACTCCGTGGTAGAAACTAGGTGTGAGAAATATGCCTTTTTATTTTTTTATCTAGAGATTGGTTCTTTAAATTACTACTCTCTGATGAAGTAGTTATAAATATGTCATGTCTCTAAATAAGTAACACACCGAGCTCTATAAACTTGTTTATACAATATACATAGGACTATAGAAATGTGTTTCTGGAAAATTAGAGATAATTCAATATCCTACTAGATTATTAGTACAATTATTCGCAAAATAAAATTATATTAACCATTCTAACATAATAAAATAAAAATACGACAAATAAATGCTAAGTAAATAATACAATTATTTTTACGTCTAAATGAAAGCGAGCTATAAAACTACTGTTTCCACTGTTCTTTGCTTTTTATTTTATTTTCTTCCCATTTTGCTACACATTAATCCACACTTACACGGGCAATTAGTGCTCTATCTAATTTTAAGGGTAGACAATATGATAATTAAGTTGATTATTAGATTATCTTGCTAATTTTTTAAGTAAGGTTAATGAGATAAACTTCTGGGAATATAGATACTCATGTAGAATTTTTGCCTAAAAGGTGTTTTTACCAAATTTTAGTTTAGGAGATTCTCACAATTATTTGTATGCTAACGTAACATAGCAAGTTATCACATATGACAAAAATATGTGGCCACTTAATCCAATGAGAATAAATACAGGATATTACTGACAGTTGATATAAACAAAACCACAAGTTTATTAGGGCTGCAGTCAGAAGGTTGGCCGAGATGTTAGAGCAACACTCTTTGGACTTTTTGTCGAGCTTTCGGAATGGTTTTATTCCTTTTTCGAGACACTGTAATGTATATAAAAAAATGTGTAAATATTTACAACATATCACATTTCGTCAGTGCAACTTACTAGTCGTTGAGATTATGTAAAATAAACTTTGACACTCAACATTCAAAACACAAATTTAAAATATAGTAATGGACAATACATTCTAAAAATTTTGGTCAGGATAGTAAAACTTAGACTTTTTTTTTTCAAGGAGCAAGAGGCCCATATTTGGGTAGTTTTGATTTTTAATTATTAGTTATTTTTAATTTTCAGCCATCACTGCAATGCATGCTAAGAACGAAGTGGTATCGTAAACCTTGTTTTATTAACCGTTTCAATTTTCATTCTCAACACCCATCCAAGACGAAAACAAATTTGGTTGTGGCCTTAAAAACTAGGGTTACTAACTTGTCACACATCGATTTCAGGGACAAGGGACTAAAAAAGTTGAGATCTATACTACTAGAGAACTCATACCCTATAGGGCTTTTAAATAAACTCATTTTCGGTTCTCCTTTTCCCTCGCAATTTTCCAACAAACAAAATCTTCATAATAACAATGAAGTCCGACAAGTGAGATTGACAACAACACTTCAATGATACCATCTAAAATAACATATGGTTCCTTACCCTACATTCCACTTCTGACAACTAAGATAATGAACATTTTCAGAAATGTTAACGGACTGAAGATTGCAACTAAGAATGTGAAAATGGTATCGAAGTTATACACAAAGACAAAAGATTCTTTCAAAATACAGGAGTCATCAAATGTTGTTTATTCTATACCGTGTGCCAATTGCAACAACGTTTACATCGGAGAATCATCTAGTAATTTCTACAATAGGGTGATCTCACATCGCAGTGACATAAAAACCAACAAAATAAATGCATGTCAACTCGCAGAACATGCAAGAACTCGGAAACATGAGTTCAATTTCGAGGATTCCTGTATTTTGGCAAAAGAAAAAACCATACAAAACGTGTTTTCTTGGAAATATGTTGCATAAAATCCAGTACATCTTGCATTAGTAAAAAGTCTGATATGGATAAATTGAGCAACATTTATTGTTATTTATTGGAAAAACATCAAAAATAAAATAAATACCTATAAATGTCTAACTATTCTTGTATGAATAACTGGTTGCATACCATTAAGACAGGTTATTAATTAAAAATCAAAACTACCCAAATATGGGCCTCTTGCTTCTTGGAGAAAATTAATACAATATTAAGTACAACTAATTACACTTTAATCACATTGGTTTTTTCTTTCTGTTCTCTATATATTAGAGTTAAAACATATCATCAAAATATGTCATGAAATAAACTAAGTTTCACTATCCTGACCAAAATTTTTAGAATGTATTGTCCATTATTAAATTTTAAATTTGTGTTTTTAATGTTGAGTGTCAAAGTTTATTTTAAATAATCTAAACGACTAGTAAGTTGCACTGACGAATTGTGATATTTTGTAAATATTTACACATTTTTTTTTATATACATTACAGTGTCTTAAACAAGGAATAAAACCATTCCGAAAGATCGACAAAAAGTCAAAATGTAACATCTCGGCCAACCTTCTGACTGCAGCAATAATAAACTTGTGGTTTTGTTTATATCGTTTATATATATATATATATATATATATATATATATATATATATATATATATTGATTTTTAGTTAGGTTATTAAAAGACACTTTCATGACTTGGTAGCATCAAATTTTGTCAAATTAATTATATTGCAAATGGAAAAAAATTAATTTCACCGGGTAAAAAAAGTCTATCGGAAAATTTATTGTTATAAAAAATTCCTGGCTAGCCAGTACACATAGTAGTTCATAGAATGTGATTATATTTATTATTATTATACTATTTTATAATATTTTAATATTACATTTAGTTCTCGTTCGCATATCTTACTATACTAAAAATAAAAATTATAAATTGTATCTACCATATGAATTGAATATATATAAAATGCATCAGGTTTATATTCAACGCTATAAATGGAAATTTATAAAGAGTCACAGGTCAATAAAAATATAACATTTAAATAACACATTTGATGAATTTTACAGAAAGTATTTACTTTTTTGATGCCAAAAACATTGATTTGGAAATTTAAGAGCAAACTTTTAAGATCATTTTTTTAGTACCGCCACCCTGAACCAGGGAAATGGTGCCTTTTTTGCGAGATTCCAAAAATTGAATGAAGGAAATAATAGTTATTTTGTAGTCTATAAACCATTGTAGAGTATGTTCAAAAGCATCTATAAACCTTTCTAAAAAACAAAATGAAGTTCTTTTTTATACTTGTAAAATAATGCTGTTGTTTTTCTCTTTATTTGCAATCTACAGGGTGAGTTTTAAGTTAGAAACGCTTCAATTATCTCGGAAACGGATTGCACGTTTTTTATAGATTTTGGTGCCTAAGGGACTTGAAAAGTGGTCGATATTATAATGGTATTTATATTGTTGCCAGATCTTCAATTTTTCTGGAAATATAGGGAACTTTCTTATTTCAAATGGATCATCCTGTATATTTTTTGACTTTTTAAGTCCTTACGAAGAAATGGTTATTTTTCTTGTTATGTTTCGTTTACGTAAATGTCATAATTTCGGAGTTATTTCTATATTTACATTATATTCGCTAAATAAAAAATAATACAGTTAGATGACTATCACTATGACAATAACAACTTTGACGTCTCAATAAATTCGTATTTTTGGTGTCTATTTAAAGTCATGCCTGAAAACAAACGAATTGAAATTTTAATAATATTAGGATATGGTGACCTGCGTAGAGGTCAACAAGAAACATGTAATATCTTTAATAATTTATATCCTTACCGAAATCCCATAACAAGATCTACTGTCAATTGGTAAAAAAGTTTAACGAAAGTGTTTCACTAAAATATTTATCGAAATCAGGGCACATAATAACTGTATGAACTGAAAACAAATTTTTAGATGTTTGTGTCCGGTAGAAGGCGATTCTTAGTTGACTGCTAATCAATTATACAGGGAACTTGAGATTTCGCAAATGTCGGTAATAGAGATGTGTAGTTCACCATCGAAATAGTTCAAATGAACGATTCTTTCAACTGAACTAATTGAACTAGTTCATTAATTTTCATAGAACTAGTTCACTGCGAACGATTTGCATTATAAATTGTGTCTCAACTTCTAAAGAAGAAAATAATGAATGAATGAGATCATATATTTATTATTTTGTGAAAGGGATGGACTGACTAGTTTAAAAAAAGAAATGCCGATTAGCCTCAGATAACAGATAATAATGATTATGAATGTGACAATAACATAAACAGTCTAATCTTAATGTCATAATCGTTCGGATCTTATGCCCATGCATTGGCTTGGACGTTGCCATGCTGCGTTGTTTCTCGTATTGTAATTTTGAAATAAAAATTTTTAGTTGTGGTTAAAATGATCGACGCATTTACATAAAATATAATTTTATGTAAAAGTGAGAATGAAAATGTGTTATTTAATGTTACTAGAAAATTCACTGATTTTTTTTGTAAAGGTTCTTTTAGAAATAACCTAATTATTGACACCTATGAGTTTAAATATACGTAAATATAAAAATAAATTATACGTGAACCATATTTATATTTAAAACGGTTAATAAAAAACAAATCTTAATAATTTTTTGCAAATAAAAAAAATGTTATTTGTAAAACATTTGAGAAATAAATTTAAAATATTTAAACCTAAACATACCATCGAAAGAAATGGTTCCGAACCCGAACTACTTGTACGGTAGTGAAAGACTCACTGAAAACCGAAGAAAACGAGCGGCCGGCGCCGAACTTGTGTGATGGTAAGACGAGACATCTGGCAACCAGTTACGTTAGGGTCGGATTTCGATTTTGGTCCTACAAATAGTTCTTTTGCGAACTAGTTCACTGAACTAGTTCATTTTTGTGAAATAGTTCTCTTGAACTAGTTCGTTTAAAATAACTAATAAGCACACCTCTAGTCGGTAATGAATATTTACGTAGAAATAAATTCCATTCATGCAAAATAATATGAGTTCAGGAGTTGTCAGATGATTATTTTGATAGACGTGAAGAGTTTGTGGGCATAATGATGAGAAAATGTAATGACATTTAAAACGATCCAATTTTTTTAAGTACCTAATGTTATATTTTAATATGAGGCCACTTTCTTAATTAATGGAAAATTATATCGGAATAATTTTAGATACTGGTCACGTAACAATCCTTGGTGGATTAGTGAATACCACACACAGTATCAAGACTGTATATTAATGTATATTAATGTATTTTTTGCATTCAACTTCCTTCATACATATATGAAAACAAAAATATACATTTTCGTCAAAATATTGATTCAATCCTTCATTTACTATACCCCTATTACAAGTCAAATGTTGTTTATATACAGCAAACGATGCACCATATACCTATATACCTAATTATGTTTCTCTTTCTGCTCTCTCTTACCTATAGCATTACATATGTAATGATGGTGCAGATTGACTCCCATATAAATTTGTAACGGCGAACGCGTGTATAGAAGTATAACTCCTACCGGCAGTCCCACTGGACTGCCACACCCGTTTTTTGATTGAGAGAAACTTATATGGTCTGGCGTATTTAGATTTATTTAAAAATAGTATTATACCCCAGTTGGCTCGGTTATTTCCAAATTCAAGTTAATATAATTTTTAATTACATTTTATTGTAGAAATTTCATTATTTGGAACTGTCAGACAATAACAGTATCCCAAACGACAATATTTGGCTGCAACAAGATTATGCTTTACTTCATTATGCTCGTGTGCTGAGGCAATACCTAAATAATGTGTTTCCCAGAATATGTATTGAAAGGCGTGGTTTTGTCAAATGCCTCCCGATCACTCGACATGAATCTTTTAGACCACTTCCTGTGCGATCACTTAAACAACATCGTTTACAAAACAAAACCTGGCAATATTCAGAAACCAAAAGATAAGATTATCATCATCAAGAGTTGAGCAGTCAGGTATCATGTAAAATGTAATGCAAAGTTTTAAAAATCGTATGGCTTGTTGTAATGGCATGGCCTTTACTGAGTTTTTAAAATTCCTAATTTTTCCACTACTCAAATATTGGCATTCTTCTAACATGAATTTGCTTTCAGCTATTGTAGATTTTCTGCGCTATGATTTGGATAAATCTTTTACTGCACCAGTTACGTTAAACTTTTTACTAATTTATTGTCGGTAGATTTTGTTATGATATTATTAGGATAAAAATGATTGGATAATATTCAAATTAAACGAGTTTACAAAGCTGTTCATTACCAATGTAATTCAGTTCTATACCCCAACATCGTCCAGTGATGAAGATAAATTAGAAGCATTTTACAAAGATCTTACTGATGCTTTAGATCTTGTCAAAGCAGCAGAAAATACCATAGTCCTCCGAGATTTTAACGCTAAAGTCGGCAAAGTACGCTGTTTGAACATTGTGAGGAATTATGGCTTGGGAAACAGAAACGAACGTGGAGATCGACTTGTCCAGTTCTGTCAACAACACGATTTTATTAGATCGAATACTCACTTTAAACTACCTCCGAGAAGACTCTACACCTAGAAGTCGAATGCAGAATCAAAGGACAAAATTATTAGGAAAAAAATCGACTTCATTCTAATAAAAAATCGATTTAGAAACTGCATCAAATCAGTTAAAACTTATTAAGGTGTTGACATTGGATCTGATCACAATCCCATAGCAGCTGTAACCCAATTAAAATTAAAAAAAGGTAATCAAAAAGAAGTCTCGCAAAAATATTGATACAGCCCAATTACAAGACGAGAAAGTTAAGGAATCAGTTCAGAGACAACTGAACGAAAATTTAATTTGGGAAAATATTGCTGAAAGTGTCGATAAGGGTTTAAATAAAATCGTAACAACAGTAAAAGAAATCTGTGTAAGAAATTTAAAAGCCAGGTCAAAGCTAAAAAAGCAGTTTTGGATGACAGATGACATACTGGATTTGATGGAACAACGGCGACTAGCGAAAAACAACGAAACACTTTATAAGAGCATACAAAAAGAAATTCGACGTAAAATACGAGAAGCATTAAACATATAGCCAAACAGTCCAATGATATTGAAGAACTTGAAAACAGATGACACGTTTAACATGTATAAAAAAGTGAAAAAAGCGGCTGGTATTTTCAATAAAAAAGGAACTAAGTGGGCTTGAGGCTTTCGAAATATGGTGCTATAGAAGAATTTTAAAAGTTTCCTGGGTGGAGAAGATTCTAAACTCCATAATAATAAAACGTCATAGCAAGACTACTGAGATCATAAAAAGCTTCAAGCAAAGAAAGCTGGAGTATTTTGGACATGTAATGAGAGGTCCCAAATATAGGTTGCTACAAAATATCATGCAAGGAAAAATAGCAGGCAAACGCAGTGCGAGATTGGTATGGTGTTGATACAAGCATGCTATTTAGGGTAGCAGTGAATAGAATTAAGATAGCTATGATGGTAACCAACGTTCTGAAAGATATGGTACATGAAGAAAAAGAATATTACATAAAAAAAAATCACTAGTTCTTGAGGATATCAAAAGGCAAAAATATACAAGGTTATCTATTTAAAATAAAATAGTTCATTAGATTTTCAGAAAGACGGAAGATCGGAAAAATTTAGATACCACCATAGTATCGGCCGCAGCACGAGACCCTTATACGCCAAAATCTATAAAAATCGTGCAAGCTGTTTACGAGATAATGAAGTCGTTCCATGCTTGTGAACAAAAAGAAAAACAAAAGCATTATTTCAAAAGCATCAAAAAGACCTTTCATGTTTATTTTTTTAAAAATTTCTTTTAAAAGGGTTTATAGGTGCTTTTAAACAGACTCAGCAGTGATTTTAAGTCGCGGCATTTTTACACTCAAAAATCACTAATATTTCCTTCATTCAGTTTTTGAAATCTCGCAAAAAAGACAAGATTATCTTGTTCCGGGTGACGGCACTATTTTTTTACTCAGTATTGAGTACTAAGAAAAAAAAAATTGGTCCCAAGAGTGTGCTCTCAAATTTCAACACCAATACTTTTGGCATCAAAAAAGTGGATATTTGCTATGGAATTCATCATGTTACTTATATTTCCTGTCCGCCATCTTCTTCATTTAACTTTACCTTTTAGTTTTTATGGTTTTATTACATGTAGTAATACATATTCCTTATCTATTATTCTTTGTCTCAAATATTAAAGTTTTGTCCATATTATCATCTCAACATCTTTGTATAGCACCACGTTTTAAACGACTTCAATTCGTTTATATGTTCTTGTTAAATGTCCAACCTTTCTTTCCATATAAGTAATATTGAGAACACGTACCAAGTTTCTATTTCTTAGTTGCTTTCGGGATTGCAGCTGTTCAGGAACTTTTTCATTTTATCGGTTACCTTAGTAACTGTTTCGATCCTTGTTCTCATATTTAAGAGTGTAGGCGTAAAATTTCGGGCCAATGCCTTTTAAATGCATTTATTTTTGTCGAATCCTGAGAAAACTAATAAATATTTTTGAAAAATTTAAACGGAGGATGAAAGATTACATTATTACCGAGTGCCGAAAGTCCTTTGGAATAAACAAAAAGTTTCTTTTGAATGAGGTATTTAAAATTATTAAAAATCACACTTAATTTCCTCTTCTTTTTCACCCCTGTTACTTACTAAATTAAAAATAATAGAAGTTTTCAGGGACTATCGGCCCTCGATATTAATGTAATTTTTTATTCTGCGTTTAAATTTTTCAAAAATACTTATTAGTTTTCTCAGGATTCGAAAAAAATTAATGCCTTTAAAAAGCATTGGCTCGAAATTTTGCGTCTACGGTGTTTTAAACACTATTGTGTGTTATATAAGTCCTCAAATATTTATAGCTGTATACTTCCCTAACTGCATTTCCCTGAGTGATATGATAGTATGTATATTTTTTTTTCAAATAAAACAGATATAATATATATTTTTTGTCCTTTACAATATTAGTTTACGCCAAATTTTATAGACATTTGAATTAAAAAACTCTGCTACAAAACAAAGTAATTAAATTTTACAATACAAAAAAATACAAGCATGTAGTAATGTAAAAACGAACTAAGAAAATTAAAAACTTGAAGTTTAAAAACAATATTTTGAATAAAAAGTAAAAATCAACGTTTATATTGCTAAAGTAAATCATTCGGTGGTTCTCAATCATAGAAGGTTAGAGTTTTCGTTATTTTCTTGGTTAATAATAGATTTTGGCACACTGAAGTACTTAACCGATTACTATTATTTTCTTTTTATTAATTTTAGCGATGAAAAACTCTCTCCGGCTGCGCTGAAATGAGGCAACCAAGATATGTTCTTGAGGAACTTATATAAACTTGGAAATAATAGTACACCCAATTAATTTTTACTGGCATCCAACTACAAAATATATTCTTCCAAATCCGTTTAATTGTTAAGTTGGTTTTCTGGCAACTCTGATAGTAGTCGCCATTCCAAATTTAAATTTTCGAGATGTTGATCAGATATAATATTAGGAAATTTTCTCGCAAACTTTAAAATGCTTATAACTGTAATTCTGAAAATATATATTAGATCCAATCACGTCAATTACTCATAAAGTCCATTTCCGAACGGAAAATGATTTTTTATTTGGGTTGATAATTCTATATTCTGTATAAGTGTAGCCATCTTATACGAAAATCATGCAAATCTTTATTATTAATTTCCTCACCACTATTATCTATAATTTCTTGCACTTGGAATCCCAGATACTAACTTTTAATAGACAGAAAATATCTTGAATCATTTGGATGAATATTATGTATGTTTGTACTGTTAAGGTACGTAACAGTTATATAATTTTTTAATATTTGCTCATCCAGTGCCAAAATTCTTGGTAAGATGTGATGTAATCGTGGTGTTTCCGACTGAAAGTCAACCACAAGTATAATTTATACATTTAATTCTTTAAGCCACTAGAAATAATATCTAGTTTATGTGTTTGATCCTCTAACACCACATTTGTAAAATATAGCACGCAAGCATCATACTGTACTATAATTCTATCCACCACCGGTTGTAATGATATCCACCTGGCTTTGATGGTCTAAGGAGTCTATGTGGTTTAAGGTCACAAAATTCTTGGAATTCCTTAAAAATATTTATTCTTTTGGCACTTAAACTAAAATTTGAATATAAATGTCTCTTCCAAAATCTTCTATAGATCGAGGAAGTTTCAAACATGCGTTAGAAGTATATAAATTTAACCAGTGCAGTGTAACTTACAACCAACAACAACAACTAAACTGCGGTTTTTTTATTAATAATTTTTAGATTCGAATTTTACTCAATTTAACTCAATTTATCTGACTCATCATTTTACTGCAGTTATCAGCAGAGAAACCCATTATATTCTTATTATTCTTTGCAAAGAATCTTTGCAAATATATTTGAATAAATTCGGTAAATGTTCCATCGTTTTAAAAGAGACATGTTTTGCAATAAACATCGCCAATTTTAATTCACCTTGTTTAACCAACTTTTCATTTTTTAAAAAGGCTTTTTTATACTTATGTCGATGGCTACAGTGTTTTTCATAGTTGCATTATTTTTTAGATTTATACATATATACAATAAGGATATTTACTATTTGGTGCTTTTTTACACCATAGACATTTATTTTCCCATCCACTGTTGTATTTTTGAGGGTATCGTTTTTTATTAGTTTTTTTTCCTTAACAGTTTTTGTTTATTTGACGAATAATATTAGGCCACATATGATTTAGAAGTCTCCATGTCTTCACATTGTGTTTCCGTTACAGATTTTGATGTAGATGGAGCTGAGATTTCAGTAATTTCACTCGTCGATGTAGTTAATCATTTGACAAATCTAAAAAACATTTTTTGTACACATACTTTTTGTGAGTATACTATTAATAGCTTAGTTGTCAATTTTAATTGTAAAAATTTCTCAAATTGCCCCCGAAAACAATAAAAAATAACAACTTTATTTAGACTGTGAAGACTGAATCACAAAATCAAAACCTTATATATTACTCCAGTAGGAATAGGGATTAAAGGAGACCCGTTTTTCTCAATAATATCTCCGCCATTTTTCACTTTTCGACAAAAATTGTAGAGACTGACATTGTTGCAAATGCGATTTCCTACAATTTCTTTCTCACAAATTTAGTAACAGATCATATCAATCGTGTATTAACTTTATGACCTGAATGTACATAAGCAAAAATAAAGAGAATTATATTTTATATAATTTTGATCTCCTTTATTTTTTTTTACTAAAATCAATATTAAAAGTTATAGGCTCGTTTCTGTTTATTGCTTGCTGTTGATGACGTCACCGTCTAGGGTTCGTTAAACAGGATCTTAAATATTGATTTCAGTAAAAAAAATGAAAGAAATCAAAATTGTATAAAATATATATCTCTTCATTTTTTGTTTATGTACATTCAATTCGTAAAGTTAATATTAAACGAGATAATTTGAAAATTTTTCTTTCTTCCCCCCTTCCAATATTTTCCCTCTTAACTCGGAAAATATCGAACGCACGATAAAATTTGTGAAAAAAAAATGGTAAAAAATTACATTTATTGTAACAATTTCAGTTCCTACTTATCAAAAAGTTAAAAATGGCGGATATATTGAGCAAAAATATGTCTCCTTTTCATTTTAAAATTTAAGATGACGGCTAATACAACGGTCGGATTCAGTCGCGATTTTTAGTTTAAACTATTATTGAAGGTTAGAATAATAAAATTTGGGGCAACTCGCAACTTTGGGGCAACTTTTTTTTCGTCTAACCCGACAGGATTATATTAGATGAAAATGAATTAATCACATGCGGCGCCATTTAATAGTAGTAATTCTAAAGTTGCATTAGCGCATAAAATAAGGTACCCACATTAACCAGTTTTGATGATATCAGGAACAGAATAAAAAATTATATTATAAACTAAAAACATTGACATTTTTATATATCTGATTAGCCATGCAAAGTGAATAAAATAGATTTTGTAATAATTGTACTAAAATAAAAATGAGTAAATAATTTTCAAAATGTACTTTTATTCTTTGCGATATGCACTAAAAATGTACTAGTAATAGTACAATTGAACTCGACCGGCAGCACTGCCCATAGGACGTGTGAGAAATAAGAACTTCCTCACGTCCTCTGTCCTGCATTGCCTACTGGTAAGCTTGGACTTACAGTCTCAGAGCAGCACGGACATAGATGGGTTAATTAAAAAAAATACACCTCTGCTGTATAAGGACAACTAAGTGTTCTAATAAAGCAAAGGCCATATTTTTGTGACAGTAAACATATTTTTGAATTGCATGTTGAAGTCACTTATTTCATTAATATTACAATTAAAAAATTACTTTATTGTAGTGAATACAAACCTTCGAAATTAACGAAATTAAATTAATGCCGAGGTTAAATTAAAATTCTTAATTAAATTTAAAAATCAATTATTAAATTTCGGTCTTAAAAAACTTTTGGGGGTGCACTATATTGCTTATTCTGATAAACAAGCAGTTACTTCATTAGCAAATTAAGCTATTTTCTTGAGTTTTGTCGCAAAGTTTTCAATTTTTTAAGTAATTGACCTTTTTTTCGTGATGTCATGTATCAATTCTTAGGTTTGTTTTTTGGTTTCAGGATATAATAATGGATCCAGATTTTATTAACAGTTATGGAACGACGCAATATGTTTATTTCTTAGTAGATTCGACGGACTATGGAAACGTTCGAACTTTTTTAAAGTAAGGAAACCAGACATCATATTCCTAAATCTTATTTAATAGGAACTCGATGTTATAAGAGCTTCTATACTCTAAATATCTAAAACATTACTGGAGATTTGCGATCACTACACCAAAATATCTCCATTCTGCGCCACTCTTACTAATTGTTGAACGTTCATGCCCGTCCAAGTTCTGATATTGCGTTATATATACATATCATCATATGTAAGAGATACCTAATAGCCATCATTGTAGCTTTTCCTGATGATTCATTTGATAATGGAAAAAGAGTATACTTTGTCTATCAGCTGTTTATCCAATTATTTCCCTTTCTCTCCCTCTTTCTCTCTACAAGGTAAAAGATATCGGCATAGCTAGCAACAAAGAGAAAAAAATATAATAAAATATGTGTATAAGATGAATGGCAACCATATATACGTATTTCTGACTATTGATCGTCTTCAGTACGGTGCAGCCAAGTTAAAAAAGGAGCATATTAACTTGGGAAATGATCAATACAGGAGCAATGCGACCGATTTGGGGCAATAATGTTAGAAGACTCTGAGGTTTCCACAGCAACAACCAACACATCCACGTAGGAAGCTAAGCTACCGGAGGAAAGGAATGCCAAACGTTTAGAACGTTTCAAACAACAAGAAAAATGATAATTCGAGTTAATGATAAAATAAAAGTATAATATATCGGCATGGCTCGCAATACAGAAAGAAAAATAAAATAAAATATGTGTATAAATACACATATATATATATATATATATATATATATATATATATATATATATATATATATATATATATTTATACCAATAGTCAGAAATACGTATATACGGTTGCCTTCAATCTTATACACATATTTTATTATATATTTCTTTTTCTTTATTGCGAGCTATGCCGATATCTTTTACCCTTATTTTATTATTAACTCGCATTATCCTTTTTCTTGTTGTTTAAAACGTTCTAAACGTTTGGCATTCCTTTCCTCCGGTAGCTTAGCTTCCTCGGTGGATGTGTTGGTTGTTGCTCTGGAAATCTCAGAGTCTTCTAACATTATTGCCACAAATTGGTCGCATTGCTCCTGTAGTGATCCTTTTCCAAGTTAATATGCTCCTTTTCTAACTTGGCTGCACCGTACTGAAGACGACCAATAGTCAGAAATACGTATATACGGTTCCTTTCCATCTTATACAGATTTTATTATATTTTTTTTTCTTTGTTGCTAGCTATGCCGATATCTTTTACCTTGTAGAGAGAGAGAGGGAGAGGGAGAGAAATAATTGGATAAACAGTTGATAGACAAAGTATACTCTTTTTCCATTATCAAATGCATCATCAGAAAAAGCTACAATAATGGCTATTAGGTATCTCTTACATATGATGATATGTATATATAACGCAATATCAGAACTTGGACGGGCATGAACGTTCAACAATTAGTAAGAATGGTGCAGAATGGAGACATTTTGGTGTAGTGATCGCAAATCTCCAGTAATGTTTTAGATATTTAGAGTATAGAAGCTCCTATAACATCGAGTTACTATTAAATAAGATTTAGCATTACGTTATCTGGTTTCCTTACTTTATAAAGTTCAAATGTTTCCATAGTCCGTCTAATCTTCTAAGAAATAAACATATTGCATCGTTTCATAACGGTTGATAAAATCTGGATCCATTATTTTATTCTGAAACCAAAAAACAAACCTAACAATTGATACATGAAGTCACGAAAAATTGGTCAATTACTTAAAAAATTGAAAACTTTTCGACAAAACTCAAGAAAATAGCTTAATTTGCTAATGAAGAAACTGCTTATTCATCAGAATAAGCAATATAGTGCACCCCCAAAAGTCTTTCAAGACCAAAATTTAATAATTGATTTTTAAATTTAATTATTAATTTTAATTTAACCTTGGCATTAATTTAGTTTCGTTAATTCTGAAGCATTTGTTGCTTTAAATAGGGATTTCAAAGATTTGTATTCACTACAATAAAGTCATTTTTTAATTGTAATATTAATGAAATAAGTGACTTTAACATGCAATTCAAAAATATGTTTATTGTCAAAAAAATGTGGCCTATGCTTTATTAGAATACTTAGTTGTCCTTATACAGCAGCGGTGTATTTTTTTTAATTAACCCTTCTATGTCCGTGCTCCTCTGAGACTGTAAGTCCAAGCTTACCAGTAGGCAATGCAGGACAGAGGACGTGGGGAAGTTCTTATTTCTCACACGTCCTATGGGCAGTGCTGCCGGTCAAGTACAATTGTACTATTACTAGTACATTTTTAGCGCATATCGCATAAGTATAAAAGTACATTTTGTAAATTATTCACTCATTTTTATTTTTGTACAATTGTTACAAAATCTATTTTATTCACTTTGCATGGCTAATCAGATATACAAAAATGTCAATGTTTGTAGTTTATAATATAATTTTTTATTCAGTTCCTAATATCATCAAAACTGGTTTATGTGTGTACCTTATATTATGCGCTAATGCAACTTTAGACCTACTACTATTAAATGGCGCCGCATGTGATTCATTAATTTTCATTTAATATAATCCTGTCGGGTTAGACGAAAAAAAAGTTGCTTCAAAGTTGCGAGTTGCCCCAAATTTTATTATTCTAACCTTCAATAATAGTTTAAATTAAAAATCGCGACTGAATCCGACCGTTGCATTAGCCGTCATCTTGAATTTTAAAATGAAAAGGAGACATATTTTTGCTCAATATATCCGCCATTGGTATAATGGCGGATAAAAATGGCCATGGTAAAATGGTACAAACTGAAATTGTTACAAATGTAATTTTCTACCATTTCTTTTTCACAAATTTTATCGTGCGTTCGATATTTTTCGAGTTAACAGAGAAAGTAGTGGAAGGGGGGAAGAAAGAAAAATTTTCAAATTATCTCGTTTAATATTAACTTTACGAATGGAATGTACATAAACAAAAAATGGAGGGAGTTATATTTTATACAATTTTGATTTCTTTTATTTTTTTTTTCTAAAATCAATATTTAAGATCCTGTTTAACGAACGCTAGACAATGACGTCATTAACAGCAAGCAATAAACAGAAACGAGCATATAACTTTTAATATTGATTTCAGTAAAAAAAAAATAAAGGAGATCAAAATTGTATAAAATAAAATTCTCTTCATTTTTGCTTATGTACATTTATGTCATAAAGTTAATACACGATTGATATGATCTGTCACTAAATTTGTGGGAAAGAAATTGTAGGAAATCGCATTTGCAACAATGTCAGTCTCTACAATTTTTGTCGAAAAGTGAAAAATGGCGCAGATATTATTGAGCAAAACGGTTCTCCTTTAAAATCAAGATGACAAGATAGAATAATAAAATTTCGGACAGATTGTCATGAAAGGTGAAATGCTATCCCTACTGGAGTAATATAAAGGTTTTGATTTTGTGATTCAGTATTCACAGTGTAAATAAAGTTGTTATTTTCTATTGTTTTCGGGGGCAATTTGAGAAATTTTTACAATTAAAATTGACAACTAAGCAATTAATAATATACTCACAAAAAGTATGTGTGCAAAAAATGTTTTTTAGATTTGTCAAATGATTAACTACATCGACGAGTGAAATTACTGAAATCTCAGCTCCATCTACATCAAAATCAGTAACGGAAACACAATGTGAAAACATGGAGATTTCTAAATCAAATGTGGCCGAATATTCTTCGTCAAATAAACAAAAAACTATTAAGAAAAAAAACTAATAAAAAACGATACCATCAAAAATACAACAGTGAATGGGAAAATAAATGTCTATGGTGTAAAAAAGCACCAAATAGTAAATATCCTTATTGTATATATGTATAAATCTAAAAAATAATGCAACTATGAAAAACACTGTAGCAATCGACGTAAATATAAAAAAGCCTTTTTAAAAAATGAAAAGTTGGTTAAACAAGGTGAATTAAAATATGCGGTGTTTATTGCAAAACATGTCTCTTTTCAAACGACGGAACATTTACCGAATTTATTCAAATATATTTGCAAAGATTCTTTGCAAAGAATAATAAAAATATGATGGATTTCTCTGCTGATAACTCCAGTAAAATGATGGGTCAGATAAATTGTTTGTTGTTGTTGGTTGTAAGTTACACTGCACTGGTTAAATTTATATACTTCTAACGCATGTTTAAAACTTCCTCGATCTATAAAAGATTGTGGAAGAGACATTTATATTCTAATTTAAATTTAAGTGCCAAAAGAATAAATATTCTTAAGGAATTCCAAGAATTTTGTGACCTTAAACCACATAGACTCCTCAGACCATTAAAACCGGGTTGATATCATTACAACCGGTGGTGGATAGAATTATAGTACAGTATGATGCTTTCGTGTTATATTTTACAAATGTGGTGTTAGAGGATCAAACACATCAACTAGATATTATTTCTAGTGTCTTAAAGAATTAAATGTATAAATTATACTTGTGGTTTTTGTCATACATTTTAAAAATCGTGAATGCAGCAAATGTTGACTTTCAGTCGGAAACACCACGGTTACATCACATCTTACCAAGAATTTTGGCACTGTATGAGCAAATCTTAAAAAATTATATGACTGTTACGTACCTTAATAGTACAGACATACCTAATAGTCATCCAAATGATTCAAGACATTTTCTGTCTATTGAAAATTAGTATCTGGGATTCCAAGTGCAAGAAATTATAGATAATAGTGGTGAAGAAATTAATAATAAAGATTTGCATGATTTTCGTATACGATGGCTACACTTATATAGAATATAGAATTGTCAACCCAAATAAAAAATCATTTTCCGTTCGGAAATTGACTTTATGAGCAATTGACGTGATTGGATCTAATATATATTTTCAGAAATACAGTTATAAGCATTTTAAAGCTTGAGAGAAAATTTCCTGATATTATTTCTGATCAACATCTCGAAAATTTAAATTTGGAATGGCGACTACTATCAGAGTTGCCAGAAAACCAACTTACCAATTAAACGGATTTGTAAGAATTAATTTTGTAGTTGGATGCCACTAAAAATTAATTGGGTGTACCATTATTTCTAGTTATATATACATATAAGTTAATATAAGTTCCTCACGAACATATCTTGCTTGCTTTATGGCAGCGCAGCCGGAGAGAGTTTTTCATGGCTAAAATTAATAAAAAGAAAAAAATAGTAATCGGTAAAAAGTACCTCAATGTGCCAAAATCTATTATTAACCAAGAAAATAACGAAAACTCGAACCTTCTATGATTGAGAACCACCGAATAATTTACTTTAGCAATATAAACCTTGATTTTTTACTTTTTATTCAAAATATTGTTTTTAAACATCAAATTTTTTTAGTTCGTTTTTACGTTAGTACATGCTTGTATTTTTTTTGTATTGTAAAATTTAATTACTTTTTTTTGTAGCAGAGTTTTTTTAATTCAAATGTCTATAAAATTTGGCGTAAACTAATATTGTAAAGGACAAAAAATATATAATATATCGGTTTTATTTGAAATTTCCCACCTCTTCCCTACTATTTGCCAATAATTTAGATTTATATAGGCCATAGATATAATAATAGACTAGGTAAGGGCCGCTCTGTGAATAGATGTGTAACAACAATATTCACTTTAAGTGGTCAAGATATCTTTGTCGGTCATACACACCTCCTCCTCCTCTATCCTTTATCCTTCGTAAGGATGTGGTGACTTTATGGTATTTGACGAATGGTTGCTAGCCATTCTTCTCTCTCCTGGGCGCGGTGTGCTGCCTCAGCCAGAGAGTAACCGGTAGCGCACTTTATTTGGTCTGACCATCGGAGTGGCGATCTTCCTCGTGTTTTTTCCCATCTACCTTGCCTTTAACCACCAATCTCCCATGCATTCCATTCGTCTGGTAATGTGTTCAAAATACCTCAATATATTTTGGTTGATGATTGTGGTAAGCCTAGTATTGATGTCGAGTTCTGTCAATATTGTGACATTTGTGCGATCTGCTGTCCAGGGTATACGCATCATTCTACGATATACCCACATTTCAAAGGCCATTATACGTGAGTCGAACTTTTTAATGGTTCAAGTTTTTGACGCATAGGTAGCGATAGGAAAGATAAGCGTCCGTACTAGGCGCAGTTTCGTGTTCCTGGTTATGTCCGTAACTTTCCAAATTTTAGTAAGTTTGTTCGTTGCTAATTTGGCAATTGTAAGGCGTCGACGTATCTCTTCTTCGCATCCACCATTGTTTGTGATAACAGAACCTAAGTAATTGAAACGGCTTACCACTTCAACCCCCGCTACGTTTCGTATTTCCGGCTAGTTATTTCTAATTCGATCGATTATCATTACCTTGGTCGTCGGTGCATTAATTTTAAGTTCATATTCACGACTAATAGTATCTAGTCTGCTCATTATATATTCAAGGTCATTTGTTGATGATGCTAGTACTAAAGTGTCATCATAGCGGAGATAGCTGATTTTTCGGCCTCCGACTGATATTTCTCCTTGCCATCCGTAGAATACAATACGCTTAATGTGTTCACTGTATATATTGAATAACGTGGGAGAGATAATACATCCTTGACGAACACCGGCTTTAGAACACCACTTAAAATTATCGGAGTATGTGTTGTCGACTCTTACGTTTGCTGTGTTGTTGATATACAGTTGTTTCAGTAGGTATATTAGATGTTCGGAGGTACCCATTTCTCTCAGTATTCCCCTTATTTTATGCCACTTTACATTATTCAACGCATTCGAGTAGTCGACGAAGCACAAATATGTTTCTAGATTAAATTCTCTAGATTTTTCTATAATTTGTCTGAAATTGAGAATTTGTTCTCGCGTGCCTCTTCCAGGGTCAAATCCACATTGTTCTTGAGGGATCTGTGGTAGAAGTATTGATTTTATTCTCTCGTTAATTATAGTTAGCAGAACTTTACTTGCGTAGGAGATCAGGGCTATAGTGCGGTAGTTATTACAGTTAGTTGGTGAGCCTTTCTTATAAATGGGTATGAAAGTGAGCTTACACCAATCACCTGGCCATTGTTCTGTGTTCCAGATTTCATTACACAGTTTGAACATTACTTTAATTCCTATATCTCCCATTTCTTTAAGTGCTTCCGCCGTGATTCCGTCTTCTCCTTGAAATTTTCCAGTTTTTAATTTTTTAATTGCGGTTTTTATTTCAGATTTTAAAATATGTGGTTCCTTTTTGTCATTTATTTCTTCTGGATTTACGTCTTCATGGGCACTATAAAACAACATTTTACAATATTGTTTCCATGTCGCTATGCCTTTTGGATTGATGATGGTCGTCCCCAAGTTATCTTTAATTATATGCGTTTGTTGTTTGAACTCTTTAGTTAAGTATTTTACTTTGGCAAACAGTTCTCTAGATTCTTGACGGTCGGCGTGCTCTTGTAGTTGTTTGCATATTTCTTTAATATGATTATTTTTGTCTCTATTACTTGATGATTTAATGCGTCTGTTAACATTTGCTATCTTGTTTTCAGTTTCTGTTGGATTTGAAGCATTGTTCCTAATTTTTCTTCGTTCTTCTACTAGGTTCAGTGTCTCATCAGTTATCCAGTGTTTTTCTTTACTTGTGGTTTCTTTGGGGTTTGTAATATTTATTGCGTCTAAAGTCCACGTCTTTGTATGTTCCCATGTTTGATTGGGATCACCAGTATAGTTTAGTGTGTTACTATGTCTTAGTGTTTCTTTGTATTTTCCAGGCTCTTTAGGTATATATTTAATTGTTTTATTTGTTTCTGTTTTTAACGAAATTTGATACGGAATTCGGATTGTAACAGTTTATGGTCTGTTCCGCAATCAGCCACTGGTTTTATCTTTACGTTGACTACTGAACTTTTCCATCGTTTTCTGACAAGAATATAATCTATTTGATTTTTATATCTTCCCCCCGGTGAAGTCCAAGTTGATAGTCTTCGCGGATGATGCTTAAACATGGTGTTCATGATACTAAGTTTAGTGTTGATGATAAATTATTGTAATAGCCTTTCTCCTTTCTCATTTCGTTCACCTATTTCAAACCCACCAACTGTTCCTTTCAGCAGATCTTCTGTTGCTATTTTGCCTATTTTTGCGTTCCAGTCACCCTATATTATGACTGATTCTTTTTTGGGTATATTATGGGTCACACACACTTGGTCTACCAAACTACTGGTGAGAGTAAAGGAACACTAAAGGTGAGAAGTGCATTTATTATTATGCTATGCGCTCAAGAGAGATAATAGACCGCCGATCGAGTGCTCCGCGTTTCACTATTTTACTTACGAATGGCACAGGGGAAAAAGTGTTACACCATCGATACCTCAAGGATTTTAGCATAGTATGAGTGAACTGCCATAGCTGATAGCATTTCGTCCTGACTCTTGAAAATAAAATGAACACGAAAAAAAAACAAAAGAGACAAATACTTCATGGTTGAAGAACTTGTGAAATTGGTATGGTATTGACACAAGCATGCTATTTATGGTGGCAGTGAATAAAATTAAGATAGCTGTGGTGGTAATCAACATTCTGAAAGGACATGAGACAAAAAATGATGGCCCAGAAAGTGACTTAGAAATAAATTACTCTTCTTAGGGCCGGTTCTTCCAACGCTAATCAAAACTTGATTGTAATCAAATATTTAATTACAAGCAAATACGTCACAGCAGCTGTCAAAATTATTAAAAATTGCTTATTATTATTATTGATTTGTAAATAAAAACATGAAATTGACATCAGAAAAAGTTTAATTATGAAGTTAAATGTGTCGATAGCAATTAAAGTAAATTGTATACTCACGCTTAATCAAGCCATTAAGAGCGATACTGGGAATATTTATATTCCACTATGCATCAACAATTTACCTATATAAATTACCATCTTACTTGTACTCATTGCGTCGAGTAAGGACGATAAATATGCAAATTTTTGCAGTTTAATTATGGTTTATTTTAAATTAAAACGCAAAATAATAAAATTGAATAAAATGAATCAGTCAACAAAACCTCAAAATGTGACGTATTTGATTTTAATTAAATATTTAATTACAATCAAGTTTTGATTAGCGTTCGAACAACCGGCCCTTATAGTCTACAAATAAAAATTAAGAGAAAACGAGCAGGGGTGCAACCCCGTTTTCAGACTAAATAAACTATCCATCTTGTGTGACAGATAGCAAACATAAAGTAGATCTGCTAAAGTCCCGAATACTTATATAATAGATGATGTAAGATGCATAAAAGCCAACTGGCTGCATTATGACCGGTGTATAACAGACAGACGGTTTTAAGAGAAAAGAAAACATATACATAAATGTATCTCTACACTTTTATAAATATTAGGTTATAACCGATAAATTACTTACTAATTAAACATCTGCGTTTTATTTCAAATTGAAAGTTCTGAAAAATATTTTTACAGCGGTTATTATTAATTAAAGCCGAGTAACCAACTGGTGTTTGTCATCACAGACTCGTTAAATAAAATCACTATTGCCGACTTTAAAATTCAGAAATACTTTCTTAATCTCAGAGATTTAAAAAGGAATTAAAACTTTGGTCTCCATTATGAGCGAAATAAACTTACTAGTAATTAAGAATTTTTGTGAGAATTGTAATTACGTAAAATAGCAACTAAGCCAGGCATCTCGTTGTAACGAAAGCTCGAGAAAGGAAAGACAAAATGAACGGTTTTCTCAATGCCTGTTCCAGACTTTCAATTTATTTTACTCGATACATGCTCTTTCACTCGCGAATGCGAATTTTTAACAGTATATTTTTATTTGTCTCTAACGCAGCATCTTTTAAATGTGCTAGAAGAGATAAACGAGGTTTGAAACTTATATTAATGGTAGCTTTTTGGTTCAATAAATAAAAAGCGTATATTTCAAAAAGGGTTAACAGAACATTTTTAGATAATATTTCACAATTTTACCCGAAATGAACAGAACCAAAAATAATATTTTGCAAAAAATTGGACCAAATAATACAGTACTTAAATTAATATATTTACTGTTGTGTTTTCTTTTTGAATTCTGCGAGTTTAATAAATTAAAAGATTTTTTAGCGTTGTAACTGAGAACATGCTATTTTACTAAATGTAAAATAATTTATTAAACCGGCGCTTTGCTCATAGAAAAATGTTACTTTTTTAAAATTAAATCTTGAAAAATTAGCAAGTTTATTCAATTCTATTTGCCCTTTTTAAAAACTAGCATTATTTTATTCTAATGTACTCTTCTCATGTATTTCTGAATCATCTGGAGGTGCTACTAGTTCTTAATAATGAAATGTGCTTCTTAAAGTTTTCAATTTATTGGCAATACTTTCCTCGGAATATCCACTCTCACTTCAATTAGCATTAGATTTGTGATTATAACTATATTGCCAGCGAGGATATTCACAGATAAAGCAACTTTTACCAGACGAGGGGATTTTAATTGGCGAAACAACCATTACTGGATAGATATATATTTTTAGCATGAGGTTAAGAAGGCATTTGACCGGGTCAAATTAAAAGACGTTATCCACTTACTGTACGCAAAATTGAAACCTCTAGGAATAATCAAAACGATCGAAAATATCTACCAAAACAACACAATAATGGTAGAAGTAAAAGAAGAACTAACCGATCCCATTGAAGCTCGCAATGGGATAAGACAGGAAGATTCCGTGAGTCCTCTATTGTTCAACTTGATAATGGATGTAATAATAAAAAAAGTAAGAACTAAAAACCCTAAAAAAAGATACCATATGGGAGAAAACCAACTTAAAATAATCTGCTATGTAGATGACGCAATACTACTCTCTCGAAATGAAGATGACTTACAACATATGCTGCACCAATTTAATATAACCGCCAGAAAATTTAACATGATAATTTCCCCAAAAAAGACACAATGCATGGTAACAAAAGCAAATTTACTAAGATGTAAATTGGAGCTGAAAGGTCAGATAATAGAACAAGTAATGAAGTTTAAATGTCTAGGCATCACATTATTTAGGTACGGAAAGCTCAAAAAGGAAATGGAAGATTAAGTGAATGGACCAAACAGAGCCGCAGGCTGCCTGAATAAACCAATATGAGGAAATAAAAATATTGGGAAAGAAATAAAAGGCAGGATTTACAAAACAGTTATCAGACCAATAATGACATACGCGGCAAAAATAAGACCTAACACAGAGAGGACAAAAAGAATGTTAGAAATAGAGATAGATGTGCAGAAGTGCAGATATACGACGTAGATGCAATGTGGAGAACATCAAGAACTGGGTAAGAAATAGAAGAGTAGAATGGAACGATCATATAAGCTGAATGACAACAAATAGAGTAGTAAAGACGGCAAAAGGCGGTTCCTAAATAGGAAGACGATTAGTAGGAAGACCACGAAAACGATGGAACGACAACTTACTGGAGGCACATTGAAAAACAGACACAGTAATGTCTGTATAAAAAGAAGAAGAAGAAGAAGATAAGAAGATGGTGTTGACCTTGAGCTAAAATTGAGTTGAAATAACGAACAGAAATGGAATGTTCATGAAACTTATTTTGGACTTACCTATTTGTTTGGCCTATATAGGACCGGGGGCAATTTACACAAGGAATTTCATAAACTCCGTGTTGTTTATTTGGAATGTTGTCTTTGATTGATCGGACAAGGGATGAAAGTTTTGTTGGGGGGGAATAAAGACAATATTTACAGAGACCATCTGAGGCCTGAAGACATGCAAAAAGCCGTGGAGGTTACTAGCAATAAAATAGTGGGTTTGAAAAATGCCAGTAAAAGTATCAACGTACCAAGATCTTCGTTGTAAAGATTTCTAAAAATTCAGAAGACTAGAGCCTTAAATGCTGAGGATATAATTTCCACTTTATTTGGAATAAAAACAGTATCAGTAATAAAAAATCGAAGTACAGTTGGTTTTCACTTGCTCGATTGGATCGTTATCTACTTGCAGCTGTACTCTTAAAAGTTCATTTTTGTATTGCCTTCCTTAAGGCCCCATAATACTTCTCTATTAGTCTACAGAGCCACTAGAACTACTTTATCTAGAGCTCTCGGATTCAAAAAAATAAACGGACAGGAGTTTTTTCATTACTTAAAAACTGAATACAAGAAACAGAATTTTTGTCCGCATAGAGTTTTCAATGTGAATGAAACTAGATTGTCAATTGTCAAGAGCAAATTTGTACAAATTGTAGGAGGAAAAAAACGACAAATTGCGTCAATAGCATCGGCTGAAAATGGTTCTATTGTAACTTTAATTCTAGCAATGAGTGCTGCCGGTCAACTTGTTCCGCCTATGTTGACTTTTCCCAGAAAAAATCAAAATGACCAGTAACTGCGGGGTGCTCCACTGGGTCAAAATATGTGTTTCACCTAAGTGGTTTGATACAACAGAACTTATTTACAGAATCGATGAAACATTTTATAAATTTTGTGAAACCAACAAAAGGGTCTTCTGTTCTTCTAGTACTTCATGGCCATTATAGCCGCACAGGCAATTTGGAATTGATTGATTTGGCTAGAGAAAATTTTATTTCCATAGTCTCTCTACCTCCTTATTTTACATATAAGCTTCAACTTCGTGATAAAACCTATATTAACAGGTTCAGAGCGAGGAAAAAAGAAATTGGGTTTGTATAAATCAACGCGATCTCACACAATTTGACTTATCCAAATTGATTGTAACATTTATATCCCTTTAATTGTAACATTTTTCTGACGCATACTTTATAGCCAAAAAATATGAAGGCGAAAAAACTTGTAACATGACATTGCTAAACGTCATTGTACACGAAAATGAAGCGGATTTAGGAAACTCCGAATATGACACCAACAAATATTTCCCCAAAAAAACTAAAACTAAAACCAACAAAGTAGCTAGTTCTATGTAAGAGAAACTGATGGCACCACAACGTACATCCTCCAAATTTATTGACAAGGAGTCCATGGAACCATCGAAGTCATGCTCCAGGAAGACTTCTCCAAGATTTGTATCACACCTTTTAAGACATCCCCTACACCAATCTTAAAAAAGCATCCAGTCGTAGACAGGATGTCCACAGAACAGGTTCCAAATCATAAATAATTACCTCCTCTCCCTACAAAACTGACTTACAAGATTCTTTCGCTTAAACTCCAAGCAAAATACTTAAAAACATAAAAAAAAGCATTTAGAAATTTAGTAAACGAGGTTTCAATATTGCCGAAAAACGAAAAATCTAGAAGAAATTAAAAACATCCGAGATCGGCAGTGAAGGCAGTTTCGCAGCATCTGAAAAAAGTTGTCCCAGTAGACGATGCTGTTGACTTTGAGAAAGTTGGGCAAGACACAATAGACGGCCAAGATGTAAAATGCATATTTTTTAAGGGATAATTTCAAGCAGACAGAAAGGAAAAGCTTTAGTTTCAATGCCTTGAGTGTAACTTGTGGGCACATAAACTAAGTTCAGGAACTGAGAAAGACACTTACGTTTGCAATGTTTGCAAATAGTTAATTTATTTTTGTTTTACTCAATTAAGTTCCTAAACTATGGTCTTTTTGATTAAATAAAACATTGTTGTGTAATTTTTCTTAGAAATTTTAAAATTTGTACCAAAGAGCCCCCTTTTTTATTATGTAAAAGTGGTTTCACCTAAATTGGCTAAAACTTTGCGGAGAATTAGTTTTGGTCATGCTGATCAAAAGTTCTGATTGCCCCAAGACTCAGAAATTTATTGTTTCTAAGTTCCAGAGGTTCAAAATATCCGTTTTTAGTTCATTTGAATAATACATACTTGTATATTATACAGGGTGTTGTCAAATAAGTTTAACTAACTTTTATTACAAAATGATGATTTATTTATTGCTCTGAAACGGTTTGATCTATGCAAATAAAATTTGGTGAGATTTAAGAAGTACTTATTTCCCTTTTTTCCTTTTAATTAAAAATTTTATGTTCATAATTGGCGCGCATACTGGTAATGGTCTCATTTTTTTTTTTTTTTTAAAGATAAAAATGGTACGCCACTTTTTATATTCTTCGTTTAATTTGTAACAAAAAACCTTTTTTTCTTTTTTTTTATATGAGGCGCCGATTTTATCCAAAAGAAAAATAGAACATCTTAACATTTATTTAATACATCCTCATGAACCATCTAATACAATAATATTAAACCAAAACAATAACAGAAAGTACTACTAATAAAATTTTAAATAGATGCAAAGCTACAAAAACTGTTTAAAACGACCCCCTGAAACGTAACACAAGATTCAACTCTTAGTCTTATTGGTTGTCGTATTCGTGCAAATAGTTCTGGTGATTTCTTATTTATACTTTGCAGAGATGCAGCTTTGGTTATGATGATCAAAAGTTCTCAGTGCCTTTAAACTCAGAAATCAATTGTTTCTATTGATTGCTATAGAACTTTAAATCGTCAGGTTTTATTTCATTTTTTTAAATCATGAATTTGGAAACGTGACAACCCACAATACACAGCTTCAGAATCTCAATAAATACGAATATGACAAACATTAAGAAATGTCATTCCGTTACTATATTCATGTTAACTGAGATTCAGATGCTGCATATTGTGGGAAGACACGTTTCCAAATTCTTGATTTTTAAAAATGAATTAAAAACCGACGATTTGAAGTCTTATAACTCAATGAATAGAAACAATTAATTTCTTTTGTTTTGAGGCACCGAAAACTTTTGATCATTATGACCAAAGCTACGTCCCTGCAAAATTTCAATCAATATAACTGAAGCACTTTTACATAAGTAAATAAGAAATACACCAGAAATATTTGCACAAATACGAAACCCATTGAGATTAAGAGTTCAATCTTTTGTCAAGTTTGAGAGCGTCGTTTTAAATATTTTTCTGTAGCTGTGTGCGTATTTAAAATTATGTTAGTGGTACTCTCTGTTATTGTTCTGGTTTATTGTTATTGTATTAGATGGTTCTTGAGAGTGTATTAAAGGAATGAAAAGTACGCGGTAAGATGTTTTACTTTTTTGCATAAAAACGACGCCTCATTTCAAAAAAAAAGGGAGAAATATTTTTTGTCACAAATTAAACCGAACAATTTAAAAATTATTTTTAATTTGAAATATCTCAGAGACGTACTATTTTTTTCTTTAAAAAAGTTGAGATCATTACCCATATGCGCGCCAATGACGAAATTTTATTTTGTACTCAGCCAGAGGCCTTCTTAAAGTCAATAAATCAAAATTGTTTCTATAGTGATTCTATATTTATCCATATTGCCCTATGATATCTCGTATGTCGCTATACGTTCATTAATAATAAATATACTGTGCAGTGCCCTTTTGGTAGTCGCCCTGTTTGTTTTTATGTTTTAATATATTCGATATATCCTCCTCTTTTACTTGCTATGTCGCATGTTAGGATTCGCTTAGTTGATTCTACTTAGCCAGAGGCTTTTTTTAAACCAATAAATCAAATTTGTCTTAAAGTCAATCTATTTTATCCACAGCGTCCGATGATATCTCGTATGTCGCTATACGTTCATTAATAACGAAGATACTGTTTAGTGCCCTTTTGATAGCCGCCAACATTCAACCTTTAAAAGCTTTTAACTGGCTTTTTAACACAGCTTTTTCGTATAGCAACCAACAGTCATCATAGCCAGAATGATCGCCAACGTCCGGAACGGACAGGCACCCTAAGAAGAAGAACTGGCTAGATTGGATGTCTTATGATCTACTAATCTACTGATATACTGATCTAGTAATCTAAATCGCGTAATATAAAATCAATGTTTCCACTATTTAACCAACTAATGGTAAAATTTGCCGCACTTCCTGTAACAAGTTGTACTTGTGATAGTACTTTTTCTAAGCTGAGGATAATAAAATCGATATTTCGATCAATAACGCTACAAGACTGTTTGAAATATCTAGTGGTGCCTTTTGGTGAACAAGAACTTGCTTTAAATATAGACAAAGATAGTGTAGTTGACGAATTTAAAAAAATCATACCATTCTAGCGATGAATGGTATTGTAATGTGTTATTATAAAAAATTTTTAATGTCAATCTTAATTTTTGACGTATTTTTTATACAGATAACGACATTGTTTTGTTGACCATAGGAATTAAGATTTATTGCAATCCCATCTCTAGAGTATATTTTTATTAAAATTCTCTAAAACTAATTTTTTGGTTATTTTTTAGCCTTAATAGCAATACAAATAAATAAGTAAGTAAATAAGTAATATAATTTATTGTCACTGAAAATTGTACAAATTTTATGGACAAAGCTTATAACAATAAGACAAGAAAGAAGAAAAAAATCGGAATAAGAATCGTTTGTACTTTTAAATAAAAAAAAACAATAAAATTCTTCCAAACTTAAACATAAATGATACTACCTAATTAAGAACCTACAAACTTCGTAAAATGTACCTAACAAAAATTAAAAATTAGGAAAGCAGATCAATAAATTAAGGGCTCAAATATTCTACCTCCTTGTGCTAAACAGTAACCAAATCTGTCATTAGCTCTACTCCAAAATATCTGGGGATATTTTGGAGTAGAGCTGGTGTAATGCTGGCAGAGAAATAAAGTATTTTTGCCCCTAATTCGACTTGGTTTGTGACCCTTTTAAACTGGTGCTTATAAACATTTTCTTTAAAAAAAACACCAAAAAAAGAAATCGTTAGGCGCTAAGCCACAGGATCTAGCGGGCCATTTAATTGTACCACATGTCGATCAGGAAACGTTTGATTGAGAAAGTCAATAGTTGTTGCTCTAGAGTTGTAAGCCGAACACCCATCCTGTTAAAAATAAACCTCCTGAAAATTAACGGGAAGACGTCGAACTGCCGAAAATGATCTCATTCTGTAAAAGTTGTAAATATTTGGGCCCGTTTAGGTTTCCATCGATAAAAAATGGACCGATAATATGGTCGCCTAACATCCCAGTCCAAACATTTAACTTTTGCGGATGCTGCGTTCGCACTGCAACATTGAGGTGCTTAGTTTTCCGAGAATAATACCTTGCAACAGATGGATTGTGTTTTTTATGTAATCAAAATGAAGATTTATCAGAAAATAAAATATTTTTTAAAAAGTGTACATTTCCATTCTGTTTATCTAACATAAATTCACAAAACTCCATCCGCCTAAAGTTATCTTCCGGAAACAGTTCTTGTGTTGGTTGTATCTTAAAACAGTTATACCCATTCCTTTTAAGAACTCGCTGGATAGTTCGAGCATTCACGTTAAATTTCCTAGGAATTTGTACACTATTGCAGGATTCACTAGCTTCCACAAAAGCACAAATATCAATATCCCCTTTTTGACGCTCCTCATCGACAGGTCCAACACGTGGTTCATTACCTTCATGACACTTTTTACAACTGTTTACACATTCCGAAGTTTGAAAATGTTTAATGGTATTTTTAACTGTTGTAACACTTGGTGGGAGTCTATTTTCGAAAGCAACAATAAATAAATCAATTACTTCGCGTATCGAATGACCCTGAAAGTACCATGTTACAAGTTGCACTTTTTCTTGGACGGTATACAACGTATTAGGCATTTTATTAATTATTTGTTTATTCTTTCAGAACTTCCTTTTGAAATTTTTAATGTCAACGTGACAATTACGACAATTCGTACCTACTGTGAAATGAATATAAAGGTGGAGACGTGTAACATGTCACAGCGATTGCCATTGTGTTAGTATGGTCAATAAAACAATGTCGTGATCTGTACAATATAACTGTGGCCATATTTTTCTTATGATTACGCAATAATTTAATATAAAAACAAACGTAACTTGTTTCAAAAATTTACTGTTCTAACAAATGTGTTTTGAATTTAAAAAATTATTTATAAAACTGTAAAATGTTTTTTTATGAAATAATATTTGAAATTTAAAAAAAATATGTATGGAGGGAGGCGCGATTTAAACATTGGAATCCACACTAAAAAATTCTGGCCACACCTATACAATCAATTTAACTTTCCCAGCGAGTTTTGCTAAGCTTTTAAAGATAAAAGCACATTATCAGATAAAATTTTTAATCGGCCTACTACGGAAGCAAAAAAAGATGTGTACTAACGTTGTACAATACCACAAAACATGTTGATTATGTGCAAGATATAGCTGCATCCTGAATGACGAAATTGAGGGAGTGGCATCCATATGGCATAAAAAAGCAAGAGGGTATTCTTTGCAAATACGTAGTTGAATACCTTTATTTTTTCCTTTCATATTAGAGATTTGTCATACCCTTGGCCTCTAGAATCATTTAAGTTTAATTGAAAATCATGTATTAATTGTTTTATTATCTCATATATTGTGTGGCCTGTTGATTCTTAAATTTCTTAATAGCTAATAAAATGCTCCTTGATTTTTAGGCACTATCATTAATATCTACAAAACGTAACGTCAATGAAAATTGTTTCTTATGATTTCCTAATATCGCGAGTAAAATCTAAAATAATACTAAAATATTTCGCTTTACAGGTTTGTTCAATGTAAAAAACTATTTTATTTTTAACTATAAATTTTCAAAATTTGGCGATCTGGCAGTTGTCCGGCTCACCCGCCCCTTTATCCGGCGCTGCTAGACGTTATGGACTTAAGAGAATGTCAGAAATAAATATAAAAACCAATATAATGGAATTCCCGCAATATTCAGCCAGAAAATACGATATAATATAACACAATTTTATGAGAAAACAGTTATCCCAAAGTTTATAAAATAACAAGGATTCGGACAATAATTGAGAGCAATGTTACAGCGGCAAAATATGGAAAATCACTCGGCCATGATATAAACCAGGAAACTAACGATTTTCCCATGACACTCGTTGATACAGGTATCTAACTACTTTTGATACATTTGGTAATATGTACTAATATGTAATAAAGAACCTATGCAAAAAATTAAACGTAATTTTTTACTTATAAATGTAAACAATGTATGATCGCTATTCGATTTTAAATGCTGAAGGTGATGACCGGTAAATTATATGGAAAAGTGCCACAATTTTACTAAAAAAGCATAAAAATTCCTTTAAAATGGGGGTTTTACATCGTCGACCACAAACCTCCGATCAAGGCGGTCGCATTCAGTCCAGTTATTTTAAAGCATTTTATATTGTAAACGTTAATTTCGATTTGTGTACAAAATGTTATTATTTAAATGTGATTTTAATTTCCTACATGTTCTAATGTCTCTACTAGTTCTCATAAACAAATTCAGTTTTTATTTTTAATTACATTTTAACAGTAACTAAGTGTTTTGGAATCGATAAATAGTTATTAGAAGGCAATTAGTGATAAGAAAATATTCAAAAATCCATATCAGTGGAGTGAAATTAAAAAGGGATATCAAATGAAATGGTGTGCCAACTGATAAATTCGGATATCAGGTGAATAACAATATGTCTTATCAACACTATTTTTTACTACGTCAATGTCACAGCCCCAAACGGGTTACCATGATCAAAATCAACAGGCCATATATCAGCAAATGCCAGGATCATCTACTCAAATGCAGCCAATTTTCTCACAATTTTTTTCACAACCAAATCCTTTACCTTTCCCCCTACACTTAGTATATCAAAATCTACAAAATCCACAGGTAGTCCAACACACGAATGAACAAGCAGCTCCTAACTCTGAATTTAAAGATAAATGGGAGACAAAAGATGTACCTAAGCCCCTACCGATAACCATCTATAATGTAGGTGTGTTCCAACACATTCATGACCTACTTAAGCAAACCACAGGTGATAAATGACTGCATTATGGTACAGATAGTCTTGACATAAAGGCAAATCTAGCAGCACAAGGACACGAAGCAGTAAACATTCACAATATAAAACATTTTGTATCAAAAACCCCCTTGCCAATGTTTTTCATTGTTATCGTATCGAAGGAAAACAACAAAGAAGTTTATAAAATAGAAAAATTAGGAAACAATATCATCAAATGCGAACCTTCTCGTCCGAAAAGAACAATCCCCCAGTGTACAAGATGTCAAGACTACGAACACACTAAAACCTACTGCCGCAAAGTACACAGATGCGTAAAATGTACAGGTTTTCACGAAACAAAAAATTGTCCTCGAGAATCACGTGATGACAAAGTAAAATGTGTCAATTGTAACGGTGACCACCCGGCTAACTATACAGGATGCCAAGTTCACATTTAACTACAGCAGAAGCTATATCCTACACTAAGAGGGAAAAGAATCATGCAACCACATATTCAAACAAATAATTCTCAACAAATACAACCTGATTTAACCTATGCTCAAATAGTCAACAAAAATCAACCACAGTGTAGCTATAACAACCAAGAAATACCAGGACCTAACCAACCTAATAACAACTTAGCCAAGCTGGAAGAAATAATGCAAAAACTTATGGCGCAAATGGGCACAATGCTCAATTTGCTTACTACTGTTATTAATAAGATCGCTTAATGGCTTCACAACCACCAAAATAAAAAATGGTCATAAAATTATACGTAATTCTATTAAACACTCCGAAAGGGAAAAATGTAACAAAGACTACCTGCAAGCAACCAGCTGAACAATTAAGGAAGCACACGGTCCAATAACAATATCTGCCTTATACTGCCCACCTAAACATGCCGTTAAAAAAGAACATTTCCTAGAATATTTCAACACTCTAGGGAACAAATTCATTGCAGGTGGAGATTATAATTCAAAACATCCGATGTGGAGCTCTAGACTAACAACACCAAGGGGCAGATAATTAGCTAAAGCAATGTTAGAAAATAACCTGCAACAAATCTCTACTGGCGAAACAACTTATTGTCCGCCTCACTTAAACAAAATACCTGATGCCGTTGATTTCTGCATCACAAAAGGCATCGATACCAAAAAATGTAAAGCTGAATCATGCTTCGATTTATCATCAGACCACTCACCCTTTATAATAACAATCTTCGAAAAAATCTTAAACAAAGTACATCAACCAACTTTGCATAACACCAAGACTAACTGGTCCCAATTTAGAGAAAAACTAGACAGCCTGATCTCACTAAATCTGTCCTCCAGACAGAAATAATGTATCTCCCACAATTAAACAAAAAATTTCAGAAAAACGACAATTACGCCAAAATTGGAGACAGTCAAGAACGGTAGAAAATAAAAAAAAAACTTAACAAATCAACAAAGGAATTAAAGAAATTAATCTATGAAGAAGAAAACCTTTATATTTAATGCAATTCTGCACCTAAACTACTTCCCTAGTTCAAATCATAATGATCCTTAAACCCGAAAAAAGACCAGAAATGCATCTTCATACCGGCCTATAAGCCTTTTGCCTATAATTAACAAAACCTTTGAAAAAATATACATAAAAAGGTTAAAAACGATAATAGACGGACATAAAATAATTCCAGAACATCGATTCGGTTTCCGAGACAAACACGGAACCATAGAACAAGTGCATAGGCTAGTCAACCAAATAAACAAGGATTTTAACGCCAAAAGATACTGTTCTGCTGCTTTCCTTGACATATCATAGGCTTTTGACAAGGTATGGCACATAAGACTACAAATAAAATTAAAGAAGCTCCTACCCTATCCTCACTTCCAGCTCTTAGAATGCTACATAGAAAATAGACACTTCCTGGTGAAGCACAGTACCGAGCACACTAAGATATATCCTACTCACTCAGGCACCCCACAAGGCTGCGTTCTCGGCCTAATTCTATATCTTTTATACACAGCGGACATTCCAACATCTAGTACAACTACTGTTGCAACGTATGATCAACGTTGCAATGAAACCTAAATAGAATTCAGCAATGGATGAAAGTATGGCGCATCAAATCTAACGGAACTAAGTCAATACATGTTACATTTACGCTACATAAAGAAACATGCCCCCCTGTTTATATTAAAAATTTTCTAATTCCTTAATCCGAGGACGCTAAATATCTTGGCATGCACTTGGATCGCCGTCTAACTTGGAAAAAACGTATTTTTAACAAACGAAAACAGCTTGGACTTAAATTGAGAAATATGTATTGGATCATTGGACGCAATTCAAAACTATCTTTGGATAACAAAATTTTACTCTACAAGTCCATCCTCAAGCCCATATGAACTTATGGGGTCCAACTATGGGGCACTGCTAGCGTCTCCAATACAAACATCTTACAGAGATTCCAAAACAAGGTGCTGCGTTCCATAGTCAATGCGCCATACTATGAATCCAACTTATAATTTCAAAAACTGAATTCATAAATTCAAATTTATAAAAGTCGCAATATTTCCGGTTCTAATCAACGAAAATTAATGTTTTTTTTTTAATTTAGGGTACCTACCTTGTGGCATATATTATAAAAATGCATTTGGTTAATTTGTGAATTGTTTATTTAATCAAGTAATTTGATTAAACAATACAAAATAAATATTTATTTTCTAAAAGTTTACTTTTCTCTTATTATTCTTAGTAGAAAATGTTATGAAATGATAAGCAACTTAATTATTTATGTATTATAGTTTTAAATAGTATCTTTTAACAATAAATTATACAAAAAATTTATTTTTTATTTGAAAATCGAATCTATTCGTTTTAATTTTTTTTTTAATTATGCTTATTATTTTTACAATTACTTTTTCTCAAAAACACTACAAATATATTTTACATAAATAATTTGTTATAAACTTTGTATAATTATAAATAAAAAATATGGAATTAATTTTTATATACAATTAACATTACAATTTGCATACTTAATTTTACTATTTTTATTTATAATTATACAGTTATTATTTATTTTATTTATTATAGTTATTAAGTTTATAATAATTAATTTGTTGTTGTTGTTGTTGTTGTTATGTAATTAATGAAAAATTAACAATGTAGATTTGATTTTTAAATAAAAAATTAATTTTTTTGTAAAATTCACTTTAAAAAGATATTATTTATAACTATAATACATAAATATTTCAGTTACCTATCATTTCATAACCTATTTTAGTAATAATAATTAGAGAAAAGTGAAATTTTGCAAAATAAATATTTATTTTAAATTGAAGAAATTACTCGGTTAACTAAACAATTAATAAATTAACAGATTAGGTTTTTATAATATATGTAATAAGGTACCCAAATTAAAAAAAAAAACACTAATTTTCGTTGATCAGAACCGGAAATTCTACGGGTTGTACAACATTTTATTTTTTTTTTTAATTCGTGTGAAAATACCTACATTTCGAATAAAAAACATCAACTTTCTAATGGGTTGTTGCTTCTGAGTTATTTTAAATTTTTATAAGCTTAAAATTATAGTACTTTTGCAAACTTATTTTAATATATTTAACATAAATTTTTTTGAAGTTAAATAATTTAATTAGATAAAATAAACCTATCTCTTCAATTCGGTGTGTCTATAAAATTCATGTAGACCTAATAGTTTACGCATAATAACGTTGTAGATAAAAGATTACTGGGATGAAAAATTTTTATTTTGCAATAACTGTTAAGTGAAACTTTTTCACATTTTTATAGCTGAGTGCATGTGACATTGTCCCTATTTTCACGCGAATGTGAAGTTTTTTGTGCATTTTTAGAAAAGTTATTATTAATTTTCAAAAGATCGACTTTCGAAACTATTTTTGCAATAATTAAGAAACAAATTTAAACCAAAGAGAATGTATGGAAGCAGAAGCAAGAATCGAACACTTAGAAGACATAGAAGATAATTCACCCAGCAAAGAACAAATCGAGGAAATCATAAAAAATCTGAAAAAAATGCCCTGGAAACGATAACATAACAGCAGAGATGATGAAATATGGTGGAAAACTGCTAAATGATTAGATATACAAGATTATAAAGGAGATATGGATAAAAGAACGAATACCAGAAGATTGGAAGGAAGCAATTATTTGCACATTACACAAAAAAGGAGACAAAACGGAATGCAGTAATTACAGAGGAGTAGCGTTACTAAATACCGTATATAAAATCCTATCAAAATCCATAAAACATAAGCTAGAAAAAGAGGCGAATATCAGTGCGGATTTAGACGAGGGAGAAGCACAACGGACCAAGTATTTATAATCAGATAATTACAAGCAGAAAGCTATGAACACAACTTACCAACGATAGCGCTATTCATCGACTTCCAGCAAGCATACGATAGAATAAAGAGGAAGGAATTAAAAGAGACCCTTGAGGAACTGGGAGTTAGCAGCGTTAGTTGCGTAACATGATACATCTTACTTTAGAGAATACAGAAAGCACAGTCAAAGTAAACAATCATGCATCGGACAAACTTATAGTAAACGAAGGATTAAGGCAGGGCGATCCTTTGTCATCATTACTCTTCAATTTATGCCTAGAAAAAATAATGCGAGAGCCAAAAATCAATAGAGGAGGACTTCTATATCATAAAACACACTAAGTTTTTTCATTTGCGGATGATGTAGTGTTGCTGGCAAGAGGAAAAAAAGCTACAGAAAATAGTACAGCGAATAGTAAAAGCAGCAAAGAAAATGGGAGTTTACATAAATGAAACTAAAATAAAATGTATGCAGTGGACAGATAAGTAGCAGTAGAAGAAGTATCATCATACGAAGTCGAAATAGTAGAAAGATTTACATACCTAGGTGCAATAATATCACGTATACCTAACATTAAAGAAGAAATACAAGCTGGAATAATGGCAGGCGCTAGAAGTGTACATGGTCTTAGTGGAATGTTGAACAGCAAGTTTTTATCAAGAAAGGCAAAAATACAGTTATACAAAACAACTATACAACCAATAGTAACATACTGCAGTATGACTGCAGAGACATGGACAATGACAAAAAATGAACAAAATTTACTGGAGACATGGGGAAGGAAAATCCTGAGGAAGATATATGGAGGAATAATAAGAGACGGTTTATGGATAAGAAGATCAAATGATAAGTTAAAGAAATTATATAATCAACCTAATATAATAGGAGTCATAAAGGCACAGAGACTAAGATGGCGAGGTCGCCTAGAAAGATGCCGAATGCGAGGACTCCAAAAAGGGTACTAAACTACACTATAGCTTCAAAAAAGACAAAAGGAAGACCAAAAAATAGATGGAATCAAGAGGTAGAAAAAGATATGGAAAAAATTGGACTATAAGGCCAGAAAATAAAAATGAATAACAAGAAGGAATGGAGAAAAATCACATATCGAGCCAGAGAAGATCTGAGTACATAAAGAAAAGCGAAAATGAAGAAAGAACAAACTTTTCAAGCCATGGGCCTCTAATGCCTTTAGTGCTATTGTATATACATATATATATATATATATATATATATATATATATATATATATATATATATATATATATATATTGTTTTATATAAACGTTATATAAACGAAACGTTTGCCACCATAACCGCTAACCTCCATTGATGGAGACGGCACTTGAAGAAGAAGATATATATATATTGTCATACTTTTTCTTTCCCAACCAAAGAAAAATAAATAAAAATATCCATCGGAATAAAATTTTAAAATATCATTATAAACAAAAATGTATATAGTAATTTAAGATAAGATTTAGTGTAGATAAGAATAGAAATTTGTTTGGCAAACGACCTTTTTCCGTTTCAAACAAAATTATCAAAAAAAACCTTTGTTTAGAATTAGAAGACATTTTACCTGTAAGTTAATCTTTTCATTGTTTGTATAGTCGAGTATTAAATGACCATATTCTAATCTTTTGAAATATGTATAAATGATGTATTGAAAAAACCAATTTTAAAGTAAGCTATTTAGTTTTTCTCTGAAACCGAAATTAGGCTTTTCCAAAATCATGGTAAACACAATTTGAGCTTTTGATTGGACGATCGTTTTTAAATGGGAATTTGGTGAGCCGATCATGAGACGGGAGAAGTTAGTCATATTTTGGTCATCGAAAGGAAACAGTCTTTTGTCTCAAGATAGGGTGTGGTTCGTGAGTTTGGATACCGGCGTAACGAAAAGAAGTGAATAGTTTGAAGAAGGAGATAACAAGTAAATTAAAAGAGGTCCTTGTATCTACCGTGGGCATTTTATAAAGTATATATGAAAGTATTCTTACAGCATCAAGTTGACAAAAGGAGGTCCTGGTGTCATAAATAAATAGCTGAGTTTGGAGAAGTGAATCAGGTGGTTTTTGTGTAGTCTGCAGGAGGTTTGCAGAGACGTTAAGAAAGAGCCGAAGTGCCAAAGAGGAGAGATTACATCGTTGAGGAGACTGGACTTTTCTGGGTATTTTCCAACATACAACTCAAGAAGAAAATAAGCTGTAAGTGTTTGTACAATTGAATTTTATATCTGTGAAGGATCGTTTCGACATCACGGTCATTAGCATTCAAATTTAAGAACTGAGGTTTTTGTTAGGCTAATCAAAATTTTAAAGTTTTGTTGTTTCTTGTTTCAAGTAAAGAAAATTTTAAGTAAAATTGGTTTTTCACGTAATATAAATGTATGTAGCTTTATAATCTTATTATCATAAAAATTTGATTTATTTTCTTGTATGCTGATTGATAAGATAACGACAGAATTTAATAATTGTTTTATTCGTTCATATAAAATAAAGAAACGTAAATCTTTGTAATATAATATATTTGTATTCTTATCCTTTCTTCTCTCCCGATAAAAGACAACTAGAAAATCTTTTGAATCCATCGAACACAGGCAATATAAGGATTATTTTACTTTTGATAACAAATAAGTTATAATTCTTTTTTATTGGCTTAATAAACTAAGATTAAAGTCAAAATAAACAATCATAACAATATATATATATATATATATATATATATATATATATATATATATATATATATATATATATAAACAAATGAACAAAAATAACTTTACAAGCTTTATGCTTTTTCCGTAAAATTTTGTCTCTTTTTCACATCATTTTCCGGTCTTCTTTATGTAGTGTTTATAAGTGAAAAATGACCTTTAATATTTTGCATGTTTTGTTTATTTTCTATTGTTAGCACCACATTTATCAAAAGAAGTTGTTAGATATCTGTGTCAACGAATGTCACGAGAAATTCTTTTTAATTGCCAAATTTCTCTGTGAGTGCCGAAATACTATTTTACTCGTAGAAAAGGGGATTAAAGTAGTCTGTGATCTGTTTAAAACAATTTATGACGTTTACTTTTTTAACTCATTATGCAAGAAAAGATCCAAGATAAACCTGGTGCTGGCAGAAGAACGTAATGGCTAAAAAACTACGACAATGGTACGTAATGATGGACTACATCATTATTTGGAGCTGATATCGATTAAGACATGATAGTTAATATGGTAGCCAGCATGATATTGAAAGATCTATACCGGTCATACAACTAGAAAGAGAAATATAGTGTTGTTTAACTAAATGATCTCACCTCAGATCAGGTCATTACTGAAACCAACCTCAGAAATGATGGCAAAACCATTTTAAAGTCGTCTAGATCTAGTCGAATTTAAAACCTATAATAAAATGTCTAAAATGCCTATTAGAATTTATTTGTTTGTTTTCGATATATCATTTTAAAAATTTTATTTTGAAAAACGCTTTAGGAACTGGAATCAAAACGTCAAATAAAGTATTTGTGTTGGAAATATGACTTTTAGACTTTAGTTTGTACTAAACTGATCGATTATATTATACATTATCTGTTACTTATTTTTGGACTTAGCGTACAAAGACTTTCAACTTATAAACAGCAAAGCTCGTATAAAGTAGTAAAAAGCTCAAAACCTACCATCCGTTCAGTTGGATGGATCTCAATAAAACTTGTTGGATTTGATTCGTAGAGTATCACTAAATTTTTTAAACAAAAAAAAAGATGTCGAAATGAAAATTGCATCACAGGCCTAGTTTTTTATTTGAAAAAGTGATTTAAGTTTAATAGGTGTTCTATAGTGTCTAACTTAGATACTATAAACTAAGTATAGAATCTATACTAAGTTTTTTTTCAGCACATCAGGTTTTCAAGAAAAGTGTGTTTGAAATTTTTTATAAAAACTGACAAAAATACTGAGCAAATATTTATTGAAACTTTATTTAATACAAAATTACACTGCAAAATGAAGTTGCTATTAAAAAAAAGAATTTAATATAACCTGCTTTAGACAATATATGCTTTTTTTGAATAAAACCGTTCTTTATTTCCATGAAAACTGCGTTTTGTGGTCTTTTTATGGATTTTTGTAATAGAGTCTCTCTTCAAGGTCTAGCGGTAATCAGCCATCATTCTTATATCCCATCTACCTTGGTAACGTCTCTCCATCTCCTTTATATCTTGATGGAACCTCTCTCCCTGCTCTCGCTGACAGCTACAAGATTTTCCGGAAAATATTTAACGTGGGAATCGTTTGACGATTATAGTTTGGAGATTGTTTCCAAGGAAACCGTCTATGACTTCTGCGAAAGAACTCCATGCTTCAGATTCATCCTGGATCATTGTATTCTCGAACAATCTGTCCGATGTTAAGGTTCGAATTTGAGGGCCTACAAAAATTCTTTCTTTAAGTTTAGCTTCAGAAGGTGCAGAAAATTTGTCGCACAGATATTTAAAGCAGTCACCTTGTTTATCTAAAGCTTTGACAAACTGTTTATCAATCCTAACTTTATGTGAAAAGGATGAAAAAGAACTAATTTTGGATCAACTAGTGTATCACGTTGCACATTTTTTTGTACCAGTACAAGTCTGTCTCTGAGTGGCCACTCTTTCTTAACGTACTGTAAATTTTGTGCTCGACTGTCCCAATCACACAAAAAACATGGATATTTTGTGAATCCAGACTGCTGACCCAAAAGCATGGATATTATTTTGAGATCTCCACAGAGTTGCCAACAATATTCGCTATACTTAATTTTATTTAGTAACAGCTTAAAATTCTTATATGTTCCTTTAAAATGCACGGAATAATCAACAGGCACTGAGGCATAAGTATTATTATTGTACAACAAGATATTTTTATCGTTCACTCGTGATCCTAAGATTTATGCAGCATCCTTCGATAGGCCCAAGTCTCTTACTAAGTCATTTAGTTCAGCTTGGATAAACTTTTGAGGTTGGTCTATCTCAGGATTTGGATTAGTCTTCATCGGTTTTTTCGTCTGAACTTTCATCTGAAAATTGCTGTTGGATGGTATGAAAAAAAAGTAGAGGAATTGGGATTCCTGGTCCATAAAATACAGGTCGTTTAGCAAAAGATAAATCAGGATATTTAATTTTGTGTTTATTTTTTGAATTAAAACCCTTGATATCGCAGGAGCAAAAGTAGCAGTCGTATCCATAGTCTTTTGGTTCCTCCATACCATAGGAATGCCGAAGGGTAAAGATTTACGTGTACCTTTTGTCCATTTTTTCAGTAGTTCGACACACTGAAAGCACACTTTGTGTAGAGCCCAAGGTTTGTACTAATCACCAAGCTTTACACCAAAGTAGGCATGATAAGCTTTCTTTATAACGTCTGCTATGTTTCGTTCATGCTTTCCTATTGTTAAATCACCATACACGTAACAAAATATATGAGGACTGTTCTTACACTTTTTTGATGACATTATGGCGCGATAAACACTCATAAAACAAAATACAACCCGATGCTACAAACAACTGACGCTAATTAACTCTATTTACACAATACACAACTGCCGATACCGTCAAGTTGACGGCATCGGCAGTGTTGCAATTCAAATAAAATTAACATAATGTATTAAAATATTTTCTATCGAAATATAAGTATTTGAAAGAAATAATTTTATTACAATGTACGAAATATCAATAACGTACTAGTTTGCGTTAGTATATAATATCTCACAAGGTTTTTTCAATTTTGTAAAAAATTTTGACGTGTTGGGCAGTGTTGCCATTCAAATAAAATTAACATAATAATGTATTAAAATATTTTTTATCGATCTATCAAGTATTTTAAAGAAATAGTTTTAATCCTATTTACGAAATATCAATAAGGTATTTGTTTGCGCTACAACATAATATCTCACAAGGTTTTTTTTTAATTTCGTGAAAAATTTTGACGTCATGGACTTAAACCGAATTCATATTCAGAATCAGCGTACCCGTATTAGCTAAGGACACATGTCAAACTTAATACACCAAAAATCATGTCGGCCTGTGTGTCAATAATTCTTGAACAGGGAAAATGCATTTTCCAAAGCGCATTTCCAAGTGAAAATGATAAATTTATTCAGAAATAATTGACGGAAATGAGTTTAATATTATTACTCAGGGGCTTTTGGTGTCACTGTACACGAATATCATGACGACGATGGTCTAAGGTGCACCTGGTGCACCTGAACCCCGCTAACTCGTTACTCGTCGGTTTTTTGGATCTTTGAACACTAATTTTCTGTTGGCGATGGTGTGCGACGTACCTGGTATCCTGAACGGGCCTTATCTGTATTTGCACTGATTTGTATCGAATTTCCACAAAACTCCTGAGGCGATGCCTATATGCATTAGTTGCCTCGAAAACCATCACCGTCATGATATTCGAAATGCACTTTATAAAATGCATTTTCCTTGTCCAATAACGCAATTTTCATTTCCATATCATTATTTTTATTTACAAAATTTCCTGATACTCTTACGAATCGAATACAACAAGTTTCATTAAGATCCATCCAAACTGCAAAAATTTGGTATGTTTATTGCTTCATTTCCCTGCTATTGTTCAGAAATAAAATTTCGTTTTTGTTTTGCAGGTCGATCCAATAGAGCAATATCGCTTCGTTCGGAACGTGGTATGAGTCGAGGATTTCCTTCTCTAGAGCTGGATACTGTAGTAGAGGAAAGGTCTGATCCAGAGCCAGACCAGACCGTTATTGAAATGATGACACCTGATGGCGAAAGTGACAACAATATTAACAAGAGATAGCATCAGGTTAAGGACGTTTGCGCAGATAGGTAATTAGCTGTCTACGTACATTTATTTTATAGTATATTACGAATTTAAAATTAAAATGACTTAATTAAATTTGTAATTTCATACTTTCTTTGTGTTCTAACAGTGAATTTTAAGAAAGACACATGTGTGGTGTAATTCTCACATACTTCTCTATTTTGTGTGTTCCCTACGTTACTTCGTTTTACAAAAAAAACAGACCGGATGTTTCGTTTCCATCAAAGCCCGACTTGATGACAAACAATTTAAAGCACGCCTGTGTTCAAAAGCTCGAAAACTTCATGAAGGCTGGAGGCGGGGAACTTTGCAGCGAAGTTTCAAGTTGGAGTTGTCGTAGTTTTAAAATTAGGGAAGTGGCGATGAAGTTTTGTGACTACGAGAGGGTTGGAACACGTGGGAGAGACTGGTAATTATGAAATATCATCAGAAAAAGGGTTGAGTACGTATTTCTGGGTGAATAAGTATTTCCAACTTGATGCTAATTTCGTGAAATATTCACGGGAGGTTGGGATCAAGTGGAGAGAGTTGGAGTGGTCAGGAGGGAAATTAGATTATTTGATCATTACGTAATCACCAAAGAAGGCACAATTTTTTTTTATAAAAAAAACACGATAGTTTCCAATATTTTTTTCTTCTCTCACATCGCACTTATTCCAACGCTTTTCCAAATTAGTAATATTTCTATTGTAGATCGATAAATATACAAGTCGTTTAAATAGCTATTTACAAAACTAAAATTAGACAAAAGTGATAATAAATATTGAACCAAAATGAGAAACCAAATTGTCAACCTTTTCCAGAACAGACCACTACGCATATAGTCTGACCCAAAGCAGGCATTATAATCAAATCTCACCAACAGGTCTGACCAGCATAATATTTTGTAGTAAACAGTGGCGGATCCAAGGGGGTGGTCACGGGGGTCATGACCCCTCCCAAACAAAAATAAATATCAATCAAATAATCCTAAAAAAATTATTTAAAATCCATCAACCCTATAAGCAGGAAGTTTATAAGTTTATAAGTATAGGGAAGTTAATAACTTCCCATTGGTTTAATATATCGCTTGAAATCATATCAAAATCACCCTTAAGACCCATGACTAACCCCTAGCCCTCCCGACAAAAATTTCTGGGAATCAGCTACTGAAAGGTACAAAAATCAAAATCCTATATTAAAATGACCCTCAAGACTCATGAGCACCCCCCGAAAAAAATTCTGGATCCGCCACTGGTAGTAAATACCTCATATTGTGGTAAATCCTACACCTTAATTAATAAGGTCAGTTTTCTGTGCTCTGTGCTTAAAGAGAGTTATGTCTTAAAACACTGTTTTGAGGTATACGCGTTTCAAGTTTGCAATGATAGGTTCGAGTTATACTTTTGGAGTTTTTATAAGAATTCATCCCTCAAAATTCTTTTGAATATTTTTGATTATTAAATATTTATTTCTCTTAACAGCATAATCAATAAATAATATAAACAAACCATTTAAGTATTATAAAATATAATAAACTTTTTCTTACATGGACTTGACACAATTTGGACAGATAACATGAATTTAACACGCTCAGCGAATAACACAAACTATTACAAAAAGCATAAAAAATTATATTTAATGCCTAATGATAATGGAAATTCTCAAGACCAAAGTAGGTTTTAATAAATATTAATAATAATATTAATACAAGAACATTTAGCAAGACAAAAATTTCTGTTTATTAATTTAAGTGATACATAAGCCAAGTAAGTTGTATATTTTTTCAAGTTTTATTATTTGGTATTTACATTTTTTCCATTCTTTCTGCCAGTTTGTTTCTTTGTTTTATTTTATTAAGCAGAGTCATTTTTTTTGTGGTTTTTATATTTACTTTCTTTTGTCAACTAGTTGTACTATCTCTTCATTTTCTTCATTAGGAATGTCATCTGGTTTATTTGAAGTTATTAAGTCTTTATGGAATTGGTGCAATACTGGTAAAATGTATAGAAACAGATCGAGAAAGTTATTTGTTTTCTTCTTAGGTATAGGACTTTGTCCTGGGAAACGTAAACTAGGGTCTATTTGGCTAATTCCTTTGCCTCTTCTTTTAAAGCTAATACATTAAAACGGTTATTAAGGTCTAAGGAATTCTTATAGTAAATTATTCCAGGCTCGTTTTAAAAAAAAAACTTCAGCCATTGTACATTTTTCCAGCTAAAATAATTTCCAACATTATCTTTGCGCTGCTAAAGGTAATATTTTTAACAGCTTAGCAAAGTCAAAGAAGCTATCTTGATTTATCACCTTCACCACAAAAGTGCGTTTCTTGCCAGTGCTTTTTATAAGTTGGGCCACATCATGAGGATGATGAATGTTTCCAGCAAACGCTCTTTTATTTATTTGAATAAGGGTGTGTGATGTATTACACTCTATGTACGTGTAGCCAGGTACCAAAAATGTGTGGTTAATCTCTTTTCAGTTAGGAGAATTTTGCAGGCCTAGCATATACATAGCAGCTGCATGAGTATTCTTGTTTTGACCACCTCATGTATCTGAGTACATGGTCAAACTTTTCACAACAGGCTTTATTGCTTCAGAAATAAATTTATATACACATGAGCCATCTAGAGCCAACTCTAAGGACTAAATACGGAAACCACGAAATACTTAAAAAACGCTGCAACAGAATCGCTAAGTAACGAATACTATATACGAACACATATCAAAAAAAAAACCCCATGGTTTAGAGAGAAAGTGAAGACAAAATGTGAAGAAAAGAATAAAACCTTTTTATAGTACAGAAAACAACAAACCCATAATACAGCCACTATCAATGAATCATAAATGAAAAGAATACTTTAGTTAGACAAAGAAAAATGGAACACTGGATACAACAAATTATAGGACGTTATTCACTTATTGTACGCAAGAAATATACATCTAGGAATAATCAAAACGACCAAAAATATCTACCAAAACTAGACAACTTAAGTCAAAGTAGAAGAACAACTAACCGACTCTATTGAAGCTGGCAGTGGGATAAGACAGGGAGATTCCCTGAATCCTCTATTATTTAACCTGATTATGGCTAAAATAATAAAAAAATTAAGTAAATGGTACACTAAAAAAGTATACCAAATGGAAGAAAAACAATTTCAAATAATCTCAAAGTGAAGATGATTTACAATGTATGCTGCACCAATTTAATATAACCGCCAGAAAATTTTACATGTTAATTTCCCAAAAAAGACAAAATGCATGGTTATAACACCAAATGTTGAAAGGAAAAGAGCGCTTCATGGTGTTGTTGTGTCACTAAGCCTCTTGTTAGTTAGTATTTACACCAAACAACGTAGTACGCGTCGACCGAACTAGTTTGCTACAGGTAGCTTGTGCCTACAGGACTGTGTCAGCTACCGCTCTGTGGGTGATCACCAGCTGTGTTCCTTTACACGTGCTGGCAGGTAAAAGGGCCAGGATACATAGTCGTAGGGGCGGAACATTGGAGAGCAAGAGATGACTAAGATGAGACTGGCCGAGAGATTAGTAGTTCTAATCGGTCAATGGTAGCAAGAATGGGAGCAAATGCTCACAGGATGCCGACAGAATGCCCACTGAGAGATGATTGGTGGTGGACACGGATCCACAAATTTATTAGGAAGCTGCTCTCTTCAAAATAATGAGAAAAGAGGAAACTCACAATAGAATTTTAAAACGAGCGAGTAGCACCTCGGTGGAGTTTGTACTGTAGCAGACTAAAATAAGAGAGAATGAGACACAGACGACGCGAGAGAGATGGCATCCTTTCTAAGGCAGGGGGTTGAAAGTCTTTGGTGATTCGTGTGGGTGTGGTTTTCCTGATGAGTTTATGGGGGAAATAATGGGAATCGGGTGATAGTAGGGCATCAGGAGAGATTTTTGCCTTAACCAGTCCGTCCATCCTGATATCTGGAGTGACAGAGGAGAAGTTTCTAGTAAGACGCCCACCGTCTCAGAGTGGTAACGGGACGACGTATCAAAGGTATAACTCCCTCGAGCATCTCGTCCTGGCACAACTTCGTAGGGCATTAGGAACCCAACACTACCTGGGTGAGTCACAGGTTTCTGTATGCAGATTTTCTTTTTCTTTTTAAAGATGTAAAAGAGGTTTGCCTGAATGAAACAATATGGAGAAATAAAAATATCGGGAAGGTATAGACGCAGGATAGAATTTAAAAAAAAACAGTCAGCAGACCTATAATAACATACGTGACAGAAGCACGACCTAACACAGAGGACAAAAAGGATGTTAGAATGAACAGAGTTAGAATGAATTAGTATGAATAGCAGAGATAAAAACACTTAGAAAAGTTGATGGTAAAACACTATGGAACAGAGCTAGAAGTACAGATATATGTATACGACGTAGATGAAAGGTGAACATCAGGGACTAGGTAAAAAATAAGAGTAAAATGGAACGATTTTATGAGCCGAATGACAACAAGTAGACTAGTAAAGACGGTAAAAGATGGTTTCCCAATAGAAAGACAATCAGTAGGAAGACCGCGAAAACGATAGAACGACAACTTACTGGATGCACATTGAAAACAGACGGAGTCATGTCTATATAAAAAGAAGAAGAAGACGAAAAAGATAAGCCAGCTTCATTAGCAACTCTCTCTGCTAGCTACAACTGCATGCCAAAGGTAACAGTAAGTTTTGCCTTCACTGCAGTTGTAGACTGTTAGATTGAACGTCCAAAGTTGGCGTTTGTAGAAAGCTACAGAACTATGCACGAGTGGAGTGAGAAGACATTGCTGGATCTTAAATGTTTTGGTTGAATCGTTAACTTTTTAATTTTCTTTTTAACTTGTTTGACTCATACACATACTCCGCGTTATCAAGATGGTCATTTTTTTTGTTTTAAAAACTCTGGTTTTCATTCTCAGAACATATTTTTAGTTGTATGTCGAACCTATCACATTTTAAACAGGTATCTACTTTAGGCTTTATAATTTTTATATTTAATTTCTAGAATAACTCACAAAACTGAATATACCTTACCAGTTTTAAACTGCCTTCAGATAGAGTACGCTTGTATTCTTCATATAGTGCCACTATCATGAAATGTGGAGAAACAAATTTTTTGTCACAAAATCGTCTTGAGTACTGGCTTTCGTAAGCTGGGATTTCAATTAAAAATTTATTTGCTTTACAGTTACAAAGGTTTTTGATGATCTTTTGTTTTGAATACTAGTTTCTAGCAATCTCCGGCTTTCTTCGAATACTTTTAAAAAACAATTCTTGCAAACTTCAACTCTGTTGATGATACCATCAACTTTAACTTGACACTAGTCTGTCTAAATTTGTTACTGTTTTCTTTTATTTCTCTTCTTCTGTTATAGTCATTCATATTTCAATTATCTGCTAAGACCTTTTTATAGACATTGTAAGAAACCTGTTCAGCACACTTGTTCTTACACAAATCTAAATTTTTTGACTTTCTAGCTTTTACTGGTTTTCTTTTACCTGTTTTGCATTGTTCTTACTCTCCTGCTTTTGCTTTTTAATCCTCTCTTTCTTATAGTTCTAACCTTTGTAAGAGGAATTTGTGCTGGTATTGCTGTAATACAAGTACTGTGTGTCTCAGATTAATTTCATTTACAAAATTATCCGTGTCTTCAGCTTCGAAAGATAAAACGGTTGGTTCTGTTTATCTATCTGTTACAAAATAATTAGCATTTACTGGTACCAAATCTGTGTAGGTCTTACTGACGATTGACTTTCTTTTTTTATGTACAGCTTCATACTCATCACCTGATGACTTCTAAGTAAACAGGTCTTTAACTGGATTGTAGTTGGCATTTATATCTGAGTCGTTTGAATTAACAAAATCCATTAGATCCAGAGGTAGAATACTTGGAGCAGAACTTAAACCTGAAAACATTTTATTGTCATCTTCTATCAAAAAGAACACTTTATGTTTCATTTATACATCAACAGGAGAAAAGGTACAATTATCTCCTGTTACTAATGGTAACGGAAGGGAATATTCAACAGATCATAATAAAAGTAAAATTTCAGAAATGATCTCTTTCTTCTTCTTAAGGTGCCATGCATTTCTGCGTAGGCGTCCACCGTACATCGTCTTGTCAGGTGAGATGTTAAATATTCTGGATTAAATAATTCTGTTTTTAGCAGCATTGCGAAGCATTTCATAGCTGTGGATTCCTGTCCATTGCCGAATATTGCGCAGCCATGACATTTTTTTACGTCCGAGACCTCTCCTACCCTCTATTTTCCCTTCGAGTATCAGTTGCTGAAAAGTGTATCGTTCTCCTCGTATAATGTGCCCCAAGTATTCAGTCTTCTTACTTTTTACATAATTAAAAAGTTCCCTATCCTGTAAGCCCGCTCTTCTGAGTACTTCCTCATTTCTGACCCTGTCCGTCCATGATATTCTGAGCATTCGACGCAGGCACCACATTTCGAACACTTCAAGTTTGTTAATGGAACTGGCCTTTAACGTCCATGCTTCCATTCCGTACAGGAGAACAGGCCACACGTAACACTTAAGCATCTTGTATCGGAGGTTGAAGTCCAATTTGCGATCAGTCAGAAACTTACGAAGCCTCAAAAAAGCATTTCTGGCTTGTTCAACTCTGCTCTTTATTTCATTCTCGGGGTCCAAACCCTCATTCAGCAAACATCCCAAGTATTTGAATTGCCTAACTTGTTCGATTTCTTCTCCAGAGACATATATCTTTGCGTTGGGGTAATCATTTCTACTTATAATCATTGATTTTGTCTTCTTGATGAAATGATCTCTTTGAATAAAGAAAATTAGTTTTGCTTTGGAAAGAATTTTTCAAACTTTACTTGACAAAAAAATCATGTTTTACTCTGGAGGAAAGTTACGTTCCCCCTTTTTACTATTTCGAGCAGAGCACAATTATTGTTAAGCACTAGCTCTTAAGCTCACACCAACATTACGTTGGTGTTAAGTAACAGTCGTATTATTAACGATGTATTAAAAACATAACAGAGAGTTTTATAAAAAAAAATTGAGTAAAAGTAAAACGTTTAATTCTTTCCATAGAAATTATGTAATACATGTTTTTGTAATTAAAAGTTGAATATATCATTGGTAATACGGCCAAAAGCCCTTAGCAATATTAAAAATTTAAATAAAACTTACCACGGCTTGGACTTTCTTCTGGCTCATTTTGAACATTCTAACATTCTAACATTTGAACAACTAAATTCCTTTGACTAATCCAATAAAATAATCACAGAAGTTTAAACCAACAAAAGAATCAGAGAAGAAAACTACAAATGAAATCTTCAAAGCGTTATGTTGACGTAGTCAATATGCTACTGATTATAAGTAAAATAGTATTATAGTAAAATATAAAAATCAGCTGTTTAACAGCGTACAAAGAGTCAACGTAATAACTTATTAGTGCACAGTGTGTTAAGTCATGGTTAAGTCGCAGGATTGTGGGACTTACCACACTGAGTCTTCCAATTTCTTAAATAATGTTACGTTAGAGTTAACGTTGCATTTAGAGTTATATGCCTAAGGCATGTCACTCTTAACTTCAGGAATTATCACGCTTTACACCAATAGTATTGATGGTTTTTTACTTGTGCAAAGATGAATGTCTCAGTTTAGGAAAGGAATTGGACTTGACACGTTATACACACATGAAGATATTAAATTCTAACATGCAGTTAGTGCATTGGCTAATTCGACCATTTTTGGACTAAACTCACTCTACGCACAGAGCACAGATTTTACGTATCTACACTTTAAAGTGTTCACACAACTTTTGGTTTCCGGTAAAAATTTATTAATTTAATATATCACATCGTCTATTTTTGTTCGCACAAACCTTTCCTTTGTTTTAAAGTTTAGTAGATTTCCCATTAGCGTTGAGAACTGTATAGCCAGACAAGATCACCTACTTCGAACCTTCTTGATTGATATTAGCTACTATGCACATTGCAAAGTCGTTTCTCTAATTTTGAACAGTGTCAATTCGCGTTGCATGGCCTTCTTGAAAGGGCATCGGTATTTGAATGGATTCTTCCTATCCTCGATCATAATTATATTCTTGTAATCGCTGAAGCTTTCACCATACCCAAAAGTTCTCTTCTGGTAACACAGTCTTCCTGGGTTCGACAAGAATTTTCTAAAGTTAGCGATGACTCTTCCTTTTTGTCTTGAATCTGAGGAAAAACATCTTCTATGGGCTTATTAGTAGCATTTGTATCCAAAACGTTTTTCTCTTCTTGCCTCAGGTAGATTCATATCGGTGAATTGATAAGAACACTTTGCAAGTCTTCGAAACTTTTGAATATATTTGAATATTAATATTTCTCTCCCTCTCTCTCTCTGTCTCTCTCTCTCTCTCTCTCTCTCTCTAGATATATATATATATATATATATATATATATATATATATATATATATATATATATATATATATATATATATATATATACCCTCTTCGGTGCTTGCTTTCTCAAATTGTTTCAACTTCTCAGGGTCAGTTGTTACACCATTACTGGATATATTATGATCCAAACTGGAAATTTTCTTGGTGCTTAGTTTTAGGCTACCCTCTCAAATGTAACAAAGCATTAAATAGACCAAAGGTCAAAACTATAAATTGCTAAAGACCTAATCCCGTCGAGATTGGCTTTTCGCTCAATCAGCTGACACCATTCCTAATTGCCTGTATCTACTCTTCTAGTTTAAGTATAGAGAAGTAACGGCACCCGGAGAGAGTATACAATGTATCGTTTATTTTAGACAAAGAGTAACTATAGTTTTTACTACATTGAGCTGGCGGTAGTCAATACAAAAACGCGTGGAACCTTCTTTCTTTTTTATTAGGGCTTCAGTTGAGGTCACCGAACTACTAGATAATTCAATGATCGTTTCTGTGTCCAGATCTCTAATAATTTCTTCAGCTTCGTCTAATTTTTAAAATGGAAGTCATCTTGGTTTATGTAAAATTTTTAGAGCATCTCAGGTATTGAGTTTATGAATCACCACCCTTGCTTTGCCTTATCGTTTTCATGCATGACAAACATTTTTTTATTCTACCAGCATAGCATTTACATTTCATTTATTTTAACTGTTAATATTTTGGCACGCATTAATTAACCATATCAACAGGTTTTTTCGGATACTTTAACTTCGAAAGTTTGTCAGCCGTAGTCACGATAAAAATCGCCGCTACGGAAACGCAGCTCCTACCAAAGTTCTTCAAGGTAATTTGATATGTTTCCTTCATAACTCTGACAGGAACAAACTCGTACTAGAACTTTTGTCATTAAAAACTCTTTATCATTAACGTATTCAATCATCCTTAGGCTTTCCTCCTCACAGTATCCATCAAGTCTGGTGATTAGGATTTTCTCATTCCATTTTTAAAATCTAGTCCAGATCCAAGTGTTATTAAAAGGTCTATGTCCAATATAAACTGATCGGAGATTTCAGCAATTAATGTTTTTTGACTGTCGCTTGGCCAAAACATACAAGCATATTAACTTCTTTGAATGTTTTAATTATCTCACCAGTTATTTTCTGATCCCGGTTATAATCAAAGATGGTCATCTAATTATTTATGGTTGTACAATGTTTCTTGTTTCACCCGTATCAATCAAAAAAGATATATCCTTATTATCATACGACTATCAATGTACAAGCTATGAACTCCATCGGGAGACGTTATGTTAGCAGTAGCTACAGAGACTTTACTTTTTGAGGTCGACGATTATCCCTTGATGTTCACCCACTCTAGTTTTCGGACTTTTGTATTGGTTTCTTACAATTGCGACGAAGATGATCTATTTCGCCACAATTCCAACATCTGGGCTTACGTTTCTTCGGCAAGGTCTGGAATTATTTTCCGAATAATTTCTTCCAGATTTTCATCATGCTGTTCGTCTTCTTCTCCAGTGGTTCAAACTCGATGGCCTTGCGAAATTTGACTAGCGATTTCGTATTCCAAAGACCAAAGATGTTGTATAAAATGGGCGATAGACCATAAGACATTCTTTCTTGAACTTTTTGCATCCTGGACAGCTTTTGGTCAGCAGAAACTTGAAAAGTTCGATTAGATAAATATGAATCACATCATTCACACTTATGAAGGTTGGTTATCTAAGTACTCAATGTGCCTTTTGTACATTGCATAGTTGGATCCGCAGTTGCAGCACTTGATTTTGTTGAATATTTTTTTTGGTAGTGGACATAGTCTTGTAAGATGTCCCTCAGCGCACTTCATACATCTTGGACACCTGAAATAATTTCTTGCGCTGTGACCAAATACCTGGCAGTTGTAGCACTGTGTAGCTCTTAAAGGCTTGCTGTACGTGTCCCGTTTGACATGTATATTTTGGACACGTTGATCTTCTTAACATCTTTAAGGTCCTGTGATTTGTCAAATTGCAATTTTGGGACATCTTCCCTAGTCGGTTTAGAACCTTTCCACCTCAGTCCAAAAAAAAAAAAGGTATGAACTACCTACTATTCCTTGCTGTTTTGGTTTCATCTCCGTGATTTTTGCTTAAATTCCTTGTTCGTTTAATTCTTATTGCATCTCTAGATGTCCATTCCTGAAGCTGCTTTCATTGCAATTTTCATAGTGACTTCACTTTTCTTATTGTAGGTGTGGAATGGGGTCTTCACTTGGTTAAATTCTTTCTTAAGGATTTCATAGTCTTCCATCGTCTTGGTATGGATTGTTGTTCCAGATCTTCCTACCATGCAACCTAAAAATTATTGTGTTTAAGTACCCCTTTTTTTTCATCAATAAGTTTGCTGTATTAGCCAATTTGTCCTTAAATTATCAGTGGAAGAATCCTTTCCTTCGTTGCTGTATTTTCGCTTCTTTTTTCGGTGATTTCAATGCTTTCTGACACTTGGAAAGGATTTCTTGTAGAAATTTCCTGATTGGCTGTGCTTTGCCCCACTCTATCTCTTGCTTGAGTTACTGGTTAGCGCACAGAGGTGCCACCTGCTTTGATCCCGAAGAACGAAAACGTTTTAATAGATCATTTTATCTTCCTCTGGGCTGTCAAAAATGTGCAAAGATTAGAAGATTTCAACAACAGATCGATATAACTGTTATTTCAATGTAGTCTCCACCTCTTCAGTCGACTCGGGATGATACAAATTCAAACTTGGAAGGTTCAACTAATGTCTCCAAAATACTTTCCACGTCAGTGCTTAGGCAGTGGCGTTATAAGTGAATATTACACTCTACATTAATTATATACTGGACAAAACTGTAGGCATGTTAAGAACACGGTCCGTTGTTGATTGAAAAAACGGGTGCCTAAATATTTTTATCCAATTTTTTTTCTGCTATTTTCCACAATGATAATAAAACTATAAGATTACGACTGCCTATACTTGTATTTTCTAATAAAGAGATATAATGATACTGATATATATTTCACTCCCTTTTGGTCTTTATTGAACAAAATAAATAGGTAGTCACTAAACGCTACAATACTTGTCGCAGCCTAATTTCGATTTATATTTAAATAATAAATGTTTATTGTGATAGTGTTGAAAATTTTCATAATTTTGTAAAATTTTGTGTTGTAGGTCTCCTCTTTGGGCAGCCCTGACCCACGCGCATTCGTTAACCATCGTATGTGACCCAGAAGATAGTTGACATCAAGACAATGAGATTCATCGTTCTGATCCAGTGATTCCCCACATGGTACCGCTTCCGTTTATTAAAGGACATTGACATACGTCCTCGTATTTTTCTACCCTCTAAATTGTACACCCTTAATACCTATCAGTTGCTTAGAGTACACATTTGTATATAAAATGTTAAATTAATCAAATTAATCATAAATTAATTTTGTTACATATAATAAACAATGTCAAATATTGTAAATAAATATCACTGTTAGATGTAAAAAATTATTAATCCTTTATTTTTATCCTAATGAAATTTTAACAATTGTTTAACAATTGAACAGTTTAACAATTTAAAACCGTTAAAACATAGTGGCGCGATCTCTTGGAATACTTCTACAGTTTGACTTTCGTTTTAATTATTAATTTATTGGTCATTAATATATTATTATACGTTATTTTTTTACACAACCCTCTTGTGAACAAATACTAAAGTTGTCTGTGTGGTTTAAGCTTAAGTCTTGGAAAAATTCAGATATTTTGCAATAGAGGACACTTCTTTCAGAAACGAAAAATTTCATATTCTTAGTTGAACCCACAGAGTTCTATTCATTAACATAGAGGTAGCCGGCTAGAGGGCGCTATTTTTTGGCAAGAATTGGAAGGAAGGTGAAAATTACACTTGATTAAATGTAAAAAGATCAGACCATGGAGTTGGGGTGTCTCCATTGTAAAAATGACGCGCACCCTATCCTCCGTGCTATGGCATGCTGGACGAGCCATACAGTCTGTAGTCAACACCCCGAGATATGAGCGGGAACACAAGGTGCATAAATACTCATACGCTTATGAAACGCACCTGGCGCATCGTAAGAGCCTTCACAAATTACTCTTTTTCAACTTGTCTTGAGTGATATGTCTTTAATCTTTTCTATTAGCCTCTCTTGGCTAACTCCTGTTTCTTCCGACCCCAAATGGCTATTAGGTTTCCGAAGGCAGACGGGTCACTATATTTCCTCCTACCTCATACTCTTTAGCGTAGCGAGTCATTCAGTGTGACAAGTTATTCACCGAACGATTGCCGGTATAAGCAATCCCCCACTTACTGACCAACGGCTTCGGGCGGATGAGGTGGTAAGTGGTAGGACAATCTTTTGTGCTGAGGTTGTGAAATCGGCCTCGAAGGCGGATGAACCAAAGATTTGATCAACGGCATAAGGATGGGGAAGCAGAAGTAGGGCAAACACTATATTAAAGATCCACAGCGATACGCCCTAGTCAATCAATCATGGCAATGCTCAATACTAAAATAAATTCCGGAGTAAGTCCTCTGATCGGGTCTCCTGGGAGGACAGTTTTAAATTTACCAAAAGATAATAAATTGAAGTGCAGAAAGAATATCAAGGTCTGCACATGGAATGTCAAAACTTTACACAAAGCAGTAAAAATCCACAATGCAATACAGGAGATGAAGAGAATGCATATTGAAATCATGGGAATAGCAGAAATGAGATGGTCAGATTCTGGAGAAATACAAATAGAAGATCACAAGGTATATTACTCGGGAAATAGTGATGGATCACGTGAATATGGAGTCGAAATAATCGTATCACCCAAGGTTGCCAAATGCGTTACTAAGTTTACACCAATATCAGAGAGACTGATGTTACTACAAGTAGAAGCCAACTCTATTAATATAAACATCATCCAAGTCTATGCTCCCACTGTAGACAAGGGGGAGAAAGAAGCAATTGAGTTCTATTCATATTAACAGTAATAACATTAACAGTATCATACAGAAAATTCCTCGACAGGAAGTTCTCATCATTATGAGCGATTTTAATGCCAAGATTGGAGCTGGAGATAAGACACAGTACATTGGAGCACATGGACTTGGAGTCAGACACGAGAGAGGAGACCTCCTAGAAAAAATCGCAAGCTGTACACGTGGAAATCACCTCAAGACAGACCCGGGAGAATTATTAGGAATCAAATAGACTTCTTCTTCTTCAGGTACCATCTCCACTACGGAGGTCAGCAATCAGCATAGCTATTTTAATTTTTGAGGCAGTAGCTCTAAAAAGTTGTTTTGAGCTGCATCCAAACCATTCTCTCAGGTTCTTAAGCAATGAAATTCGTCTTCTTCCGATGCTTTTTCTGCCATTTATCTTTCCTTGCATTATGTTCTCGCCCCGCATCACATGTCCGAGATACTGTAGCTTTCTTTCTTTACTTGTAAGTTCAACTTTCTTCTCTTTACCTATTCTTCTCAGTACTTCATTGTTCGTAACTCTATCTACCCAGGAAACCCTCAAAATTCTTCTATAGGTCCACATTTCAAAGGCGTTAAGTCGTCTCATTGTGTCTAGATTTAACGTCCCATGATTCCACTCCATATTATAGTACACTGTATACGTAACATTTGGTTAGGCGTACTTTAAGAGCTAATGTTAAGTCTTTGCCACATAGGACATTTTTCATTTTCATAAAATTAGAACGTGCTTTTTCGATTCTGACTTTGATTTCTGCAGTGTAGTCATTATTTTCTGTTATAAGTATTCCTAGGTAAGTGTACTTTTTTACTCATTCGATCTGCTGGCTCTCTACTATTAAGATTTCGTTAGTATTATGGTTGTTTTTACAAATTTTCATAAACTTCATCTTTTTGATATTGAGCGAGTGTCCGTACTCCCTACTACACATTTCTATTTTACTTATGAGTCTTTCTAGGTCTTGTAAATTATCGGCTATTATTACTGTATTATCTGTATATCTGATATTGTTAACTAAGACTCCATTTACTCTTATGCCGACTGTTTCATCTTCCAGAGTTTCTCGAATTACCTCTTCAGAATAAACGTTAAATAATAGAGGTGATAGTATGCAGCCTTGCCTGACTCCTCTCTTTATTTCCATTTCTTCAGATGTCTCTTTTTCAATTTGTACTATTGCTTGCTGATTGTAATAAAGGTTTGTTATTGGCCTTAAATCTCTTTCATCTTGGTTTTTATTTTTTAGAATTTCCATAAGTCGGTCATGTTTTACTTTATCAAACGCTTTATTGTAATCTATAAAACAGACGTAAAGAGGACGGTTAACATCCAAACATCTCTGCGTTAGCAAGTTAAAGGAGAATAGTGCCTCTCTGGTACCCATACCATTGCGGAACCCATATTGTGTGTCACTAATATCCAGCTCCAGTTTAGAGTGAATTCTGGCGTGGATAATTTTCAACAGAATTTTCAAGGATTGTGACATTAAGCTTATGGCTCGATAGTCACTGTACTCTTTGGCATTCACTTTCTTTGGCAAACACACAAATGCTGATGTCAACATTTCTCTAGGGATGATTCCCGTAGTATAGATAGCGTTGAACAGTTCTATTATTATGTCCAGGTTTTTCTCGTTGACCAACTTGAATAGCTCGCTTGGTAATTCATCTGGACCAGCAGATTTATTGGTTTTCATTGAGTTTAATGCTTGACTAACCTCTGATTTGGTTATCTCTGGGCCTACATCTCCCGTTTGGATATCTACAGATGTACTAGCTTCTCTCTGGTCATGAAATAATTCCTCGATGTACTCTTTCCATCGTCGTAGTTTTTGTTCTGTCTCCAATATAATATTTCCATTTTTGTCGAGCAATATATTCGCGGTTCTTCTACTTCCTACTCCGGCTAGTTCTTTGACTTTTTTATGTAGATTAAAGTTGTCATATCTGTTTTGCAGTTCTTCTATTTCTTTACATTTTTCAGAGAAGTAGTTTTCTTTAGCCTCTCTAATTTTTCTTCTTATTTGGTTTTGAAGCTGTTTATAGCGGATCGTATCGATGGTTTTGTTTTTTCTCCTTTCATTCATCAACTCTAGAATTTCCTCGGTCATCCACTCTTTTTTATTACATTTGGTTGTTGTAAGTACTTTCTTACTTGGCTCCAATCTAGAGGTTTTGAAGAATTGTCACTGCTGCTCTACGTTGCAATTATTTCTTGGGTTTCTATCTAGATTTGTATTGATTTCGTGTTTCAGATTTTCTTTTGTTTCTTCTGACTTTAGTTTCTGTATGTTAAGTTTATTGTTGTTGCGGCTTTTTTGCATCTTTTTTAGTTGAAGTTGAAACCTAGCAATAAGAAGACTGTGATCAGAGGATACGTCTACTCCTGGATATGCCTTTACTGTCTGAATTGAGTTTCGATATCTGTGTTTTATTAGGATGTCAATTTGATTTCTGACGATTTTGTTGTCTTTGTCAGCTGGCGATTTCCATGTATAAAGGTATGTCGCTTAGGTAATTTAAAAAATGTATTTGCGGCTATAACATTATGCTTCTGGCAAAATTCTGTTAGGCGATCTCCTCTGTCGTTTCGTTCACCAAGCCCATATGGTTCTACATTAGGGTAGCAATTTCCTTCGCCAATTTTTGCATTGAAATCACCCATGATCACTGTTATATCTCTAGATGCTGTGAAATGTAATGTTTTTTGAAGTTCGCTATAAAAGTTTTCTATTTCTTCTTCATTTTTGTCAGCAGTTGGCGCATAAATCTGAATTAAGTTCATTTTTCCATGGGTTGTCAATAGCTGCAGCATTATAATTCTTTCGGACATCGGAACGAAGCCTGTTACTGATCTCGTTACTTTTTCACTGAGGATCATAGCAACTCCATATCTGTGTTGAGTGTCGCTACTTCCAGAGTAATAAATTCGTCCATTGCCTGTATTGAGTTCGCCAGAGCTGATCCATCTTGTACATTACTTAGTACGCTCTAAATGGTACACACACACGCACGCGCACACGCATACACACACGCACACACACACACACACACACACACACACACACACACACACACACACACACACACACACACACACACACACACACACACACACACACAAACACACACACAAAACATTTTTGAACTCACCAGTTGCCAAGAACAAGGCTTTTTCTGTGTTTTCCACAACCTGAAAAGTGTCGTTTGTGTCACAAAACAATGGTGGTAATCTTACCACCATTATTTTTTAAATTTACTAACTTGCTAAATTCCACAAACGGAAGCATAAGAATGATCAGATTGTGGTTAAAATAAACATTGAATACAATCTGAACACTTAAGTTTGAGACCTATTTTCCTAATAATAAATCTACGCGTATAAAAAGGAGACAATCCGTTAATTTAGATTTCCTATCTCCTACCAACCTAATCTTCAACTCTTCTAGAAGCAGATCTATGTCAATTTCTTTGTTAGTTTCTATTTAATTATTTTCAAAGAATATTCTTTTAACTCTTCACTCTCTATCTTGTTAAGCCAATAACATAGCCACTGCGCTACTGTCGACACTTTTAGGGGGTGATAGGATGTCATTTCAATTCCTAATATTGAAGATTGTAGGCACAGTGGTTTAAAGTAATAGGCTTTGTTACTCACCGAAATACATGTTGTGTCTTGGAAATTCTTGTAGTATAATCTAATACACTGCATGATCGAACCATGTTTATACAATTACCACAAACCACAAACCCAAAGATTAATCAATATATATTGCAAAGACTATGTCTTAGAGTCCGACAAAGTTTAGTTTGGGAATATGACTCACAACTCGACGATGCGCAGTGATTCTTGTTTACTAGTGTTGCCATGGAAACGGCCAGTTTGCTGTTTGCCAGTGTCGTAGTTGTGTATCGCAGAGTTGGATATTTTATTATTTTATTTTAGATTAGTGCTTAGTATATTGGTAGTAGTAATTAGTGAATTATTAAGTCAAATGAAATCGTAGGCTTCCACGGCCAGAGTCAGAATTATAGTTTATTCGTCTTCCGGGTTTGGACCGTGTCATTTGTGAGTGACCCAAAAGTGGGTTCATCTCGACGTTTCGCTACAATTGTATGTAGCTTCTTCAGGAGAACAAAAAAGAAAACAAAAGACAGGAAGATGGGTAGTTAGCAACGGTAACTCAGTTACTCAACGCAACCAGAGGCGAATACTAACTACCAAGATGGGCAATTGGTCACAGTAACTCAACTACTTAACGCAGCCAGAGGTGAAAACCAAATGCCAGGACAGGGATTCACGTCCAACAGCTCAGAACACTAACGCGTCGAGAGGCGAGGAGTGAATCCGACGATTACTCCGCTACCGCTCTATTTATAGTCGCGGTGACCTGTCGTGTCGGGACGTATCGGCACACTCCGTGGCGCGAACGTCAAGAAGCGCGCGCTGGGTATGTTGACCATGGGGCCAGATGATAAATGTATCATCAACGTAGCGGAACCAGACTTTTGGTTTTAAGGGGTAAGATTCTAGGGCTAAAGACTCAAAGGCTTCCATGAAAATGTCAGCAATGACAGGGGAAAGGGGAGAACCCATTGGTGTTCCAGATATTACAAACTCTTACCTATTATTACTTACTTATCTTATATTAACCTTATCTTACAAACTCGCAAAGTAGTTGTCGAATTAGTTTAAGACCTATACTGGTCGTACCTCTTCTTATGTCCGAAATTCCACACATTTCATCACCTTAATCTCATCCCTCACGGTCGATCCCCAAGACATTCTCGTCAGTTTCGATGTATCATCCCTATTTACCAATATCCCCATACATGACTCTCTAGTTGTTCTGCGAGATCACTTGACCAATGATAACAAGTCTTTGGTTTTGGCAGATCTTGCGGAAAAATGCCTCCTTTCAACATATTTTTCTTTTAGAGGCAATTTCTACAAACAAATATCTGGAACACCAATGGGTTCTCCCCTTTCCCCTGTCATTGCTGACATTTTCATGGAAGCCTTTGAGTCTTTAGCCCTAGAATCTTACCCCTTAAAACCAAAAGTCTGGTTCCGCTACGTTGATGATACATTTATCATCTGGCCCCATGGTCAACATACCCTTTCTCCCTTCCTAGATCATCTTAACTCACAACATCCGAGTATAAAATTCACAATGGAAGTAGAAAATAATCGGTCCCTTCCCTTTCTCGATGTGTTAGTCACCTCCAAGCCCAATGGCCGATTGGGTCACTCTCTTTATAGAAAAAAGACTCACACGAATCGTTACCTACATGCTTCATCACACCACCATCCTGCCCAAAAGAATTCTGTGATCAACTCTCTCATCCATCGGGCCATTTCGATTTCTGAACCTGACAACCTTAGAGTAGAACTTGGCCATCTGCAAAAAACCCTTGTCGCCAACGGTTACTCCAAGTCCACAATTCAAAATATTACACACCGTCATCTACATCCCCCTTTACACCCTAGGACGACAAATTCAGAATCTTCGGGTAATACTCCTGTGGCTTTTCTTCCGTATATTCGAAATGTCACTGATAGGATTGGCAAAATTCTTCGCAAAGAAGGTATCAGGACTACTTTTCGACCACCCAAGAAAATCTCACAATATCTACCCTCTCCTAAGGACCCATTACCGCCCCTATCTTCCTGTGGTGTCTATTCTATTCCTTGTTCATGTGGACAAGTGTATATTGGCGAAACTGGTCGTTCCGTCAAAACTCGGATTCAAGAGCATCAAAGATGCATTCGATCGGGTCTTTTCTCCCATTCTGCAGTTGCAGAACACTGCCAAGAAACCGGTCATTCCATATTGTTCGAAAAAACCCATATTATTTCTAAGAGCCCCTTCTTTTATTCCAGGAAAATCCGCGAATCTCTAGAGATCCGAAAAAATCCACATAATATCAATCGAGAGGAATGATACTACTTGTCTCCCATCTGGAATCTCAGTCTAGAGCCGCCGTCCGGTCCCGTTACCACGATGCAGCCACATGATTGGCCAGCGCGCGCTTCTTGACGTTCGCGCCACGGAGTGTGCCGATACGTCCCGACCCGACAGGTCACCGCGACTATAAATAGAGCGGTAGCGGAGTAATCGTCGGATTCACTCCTCGCCTCTCGACGCGTTAGTGTTCTGAGCTGTTGGACGTGAATACCTGTCCTGGCATTTGGTTTTCACCTCTGGCTGCGTTAAGTAGTTGAGTTACTGTGACCAATTGCCCATCTTGGTAGTTAGTATTCGCCTCTGGTTGCGTTGATTAACTGAGTTACCGTTGCTAACTACCCATCTTCCTGTCTTTTGTTTTCTTTTTCTTTTTTGTTCTCCTGAAGAAGCTACATACAATTGTAGCGAAACGTCGAGATGAACCCACTTTTGGGTCACTCACAAATGACACGGTCCAAACCCGGAAGACGAATAAACTATAATTATTAAGTCATTTAGTGTATTTATAGTGTGTTAAGTTTAGTTATTAATAATAGTTATTTAACAATAACAGTAACAAATATCAAAAATGTTATATATGACTTCTACATCATCGAGAAAAGATCACCTACAATTAATGGTAAATAGTTAAGTTAAAAAATAATTTACGATAAAAAAATTTGTTATCGTAAATAAAATAGAGTAAGTAAAATTATAAAACAATTGTTTGTTTGTACCCATTTAGAACGAAATCAAAGTTTTCAAGTAAAAACACTGATATAGATACATTTTTAACAAAAACGGTAGATACAATTCCTTTACAATTTTACTTACTTAGAAAACAAGATTTACTTTCCAAATATTTTAAGACCTATTTTTATTTATTTAAGGTATTTATCAAAAACTAAAGAACAAAGTCACAGGGTCAAAGGAATCATTAAGGAAAACCATAATTGAATTAGGCTTTAGGTAACACAGTAAAATAAGTATTCAGCTGAACAAATAAAACTGTATAATGGATAATGTATGTTAAATTGATATATTGGCATCGTTTTAGTTAAACTTATGATTAATATGAATTATTATAAATATGAATAGTGTCTTTTCAAAAGTACTAAATATTTGGATAATTTATTTCGATTCCGGTTTCCGAAAAACTGTAAATAAAAAATAAATCTCTCCAAGGTTACATACGATTCTACATAATTTTTGTTTTTAACAATTGAATTGTTCTCACTTCTGTATGTTGTGATACATTTGAAATTTAAACCATCATACTTTTGAAAATATATTCTTTAAATTATCTCGAACAAATTACAGGTGGAGAAAAACTGAAGACAATAGGAGTGTCCTAATGGAAAAATATGAAATTCGTTTAAAACGAATAGAATATTTAAAGAAGCTAATTCAATTTCGATCTGAGGGTAGAACTATAGTTTATACCGACGAAACATATATACACAGCAGTCATACTTCACCATACCACTGGGCAGATCAAAGCGGAAAAACTTTAAAGAAACCAATTTCCAAGGGTAAAAGGCTGATTGTTGTTCAAGCTGGAGGAGAGAGTGGAATTGTACCTAACGCTCTGTTAATTTTTAAATCAGGTACATGTTACAGATGAGATTTAATTTAGACAATTAAACAGTCAATTTTAATAACAATAATGTAAGCCATAATTACTTTCATAATAAATCACATTCTATTGGGCCGTCTATGAAACTAATATCGAGGCAAAGGTTTTTCGGCAAAAAGTTTTTGATAACGCAACATTTACTAAAAATACAAACATACAATGAATATTTTAATCGCCGAAAATTGCTCTAAAATAATTTGTACAATAATTTCATGATAGTTATGCTTTCAGGATCCAAGAGTGGCGACTATCATGACGATATGAACCACCTTAATTTTATGAAGTGGGCCAGAAGTCAGCTTATACCTATTTTTCCTAAAAATTCGGTCCTGGTAGTTGATAACGCATCCTACCATAATGTACTAATCAAAAAAATGTGACGTCTGCTAGCCGTAGGGATATTATGGTAAAGTGGTTACAAGAAAAAAGTATTCCCTTTCAAGAAAAACTAACCAAACCGGAATTATATAAAATTATACAAGCCAATAAACCACAGTTTATGTATTAGAATATGAGCTTGGACAACATGGACATCAAGTACTTCGCTTGCCTCCCTATCATCCGGAGTTAAACCCTATCGAAAAAATATGGGCTTTGGTAAAAGGTAGAGTGGCCACTCATAATACAACATTTAACATAAATGATGTTGAAAATATAACAAGAATAAAATTTTCAGAAGTGTTAATAGAAGAGTGGGCTAATATATGTAAACACGTACAAATATATGGAAACACTCAAATCGCAAAAAAACATTTATTAGACTCTACGCTGGACCACTTACAATTTTTTATTAATACTGGTTCATCCGAAGAAAGCCTTTCTGATAATGAAGATAGTGATTAAAATTCCGGAAAAGACGTGTTTTTGTGTGATATTCCTTTGTCATATAACAAAATATATAAGTCTTTACAATCATTACTGTTTAGAAAATAAATACATTATTTAATTAGTTAAAATAAATTACTTATTGTTTTTGTGTTATTGAAGCCCTTCCTTCCTGGCACTGTTAATAAATTGTAAGTATTGACGAATTTTTTATTTATTAAAGTACTACTAATAGTTTACTCGTTATTTTATCGAATGCCTGACTATAAACTTCATAAATATTAAAAACTATAAAAATAAAAATTGACAAATTCATTCTCACTTTAATTGAATATACTTATAAAAATTTATTTTAAAGCTACCGGTACTTCTAATAGTTTACTCATTATTTTATCGAATGCCTGACTATAAACTTAATAATTATTAAAAACTATAAAAATAAAAAGTGACAAATTCATTCTCACTTTAATTGAATATACTTATAATAAAAATTTATTTTAAAGCTACCGGTTTCCGTCCGTCACTGGTAGAAACAGTCCGCCCGTCTGCGCGAAACACTACGTCACATTCCCAAACTAAAGTTTGTCTGACTATATCTAATTACGATTTAAAAATACACTCGTATTTGTAAAAAATGGTTATTTTTCGTCCAGGAGTATCTTACTTTAAACTTTAAAAAACTATAAGTTTCATATCTTATAGGTAAAAAGGAATAAGAATAAGACTTACAATCAATTTATTCTATCACCAACGACCGGTTTCGCATACTATAATTTGCTATGCATCTTCAGGTCAACGGTACATGGTAGACCTAAAAATGCAGAGCAAATTATAATATGACACCGGTCGTTGGTGGTAGAATAAATTGATTATGAGTAAGTCTTATTTTTATTTCTTTTTACCTATTTGAAATGGACTCACAGGCAACCTATTTAAAATTTCCATATCTTAGTTTATTATTATTACATCTGTGGGTGAATGTACTTAAGTAAAAAATACGATTTCAGGTTACAAAACATACTGTTAATGTACGTTCTTTATATAAGTACAATACTGATTATACTATGACCTATTCAATCAATATTTAGAATTTTTGAGCGAAAATGAAAAGAAAAATAAATATTTATTATTTATATTTATATTAACAGAAATAGAGTTAAACGATATTTTATGTAAAGTAATTCGGATAAGAGAGATTTTAGTATATTCAGGGTCGGAATTAGGGCGTGGTAAAGGGGCCACATGGCCCGGGTGGCAGATTTCAGGAGGCGGCGGCAAAATTTTTAATTAAAACTTAATAAAAACAATGTTGAGCATTTTGTTATTAATTACACTGTTATGCAGACGTATTAATTTGGGCCTGAACGTATGTATCACTTGGCTGAAACTTCAAATTTTACAGTACACAAACCATCTAAAATATAAGCGCCTAAGACTATTAAACAAATTGGGAGTATAACCTCCACAGAAAGGGAAATTATTGTTACAATGATAGCTTGTATAAATGAAGCAGGTCAAACTATCCCACCATTATTTGTATTTCCCCGTGTGCACTATAAAGACCACATGATAAATGGAGGTCCACCTGAATGCATTGGAGCAACAAATCCTTCAGGATGGTCGACAGCAAAGATTTTTCTGCAATTTTTGGAACAGATAATGTCGTATACTAAACTTACCCAGGAAAAGCCGATACTGATTATCATGGATAATCATGATACGCACATTTCAATAGGCATAATTCCGGTGTAGTTTTATTAAAAATTCATTCGTATTCATCGCATAAAATGCAGGCCTTGGACCGAGGGGTTTTGGTCCATATAAAACATTTTACCACAAAACTGCAGAAGACTGGATGTTAAGTAATCCTGGTAAACCAATAAGTATTTATGACGTTGCAGGAATCGTAGGAAAAGCTTATCTACAAGCATTCGCACCAAAAATATTGTTAAAAGTTTTGAGGTTACAGGTTTGTGGCCAGTTAACACCAATATTTTTACAGAAGAATATCTGCAATCGTATGTCACAGATCGAATGATTTTCCAGAGTTTCAATCAGAAATGGATCTGTATATAGTAGTAGACGATATTTTGATTAAACTCTGCTCTAAAAAGTTAGTTAAACATTACGTTGCTAAAGTACTGGAAACGATTGATAATGATACTAGTTGTATTGTAAAATTTTATGAGAAAACGCAACAAAACTTTAATTTTATAGAAGGAAAAGAAGAACCATATGCAGTCGATTTTCAAGCTATACCTAGTGCTTAAATTACCACTGCTTCAAAGCATGTGGGCATCAAAAATGTTTATCTATCATATTAAATTCAACATTTGTTTTGAAAATTATACTTTTTGACAATATATTTTAATATAAGTATCCATTAAACAATATTTTCTTATTATTTTACTTGACTTTATCAACTTGTCCACCAGTCCAAAGGTAGACGCAGGTGCTGTCCCTTTGGACAATATGACAGTATTTTAACAAATGCAAACTTATAGATTATACAAAATTCACGATAATTCAAAACAGTCTGATAAACAGGTTGCACAAAAAGATTTTTTTCTTAGCATTATAATTTGTCTAATAAAAAAATCCAAAAGTTACATTTTGTGAAATGTCCAGAGGTACACGTTCTGTCCCTATCACAATCAATATTTTTAATTTTAGTTGATTTTGTTGCACAATTTGTTAACTTTATTACACTGACACTATATACCAAATTATTATCTTCATTATGAAACACTACAATCAGCCTAACTCATGGTTCTGAAGTGGAGTGATATACTGTTATGCCTAGTACTGATATGAATTAGTAACCGGGACGCTCGGCAGCGGTATCGGAGGCTCAAAAACGGTGTAGCCTTGATTTGATGCTCGACCATCTCTACCACGTCTCCCCCTTCAGCCCTTAAAAAAATAGACAAAGATGGACTTAACTTGGTGAACTGTAGAGATCAATCCTATAACACTGGGTCAAATATGGCCGGAAAGTAAAGGAGTTCCGTACAGAAAACTTTAGAATGAGCTAGCACATTTATTACCAGCACGTGCTGCTCATTTCCTCAATTTAGTTGGTTCTAATGCAGCTAGGGCTACTATTGAGGCTCAGAATTTGTTCGGAACTTTTAACAGTATGTATTCTATCTTTGCTGATTCAACTTGACGCTGGGAAGTTCTCCGAAAATATGTATCATTGACATTGAAACCAAGACTACATGGTTTGCAAGATTAGATGCGGTCAAAGCTGTGTATTAACATTATGGTAAAGTTGTGCAGACTCTAGAAGATAAAAACCATGATAGCTCAACACTTCAAACTATGAGTAGGGCCATATTTTTAAAAATATTGGGAAACTTGAATTCATCGTTTTAGCATACTTTTGGCATGCTTTGTTGAAACAGATGCCATGTCAATGATTTTTATTTTTTATTACTGAGGGTAAATTCTTAGTCAGCATAAATGATCTACGATCTGTCTTCTCAGAAAAACACAAAGAAAAAAATGCCTGATGGGCTGTATGGCGATGAAGCTCTGACAAGTGCGGAGCATGTGTACCCAGTAGCCATGTTACAGGTTATTGACCGGATGATCATGGAACTTAGTGACAGGTTTAAGGCTTTGAACAACATAAACAACAAGTTTAGATTATTGAATGAAGTTTGAATTGAATAAATGCAAATATAAGATCGAAAAATGAAAGCAGAAGAATTGGCAAGCATCTACACTGCTGATATCAACATTAAAGAATTTTAAATAGAAGGTTTCAAGCACCACGCTTTATCATTTGGCAAATAAATAAGTAAAGGAAGCCATATGAAGAGAAATGCTAAATCCTATTTATAAAAATAAACTAGAGGAAGGCTACCCTAACATTACTACTGTACTGAGAATGCTTCTCACGCTGCCAGTCACAGTGCCATATGGAGAATTAAGTTTTAGTAAACTCATATCACAAATACATAAGAAATACTGCGACAATAGACATTCAAGGAGACTCTATAGTTTAAGTATAAAATCAATTGAATACAAACGAACACCCCTTATCAACTTTGCAACATCACCAGTACATTTGCAGCTATGAAGGCTCGAAGAATTAAATTTTGAGATACAATACATAAACTTTTGCGCAGTTGCGATTGAGATACTACACAAACAAATTATTTCTGCTACTTATGTACAATTGTATTCATATGAGCGTTTTTCGATATAACTAAAATGTATGTATTAATATGTATAAGTGTATTTCATAAATAGAACTTCTTAATAGCATACATATGGTGTTTAAATTCAACCAACACATCTAAAAAATAATTTACAGAGGTATTATATCTTATTTTTGTGGTGAAGCGCTGGTATGGGGATCGTGAAAGTAAACGGCAAACTAAACTTTGCCCCCCCCCATCCTTGACAAATCTCCCAGTTTCGACCCTGAGTATATTCATTTTATTTTGTGAATGAAATTTCGAATAATATCTAATAATAAAATAAAGAAAATTTTGTATAATTTTTATTGTAATATTTAATTAATTTACAACTATATAACAGACTATTAAAAATGATTCTATTGAAAAGAATAACTACCCTGGTTATTTGACTGTTGTTCTCCTAAAACTGAGGGATCTTCCATAGGGGGGAGTTGGGGCTGAAACTGTTCGGCAGAAAGTCTGGTAAATAGTATACCGACACCTTCTATTAAAGCTAAAAGCACACCCCCAATAAAGGCGCTGCCTGCCATTGCTGGAAGACCATTTCTTGCCGCTAGTATACCTAAAATAAAAAATATTACTTTAAAGATTATCAAAAGTGTTCTAAAGTTTGCCTAAGAAATAGATGATTAGTTGGCCTATTAATACCAAAATATACATGAACTGTTATGGAAAAATCCTTTACTTTTTCCAAGAAGAGCTAATGTTTCACTAAGAATAGCATAGACGTATTCATAATAATCATAACTAAAATCAACTTAAAGAATCAAACAATTTTCCAAATTACCATTAATCAACAAATAAATAACTAATAAACATTATTAAGAATAAAACAGAATACAAGAAATAAAACATTACTTAAAAGAGAATAACAGCGAAACAGTAACAATAAAAATATTTGTCACTGAAAAATATTTTAGTGAGCCCAAACAAATATCATGTTTTGCTAAGAACAACATGTACGGCATGGAACACGAAGAACCCAACATTAGCGACAACGCTACATTACCTCTTTAGGAGCTACGGGAAAAGGTGCCACTGAATGCATCAGTTGATACGAGCCAGTTTTCTTCTTGTTCTTTTTCTTTGGCTTTTCCCATTATGAGTTCGCCGTTTTCGTCCTCCACGGCACTCTATTCTCCCAGTCACCTTCTCTGAGGTCTCTATCTATCATAGCATTTCCGACGTATGTTTTCCATCTTGTAGCAGGTCTTCCTCTCCGTTTTCTTCCCGGTGGGTCCCAGTTTAATATTCTTTTCGGCCACCTATGCTCTGGCATTCTTTGTACATGCCCGTACCACTGCAGGGCTCTGTTTTCCAACTTTTTTGTAATTGAGCATTTTACTTCCATTCTGTTCCATATTTCCTCCATTCTTATTTTATTTCGTATTGTTGTTGTCATTGACCATACTTCCGCTCCATATAGGGTAATATTCATCACTATGCTTTGAAAGATCCTCTTTTTGTTTTCTTTGGTTAGAGTGTTGTTCCATATCACTCCATGAAGTGCTCTTGTGGCTTGTTTTCCCCGTGCTACTTTCATACAAGTACCATCTCGGCTAATCATTGACCCTAAATACCTACTTAAAATCTTACAACTCTTAATAGTCTCTTCTTCTAAACTTAAGTTCAAATCTGCAACCTCGGGTCCAATACATAAGTATTCGGTCTTGCACATATTTATCTTGAGTCCCCAAAGTTCATATTCTTCCTTTAATTTCCTTATCATATATTCCATATCCTCCCTGTCTTGTGCAAAAATGACTTGATCATCTGCGAAAAGTAGTGAATGTAATATATTCTCTTGTACTGGTATGCCCATTGTTCCGCATTTTCTATACCATCTTTTTAAAGCCTGATCTATATATATATATATATATATATATATATATATATATATATATATATATATATATGTTAAAAAGTGTAGGTGAGAGACCACATCCCTGTTTGAGGCCTTTTGTTGCGGTGATTGTTTTTGTTATTTCATTACCTAACTTTATTTGCACTTGTGTTTTTTATATAGTCTTTGTGTTATATTCACCCACTTCTCTTCTTCTTCTTCCTTTGCCCTATCCGTTTCGGACGTTGGCTATTAACAAGGCTATTTTGACTTTGTTTACGGCACCTCTGAACAGTTCGGTCGATGTTAGTCCGAACCATTGTCGCAGGTTATGCATCCATGAGTGTCGTCTTCTTCCCGGTCCCCTCCTACTGTCGATTCTTCCTTGGACTATTAACTGTAGCAGCCGGTACTTAGTATGCCTCATGACATGTCCGAAGTACTCAAGCTTCCGTTTCTTTACGGTGAAGATTATTTCTTTGCTTTTTTACTTCCACGTTAGTGATGTGGTCTGTCCAGGATATCCGAAGAATACGGCGATATATCCACAGCTCAAAGGATTTAAGTTTCTTCAGGGTGGCTTCCGTTGTGGTCCATGCCTCTGCTCCATAGAACAAGACCGGGAAGACATAACACTTGACCAGTCTTAATTTTAGTTCCATTGAGATTTTGCTTGTGAACCACTTTTTCATATTGTTGAACGCGTTTCGCGCTTTTTCAATTCGTGATCTTATTTCTGTTGACTGGTCCCATTTTGTGTTGACTGTGGTTCCAAGGTATGTGTATGTCTCCACTTGTTCTATTTTTCAGTTGTTTAATGTCAATTGCATCGGAGGTTGTGGTGTTCTGCTGATGAGCATGCATTTAGTTTTGGTTGTATTGAGTTCTAAACCATATTCCTGACTTGCTGTGTGTATGCTTTGCATGAGTCTTTGAAGCTCGTTGCAGTCATTTGCGATAATAACTGTGTCGTCAGCATATCTAATATTATTGATTACCTCTCCGTTTACTTTGATACCCTCCGAAACTTCTCCCCGTGCTTCTCTGAAGATTTGTTCAGAGTATATATTAAACAGGAGCGGCGAGAGGACGCATCCCTGTCGTATACCCTTTCTTGTGAATAGGTATTATAATACCTACATTCCAACTATCTGGGAGTTTTCCTAACGCGTCCATGACTAACGTTTAAAAAAATCTTCGGTTCTCGTCTGCCGAAACAAGTCAATAGTCTAGCTAGGTCACGTAGTTTTCTTAAGGACAGGTCTTTTTCATTCCAACATTGATGAGTTGAGACGTTATCAAGAATCAATAATGTTTTCTCTCTTTTGTCATTTTTTAATTGATGGGCTTTAACAACGGATATAAAAGATTCTATAAACCATTCCATGAAAATTGTACCAACCATCCTATTTTGCTAAGTGTCAACGACAGACATCGCAGACATATTAATGTTCTTAAAATACAGTGGTTTCCTACTTTTACCAATGACAAGCACGTACAATCAGTGACTGCCAGTCGCATTAGAACAAGCTAAAGCAGTGATACGATTCTTGCTTTCAAACGTGACAAAGCTTTTCAATTGAGCCTAGTTTTGTTTACATTGTAAACGTTTTGAAGGCGTTTGGAAACGTAATTTTCTTCCTTCACTCCGTTGACTTAATTTAGATTTAATCTGCTGCTGATAAATCAACACAGTTTTTATCACTGTATTTGAAGCTCTTGAATGCTATGTCTGAACTTTCATTTACGAATGAAAATATTATAATTTTTTATGATAATTTTTAACTGGATATAGAAAACTCTTAAAACCATCTGAACATGATTCAAGGCCCGTAAAAAATGTATGGACGATGTAGAGGAAGATCTTAAAACCATGAACATCAGGCAGTGGAGAAGGAAAGTATCCGTCAGGACAGAATGGAAAAACGTTGTTGAGCAGGCCAAGACCAACAACGGGTTGTAGTTCCATTAGAATAAGAAGAAGAAGATGTAATACTTATTATAAATAATTATAATAATAATTAATCCGTGATATCTAGGAGGAAGAGGATTTACATATGAGCAATTAAAAAACAGGTTGCTAATTCAAAAACTTATTTCAGAAGAAGGCTGAAACATCACTTTGCAACGCTTAAGTTAGCAGTAGGTACATGACTTAATATCGCTTAAATATTAACTCTTGAGTGAACAAAAAATGCACATTAACCATTTATCTAAAGAAGGAAAATTGACATTTGTCAATTTTCCAATTTGTCAAAACAAAATGTTTCCCAAAACAGAGGGTTTTCTTCTTCGAATTCAGGATAGGCTTATTCCAACCATAAATTGACTGAAATATATAGTCAAATATCCTGTTACAAAACGATAAATGCCAAGCTCAAGAAACCATGCAACATCTTACCAAGGCTGCAAAGCATTTAGGGCAACTGAAAATAACAAACGGCAAGACTCAGTAGAAAAGATCCTTCATCAAGCGATAGTTAATAAACTGGGATTTCTCCAAACCGTTTATCTCTCAGATGTGTATGAAAATTTTTGACAGATACTCAAGAGCATGCCAGGTCACTTAAGACACGGAAAGACTCCCCCAGCGCTCAATTGTCTCAGCGTACAATGAGACAATGGAATGTGCCGTAGTCTTAACGCAGTCAGAGGAATGATTCAGTCTAAGGGATTCGATAAGCAAAATAGCCAAAAACCTCAAAACATCATGGCCGGGAATGATGTTTAAAAGTATTTTAGAACAAGGTAAGGGAGGAAAATTTACATCAAGAAATAAAAAAGAACTGACAACCGACTACATATATAAAGGATAAAACTGTTATTACGTACACAGCTTAACATTAGAAATGTGTTTAAAGCACTAAACACCGCGCATGCTTTGCAATTTGCTCCTTATTTGCTATAATTAATTGGAACAGGACAGGTATGGAAAATATGCTGCGTAAAGTCAGAACACTTCTTAAGAAGATGAACAATCATCATCCTAAGAGTGAGATAAAAGGAATACTACTACGGTAACTAGGAGAAAGAGGACTAATAGACGTAGCCATGCAATTAGAAAAACAGATTTCAAATTTGCCACATTGAAGTTGGCGTAGTAGAGACACAACATCACTTAAACTGTGGCAACAAGAAATACGTACACATCTGGGAGAAGAAACAAATGCAGTCAGCCAGGAGTATGTCGACAAAATAAATATGAACTATTGGTTGACATCAGGAAAGATGTTTCCTGAAAAACAATTTCCTACTTCCCCTTTAGGATCTGATGTAAAATTGGCATTCATATTTTTCCATACATAATACTAACCCTCGTAATAACAGAATTTTATGTGGCACGAATACCAATGGAGTCAATAGTGAACCCAAAGCTTTCTATCAAACAGTGTAATAATGTTTGTAAAAATATAGTTATTTATATGAAATACATACAAAATGTGTTAAATAAATTTAAAAGTTTTAAAATACTTTACATTTTTAGTAAATTATAATAAAGAATTAATAGTTTTACAAATTGTTTATTATACGTTCAAGGCAAGTAGTTATGTGATGGCTCTTACAAACAAATCGATTGCCCTTCTGACATCTCTGGAAATATTTTCTGTCCAAATTTGTGGGGCATGTCCAACATCTACCATCTTTTATTTCTCCAGGTTTTTGCGAATTACCTTTTGATGTAGAAGCTTCATCTGAACTTGTTTCAGCAGCAACTACTTCTTTTCCTAACTGCTTGAGAAATTCGTATCATTTGTAACCTTTTTGTTCTCCACTCTTCGTTTAGATGAATCGTTTGAATTTTATTAATATGTCTAATATGTAAAATGTAAAATGAAAAGTAAAATGTTCCCTTTTTTTGAGCAGTAGGAGTTTTTCGGGTTATGTTTGTTACCAAATATTGTTGAAAATTGCTTCCAGACTCTAAAACGATACATTAACGATGAATAGCTATCTCCAATTCCCAAGAACCGCAAAGTTATCGCCAATCTTACATCAGCAAGTATTGCTTTTCCAAAATTGCTCCAAAATCACATTTCTCTCTTAAGGGCTTAGCCTAACCATATACAGAAGATTGTCAAAGTTGTTTTTTAACAACAATACAAGTTCTATATACACATTTAGTAAAGCTACAAAAATTTACTAAACCAATGAACATGTTACAAATATTCCTTTAAAAACTACTCATACTAAGATCCTTTAAGATATCATTCTTATATCAAATATAAGATCTTTAAGAGATACTATGGAATGCTGACGAAATAAACTGTAACTGTCTGGTTGAAACAGAACCAAAAAATTAACTAGATTATCTTGGTATATAGGTCTAAGAGACTACCAATCCAAAGTTAACCTCACAAGGCTACATGATTGACTAAAGCTGTACTAAACAAATGAATATATTTCAAATATTCCTTTAACATCTCTCTCAAAACACTTCATTTTAAAGATCCTTAAAATGCCACTTTTGTACCAAATCTAAGATCATTAAGAAACTATTGAATGCTGATGAAATAAACTCATAAATTGAAAAACACACAATACTTCCCAACTGTCTCTGTGGTTGAAAACTGGTTATTTTTAGATAATATGCTAGTAATGGAGATAAGCGCTACTAACAATTTTCAGATAACTCTTATTTTCAACTTGTAACATTTTTTTATAATTAATATATTAATTTATTTCTAATCCCTCTACCCCTGTGGATGATACGCCGATGGTCGTGTTTACGATTAGAGAATATTATTGTACCTACCGAAATACCACGGAATTTCTCTGAGTACGAAAGGTTTCTAATCCTTTCCTTTTTAATCCTAAGTATGAAAGGAACTAATTCTTTCCGGCTTTAAGGCGGGTTTCTGTTTGATACTTTAGCAAACAAAATCGTCGAAAGATTTTACAGGAAAAATTTAATCCAAAGGTTTATATTTTATCACGTTCCAAATTACCTCGAACTTTCCGATAGTCGTTATAACCTTATCTTCTTAGAAATAGATACAGGCTGATCTGTCGTTTTTGAGTGGGAGATATCCCTTCTTTTTTTGTGGTAGTTTGTAAAATTTTAGGGAAACCAAGTTACTTACCGGTGGGCATTCGTCGAGTAAAGACGCTTAGCTCACATTATCGTCTCTGTGTCACTTTATCTGTGCATTTTCTTTATAAGTGTGTATACACTTGTTTATTTGAGTTTTTTTATCTTATACTATATTAGATTAAATATAGTTATAAAGTACCTTTAATGTTAATTAAATTCAGTGTTTAATACAAGTATAGTATTAACTTCAGTGACTTAATGCAGCAGTCGTCAGAAATTACTGTAAGTTACCATAATCTTAGTATCTCCACTTATCTGGGCGAGTAGTATGGTATGGTATCATATCATCTTCCATTATCTGGACGTATCTAAAGTTCATACATGTCTTCAAATGTAGTTGAGAGTAACTACTGAATTTTACATTTAATTTAAAGAACAGTCAATATTTTGTTACGAACCAAATTCCATCAGCTACTAAGAAATTTCAATAAGTAATAATTATGAACATTTAAGGCTCAGTTTATCATTAAATAATAGTGCGAGATAGCTAATCGATTTAACCAAGCGCTGTTTGGTTAAATTTTTATGTTTTCCTTTCAGTAACCTTTTTGTATTTTTGTAAATTTAGATTTGGTTAATTTTTGTTATCTTTGGTGTTTGTTATAATTTTTATTCATTTTTTTTTGCTGTAATATCTCGAGATACGCCAAAACTTTATTTGTGCATGATTGTATTATATATCTTTGTAAAGGTATTTTCTAATTATATTTCTGCTTATTTTTATATGTATACCACCATTTCATAGTTGTTGGTGTATTTTTATTACTTGTGTTGCATTCAGCAGCGTCATAATTTTGTCGTTGAATATGGTGTTTTTGTTTTATGAATGAATTTTATTTGTCGACTCCTAACAAGTTTCCTGATATAACCATAACTCTGAATATTTACTTTTCTTAATTTTCTCCTTAAACCCCAAAAAATTAAGTGGCGCCCTGTTCCCTATCATATCTTATCTTTGGTAATTTTACCCATCTATCTTTTTGTTTATTTCTGTATCTTTTCCAATATCTCTTATCGTATCTTTACTTATTTCGTCCGTTGGACCCATTCCTGGTTCCAAAAGCTAGTTTCGAACCCACGACTCGCTCTCCACCAACCATCTGGCTGCCGTCCGCAGTGTCTCCATTGGTGACCTTTCTAGCACCATCCAAAAAAGGTTTCCGAGGTTACAAACTAGATAATGAATTCTACAAGCAAAATTTCGGATTAGCCATAGGCTCGTACTTATCTCCATTATTAGCAGATATATTCATGAAAGATTTCGAACAAAACATTGTACTCAAACAAGACAAACAATCTATAGTATGATGTAGATCTGTAGATGATGTATTCAACATTTGGCCTGACGGCCAAGAAGTATTGAATAAATTTCTGATGGACTGCTCAATGATCAACAATAAAGAAAAATAAATCAAATTCACAATGAAAAAAGAAAACAACAACCCACTTCCTTTTCTGGATGTGTCAATTACAAAAGAGGATACAGGATATGCAATTAAAGTTTACAGAGAATCAACACACACCAAATTGCCATTTTAATCAAACAATCTAGAGAAACACTTACAAGAAGGCATTCAAAGATGACAACAATATCATATGTAAAAGGCTTATCGGAAAAATAAAAAAATATAGGAAATAGTACAACATCACAACAACATTCAAAACAACCAATACACTGAGATCTATCCTATTCAAAACCAACCCTGTAAATGCAACAATTTCCATATGGGAGGAACCGCAAGACCACTAAGTGTCAGGATAAACGAGCATGAAACATATATGGAAGACAGAGAATTTGACAAATCACAGATCTGCAAACATAAAAATAAGTACAACATCACAACAACATTCAAAACAACCAATACACTGAGATCTATCCTATTCAAAACCAACCCTGTGCATGCAACAATTTTCATATGGGAGGAACCGCAAGACCACTAAGTGTCAGGATAAACGAGCATGAAACATATATGGAAGACAGAGAATTTGACAAATCACAGATATGCAAACATGCCTGCGACAATAAGCACAGAGTACAATGGAAAGATGCATTGATAATCATGGAAGAAGCAGCTCTCATCCTACTTAATGAAGAAAAAATGTAGCAGGCTTTGGTTGCCAATACTAAAAGAAGAAGTCAACAATAAGAATACGCCAATAATAGCGGATTATAGAAAGTCGGACACATATCATCTACAATTACACATAATACCTAATATGCAATACACAATACACAAACGCATAATACACAAACAAATAATACAAAATTATCAGAATTTGATATCCTGAGGACACAAACTCCACCCTCATATTTTTTCCAGCTAAAGCGTGGCTATAATCTACAAGATTGAGGCCATGTAAGTCAACCATCAGTTTTGAAAAACATAATCCGCTTTACAACTTGTTGGTTATAGTTATGCACAATTTTTAAAATAATTTTTTTGTTAAACTAAATTTAAAGGTAATTTTCATTGCAATCAATTGTTGCCTAATCCCATATATAATTGATTGGAATTGGATTGATACATTGATTGGAATTTCAGGCTTTTTCTTAAAAAACCAAATTGTTCCTAAATAAACATATACCTAGTAAAACTTATTTACTTAAACCTATTAAATTCAAATTAGGTATTAATCATAAACATCAAAATGATACAACACTTATTTGTATAAGTTACAGAATGACACAATTATTATACTGGTGATAAGGACAAATTCAAAAAATCACAAAAATTGGCTTGGCAGATTTGTAGATCATCTGTAATAGCAGTGGAAAAGAGCTAAGTGTTGTTTTTTGAATGTGTACTAATTTGTAATTTGACTTTTGTAATTTGACTGAAAAACTCTGACCAGCATACTTATCAACTTCTTGAAATATTGTATATATAAAAGAATTGTCATACTTTTTCTACTTCATGATATCCAAAGTGGCGGTCGTAGCTCAGTGGCTATGTTACAGGCTTAACAAGCTGTGGCGCCCGGGTTGAATACCCGGCACTGAAACCAAATATGTTTCAGTTTTTAATTTAACTGAGCCGCCACCGTGCTTCGGAGTGTAGTAAGGTAGTTAACCCTTACTTATTAAAAACAAAAAAGTCTTACAATATAACATAAATAATTCATACCTAATATAAATGTAATTGTTAAAAACTACTGTCATTGGGAATGCATGAATTGTTTTGTATATCTAACGTTAATAAGAATGTACATACATATGATGATTATTAAAGTATCACTGTGTATTGGGTTAAGTTATGATTCATGCTAGTCAACAGTTTGTTATTCTTTACATATAAGTTCAGTTAACGTTTGTTACTATATTTTTTATTGTTACATTGCATATTTACAATTTACTCTATACACAGAGTAATAAGTAAATAGTCTGTAAGTAAATTAACGTATTGCGGTAGGTCTTCTGGCTATACTCTCTTCAATCTTCTTTCGGCAAGTGGTTGAGTGAATAAATTATTTATCAGTTCGTTGTGATCGTTACTATATAAAACCAATAAACGAATGTAGTGAAATTAAATACATTTTAGTCTATTTACCTAAGCGTAAAAGGCACCTCCTCATAACATCACATGTTTTATTAATATAGGAGGGCAGGTAAAGCTTTCAGTCCCGGTTATGTAAGTGGTCATGTTAGGGCGCCTAACAATAAAACCTTAGCCAGAAGATTACATGAACTTTACTTTATTTTACGACACCCAAAGCATCTCTTCATTTTCTTTAATTTCAGTCTAGCTTCAAATATTTTTTAAAATAGTAACTCAGTAGTTATTGTGCAGGTAGGTTGTGCATCAATTATTACAAGCTTTTGTGGATACAACACATAAAAATTTACATTTTTACAAGTCTTGATACCTTATTCTGATATAACTTAAATATGCAAATCTTACCTCCTGTTGCTGCTCCACTGATGATGGAATTCCAAGGATCTTCCTTCTTTCTTATGTGGATTAGGGCACAGTCTATGGTTGAAAACATTCCTCCCCATACTGCAAAATTACCAGCAATTATAGGAGATCTCTGTTTAATCGCAGTTACACTACCAATCTACAAAATGAGATCATAAAATATGTCATATTATGTGTGAAGATAATGTCTAAATAAATAGCTGGAGTTACTATCCAAAATAAAGACAAAACAAAAATATCATGAGTACATATGCATGTCAAAGATAATATTCATATTACAAACCTAAATAAAACAAAAACGAAACTATGGGAAAACAAAATTAAGAATAAACCAACACCTTTAATATGAAACCAAAAACAACAAATAAAACTAGACAAATAGGATAATTGGATTATGTGCAAGCTGAGAAACGACAGAATGACCAACTTAATAACGAAATAGACACACAGAACAGAAAATTCATTTCATTAGCAACCATATCTGATAAAATCCATTATTAGTAGTTTAACAAAAAAACATAGGTGAAATAAATAATATAATGTCCTAAACTCTACAGCAACCTTTTTACAAAAGGAATGTCATAAAAGAACTTGATGTTTCAGAATCTATGATATTAGTAAATCAAGTGAACAGGAACAATGATTTGAAAAACTAGAAATATCTAGAAAACTAGAAATAACTTAAAATGAACGAATTCATTCTGCTTTATGACTAATAGTCCAGAACAGATTTATATAAGGTTGAGTAGAGCCTTCAATCTTTGAAGGCTCTACTCAAATGTATGAAATGTTTTCAGTTATATTCACAACAATGACCCAAATAAAAATGTGATAAGTTTTTCTTTGTGTTTTTTCATACTTTTGCAATCCAACCATGGTCCACAAAATTCGAAAATTTTTAAAACTTTGCAGTGGTAAAGTTATTGGTAATACTAATCATTGATTTTTATTTATAGAAGAGACAACCTTTCAAACCCAATTTCAAACATTTAAATCGACTAATTAGGTAAGCCTAAAGAATTTTTTAAAGAAACTATAAATGTCTTACTGATTTCTTTATCCAACTTTGTTGTTACATTTAATAGACAATAGAAAGTGATACTACCAAAGTTAACGTTATTGTAAAAACAAATTAATCCAGACATTAGTATTGTTAAAGTAGTTAGGGAAAGACTTTCGGGGAATATTCGAGCTTAGGATACTCCACATAATATTTGGAGCTATAAACTATCAAGGGCAGTGAAGCAAAAGATATAATTTCAAATTATACCAACTGATTAATGAACCAGATGTCGTAACGTTCATTAAAATACAGCGACTTAGATGGGCTGGACATACAATACAATACAAATACCTGATCTGAAACATTTTAGTAATTTTTATTAGAAAATATGACGTAAACATCATTTTTACGTAAAATTGGTACTCTTGTTTAAACATGATAATTTCAACCGTTTTCGATAAAAACGCAGTCGAACTGTTTAGAGTCTTAAAAAAGGATTTCAAATATTATTTCATTTATGAAAAGTATGCTTTGGACTGTCAGATAATTGTTGCTGGTAAATGTCATTTGTTCAGAGTAAATTATTTTTGATGTGACAGTGTAGTATAATGTTGCATTTTTTAAAACTAATCATTACTTTTTTTGATTGAAATGCCTCGTCACAATCATTTTACTAATGAAGAAATGCGAGATATGATTTGCGTATACGCACAAAAAAATTTTTGCGATCGCTCGGCAGCCAGAAGGTATGGAATGTTATACGCAAACAGAAGGCAACCAAATCACAAAACGTTTGCAAGATTATATCGTAGTTTAGGTGAAACTGGGTCATTTCACACTAAAAATCGGGGTGGTCGACCGAAACAAATCACACCTAATCAAGAAGATGAACTTTTGGTTCGAGTAGATGAAAATCCTGAAATAAGTTCACGACATATATCAGCAGCAACAGAATTAAGTTAGTCGTCTATTGTTAGAATTCTAAAAAAAGAGAACCTCCATCCTTATCACTTCACTCCTGTTCAAAATTTACTTCCAACAGATCTTCCACGACGGTTACAGTTTTGCCAACGTATTCTGAATAAACATCGCAATGACAGAACAACATTCTTTATTAAGATGTTCACCGACGAAGCAACTTTTACCAGACGAGGGGTTTTTAAATTGGCAAAATAGTCATTATTGGGAAGAAGAAAACCCGCATGCTATTAAAGCTAGACATTTTCAGCATGAGTTTAAATTGAATATTTGGTGTGGCATTATAGGCGACCAACTACTAGGGCCTTATGTTCTTCCTCCGAATTTAAATGGAGATTCTTATTTGTTCTTTTTGGAAAATACTCTTAATGATATTTTAGATGATCTGTCACTGGATGTAAGAAGAAAAATGTGGTTTATGCAGGATGGAGCGCCACCTCATTTTTCATTAGCTGTTAGAAATCATCTTAATGACGTATTTCCTCAACGATGGATTGGCAGAGGCAGTGATTTTCAATGGCCACCAAGAAGTCCTGAGTACAACCCGCTAGATTTTTATTTTTGGGGACATATGAAGTCCTTAGTTTATGCCAATGAAATTAATACACGAGACGAACTTTGGAGATACATTCAAAATGCAGCTAATCTTATAAGGGGACAGAATAATAATTTTTTTAAAGTCCGAAAATCCTTTATAAAAAGAATTAGAAAATGCATAGAAATCGGAGGAGACCATGTAGAACATTTGGTTTGAGTTTTTGTGAGTTCTTTTAAGTTAAAGTGTGTTTAGTTTTGATTTATCATCAAAACGGAAACCTTATGTTAGTTGCAACTTTGTTTATTAGTTTGGTATTTGATAGTGAAATTGTAAATAAAATACTATTTCTTGTCTAAGATTATGCCTATGTGCCAATTTTGATAGCAATTTATAAATATACAGGGAAACTATTAGCAAAAAACGAAAAACAAAAATTAACTTTAACACCTTGTATCTTTTTTCTCAGCAACATTTTATTAAGGCATATTTGGCCCAATAGCCATATTTTGGTCCAAATAACCTGTCCTTAGTCTATGTCCCAATAGTTATGACTCACCCTATATATATATATATATATATATATATATATATATATATATATATATATATATATATATATATATACATATATATATATATATATACATATATATATATATATATATATATATATATATATATATATATATATATATATATATATATATATATTGTCATACTTTTTCTTTCCCAACCAAAGAAAAATAAATAAAATATCCATCGGAATAAAATTTTAAGAAATCATTATAAACAAAAATGTATATATTAATTTAAGATAAGATTTAGGAGATAACAAGTAGATTAAAAGAGGTCCTTGTATCTACCGGGGGCATTTTATAAAGTATATGTGAAAGTATTCTTACGGCATCAAGTTGACAAAAGGAGGTCCTGGTGTCATAAATAAGTAGCGGAGTTTGGAGAAGTGAATTAGGTGTTTTTTGTGTAGTCTGAAGGAGGTTTGCAGAGACGTAAAGAAGGAGCCGAGGTGCCAAAGAGGGGAGATCACATCTTTGAGGAGACTGGATTTTTCTGGGTATGTTCCAACATACAACTCAAGAAGAAAATAAACTGTAAGTGTTTGTACAATTGAATTTTATATCTGTGAAGGATCGTTTCGACATCATGGTCATTAGCATTCAAATTTAAGAACGGAGGTTTTGTTAGGCTAATCAAAAGTTTAAAGTTTTGTGGTTTCTTTTTTCAAGTAAAGAAAATTTTAAGTAAAATTGGTTTTTTACGTAATATAAATGTATGTAGCTTTATAATCTTATTATCATAATAATTTGATTTATTTTCTTGTATGCTGATTGATAAGATAACGACAGAATTTAATAATTGTTTTATTCGTTCATATAAAATAAAGAAACGTAAATCTTTGTAATATAATATATTTGTATTATTATCCTTTCTTCTCTATTCCGATAAAAGACAACTAGAAAATCTTTTGAATCCATCGAACACAGGTAATATAAGGATTATTTTACTTTTGATAACAGATAAGTTATAATTTTTTTATTGGCTCAATAAACTAAGTTTGAACTCAAAATAAACAATCATAACAATATATATATATATATATATATATATATATATATATATATATATATATATATATATATATATATAATATATATATATATATATATATATACAGTAAAACCTCCCTTAACCGAAACCTTTTTAACCGAAACATCGTTTAACCGAAACGGCTGACAGTTTCAATAATGTCGTCAATAAAAAGTAAATTTTTATCGCAAACCGTAAAAATTCCATTAATTTCACTCACCGATTGCTGCCTATGTGTGGAAAATCAAAAAAACCAAGAGCTCTAAAAGATATTTCCGAAAAAGCACTTCCAGTTTTTTATAGAAGCCAAAAAAGCTCATGGATGTCGACCACTTTATTTTCAGAATGGTTTGAAAATGAATTCGTCCAAGTGTAAAATCCTTTTTTAAATCAAAAAACCTTCCCGTCAAAGAATTGTTGCTTGCTGACAATGCGCCAACTCGCCCCCAAAATATACAAAATAGTGACAATTGTCAGATTTTTGCCACCGACTGTCACCAGCTTAATTCAGCCGTTAGACCAGGGAGTAATACGGGCATTCAAGAGACATTATAGAGGAGTATTCTTAAGACATCTGTTAGTACAGGAGACGAATGAATCCAAAAGTGTTCCCGAAATTCTCAAATCTCTAACAATGTGCTAGGCGTAGGCCAAGATGAAATCTTCAACTTTAAAAAAATGCTGGAACAAACTTTTTGATGGGATTTTTATTGACGATCCTGAAGAAGAAAATGGTAAGAAACGACAGAAGAAATTAAGCCTTTAATAAAAAATTTGCCGGGATGTGACGAAATTAACCAAGAAGAGATACGTGAGTGGTTAGCAGCCGATGACTCAGAAAGTGAATTCATCGACCAGGACATCATTGATATGTTTCTTTTGGTAAGAATTTTATACAGTAGGCCTAATTAGTTAAGGACACGACTAGGTTCTTAATTTTTGTTGTCATTGCATAAAGTTTTGTCCTTTACAGATTGCTTTACGTTTCGTTGAACAATCGAATGAGGCAAACTCATGACGTTCTGCAAATAAACGATGAACAGATATAGCTGCAAAACATCGTTGTCAAACGAAAACGCAAAAGAAAATAGAAGATTTCTTTAAAGAAGCATGTTAAACTTGTTCATTTTCCTTAATTTTATTACTTTATTCTGTATTTACTTATTAGAAAACATTACGAAATCACCTCATAGTATTTTTTAATACCAATACTTTGACCAAGAATACTATAAAAGACAATGTTATTTTTAACCGAAATTCTTGTTATCCGAAACGCCCCCCGCCCCCAATTATTTCGGTTAACGGAGTTTTTACTGTATATATATATATATATATATATATATATATATATATATATATATATATATATATATATATATAGCAACAGTTTCTCGCATCCTAGCTTCCAACACTTGCAATCTTTCCAGTCATCTACTTGTAGACCTCTATCTTCCATCGCACTGTCTATTTCTTGTCTCCACACAATCTTCTTGGTCTTCCCTTTGTTCTTCAGTTAATGGATTTACTGCAATATTTGCTTTGACCTTCGTTGATCATTCATCTTTTGACATGACTATACCATTTCAGCCTTTTGCATTCCAGGATGTCCATGTCTCTGCCCATACACTCCCTGATTTTAGTATTCTTTACTCTATCTTTTCTAGTGAGTTGACAAAATATATGCTAACAATTCATTTTCATTACTTTTATTTTGAATGCATTTTTCTTATTTATTTATTATCCAAAGCTCTGAACCATATATAGAATACCTTCTATGATACTTTTGAATATGCTAATTTTCCTGTTCTTAATGATGTAGTTGTTCAATTGTTGCAATTTGTTCAATAATTTCATAATGCGAAAATTACATGTATATAAACACCTCTCGGACCAAACTGTCTACACACTTTTTGATGAATTGTTGTTTTATATTGTGAGCTTAGAAATTGGGATTGAACTCTTTTTGGTTTTAGTCTATCAGTATCTTCAATAGGAATATCCATAGGTACACATTTTTTTTTTCAGACATTTAAAACAAAGAAGCAATGCAATCTTTACTAACTAGTCATATTGTCATACACACAGCATTTATATAAATTGGTAGAATTTTCTTGTCTTCTAGCACAGCTTGGCCAATGGGACACTATCATACGCTATTGAAGGTAAATAAATATCATGTATGTCTCCATATTGAGTTTCAAGCAATTTTCTATTGTTTTGTTTTAGACAAAACATATTGCCTATACAACAATGACAAATATGAAATCCACTCTGATCTTTAATGTCTCCCCAACAATCTTCAATGCAGATTGAGTTGGTTACACCAAGCCCTCAGTAATTCTTACAATCCTATCTGTCACCTTTATTCTTGTAAAGATTGCTGATATATGCAGTTTTCCATTCTAGTCTTCATCTACAATAAATTAAATGTATAAGACTATAGCTGAAATAGTTTGTTAAAGCCATATTTAATCAGTTCTATGGGTATGCTCCCCGGTCCTGTAGCCTTCCCATTTTTCATAATGGCATGTTTTTTAAATTATTTCTTGCATTTTTCGCAGTATAAAGTATTATGTTTTATAGCCAATATCTTGAAATTCTGCTCCATCATCTATCAGCATTTTTGCTTATTATCCTACTTATATTTTCTGTGATACTTAATTTGACTACTACATTCTTTTCTTTAAAGCTTTACTACCTCTAATTGTCTTCCTGGTTTCTTTACTTCTTGTGTCACCCAAAAAATGTTCTGTTATCACAGGCTTTATTCCACATATCATTCTTGGTGTTATTTAATGATTTTTTTACTTTGTTGTTTAAGCTGTTGTACTGTTGTCAATTATAAATGTCCTTTGCGGCTAACCATTTATTATACATCTTTCTTCATCTAGAATATCATATGATCATTACGCTACCATTGATTCCACTCATACTACTCATATGCTACCATCCATTTCTATTCTTTATACATGAATTAATTTGCGAGGAGTAACAAACATTGTTTAATTTCAAATTTAACCTCATTTGATACAGAAACTGATTAATACAGAAATTTATTTAAAACAGATTCTTATTTCCTATGATTATGGGATTAATATATTCAGTGAGACCTATCTGAGTGACAATATTCAGTCTTCTGAATTAGGCTTCAAAAATTATCTGTTTATAGAAAGAATAGATCTTTGACAGGCATATAATTTCTAATTCATATCTAAGCATCTCTATGAAAGAACACTCAGTGCAAACAGTGTATCTCCAATCCCAAGATCTATTCTAAATCCCATTTGTTTTACTTATGTCTTCTTATGTATTCTACTGTGAATTACTTTTAAAAATAATTTCAAGACATGGCTCATTAAGGTTATGGTGCAATATTTATTGCACCCCTTTAAATTGGCTTTTGTGGGAAGCAGTACAAATGTTGATTGGAACCAATATTTAAGTATTATTCCTGTTCTATATATAAAGCTGAATAGATCCAAAAGTATATTAATAGACTCAATATGTATATCCACACAGTATAAACACACAATTCTAGTAATTCGATTGAAATTCCATCTGGCCCATGAGACTTTCCACGTCCATCTGGCTTTTTTCAATGCATATTATATTTCTTCTCTTATAATGTCAGGCCCATTATCATCTTTAAATTCTTTTGGTGCTTCTGTTATCTCTCTGCCAACGAAAAGCTGTGCTATACATTCTGCCCATCTCTGCATTTTCTGGTTTAAATCTGTTGTAAGTGCATCACTTTCATCTCTTAATTACATAGTTTGGTTGTTAGTTCCTTACTGGTTTTCTCATTCATGTTAGTTCCTCTATCTTCTATATATGTTAAAAAAGTCATATTTGTTCAAAAATTCTTTCAGTTCTTGGTTCTGCTCACAAAACAATGACTGTTTAACTTCTTTTATTTTCTTCTTTATTAATGGATCGGTTTCATTATATTTAATCAGTTTTTGTTTTAAATGATTTTATTTCACTCATTAAAACCATTATTGCACTAATATAAATCATTAATTTATATCCCATTTTTTTCATGCCACTGTTTTTGATATAACTTATATAAACAAGCTTCCAGGTAGGACAAGACTCTATTTTCAGTTCTAAAAAATGTAAGGTCCAACTCTATATAACCAAAAGCTATTTTTGTAAAAATCACAACTGGACTTTAAGACAGCTGATTTAACAATATTTTATGGCATGAAAAATTATTGTTCAATCAAGATTGAAAGGGAAAGCTACAAAATAGCAATAACATAAATTAAGTGCAATCCAAAAAAAAAACAAACCAGGGCCCTGATTCTAATTGAGATTTCGACTCAAAACATGTCGAAATTAATATGGCGACGTCGAAATGCGACTTTGCGAACCTTGTGGATTTCAGCTGAACTAACCAAACGACGTCACTAATTTTCGATTTATCGAAATTAATTTCAACTTCAAGAAAGTGGTTGAAATTTCATTTCGAGCCGAAATTAATCTGACATGACTGGCTGGACTGGGAGAACAGAGAAGTGAACTTAGGTTCAGTTTAGGTAGGCGGTGTTGTGTTTTGATCCTTGCAAGGAAAACTGAGGCAAAAAGTATTAATATAGCTGTGTTTTACGGACATTTGCTAGTTTTTGAGGAATTAGAGAGGATAGATATCTGACGCTCACAAAGGAGGATAAGAAGAATGTTACGGGATACTCAAAATTCTTTTTCACTAAGTGATGCTCAATTTAGGCAGCAATTCCGGCTTAATAAACAAGCTGCAAATTATTTAATAAGGGTATTAGAACCATATTTGGAAGAAGGTGTTTATGCCTCTAGGATACCCAAAATGTTTACGAGTTAGTATTACTAAGCTGCAGTAAATTTAAAAATATATTAGAATATAACCACTAAGTCAAATCTTAGTGGTTATAACTTAAGGATCTCCCACATCGCCTTTTTTTTTTCTTGCCATCTTTTCTTTCAATTCAAAATATAATTGAGAATGGCCACTATTTATGATTTAAACAAGAAAAAAAAAGACGTTCAAGTAACGTAAACAAAACAAACATTCAACAAGTGTAGTGCAGCGTGTAGCCAATAAACAACAGGGCCAACCCAAATTTTCAGCAGTGTCAAAATGATAAAGTAAATATCCCCAGTTTTAACTACAATCGAAATGAATGAGAATCGCTAGCGATTGCAATTGTCATGGCGTAGTCGCTTTTAAATTTCGACATCGAAATGAAATAGAATCAAGACCCAGGTAGAACTGTAGTTTGAATATACCTATATAAAAACAACCTCAACAAATATTTTTCTGAAATATATGTTCTTTTGAGATCTTATTGCTATTAATTAAATAATTGGTAATATCACCCAACAGCAAAATTAGAAATTTTTACCTCTAAATCAAAAGCTGTTTTGTATAATTTTGTTAATGTATTTCTTTAAGACTAAGAACTGAAGTTGAGAAGATGGGGCTCAAATATAGTTGTACCAAACATTGTATCAAAGAATATAGATGCATGTGTCTGCGTCTATATTCTTTGATTGTATATTATACTAAGGCAAGCGAACAGAATGACAATATTGTCAAATTTTAAATGAATTTAAAACCCACATGTATTTATTCTTGTATAAACCAATGCCTGCATCAGGCAATATGACATTATTAGGCATTGCCATTAGATTTAATTCCATTAATATATAAATATTTATAAAATAGTTAACCATGCATTTACATTTTAGTATAGAACTTACAAGTCTTCTGTTGATTCCTGAAGGGGCATTTCTGAATCCTTTTATACTTTGGAAAACTCCTCCTCCAATTAATCCCATTGTGAAAGCGCCTCCACAGTCGTCTACGATTCTCCAGGGACAAGGTTCTCGCGTGTATTCTTCCATTATTTTATTTTATATTTTGATTTTAGACTTGAAATTCTAACCTATAAATAACGATTTCGTAAGATTTCATCACTTATTGCTGAAATAATAATAAATACCTGTTGTTTTTGACAAACACTAAATAATGTTAGGAGTTTTTATGATCGATCGGACAATTATTGAATTTTACACTTCAAATGTATCACCACATTGGGAACATGCAAAGGTCGAACTGGGACAAAAATATCACTTCTATTTTAATTAAATCTAAACTTGTCTGATAAACATAATACACGGTACTGCTGTTCGTCTGTTTTAATTTAGTTTTTTCTGAGTTGTTTGAATTTTTGAGATGACAAGAAATTTTACATTGTCAATTTTTCCTTAGAGGTTATAAGAAGAAAATCGAAATCGTGATTGGCCCGTTGCGTTGACCGAAGCCAGCCGAAGCTAATGGAGCATGTGACACAACAATGAACAACGATATCAATGCGTGGTTGCCACACTTTGTTGTTAAAGCTATGGTTAAAGCTAAATTTGTAGATAGAGAACAAAAGATAATAACTTTAAAATGTTTACTGTGAATCAAATTATATATCGAAATAAAAGTAATAGATATAGTTTTTCCGGCGAATCCTCTTTATGTATTACATTATGCATGAAATTAGTCCGCTTGTCCGTTAAAAATACATTAAACACAGATAATATTATCTAATAAAGGACGGTGATTGATACTAGAGATTATAAAATTTTTGGTCATGTAGGTCTCATCACGATACACTTACACTTGTGTGTGTGTGTGTCAGTGTGTGTATCGTGGACCTCATATGTTTAACTTGTTTCAATTTAGTTAACATAAATTGAATTATGACGCAAGTGCGTTAAATATACAATCGATCATTGTCAAATCTATAAATTGAATTAGGTGATTTTGTAGCAAAGAATATTAAAAGTAGCAAAGTCTATATTATTCTTTGCTTGTAGCCATAGCACAGTATAGATAACAATGTGTCTATGTCCCTGTGGCCATAGATAAGAGAGTTAGGTTAGCTTGTATCTTTACCAAAGAATATAGACACATATAATGTATATAACCATATTAACCCTTAATATTCATTTTAATTAAATTGTATTTTATTATTTCTGAATGCGTTAGGGATATATTTTTTGAGGAATGATAATAAAGCCCAGAAATATAACAGCAAACGGAACAAAAGTGGTGCTTTAATTTGTAGCAAGCTGCTTTGTAAAATATTAATAATTGTATTTAAGTGATAAATAAATGGTTCAGTATAATAATTATATACATTAGGGCACCATTATGTTTATAGTGCACAACATACATAGAACAATAATAGTGATAATAACAGGAGTTCAAAACATTTTTATAAGGCGTAAATCTATCTTAATATATACATTTGGCAACGCCGAGATTAAATTTTCATTGGAGGCAATTTTGAAAAAAACTATTTTTGGAAAAGAAAATTTTCTAAAAATAACTAAAAGAGAAGTCACCTACAATCTAAAAATATGTCTTTTCTCTTTAGACCTCGTGTTGTGAAGCTTGTAGTTCTACGCCTTAAACAGTGAAGATGGCAGAGGGTCAGGTAGGTTTAATTAAATTCCTAAGTGAAGCTAGAAATATCTTAATAGTGTCTATTTTGCAGGTTTCAAACGTAAACCATGAAGAACTGTTGAGAAAGGTGGATGATTTAGAAAAACGTTTGCAGGTATGTATTTCCGGGTGGATGAGTATGTAAATAAATCTTTATGGTGCACTATAAATACATTAACGATGCTACTTTAACTATTTGCTTGTGTAATGATAAATTAAGTGTAGTAATGGGTTTGATGGGCCAAATAGTGGTGTAGCAAAAACATCAGTTCTGTTTTATGACGTTTTTGTAATGTAACGTCATATTTACGGCATACATAAAAATAATTATTGCTTAAGACTGAACTATTTTTTATTGTTTCAATGAAGCTTTTTCAATCGTTTATCTTATGCTTCTTTCCTTATGTAAAACTCTAAAGCTTCCTAAAATTTACCATACCATAGTTTTTGTTTTTTTCCTACACTTTATTGTAGATCATGTTCCATAATACTCCTGTTTCCATGGTACGCAAATTATTTTTTTTTACCGTCAATATCTTGTCCAAGATAATTTTAGTATAGCTGGTTCACTCGGCCTGAGAATATTTTGGGAATATTTCCTTGTTGGAAACATAAGACACAAAAATGCGTACCATATCTTATTAGTAGCTTAAATAAACTTACTGTGCAGACTTCTGTAATTAAAAAAGAAAAATAATCAGGAATAATGGGAGTGTACTTATATGAATTAATGTGTTCACCTAAAACTTTCTAAGTACCTATTTGTAAATACTAATCTATGAACCACTAAACATTTTAAAAACAAACATTAAACCTTGTTTTATTTTGTAATAAACTGCATATGAATATTTTTTTACTCTGTTGCAATTAATATTGGTTATGAGCAATTGGGCTTGGTTGTGTAGTAACTTACATCCACTTCTAGTCAATCAAAATTTTACAAACATAGCAAAAAATAATTTATTATAAAGGTACTATTTACTAGACAGTTACCATATCCAGAGTACAGTAGAATTTTACGCATATATTTAAATGAATATTTTGTATATTTCTAGCTAATTTTTTCTTTCGTTCTGTTTTCAAGATTTTTACTTGGATAGTTGGCTATCTTTCATAAGTATAGGTCTGTATAATCATCTATGGATATCCATATTGAACATGTTTTTCTGTTGAAGGTGTGAAATCTTCTAAAGACGTGTGTTAAATTCAGAGTAAAAGGATACATCTAGTCTCTAGTGTATGAGTGTTCTTGTTGATTCAGCACTATGTTAGTTTTCCCACTCTTCTTGCCAATCTTGTCTTGCAAACATCATTTCTGATCTTATGACAGATTTGCAAAATTTGCTTACATTTTCACTAAAATTTTTCTGTCACTTCCTCCGCCTTCCTTTTCATCTGTCCCGCTCTAACTCTACTACATAGATCTACATCTCTTTCCCAATGACTCTTTAATACCGATCTTAAATACCTATTAAATATTCATTTTTACAATAATTTTACTTTATTTTTTACTATTTTCACCTTATTAATTTTAATTTGTACATCACCGAGAACACCTGTATTATTAAGTTTATTCCTTGATCCCTATAGTTTTTATCAACTGTCTCATAATAAAAATTAAAGTTTCGTGAATCCAAAATAATTTTCGGATATTTCGGTTTCCCTACTTCTCTCTATTTTTTGTTGTTCTTGGCCAACTCTTTTGTTTATAATTTTTATATATTAAAACCATAATTTATATCCTTCATCTAATGCTTTTGCTCTTTGTCCACTTCAGCTCTTGGATGAAAACGAAATGTGTACTTCCCTTTTTTAAATGCATCCCGCAACTCCATACTCCTCCAGCTAGATGTCTAAGATTCCAATGTAACCAAAGTGCACTATTACCCCGCACCCGCTTACGTTTTTCAATACACGTTTTTTTCAGTTAAAAATATTGTTTGAATCATCTAAGCAGTTGAGTTAAGTCTTCTTCTTCATTGGCAGCTGTAAGTTATTATTTTCCGGTGTGTTATTAACATGTTGGATCTGTCGTCGTTTTTCCTGTGGATGCGAGCAGGAAATTGTTCTGTAGACTTGTTCATTATCATTCTGGCTTTACAAGCATGCGTGGATCCTAGTCTCTTCAAGAATTTCTCTCTAGTCGTCCCTATCCATCGCCTTCCTTCGCCAAGCACGTATTCCCATATTTTTTATGTCTTCATTGATGTTATCATGGAACCTTGTTCTGGTTCTTCATCTTCTTCTCTGACCAGAGAAGGCTTGTTACTTAAGTTAATACACCTTTTCGTCATCATCATCATTAGATGTTTTGCGCCCACTGCAGATCATAGGCCTCCCGTAAATAATTCTGTTATATTCGATCTTGAGCACCCTGAATCCAGTTGTTCCGAATGCGCTTGATGTCGTCTGACCACCTTGATGGAGGAGGTCCTGGATGACGATAAGCATCACGTCTGGGTCTCCTTCCATTCTAAAGTTTTTTTGGTCCATCTTCCATCTCTGACTCTAGCAACATGTCCTGCCCAGTTCCATTTCAGCGTTGTAATTCTTTTAACTGCGTTTGTAACACCAGTTTTTTTTTCTAACTATTTGATTTTAAACTATGTCTCTGAGTATTCAACATTGACCTCTCCATTGCTCTCTGTGCCACTTGTATCTTATTGACCACTTTTCTGGTAAGGGTCAATGTTTCTTCTCCATACGTTAGAACTGGAAGTACACATTGATCAAATACCTTTTTTTCAAGCACATGGGAATATCTGATCTAAAGACTTTCTTCAGTTTTCCGTAAGCTGCCCATGTTAGTCCTATTCTCCTGTTTAACTTTGTTGTTTGATTGTCTCTTCCTAATTTAATCTCATGGCCCATATACTTATAGGTACAAGCTTGTAGAATTTGCGTACCATTAGTTAAAATATTTTTGGCGAGTACAAGTTTAGTCATGTATTGTGTTTTCAAAAAGTTAATTTTAAGCTAACTCATATACAAGAGCTCTGAAGGTCTTGAAGAAGTTGACAGGCATGATCTACTCGGTCTGCAATAAGGACTATGTCGTCTGCAAACCTCAAGTTAGTCAGAAACTCTCCATTTATGTTGATCCCAATATTTTTCCAATTATTGTTTCTGATGGCACTCTGTAATAAAGCGGTGAATAGTTTAGGAGAGATAGTGTCTCCTATTAGACGATTAATTAAATTAGAAGAAAAACAGATAGAGTACATACAACTTCTGAAAGAATAGAAACAAGACAGTTAATATGGTATGGACACGTACAGAGGATGGACGACAACAGATGGCCAAAAAGAGCTATGGAATACAATCTAAGTAATAGAAGGAAACGAGGAAGACCAGCCAAGTCTTGGATACAAGGTGTTATGGAAACCATGAAAGATAGAGCCATTGATGAAGACACCTGGAGAGATAGAAAAAGATGGCGATCGAAATGCGGGGAGCGGCAGAAGCTGTAGGATCCCCGCTTATATATATATATATATATATATATATATATATATATATATATATATATATATATATATATATATATATATATATATATATATATATATATATATATATATATAGTGTCTCCTTGCCTAATACCCTTATCCAAGGGAAACGTGTTTGTGTCACCCTAGTACATTCTCACTGTATGTAGCTGTTGCGCTATTATATATTTCGAAGAAGAGTTGTGTACCTATGATTTGCAGTACTAATCATATACCTATGATCAGTACTACACTCTGTAAGAGCTTTGAACATGAAGCTATTCTGGACTAGGACAAATACTTTCTTAAAGTCTACAAATATTATTATCAATGGCTTGTTGTATTCTATTACTTTTTCTATCAAAGATTTTATTACTTGTAGGTGGTAATTCGTTTCTAAGACGGCTTGCTCTAGTGGTTTGTGAAAATCTAGCTTAGGTCCCAGTCTGTTAATAATTATTCTCATAAAGAGCTTATATAAATGAGATAACAAAGCGATAGGTCTGTGTATTTTACAATTTCTGTTACATCTCCTTGTTTATGCAATATTATCATAATGTCACAATTCCTTTTTTCTGGTGTAATTCCTTTAAAGAGGCAGGCATTATAAAGAGTTTTTAAAGTTTTAATGACGTATTCGCCTTTTAGTTTTATTATTTCACCTACAACGCCATCTTCTACAGGTGTTTTATTTTTCTTTATACCTTTTAACACTAATTCAATTTTCTCTTCGGTTATACCTGGAAGTTCCACTGATCCTTGTGTTTGTATTGCTGGGATTTCTATATCTGGAATGTGAGTATCTTGACCATATATAATGTTCTGTAGCACTCTTCGATGATTTTTAGGATTTCTTGTTGTTCATGTATGACGTGTCCTTGTTTATTTTTTTTTTTAACTTATAAATATACCTTCTTGTATTCAAGTTTCGTTTCAGAACTTTTAGTCTTTTGTGTTTTTATTAAAGTTTCTTAAGTCTTTCCTAACGGCTTTTAAAATTGTTTTGTTTGAATTCTTAAACTCTGCAATGTTCGTTGTATGCTTATCTTTTATTTCCCTTCTTTTTTGCATTAGATTTCATGTGTCTTCTGTGAGTTTTTCATGTTTCCTTGGCTTGTAACTTCTGTGCCTTCACTGCCTTCTTTAAGGCGTCCACCAACATTAAGCTGTTCAATATTTGTTTTATCTGGCACGTCTTTCTGTACTCTTTTACTTACTATAATCTCTAGAAATAGAGGTTACTCTCTACTTCTTCCTGGTATACCCTTGTGTTAGTAATTGCAGTGAATGTGACATTTTTACCATATTTCTTGTTTCCTTCACTACGTTCAAGACTATCTTCACTCTTACCATTCTATGGTCACTTCCGGTTGAAAATTGATTTAATACAGTTACCTATTAAAAAGCGTATTTCTTGTTAGTATTTCAGTTGCCAGCTGTTAAAAACGCGAGGTATATCAAAGATACAGTAAAATAAAGCTAGGTCACAACGACATTGGTTTAACAAGTGATTATATGTACGTTATTATAAATCATCGACACATGCTTTAAAAACTCACACAACTGACACTTCAAACCAATAGCGTCGTGCGCTAGCTGTCTTTTATTTTATCTTTGATACCTCGCGTTTTTTAAAAGCTGCCAACCCTAATTTTTAATCATTTTTTTAGACAAGCTTATATTATTATATTAAGAAAAAAATTTGTTTTAATTTGATATAAAAAACATGCATATACGTCATGAGTAGCGTATTTTATTTAAAAAATAAATGAACTAAATAAAATTTTTGTCAAAAATTAATTACTATTAATTAAATTAAAAATATTTGCGGCCAGTTTTTGACTGGTAATCTATTATCAATATATTTTCCTAATTTTAAATGTATGTACAAGGGTGAGTTTGATTAACTACGTTATGAACGTAGTGATACTGCAGTGGGATCTTAGACTATAAGCACCTGTGTACCTCTAATAAGATTTGGTGGTTGTTCAATGTAATGATGTTTTTCTGTAATTGCTGATATTTTGCAGTGACCAAAGAGACAGTTGCTCTTATATCCAGTTAAACAAGTATTTAATCACATTTTGTTGTTCCAATGTAGCCCAACCACAACTGGAGGGAATGCGGTAAACTCCTGGAATGGACAACGGTTTTCTTAGATAGTAGGCTAATCTTATGACTTTTTGTTAGGTATTGTCTTCTTTAGTTTCAAAGATAAACGATGATATGACGTCATGTTTCGGTATGATTTTTCCAAGTCAATTCATCACATTTTTAATACACGGTAAGAAAGCTCTGCCTTTTGTTTTGCACCAAATTTTACTTCAAGCTAAGTTGGTACTAAGTAGATTATCACACTACTATCCTTATATGGTTAAAGTGCCTAACCAAATCGAAATCCAAAAAACACCTGATTAACTTAAAACCTATAGGTCTCTAAACGTGGAAAACAATATTACAAAATTCTGACCTTGAAAGCCTACACTTTGTTAGTGTATTCTCAGCTTTAACAAAGATGTATTTTATTATGTTGTCCAATTTATTCCCAATTGAATACTGTAAATGTTTTTATGGTCGTTATGCTTTTAATATCAAACTTAAAGTTTTTTTTTTGTTCCAGACAAAAGATGCAGAAATTCAAGTTTACAAAATGCTCATGTCCCAAATGGAGGAAGAGGCAGCGCAAGCAAAAAAATACAAGGCTCTTCACGAAAAGCAAACCCAAGACGTGGACACTTTAAGGACGGAATCGGAAAAAACGTTAACGAAGGCTAAGAGTATGATTTTTGAGAAGACAAAAATTATTAAAAACCAAGAATTACAAATAGAGGCGTTCACACAACAGATCGAATCTCTCAGAGAGGTTGTACGCATCACAAAGGACCTTCTAGAAATCAGGAATATGGAAGTAAAACAACTGGAAATCAAGATAGAGTCAATAGAAGGAAAGCAAAAAGCTGAAAAGGAACGGTACGACCTAATGCATAAGAAACTAGAAATGATGATTAGACACAACGCCGAGTTAAAAAGGGAATATGAGACACAGTTGTGCCTTTTCACCGCCTTAAGAGAAAGATATAACGAACGAGAGTTAGCTAAAGATGTCATTGATAACTTAAAGACACCGCCAGTACTCAAAATTGCTAGTCAAAATGAAACCAACACGGCACAAAAGGAAATTAAAGTAAATGAAGAAGTTAAAGTAACCAAACCTGAATCAAAAAGTGTTCAGTTTGAAAACACTGTTGGGGAAGCACAACAATCTGATAACTCAGTAGTACCTAACCCAGAAAAACCAATTGAAAGTAGTGTTGATATTAGTGAACAAGAAGTAAACAAACAAAAGTCAGCTGACGAGCAGAATACAGCTACGACTGCAAAATCTGCCCCACCAACAAATCAGCCTGAAGCTGACAAGGCAGTACCCGTTGATCACAATAAAAATTCAACACCTACTGAGCAAATTCTACCTAAAATAGAAGATTCTATTCCAGTCTCAAATGAAGTTGTTGTTCCTGAACTCAGTAAGCCAGAAAAAAATGTTGTTGAGCAAAATAAGCAGATAGAACCCAACAATAATATAAATTCATCTGAACAAAAGACCAAAGAACCAGTGATTACTGAATCTGAGTCGGCCATTAAAGAAGAAAAAGCTGATGGTCAAAGCAACAACATTTCTGAACAGACGGTAGTTAAGACTGAAGATTCTGTTGCAGCTCCAATAAATCAGACAAATCAAGATGCACTATCTGCTAACATTGTAAAGTCACCATTGGCGAGTGATGTCCCAGCAGCTGTTTCCGTTGATATCAATCCAGTCAACAAAGAAGTCAGTCTTAACAAAGAAGAATCACAACCAACAAATGAAGTCCCAGTTGTGGTATCTGTGGATAGTGATCTAGTCAAAATAGATGTTAATAACGGCAAAGTATTAGCACCAACACCACAAGTAGCTAATGTCCAGAAAAAGGAATAATGTATTTTTTAAATTTAATGTTAGCATTTACAGGTACTGAATGTTATGTGTATTGTTGATCTGAATAAATTTGTATAGTTTCAACTTTATGTCCCTTCTTATATGTATATTCTTTTAGCTTTAAAATAGCTTTCAGTCCAATGACAATTTTTAGACAAGGTCTCCCAAGAATTCGATCAATATCGAAAATAACGTACAGTCTGTCCCAAACCCTTCTTTCAGTGCGTCACTAATTTTGACGTCATATAGGATTTTAAGAATGTCGAGAATTATTGCATGAAATTTTAGTTAAATCTGACAGTTGAAGGATCGTAATCGGCTAAATGTGAAAAGGTTATTTTTTGAAAATGTGGAGTAAAAATTTTAAGAATTAAAATTTTTTTTTAATTTACATATTAGAGGTCCCGTCCTGTATAAAAAATTTTATTGTGCATTATATTGGAACGGCAGTTTGTCATAATTCCTATTCTATACATTCCAAGGAAAGTGCTTAATTAGCTAAGATTTATTTATGTATTTATTATTATTTATTACAAACACTATGGCTAAAATGTATAGTATTTAAACTACTAATATGAATATTTTTTATAATAATTTAAAACTTACTTCACGAACGGCAGAAACTGGTAATAAAGTTGACCCAGCCTCTTTTTCTAATTGAAAATAATTTAATAATTTTAATATTAGTCTTTGTTCATTCTCGGTATATCTCGGCATATTTAAAATATTTTTATGACAATAAATACAAAATTAAATTTTCACTGTAAAATGTCTGAAAATACTATCCTATAATGACAATTATCATTTTATCAGTTGACATTGTCAAAGTACTGTCACTATCGAGACCATCTGCGTCAAATTATATTTATGCGTATCATTGATTGGATATCTATTTAGCGTATTCTAAACTCCAACCAATTATATATCCGTAAGTAGAATTCGCTTTAATATGCAAATACCCATGAACGATATATAATTTTCTAAGTTCTATGTATAATAATCACAAACTCACGTTTTTTTCTGTCACTTCTAGCTTAATGCGTTAGAGAGAATTCGATAAACTGTGACGCACTGAAAGAAGGGTTTGGGATGAACTATACTTGATAAAGTTAGCAATAGAAAAAGAAGTGTTGTCTGTCGGTATATATCTTAGTGTATTAATAAGTTCTGTCATAATGGACTTTATATATATATATCGTAGTATATTTTATACATTTTTGTACACAGGCTTTTAAGTGATCCTCCCATATTCATCTTGAATTCCCTTTGTCACCAATATATTATCTGCATTTTTTTTTAACTTTCCATTTGAAAACAATATTGGTGATAACACAAATAGGATTAAACATGGACTTAATGTCAACAATCCTTTTTTTTACGATAAAAACAAAACAGGCAATAATAACATAAAACTAAAAACAGTAGGAAATACCAATTACCATTTCACATTAATAAAACCTATGTAAGTATTGGAAAAAAAAGCGCAAATTTGATGTTTAGCGCATTTGAAAAATTGCCATAAAATGGATTATAATGGGATTACGACTGTTTAAATAGAACAGAAAATAACGCTTTGCGATAGAGTAATTTTTTGTTTGCAGATATATATATACAATAGCACTAAAGGCCTTAGAGGCCCATGGCTTAAAAAGTTTGTTCTTTCTTCATTTTCGCTTTTCTTTATGTACTGAGATCTTCTCTGGCTCGATATGTGATTTTTCTCCATTCCTTCTTGTTATTCATTTTTCTTTTCTGGCCTTGTAGTCCAATTTCTTCCATATCTTTTTCTACCTCCTGATTCCATCTATTTTTTGGCCTTCCTTTTCTCTTTTTTAAAGTTATAGTGTAGTTCATTACCCTTTTTGAAGTCCTCGTGTTCGGCATCCTTTCTAGGTGACCTCGCCATCTTAGTCTCTGTGCCTTTATGACTCCTATTATGTTAGGTTGATTATATAATTTCTTTAACTCATCATTTGATCTTCTTATCCATAAACCGTCCCTTATTATTCCTCCATATATCTTCCTCAGGATTTTCCTTTCCCATATCTCCAGTAAATTTTGTTCATTTTTTGTCATTGTCCATGTCTCACTGCAGTACGTTACTATTGGTTGTATAGTTGTTTTGTATAACTGTATTTTTGCCTTTCTTGATAAAAACTTGCTTTTCAACATTCCACTAAGAGCATGTACACTTCTATTGCCTGCCATTATTCTAGCTTGTATTTCTTCTTTAATGTTAGGTTTGCGTGATATTATTGTACCTAGGTATGTAAATCTTTCTACCATTTCGAATTCGTATGATAATCTTTCTTCTACTTCTACTTTAAACTTTTGTCCATCCCTGAACTGATCATCTGTCCACTGCATACATTTTGTTTTAGTTTCATTTATGTAAAGTCCCATTTTCTTTGCTGCTTTTACTATTCTCTGTACTATCTCCTGTAGCTCTTTTTTTCCTCTTGCCAGCAACACTATATCATCCGCAAATGCCAAAACTTGGTGTCTTTTATGATATAGGAGTCCTTCTCTATTGATTTTCGCTTCTCGCATTATTTTTTCTAGGCATAAATTGAAGAGTAATGATGATAAAGGATCGCCCTGCCTTAATCCTTCGTTTACTATAAATTTGTCCAATACATGATTGTTTACTTTGACTCTGTTTTCTGTATTCTCTAAAGTAAGATGTATCATTTTACGCAACTTTCTGCTAACTCCCAGTTCCTCAAGGGTCTCTTTTAATTCCTTCCTTTTTATTCTATCGTATGCTTGCTGGATGTCGATGAATAGCGCTATCGTTGGTAAGTTGTGTTCATAGCTTTCTGCTTGTAATTCTCTGATTATGAATACTTGGTCCGTTGTGCTTCTCCCTCGTCTAAATCCGCATTGGTATTCGCCTATTATATTTTCAACTTCTTTTTCTAGCTTATCTTTTATGGATTTTGATAGGATTTTATATACGGTATTTAGTAACGCTACTCCTCTGTAATTACTGCATTCTGTTTTGTCTCCTTTTTTGTGTAATGGGCAAATAATGGCTTCCTTCCAATCTTCGGGTATTCGTTCTTTTATCCATATCTCCTTTATGATCTTGTATATCCAATTATTTAGCAGTTTTCCACCATATTTCATCATCTCTGCTGTTATGTTATCGCTTCCAGGGGATTTGTTGTTTTTCAGATTTTTTATGATTTCCTCGATTTGTTCTTTGCTGGGTGAATTATCTTCTATGTCTTCTAAGTGTTCGATTCTTGCTTCTGTTTCCACGTATTCTCTTTGGTTTGACTTATTATTGCCATTTAGTAATTCATCAAAATACTCTTTCCATCTTTCGGCAATTTCTGTTTCCCCGCTTATATTATTTCCTGCTTTGTTTTTGACGAATATGGGTTTTTGTTGGAAACCTTTTTTTTCATTTCTAGCACCTTGATATAGGTTTTTTATTTTTTTATTTCTGTAATTCTCTTCTATTTCTTTTAGCTTATTTTCTATGTGTTTTCTCTTCTTTTCTCTCAGCACTCTCTTTACTTTTTGTCTTTGCTCCCTATATCTATTCTTTGTCCCTGTTGTTTCTTTCGTGATCATTTCAATCCTTAATGATTTTCTTATTTCTATTTCTTTTTGGCACTCTATGTCGAACCAGTCTTTCCTCTTTTTATTCTCTTGTTTGTTACATTCTTTTGCTGCTTTGTTCATTATTTGCTTTATGTTTTCCCATTTGTTCTCAGTTTGCTCTTCTATTTGTATCTTTTTTAGTTCTCTTTCCATTGTTTCCTCGTATATGTCTTGCTCTTTCTTTGTTGCTAATCGAATTGGGTTATGTATACATTTCTTTTTTTTTATTTTGTTTTTGTTTTCTGGTATCAGTTGCTTAATTTTGATGCCCACCATGTAATGATCTGAGTCGGCGTCTGGTCCTCTGTATGTTCTTATCTTCTTTATACATTGCTGTTCTTCTTTTTCGATGAGCACGTGGTCTATTTGGTTTTTAGTCTTTCTATCTGGCGATATCCAAGTTTCCTTGTGTATTTCTTTTCGTTCGAAATATGTGCTCATTATGATCATATTTTTTTCTCTTGCGAAATCTATCAGGAATTGTCCGTTCTCATTAGTTTCATTGTGTTTACTATATTTTCCTATTGTCGGTCTAAATACTTCTTCCTTCCCTATTTTGGCATTTGCGTCGCCTAGAATAATTTTCATATCATATCTGGGTATATTTTCGATTGTTCTGTTTAATTCATTGTAGAAACATTCTTTGACATCATTATCTTTTTCTTCTGAAGGCGCGTGAATATTTATGAGGGTGATTTTTTGGTATTTTCCCTTGAACCTGATACTACATATGCGGTCTGATACTGGTTTAAACTCTACTAGTGCTTCTTTTAGCTCTTTTCTTATCATAAAACCTGTGCCTAACGTTCGATTCTTTCCACCGCTGTTAAAAAACATTGTATCTTCTATTTCTAATATATCATTTCCCAGTTGTTTCATTTCCCTATGTTTGCAGATAGCTTCAAAAAAAATTTTCACATCTGTTTAAAAGTAATAATTGTATTTATATGAAATTATTTTATAATGCGAATTAATATAGAAATTTTATTTTATTATTTTTAAACATACTATTTAGTTTATTTAATAAATAAATTTCAACAATCTCAGATATGCAGACAATACGGTACTTATTGCCTCCAATGAAGAAGACCTGCAACGACTTACAAACAGGTAACCGAAGCATGTGATGAATATGGGCTAAAACTTAATACTTCTAAAGCAAAACGGAGGTACAACCAACGAACATTAGAGCGTATGGAATAGAGTTAGAAAGAGTCCACAATATTACCTACTTGGGAGCAAACGTTAACGATAACTGGGATATAAATAAAGAAATAAGAATACGCATTGAAAAAGCCAAAGACGGCTTCTATAAATTAAAAAAAATTCTAATTAATAGATATATTACGTTAAACCTTAAAATCAGATTAATACGCTGCTATATGTTCTCCACATTGCTGTATGGTATGGCGAGCAGAACCCTTACAGAGACATTAATGAGAAAATTGGAGGCCTTTGAGATGTGAATTTATCGACTAGTATTGCAGATAAGTTGGGTTGATCGAATAAGAAATGAAATAGTTTTGCATCGAATGAAGAAGAGCAGCCAAATAACAAAAACGATAAAAATTCGAAAGTTACAATATTTCGGTCATGTAATGAGACGTTCAATGAGGTCAAAACATCAAGCAGTCACAAACGGAAGCGAAAGATGAATAGTGCAAAAAAGAAAGTATATATATATATATATATATATATATATATATATATATATATTGTTATGATGTTATGTTTGTTTGAATGATGAGCAATGAGTATTTTTAATAATCTAATATATAGGGTTTTTATCGCGGTTCTCAAAGAATTAGTTTGTAAGTACTTTTTTAAATTATCTTTATTATCTCTATTATGAAACACACATATATGTCTAACCTAGCCAATGTAAATTTAAAATAAACTATCTTTAAATTGAAATTCTTATGAAACTAATTAAATTCTATAGACAATGTAAAATTTAAACAAACTATCTACAAAATTGAAATTGTTATGACACTAACTAAATTATATTAACAAAATTTTGTACCTTTCTGTCACTGAATGCCTAAATGAACTGTTTTCCACTATATAGATTATAATCACGACTCAAATGTCTTCTTCTCAGCTTCGGTTATCCTTGTTTTTGTGAAATTACTTTTTCCAATTATTAGCTTCCACCAATTTAAGATATTTTTCTTCACCAGCATTTATAAACCACCAAGCAAACCAGCAAACAGCATTTATTTTTATTCTTCTTTTCAATATATCAATATCCAATCACCAAAATATCATTTAATTTTAATATTCAATTAATACTTCTTCCATTATCATCATTTATACATAACATAATTTTTAATCTTCAATATTATTTTCTTTATACTGTTTCTTAATATTGATTTAACTCACTATATTGAACAATTGTAACTGATTGACTGCCTCTAACTAATTTTCATACTAAAAACTTATAACTGATTGACTAACTGAATGGACTTTCTTACTAAACTTTCTGACTGACTGACTGACTGAATCCAAATCACCGGGTATTTATATCTTGTTGGATGTTCCAGAACCATCTGGTAAGAAATCATGTTCCATTTGTTCTATTAAATACATGTCTGAATTTTCTGGAACAAACCATTTCGCAAACAAGGCCATCTCAGGTGATCTAGAGAATTCCATACTTTTCTATTAATAATTTTGTTGACATTTAGGCTTTTCAGATCAGAATATACACTTAAATCATTAACTTAACATTCTAATTTAATAAACTACACATTTTATTATTATAACCCCACTTATATTCGTAATAATTCTTAATTTCTATCTGTCACTTCGAGAGTATGTATAACTGGTTGCCTAATCACATGGCTCACTTAAATATATTTACAACATTATAATTATATAAAAAAATACTTTTTATATGCTAATTTCTTAAAAATGCCCTCACATAAATAATTTTTATTAAATTCTCTAGTATATAACTTCTTAAAATAACCAAATACTTGTTATATCTAATATTATGTAGTATATAATTTATTAATTATTTTCTTTAAACACTAATCATATCAATATATATATATATATATATATATATATATATATATATATATATATATATATATATATATATATATATATATATATATATATATATATATATATATATATATTATATATATATATATATATATAATAAATTAAGTATAGATATAATAGAATAGAAGTATAGAATAAATAGAATTAAGTAAAATGAGAAAAAAAGTATGTCATGTATAGTTGGTTGTATATATCTGAGGGAAGTTAAATTGTATTTACTGTAATATAAATATTTTTGATTTAGTTGAAAAAGTGTGGGTATTATTGGTAATAACAAAATGTTTATATTTTATAAATGAAAAGAGATATTTTATTTTTAAATCAACGTTACACCGGTCATAAGATAAAAAATGTTATAGTGGTAGGAATAGAACGAGGTATAGTCAATACCTTAAGTTGGTGATGTAAAATTGTAAAGTAGGGAATTTTTGTTTAAAAAAGTTAGAATTGAAAATGTAATAATGAAAAAGGAACTTAATGATTCCTGAACTAGCAGTGCGTCAGTTAAATTTATGATTGTGAAATCATATAGATAATTGGTTATAAAATTATAAGATTAATACTTATGTAATACTTATATAAATTATATAATATAAATTTTTATATAGGTACTATAGACTCACAAGTATAAGTTAAGCTTATACTTTTAAAGAATATTCGATAAAGGTATATTCCAAGAATAAACTTTTACGAATGTTCCGAGGTTACTACGAACACAAATGTGCTCAGTATATTCTTATCGAGAGTATTCTTTGAAGTATATGCAAAGAACATGAATTTTCGAATGTTTTTTATAGTACATGCATGCTTGTGTTACGCATACAGTAAAAAATATATAATTCGACGATTGTTGGTGGTATATGCTTCGAATGTAGTGCGAACATCATTGTTATGTAGTTCTTGTGACAATATCAAAATTTCATTTAAAGTTTATATATTTATATTAACAAGATATTTATATATATAACCATATTTAACAAGAGTTTAACCAGTACCAAGTATCCCATACATTACATGAACCAAAGTGATGTATACAAACTCTCTTGTTCAGATTGCAATGCTACTTACATTGGTAGAACTTATAGATCTTTATCTACCGGATCCTCAGAATACTCCAAGAGAGAGTCCATATCTGCTTTTTTACACCACTTAAAAATCAATAAATATTAACTTCCTAAAGGTGTCCATTTAATACATAACATTCAATAAAAAAACATATTACTATTAGCTATTTGTTACTTTCATAAGTGTATCAAATAGATACTTCTGCTGTTCATTCAATAGTGGAATATTTGTTTGAATTAATTCTTTCAAAGTGTTGAGATCATACAAATTTTCTTGGCGCAACTCTTAGTTAAATTTAAAAGTCAATGCGCATCATGCATTGGACGATTGATCACGGTCAGGCCTTATTGAAATAATAGTTTGTTTGACATCACCAAGCCCATGTCCTCAATTGAAATCAATGCTTCATTGTAAATTTCTTCGCTTATTTGTATATTTGGATTTCCCCTTCTAATCTGTACCTATTTGATACAAAATATCATCACACAATATTATCTTTGTACTTGATCCACAAATCATTTGGGTTTGATGGGAAGCATGTAGATATGATTATAGAAAACAATGTTCATATTTGATGAGCTTGTGATGATATTCCTGCATCATTGTGACTTTGATCCCAATAAGCGTCATTTTCTAGTAGTTGCAAACGTTGGCAGGCTTCTCTGTATGATCCACACAAATCACCATCAACAGTTCGTAAATGTTGGAATGATGTTGGACTACGTACATTGACTAATAGCAGTCGTAAATAAAAACATTCATCATTGCTTGGATGTACTGAATAAATTCGACCAATCGCATCGGTAAAATATGTATCTGGGTATCCAGGAACTGGTTTTCCTTGTTTCCGTCGTATAAATCTCCTTGAGGATTGATTCCAAGTATAATATTTTGGCATTTCAGAATATAACAATGTTTAAGCAAAAGCATCGTTTTGGCATATCTCAAAAAAATTGGTTAATGTAGTAGATGGTGGCTGAGCAGCTCTTTGTACTGTAGCGTTCTGTGCTGTAAGATATACTCTTTGTCCATTTTCCAAATGTACAGCTAAATGAACAACAGTGGGGTGTCTCTCATGAATAGGAAAAGAAAATATTCGCCAAACTGCTTCATTACTACTAACATAGCGACCCATTTGGTATTGGGTAACTTCATCATTGGAATTCTCTGCATTAATACCAATCACAGCCATATTGAACTGACACATTGCCAGTTTAGGAATCATAAGTTCTTTTTTCATTACTGATTTTTTGATTCTACCTTTTTCAACCAATAAATTTTTGATTTTACATTTTTATATTACCAACTAATGCTATTGGCTATTATCTCAATATAATCCTACCACCACCACACTTTTATATTATGACCCGTGTAACGTTGATTCAAAAATAAAATCGCTCTTTTCATTTATAAAATATTAACCTTCTTTATTAGCAATAAAATCTTAGAAGAATACACTTTTCCAACTAATTCAAAAATATTTATGTATATTATGGTCCAGTCGTCAAAGATTATACCTCTAAAAATGATACGAACAAGCTGAATTTTGCTGAGAACGTCAATTTGGAACACCAAAAAATTTGCAAAAAAGTTTACCACTTTGACCACCGGCTTCCCTTAAAACGCCCAATCGATGAGGGGGGGAAGGAAAAAATCGATTTACCAAGAATCTGTGCGCCGCCGCGGCGCAGACAAAAATATTTCAAATAAAAAGTGTAGCTGAGATAATTCTACGCAAAATGTTTATTAGCACTTTTTGTGTATAATGAACCGTTTTTTCAGAAACAACACTTAAAGCCACAGGCGATTTTGAGTCTCAGTTAGGCGACCGAAATCAATTTTAAATAAAATTTGTATTTACTCGATGGCTAAAATTCGATATCTTTTGATCAAAGTGTCCTATCGACAAAAACCACAAATCCTTTTAAAGGTGAAAAGTGCAGCTTTCGTATACAATTTTTGTATTTTGTTGCAAATATAGTCAGTTTTTTAAAATGTGTTAAATAAATAAACAAAGCGCGATTTTTGTAATTTTTTTACGATTCTCATGTGTCCAATAAAACGTATCACTTTCATTGACCAGTCGTAGTTGAATCTCCATTGCTATTGCCTAATCTTTAAAACCTATAACATGAAATTTCGATTTTGAGTTTTGACAATAAATATGAGGCATTAGAAATATGCCTAAAAAAACATAGAATTTACACTTTTAAAGTACAAAAGATCACACGTCAAAGAAGAGGCCTCCACGAAAGCAATATTGGATGGAATTTGTAGTTGAAGTAGTTTAATTTTGAAAAAGGTACTTGTGTAATTAAAAAGAAGCAGTTTTAAACGTTTTAGATCGTTTGTAATGTAAAGTTTAAATTCAGTGTTTTTAGGCATATTTCAAATTTCAAAACAGACATTTTAGACTAGGTTGTAAAGATTAGGGTCTAACAATGGAAATTTTATAGTGAGCGGTCGACGAAAGTAATACATTTTATTGATTTTATGAGAATCATAAAAAATGGCAAAAATCACGCAACGTTTATTTATTTAACACTTTCATAAAAACTGAACTCATTTGGGGCAAAATACAATAATTCTGTACGAAAGCTGCACTCTTTACCCTTAAAACGTTTTTTGAGTCGTAGATCAAGTGTAGAGTTTTCCTCGTCTCTAGATCCTCGACAAAGGACTAGAGATGGCTACCTTTATTTTCCCTTTTCGTTTAATATCAAATTCTGTCATTTTCATAGGTACATTTCAATTCCCCAAATTTTTTAAATATACACCCATCCCAAATCTAGAGACCCACGTCCCAAAGCTCACTGTATTGTCCTTTAAAACACCTGAGCGCGGCGCGCCGGTTTGCAAGGTGACGCTGGATTTTTTTTTCTCTTTCCATCCCTGACTTCCCATCCAGACAAGTTACGTTACAATGTCATAAAAACAGAGGCATGCATCTTTCATATTAAAAAATATATTATATTGTAAGGGTAATTTAATTTTTTAATTTTTAGTATACCTACTTATAATAATTATATAATAGCTATTTATTGTACAAGACGATAAAATTGTACTTTATCTTCGAGAGCGTTTTTTAGCGTCGAGACGTCAGTCGAGACGCTAATTATGCTCGAGAAGATAATGCGATTTTATCAATGGCGTGAGTGAAAAAATATTTCTGGCGTATTTTTCTGAAAAATCGAAGAAAGCGATGCCATCGTCATTATGGTCGTATTATTCGATGCTGAAGCGTACGTTGTTGGTGAATGAAAATTGTGACATTTCTAAATTTAGCAAGTTAACCACCTTACTAAAAAACCTGAGTGGAGGATACAAAGCTAAAAAGTCCAAAATCCTGGAGTCAGATTTCTGACAGAAGCTCCTGATGACATCTATTTGTTGATGAAGGTTATTGCTATTTTTGGTGTGCATGGAGCGACTAAGTCCGATGAATTGTACAAGTTAGAAGTGTTTAAAGTGGACGACAGAAAATCGGTGATAATCGTTTCATTATCTGATACTTAAACCAAGCAGGAAAGGTCGTTTTGTATTACTGACAAGAAAAGTGGACTGAGTTTCTTGGAAATTGTGAGAAAGTATATTGCCTTGCGCCCCAAAAACGTACCTCACAGTAAGTTTTTTGTAAATTACCGACAACAAAAGTGCACTACTCAACCGGTGGGGATTAACACTATATAAGTATAATATCCCCAAGAAGATTGCAGATTTTTTGAAACTTGCAAATTCAGAAATGTACACGGGGCTTGTTTCCGTCGTTCTCTAGCTACTATGTTCGCAAATTCTGGAGCTGATCTAGTAAAAGTTAAACGTTTAGGTGGATGGAAATCGTCCTCTGTTGCAGAATCTTACATTGAAGAGTCAATAAGCAATAAGATTGCTGTATCCAAGTGTATACTTGGAAAATCAATCCAGTACCTCGAATTAAGTGTTTAAGCAAACGAGTACAAGTTGTGATGCTCCAAAAATAGATATTTCTAATAATGTTAATTGTAAAATTTCAGTTGTTTTCAATCCTTAATGTGTTTGAATTTGTAAATTTTATCGAATAAAAAAAGTTAAAACATTTTATCTACTCTTGCTGTTAATGTGTAACTTTATCTACCCTTGCGGTTAAAGTGATACTTTATTTACTCAAAACAGTTGTTATAGCAACACTTTAACATTAGCTATGGAAAAAAAATATAAATATAATATATAATTTTTTTTTAACAATTAGGCGAAAAAATAATCAGTTATTGTTCGTTCTGATATTGGACAGAAATTAGGTATCGAAGTGAAAAATGTTTACATATTTTAAAATTTTTTATTATATTTACTCTAAACGTTGACAGCTTTATAATAACAATTCGAAGAGATATACGTGATCGATTCTGACACTATGATTGCTCCATTATTTGTCTACAATTGAAGCCTTTATTTCAAATGAGGCATGAGGTATATTTCAAAGCACATAAAAATTATTATTTTTAAAATCTCTTACGTTTTTCTCTATTTCTACTTATATACATATATAGATATTAAGTATTTTGTTTGCGCTATATTTAAAATTGTGTCGTGTCAGTTTTATTACGATACAGGGTATGTAGATCTGAGCACCGAAATGTCAAATGAAGTGTTTATTTTATAGTAGTTTATTTCCAAAAAAATAATTGATAAACACTAAGATGCCATACATGAAGTATTTAATAATAGTATATTTTTCCATAAATAAAAACATAATATTCGCATTTCTTAATATAAAAAAACGACAACTGTAATCAATAAACCAGTTTCTTTTTATAAATACCGAGAAAAATAGTAGGTATCCTAATTTTATTTGTTTTCGCAATATTGTTATGATCATTATTAACACATAGATAAAACCTCAAATTTATTGCGAACACCTTATCCATATTCATGCTAATACCACTTTTGACCAACACAACATGTGACGCATTATGTATATCATATTTTATTACAAAAAAATTAAAATGGGTAATTCAACTTGTTGTTTTCTACGGTCATATAATAAATATAAGTACATTATTCTGGTCACGTATTTTAGTTAGTTGCAAATTCATTATTTAAACATCAAATTTGATTACTAGAGGAACCAAATTAGTTTGATTCAAAACAACTGGAAACTGGAAAGAAAATATTCAGAGAGCGAACGAACACAAAGAATTAAAACATCAAATAAAAGGAGATAAAATTAAAATACATGAAAATCCATAGAGGGAAATTAAATAGTAAAATAGAGAAAGCAAAAGTTTAGAGATAAAAAAGGGATCTTATGAGTGGCGAAGGAGAACAAGTGACAGAACTAGTTTCAACTTTAAAACTTCATGCAAAACGAAATCAAAGCAATAAAATAAAAGATAAAAAATAATGATGGGACTGATGAGGTATTATTCCTATATAGGTATTTATAAATGTTGGAATTTATATAAAAGAAAATTTATTTTATTTATAAATAAAACAAAAGCTATATAAAAACTAAACCAAATCCCTTGCAGTTTCATTATTTTCAGCTGATGCTCCCTCAAGATGAGAAATTATCTGTTTAACTTCAACGATATGACAGCAGAACCGTAATAGTTATTTATTTTTCACTTGCATATTATTTGTTTCTTTTACCTTGGATACGGATACCATAAACACACTTGTTATATGAGAAAAAAAGCAAATGTTATAGAAAGAAGTTTTTTTTTATTTTAAACAATTTTCAACAAAGAGTAAATATTAAAGAAGTAACATTTTTTAATCTAAAAAATAAGAAATATCAACATTTTCGTTACAGACTATGGTACATTTTTAACGGGTTATTTGACCCAACATAAATCATATCTAATGAAATCAATACTACAATATGTAATAACAATTTTAGAAATTATGCCGTTAATTTTTATCTCTACAGGTAGCTACATAGGTAAGGTAAACATACGATTCAAAGAGGGGGAGATAATTTGGTCAAACATTTTTATACGGCATTTATAACTTAGGTTGGTAATACAATAATAATGACCTGCGACCTAATGCCGTACAAAAATATTGGTACCAGTAGCAGGAGAAATCTTTGATTTTTGGGAAAATTATGACCCCATTTTCGGTAATTTCATACAGTATCGCATTCATATACCTAGTTTCGAATCGTTTTTTAGATTGCTTTATGGTATCTAGGGTTCAACCCTTCACTTTTAACTTTTTTTAGTACAAATGAGGTTATTTGAGCCAATACGAAATTCACTGAGTTAAATTTAGTTGCATGAAATAATAACATTTTTGGATATGCCGTACATTTTTCACGGTACGGTAAACCGATCTAATAACGGTCCAGCTAAGGAATATTCGACATTAGACGAAAATATTTCATCATCATAAGTGGCTCGACAATCCGTTGTGGATCTTGGCCTGATCACAAAGAAGTCGCCGCTCCTGTCGATACCTGGCAATTTCATTCCATTTTCTAACCCTTAGAATCTGTAAGTCTTCTTCCACATCATCCATCCATCTCATTCGTGGTCGTCCTCTGCTTCTTGTGCCCTCTGGTTTTGAAAATGTTAATTTCTTCGTGTATTCGTGATCTGACATCCTAGCAATGTGTCCAGCCCATCTAAGTCTCTGCACTTTCACGAATTTCAGAATATCTGGATCGGTGTATAATTGATACACGGTGTAGGTCAAAGTTGCATCTTCGACGCCATAGCCCATTTTGATTTAAGGCGCCCAAAATCTTTCTAAGAATTTTTCTCTCAAAAATACCAAGAAGTCTTTCATCACTTTGAGATAAGGTCCACGTTTCAGCCCCATATATTAAAACCGGTCTTATTAAGGTCTTGTATATATTAAGCTTTACTGCACGTTTTATATTTTTGTTTTTTAAATGTTTCTGGAGACCGTGAACAGTTCTGTTTGCTATTGCTATGCGTCTTTTTATTTCGTCGCTTGTCGTGTTTGTTGCGTTTACTAGCGATCCAAGATATGTAAATTCTTTGACTTGCTCAAAGGTATGGTTGTTAATTTGAATTATCTGTTGGATATTTCGAGGGTTTTTAGAAACCAACATATATTTGGTTTTTTCCTCGTTTACCACAAGTCCTAATTCACTTGCTGCGTCCGAAAGCCTTGTAAAACACTGCACCATGCCTCTCTAGCCAATATGAAATTCACTGAGTTGAATTTAGTTGCATGAAATAATAACATTTTTGGATATGCCGTACATTTTTCACGGTACGGTAAACCGATCTAATAACGGCGCAGTTAAAAAATATTCGACTTTTAGACGTAAATATTTAGGAAACGAAATAATAGAGAAAATGGATTTAAAGTATATTTGATAGCTTGATGTTTTCTTAATCAAAATAATAAATAAAAAAAATGAAAAATGTGTTTTTTATTCGACAAAAAAAATTGTTTTCACTAAAATGCAAAAAACTTTAATTTCGACCTATGTTAAAAAGTTAGTGGTAATTCCGGCCTAATGGTGATTTAATTTCGACCTGTATATCAAAAAAATTATCTTTTTTTTTTGTTTTAAACTATACACACAATTTTTGTAAATATGTATTTTAATATTTTCGAAGTAGGTATAAAAAAGCATAAAAACATAATTTTTATATCGAATAGGCATAGAAAAACTAAATAAAATAAAAATATGTCTCTGGCCATCTTCAATGATATGCTATTTTTTCCATAGCTTTGATTTTGATTTTATCTTCTATTATTTCTTCTACTACATAGAATTGTTAGCTTTCAACTTTCTAAGTTCTTTCACCTGTTTTTCTACCAGAACCAATATTTTTGTTTAAAATTTCATTTTTTTTTATTTGCTTCATCTATCTCTCCTCTGTGTCTTTCTTCATTCTTAATGTTTAGGTTTAATTTGACAGCTATCAAAATTTTAATTGTTTCTGTTTTCTTGCTATTAGATTCTGAATTTTTCTTCGTGATGTTAGGTGCTTTCTTTTCTTCAAGCTTTTGTTTTTTCCTTGCTTCCTTTTAATTTTTTTAGCTTCTACTCTTCTCTGGTACACCACGAAGTCATCAGCAATCGTTACTACAGGTGTCAATTTTTTTGTAGCCTTTATTTTGGACGTTTGCGATATTTTTCTGGGAAAATCAATTGCCTTTTTAAATGATGTTGGGAATTTTGGAGGTGTGACAAAATAGGATTCAGCAGAGTTTATGAGAGATTGATTTTGAAAATAGGTTCAGATATCATGAACTATTTTGCACCATGTAGCTTTGACAGGTCGGAATATAGCAACATCAAGCGGCTGCATGGTATGTATGGAATTTGGAATCAGTGCTACCAAAACAATTCCATTTTCATGACAAACTCGCTCAGTGCCAGAGGTATATAGCTAACACATGTTCATCCAAAAATAACACGACAGGTCACTTAATTTTTTTTTTTTTCGTTTAACCAGTCATTAAAATAGTTTGCGACATACTCATAAAACGTTTCTGTATTCATCCATCCACTTTCATTTTATCCGATGCCCCAACCTATTGGCATAGTTGGAACTAAATGTTTTGATATATTATAAGAAACAAAACCATTGGTGGTGGGATATCTCCAATAGCGGATATTGTTGCTAATACGGTCAGACATTCTTCTTTGTCATTAGCAGTTCTGTTATTATACAGTTTTAAACCCTCTTTTAACTAACAGTTGTTTGTCCTGTGGAGCCATTAAAAAGGCTGTCTCGTCGCAGTTGAATATTCGGCTTGGATCTTTGAACACATTGTGATGTTATTTTCACTGATATAATCATATACTTTCTTGAACCAAGTTCTTATCGTTTCCTCTGTAACGAAGGAACGGCTAGCTGTCAGATTTTGCGATACACGAGGTCTTACTTCCGGATGCCGGGTTAGAAAATTTTAGTACCTTGTGTTTCCAGAAATTCAATTCTTAAATGGATTGGCTCACTTTAGATTTTTAATGAGCACTGCTACGGTGCCAAAAACAATATCTATTTTACGATTAGTTTTTCCTCGTCGCTAGTTATAGCTGGTTGTCTTCCAATATTTTCGTACGCGCACTTTTGCATTCTTTTATCTTTCAATGTACTTTTTGGTAAACCGTACATCTTGGATGCTTTATAGGCAGACATGACAGTTTTCATGTCATTTAGGGTCCGATCCAGTAGCCGTTGTGAATATTTTTTTCTTTGCATTGGCTTAGGCTTTTTAGTTCCGACCATGATTCTAGAAAAAAAATCAAATGTGAATTTTGTGGGCCTTTTTTGTAGATACCATGTTATGCTAAATTTGTGTTAGGCCGAAATTAGAGCACATAAAATTAAACTAATAAAATTTTGTTTTATTATTTTAATGTTTTAAACAAAAAATTAAAATAATAAAATGATTTTAATGTTTTTTTTTGTAATTAATTTTTTATCAAAATTAAATAAAATTATGCAATTAATTTCTCAGGGCTAATTTGTCATATTAATTACCTTTATTTCGTGGCTTCCAGCATTTCCTAGTTGCGTGCTTTATCCAGGATAAACAAAGGAAATAAATATAAGAAAACACAAATATTATAAAACATAAAATAAGTACCATATATTTATTATACCAAAAAAAAAAAATCTTTTATCGTGTATAGCTTTCTTATCCAATCTCCAATAAAAAGAAATTTTCAATTTTTTATCTTCTTTTGAACCAAATCTATTTACTTTACTTTTAAAATGATCTTATTCTGATGGATGAAATTTATTTTTAAACCGATTAATTTATAATTCTAGAAATTTGTGGGTAATTATTTATGATCCAATACTAACAAATTAATATGACATTCATGGCAAAATAAATATGGTATGCACTATAACAAACATTCTCATGTCACAAATAAGTTGACCAACCTTTAGTGCTCTGCTACGTTTTCCAACAAACGGCAATAATTCTCCTTGACTGTGTTATCAACCACCGGTCCCAACTCTTCAACATCATCATCATCATAAGTGGCTCGACAATCCGTTGTGGATCTTGGCCTGCTCACAAAGAAGTCGCCACTCCTGTCGATTCCTGGCAACTTCCCTCCATCTTCTAACCCCTAGAATCTGTAGGTCTTCTTCCACATCATCAATCCATCTCATTCGTGGTCGTCCTCTGCTTCTTGTGCCCTCTGGTTGTGAAAATGTTAATCTCTTCGTGTATTCGTGATCTGACATCCTAGCAATGTGTCCAGCCCATCTAAGTCTCTGCACTTTAACAAACTTCACAATATCTGGATCGGTGTATAACTGATACAGTTCAAAGTTGTATCTTCGACGCCATAGCCCATTTTCATTTACGGCCCCAAAAATCTTTCTAAGAATTTTTCTCTCAAAAATACCAAGAAGTCTTTTATCATTTTGAGATAAGATCCACGTTTCAGCCCCATATATCAAAACTGGTCTTATTAAGGTCCTGTATATATTAAGCTTTAGTGCACGTTTTATATTTTTATTTTTTAAATGTCTCCGGAGGCCGTGAACAGTTCTGTTTGCTATTGCTATGCGTCTTTTTATTTCGTCGCTTGTCGTGTTTGTTGCGTTTACTAGCGATCCAAGATATGTAAATTCTTTGACTTGCTCAAAGGTATGGTTGTTAATTTGAATTATTTCTTGGATATTTCGAGGGTTTTTAGAAACCAACATATATTTGGTTTTTTCCTCGTTTACCACAAGTCCTAATTCACTTGCTGCGTCCGCAAGCCTTGTAAAACACTGCACCATGTCTCTCATACTTCTGCCCACTATAACTATATCGTCAGCGAATGCGAGAATTTGCGTCGATCTATTAAAAATAGTTCCATTCATTTAATATTTAATTGTCTGATTGCCTTTTCCAAGGCAATATTAAAGAGCAGACACGCCAACGCGTCCCCCTGTCTTAGACCATTATTAATGTCAAAGAACGTAGAGTTTTCTCCTTCAATTCTAACGCATGAGCTTACGTTTTGCATTGTTAGGTGGGTCAACTTAACTAACTTAGGTGGGATCCCAAAGTCTATCATTGCATTATATAATGCAGTTCTTTTCACACTGTCATAGGCTGCTTTGAAGTCAACGAAGAGATGGTGTGTTTCTATGTTATATTCTAGTGACTTTTCTAGAATCTGCCTATGTGCTTGAATTTGATGTGTAGTTGACTTTCCAGCAGTAAATCCGCATTGATATTGACCAACAATATCCTTTGTAAAATGTTTAAGTCTTTCAGATAATACATTGCCGAAGATCTTATACGCAGATGCTAACAGAGTAATGCCTCTATAGTTCTTACACTCCAGTTGATCCCCCTTTTTATGCAATGGACATATTATTCCCTTCAGCCACTCTTCTGGTACCCGTTCATTCTGCCATATAAGTACTATTAGTTTATGGATTGCTGCAAAAAGTTGATCACCACCTTTTTTATACATTTCCGAACAGATGTCATCGATTCCTGGGGCTTTATTGTCTTTGAGTTTTAGGATCGCATCTGACACTTCTCTTCTTGTTGGGTCTTCACTGTGTAGTTGACGTTGTATATCTTGTTCATTTTCTATATTGTACTCTCCTTCAATATCGTTTATATTTAGATGTTCGTTGAAATGTTGTGCCCATCTGTTAAGAACTGAGTTTTTATCATGTAGAATTTCACCGTTAGTGTCTTTACAAATTTTTAATCGTGGTTTAAATTCTCGACGGCTAATATTTAAGGATTTGTAGTATTTCCTCGTTTCATTTTTATCGAATAAACTTTGTATCTCACTGAGAGTGTTCTGTTCGTATTCCCTCTTCTTACGTCGATGGATACGTTTTTCCTCTCTTCTAAGACGTCTATACTCTTCTTTTTTTCTCCGTGTACAACCTGCGTCAATGGTTTTTTGATATGCTGCGTTCTTTCTATTTGTGGTCATTTCGCACTCATGATCAAACCAATGATTTCTTTTTTCTGATTTGGTTTTGCCCAATATTTCAACGGATTTCTGTAACACAATATCTCGTATATTTGCCCATAGTTGGTTAATATCTTCTTCTTCTTCTAAGTTTTTTGTCCTTATTTGGTCTTCTATTTGCTGTTTGTATACATTTGCAATGTCGGGATCTTTTAGTTTATTAATGTCGATTTTTTCTCTCCTTCTTCCCATCTCCTTTTTTAAATTGGATATTCTCTCCTTAAATCGTGTTTTAACTAGATAATGATCACTATCTATGTTTGCTCCTCTAAAAGACCTAACATCTAATAAGTTAGAGCAGTGTCTTGCATCGATGATTATATGATCTATTTGGTTAATCGTTTCATTATCAGGAGATTTCCAAGTTCCCTTATGTATATCTTTATGGGGAAATCTTGTCCCAGCTATAACCATGTTCTTAGACATCGCAAAGTTTATGATTCTGAGACCGTTATCATTAGATTCTACGTGTAGGCTCTCTTTTCCGATGGTGGGCGAAAATATATTCTCTCTTCCGACTTTGGCATTAAAGTCTCCTGCTATTATTTTGATGTCATTTTTTGGGCACTGATCGTACTCTCGGTCTAGTGCCTCATAGAACATGTCTTTTTCATTATCCTCTTTTTCTTCCGTTGGAGCATGGATGCTAATAATGCTTATATTAGCGAACTTCCCTTTAAGTCATATTCGACATATCCTATGATCAATAGCTTTGAAATCGATTACACTATGTTTGACCTTGCTGCTTACAATAAATCCGGTACCAAATTCGTGTCGGGTAGGATGTCCACTGTAGTAAATATTGCAGTTATTTTTTTCCAGGATGCCTGAACTAATCCACCTCATTTCCTGTAAAGCAATGATATCTGCTTTGGCATTATTCATTTCTTGTATGAGCAGAGCAGTGGCTCCAGGCTGATAAAGGCTTCTTACGTTCCAGGTGCAACTCTTCAACAACAGCTATGTTTAAAAATTTCAGATTCTCTCCACCAATCAAATCTCCAACTCTTTCAAAATTAAAAACAGCAATCTTTAGGCCCAAGGATTTGTTTCCTCAACTTGGTGCCTTGTGCTAATTTTATATAATAATTCTGTTCTTTACAGAAACTGGAAACATTTCAAACACAAGGAGTTTGGAATTCTCTACTTGGTTCTTTTCAACTTCCTCGAGTCTGCTATCACCAAAAATAACTACACCACCAAACACACTTTGTAACATAACTTTTAACTGGACGTCTTGATCTCGATTGTAAAAACACAATGCTCCAAACCTTCTCGTTCAAAGTCCACATCGACTCCTATTCTCCTCCCACGTTTTTTACCGCCAATCAAAAACACCATTCATCCTTCCTCTCATTTTCCAAAATTCTCTACTTTATTTACTATTAAAAAGTTGGTCAGATAGCCAAACGGGCAAGGCGGCCGATTCTCATTCGCTTCACTGTCGAATGGTTCAGTGAATGTGGGTACAAGCCCCGGCTCGGTGTACAGAAAAATAAAAAAGGCTAACGCAGCAGTTTAAAATTCTAAAACGAATCTGCGGCTTAGACTAGAATATACTGGTGTCTGATCGGCCTATGGTGGAGCAGTACGGCAAGAGATAAGGGCTTGCGGCTCGGTGATACTTCTCCATAGATCCCTACCGGAAGAGCGTGGCGTCTATATACCGGTGTATATTATATTTACTATTAAAAATCCACGTTATCGTACACAGCTTGGGTTTTGCAAATTTCTAGGAGACAGTCAAATTAGAAAATTTACCTTTCACTTAAGCAGTGATTCTTATCTCTAAATAAACATTCAAACTCTCTAACTATTGTTATCTGAAAAAAAAACCATTATCTCTGATAAACCCGATGCATTGTCTATTCAATACCGCACAGTTCCATGACCCATTGTTAAATTTTCAGGTCTAATGAGTTATACTTTTCTAAACAATCTTTACCTAACTTTCTACCGATTATCAATATTTATTCTTAGAATGTAAATCACCATAAAAATCCAATTTTCTATGAACGCACTTCTTAAAACTAAATTATTACATTTACAAAAATTTCATATACAGGGCATTGAAAATTTATAATCCCGTGATCTTTTGCATGAGAAAAAATATTTTATTTTTAAATTAATTTTGAACTACAACAATGTATATACCTAATTTATTTATTTTCGTAAAATTTTCACTGTTCCACATTGTATATAATTATTTACTACTATTATAATTAGTCATCTCTTTGTAATTAGTTATTATTATATAAATGTGTATACGTATGGTTTTTCCTATCAAGGATAAAATATAAACCAAGGCAAAAAATTTTTTGTTCTAAATTTTTGCGAATACTCAAGTAAGGAATTACCAAGGTCTTATGTAAAACCAAGTAAAGTTAAGGAAATATAATGTTTGTTTCTGAAATAAAAATATTGTATTATCATAATGTCAAACTAATTACGTTTTTCCACAATAACACATGGGTGTGTGGTCAGAGGCCACTAGCATCTTGAAGGTGCCAAAACAAAATGATATATTTTACCAAAATAGGTTCGTGTATTTTGGTTAACATTTATGCAAATTGTTAACCAGCTGATATTTCCAAACATTTTTAATAATAAAGAGTTTAGTATTTCTAAAAGACATACCACAAAGTATTTTGATACCTTTTGAATGAAATGTAAATGTAAATTTTGCTATTTTTGTCTCATGCGGGGTAAATTCAATAATCTCGTAGTTTTCAGGAATTGGTTGTAATTTAGAGCCATTAACATGATTCGAATCCTTTCTTTTATTTAATTACTTTTATAGTATGTGGAACGTTTTGGCAACACATTTAGATGGTCCTATTATCTATTATCTATTCTAATTCGTATTGGATCAGATGCAAGAGAAATTCCAAGAAGACATTCCTCAATGTTTAATGTACGCTGGTTTAAAAATGAAATGTGAAAGGGAAATACAACGGAAGTAAAATAAACAGTGCAGAAAGTGAAATTGAAGATGCAATTTCTTGTACCAATAAGATTTTATTTTAGAATAGTGAAATGATTGTAAAAAGTAATAGCTATGGTAATATCGGAAACAAAAAATCAACAGACCCAGAATTTAGGGCACTGAATATTGGAAAATTAAAAAAAAAGTGAAACAACGAATGCAAGTTGCAGGAAAGAAAGTGGGTGACAAAAGAGAATAACATTAAAAGGTGAATAAATAAGGTAAAGTCTAGGAGTGGCAGCAATTGATATTAAAATGAGAGAGCAGGGTATACGATAGTTACGGTATGTTTAACTCCGAAATGATAATCACCCAATCTGAAGATCGCTGAGTATGAAGTTGATGGAAGAAGTAAAAGAGAGTAAAAGTAAAATAAGGTTAAAACAGTTTTATCAGCAGGCAACTCTCTTTTGGAATTGTTATAAAACTATACTGGTGGCCTGTAAAAAAAAGGAGAAAACAATAAATGTATTATGCCAATATTTTGCAATCAATTAGCGGCAAAATAATAAAACGTACATTGTTAGTGGTGTTTGTGATCAGTGGTCGGAATTATGTGTTCTTGCAGTTTCGTCTATAACTGGTTAAGGTCAAGTCTACATGCCCTCACGCCCCACTTTGTATAATGCTCAGTTGTAGATGAAACGACAAAAACCAATAATTGCCAAACACGGTTTATGAATCCCGAATTATGCCAATTTTTTGCAATAAATTGGCGACAAAATGATAAAACGTACATTATTATCGAGGTTTATGGTCCGTGTTCTGAACTCTTTGTTCCTGACGTTTCGGCAGCAACTAGTTAAGGTCAAATCTACCTACATCCTCTCAAGCATAACTTTTTATAATGCTCAGCTCCTGATAAAACGTCAAAAACTAACAATTCCGAAGCAAGGTCTGTAAATCCCGACGACCGAGAAAGCCTATACATTTAGAACAATATTGATTTATTTTGTAAAATATTTCTTTGTAATATTTATTATTTGGAGTATTCTTTGTTAATCGATATTTTTAGATTAGCCCTTACTAACCTGCTGTACCGCTGGTATCAAATTGATCTATTACATTTACGTCTTTAAACATTTCTGTTCATTTCTGTTTCTTAGGTTGTTCATAATAAAAAAATCGACTAAAGTTTTGTTCTTCCGTCTGAGTTTCCCCATATCCATCTCCTGTGCTTTTTTTATCTATTTAATAAGTAAAGATTATTTTCTAAAAGAAAGTTTAATAGCTATTTGCCATTATTCGTTCTTCCATTACTGCCAAAGTTTCTGAGTGTTGTTTCGAATGAGTTTTTCCTGATTCCTAATTTAGCGTTGAAATCTCCACATTGATTAAGAAGTGTAGGGTGTAAACCTTGTTACATTTTAGTGTACCTGGAGCTTAATTTTATATTTAATAATACAATAATCTTATATTTAATAAGTCTCGTTGAGATTTAATTTACCGAAAAGATGTTATTGGCTATTCTTTTGTGTATAAAGAAACCGTCACTACCGGTCGATGATTTTGCCCAGTCTTTATAATATTGTTCTGAAGCTATTTTCTTGTGGCATGTTAAAGTAATTACTATTTAAATGGGAATAAGCCACAATTTAACTTTAACCTTTAATTGTGACTTATTCCCATTTAAATAGTAATTCTTTATCATATCACAAGTCGACTAATAGGAGAATTTATTTCAATATCTCCTATTAGGAGACAATTCATATCGGAGGCATAAAGGAAGAAGCAGACAACGTCTATTGTTCGGTCAATCAAAGCAGCCATCAAGACTCCAGTCCCGTAAAAGGTTCAAGAACTATACAGAGCAAATTAAAAACAATATCGATGATCGTCGAAGATTTGGCAGCACTCAATAAAGAGATATTTCATACATAGGAAGTTTTAAATATAAAAAGAGATGTGCCTGCTGGAAGGTATCGGATAACCAGTACCTGGCCAGAAGGCTACCCACTTAAAGACCTCACCCTGAACGATGAGCGATACATGTGATGGAGTATTGGAAAAAAACTTTAGATCTCTTGTAATCTGAATATGAAAATTAAGTACTGAATGTTCTGTATGTTGTGATCTTTATTTTTGATTCAAATACTTTTTTATTGTATAAATATACTATAAGTACATATAAGGTACTTATAAGTATAAGTATAAAGTTTATAAGTACTATAAGTACCTTCGTTACGTTATAATAAACAAATATGCTTGAATGAACTATGAATGAATAGATTACAAATGATTTTTAATTAGTTGTAGTATTATATCAAAGAAATACAATCCATCTAACTATAAAATGAACTTTACACGCGAGCAACATCTCATAAAATCACAATAAAAAGCAGGTAGCTTTGACTGAATGAGACTTGCATATCTGTAGGAACATTTGGGCATATAATTCTAATTGAGGTGAGGAGGATTGTTCAAGTAGATCAAGAACGAATCATCCAAGACCGAATGTTCTCCAGCTACTCCTCCATAACCCCCGTCACAGCACGATGATGTGCTCATAGGAAGCTACTATCATACTAATACTTGTCACGTGAGAGTCTTGGGAAATGAAACTCCCATTTGGCATATTTTCGTTAATTACAGGACAGCGTGAGGCGCTGTAACCCCGTGGTCTTCTTTTTTTTGTCGTTTCAGGCTTAACACTTATCGTATCGTGTTCTGTACAAATACAAGAACCGTCAACTTTTAACGACTTTTGGTCGTCTTCAGTACGTTGCAGCCAGTTAACTTGGAAAAGGACCACTAGAGGAGCAATGCGATCAATTTGTGGCGTTAGAGTTAGAAGACCCTGATGGTTTTCAGGGCAACTACTAACAATAACCACGGAGATAGCTACAGCTACCAGAGGAAAGGCATGCCAAACGATCAAACGTTTAAAACAAATGGTGAGTAATGCGAGTGAATAATAAAAGTAAAATGTAATGGCATGTCTCGCAAAAGAGGAAAATAAAACAAAATAGGTATATCAATGGAAGGCAACGGTATATACGTATTTCTGACTACTGGTCGTCTTTAGTACGTTGCAGCCAGTTAAAAACTTGAAAAAGGATCTCAACAGAGTTAGAAGACCGTGATGGTTCGAGGGCAACAACTAACAATAACCACGGAGGAAGCTACTTTTACTTTAACTATTCACATCTCTATTTATTTCACTGGTAGGCTACGTTATCTTTAACTTCACTGCTGGGGTCTTCTCAGGATTTATTGTAATTTTCTACTGCATGCACCATTCTTATAGTGCGTTTATTGCTGTCTGTTAGTATTGACGTGTCATCTTCATAAAGACTGGTCATGATGCCTAGTGTTCTGGAGGCATTATCTATTTATATGTTATACAGCAACGGAAACAGAACGTTTTCCTGTAGTATTCCTACCTCCCGAACTTCAAATAGGGATATGACTTGTTCTTATACAAACCCTGAAATTTCGGTTGGCGTGGAACGGCGAGAGCAGCTCTGCCTTGGCATTGCTGTATTCATAGTTCATAATTTTGTAGATTAGTCCTTTGTACCAGACTCTGTCGAATGTTTCGCTTACATCTAAATAGGTTGCTGCGGTGTACTGTCTATCGGCGAAGCTTACTGCGATGCATTTTGTGAGCCAAATGTTTGTTATAGAAAAAGACAGCAAATACAAAATAAGTGATTGATATGATCGTTTATGGGTAATCTCTCATTTTTCCGACTGTACTTAGTGTTTGCTTGAGTATCTGGCTCTAAATCCAAATTTTGCTTTTGGTAGCACCTGTATTATTTCTGTTTCTTCTTCGTGTCTAAAGAGTGTGAGTCTTTCATCAATTTTACTGACTGCTGACAGTTAGCTTATTGGTCTGTAGTTCTATGGAAAAATGCTGTTTTTTCCTGGTTTATGGATTGTGATCACATGGGCTTTCTTCTGTCAGATTAGTCAGATAAACGACTGCTTTTACTCAGAGATTTTTAGAGGCCAGTTGGCGCTTTGCATGCAATGATTTACTGATATTAAAATTTTTAAAAACTTTTAATATTTTTTAAGTCAATTAAGGATCTCTTTTTTACGAAAAATGATTAGGGTTGCTTTAATAAATATGTACGTCGTTAATTATTGATTAACCAAAAACTTATCGTTGATTTCTTCTGTTCATTATAGCGTATTTGGTGCTATCTACAAGTTAACTCTAATAATATATTGTTATTTACCATCAACCTCAATAATCTGGCAAATTATAAAAATGGCTAATTTCTGAATAAAAAAACATTTTAGTTTTACAAATGTAACAGTGTGCATAAAATTATTAATTTCTAATTATTATTGCAGACGAAAATATTTATAATTACCAATTTTTTTGATAAAATTTGCACGCAACAAATTTTGACCTTCAACTTTCTCAACTTGATACAACTTCTATAGTGAATAACCACGGGAATCCCTTCGGAGAAATCAACCAAAACAAAAAATTGCGTTAGCTATTTCATATAAATTATATTTTTATTGGAAAATCCGCAAATACTCGTATTATTATATAATAAACCTTATTTATTAGTATAAATAAGAGTTTCCAAAATAGAGTCAGCACAATTGTCCAACCAACGACAAAACAAAAACTATTCAACGTAGACCGCAGATTTGCAAAATAAAAAAATTCAAAATGAAAGGTTACTTCATCTTCGCCATTTTGTTGATCCTCACAATCGGTACCGAATTGACTTTGGGTGATTGCCTTTCCGGAAGATATGGAGGGCCTTGTGCAGTATGGGACAACGAAACCTGCCGCAGAGTGTGCAAGGAAGAAGGACGAGTAAGTGGGCATTGCAGTGCTAGTCTGAAATGTTGGTGTGAGGGGTGTTAGCCTTTCACAGCCATTATACAATTTAATTTTATAATATTACCATGTTAGGTTAGTAACTGTTAAAATATATTTTTTGTTTTAAAATACTTGAATTTTACTTTTACGTCACGAATCTGCCATAAGAATCTTAGGCAAAAAAGCGTGTATGGGACGAATAGGTAAGAAAGAGCATAAACAATAGAATTATACTAATTTTTAACGTAGTGGTAATTATAATTACAGCTATTCGCATTGCTTTGTTTTGATGTAAGTATGTTTTATGGTTATATTGAGTATGGTGGATATTAAAATCAGAGTAAATGCAAAAATAGAAGAAATATTAAGTTGGATCACGAAAGCTACTCCTAATATAGTTTAAACAAATATGGACGGTGTTTTTGGGGATTTAAAAATTGAAATACTTAAACAAATGCTGGGAAATAATTTTTAAAGTAAAAAGAACTGGTGGTTTTCAAACGAAGCCTAACAAAAATAAAACTTGCAAAGGAAAAATTATCAGTGGTTGGCTGTATACAGTAGTTTAAAAAAACAACACAACAATTATGAAACTTCTAATGTAATTGATATAATAATTTATAAAATCATGGGAATATTCTATAGGATTACAAAATTGTTCCAAACGTTTTCGGTCCTTTGAGATATTAGTGATTCGCAAGAAGCCATTTACAAAACGATATAAAAATCTTTGATTTACATTTAAAATGTTAAAGAAATCTAAAATTAAACGACATAATGTCGATGATTAAGGATTTTTGACTAAAAGTGATCATACCCTTGATCAAAAATGGCTACCACGTCTGGGTCAACTCAAAGTTACCAACTAACTTCAGTTTGACCCAGATGTAGTAAAAAATTTTCTTATTTTAATTTCATCTGCAGTCTGTAAATTAATATTTTATCTTTAAAAAAGTATATCTGGTTTTTCATGTCCAATATTTACTTCTGTCTCAAATTTACACTATGGATTATCCTTTATCCGATAGATCACACATGTTTAAATTTTTTCTTTGGTTTTTTCCATACTTATAATCAATCAATATTGCCTTTTTATTTCTCATTAAAAAAAATACAATACAATATTCTCTTTTACCGACATTTAATCTCCTTGGCACATGCCACCAAGAGGGTTGGCAAGCAAATCTTATTCTCTAATATTCAAAAAGTTATACTAAGGTTGATTCTATCTAACAAGGTTATTAAAATTAATAAATAATTAATGAAATTAATATTCATATAATTATTATACTTAGTAATAACTTAAATGTCCATATTCTGCTGAGTAAGACTTCGCACTAGACTAAACAATAATAACAATGTATAACAGTAAGGTATCACATGCATTTGAAATGAGTGAATTTATTCCTTAGAGAGAGTGAAAGCTATTTCGCTTAAATCTGGATAATAATATTAACAATAATAATAAAAAGGTACAAGCACAAGATAGATAAAAAGATATATAGCTATACGCAAACAGATTATTAATGCTAATTTATAATATTTTCTCCTATTGAACTAACACTATGTCAATCGATTTAGTAATTAAATAGGCTCACTAACCCATACCCATAACAACTAAGTTCATTTCTACCAAACCACTTAGACCTAATCTGTCTCAATACCGAACATTTTTCCAAAAATTGTATCGCATCTTCCCTTTCCTTCGTGTTACACATTGAGCAAAACCTTCTTTCCCAAAAATTTTCCATTTCGATGCGATTCGAGCGCCCTATTCTCAGCTTGACACTGTATCTCCTTTTTCTTTTTTTTTTTTTTCATACTCTCAATCGCCCTAGGCCAGCTATCTCTGCATTCCCATTCATACCTAACCTCAATACCAAATTTTTCTCCCATGCTTATCCAGTCTTTAAACCAGGCATACCTTACTCTCATCATTTCTTTCAAAAGAAATTTTAGCAACCTAACTTTTGAATATCCTTGAATTTTTTCAATATATTTTTTTATGTAAGTGCATTGTATATAGGCTGACTCTAGCAATACCTGTCTCCAAATCTAACATAAAGTTAGGACAATACCTTGGGTAAAAAAACATTTTTTTTTGTCTCAATATTTACTTCTGTCTCAAACTTACACTATCGTTCATCCGACAGATCAAACGTGTTTTTGTTTGACTATTGTTTGCTGTTTAAAATTATCTTGCTACTATTGAGTAATTGATGGATTTGGCGATTACTTGATGAAAATTAGTATTCAATAACATAACGTAAAAGAAAAGATTGGTTTAAATTTTTTGTGCATTTGGGATCTGTGTCGATTTTGCCAGCCACATTTCTAAAAATGAACGCCTAGCTAAACCTACCCTACCATACACCAATACTAATTTAATATATTTAATCAATAATCAAGGATACCAACCGAACAAGGATAACCTAATCGAACAATCAATGATAGGGAAGCGAAAAAAAAAGTCGTTCAGGGTGACTAACCTCAGAAAAGGGGTATTATTACCTGCGAAAAAAACAGAGATAACTTAAAGCTAGACCTAAGCTAAAGTTGCAATTTACAAGACATATCAAAACTTGGAAGAATCCTAAAAATTGTCGGTTTTTTCCGAGCTAAACTCTAATTTCACTATTTGGGAGAGTGAGTCATCGTTTGAAGGCGTAGAAGTGGGGAAAGACGTATGAAAATCCAGTGGCGTTCACTCACTTTTATTTCAACGTTAATTATATTATATTGTTTAAATATTATTGTTCAAAATAGGCCACAATATATTTATCTGGTTTTTACTGAAGTTTCAATCTCTATATCCAAAGACCGTTTTCAAAGATATAAATTATAGTTATATTTATTTTATTTGTTTATTATTATATATTTATATATTCTTATATTATTTTCTTTTTTTTTAACTTTAAAAACGGTCTCTGTAATAGAGATCGAAACGTCAGTAAAATAAACATGTAAATAGATGTATTGTGGCTTATTTCCAACATTCTCCCTAAAAATACAAAATGCCACAAGCAAAAAGCCACAAAAAAAAAATAAATATTGCTATCATTTGTATATTTGAAAACGATCTCTTTATATAGAGATCGAAACGTCAGTAAATTAAACCTATGAATAAATATTTTGTGACTTATTCCCTACTGTCTCCTAAAAATACAAATTTTGCAGAAAGCTTACTGATGCCACCCGGTTGCCGCGGAAGTTACGCTAAAACGTCTTTTGACGTGACCCGCCCTTAAAGAGTTACACAATGAAATGTTTTTAAAACAAATTTTAAGATAGTTTCCACACCACCCAAGAGGTATGTATTGTGACGCGTTACTTTTTTTTAAATGGGTGTTCGCCAAGAGCCATATTTTCCCATTAAATAAAATACACAAAACACTTAAACAGTATAAAACAAAACAAAATAAAATCCTATAAAACAAAATAAAATTCTATAAAAACAAAATAAAAATAATTTTGGATGTAACAAAACATTGTTCTATTCTAACACAAACACTATACACACTTACTATGTTCTTCTCGTTTTTTTTTGTTTTTGGTTTTTTTATGCTGATGTTCCTAATAAACTATTAGAAAATATCATTCGCTGTCTAAATCTGAAGATGCAGTGCTGCTATCGCTGTCATTATCTTCACCTGGTGTAATTATAATTGGCTCTAGTAAAACTTCGACATGAGTGTCAAGTTCCCACATACGATATTCTTCTTTAATTATGTGGCCTATACATTTAGCCCATTTCTCTGGAGTTACATGGAGGATTGCTTGAATCAAAAGTTCCTTAACTTCGTTTAATTTGAACGTTTTGTTATTGCGTGCTACTTCTCCTTTCACTTGCGCCCAGATAAGTTCAATGGGATTAAGTTCGCAATGATAAGGTGGTAGACGCAGAACTTTAACACCATAATCTTTTGCAGTTTCATCCACAACATATTTAAGATATTCACTTTTCCTTAACCGTGCAATGTCAAGTAGTTGAATTTTGAGCATTGATTCTTCGTATGCAATCCCCTTTTCTGTAAGCCATTCTTAAATTCTCCCTTTCCGCCATGCTGTCGTCGGTAATTGTTCTAGTCTGCGGCTATGATATGGCGCATTGTCCATAACAACCACAGATCCAGATTCCAATTTTGGTAAGATTCTCTTACACCAGCGCTCAAATACTTTAGAAGTCATTTCTTCATGATAATCACCTGTTTTTTTCGACTCAAATTGAAGCAAACCATCATCAAGGAACCCTGTATTACTTCCTATATGGGTGATGATTAAACGCCGTCGCTTTCCTGATGGAACCTTTAATCCTGTAGACCAGCCTTCTATAAATGCTTCGCGTTTACTTTTTACATTTAAATCTTGCCAAACTTTTCCAACTGTATGACCTTCGTTAATCCAGGTTTCATCCAAATAAAATATTTTGCATCCAGTGCTGCGAATTTTTCGTATTTCTTTTAAATATTTTCTTCTCCACAGAATAATTTCATTTTTTTCTATTTGCTTCAATTTGAGTCGAAAAAAACAGGTGATTATCATGAAGAAATGACTTCTGAAGTATTTGAGCGCTGGTTTAAGAGAATCTTAATAAAATTAGAATCTGGGTCTGTGGTTGTTATGGACAATGCGCCATATCATAGCCGCAGACTAGAACAATTACCGACGACGGCATGGCGGAAAGGGAGAATTCAAGAATGGCTTACAGAAAAGGGGATTGCATACGAAGAATCAATGCTCAAAATTCAACTACTTGACATTGCACGGTTAAGGAAAAGTGAATATCTTAAATATGTTGTGGATGAAACTGCAAAAGATTATGGTGTTAAAGTTCTGCGTCTACCACCTTATCATTGCGAACTTAATCCCATTGAACTTATCTGGGCGCAAGTGAAAGGAGAAGTAGCACGCAATAACAAAACGTTCAAATTAAACGAAGTTAAGGAACTTTTGATTCAAGCAATCCTCCATGTAACTCCAGAGAAATGGGCTAAATGTATAGGCCACATAATTAAAGAAGAATATCGTATGTGGGAAACTTGACACTCATGTCGAAGTTTTACTAGAGCCAATTATAATTACACCAGGTGAAGATAATGACAGCGATAGCAGCACTGCATCTTCAGATTTAGACAGCGAATAATATTTTCTAATAGTTTATTAGGAACATCAGCATAAAAAAACCAAAAACAAAAAAAAACGAGAAGAACATAGTAAGTGTGTATAGTGTTTGTGTTAGAATAGAACAATGTTTTGTTACATTCAAAATTATTTTTATTTTGTTTTTATAGAACTTTATTTTGTTTTATAGGATTTTATTTTGTTTTGTTTTATACTGTTTAAGTGTTTTGTTTATTTTATTTAACGGGAAAATATGGCTCTTGGCGAACACCCATTTAAAAAAAAGTAACGCGCCACAAGACATACCTCTTGGGTGGTGTGGAAACTGTCTTAAAATTTGTTTTAAAAACATTTCATTGTGTAACTCTTTAAGAGCGGGTCACGTCAAAAGACGTTTTAGCGTAACTTCCGCGGCAACCGGGTGGCATCAGTAAGCTTTCTGCAAAATTTGTATTTTTAGGAGACAGTAGGGAATAAGTCACAAAATATTTATTCATAGGTTTAATTTACTGACGTTTCGATCTCTATATAAAGAGATCGTTTTCAAATATACAAATGATAGCAATATTTATATTTTTTTGTGGCTTTTTGCTTGTGGCATTTTGTATTTTTAGGGAGAATGTTGGAAATAAGCCACAATACATCTATTTACATGTTTATTTTACTGACGTTTCGATCTCTATTACAGAGACCGTTTTTAAAGTTAAGAAAAAAAAAAGAAAATAATATAAGAATATATAAATATATAATAATAAACAAATAAAATAAATATAACTATAATTTATATCTTTGAAAACGGTCTTTGGATATAGAGATTGAAACTTCAGTAAAAACCAGATAAATATATTGTGGCCTATTTTGAACAATAATATTTAAACAATATAATATAATTAACGTTGAAATAAAAGTGAGTGAACGCCACTGGATTTTCATACGTCTTTCCCCACTTCTACGCCTTCAAACGATGACTCACTCTCCCAAATAGTGAAATTAGAGTTTAGCTCGGAAAAAACCGTCAATTTTTAGGATTCTTCTAAGTTTTGATATGTCTTGTAAATTGCAACTTTAGCTTAGGTCTAGCTTTAAGTTATCTCTGTTTTTTTCGCAGGTAATAATACCCCTTTTCTGAGGTTAGTCACCCTGAACGACTTTTTTTTCGCTTCCCTATCATTGATTGTTCGATTAGGTTATCCTTGTTCGGTTGGTATCCTTGATTATTGATTAAATATATTAAATTAGTATTGGTGTATGGTAGGGTAGGTTTAGCTAGGCGTTCATTTTTAGAAATGTGGCTGGCAAAATCGGCACAGATCCCAAATGCACAAAAAATTTAAACCAATCTTTTCTTTTACGTTATGTTATTGAATACGAATTTTCATCAAGTAATCGCCAAATCCATCAATTACTCAATAGTAGCAAGATAATTTTAAACAGCAAACAATAGTCAAACAAAAACACGTTTGATCTGTCGGATGAACGATAGTGTAAGTTTGAGACAGAAGTAAATATTGAGACAAAAAAAAATGTTTTTTTACCCAAGGTATTGTCCTAACTTTATGTTAGATTTGGAGACAGGTATTGCTAGAGTCAGCCTATATACAATGCACTTACATAAAAAAATATATTGAAAAAATTCAAGGATATTCAAAAGTTAGGTTGCTAAAATTTCTTTTGAAAGAAATGATGAGAGCAAGGTATGCCTGGTTTAAAGACTGGATAAGCATGGGAGAAAAATTTGGTATTGAGGTTAGGTATGAATGGGAATGCAGAGATAGCTGGCCTAGGGCGATTGAGAGTATGAAAAAAAAAAAAAAGAAAAAGGAGATACAGTGTCAAGCTGAGAATAGGGCGCTCGAATCGCATCGAAATGGAAAATTTTTGGGAAAGAAGGTTTTGCTCAATGTGTAACACGAAGGAAAGGGAAGATGCGATACAATTTTTGGAAAAATGTTCGGTATTGAGACAGATTAGGTCTAAGTGGTTTGGTAGAAATGAACTTAGTTGTTATGGGTATGGGTTAGTGAGCCTATTTAATTACTAAATCGATTGACATAGTGTTAGTTCAATAGGAGAAAATATTATAAATTAGCATTAATAATCTGTTTGCGTATAGCTATATATCTTTTTATCTATCTTGTGCTTGTACCTTTTTATTATTATTGTTAATATTATTATCCAGATTTAAGCGAAATAGCTTTCACTCTCTCTAAGGAATAAATTCACTCATTTCAAATGCATGTGATACCTTACTGTTATACATTGTTATTATTGTTTAGTCTAGTGCGAAGTCTTACTCAGCAGAATATGGACATTTAAGTTATTACTAAGTATAATAATTATATGAATATTAATTTCATTAATTATTTATTAATTTTAATAACCTTGTTAGATAGAATCAACCTTAGTATAACTTTTTGAATATTAGAGAATAAGATTTGCTTGCCAACCCTCTTGGTGGCATGTGCCAAGGAGATTAAATGTCGGTAAAAGAGAATATTGTATTGTATTTTTTTTAATGAGAAATAAAAAGGCAATATTGATTGATTATAAGTATGGAAAAAACCAAAGAAAAAATTTAAACATGTGTGATCTGTCGGATAAAGGATAATCCATAGTGTAAATTTGAGACAGAAGTAAATATTGGACATGAAAAACCAGATATACTTTTTTAAAGATAAAATATTAATTTACAGACTGCAGATGAAATTAAAATAAGAAAATTTTTTACTACATCTGGGTCAAACTGAAGTTAGTTGGTAACTTTGAGTTGACCCAGACGTGGTAGCCATTTTTGATCAAGGGTATGATTACTTTTAGTCAAAAATCCTTTATCATCGACATTATGTCGTTTAATTTTAGATTTCTTTAACATTTTAAATGTAAATCAAAGATTTTTATATCGTTTTGTAAATGGCTTCTTGCGAATCACTAATATCTCAAAGGACCGAAAACGTTTGGAACAATTTTGTAATCCTATAGAATATTCCCATGATTTTATAAATTATTATATCAATTACATTAGAAGTTTCATAATTGTTGTGTTGTTTTTTTAAACTACTGTATACAGCCAACCACTGATGATTTTTCCTTTGCAAGTTTTATTTTTGTTAGGCTTCGTTTGAAAACCACCAGTTCTTTTTACTTTAAAAATTATTTCCCAGCATTGTTTAAGTATTTCAATTTTTAAATCCCCAAAAACACCGTCCATATTTGTTCAAATTATATTAGGAGTAGCTTTCGTAATCCAACTTATTATTTCTTCTATTTTTGCACTTACTCTGATTTTAATATCCACCATACTCAATATAACCATAAAACATACTTACATCAAAACAAAGCAATGCGAATAGCTGTAATTATAATTACCACTACGTTAAAAAATAGTAACCGTTCTATTGTTTATGCTCTTTGCTACCTACTCGTCCCATACACGCTTTTTTTGCCTAAGATTCTTATGGCAGATTCGTGGAGTAAAAGTAAAAGTCAAGTATTTTAAAACAAAAAAAAATATATTTTAACAGTTACTAACCTAACATGGTAATATTATAAAATAAAATTGTATAATGGCTGTGAAAGGCTAACATCCCTCACACCAACATTTCAGACTAGCACTGCAATGCCCACTTACTCGTCCTTCTTCCTTGCACACTCTGCGGCAGGTTTCGTTGTCCCATACTGCACAAGGCCCTCCATATCTTCCGGAAAGGCAATCACCCAAAGTCAATTCGGTACCGATTGTGAGGATCAACAAAATGGCGAAGATGAAGTAACCTTTCATTTTGAATTTTTTTATTTTGCAAATCTGCGGTCTACGTTGAATAGTTTTTGTTTTGTCGTTGGTTGGACAATTGTGCTGACGCTATATTGGAAACTCTTATTTATACTAATAAATAAGGTTTATTATATAATAATACGAGTATTTGCGGATTTTCCAATAAAAATACAATTTATGTGAAATAACTAATGCAATTTTTTGTTTTGGTTGATTTCTCCGAAGGGATTCTCGTGGTTATTCACTCTAGAGAAAGTTGAAGGTCAAAATTTGTTGCGTGCAAATTTTATCAAAAAAATTGGTAATTATAAATATTTTCGTCTGCAATAATAATTAGAAATTAATAATTTTATGCACACTGTTACATTTGTAAAATTAATGTTTTTTTATTCATAAATTAGCCATTTTTATACTTTGCCAGATTATTGAGGTTGATGGTAAATAACAATATATTAGAGTTAACTTGTATATAGCACCAAATACGCTATAATAAACAGAAGAAATCAACGATAAGTTTTTGTTTAATCAATAATTTACGACGTGCATATTTATTAAAGCAAGCCTAATCATTTTTCGTCAAAAAGAGATCCTTAATTGACTTAAAAAATATTAAAGGTTTTTTAAAATTTTAATATTAGTAAATCACTGCATGCAAAGCGCCAACTGGGCTTTAAAAATGTCTGAGTGAAAGCAGTCGTTTATCTGACTAATCGACAGAAGGAAGCCCATGTGATCACAATGCATAAACCAGAAAAAAAAGCATTTTTCCATAGAACTACAGACCAAGAAGCTAACTGTCAGTAGTCAGTAAAATTGATGATTTGATGACAGAAAACATTCTGATTTATATTTAACTGAAGAATATCTATCACATAAAAAGCATTTTAAGAATTCATAGAATGTATAAAAAGTTTTTTTAGTTTGTAGAGTAGTCATTTGGGCCAGCTTTTATCGAAGGCCTTCTTAGAGTGCCGTCTCCCTACGGAGGTTGGCAATCATAATGGCTATTTTTATTTTTGAACTTGCTGCTTTAAACAAATCAATCGATCTGCATTGATACCAATCACGTAGATTCTTGAACCATGAGTTCTGCCTTCGGCCAACAGATCTTCTTCCTTGAGTCTTTCCCTGTATTATAAGTCTCAAAATTTCATATTTTGGTCCCCTCATCACGTGGCCTAGGTATTCCAGTTTTTGGTTTGTATAGCGGTGATTAGTTCTGTTTCTTTACTAACCCTCTCCAGTACTTCTTTATTTGAAATTCTATCATTCCATGATATTTTTAATACTCTGCGGTATAATCAGAGTTCAAAAGCCTCGATTCTTTTTAAATTGCATTTTTTTAATGTCCAAGTCTCAGCTCCATATAATAATATTGAAAATATATAAAAATTTAGATTTTTGCACGTTAGGAGTGGCTTCATTCGTATAAATGCTGATCTGGCAATCTCTATTCGCCTGTTTATTTCTGCAGTATGACCATTGGTTTCATTGATCAAAGTTCCCAAGTACTGATATTTTTCTGCTTGTTCTATCACGTTACCATTGATTGTCAATAGGTGATGGTATATTTTGTGGTCTCTTCGTAATTAGCATGTATATTATAGTAATTCCCATCTCAGCACTATTCATACTTAAGCTTTCGATAAAATGTTGTAGATCTTCTATACTCGTGGCTATGATCACAGTGTCGTCTGCATATCGTAAGTAGTTAAATAATTTTCCGTTAACGGTAACTCCCGCTTTGATATTATTGAGCGTGTTTTGGAAAAATTTTTCAGAATATAAGTTAAACAAAAGTAGCGATAAAACTTTGCGTGGACAATAAAACAGTCTGAAATCAAAAAATTAAACTACTTTGAGATGTGGTGCTACAGGAGAATCCACAAAATATCGTGGACTGAAAAAGTAACTAATATAGAGGTGTTAAAAAGAATGAAGAAAGAATGTAAAGTCATAAAAACTGTTAAAATTAGAAAGATTCAATATCTGGGTCATATAATGAGGGGCGAGAAGTACGTATTACTTAGGTTAATTATGAAAGGGAAGATACAAGGGAAGAGAAACCCAGGACGACGCAAAATATCCTGGCTAAGAAATTTGAGAGAGTGGTTCGGTTGCAGCTCATTAGAATTATTCAGAAGCGCGGCCAATCAAATTAAAATAGCGATGATGATTTCCAACCTCCGATAGGAGAAGGAACCTGAAGAAGAAGCGATAAAACATATTCCTATCTAACTTCTCTACAGATCTTCATTTCTTCTGAGTGTTTCCCGATAATTTGAACTATGGCACTTTGGTTCCAATATAATTTTTGCACTATATTTATGATTTTACTGCCAATGCGCTAGTTCATAAGTATTGATATTAGTTTTTCATGCCTTACTTTATAGAAAGCTTTTTCGTAATTAACAATCGAAGGCCTGGCTTGTATAAAAAAAGGCTGCTTGAGCAATATCGTTTATTTTGAAGGTCATTACTGATTTAATTGACTAACCATGGGCTTGTTTTACGGTTTCACGTTCTTGTCTAAACCCAAAATGGAATCATGGAATACGGTTTTTGCTGTATATCTATAACTAGCTTAATAAGTTTTAATATTATTTTTTTCCTGTTGTAGGTACGGTGTTGTTATTGTGTTGAAAATTTGTAATATTGCCGTTATTAATTTTTTGCCAATTTTTGAAGTATCCAGTTAGTTATCAGATCGCAACGAGGGACTTTTTTTAGGATTAATTTGCCTTATTATAATATAGCTAACTTCACTGAACAGCTGCTCCGTTTATTAATGTTTATTTGATACACCATGAAAAATGCATAAAAACCTAAAGAATTAAACTGACGAACTTCTCACAGAAGAAAATTAAATAATGAACAGATGGAGAGAATATTTCCAAGAGAGGCTACAAACACACTGCTATAAGAAGAAAACAACTTGTTGAACCAAAGAATACAAGATGATAATGTAGATCTAATAACCATAAATGAGCTGCAAGAAGCTATTGCAGAAATAAAAAACGGGAAGGCACTGAGGTATGACAGAATAATAAGTAAAATGATAAAAAAAATGGGACAAAACGTAGCAGTTATTACTAAAGATATTTAAAGCCACACAAAGAGAGGAACAGATACCAATTGACTGACAGAAGGCTCAGATAGTACTGATTTATAAAAAGGGTGATAGAATGAATTGCAACAACTATAAAGGAACACTCTTAAGTACTGCCATGAAAATATACGAAAAATTATTAAAAAAAAAAACCGAAAACATTGAGAGCACACTTGAAGAATCACAAAGCCGATTCAGAAAAGGCAGAAGCACCCATGATGATATATTTACCATCAAACAAATAATATAAAAAAAAATCAGTAACAAGAAAAAAGATGTATCTGGTGTATATAGACCTTACAAAGGCTTTGAAACACGGTACCAAGACAAAAACTATGGGAAATATTAGAAAAGAGAGATATTAGTAACAAAATGATAAGGGTAATCAAGAACATAAACAAAACAAAAATATCAACTACGTCATCAGTCAAAATAGAACATCAAAACCATTTACTACAAACAAGGGTCTGAGACAAGGAGGAGGATTAAGTCCAACACTATTTATAATATAAATGTATGAGATAATTAAGAACTGTAACGTGAAAGTGAATAAAGTGGATGTGGGTTATAGACATTTCAGAAGTATTTGCCGACGATGTCGTCATATTGGCCGAAAATGAGAAACAACTACAAAGAAATATAGAAATATGGAATGAAGTGCTAAAAAAATATGGATGACAATTATTAAAAATAAAGCAAAATTTATCGTGATAGGAGAAAATAAAGAAAAAATAAAATATACATATAGAAGAAGTAAATATAGAACAAGCCTGAACCTTCCAATACTTAGGAGTAGAATTAGAAGACAACGGAAGACAGGAAACAGATATTAATAATAGAATTCAAAAAACGATGAACCTATACTATTCAATGAACAATAAATTCATAAAAAAGATTGAAATTACAAGAAAAACAAAAATTAATATGTTAACGTCAATATATATGCCAGTAAGAACTTTTGGATGGGTGTCGGGAGGTACTAATAGAACGACAAAAGAGTAAAATACAGGCAGTAGAAATGAAACATGGGACACCCGAACCCTGTACCGAGCTGGAGCACTCGCATCTCTACTAGACATAGTGAACATGTACAGAGTAGATGTTTTGGCACTGCAGGAAATGCGATGGACGGGAACAGGCATTCTTGACAAGAGAACCCACTCCATATATTACAGCTGCAATGAAAATCAACACATAGATGGAGTGGGATTTATAGTAAACCAAAGAACAAAAGGCCTAGTTATTGATTTTAAAGCCTACAGTCAAAGAATGTGCTATTTACGCTTAAAAGGTAAATTCTCTAATTACAGCTTAATTAATGCACATGCCCCGACCGACGACAAACTAGAAGACATTAAAGAACAGTTTTTCGAAGACCTAGAACAAGCCTACAGAAGATGCCCCAAAAATGACATTAAAATAGTGCTTGGTGACATGAATGCAAGAATAGGACGAGAGCATGTTTTTATGCCGACTATAGGAAGGCATAGCCTACACAACATCAGTAGCGATAATGGATTACGACTGATAAACTTAGCAGCAGCACTGAACATGACCGTCGCTAGCACCTATTTTGAACACAAGAATATACACAAGGTAACCTGGACCTCCCCTGATTTAAGAACAACTAGTCAGATTGATCACATCTTAATAGATTCAAGACACGGAACGGACATAATAAACTGCAGAAGTTATAGAGGCGCAAACATAGACTCACACCATTGTTTAGTGATCTCAACACTAAGGGCTAGAATTTCAAACTCCAACAAAGAAAAAGAAATAAATAGAAATAAATGGAATGTACAGAAGCTGAGAGATGCAACTGTTGCAAAACAGTACTGGGAAAATGTTACCAATAGGTTAAGGAATCAAAGTCTAGGCGAAGAAGACCAGAGAGGTATAGACTCATTCTGGAACAGGATAAGGGAAGATATTGAGTCAGCAGCACAAGATGAAATAGGAACAGAAACTTGTACCCGAAAAAATCACTGGTTTGACGATGAATGCAAAGACGCAACACAGAAAAAAAATGAAGCCTATGCAAAAATGCTTACCCGCCGAACTAGAACAAGTATAGAGAATTACCAGACAAAGAGAAGAGAAGAAAAGAAAATACACAGAATGAAGAAACGAAACCACTTAAAAAAGGAACTTCAATATATAGAAAACCTCAACAGAGAGAAAGAATTCAGAACATTCTATAAGAAAGTTAACATCAACAGAAAAGAATTTAAGGCAAACACAAATCAATGTAGAAGTTTAAATGGCGATCTCTTAACAACAAGAACAGACGTACTAAACCGATGGACGGAATATTTTAACCAGATACTTAATATAGAGGAAGAAGAAAACCCGGAAGACGAAAGCTGCGAGGTAAGCGGAGCAGACGAGAGGGAGGAGGATCCACCAACGATCCTGGAAGTTAAAGACGCTGTAAACAAACTAGCCAGAAACAAATCACCCGGAATAGATAATCTCCCAGCGGAATTATATAAAGAAGGTGGCCACGATATCATAATAGCCCTACAGCAGCTTATAAAAGAAATATGGATACAGAAGTCCCTTCCCAATGATTGGAATATTGGAATACTTTGCACCATACACAAAAAGGGTGATATCTTTGAATGCTCTAACTATCGAGGAATTACACTCCTAAATGCAGCGTATAAAATATTCTCCAATATACTATGCCATCGTATGGCACCATATGCAGAGCGAATATTAGGACAATACCAGGCTGGTTTCAGAGGTGGTAAATCAACAATTCATCAGATTTCAACCCTAAGACAAATTCTAGAGAAAACACTGGAATACGGTGTAGACACGCACCACATATTTATAGACTACAAGGCAGCCTACGACTCTGTAAATAGAAGAGAATTGTTTAGAGCAATGATAGACCTAGGAGTACCAAATCAGTTGGTAAGTTTAACCAAACTAACCCTTGAAAAAGTTGAATGCAAAGTACGAATCCAGGGGGAACTCTCTGAACCTTTTAAAACAAATAACGGGCTACGTCAGGGAGACCCACTCTCCTGTATACTATTCAATCTAGCTCTGGAAAAAGTAATACGTACGTCACAAATCACAACTACCGGTTCAATATATAACAAATCTGTGCAAATCTTAGCATATGCTGATGATATCAATATTGTTGGGAGAACGGAAAACGCAGCACGAGAGGCGTACGTAGCATTAAAGGAAGCGGCTACAAAAATGGGTTTAATAATAAACACCAACAAAACAAAATACATGAAAATAGGTAAGCAACCACAAACACTACGGCCACTTGTTATAGAAAATGACGTCATCGAAGCAGTTAACGAATTTGTATACCTGGGAACGCTCGTCAATACTGAAAATGACACTACCTCAGAGATAAACCGCAGAATTTGCACGGCTAATAGATGCTATTTTGGGCTTAATCTCCTTTTTAAATCTACAGTTATATCAAGAAGTACAAAAGTAAAACTCTACAAAACAATAATACGCCCAGTCCTAACATATGGTTCAGAAACCTGGACTTTAACAAAAAGCAATGAAAACATGTTAGGATGTTTCGAAAGAAAAATACTAAGGCGCATCTATGGAGCGGTAAATGAAAATGGTGTCTGGAGAAGACGATACAACTTCGAACTCTATAGGATATACCAGGAACCAGATATCGTAAAACACATAAAGATAGGACGTCTGAGGAGGGTAGGCCATGTAATGCGGATGGAGCAAACCGACCCAGCTAGAAAAACGCTCCTTGATAGACCTATTGGTCAAAGAAGAAGAGGAAGACCCAAAACAAGATTCCTAGATAACATAGACCAAGATATGAGAAATATGGAAATACGTGCTTGGCGGAGGAAGGCGATGGATAGGGACGACTGGAGAAAAATTCTTGGGGAGGCTAGGACCCACACAGGGTTGTAAAGCCAAAATGATGATGATGATGAAATGAAATATCCGAGACGATTTCGAAGAGTTACCAAAAGAGATAGACTACGGAACACTCAAATAAGAGAAGATTTACAAATAAAGTCCACATTAGAATATCTAGAAAGAAGGCAACTCAGTTGATGGGGTCATCTTCAGATAATGGAGAATACGAAAGCGGCGAAAGAAATTTGACAGGCAAAAACCCAAAGAAGAAGAAGAAAATTCTGACAAATTTATATATAATATTCTAATCAACGTTATATTCTAAGATAAAAATTTAAACATCCTTATAACAATTTTCTGTGGAAAAAAGATTATTTGTCTAACGCCATCTCTCTCTCTCTCTCTCTCTCTCTTTCTCTCCACACACACACACACACACACACACACACACACACACACGCACACACACACGCACACACACACACACACACGCACACACACACACATAGTACACCATGTACTCTTCAATTCTTCAGGTGTTGATTACAAATTTTAGTTGATAGATTTGTGAGAGATAGTGACCGAAGGCATCATTCCTTTCTGAGATACTAATTAATAATTTAATATACCTTAATATTCCTCGTTAAATTTTCCTTAGTAGTGGTATTGTAACTTGAACTTTTTAGTTTTCTCGTTGCTTTTTGTAATGGGTTGTCGGTTACTTCTGTTCACGTAAATTCTTCTTATTACATTTGTATAGACTGATTTTTTATTCCAAAAATTTTTTTAGTTCATATGCTGTTTAATAAAATTTATTTTTATTTCTCACTGTTTTGTTTTGTTGCCAAGCTTTTCTTTCTATGCAGTTTTTTCTTCTGTAAACAACAGTGTTCTTGTTACTTGTGGATGTTATCAATTTGAATTTGCTCTTCATAAGACGTTAGTTTTTGTAGGTCAAATTATCTCCGATTCAACCTCTAAATATGTTTTAATGGTATTTTTAAGTATATTGCTTGGTTTTGTCCTCCATCAATTAAAGTAATTTTTCAATTGTAATTTTTGTTGTAAAGAACAGGAGGCAAAAATTGGCAAAAAATTAATAACGGCAATATTACAAATTTTCAACACAATAACAACACCGTACCTACAACAGGAAAAAAATAATATTAAAACTTATTAAGCTAGTTATAGATATACAGCAAAAACCGTATTCCATGATTCCATTTTGGGTTTAGACAAGAACGTGAAACCGTAAAACAAGCCCATGGTTAGTCAATTAAATCAGTAATGACCTTCAAAATAAACGATATTGCTCAAGCAGCCTTTTTTTATACAAGCCAGGCCTTCGATTGTTAATTACGAAAAAGCTTTCTATAAAGTAAGGCATGAAAAACTAATATCAATACTTATGAACTAGCGCATTGGTAGTAAAATCATAAATATAGTGCAAAAATTATATTGGAACCAAAGTGCCATAGTTCAAATTATCGGGAAACACTCAGAAGAAATGAAAATCTGTAGAGAAGTTAGATAGGAATATGTTTTATCGCTTCTTCTTCAGGTTCCTTCTCCTATCGGAGGTTGGAAATCATCATCGCTATTTTAATTTGATTGGCCGCGCTTCTGAATAATTCTAATGAGCTGCAACCGAACCACTCTCTCAAATTTCTTAGCCAGGATATTTTGCGTCGTCCTGGGTTTCTCTTCCCTTGTATCTTCCCTTGCATAATTAACCTAAGTAATACGTACTTCTCGCCCCTCATTATATGACCCAGATATTGAATCTTTCTAATTTTAACAGTTTTTATGACTTTACATTCTTTCTTCATTCTTTTTAACACCTCTATATTAGTTACTTTTTCAGTCCACGATATTCTGTGGATTCTTCTGTAGCACCACATCTCAAAGTAGTTTAATTTTTTGATTTCAGACTGTTTTATTGTCCACGCAAAGTTTTATCGCTACTTTTGTTTAACTTATATTCTGAAGAAATTTTCCAAAACACGCTCAATAATATCAAAGCGGGAGTTACCGTTAACGGAAAATTATTTAACTACTTACGATATGCAGACGACACTGTGATCATAGCCACGAGTATAGAAGATCTACAACATTTTATCGAAAGCTTAAGTATGAATAGTGCTGAGATGGGAATTTCTATAATATACATGCTAATTACAAAGAGACCACAAAATATACCATCACCTATTGACAATCAATGGTAACGTGATAGAACAAGGAGAAAAATATCAGTACTTGGGAACTTTGATCAATGAAACCAATGGTCATACTGCAGAAATAAACAGGCGAATAGAGATTGCCAGATCAGCATTTATACGAATGAAGCCACTCCTAACGTGCAAAAATCTAAATTTTTATATATTTTCAATATTATTATATGGAGCTGAGACATGGACATTAAAAAAATGCAATTTAAAAAGAATCGAGGCTTTTGAACTCTGATTATACCGCAGAGTATTAAAAATATCATGGAATGATAGAATTTCAAATAAAGAAGTACTAGAGAGGGTTGATAAAGAAACAGAACTAATCACCGCTATACAAACCAAAAAACTGGAATACCTAGGCCACGTGATGAGAGGACCAAAATATGAAATTTTGAGACTTATAATACAGGGAAAGACTCAAGGAAGAAGATCTGTTGGCCGAAGGCAGAACTCATGGTTCAAGAATCTACGTGATTGGTATCAATGCAGATCGATTGATTTGTTTAAAGCAGCAAGTTCAAAAATAAAAATAGCCATTATGATTGCCAACCTCCGTAGGGAGACGGCACTCTAAGAAGGCCTTCGATAAAGGCTGGTCCAAAGGACTACTCTACAAACTAAAAAACTTTTTATACATTCTATGAATTCTTAAAATGCTACTTATGTGATAGATATTCTTCAGTTAAATATGAATCAGAATAAAATGAATTTGTTTCGAAACTATCTTACCGATATCTTACCGATGAATCAGAATGTTTTCACTATCTTTACAGATCTACCAACCACAAGAACCACAATAATAGAGACTTTCGCAGATAATACTGCATTATTTTCCTCCCATAAAAATCCATTGGCTGTCTCACCTATAAACTATCTTAAATCTTAAATAAAATCCAAAAATGATTAAGAATATGGAAAATTGGAGTTAACGAGACTAAATCAATCCATGTCATCTTCGCCTTAAGGCGAAATACGTGTTCAGTAATAATACTAAATGACAATTATTCGTCAGAAAAAAGAAGTTTGCACCTCGACAGAAAACAATTGAGAATCCAACTTCAATTTTACTGGTCTATTGGCAAGAAATTGCAATTACAGATATTAATAAATAAAGCTATAGTGACGTTATTACGGACATATGGCATTTAATTGGGCGCTTGGCTAACAACTCAAATTTTCTTATATTTTTGTTCCTAGTTAGCTTTTAATATCCATCTTTACCTTATACCTCCAGGACCCACTAAAGTAGATGATAAAAAACTATATATAAACAATATGATATGAATAGGTGTAATATAATTGGAAATAAATAAATCAATAAAATCAAATTTTGGTAAATTCAACCTATCTGTTTACTTTTTTGAAGACTCTAATGATAGTTTAGTATCGTAAAAATAAAATTCAAGTATTTTAAAAAATATATATATATTTTACTATTTGCTAATATAACATAGTGATAATAATAAAATTAACTAAATTGTATAATGGCTGTGAAAGGCTAACACCCCTCACACCAACACTTCAGACTAGCGCTGCAATGCCCACTTACTCGTCCTTCTTCCTTACATACTCTGCGGCAGGTTTCGTTGTCCCATACTGCACATGGGCCTCCATATCTTCCGGAAAGACAGTCACCGAAAGCAAGTTCGGTACCGATGGTAAGGATCAACAAAACGGCAAAGATGAAATAACCTTTCATGTTGAAATTTTTTATTTTGCAGATCTGTGGTCTACGTTGAATATAAATGTAGTTCTTTTTATCGTTGGTTGGACTCTTGTGCTGACTCTGTTTTGGAAGCTCTTATTTATATTAATAAATCTAGTTAATTACATAAAGAAGGAGTGTTTACGGGTTTTCCAATAAAATATAATTTATAAGTAGCAGGTTTCGCAAAATTGTTGTTTTGGTTTATTTCTGCGAACGGTCGGTAAAGGGATTACCCTGGTCTTTCACTATAACTTATGTAAAGTTCGATGAAAGTTGAAGGTCAAAACTTGTTGCGTGTATTATGTTTATGTTATTGTAAACGTTTTCTCCAATGCAAATTATTAGAAATGAATAACTATATAGCGTGATTCTTTGTGAGTTTTAATTAGACATTTTAGGAAAACTTGACATAATAAGTAACTGAAAATGTAGGTTCTGAAGCTATTTTCTGTAGCATCTTTTTTTTTAGAAGCCGTCTGTTATGAGCCGGTCGTATTGCAGATAATTGGCTTATTGTACATAGTGTACAAGAAAGTCTATTTTTGGTTATTTAAATTTAGTTTATTTGTAATTTTTAATTACTTTTGATTGTTTTTTATTTAACCGAAAAATTAAAATGTCAAAAGTTTGCGTACGTCGGCAATTTTGCCATTTATGCAACTTCGAAAAAATGAAAAAGTTCGATTTTAGTTCACGTGAAATTTAATTGATAATTAAATCTAATGCATCAACGGTGTTAAGAGTTTGGAGAAGCTGGTAATGACGAGACTGATTGGCATCGTGGAGGATTTGGACGTACTAGAATATTAAAAGGCCGTGAATTGAACCATCTTAGACTTCTTGCTCTGAGAAATATACAGGACTATATACATAAAGTACGAGATGATTTATTTGCAGCTACAGGAAGGGTAGTCTCTAGAAGAACAGTTAATTAAAGATTACTTGAAATAGGACTGAGAGCTTACTGTCCGCTTTTGGTGTTACCTTAGACACCACAACATAAGGTTCGACGCATAGATTGGTGCAGAGCTGAGAAAAACTGGAATGGCCAATGGAATTTTGTTTGCTTCAGTGAAGAATGTAGGTTTTGTTTGGGTAATTCTAATGGGCCACGAGGAAGACGTTTTGGAAGTGAGAGACGAAATATTGACTTGGTTGTTAAACGTTATACAGCAAGACAACCAAGCATTATGATATGAAGTTCTATATGTTTCTTAAGCAAATCACTTCTAGTTCTTATTTACGGCATTATGATAGCTCAACGATATATTGATGAAGTAGTGCAACCTGTTTAACATCCCTACATATAATCCATTCCAAATGCGATCTTTTAACAGGATAACGTAATACCTCATATTGCCCGTGTAGCCATGGAGTTTATACAAAAATCTGGTTTAGAAACTTTGTAGTGGCCATCAAGATCAGCTGATTTGTCACTCACCGAACATGTCTGGGATATGGTAGGTCGAAATCTAAATCGATTGCCGCGTCCTCCAGCAAACTTAGATGACCTGTGGGATGCCATAAGAAGAATCTGGATAATTATTCTGCAATATGATATAGATTTATTCGAAGAATGCCCCTCAGAGTAACTGAGTGTATAAAAAATCAAGGAGGAGCCACTTATTATTAATTTTTTGAGGAAAATGACATTGCAAATTTGTTTATAATGTTGTCAAATAATAAAAATTATATAATATATACTTCCATAAATAAATATGTTTGCATTTATTTTGGCCATCAGTATATTTCAAATCATTTCGTTGCCTCTCGATTTAGAACGTATGCTGCAATAAACCGCCAGAAAATTTAACATGGTAATTTCCCCAAAAAAGCCAAAATGCATGGTTCTAATAGCAAATTTACTAAGATATAAATTGGAGCTGAAAGGTCATTTACTAAAACAAGTTATGGGGTTTTAAATATCTAGATATCATATATTATCTAGCTAGCTACGGTAACACTTTAGCTCCCATGTGCACCACCCGTGGGCACAGTAAGATTTCCGTTCAACCCATGTGTCCCACAGATGAGCACAAAACTTATCCTTGTTCATTTCGGTGTGTACCTCTTATAACCGCAGATATAGACTATAGGCGTGGCATACGGATTCTCTAGAATGCCTGTGGACGATGGTTTGTTACCCCCGCTATTTTTTGAGTAAATACAGGTTATGATACTTAGCCTATCATTGTATCATTTACACGCGCTGTTAGCTTGCAAAATAAAAGTTATTGTAGTACGCAAAATGAGTAAATCGTGGAAAAATAAACAAAAGTTAAGTGAAGATGAACTTAGACGAATTTTAGAGGAGAGCGATTTTTTTGAAAGTGACAGTGAGTCGGAAAATTCGTTGAACGATTACAATTTTGACCAATCCAGTGATGGCACTAGTGAAGATAGTTATCTGGGAACTGCAAATGTTGCTAATAAGAACACTTTTAAAAGAAAAACATCCGGCATGTATGACCAGTTTTCGAAAAAAATTAAAATAACTGAAAATATACCATCTACATCTACAGGGAGAGTGCAACAAGTAAGTAACAAAACTAATTCTCAAACTGACGGGAATCAGTCACAAAATGATGAAAACATTAATTCCGAAATTGAAATTGAAGAATCCGCATTAGATTTGTCAGAAAATACAATAATTTGGGGAGATACTGATAGTAATAAGTTAAATCAATTTAAATTTGATGACGAAATTATGAATTTTAGAAATGTTGATCATATGAAAGATAAATTACCTATTGACTTCTATTTGCTGTTATCATATCATATCAAAGAATGGTATGATTTCTAAATGGATTCCTACGACACGAGAGGAAATGAAAGTATTTTTTGGCCTGATAATATGGATGGGACTAAATAAAAAACCAAGGTTTCGAGATTATTATAGTACAAATAGGTGTTATAGAAAAGAAATTTCTGCTAGTTGTGGTATTAGTCGTAACAGATTTGACAGTCTGATGCATTTCTTACATGTTGCCAATAACGAAGCTGCTCCTGAAAATGATAAGCTATATAAAATTAGTCCAGCACTTGAAATTCTAAACAAACAATTTCAAAAAGTATATATTCCAGGTGAGAAACTTTGCATAGACGAGACTATGGTGCCTTTCCGTGGTAGATTAGGATTTCGACAGTACATACCTGGCAAAAGACATAAGTACGGAATAAAACTATTCAAAGTATGTATTCCGAATGGTTACACTTATAATGTAAAGGTGTACGGTGGAAAAGGGACTGTACCTATCAACAAGAGTGTATCTATGGATGTGGTTATGGAGTTGATGGCAAAATTGTTAAATCATGGACGAACTCTTGCCATAAATAACTATTACACCAGTGTTACATTGGCTCACGAGCTAAATAAAAACAAAACATTTGTAATTGGGACACTGCGAGGAAAGAGAAAGTTAAATCCTCAACAAATTGTTAAAAGCAAATTACAAAAAGGTGGAATGAAAGTACTTCAGAGTAGTTCAAAGGTTATTGTTGGAAAATGGAGAGATAAGAGAGAGGTGTTATTTTTGACCACGAAATCTGTTCCGGAAATGATAGATGTTGTAACCAAAAGAGGTATAGTCAAAAAACCTTCCAGTATTGTCGAATATAATTCAATAAAATCATATGTAGATGTATCCGACCAAAAGGCCGCTTATGCTTCAACGATTCGCAAGGGTGTCAAGTGGTACCGAAAAGTTTTACTCGAACTGCTTACAAACACGGTAGTAGTAAACAGTCAATGTATTTATCAACATATTACAGGAAATCGTATTAGCATCACACAGTTTCGTGAAGATTTGGTACAATCACTGGTAAAGAAAATAAATGTAGAAGTTATTCCTCATTCACCACATATTCTTCAGGAAACTGAAACAAGAGGACGATGTAGTTTATGCTATAAAAACTATGCTAGCAGACTTAATAGCGCAAACAGAGTCGCACGTTGCCTAAATCAAACAATATGGAGAAATTAAAATATCGGGAAAGATTTTTTTTACATCCTTTATTTATTGTAATCTGTTTGTACAATACAAACAATAATCAATAAGTTTATCACGTAATTAACACAGGGGAGATCCGTCCAGTGACAAAAATCCTTTAAGATAAATTTCTAATATATATAAATATTAGAAATATAAATAACACTTTACAAAGACATTTACTAACATATTAAAAAAATAGCAATAGTTAAAATACACACACAATTATAAGTTATAGGTACATATAGTATAAGTTGTAGCTATAAAATGATAGAGTATACGTTTATGTATGTAAAGGTATAGAAAGGTCTAAGGGATTACGGCGTTTTAGTCTTCCTCTCCTCTGTCGCTTAAGTAGGTCTTGGGCAAGCGCATTTGGATGGTTAAGTAGTCTATTCTTGTAAGTGCCACTGAGTGAGACAACGGTGTCTTTAATATTTTGGATCTGAAGGTCTCGATGTATAACATAATTGGGCACATACCATGGTACATTAGTAATATGTCTCAAAACTTTAGATTTGAAACGTTGAAGTTTCAGTATATGAGAATTAGATGCTGTATCCCATATCTGTATACTGTAGCTAGGTCCAAACTGGCTTTAGAATACATTTATATAGTAATAATTTGTTATGTAGACTAAATTTGGATTTTTGGTTCATGAACCAATACATTTTCCTGTATATTAATCCTAGTTGCAGTCGCTTTGTCCAGATGTGCTTTCCCCAATTAAGTCGGCTGTCAAAATGTACTCCCAAGTATTTAACATCACTTTTTTTTGGGTATTATGGTATTGTTTATGCGCACAAATGATATACTCTCTTTTCGTAAAGTAAATGTTATATGTGCTGATTTGCTATTTACTTTATCTCGCCTCAGTTTTAACCATTTCTCTAGTTCATTTAAATGAATTTGTAAATTTTGACAGGTTCTAATAGGAACCGAGCTAGAAGCCATTATCACAGTATCATCTGCATAGGTAGCAATTGTGCTGTTTACTCTTGTGGGAATATTTGCCGTATAGAGTAAGTATAAGGTTGGTCCCAATATACTCCCCTGAGGTACTCCCGATATAATTGGATATATGTTTAATACTGCTTCATTGTATCTTACCTGAAAATATCGATTGGTAAGATAGGATCTCAGAAGTACATAAAGAGAATGAGGAAAGTCAGTTTTTATTTTAGATAGCAGCCCCTCATGCCATACTTTATCAAATGCTTGTGGGACATCCAAAAAGGCTGCAGTGCAGTATTCTTTCTTTTCAATTGCCTCTCTTACTACTTTGGCAACTCTAGGTACCTGCTCAAATCCAAACTAATAATCAGGTATTAACTTTTGTCTGTCGATTATAGAATTCATTCTTTGAAGGAGTATCCTCTCAAATATCTTAGAGAGAATGGGAAGCAAACTGATTGGACGATAGGATGATAGTTCGTGTGGATCTTTATTAGGTTTCAGTATAAGAATAATTTGTGCCATTTTCCATTGAAACGGAAAATAGCCTAACTTTAGTATAGCGTTAAATGTGTATATAACCAGCCGAAATCCTTCTTCGGGTAAATTTTTGCAGAATTTTCCCGATATTAAATCATACCCTGGAGCTTTTTTAGTATTGAGATATTTAACCATCTCTTTAATTTCGTTAATTTTGATATTTTCTATAGGATGTGACATCTGGTAGGGTTCATCTAAGTTCTTGTGAATAAATTCTTCTTCTTCCTTAGAGATAGTGGGAAAGAAATGAAAGGCAGAATTTGCAAAACAGTCATAAGACCAATAATGACATACGCGGTAGAAACACGACCCGGCAGAGGATAAGAAGGATTTTAAAAACAGCAAAGATTAAAACACTTAAAAAAATAATGGTAAAACACTATGGGACAATCCTAGAAGTACAGATGTACGACGTAGATGCAGGGTGGAGACCGTCAAGCACTGGGTAATAAATAGAAGAGTAGAATAGAACAATCATACAAGCCGAATGACAACAAATAGGGTGGTAAAGACGGCAAAGGACGGTCACCAATAGGAAGACGATCAGTACAAACACCACGAAAACGATGGAACAATCACTTACTGGAGGCACATTGAAAAATAGACAAAGTCATGTTTACATAAAAAGAAGAAAAAGAAGTTTAAAATAATATCTAATCAAGTATATGTTATTTAGCATTAAATTTAAATGATAATGCTAAACAACATAGACCTATTGAGTTATATAAGTATACTTGCATTTACCCATCAGATTTACTTATAAAATCTACAACTCGGCATGATTTTAATACCAATTTTATATTGGTATTAAAATTATAAAAGTGGAAATTGAAACGTCAATAAACGTATTTTAACCTTTAATTGTGGCTTATTCCAATTTTGTATTGTTTTAGCTGTTAAATATATTGAATATGACCCGATGATGAGGTGCAAATTTTAAATATCAAAAGCGGTCATCTTAATTGAATAAACAAAATTTGAGTAATTAACCTTATTTCTTTCTTTTATCTTAGCATTAACGATTGTATTTTAAAATGAGATGAGAATATTGTAGAATATATTATTATAAAGTAGAGAGTATTATAAGTATAATGATTTTCAAATTATTTTGCAGATGAATTTGGATATCAAAAACGTATTCTGAAAAATAGTTATAGTTTTTTTTACTTTAAGGTTTTACCTTTTTAAGGTCATATAAATTATTGGAATATCAAGAAAAAACATTTTTAATCTGAACGTATATATTAACCATCACAAAATTAACACGTAATAACATAAAAATTAAGAAATTAAAAAATATTTGTCAAACAGCTAGCACCCTTCACACCAACACTTCAGGCTAGCGCTGCAATGCCCACTTACTCGTCCTTCTTCCTTACATACTCTGCGGCAGGTTTCGTTGTCCCATACTGCACATGGGCCTTTATATCTTCCGGAAAGACAGTCACCGAAAGCAAGTTCGGTACCGATGGTGAGAATCAACAAAACGGCGAAGATGAAATAACCTTTCATTTTGAAAATTTTCTTTTGTAGTTCAGCGATGTACGTTGAATATAGTTCTATATTTGTCGTTGGTTTGACTACTGTGCTGATTCTGTTCAAAAAGCTCTTATATATATTAATAAATCTAGTTGATTACATAAAAATACCACCATTACGGTTTTTCCAATTAGAAAAATTTGTATGTATATATTTGTATGTATGGAGCATTCGCAATCTTTGTTTTGAATTATATTAAATTTCTGAGAATAATATCCAATAGAATTTCCATATACGTTCTTGAGAAAAACTACTAAGTTCGATGAGTTATGTCGACGATCATGAAAAAATGTATCTTTGGTATTACATAACAATTTGCTAATATGTATAACAAAAATGTTTTCTCGCTAACAAGGAATAAATAATAAATCCTAATGACAACTTTACGATTTTTTTCATGATACATTTTAAAGAATATTATTCTCTTTCAGTAATACTTATAATATAGATGAAGATATTCTGTCCAATACACTAATTCATTTGTCTGTTAATCTGTACAACAGAAAAATTCAAAAGCAAAGGAAAAACAACCTAAAACAGAATCTTAAAATAAATGTAAGGAATATGTCCTAATTATATTTATTAATTTGTAATAAAAAATCGTCAAAAACGACGACACAAAAAAGAAAATATTATGTTTATAAGGGATTAAGACACGATTGATTGTAATGAAAATTTCATTTTATAATTGTTGTTTGGCATTTCGATTTCCACTCGGGAAATAGTTTTCAAAAAAGGTTATTTTTAAAATAGTGAACCTCGTTTTTATGAACCTCGATAACCAAAACCACATGTTTCTTACAGTAAGTTCGGTACATAATTCATAACTTAATTTAAAAGTTATCCAATTTGTTTATCCAAAATAACTTGTTTTGCAATAACATGAGTCAGAAAAAAATTAACTTACAATGATTCTACAGGTAGCATAAGCAAGGGAAAGAGTTATTCTATCAAAAGAATTAAAAAGAAAAAGTTAGAAAAGACCATTTTCAATATTCCACAATTTGATTGCAAAAACGTTACAATTTTTTACTTATAAACAATTTAAATAATTTTTAGCTATTGCCCAGGGAAAAGTTATATTTCATATTCGAAAACCTGACAAGTTCAAAAAAGGGTGGTACAACAGGCGGTACAGTAGACTATCGCAAAGCTTCATTACATATTTATGTTTTCTGTATTTTAAAAATTTAAATATTTTTAAAATTAAAGAAAGTAATTTTATTATTCACTTATTATTTATATTTAAAAAAATTATATTATATTAAAATAATTTAATAAATTATTATGTTTTCTCCTGACGCCACCTGCTAGCGTATCAACAAAGCATTTGTTGTTTACTTCTCACAGGCAAAGTCTGTGAGTTTATATTCTTCTAAGTTTCTTTCGCTCTTATATATCTAGCTTCATTTCTATGGTTTTGCTTAAGATCCAGGTCTCCAGATCCATAGATTGAGCTTTTAGTGTGTATATGGCTTTCCCTTAGAATTCTTTCCCGTATTAGATTAAAAAATACAGTAGACAGAGGCCACCTTGTCAAAGGCCTCTAGTAATATTAAAGCTGTTAGAGACATGACCTTCTATCATAACTTTACTTTTGGTTTTATTCAGAAGGGATTTAGTTAATCGTATAATTGTATCCGAAGAGTCAAAATATTTTAATGTGTCGATCAATTTATGTCTGTTTATTGTATCATATGCTTGTCGAAAATTAATGACCAATATGTTTAGTCTTGTGGATGACGGAAGTGGCAATGCGTTATTTTAGGTCTGGTATAGAATCAAGTAGCGTCTGATCCAGAATGGATGGTTGCAAACAGCGTCTGACTCCAGGTTAGGGGCGGCTGAAATCTAAACTCGCCAACCCGCTGGGCAAGACTGGCGTTTTAATTGCCATTTTCCCTTCAATATATTCATGCATAAATCGAGATTCAGAAATATAGTACCCCAGGTGGGTAGAGTTTATAACTAAGAATCTTTAGAATTAGAGCAGGAACTAGGGGCTATTAAATGGGATATTGTAAGCTTATGTGAAACGGGACTTCAAGGAGAGAAAAAGACCACCCTAAAATCTGGGCACACTTTATACCAACATAATTCAGAACAGAACCATACCAACCATACCGCCAAGGAGGAGTGGCTTTCATGGTCAACCGAAGAATAGAACACCAATAAACGATATAGCTTACAGATAATACACTGCTATGCTCCAACTTCCACTGCGGATGAGTCAATAGAACAACTCTACAAAGATATAACGCGAGCTAAAGACCTAGAAAAAATACGCTATGTTATCATCACCGGAGATTTTAATGCAAAAATAGGGCGGCAAATAGCAGGCGACTCAGACTACATAAGAAATTTCGGTCTATTTAATCTATATCTATATATCTTTCGGTCTATTGCTAATTACATAAGCACCGAAAAAATGTTTTGCCTGAACACGTTCTATAAAAAACAAATACAAAGAAAGTGGACATGGCATAGCCCTGACGGCCAGGTTGAGAATGAAATAGTTTTTATCCTTTCCAGTGATAGATCAATATGTAAAAACATCGAGGTGCTGAACAAATTTAACACCGGTAGTGACCATAGACTAGTTCGTGCCGATATACGTATTAACATAAAGAGAGAAAGACGAAAACTATTAACAACAAACCCTTTACCGACGGCAGACATCCTAGCCAGTAATAAAGAGAAATACCAAGAGGAATTAGCACGGAAACTAGTAGCAAATACCTTTGAGCACAAGAATATAGATGAACTAGCTGAGAAAATAACTAAAGACATACACACAGTCACTAAGAAACTTTGTTGCAGAATAAGAAAACAAAAAGAAGCTAAACTAAAACCCGAGACTCTAGAACAGATAGAGAAACGAAAAAGAACGAACAGAGATAACCCGGACTATAAAGCGCTCAACAGAAGCGTTAAGAAAAACATTTGAAAAGACCTCAGAGCTTATAGAACAAACCAGATTCTTGAAACCATAGAGAACAATAAGAACATGAAAGTACTAAAAACATGTAAATCCACTGGTAGGAATAAAATCATAAAGATAAAAGACGACCGTGGAACATTGTGCTCGCATAAGAAAGAGAACTTTAGAAGCTGTATACTTCTACTATTCCGAACCCCGGTATACCAACAAATCATATCTTAAATGTGGGCTCAGAGGATCTCCCTGAAATAATAACAGCAGAAATTAGAGCCGCCCTAAAACAAATGAAAATGGGAAAACACCAGGAGAAGATAAAATTACTTCAGAGATGCTAAAAATGGGAGGCACTGCATTAGAAGAGGCAATGAGAGCATTACTGAATAAATGCCTATTGGAAGGACAAATACCAAAAGCATGGAAAAATCCGGAAGTCATTCTACTCCATAAAAAAGGGGACACCGCAAATATAGAACACTACCGACCAATAAGCTTATTGTCACACCTTTACAAACTACTAGGCCAAATAATAACAAATAGATTGACAGCTAAGCTAGATGCATACCAACCAGTGGAGCAAGCAGGCTTCGTAAGGGTTTTAGCACTATCAATCAGTTGTAAAAAATCCGGACAGTTATTGAAAAAACAATAGAGTACCTACAACATACCACTACATCTGGCATTTGTCGATTATCACAAAGCATTCGACAGTATCGAGAAATGGGCTACAGAAGAAGAAGACAGCAATGTCTTAAAAAAACTAAATTGGGTCGAAAAGGGATTAAAAATAGATGGAGTATATCTTAAACATTTGCGTTTCACAGACGGCATAGTACCAATAAGTACAGATATCCATGAACTAAAATCAATGCTACAAGATTTAAATCACAAATCGAATCAAATTGGATTAAAAATAAATCTCGACAAAACAAAGATATTAAGCAACAGCCTAGAAAACACCATGATAGATAACATCAATATAGAAAAGGTAGAACAATATATATATATATATATATATATATATATATATATATATATATATATATATATATATATAGGACATGCAATTAAAAACGAAAAGGACAATCAAACCCTAGAAAATTAAAAGGGCACCATTGTCATGGGCTGCTTTTGGTAAGTTGAGCTTCATTTTAAAAGACAGAAAAATCCCAATACACTTAAAACGAAAAACCTATGACACTCATATTACTACCAGTTGAAACTTATGGATTGGAAACTATGGTAATAACAAGAAAAATGACAGAATAATTAAGAGTAACTAAACGGGCCATGGAGAAGGCCATGTTAAATATAAGCCTTAGAGACAAAATTCCTAACACCGAAATACGTCGAAGAACTAAAGTAATAGCGACATTGAGATGGCAATGGGTAGCACATGTAGCAAGACAAGACATCAACATATGGTCTCATAAAATGACATTCTGGAGACCTCGAGAAACAAAAAGAAGCATGGGAAGACATAAAAAGAGATGGATAGACGATATAACAGCTGTAAGTTTCGACATTTTGAATAACGCACTCCTCTCTCGTTACATAAATCGACTCTTTCAAATGTCTGCCGCGACTATATAAATATGAAAATTTAACTTAAAATGTTTTACTAATAACTTTTTAATACAATATTCGAACAGATAATGAAATTGAATTAGATGATTCAATATTGTTAATAATTGAATAACATTTGTGACTTTTAAATTTTGACCGTTCGAATTCTAGCGTCGATCTATTATTTTTCTGCTATTCTGCTAAAAACCGCTATTTCTTGATGCCTTCTCGTGGCCGTAGTTGGTGCTTCTTTATCTTCTTTACATTTATGGGTTTCAATTAGTTGTGCCTGTAGACTGTAGACTGACAAGCTTTCCACTCCATAGTTTAGGACATCTTTTTTTATTTTCGGGAGAGTGCATATATCGCGTTCGAGTCGCTAATTTCTGGTGATGTAGAAACAGTGACGGTACCAGACTCAAAGATGTTGACAATTCGCGTGCCTGTGCTGCAGAAGATGTCGATAGTTAGTCTGATGTCAACGGTTGTCTATCACCGGTTTCATACAGAGAAAATGATTGGTTTTTTGTTTACCTCTTCAATATATTCTGCATCTGAGAACAAATGCCTGTTAAGAGGGTATATCTCCATCGTCTTAAATCCGTTGATAACAATTTGAGATATTTGGCATTTGACATAGCCTCTCCCAAATAAGTCCAATATATCGTAAGCGCAGAGGACACATTGGGTAGTGAACAATGGGGAGGCAGTGACACTATGGAAACATGGTCTGCTCTAGCTAGATTAATGACATCAATATTCTGTGTATGGCTAAAGTGGCCATCCAAAATGAATAATGCTGGCTTTTTCTCGGTAGGGCGATACCAGTCTATAAAATGTTAAAACCATTGGGTGAAAAAATTAAATTGTATCCAATCCAAAGAATGCACCACAAATATCGTTCCCGGCGATGCACCGTTCTTCAATTGCTCGTTCATGTTTTTGCTAGGAGGAATTACTAGAAGAGGTACAAAAGAACCAGCAGCATCCATATAGCGGACAATAGTTATTAGAGCTTGTCTTTCTGCTGAAGTCAAATCACCTATTTGTTTTTCCCCTTCATGATAATTACTTTCGCAATTTTGGATTGTACTACTACGTTTTAAAAAAGTCGAATTCACTTCCTTCCTGCGATGTCATTTTTAAACGGATGTTCGATGCTGTTATTTTCTGGCAAGACAATAATTGACACGCACTCTCAAGGCTATTGTTTAAAACTGTACGTCTGTCCCTTTTAACACTCACTGCTTCCTCTGAAACACCATATTTCATGTTAGATAATCTCAGCAGCGTAGTTTTCTGTACATTATACTGCTTATTTCTTTTTTCCAACCCACTTTTTTACTTCTAATAGCATCTACAGCTTTTTTAATTCTTGATGAGTTCCACCCCTTAAAGACCAAAAACGACCCCTGAAACCAAAAGAAAACGTATAAGCGATAGAAACTGACATTTCTACATTAAAAATGCAGGGTCTGATTTAAAAACAAGCATGGGGTCCGATTTGAGCAACCATACGATCAGATTTATAGTTAAAATAACCTTTTCGATAAACATCGAAATAAAATAACTTAGATACAAAAATGATCCCCAATCCTTCCCATTAAAGAATGTATATATAGATTATTACTTACCTTCCAATATCCTGTTAGTATCAATCAAAAAGTAGGTCGTTCTTAATTGTTTGATAGTGGCGAAAGCATAAATTAATGTTTAGTGGCATTTCCAACAGAGTGCAGCACATTAGAAAACCAGGAAGGCCAAGAGTCCGCTTTTGGGCCGGGGTCCGAATTTAGGTACTTTCCTCTAATAAATTTATTGTTAAAATAATCTTGTAAACTATTTAAACAATCAATAGAAAAAATTACGATTTTTTTGGGACGATTTTTATTGACAAAATATAAGAATAGATTATTTACAGTTAAATTTACAATGACTTATTTATTTAAACAACGCGAAATTAGGAAAATTATCTTTTTTTTTAAATACGACACACATGTAATTTACAAATGTTTATATTTGTAATTATATAATATCGTATTAAACTTTTACAAACAATTTTAATTTTAACAATTATTTATAGTATCTAATTTATTGTATATTTAGATGTAAGCGATCTATTAAAAAAAATTTGTCGAACATTATTTAAACAATTTACATGGTTAATTTAACATTAAATTTAGTAACAAAAGGTACAGGCAATGAAAAATAAGAATATATAAAAATTAAAAAGGAAACGTCAAAATCCATTAATAAGAACAAGAGATACAGTTTTTACCGCGGATTTTAAAATAACCTCTCCACTACTCCAAGCTGAACGAATTTGAGCTCCACATTTTGAAGCTTTGTAGTCGACTCTGTTTAAAGGCAATCTTTTTCAAACTTTGAAAGCTCTCTCTCTCTCTCTCTATCTCTATCTCTATCTCTATCTCTATCTCTATCTCTATCTCTCTCTCTCTCTCTCTCTCTCTCTCTCTCTCTCTCTCTCTCTCTCTCTCTCTCTCTCTATTGCAAAAAAAGAAGTTTGGAATAAACAAATTTAATAATTTAAATATATTGAAATTTATTAATGAATAACTTGGAAATTTAAAATTTTAATAACATTTTTAATACTATAAAACTGCTCTTTCTATGCAATATCAAGGTTCTAGGTTCATTTTTACACTAGTTTGATTTTTACAATACTTAGTATTACAACATTTATTGAAAATGTACAATTCTTAGATTTTTTACAGTTTTCTAAGTAATTAATTAGTAAATCAACATTCATAAATTACCATTTTAAAGCTTAAACGTTTTTTATTGATAATTACCTTCAAATCCGTTCAAAATGCTGTACTTTTTACAGATAGATAAAAATTCTTTAAAAGTGATGCATTTTTAGCAATAAATTGTTAATAATTTTAAAAGTCCGCCGAAATCACTCTAGGAAACATAAATGTTCGAGTTTTGAGGTCCGTTAAACTCAAAAAAATTGTCATATACTTGGGATTTCTCTTTTCCTTTTGCTTGTTCTCAGTCTTCAGATAGGCACCACTTAGCTCCATATTTCGTTCCCTGTTCTGATTAAATATTCTGCAACATCAATTTTTAGGTAGTTATGCGATTTCTTACATTTTGAACTTTTGTCTTGCGAATCCACATGTTTTCCGGTCTCTCAGTCTTTATCTTAGCATTTTTATTTTCTTTGAGTTACTTTCACGTTTTCTATGTTGGTTCCTATAAGAGACAAGGTTTCGAATCGTTTTGATTTTTGTTGATGGGTAAAAGGGTCTCTAAAGGCTGATTTTACTTTGTAGAATGCTATCCCAGCAAGTTGTACCCTTTGTTTTATTTCTTTAATGTTGGCTTAATGGTATTTGCTCTTGTATTGTCAGATTTCGATTTAAATATACGTGTAAATATTCTGTGTTTATGTTATTATTTTCTTCCCCAACTTGTAGTAACATCTTAACAGTATGCTATCATTTTTATTTTTGATATGATTTTGCTCCAGTTCGTTCATACTCTTTAATAGCATATTCTCTCAGATTTGTCATATATCGTCCGTTAATATTTATTCCTTTATTTTGCCAATCGGAGATGTAGAGCATGCTAGTAGATGCTCTACATCTCTGACACTGTTCAAGATATTCCTCGAACAAATATTAAAACCATGGAAAAGGAAATGTGAAGGGATGGGAATACCAATCCGGAACAACTTCTTGTACACATTAAGCTTTGCAGATGACCAAGTGGTAACGGCTCAAGATGAAGAAGATCTGTGCTATTTGCTCCGAAAATTAGAAAAGGAATACACAAAAAATGGACTGGAAATAAATCTAGAAAAGACCGAACATTTAAAAACAGAGCAAGAACCAGTGAGAAACTTGGAAATGGATGATAATAGGGAAATTAACGTCACTGACAAATTCAAATAATTAGGATTCATACTTTCAGAAAATGGAACCACCGAGCAAGAGAAAACCAGCAGATTAGCACAGACAAGAACATGTATTAAACAAATGAACGGGGTACTGTGGGATAGACAGATTACTAGAAATACAAAGAAGAGAATTTATAACACCTTGGTACGCAGTATAATGATCTATGGAGCAGAGAATTGGGTAATAAATAAACGAAACAGGTCCAAAATCACAGCAAGTGAAATGAAGTTCATGAGAAGAAGCTGCAGAGTAACAAAAATGGATCGCATTAGAAATGAGGAGATAAAACGAAGAATGGCAGTAGAACAAGACATTCTCAGCTACATAGAAGAAAAACGTTTAATTTGGTATGGACATGTGAGAAGAACAGATCATACAAGGTGGATAGCAAAAATTTCGGATTGGAGCCCAATAGGAAGGAGGAAAAGAGGTAGACCCCGAAGATCATGTAGGGATGAAGTGGACGAGGCCATGGAAAGACGAGACCTTAGAGATGGAGAATGGCAGAACACAAAGGACTGGAGACGTTGGCTGAAAGAAGGAAGGCGGCGACAGCTGTAAAAATCACAGTATCATCTGCATAGGTAGCAATTGTGCTGTTTACTCTTGTGGGAATATTTGCCGTATAGAGTAAGTATAAGGTTGGTCCCAATATACTCCCCTGAGGTACTCCCGATATAATTGGATATATGTTTGATACTGCTTCATTGTATCTTACCTGAAAATATCGATTGGTAAGATAGGATCTCAGAAGTACATAAAGAGAATGAGGAAAGTGAGTTTTTATTTTAGATAGCAGCCCCTCATGCCATACTTTATCAAATGCTTGTGGGACATCCAAAGAGGCTGCAGTGCAGTATTCTTTCTTTTCAATTGCCTCTCTTACTACTTTGGCAACTCTAGGTACCTGCTCAATTGTTCCATGTTGTTGCCTAAATCCAAACTGATAATCAGGTATTAACTTTTGTCTGTCGATTATAGAATTCATTCTTTGAAGGAGTATCCTCTCAAATATCTTAGAGAGAATGGGAAGCAAACTGATTGGACGATAGGATGATAGTTCGTGTGGATCTTTATTAGGTTTCAGTATAAGAATAATTTGTGCCATTTTCCATTGAAACGGAAAATAGCCTAACTTTAGTATAGCGTTAAATGTGTATATAACCAGCCGAAATCCTTCTTCGGGTAAATTTTTGCAGAATTTTCCCGATATTAAATCATACCCTGGAGCTTTTTTAGTATTGAGATATTTAACCATCTCTTTAATTTCGTTAATTTTGATATTTTCTATAGGATGTGACATCTGGTAGGGTTCATCTAAGTTCTTGTGAATAAATTCTTCTTCTTCCTTAGAGATAGTGGGAAAGAAATGAAAGGCAGAATTTGCAAAACAGTCATAAGACCAATAATGACATACTCGGTAGAAACACGACCCGGCAGAGGATAAGAAGGATTTTAAAAACAGCAAAGATTAAAACACTTAAAAAAAATAATGGTAAAACACTATGGGACAATCCTAAAAGTACAGATGTACGACGTAGATGCAGGGTGGAGACCGTCAAGCACTGGGTAATAAATAGAAGAGTAGAATAGAACAATCATACAAGCCGAATGACAACAAATAGGGTGGTAAAGACGGGAAAGGACGGTCCCCAATAGGAAGACGATCAGTACAAACACCACGAAAACGATGGAACAATCACTTACTGGAGGCACATTGAAAAATAGACAAAGTCATGTTTACATAAAAAGAAGAAAAAGAAGTTTAAAATAATATCTAATCAAGTATATGTTATTTAGCATTAAATTTAAATGATAATGCTAAACAACATAGACCTATTGAGTTATATAAGTATACTTGCATTTACCCATCAGATTTAATTATAAAATCTACAACTCGGCATGATTTTAACCTTCCGCTACCGGAGGGGGGTACATATTGTACCCCAAATTCGATTTTTCATGAATAATTTTTAAAAATAATGGAATTTTGTTTAACTGTTCTAGTTACTTCTTCATTGGGATGTGTAAAAGCATATCCAACCATTTGTTTTCAATTTGACATATTTTTACCTATGAAAAGTGCAGCACAGTGCTTGGGGTACAAGTTGTACCCCCTCCGTCAACCGCGGTACAGTTCATTGCGGTCGACGCCACTGTCTAAACCAGACGTTTTGCGCACGGCACCAAACCTGTTCTTTGCAATAATACACAAATCAGTTCTGTGGATGACTTAGTGCTATCATACCGTTTTAGTTTATCCATTTGTGATTACACGATTTACCGATATGTCGAAAAAAATAAAGTTAGACCTTCGGAAAAAACAGGATCGTGAAACTGCGGTGCAGTGGTTAGAGGAAAGTGATGATGATTACCTTTCTGAAAGAGATAGTTTATCGGATGATTCAGAATTAGATGATAATTTAGAAGTAGCGGAATATGAGCCTGAAATTCTGCAGGTAATTTTTATTTTTGTTTTATGTACGATATTTCTATCTTGAGTTTATTATATTTTAGCCATCTGAGAGCAACAGTAACTATTCTGATAAACCAGTTTTGGGGGCAGTAGATTCCACATTTATTTCCAAGAATGGTACAGTTTGGAAAAATCGTCCTTTACGACAAACTAGATGTCGCACAAAAAACTTGCTCGAAAAACCAGGGCTTACAGAAAAATCTAAAAATGTCGCTAAAATTAGTGATTGCTTCAAATTATTTGTAGATGAGAAAATTGTAAAGATCATCGTCAAATGTAAAAACCAGAAAGCGGAGAAATACTTTCAGGATTGGAATGGAAAAAATGCTAATAAAACAAGAACCTGGTTGCCTACTGATTCAGTGGAAATTTAGGCGGTCTTGGGACTCTTGATTACGGCGGGTGCGCTAAAAGCGAATAGGGAACCAGTGCACTTTTTGTGGTGTCGGAACCCTTTGTACAGTCGATCTATTTTTCCGGCTGCCATGTCACGCGACCGATTTCTAGATTTAATTTCACTTATGCGATTCGATGATTTGAACACTAGAGAAGAACGTAGAAGTTCTGACAAACTAGCAGCTTTTAGGGAAATGTTTACAAAGTTTGTAGAACACTGTAAAGAAAGTTTTAAGTGCCACTCTCATCTAACTGTTGATGAACAACTTGTAAGTTTTAGAGGTAAGTGTCCATTTAGAGTCTTCATTTAATCAAAACCAGCCAAGTATGGCATCAAAATATGGGCTCTAGTTGATGCAACAATCACCTATGCTGCTAACCTTCAGATTTATACTGGAAAAGATGGTAACAAACCAGAAAAAGACCAGGGCAAAAGAGTAGTACTTGATTTGGTCTCATTTCTAAAAACTGGTTATGGCATCACTACTGATAATTGTTTTACCAGTGTTCCCTTGGCAAAACAACTCCTAGATCGACAAATAACATTATGTGGAACACTTCGAAAAAACAAGCAGGATATCCCTCCAGCCCTACTACCCAATATTTCTAGACAAGAAAAGTCCTCAGTTTTTGCCTTCACTGAGGAAATAACACTGGCGTCTTACGTTCCTAAAAAGAATAAGGCAGTAATTTGATTAAGTACAGAACATAACGACGATAAAATTAGCGGAGAAGAGACGGACTATAAGCCAGACATAATCTTGCATTACAATTCTACAAAAGGTGCCGTAGATACTATGGATAAGATGGTAAATGAATATTCTTGTAAAAGAGCCTCTAAGAGATGGCCATTTGTTTTGTTTCAAAATCTTCTAGACATTGCAGGTCTGAATACATACGTATTGTGGACGACAAAGAATTCCATTAGTGCGTATGAAGCTTCTCACAGACGCAGAGAATTTTTACTAAACCTGGGTCAAGAACTTATAAAGCCCCATGTCGATAGGCGACTACGAAGTCCACAAAAATTCCATAAGCGAATTATAAACACGATGTACGAATTATGCCCACCGCCACCAAGGAAGAATCGCGAAAACGACGCCACCATCTTGAAATCCTCAGGGCGATGTTTACTTTGTCCACGCAAGAAGGACCGCAAAAGCAGAAAAACGTGCAATTCTTGTAAATTCTTTGTTTGTGCTGAACATCAAACAACCACAACAATTCAAACAATAATATGTACGAAATGTAAAGTTAATCAAAAAAACGATAATTAATTTTTTCAAGACACCATATATTTTTTTATTGTTACTTATATTTAATAAAAAATACTTGCATTTGTTTTAATTATGCTTTAACTAAAATTATTGCATTATGTTAATATTTAATCTATAAAAATGCATGGGGTACATAATGTACCCCCTCCGTCAACTACAAAACAACTTGACCCTTCGGTAGCGAAAGGTTAATACCAATTTTATATTGGTATTAAAATTATAGAAGTGGAAATTGAAACGTCAATAAACGTATTTTAACCTTTAATTGTGGCTTATTCCAATTTTATATTGTTTTAGCAGTTAAATATATTGAATATGACCTGATGATGAGGTGCAAATTTTAAATCTCAAAAGCGGTCATCTTAATTGAATAAACAAAATTTGAGTAATTAACCTTATTTCTTTCTTTTATCTTAGCATTAACGATTGTATTTTAAAATGAGATGAGAATATTGTAGAATATATTATTATAAAGTAGAGAGTATTATAAGTATAATGATTTTCAAATTATTTTGCAGATGAATTTGGATATCAAAAACGTATTCTGAAAAATAGTTATAGTTATTTTTAGTTTAAGGTTTTACCTTTTTAAGGTCATATAAATTATTAGAATATCAAGAAAAAACATTTTTAATCTGAACGTATATATTAACCATCACAAAATTAACATCGTAATAACATAAAATTTAAGAAATTAAAAAATATTTGTCAAACAGCTAGCACCCTTCACACCAACACTTCAGGCTAGCGCTGCAATGCCCACTTACTCGTCCTTCTTCCTTACATACTCTGCGGCAGGTTTCGTTGTCCCATACTGCACATGGGCCTTTATATCTTCCGGACAGACAGTCACCGAAAGCAAGTTCGGTACCGATGGTGAGAATCAACAAAACGGCGAAGATGAAATAACCTTTCATTTTGAAAATTTTCTTTTGTAGTTCAGCGGTGTACGTTGAATATAGTTCTATATTTGTCGTTGGTTTGACTACTGTGCTGATTCTGTTCAAAAAGCTCTTATATATATTAATAAATCTAGTTGATTACATAAAAATACCACCATTACGGTTTTTCCAATTAGAAAAATTTGTATGTATATATTTGTATGTATGGAGCATTCGCAATCTTTGTTTTGAATTATATTAAATTTCTGAGAATAATATCCAATAGAATTTCCATATACGTTCTTGAGAAAAACTACTAAGTTCGATGAGTTATGTCGACGATCATGAAAAAATGTATCTTTGGTATTACATAACAATTTGCTAATATGTATATCAAAAATGTTTTCTCGCTAACAAGGAATAAATAATAAATCCTAATGACAACTTTACGATTTTTTCATGATACATTTTAAAGAATATTATTCTCTTTCAGTAATACTTATAATATAGATGAAGATATTCTGTCCAATTCACTAATTCATTTGTCTGTTAATCTGTACAACAGAAAAATTCAAAAGCAAAGGAAAAACAACCTAAAACAGAATCTTAAAATAAATGTAAGGAATATGTCCTAATTATATTTATTAATTTGTAATAAAAAATCGTCAAAAACGACGACACAAAAAAGAAAATATTATGTTTATAAGGGATTAAGACACGATTGATTGTAATGAAAATTTCATTTTATAATTGTTGTTTGGCATTTCGATTTCCACTCGGGAAATAGTTTTCAAAAAAGGTTATTTTTAAAATAGTGAACCTCGTTTTTATGAACCTCGATAACCAAAACCACATGTTTCTTACAGTAAGTTCGGTACATAATTCATAAATTAATTTAAAAGTTATCCAATTTGTTTATCCAAAATAACTTGTTTTGCAATAACATGAGTCAGAAAAAAATTAGCTTACAATGATTCTACAGGTAGCATAAGCAAGGGAAAGAGTTATTCTATCAAAAGAATTAAAAAAAAAAAGTTAGAAAAGACCATTTTCAATATTCCACAATTTGATTGCAAAAACGTTACAATTTTTTACTTATAAACAATTTAAATAATTTTTAGCTATTGCCCAGGGAAAAGTTATATTTCATATTCGAAAACCTGACAAGTTCAAAAAAGGGTGGTACAACAGGCGGTACAGTAGACTATCGCAAAGCTTCATTACATATTTATGTTTTCTGTATTTTAAAAATTTAAATATTTTTAAAATTAAAGAAAGTAATTTTATTATTCACTTATTATTTATATTTAAAAAAATTATATTATATTAAAATAATTTAATAAATTATTATGTTTTCTCCTGACGCCACCTGCTAGCGTATCAACAAAGCATTTGTTGTTTACTTCTCACAGGCAAAGTCTGTGAGTTTATATTCTTCTAAGTTTCTTTCGCTCTTATATATCTAGCTTCATTTCTATGGTTTTGCTTAAGATCCAGGTCTCCAGATCCATAGATTGAGCTTTTAGTGTGTATATGGCTTTCCCTTAGAATTCTTTCCCGTATTAGATTAAAAAATACAGTAGACAGAGGCCACCTTGTCAAAGGCCTCTAGTAATATTAAAGCTGTTAGAGACATGACCTTCTATCATAACTTTACTTTTGGTTTTATTCAGAAGGGATTTAGTTAATCGTATAATTGTATCCGAAGAGTCAAAATATTTTAATGTGTCGATCAATTTATGTCTGTTTATTGTATCATATGCTTGTCGAAAATTAATGACCAATATGTTTAGTCTTGTGGATGACGGAAGTGGCAATGCGTTATTTTAGGTCTGGTATAGAATCAAGTAGCGTCTGATCCAGAATGGATGGTTGCAAACAGCGTCTGACTCCAGGTTAGGGGCGGCTGAAATCTAAACTCGCCAACCCGCTGGGCAAGACTGGCGTTTTAATTGCCATTTTCCCTTCAATATATTCATGCATAAATCGAGATTCAGAAATATAGTACCCCAGGTGGGTAGAGTTTATAACTAAGAATCTTTAGAATTAGAGCAGGAACTAGGGGCTATTAAATGGGATATTGTAAGCTTATGTGAAACGGGACTTCAAGGAGAGAAAAAGACCACCCTAAAATCTGGGCACACTTTATACCAACATAATTCAGAACAGAACCATACCAACCATACCGCCAAGGAGGAGTGGCTTTCATGGTCAACCGAAGAATAGAACACCAATAAACGATATAGCTTACAGATAATACACTGCTATGCTATTATTAAATCCATTAATAAGAACAAGAGATACAGTTTTTAGCGCGGATTTTAAAATAACCTCTCCACTACTCCAAGCTGAACGAATTTGAGCTCCACATTTTGAAGCTTTGTAGTCGACTCTGTTTAAAGGCAATCTTTTTCAAACTTTGAAAGCTCTCTCTCTCTCTCTATCTCTATCTCTCTCTCTCTATTGCAAAAAAAGTAGTTTGGAATAAACAAATTTAATAATTTAAATATATTGAAATTTATTAATGAATAACTTGGAAATTTAAAATTTTAATAACATTTTTAATACTATCAAACTGCTCTTTCTATGCAATATCAAGGTTCTAGGTTCATTTTTACACTAGTTTGATTTTTACAATACTTAGTATTACAACATTTATTGAAAATGTACAATTCTTAGATTTTTTACAGTTTTCTAAGTAATTAATTAGTAAATCAACATTCATAAATTACCATTTTAAAGCTTAAACGTTTTTTATTGATAATTACCTTCAAATCCGTTCAAAATGCTGTACTTTTTACAGATAGATAAAAATTCTTTAAAAGTGATGCATTTTTAGCAATAAATTGTTAATAATTTTAAAAGTCCGCCGAAATCACTCTAGGAAACATAAATGTTCTAGTTTTGAGGTCCGTTAAACTCAAAAAAATTGTCATATACTTGGGATTTCTCTTTTCCTTTTGCTTGTTCTCAGTCTTCAGATAGGCACCACTTAGCTCCATATTTCGTTCCCTGTTCTGATTAAATATTCTGCAACATCAATTTTTAGGTAGTTATGCGATTTCTTACATTTTGAACTTTTGTCTTGCGAATCCACATGTTTTCCGGTCTCTCAGTCTTTATCTTAGCATTTTTATTTTCTTTGAGTTACTTTCACGTTTTCTATGTTGGTTCCTATAAGAGACAAGGTTTCGAATCGTTTTGATTTTTGTTGATGGGTAAAAGGGTCTCTAAAGGCTGATTTTACTTTGTAGAATGCTATCCCAGCAAGTTGTACCCTTTGTTTTATTTCTTTAATGTTGGCTTAATGGTATTTGCTCTTGTATTGTCAGATTTCGATTTAAATATACGTGTAAATATTCTGTGTTTATGTTATTATTTTCTTCCCCAACTTATCGTAACATCTTAACAGTATGCTATCATTTTTATTTTTGATATGATTTTGCTCCAGTTCGTTCATACTCTTTAATAGCATATTCTCTCAGATTTGTCATATATCGTCCGTTAATATTTATTCCTTTATTTTGCCAATCGGAGATGTAGAGCATCCTAGTAGATGCTCTACATCTCCGACACTGTTCAAGATATTCCTCGAACAAATATTAAAACCATGGAAAAGGAAATGTGAAGGGATGGGAATACCAATCCGGAACAACTTCTTGTACACATTAAGCTTTGCAGATGACCAAGTGGTAACGGCTCAAGATGAAGAAGATCTGTGCTATTTGCTCCGAAAATTAGAAAAGGAATACACAAAAAATGGACTGGAAATAAATCTAGAAAAGACCGAACATGGAAACACCGAGCAAGAGAAAACCAGCAGATTAGCACAGACAAGAACATGTATTAAACAAATGAACGGGGTACTGTGGGATAGACAGATTACTAGAAATACAAAGAAGAGAATTTATAACATCTTGGTACGCAGTATAATGATCTATGGAGCAGAGAATTGGGTAATAAATAAACGAAACAGGTCCAAAATCACAGCAAGTGAAATGAAGTTCATGAGACGAAGCTACAGAGTAACAAAAATGGATCGCATTAGAAATGAGGAGATAAAACGAAGAATGGCAGTAGAACAAGACATTCTCAGCTACATAGAAGAAAAACGTTTAATTTGGTATGGACATGTGAGAAGAACAGATCATACAAGGTGGATAGCAAAGATTTCGGATTGGAGCCCAATAGGAAGGAGGAAAAGAGGTAGACCCCGAAGATCATGTAGGGATGAAGTGGACGAGGCCATGGAAAGACGAGACCTTAGAGATGGAGAATGGCAGAACACAAAGGACTGGAGACGGTGGCTGAAAGAAGGAAGGCGGCGACAGCTGTAAAAATCCTTATATAGATAGATAGATTTTGCCAATATAAAATGTTTATTAGATTGTCCGATACGTTAATGAGCAGTTTCAGTCACAAAACTCCTCTAAGGCCTGTTTTTATTTTAATTGGTTGCGTGCTGGCAAATAAGTTAAACGTTGTATACAGTAGCGTCCTTGTGTATATCTTTAATAATGTTCTGAATACATCAATAGTAGATTCATTAATTTCATTATTACTATATGTATGTATTCTAATCATACTGTTTACTTTTATAGATTCTGCCTGATCTGGTTTATGAAATTCGTGTATTCTAGGAGATATTCTATTCGATAATACACTGGTGAAGAAATTACACGTGTAAGTTGTATAATATAAAATTACATTATATAAATTATATTATATTATAATTATATAAAAATAAAGGAGAAAAAAATCGACAACGTTACTTGCCACTAACCTATCACAATTCGAAATAAAAACATCCACAAGGATCGCAAGCGCAATTATAGTTTATTATTCTCAATGCTTCGGAATGATCATATAAATTATTTGTAATAACCATGTACTTTGTCCTTTAAGCAATTAAGTTTTTATTTTGCTATTGCATGTTTTATAACCACATATATTATTATATTATTCATTTTAAAATAATAATTATTATTCCTTAATAATGGTGCACTTATTATTCATAAAAGAAACCAATTGCTATTACCATATATTTCCAGTAATTTTAGGTAACTCCAGTATGACTTATCATACGGTTTTAATTTGAAATTTTAAGAAAATAATAATTTTATTATTACATAATGGTAAGAGATGTGTGGTTTGAGCTATTCCATGCTTCCATTTTGGGTTTGGACAAGAACGTGAAACCGTAAAACAAGCCCATGGTTAGTCAGGTAAATCAGTAGTGACCTTCAAAATAAACGATAGTGCTCGAGCAGCCTTTTTTTATAATAAGCCAGGCCTTCGATAAAGGCTGATCCAAAGGACTACTCTACAAACTAAAAACTTTTTATAAATTCTATGACTTCTTAAAATGCTACTTATGTGATATATATTCTTCAGTTAAATATGAATCAGAATATTTTCACTGCAGATCTACCAACCACAAGAACCACAGTAATACTGCATTATCTTCCCACAATAAAAATGCAGTGGCTGTCTCACCTATAAATTATCTTAAATCTTAAATAAAATCCAAAAATGATTAAGAATATGGAAAAATCAGAGTTAACGAGACTAAATCAATCCATGTCATCTTCGCCCTAAGGCGAAATACGTTTTCAGCAGTAATACTAAATGACAACTATTAGTCAGAAAAAAGAAGTTTGCACCTCGACAGAAAACAATTGCGAATCCAACTTCAATTTTACTGGCCTATTGTTGTATTACCGTAAGTTATTACGGGCATATGGCATTTAATTGTGGCGTTTGGCTAACAACTAAAATTTTCTTATATTTTTGTTCCTAGTTAGCTTTTAAAAATAAAATAGATAATAAATAAATAAAGTAGATAATAAAAAACTATATATAAACAACATGATACGAATAGGTGTAATATAATTGGAAATTAATAAATCAATACAATCAAATTTTGGTAAATTCACCCTATCTGTTTACTTTTTTGAAGACTCTAATGATAGTTTAGTATCGTAAAAATAAAATTCAAGTATTTTAAAAAAAATTATATTTTATTATTTGCTAATATAACATAGTGATAATATAAAACTAACTAAATTGTATAATGGGTGTGAAAGGCTAACACCCCTCACACCAACACTTCAGACTAGCGCTGCAATGTCCACTTACTCGCCCTTCTTCCTTACATACTCTGCGGCAGGTTTCGTTGTCCCATACTGCACATGGGCCTCCATATCTTCCGGAAAGACAGTCACCGAAAGCAAGTTCGGTACCGATGGTAAGGATCAACAAAACGGCAAAGATGAAATAACTTTTCATGTTGAAATTTTTTATTTTGCAGATCTGTGGTCTACGTTGAATATAAATGTAGTTCTTTTTATCGTTGGTTGGACTCTTGTGCTGACACTGTTTTGGAAGCTCTTATATATATTAATAAATCTAGTTAATTACATAAAGAACGAGTGTTTACGAGTTTTCCAATAAAATATAATTTATATTTAGCAGTTTTCGCAAAATTGTTGTTTTCGTTTATTTCTGCGAACGGTCGATAAAGGGATTACCCTGGTCTTTCACTATAACTTATGTAAAGTTCGATGAAAGTTGAAGATCAAAACTTGTTGCGTGTATATGTTTATGTTATGGTAAACGTTTTCTCAAATGCAAATTAGTAGAAATGAATAACTGAAAATGTACATCTTCATGTACAAATGTTATTGTACATCTTCCATTCCTTTATGATACCCATTCCAGAATTCTCTAACCACGTACTAGCTTATACAGGTCTAGTCGATGGGTACATATATACCGATGGCCAAAAAATACAACATTTTGTATACGGTTAATTATTTGAATTTAAAAAAGTATTTCATTGTAAATCTTATCTTAAAATATACGAGTATAAGTGATAAAGTTTTTATCTCACTGTCTTGTCTTTAACTGAAGTTTTTTTCTTTTTTTTTTTTGTTTTTCACAAAAACATAAAGATAAGAAAGTCTATTTCTATGTATTTAACTTTAGTTTATTTGTAATTTTTAATTACTTTTGATTGTTTTTTATTTAAGCAAAAAATTAAAATGTCAAAAGTTTGCGTACGTCGGCAATTTTGCCATTTATGCAACTTCGAAAAAATGAAAAAGTTCGATTTTAGTTCACGTGAAATTTAATTGATAATTAAATCTAATGCATCAACGGTGTTAAGAGTTTAGAGAAGCTGGTAATGACGAGACTGATTGGCTTCGTGGAGGGTTTGGCCGTACTAGAATATTAAAAGGCCGTGATTTGAACCATCTTAGACTTCTTGCTCTCAGAAATATACAGGTCTATGTACATAAAGTACGAGATGATTTATTTGCAGCTACAGGAAGGGTAGTCTCTAGAAGAACAGTTAATTAAAGATTACTTGAAATAGGACTGAGAGCTTACTGTCCGCTATTGGTGTTACCTTAGACACCACAACATAAGGCTCGACGCATAGATTGGTGCAGAGCTCAGAAAAACTGGAATGGCCAATGAAATTTTGTTTGAAAAATTTTTATATAAAAATCCTTTATAAAAGGTATATAAATTAAAAACCCAAACGGGCTGTCATGAAGACAACACGTTTTCGGAAACCATGTTCCATCATCAGTGTCTAGGTGTACATGTTTTGAGCCACTAAATATCAGGGTAAAAACCCGTTAAATATCAGTCATATCCACTGATAACTTTAACATCTTAAAAATATAATACCAAATAATGTAATCTAAATTGTAAAATATAACTTTTTACTGGTTTTTACCCTGATATTTAGTGGCTCAAAACATGTACACCTAGAAACTGATGATGGAACATGGATATAGCCCGTTTGAGTTTTGAATTTATATACCTTTTATAAAGGATTTTTACTTAAAAATTTTTGTGATACATGGTATACAGCCAGCTACAGGAACTTAGTTTCCTTGTGAATTTTGTTTGCTTCAGTGAAGAATCTAGGTTTTGTTTGGGTGATTCTAATGGGCCACGAAGGAAGACGTTTTGGAGGTAAGAGACAAAATATTGACTTGGTTGTTAAACGTTATACAGCAAGACGAAGTACAGCATACGTATGAAGTTCTATATGCTTCTTAAGCAGATCACTTCTAGTTCTTATAAACGGTATTATGACAGCACGACGATATATTGGTGAAGTAGTGCAACCTGTTTTACATCCCTACATATAATCCATTCCAAATGCGATCTTTTAACAGTATAACGTAATTTCTCATATTGCCCGTACAGCAATGGAGTTTATACAAAAATCTGGTTTGCTCAGACCCTTGATGACTAATTAATATGTATTTCAAAGAGTACATAGGAGGCTATTTTTTGTAGGGTCTTGGAAAGGAAAAACATGAATTCCTTAGGTTTTCGGAACTGATCAAAACCGATTTTAGATTTGAATATTGAATTATTTATTTTCTTCCTCCTATATCTATCGTTAAACTTGAGAGAAATTAATATACCCGCCTTTACTAATAAAAAAATTATAGACTATTTCTTAAAAAAAATTTCAAACTCTCGCACTCTTGGTTCTTCGTCGTTTAAAGGCTACCATTAGCTTTATACTAGACAAAATGCTATAAAATTCTAGTTCTGATTGCCTGAAAGGTAGGCACATGCAAAGTTACTAACAATTAATTGATTGGATAAAGGAAAAAAAACATTTTTAAGCGCTTTTTGGCGTTTTCGCCCCACTGTGATACTGTTTAAACTTTATAAAAGTTAAAATGTCTCTTGTTAAAAAAAATTATTTTGATTTATCACGTTTTTCTTCAGCAACAGCAATATACTTTAAACACTGTCCTGTAGAAAGTCGTAAGATAAGTCAAATACGGTAACAGGAAAAAATATTTAAGACTTTGCAGATTATAGCTCACGCAGATGATCTGCGACTACTGCCAATCCTACACGTCAGTTAGAAGAAATATTTATCGAATCTGTTAAAGTAAAAAATGTGGCCAACATTTTATTTAATGAAATCATTAATTTCTACTACTAAAAATCGATAGAAAAATTTTTTATATGTAATTTAGGAAATGAACAACAAATCTTCTGTATACTTAAATGATACTTTGTTATAAAAAATAGTAATCGCTACTTGTTTTTCTTTTACAACTATGCATCATTAAATTAGTAGTTAATGTTCGCAATTATACTATAAATAAAACCTTGATTCAATTTAACAAAATACAACATCGTTTTTATTACACTGATTTACATTTTATCGCTATAAAGGTTGTTTACTGTTTTTATTAACACATTTTTAAATTACCTGAAATTGAAGACACAACCCGTTAGCAAATAAAACAAATAGCACATGGTATTTTTTAGATTAATCAAAACAAACATATTTAAACTAAAACAGAGAGCAATTATTGAGAACAATAATAATTATGACAACAAAAACAAAAGAAAAATTGAATTTGAAAAGTATAATTTTTAATTAAAACAACTTTTTTTTAAAGATAATTAAACAAATAAAACGCTTTTATTTATTTTATTTTTTTCTATACAAAATAGTACCAGAAAAAATGGTTTTTGAAGTATGGAATACGTTTTATTCCCACCTAAAAGCTTTGTGCCTTAGGTATGTAATTAACATAAGGACATAGTTGTGAAAAATCAACTTGATATAAACATTTCTCTATATTCAGGTTTTATAGAATCAAAAATTTTTCGGTAGAAAGCAAAGAGTGCGCCTTCAAGGAGCTGTGAAACTTCATCACTCATCGTACTACTCATCATCATCATTCTGGCTTTACAACCCTGCGTGGGTCCTAGGTTCCTCAGGAATTTCTCTTCAGTCGTCCCTATCCATCGCATTTCTCCGCCAAGCACGTATTCCCATATTTCTCATGTCTTCATCTATGTTATCAAGGAAGCTTGTTCTGGATCTTCGTCTTCTTCTCTGATCAATGGGTCTATTAAGGAGCGTTTTTCTAGCTGGGTCATTTTGTTCCATCCACATTACATGCCCTATCCACATCAGACGTCCTATCTTAATATGTTTTACGATATCAGGTTTTCATTCACTCCATTGTCATTCACTGCTCCATAGATTCGCCTTAGTACTTTTCTTTCGAAACATCCCAACATGTTTTCATTACTGAAAAAATTACAGAACTGTTTATAGCCCAGTCTGGTTAAAAAAAAGGTGGAAAAATGTTTCGCAGATATCTGAAGCTTTTAAGACATAGGTGGGGGATACTAGATCATGAATAGATGAAAAGATACTCCTAGTTTGACCTTGCGTTTTTTTAAGCAATAATTTATGGTCACAATTTGATTTTTTGTCTATAAATTTTTTCCCTTATATTTTAAATAAACAATATTTATGTCATTTTTTTATGTCAAGAATATCTTTATTTTCCTGTTTTTTTAATTAAAATTGATAAATAATTTACAGAGATATTGGCAAAAAAAGCAGTTTTTTTGCAATAATTTATAAATTTAATTAATTTTTTTATTAACAAAATAAAATATTATTAATGCATTTCAACATTGAGGAATTACCGTCCTTTAAATTTGTGCGAAATTTCCCCCCGATCAGTCAAATATTTTATTATTAATAATAAGTTATTTAATTTGTTTATCCCCCAGGTGAATTATTTAAACTATTGAGCTTGCCCTATGCATGATGCTAGACACATTCAGCAAATTTCATAGGATTCTTTAAGACTTAGACTATCTCAGAAGTTAAATGCATATTGAGTTTTCATCGAAATTATTTACAAAATAAACGTTTGAAAAAAGGGGTATGTTTTTTACTTATAAACAATTGTAATAACTTCTATATTTTTCAAGCTACAGACTTGTACGTACAACCATTGGATAGCTGGTAAAAAAGCTCACATTAAAAAATAAAAAACCTTCTATGACCAATAGGAACGACGTTAGTCACTATTTTTAAAAAAATCATATCTCCATTTTTTATAAACATTAAGAAGTAAAATTTGCACAAATTTTGAATGAAAATCTAAACTTTATATTGAAACTTATAGCTATAAAATTTATCTAATTTTTCGAAACGACGGTACTTTCGAAAGATCGACATAGGAAAGTGGAGAGGATATCTGTTTCAGCTCCGTTTTTTTTTCAGCATCGGAACTTCAAATTGCAACACGTAGGAAAAATTTACATTATCTCAGCTTCCTTTGCAGCTGCAAGCCTCTTTTTTTATTCTGGGGTAGCTCGTCGAAAGATGAATAACTACATAGTTTTCACAGGCCGGAAAATATGGGAAAACTCGGACAAATTGAGTCCATTTGAAATTCACCCTAAATACTTACTTTTTTTTTTGCTCGAATAGTCTGTCGCAGTATTAATAATGATGACATAATTTTCACCCCCCATAAATCTCGGAAAATCCCGGAAAATCAACATATGTTTTTTCATTTTATATCAATGATGTAATAATACTTATATATTTTATAAATTAAATTTCAGGTAATTTTTTACACATTATATTATTATATTCCTTATAATAATTATAATTGTTTGTATTTTTATAATTAACAATATTGATTTTTATTGTATTTTTCTCACAAATATGATATACAATATTAATCTAATCTGCCTTACTGCTTTGATAAAATAAGTCGATTTTTTCATCACTTGCCTTATTAAATTTTGCAATGTTTATTGAACTTTACTTTTTTTATTTTCTTTACATACATTGGTTTAAAAGTTAAAATTTGGTTCATTTATTCGACTTCACTGTCACGTCTGAACCTTTTTGTTGCAGGTTGTTTGTCTTCACTTATTAAGTCAGTCTTTCCATACATTAACATATTAATGGGCGATCTTAATGCCAAGGTGGGTCAAGGTAAGGTAGGAGAACAAGTAGGAAAATATGGGCTTGGAAACAGAAATGACAGAGGAGATCGATTGATTCAATTTTGAAAAAGTGAAGACTTCGTAATAACACATACCTTTTTCAAATTACCTCCTCGACGGTTATATATATGGAAATCTCCACAACATACCAAAGAAAAAATAGTGAGAAATCAAATAGACTACATTATGATAGCAAGGAGGTATCATAATGCTGTTAAATGTACTAAGACGTACCCAGGAGCTGATATGGGCTCAGATCATAACCCGGTAGTTACTGTGATAGAGGCGAGACCAAAATAGATTAGAAGACCACACAGAAAGGCACTTGATTTAAATAAACTTAGAAACAAAAATATACGACAAGAAACAGGAGAAGAAATAAATGAAAACCTCCGTTCAGTGCAGCAACAAATTAACGATACAAACAACGTTAACCAAACATTAAAGTACATAAATACAGCTATACAAACAGCAGGAAAGAAACATCTTACAAAAACAAGAACAAAGAATAAGGAGTGGATGACACAATATATACTAGACTTGATGGAACAAAGAAAAAAGATGAAGAATTACCCAGACAAATACAAAGAAATAAATAAACACATAAAAAAGAGAATAAAAGAAGCCAAAGAGAAGTGGATTAAAGAACAATGTGAAGAAATGAAAACCTATGAGAAAAAGTACGATGCGTTCAATATGCACAAAAAAGTAAAAGAGATAACAGGAAGCATAAAGAAAAGCCAAATAGGTAAACTTAAAGACAAAGATAGAAATCTTATTGTAGATCTAGAGAATAAAATAAAAAAATGGACAGAATACCTGAATGAATTATTTGAAGACGATAGAAACAACTTAACTCAGATAATTAATGCAACTGAGCCAGACATATTGAAAGAAGAAGTAGAATACGCAATAAGAAACGCTAAAAATGGAAAAGCAAATGGACCTGATGAAATTCCTACAGAACTGTTGAAGCTTTTGAATGATAAATCCGTAACCATAATATTAAATTTTGCAGCGAGGAGCTAAAACAGTTTCCCCCCCACTTTCCTATGTCGATCTTTCGAAAGTAACTTCGTTTCGAAAGGTTTTAAGTTTCGAAAAATTGGATGAATTTTATAGCTATAAAATTCAATATAAAGTTTAGATTTTCATTCAAAATTTGTGCAAATTTTACTTCTTAATGTTTATAAACAATGGAGATATAATTAACAAAAAAATTGTCGCTAACTTCGTTCCTGTTGTTCATAGAAGGTATATTTTTTTGTTAAATGTGAGTTTTTTTACCAGCTATCTAATGGTTGTACGTACAAGTCTGTAGCTTACAAAATGTAGAAGTTATTACAATTGTTTATAAGTAAAAAACATACCCCTTTTTCAAACGTTTATTTTGTAAATAATTTCGATGAAAACTCAATATTCATTTAATTTCTAAGATAGTATAAGTCTTAAAGAATCATATGAAATTTGTTAAATATGTCTAGCATCATTCATAGGGCAACTTCAATGGTTTAAATAATTAGTCCCAGGGATAAACAAATTAAATAACTTTTAAACTATTTGACCGATCGGGGGGAAATTTCGCACAAATTTAAAGGACGGTAATTCCTCAATGTTGAAATGTATTAATAACATTTTATTTTGTTAATAAAAAAATTAGTTAAATTTATAAATTAGTGCAAAAAAACTGCTTTTTTGCAAATATCTCCGTAAATTATTTATCAATTTTAATTGAAAAAACGGGAAAATAAAGATATTCTTGATATAAAAAAATTGTATAAATACTGTTCATTTAAATTATAAGGGAAAAAACTTATAGATAAAAAATCAAATTCTGACCATAAATTATTGTTTAAAAAAACGCAAGGTAAAAATAGGAGTATCTTTTTATCTATTCGTCATCTAGTAACCCCCACCTATGTCTTAAAAGCTTCAGATATCTGCGACACATTTTGCCGTGAAATCGATGATTTTTGTATAACCAGACTGGGCTATTATATATGTGACCCTTTGTTTATATATATCTTAGTGACCCTTTTATTAACCTTTTTCGAAAAATACAACAGTAAAAAAAATTGTCATCAACGTTTCAACAAATTCCAATTTTTAGTCAATGTCAAGCTATATTTTTAATAAAAAATTATCGTACGTTATCATATTTTGGTTACTAGTACATCCAAACGTTAAAAATATTAAATTTATTTTCAGAAATATTTTTTCTTGAAAAGTTTTTCACATATGAGACATTCTGTATTACCACAGCCTTGCTATTTTAACAATTAAACAATAATTCAGTGAAATATATAATTCAAAAATTCGCATCAAGTATCAACATTAACTAGATTAATATGGAAAAACCACTTCTTGTATTTCGCGTAAACAATACCAAAAAAAATATATTCTTCTTACTGGTAAAACCAATAAAATTCCCAGGTGGTCAACAAATACTTCGAAATTAGTATATAAACTTTCTGTTTTACTGTTCATCGACACAAACAAGCCAGCACTACAAGCAAACAGTAGACTACCGATCTACAAAGAACATTTACAAAATGAAAGGTTACTTCATCTTCGCCATCTTATTGATCCTCACCATCGGCACCGAATTGGCTTTTGGTGACTGCCTTTCCGGAAGATATGGAGGTCCATGTGCAGTATGGGACAACGAAACCTGCCGCAGAGTATGCAAGGAAGAGGGACGAGTAAGTGGGCATTGCAGCGCTAGCCTGAAATGTTGGTGTGAGGGGTGTTAGCCCCACAGAAGTACTACCGTTAGAATCAAAATGACGATATTCGATATTTTTGGTAAATGTTTTGTATTTTTTTTTAAATAAATTATTTTTAGTAAGTCTCTGTTATTATTATATCTGTAGTTAAATAATTTATGTATCACAATGTCGACCAAGTGTGCTCTTTAATATGCCCTTTAGTAATATTATTTCCAGTTTTCGAAAATATTTATATATATATATATATATATATATATATATATATATATATATATATATATATATATATAATATATATATATATATATATATATATATATATATATATATATATATATATATCTGTGGGTAACATAAAACACTTCAAAATGTGCTATTAGATTGACATACCAACTATTGTCATGCCATGATAAACATTTACTTTAAGATTTAATATAACTTAAAAATATTTGCTGCTGGATTTGAATTGTTTATTATTACATACTACTTTTCTAACTTTTTAGCTAGTTGTTATCTAAATTCGTTTTTTGTGTTTTTGTAATTGTTTTATTCTCTTTTATATTTTACAAACATTCCTTTTTTCCATTTTATTCTACGAAGTATAAGCATAAGTACTTCATGACTTCATGATAGGTACTTCATATGTTTGTTTCCTGTAGTTTTTGGTTTTTATGTTTCTGGTCTAGTTTTTTTTTTTCATTAAATTACGTGATATATATTAGTGTTGTAGATTTCCTACTTGGTCTTTATCCGAAAGCTTTTGTGTCACAATTGTTATGAGCTGGTCATGCCTTACTCTGTCAAACGCCTTTTGTTCTAATATTTATTCACGCCCAAATAGCATTGCGTTAATACATTTCAACAGAATAAAGCCTCTCTAATTCCCACTCAATTGCGAAACTCGAACCCAAACTGTGTGTAATTTATGCTAGAATAAAACTGTTTGTAAATACTTCTTTTTCTTCTACTTCTTCTTTTTATATAGACATGACTCTGTCTGTTTTTAATGTGCCTCCAGTAAGTTGTCGTTCCATCGTTTTCGTGGTCTTCCTACTGATCGTCTTCCTACCGGGGAACCATCTCTTGCCGTCTTTACTACTCTATTTATTGTCATTCGGCTTATACGAGTTCCATTCTACTCTTCTATTTCTTACCCAGTTCTTGATGTTCTCCACCTTTCATCTATGTCGTATATCTGTACTTCTAGCTCTGACCCGTAGTGTCTTACCATCAATGTTTCCAAGTGTTTTCATCTGTGCTGTTTTTAACATCCTTTTTGTCCTCTCTATGTCAGATCTTGTTTCGGCCGCGTATGTCATTATTGGTCTGATGACTATTTTGTAAATTTTGCCTTTCATTTTATTCCCGATATTTTTATTTCCCATTATTGTTACATTAAAGCAGATTGCGGCTCTGCTCTATTCACTTGATCTTCCACTTTAGTTTCGAGCTTTCCGTAGCTAGATGATGTGATGCCTAGATATTTAAACTCCGTAACTTGTTCTATTATCTGACCTTCCAGCTCCAATTTACATCTTAGTAAATTTGCTATTGTAATTTGCATTTTGTCTTTTTTGGGAAATTAACATGTTAAATTTTCTGGCGGTTTTATAAATACAGTTATGTATAATATTTAAAAATAATTTCAATGATACCTAATCTCATTAAACTTATTATTCTATAACCTTACCAAACTTTAGAGTTGTTTTTCTTAAGAATTACAATGAAAGTAGAGGTCAACTAATATTCTGGTATTTGTCATATTTCATAGACCGAAATATTTTAACAGACATCTCTGGACTTGTCGTCAGAAAGAGGAGCCTATCATCGGTCCGCTCTCTGGTTCATCTGATATTGTTGGAACAAGTCTTTCATATTGAAAAAGGCTTTCTATATATTATTTCCATGTTCATACTTGTTTTATTGTCTGCTGCTATTTGTCCATTGCAGTTAATTGGTTTATTTCCATATCTGACTCTGCAACTTTTTAAATCTTCTTATAGTTAAACTAGTCATGTAATTCTTATAGATTTTCTATATCACAGCATTTCTCATTTAACCAATTTTACTTTGCTGCCCTTATTTTCTTATTTATTTCTCTGTGTATCTTGGCCTATCTTGTTTTGTTTACAGTTTTAATGATCCTTCTGTTCTTCATTAACTTTTTTTTATCGAGTTCAATATTTACTTGTTTAAAATAATATTATTCAATATAACCGTGAAATTCCTCGATATCCTTGTCTTCACTCTGAGCTGTAGGTGCTTTGGGGTATGAAGTTGTAATTAACTAATAGAGAAATAATAAAAGTGATTGGTCTATTGGTAATTTTATTCACCGAAATTCCGACTCAGTTTGGATTTATCTGCTGATTGTCGTTTCCAGAATAATACAGCAATAATAAAGAAAAAAAAAGGCAAAACTTTACTTTTTAATAAACCTTAAAGTAAACAATTTTTATTTAAACAATAATAAAGTTTGTTTCCAGTTCAACAACAGAATACCAGAAAAAAATGTAGTCTACATAAGACACGTTCGATTTTGGATATTTTTCTTTTATAAGAATAACCTCCTTCGAGAAAAAAAAAATAATTGAAAAATAAAATACGCACAAATAGGCTCTGTCTTAATAATTGTTCAAAATTGTCTATTTTACTTTAAGCTATAATACAGTTTGTTTCCGAATTTCAAATTCATGTCTAAATTCCTAACATTTTAAAAAACTGTAATTCGTCGTTTAAATTCATCAATATTTTAAAGTCGGGTTGTATTTTATAAACAAAAAATTTAGGAGATTCAAAAAATCTAACGGATTTAATTCCGGTGATATTGGAGGCCACGGGCCACCCAATTGCTTTTCTTCTGCCAATCCATGTATTCGGAAACTATCCATTAAACTACTGTAGGATAAGGAATAAATAATGACCTGAAGCAGCGTCGTATTGGAAATGTAAAAAAAATTCTAAAAGAACTTTCTGCGTAAATTCGAGTTTTCAGCTCGAGGGTTATAAAATGAATAAGTCTTTTTAAAAATAGGAAGAAACATATCGCTTTCAAGTTTACACACATTAAGATTTTGTGGATCTTGTGTATGCGGTTATAGAAAATTCCAATTAGATCAATCAAGTTAGTAAAGATACGAATTTTTTTCATCATAACTATGTAGACAGGTTTGAAAGTTGAAAGGTGAAGGTAGTATGAAATAATACAAAAAGTCTCTCATCTAGGGTTTTATCAATTTCTTAGTGAAACTATTTTTAAACAAATAATCAAATCGTCAAACTCATTATTTTGCTGATAACTTAAAAACTTGTCTATTTAGAGATTTGAGGTCTACATACAACTTTTTCAGAAAAAAAATATACGCAAAATAAGTTATGCTAAACTAAAATCGGTTAATAAACAAAAAAGTTATTGCAAAATGAGCAACAAAATCTCTGTTTTTGAATATTGTTAATAACTTTTTTATTGTTTATTAAAATTGGTTTAAATGTCTCCAAACTTAAGGGTATTATCGTATTTAAATTGTGTGCAAAGATGGGCTAGATCGGTTAAACATTTTTTGCAAAATTTAATTTGTTTATAAGATTTTTTGAAAAATGAGCTAATTTGTAAGGCCGGTCCAGATAATTCCACTGAATGTATCTCAATAAAGTATCTCAATAATTTTCTTTGTTAAAATGGATATTAATAACTTATGGAAAAAAGTTTTAAAAAATTATATTTATCTACACAAAATGATTTAAAAACAAATAGCACTTTTTAAGCTTACAAATATTTATAATAACTTCGTAGAATTTAGTTTAAATTAAATCGCGAAAATTATTCGGAAAGCTCCTTAAAAAACAAAACTTTTAGAAAAAAGTTGTGTTTTTAGAAAAGAGTTGGAATTACCCAATCTTTTCTGAGAAAAGTCAAAGTTTGTAACAAAATTTTTAGCAAACAAAATTATTGAAAATTGTTTAAACAGGAGTGTTGGAAACAAAGTGCACTTGTACTGCTCGTTCCTAAAAAAAGTGATACCACTCTTAGTAAGATTGGATCATTTTGAGCAGTGTATTTGATTGGTCTGACATTATATTATATTTATTATGATAGACACATAATAAAATAAATAAATAAACAAACAATTGATTAAATTTTTTAATTCGTAAATTGTAATAATTATTAAGGTCTAAATTGTGATATTATTTTTAATTCCTGCAATTTATAAACAGTATATAAATGATAGTTTTTACATAAAATAGCGTTGTTGTTATTATTTTTATTATTATTAAGGAATAAAACAAACGACTTATCTCAACAATATATTAAAGCAAGAATTGTAACCAAATTAAATGATAACTGGGTACTATCAGAGGCAGCAAAACATTTTAACATAAGCAGAACCACAGTTTTTCTATTAATAAAAAATTGAGGGAACAAAAAACTCTCGAGAGAAAGCGAGGGTCTGGAAGTACTACATTAAATTTAGGTATGTAAAAATAAAATTAATATTTTAATATCTCCATCAGCATTGATAACAGCTTGTAGTCTTCGGTTCATCTACGTAAAAGGAACTATGAAATTGTCTTCATCGGAGAGCTCTTCCCAAACCTGTTCTATACCGTGCCACAGCTCTTCAGTATTTTGAGGTATAAAGTTAGTATATAAAGTTTTTATACATATTTATATAAAGTTTTTTACCCCCTCTATGTTGTATTCTCTTATTGTTTTGGTCTGATTGGTATATTTTGTTTTGGTCTGATTGATTTTAAGACCACTATTTTGTGCAGCTCGTTCTATTTGGTTGTATGCCTCTATCATTTCTCTTCTTGATCTTGCGATTATGTCAACATCATCTGCAAATGCTAGTATTTGCATGCTTTTATTAATGATTGTTCTGTAAATATTACCCTGTCCCAAAAATCTTGATTTTGTAGCTGATGGTTTAAACCAAATATAAGTCTTGATTGCTTCTGTTGTGGTGTAAGAGCTTGTATTTTGCTGCAGTTCGGTACCTAAGACGCGATGCATTAATTTTGCGCCAAGTTGTTGTCTTTCTTCGCGGAAACTGTGACATAATTTTTGCAGTTTTCGCATCTTCAAAAGGATTCTTTTCTAATCTCTCCAAAAGCGTACGATCTTCATGAGTGTTTTGATTTTCCAGAACCTTGCTTTCTTTCGAGAGTTTCTTGTTCTCTCCATCTTTTATTAATATTAAAAACTGTTGTTCTGCTTCGTTAAAATGGTTCGCTACGGCAGATAGTGACCAACCATCTTCTAATTTCGTTATAATTTTTGCTTTTAGTTCTTTGCTAGCATGTGGAGCCATTTTTTGAGGTTTAACAGAATTAGTTATCTAACAAATTTTAAAATTTGGCAGTGACAGTGACAGTATGTAAATAATAAGTATTTATCCTTCAAAATACACTGCTCAATTTTTACAAAATACGCTTAAAGAGTCGTATCAATTTTTTTAGGAAACAGCTGTACATCCCGTAGTTATTAGCTGCTTTATTTTGGATAACTTTGCAATTAAAATACGATAAATGTTTTATTTTAACGTTGTGCTCCAGTTAAAAAAAAATAACAAATTTATTCCAATAGAACCCGAGATATCTCATTATGTTTTCGAGCGCTCTATCTTGAAACTGTTGGATTTTTTGAAGTGCGCAGCTAGCCCTTTGTTTAGAACATTTCTGTTTAAACAATTTTCATGTTTTTTTAATTTTGTTTGCTAAAAGTTTTGTTAAAAACTTTAACTTTTCTTATAAAGATTAGTTAATTTCAGCCATTAATGTTGTTAATCAACGTAGCAGTGATTAAAAAAAAGCGTTCAGTAGGAGATACTGTACACTAGCCAAATCTTTATATTAATCAACAAAAATGCTGTTTTTACTATTCTCTTTACAATTTCATAATATTTTTAATCTGGTAAAAATAAACGGAAGAATTGTTCCACAAATTAGGATGGCGATCTTACTCCCATTTAGAGTGTACTCTTTCCTTAGAGTGAAGTAATGTAATTAATTGCAATTCTAAGGGCCACCAACTAAGGTGGGAAATAAGAACACAAGCATTAAACAATGGGTAATTTAACGATTAACTTTGTTACTACAACTAAGTTAAGATCTAGCCAAGGTTTTAGCGCAAAGTTTTTATATCTAAACCGCCGATTACTGTAGAATTTTCACGAGACCGCGAAACATTACACGAGAGCTTTGTTACAGTATAAATATGTTTCTTATAAAATTGTCACATGAACCAAGGATGTTTCCTTCTGTATTAATATACTTGATTAATAATGAGCGTTTGTGAAACATGTAGCCTTTACACTATAAGCTATATAACAATAACTAGGTATACTCAATACGTGAGATTCTAAAACTCTTAAACCAGAAATACGTCGACCCCTTTGATCGAATACTAAACTGACACTGACTAATATGAGAGAGTTGAAAACTCTAACCAAGACACGACCAAGCTGGGATACAATGTGACACTGACTACGTGACTATTTTCAAATTATCACTGCCTCACCTATCAGGGGTCAGAAGAAATTTCTTCGAAATTTCTATTAGGTATCTAAAACCTCCTTTTGAATGATTGCTAACCGGGAATTTTCTAGGTACCAGTTTTCATTGGTTAAAAATAGCTTGTGAATGTTTTACACCAGCGATTTCTTTGGAATTTGCTCGAAAAAAGTTACCTCGGTAGATCTTATGAAATTCAAAATTGTTTACTACCAGTGTCGTACCAAAGCTTGTATAAATTTTTTACAGAAATTTATCCATACCGGGGGGCGCGCGGCTAGGTGAAGTATCACTTCAGCTAGAAATATCCTAAACTTACTTCTTAAGCACAACTACAGTGCTACAGAAGGATATCGGCTGCAGACAATGAAAGGGGAACCAGCTTAGTGATGGGGCGTATATATTCTCCATCAGCAGTACGAACACAGACAAGTCTAACTTTTCCATCTTCGCTGCTAATTGATTCTATCCCTCTTGCTAGAGGCCACCATAATGGAGGTGTGTTTTCACTTGTGATTAGAACTAGATCATTTACTTTTATATCTGTGGTGGTGGTTTCATATCACTTTAGATGATGTTTTTAATATTTATAAGCTTAAAAAGTGCTATTTATTATTAAATAATTTTGTGTACATAAATATATTTATTTAAACTTTTTTTTCCATAGGTTATTAACATACGCCTTAACAAAGAAAATAAGCCCCGGATTATTGAGATATGTACAGTACATTCAATTTATCTAGACCGGCCTTAAAAATTAGCTCATTTTTCAAAAAATATTATAAACAAATAAAATTTCGCAAAAACTTTTCAACCAATCTGAGCCATCTTTTGCACAGAATTCTAACAAGAAAAGACCCTCAAGTTAAAGTATATTTAAACAAATTTTAATAATTATTAAAAAAGATATTAATAATATTGTCTTTATTTATTATCAAAGGTTCTACATTTATAACACTTACAAAGTTTAAAGTCTTTATTTGTACAATATAACTAATTTATTTCACACTAATAATTATATTATCATTTATTTACATTTATTACAATACGCGTTACAATTCGAAACTCGACGCGATGTTCAAAACTAACCGTCCCTTTAAATAAAATGTCCCATATATATATATATATATATATATATATATATATATATATATATATATATATATATATATACATATATATATATATATATATACATATATATATATATATATATATATATACATATATATATATATATATATTTATATACATATATATATATATATATATATATATATATATATATATATATATATATATATATATATATATAAACCTTTAGTTCTGGAGTTACGGCGAAGACTCGATGACCTTCCTTCGAAGGAATTCCATCAAAAGCAGGTTTTTTATATCGGAGGGGGACCCATGCATCTAGAAATTTCTGCCGACGGGTATATTTATGATCTAGAAAAGACGAATGGGTTAGAAATAATATGTTTACAGTTTTATGCGTCATAATATTTATAGTAACATTGCCTCCCTCTTAAAAGATGGTTCCTCCTGGAACCTTGTCGGGACTGGAACTGGAACGGTATGCTGGTATCATCAACTGGACCCTCTTTTACAACTTCCAGTTGTATAAAAATGACAAGGGACGGTTTTCTCTCCGCACCAGTAACTATGCGGATTGCAACAGACTAACACCTGGACTTCGGTGTCTTGATCTTCTCCACCATACTTCGGATAACCCTTCAATCTAATTGGCGGCACTCTAACTTTGGCATGGCTAACTTTCGCACGTCGGACTCTAGTACGTGCTCTCTCAATTGATGTAAGGCTTCCCATACATCTCGGTAGGTAGGTTGGTCACGGGTAGTGTCTTTCGTTACCAGGTAGAAAAGATAACGTGATGCATTTTGGAGTTTCAAGGCTTTCCCGGGAGCTGGCACTTGGCATTGAAGTTCTGCAACTCGACCGAACTTCCTTCGAAATACGAAAAAAGTAGTCATCGGGAAGCGCGAGTAGATCTTGCTTTTCTTCAGTGATAACACCATGTCTTGCTTTACCGGTACCTCCATAGGCCCCCATGAATTCCTCAAACGTGAGGTCAGACACATCTTGGACTTGGTTTACTTCCACTTCTTCATCTACGTCGTGGTCACCTTCGAAAGACGCCAGCCGGTTATGGTGTACTATCATCGGCTTTCCCTTCGGAATCGTGCTTATTCGGTAGATGACATCGTTCATTTTCTCCATAATGAGTTATGGACCTTTCCACAACTGCTGCAATTTGGGAGAACAACCTTTTCGCTTTTTGGGATTATAGAGCCAGACTTTGTCGTTCTTCTTAAAGCACCCCTTTTCGGCTTGTGTATCGTACCGTTTCTTTATTCGGTCGCTAGCGATCAGAAGATGGGAACGGACCAACTCGTGTACATCGTCCATTCTTCTTCGTAATTCAATCACATAATATTCACCTGCTACATTTTCTCCAGGTCGACACCCAAACTCTAAATCAACATGTAGTCACATCTCGCGTCCGAATAGGACCCTGGCTGGTGTCTGGCCTGTTGATTCGTTAACAGCAGATCTGTAGACCATTGTCAAGAACGGAAGATATTGGTCCCAGTCTCGCTGATGATTGGACACCATCTTTGTCAAATACTTGCCAACTGTCCTATTCATCCATTCTGCCATACCATCCGATTGCGGATGATACGCTGTAGTTCTTGTTTTCTTCATGCCTAGTATATCACATATTCCTTGGAATAGATCGCTTTCGAAGTTCCTTCCTTGGTCGCTATGGATCTCCAAATGCACTACAAATCGACTGATATATTCTTGGATCAACTTATCTGCAACGGTGGCGGCCTTTTGGTCTGGAAGTGCGTAAATCTCTACCCACTTAGTGAAGTAATCCATTACTACCAACATGTACTTGCCTCCATTTTCACTTTCTGGAAATGGCCCAGCGATGTCCAAAGCTATTCTTTCAAACGGGCTTCCAACATTATATTATCTCATAGGAGCTCTCCTTTTTCGGTAAGGCCCGTTACTCGTAGCACAAATAGTACATTTCTTACACCAGTCCTTTACGTCGTCGGAGCTGTTCATCTAATAAAACCGTTCCCGAATTCTCTGAAGGGTCTTCTTTACACCAAAATGGCCTCCTGATGGACTGTCGTGTAACTGACGAAGTACTTCGGCTATTCTGCTCTTTGGGATCACCAACTGTCTTCTCTTCTTTGAACCGTCAACATTTTCCAAGACTCGTTTGAAGCGAGGTATCTTCAATGATAAATGAATCCCACTGGGCCCAATACGTCTTAACTACTGAGCATAGGTTTGATATTTCTTGCCAAGGTGGTCGACGTTTCCATTTTCGAATTTTCTGTACAACTGGATCTCTCTCTTGTTCTTCCCTTATCTTAGTAGGCGTCCAGTCGTCATTGATCATCGTTGTTCTTAGCACTGCTGCTTCCTTGGATTCCGTTTTGTTGCAGTGGGAACACTCTGCTGGGCATGGTCTTCTGGAAAGAGAATCAGCGTTTCTGTGGCTAACTCCGGCCCGGTGCTCAATCTTGAAATCGTATTCTTGGAGTCGTTCGATCCATCTGATCTTCTGGATTCCTAAAGTGCATCAACCACTTGAGGGCGGCATGGTCGGTTCGGATTAAAAACTTCCTTTCATAGAGGTATTGATAGAAGTGCTCTACTGATTTCACTACTGCTAGAAGTTCCCTTCTCATGACGCAATAATTGCGCTCAGGTTTTGAAAGAACTTTACTAAAATATCCAAGGACTCGTTCCTGTCCTTGAATCTGAGTTAGCACTCCTCCAATTCCCACATTACTTGCATCTGTATCTAAGATGAACTCTTCTTCTGGCAGTGGATGTCCTAGAATTGGTGGGGTGATTAAATGCTTTTTTTAAGGTCTCAAAGGCATTTTGGCAGTCTGTATCCCTGCGGTAATCTCTTGCTTCCTCTGTAAGTCGCGTAATTGGCTTAGCGATATCTGCAAACTTCTTAATAAACCTCCGGTAGTAAGTACATAGTCCAAGAAAACTTCTTACTTGATGTTTGTCCGTTGGTTCTGGCCATTCCTTAATGGAATCGATTTTTCCCTTATCCATGGCCACTTCTTCTGTACTGACTATATGACCCAGATAATTGACTTTACCTTGAAATAGCTTCTTGGGGTTTACCATCAATTGGGCAGTTTTCTAAATTCTTCAGATGATCTTCAAATGTCTTCCCCAAGACGATTATGTCATCTAGATAAACCAGGCATGTTTTCCAAGATAACCCTCTCAACACATTTTCCATAAGCCTCTCAAATGTCGCAGGAGCATTACAGAGTCCAAATGGTATAACGTTGAATTGTCACAATCCAGATCCTGTAGTAAAGGCTGTCTTCTCTTTATCTACTGGGTCCATTTCTACCTGCGAGTATCCAGACTTTAAATCCAAAGTAGAAAACAATTTACTTCCAGCCAATGTGTCCAATGTGTCGTCGATCCGAGGCAGAGGATAACTATCTTTCTTGGTAACGTTGTTCAGCAAACGGTAATCCACACAGAACCTCGTCGTTACGTCTTTCTTCTTAACCAAGACCACCGGAGAGACCCATGGGCTCGTAAAAGGTTCTATGACCCACCCCGTCTTTCTTTATTTTTCTTTATTTCCTGAACAATCGTTTCAGCTTCCTCTCTTTTCGCCTGTGGTAATCGTCGAGCTGTTTGTCGAATTGGCTTAGCATTACCAGTATCAATTTTATGCTTAACAACGGTAGTTCTTCCCGTCTTTCCTCCTTTCGGTACGAAAATATCATGATACTGCCGAAGAAATTCCCTTAATTTCCTTTTCTCCATCTGATTTAGAGACTGTCCAGCAACTGCAACCATTTGGTCGAATTTGTCGTTGGAATTATCGAATGTTGTCGTCTTACGGATTATGGATGTCACAGGTACACAAGTTCCTACTTTTGTCTCTTTCTTGATGGTTACTGGTTAGTCATTGACATTGATAAGTCTCACAGGTATTTCTTTAGCCGAAGTCACCAATTCCTTTCCAATTATAATTCCTCGGCCGACCTCGTCGTCCAAGGCTCCATCATAACAGGTGTCCCTTCGTCTACAATTCCCTGTAACCGCGCTACTATGATCGTTTCACTTCTCGCAGGCACGACAGTATCTTCTTTAACGGCTGCTTGCACAGTGTTGTCATCATGTGGATGAAGAAATACCTCCTCGTTACCAACTTTAATTACCTTATTCTTAAAATCCAATTGGAATTCATGCATATTCATTACGTCCATTCCTAATATAACATCCTCTTCGATGTCAGCAACTATAACAGTATGGACGAACTTTTCTGCTCCAATTCCTAATTGTACCTGGATTTCTCCATGAATGTTGGCATTTTCACCTGTAGCGGTCCGAAGTCGCAACCTCGTTGGTAATAGTTTCTTACGGCTGTTTATAACGTCCCTGGACGAGCGTACTCGGACGTTTTCTGGACGTCCGACATTTATTTTTCTTACCAATTATGGGATCAAATAGCAAATATTTCAAGAGAATAAAAAATTATTTACGTTAATAAAATAATTAAAAGCGAAAAGGTAAATCATGATTAATTAAAAATTGTAAAGTTCAATATATCTAAAACATGTTTTTGTTTTTAGGTAAAGTGTAAAAATCTTTTATTTCTAGATAATTCGTTACAATTGTTTTATTATTCTAGTTACTACGATATATTAGGTTTGCTAATTCTAATAAGTAAAAATACGATTTTTATCAACAAGATGAATCTTGAAATCATCTTTTCAAAGATGAACAAGTGGTGGTATATACTCTGGCTGGGCAAAATGATGATGGAGATATTAATAATTGTCAATTGTCATTGTCATGTCATACCTATTTAAACAAATGGCACAGGCACGAGGCACCGTTTATTCAAAGAATATAGACGCATATGACACGACACTGCATAGTGCATGTGCATATGCGTCTACCATGATATGCGTCTATATTCTTTGGTTTAATCGTAATATTATTAATGCTTAAAAGAAATAAAAGGATTCTATTTCAGCAATATACAGTGCAAATGGTGTGAATTAGCAACTTTTTTTGATGCTTGCTTGGTTATAGTTTATAGTATATTCACAGTATAAATAACAACCAGTACACAGTATATTATTAAAGATTTGGTACCATTTGCTAGGTTACTTCCTACTCTGGTTTTTTATTTATTCGCAAGGAACCGCAAAGTGGGCGACGCCTGGTGGTAGATTTCAAAAGCATCCACTTCAGGAAAACCTTGAAATTGTCATTAATTTGTATACATATTAGCGACCGGTTTATATTGTAATTAACAATGACTTCGACTTCAAAAAACTATTGCAGTGTTCCTCAATGTTCATCCTATTATAATTCACAAAAAAATTCCATACATAAGTTTCCGCTGGACAAGAATATGAAAAAAATTTGGAACTGCATTTTGCGAATTGGCAGACCTATCTACTCGTATAACCAAGTACATGACTGTGCAGTGTGCAGGTTACATTTTACTGATAACGATTACTTTCCAAATAAGTGTTGATTAAAATATTATTTATATTTTAATATATTTATATCTAATTTACTTTATAGTAACACCTGAAACTAAATTGAGAAGACTGAAAAATGCTGTTCCATCAGCTAAATTGCCCCAAAGGTCTCATGAAGTTATTAGTAGAAAACGTAAGGCGTAATTTGCAAAATATAACGTGGCCAACTCCAAAAACTGCCTCACCCTCGGCCCTGATTCTAATTGAGATTTCGACTCAAAACCACTGCTATTTTAACTTATTTATAAATTCAATTATTTTTGTATTAAAAAAAATTCAAAACGTGTCGAAATTAATATGGCGACGTCGAAATGCGACTTTGCGAACCTTGTGGATTTCGGCTGAACTAACCAAACGACGTCACTAATTTTCGATTTATCGAAATTAATTTCAACTTCAAGAAAGTGGTTGAAATTTCATTTCGAGTCTGACATGACTGGCTGGACTGGGAGAAGTGAACTTAGGTTCAGTTTAGAGGCAAAAAGTATTAATATGGCTGTGTTTTACGGACATTTGCTGGTTTTGGAGGAATTAGAGAGGATAGATATCCGACGCTCACAACGGAGGATAAGAAGAATGTTACGGGATACTCAAAATCCTTTTTCCTTAAGTGATGTTCAATTTAGGCAGCAATTCCGGCTTAATAAACAAGCTGCAAATTATTTGATAAGGGTATTAGAACAATATTTGGAAGAGGGTGTTTATGCCTCTAGGATACCCAAAAAGTTTAGGGCTTAATATTACTAGGCTGCGGTAAATTTATTAAAATATAACCACTAAGTCAAATCTTAGTGGCTATATTAACCTTTTTAAGGTTAATATAGCCACCCCGTTATAACTTAAGGATCTCCCACATCGCCTTTTTTCTTTCCCTGCCATATTTTCTTTCAATTCAAAATATAATTGCGAATGTCCACTATTTATGATTTAACAACTCAAACAAGAAAAAAAAGACGTTCACGTAACGTAAACAAAACAAACATTCAACAAGCCGAACAAGCGTAGTGCAGCATGCAGCCAATAAACAAGAGGGCCAACCCAAATTTTCAGCAGTGTCAAATGATAAAGTAAATATCCCCAGTTTTAACTACAATCGAAATGAATGAGAATCGCTAGCGATTGCGACTGTCATGGCGTAGTCGCTTTTAAATTTCGACATCGAAATGAAATAGAATCAGGATCCTTATCTCTGCCGACCTTGCAACCACAAAAACATAGTACACTATGCACAAAAATAATTGAGATAATTTTACTAAATTTTACTTTCCGTGTTTCAGACATAGGTACTGTAAAAAAACAAACATTTAATTTTATTTTTATTCAGGTTTGGGAGTCAATTACAGCATGTATAAATTCGAATCACAAACAAATAAACTTTGAAGAACGTACTCCAACTTTTACTTTGGCAAAACACAGGTGTAAATTATTTATATTAAACGTTTTATAGCTTCGAGATCAAATGACAAAATGATTTGTTTTCCCGAAGTTATCGTCCATTTTTTAAATCTTGAGGAGCGCTCCCTGTCGGCTGTCGGAATTGGCTATCGCGAATTACAAAAAGGTAAATGTAATTCTATCTAAAATTTGTTGTTTAAAAGAAAACGATTTGTTTCTAAGCGTCATCAACAGAAGATGGTTACGAAAAACGTAGAGAATATTGTTGAAAATATTATTAAAAACGATATTCCTTCTTCAAACCTTTCTTACTTTGAATTGATCTTTTTCATACTTATGATTTCACCTTTAAAACTCAAAAATTGACTTGTCTGCTTTTAATTGCTGACCACACAATTGTAAGGGAATTCAGAATGGGAAAGAATAAGGGAAGTTAAATGATTCTGTTTTTAGTGAGTCACAGTCATTTTCAAGGATTTTGCCAATTTCTTTAGCAGTATCCACAATCCTTCTTTCTCCTGTCTAGACAAGTGTAGTCAAAGACCCTATATCAGTCACAGCCATATTCACTCTTTAACTAGTAAAATTTGTGACATTCTAGCATGCTTACAGTGTCTTAATACTAATCAAGGTCTTGTTCCAGATGGAATATCCTAACTTGTTTTTTAGGAATTGTGCATTCTTTTTATGTAGGCCTCTATGGCTTATTTTTTATAAATCACTGACTGAGGGTCACTTTTCATCACAATTTATTTATTGATTTCATCCCTAAATCATTGATTTTTAATTATCATTCCATTATAATTTTTTCTGCTATTCCTAAAATTTTTGAGGCTTACTGACTGATTTTGTGACAGTAAATCTGAAGAATCAGCTTCATACTTGTCACCATGGTTTCCTGTCTGGTCATTCAACTTCTACTAATTTACACTGATTATGTTATAATTGCATTAAAAAACATTTTTTATGTCGATTAGATTTATACTGATTTGTCTACAAGCATCTACTGTTCTTGTAAATTGTGTAGACCATATTCTTATTCTGGTATGATTCATTTCTTGAATCTGGATTCTCTTACCAGAAGAGTTACCTTTCAATCTTTATTTTTAAGCTTGTTCATAAAATAACCAATCTCCTGAATTGCTTCAGCTAGTTTGTTTTCATATTCCTCCCCATTCGCTGCTTCAGAATTCACATTTCCATGTTCCTTACCGCAGATCTAATTATGGTTCAAATATAGGTATGGTCTGAAACTTCTGTATAAATAGCATTAGGTACTATTTGAAGCACTAAAATTCAAAATTATACTTTTTATAGATGTGTACTTATTTATTTTATTCATGTATCTTTTATTTTTATCTGCAATTTTGTGTATATTTCTATGTTGCATTTTTGTATAATTTTGACAGTGAATTTATTCTTGTTGTTAATAAATAAATATAAATACATATATGTAATAATAAATGTAAGTTCCTTTAAACATTTATGTTTTATTATACAAAATTATTTTATATTTCTATAATGTTGCATTTTTGTATAATTTTGAGTGGATTTGTCCCGTTTGTTAATAATAAATAAATGTAAGTTTGTTTAAACATTTACTTTTTATTTCCCAAAATACATTCTTAATATGCACAGGATGCCGCCACTTTTAGTACTTTATACAATGGTGTTGACATCTAATTTACATCCTCAGCACTAAAATAGATGTCCTAGAGACATCACATAACGTCCCTGTACATTCTACGTTGGGACGTTAAATGGACGTCCATATGACGTTTGGCACAGCGACATTCGGACCAATATAGGACGTTCGAGGGACATCCACTGGTCATATGTGTGCTATTAGGCACACTTAATATTGGTGTTGTGCATATACCCATATGTATAGGTATAATAAAGAATACTATGTATTTACTCTTCTGTTTTCTATTTTAGGGTTTAAAAAGGAAACACAAAAACACTATTTTTATTTGAAAAATATATTTTTTATCAAATTTAATTTACAATGTTTTCATAAATATCACAGGTACTTAAGTAACTATAAATAGGAATTTTACAGAAATGCAAGATTTTATTTTGAATGTTTCAGAGTGTTATGTTTTGTTTTTAACTCTTGATGTGTACACATCAAATCCTAATGATATGGCATTGTCAAATAATATTCTGTACTGATAAGGTAATAAATAGAAGTTAACAAACTGTGCTGGAGGCCAGATCATCCAATCTGCAACATACAATTTGACTGATTTCTCTTTGGTTTCTTCTAAAAATTCTGCCTTACTTTTACCCTCCAGATAACCCATGGTCGCAAAGAATGTTGCAATACATACAGGTGATGCAATAATTTGGTCTAATACAACTTTTTTACATACTATCCGGAACGTGTAACCTGGTAAAAACTTCTCTAACTGTTTGTACCAATAATGACAAACAAAACCTACTGTAAATCCTGCTACAGATAAATTTTTGGTCCTTTCAAGGCTCATTTCTTGTATCTCTTCTGCCATGATTTCATATTTTTGTTCTATTATATCTCCTGCAGCTGATAGAGAGACAGATAACCCAAGATTGGTTAATAATAGGTATTTACTACTAAATGCTTTGTTTAAAATATTACCTAGTTTTGTTTTGATAGTAGTCATAGCTAAAATTGATGCCATCTTGACTAAAACCAATTAAATGATAAATTGGTACAGCTACAGGTTACCTTGTACCTGACAAAATGGAATGCAAAAGGTATCATGTATCTGCCATAAATATTAAATAATACATTATTCCTACAATTTGTTACTCATTTTAGTGAGTTTAAGGTTACCGAACACGACATGTCAATGTGATTGTGATGTAAGATCAGTGTTGTTAACTCCGCAACTGAATATTTCCGTAGAGGGCGCTTCAAAAATCCGTAGAAATCCGTAGAACAGAAACAGCAATTTGTGCGGCTTTATCTGACTCCTCTTCCTCTTGGTACAGTGTTGCCAGATGGATATTTTCAACAATAGGAGAAAAGGGCAATACAAAACAGGAGATTTCCTTTCAAAAACAGTAGATTTATTTTTATTTTATATATTATATAATACATACATAAAATTTAACGTATATCTAATTCAACGTATACAGCGAGGATGTTTACAGTGATTACTGGCATGGCAATCACTGTTCAAAAGTTAAAGACCGTAAATAATTAATTTGAAGTTATTATTCCAATCCGTAATTCAAATTTTATGGGACCAAAGACTCACATTAGAATTTAGGACATAATATTTACCATATTTACATTAAAATTTAAGAGTGGATGAATGATTTATTGTTACCAATACGTGCCGATACCGAATTATGTTAATTGTTATGGTTTAGGTATCAAATTACAATTACGAATTTCCGGGATTTCCCATTCTTTGCATGTAATTTTTAAACAATACAGGGAATTATCAAATAAATTTTAATACAAACGTATTAAAAATACTAACAATGTTTTTTTGATGATAACACCCTAGAATAATGGGTTGTTCTCTGATAACACATTTAAACTGTATATTTCCGAATAGCTCGTATTTATAATGTTAGGGCGGGGAGTCCCCAAGGCGAATCTTAGCATTCCATCTGAGATCACTGTTATTCCCCTAAGCGCCGGTAATTCATTTGTTACGAAAATTGAAATTCAGAGAACTAGATGTCAATTAATTATTTGAAAAATATTTCTATTTCTATAAAAAGCTAAGTCTAAGAGTAAAAATTCTATTTTTATAAAAAGCTAAGGGTAAAAATCCCAATTTTATTCTTGATTACTGCAGCTGAAAAATCCGTAGAAATGTGATCGATATCCGAAAATCCTAAATAATTTCGAAAATCCGTAGATCTACAGATAAATCCGTAGAGTTAACAACACTGTGTAAGATGTAATCTGCTTCTTCTTATTTATTCGATTTATTTACAGATTGCCTTTTTAAGCCATAACGCAATATATTATAAAAATAAAAACTTTAAACTTAAACCTTAAAGTTAAAGTAAGTGAAACGTACTTAATTTTCTGATAAAAAAATCTAAATTATATAATCTCTTATTTTATGACCTAATGCATAGCCCCCGTAACAAAGACCGCATCGTGGCTGATGCTGATATACTTTTTTACATATTGAAAGAAGAAAATTTATTGACATTGACAGCTTTTCACCGGTAGAGGGTAAAGAAGCTAAAGTTTTTAGTTTTGGTTTTTTGCAATTACATATTACATACATCTAAATAATTATTGTTAAGTGTGAGAATATTCCTAAATAGCAAAAATGGTGGTGAGACAATATAACCAAGAACTTGAATATCTGGAAAAAATTAATTCGCATTGCTGGAGAATCAAAAAAGGATTTCAACCCAACATGAATGTCGAGGGTGTATTTTATGTTAACCAAACCTTAGAAAAGCTTATGTTTGACGAACTTAGAAATGCTTGTAGACCTGGCATGGTAGGTGGCTTTTTACCTGGTGTAAAACAAATAGCAAATGTTGCTGCTCTTCCAGGAATTGTAGGTAAGGAACAGTTCTAACATATCCCTACTCTAATGAGTATCCACATGGGACTACACAGTTTTGTGAGGTACTAGTGTAGTAAGACGGAACGATGTCTACGGAGATGAAATTTATATCAATGAATTCTGCTTCACTTACTAATGATTGTGCAATGATTTTTATTCTCTGGAAAACCTTCTTTTTTATGTAATTTCCATTTAAAATATTCCTCTATATTCTTTGATATAACCAAAGAATATACATGAATATGCCTCAATGCTTCTAAACTACATTCGTTTTACAAATTCCCATCTGTCAACAAATGCATGTGAAATCCAAATAGGGTTGTACTGAGGTATATTATATGATTTTTAAAAATATTTACTTTTGAAACTATTAGTGTAAGAATTTCTTGAAATTTAATCACTGTGAGCAAAATTTAATGTTCTATTAAAGGAAAATGTGCTAAAATAAAATATTTATTAACTGAGAGATACATAACAAAGTAAACAGTTTGAATAAAAAAGCAACACGCTACAATTTGAATTTAACACCCCTTAATGTACACATTAATTTTGAAGTTATGGTCAAAAAATGATCGAATTTTTTTTTAGTAAAAATGTTTTGTTTTGGTTATAATTGAATAGAAAAAATATTTTCAGTGGCGTAAAACCTTTACTTTTCTCGTGGAGGGGGGGGGGGTGTATGCAAATCCGTTGAAATTTAAAAATTTTGTTCAGACGAAATACTTTGAATAGGTAAATAGTAGTATGATTTATATGAACAATACAAATATATTTTATTGACACCCACACACAATATTGTATTTTAGATGAATTATAATGAAATTTAGTAAAACAAAAAATATACACATTACTCTAACCTACCGAATATTATATGCAAAATTTACTTACCAAACAATATAATAATATGTTGAAAATAAGGCACAAATTAGTTCAAATGCAAAAAACAATAAATATCGACTTCAGACGACTTTACACCGGCAAGACAGAAGGCTTGTATCAAAACAAAAGTTCGACAATAATATCGGTTATAAATGATGATGATTGCAAATTGCAAGTTATGAGATAATAAATATATTTTAAAGTAACTCAATACTGACTGAGTCATCTATTTTATAATAGGAAAATAATTTAGATATATGCTTACATATGTCTCTTTATACAAATATCCGCTTTGCAAGGCTTGAAAAATTTTATGGATAACATTTAACTGGCGCCTGTGTCCCAGAAGAGCACATACAAAATTACCAGTAAGGCGCGCCCGTGTCTGAGACGGGCACGTACGTTACGGGGTTAAACAGACTGGCAAGTTTGGATCTGTAGCATGAGAATCCGTCTGGCTTAAGGCAATAAATTATATTTAATAGCCTCTTGATTGAGATGGCGAATATCAACATGTGCTTATGTTTACAGATGGGAATTTGCTAAATGAATAAACTTTATACTATATTCTTTGATTAACTACATACCAAGAGCTGTAGCAGGTGTAATTATTGATAGTATTTTGATAAATATTGTGTTTCAATGGTTTTGTATAAAGTAAATTTATTTGTTTTTTAATATTTCATAAAATATAAAAGTGGCTATTATTATTATTATAAAACTGTCTTCATCTCTAGTTTTGAAAGGTAAAGTTTTGACACAAATTAAAAACTGGAAGAAATTAAAAGACCAAGAGATAGAAAGGAGCTTGAGAAATCCAGATGTTCATACCGTTATCTGTACCAAAACAACACTCTGCATATGTAAAAATTTGTTTAGGTGGGTCTGCTGCTATTTCCCGGAAGACGAAAGGTAAACAGGATGAAGATCAAGTAAAACCAAGATTTTGTAACCAAAGGAAAGAAAACAAAATTTGTTTATTTTTAAGAGCCTTCCAAAAATGAGGTGTCGCTATTTTTGGGTCAGGACTACCAAATTGTATCTTGAGCCATTGTAGACTTCAAAGTCTCAACACTACACTTTATACTGATCTGTGGCATCCAGAGAAACACATAGAACCATTATTTTTGGACACAAAAAGTTGTCAATTTTGATGAAACTGAGCACCAGCTACACCAAGACATAAAAGTGGAAGTTAGAAGAGAAAGACAAAGATTAAAAAGTGACAAACATAAAGTTTACACAATGGACTTACAGACTTACTGTCCCACTATGTCCTAAATAAACAGTTTCACTACTACAAAATGAAGTTGGTTGTATACCTACAACTTAACCATAAGTATTTAATGGAAAAACCAAAGATGGCATAGGTTCAAACGAGTTTGCAAGTATTTTAAATGCCTTTATTACTGAAGAAAGTAAATATTTTGGCTTAAATGAATAGTTAATTTTATATAGCAGTAGATGCTCTGGTCCAAATAGAAACATCTCCAATACCCTGTTAAAATTATCAATAGGGAAGAAAATTACAATTTAACAGAAGTTCCTAGAAAAGAAGTGGAACAGAAGTGGAGGCAGACTTGATGAATACTACAATTAAAATTGAAAAGTAAAAAAATAAATGTGCCAGTTGATTACATCTAGGTTTGTCTTGGGATTAGACAAACTCCCAATCCTTATGTATTAAAATATTTAAGTAAGTCATGACTTTTAATAACTCAAATCTAAAGTCAAATATGCAGAATGTAAATATAATAAGACCAAGAAAAAAAGTAGGTGACCAAACTTACATTCAAATTTGGTCATTCAAGATCTTCATTATAATCCAGGTGGATCTATAGATTACAAGTTAAGACCTCATTATGTATGAAAAATTGTATCTGTTAGAATTAATAAATCTTTTAATACAGAAATTTCAAAAGCTTATAATAAAAATAAAAAAAAAAAAATAAAAATTTCTTAGATAAGAATATCAATCCTGTAAAGTTTCTTTGCCTCATTACCAATAATATCCGTATTCTATATTTGTTAGAATAATATATTTCTGTATATTAAGAGTATTTCAGTTTTCATTATTTCTTGAGTTCTTTCAACAAATGATTCATGTTTACTGTTTTCAATTTTATCGCCTACAAATATCCCCCCAAAAAAATTTATTATAAAACTTACATACTGCTAAAAACATGTAAGTAACTCTAAAGTAGAATCTTTAAAACTGAAGAAAATCCCATAACTCCTCTATTTTTTTTCCAAATTTAGTAGTTTGTAATTAATTGTCAGATTTTTATAATAAACTATAATAGTATAGCAAAAAAGAAAATTTTAAAGAAGTAAACTTTTAAAATTATGAGGTTTTTTGCTTCCCTTGATAAATTTTGGTTTTTGGAGTTACATTTTCTCATGAGTGTATCGATATATAAAATTAATGCAATTTACTTTAACAAAATTACATCTTTTAGGTAAATCAGTAGGTTTGCCTGATGTTCATTCTGGATATGGATTTGCCATTGGTAATATGGCAGCTTTTGATGTCAATGATCCCAAATCTATTGTTTCACCTGGTGGTGTAGGTTTTGATATTAATTGTGGAGTAAGGTTATTAAGAACAAATCTTTTCGAGCAAGATGTAATGCCCATAAAAGAACAGCTAGCTCAAAGTTTGTTTGACCACATCCCTGTTGGAGTAGGTTCAAAAGGTAGGTAATTTTTTAATTTGTTGTGAAATTTAAGTAAAATAATAAGTAACATGTCTAAGCAGTTTAACAATTTTACAATCATTCCACGAAGTCTGACAAACCCAATGAGACTTTGTTGCTTGATTTCCTCACAAGGGGCTAGAACTTCACCTCTCAATAGCTTTTTAAATTAAGGTGGTTTTGATTTCATCAACTGTCATTATCAAAATAACAGCAATAATGCTAACTTTGTTTTATTATGTACTGAAATCATATGCTATTATCAGAATTATGTTTTAAGGGAGAAAACTAACCATAGTTTGTATAGTGATATTATATGGAAAATAGTTGCAAAAAAATTATGTGTATTGCATCTGAATGTACTAAAACTTTATAAATCAGGGCAATCAATACTGTAATTAACCAGTTTGCGATTAAAAGTTAAATCTAGTTCTGTAGTCCTCAAGAGGACTTAACCATGAACTACATTTTACCTTTGGAAAAATTTTACCTAATTTCTACAACATGAAGAAATTGTCTGCCCCTGGCTATTTATTTATTTGGTACTCAGACTTAAAGACATTACTTATTTTATAGTGTTTGGTGAATAAAGCATTAAACAATACTTTGGTCTTGCAATGAAATACTATTAGCAGTTTGTTTACGATTTAACCCTCTCAGAAACTAACGAGTAGGAAATTCCAAATTCCTGTTAATATCTTTGGGATAAGAAATAAATATCTCACATTTTTAAGTTGCACGACCACTATTTGATTAGCTTCCTTAAGAAAGGGTTGATTGCTTGTCACATAATTATTTTGTTTTGAATCCACAGCTGGACCTCCATGCAAAATCAGCCTTACCAGATTTGGTTATATGCTAAAAATGATGGTTGATAAAGTGGACATAATTATAAATTTGATACTTGAGCTACTTAACACTAGAAGCGCTGACATTTCTGCCAGTCCTATAAGCGTGAACGGGTCACTTTTGACCTGTATGATCTGAGTCGAAAATGTAAAAGGAAACTTGAAACAAAATATCATATATTTATTTGATAATTAATAATAGTAATAAACGAAGTGAAAATCTAATATAAAACATTACTAGATAGTGCTCTTACCTACATAATGAACATACAAAATATTGTGTGGAAGTGCATTTTTTACAGACTGTTTTTTTACACTCGTGGCATTTTACAAATGATTTGTTTCCAGAGCACTCTGATTTGATTTCACAACATGTTCACTTTTTTTGAGGTTCATCGATTTCATCTGGGATGGCAGTTCGTTTGACAGCAGCTCTAGTCCCTGCGTATTTTTCTGAGAGTTCTTCTCCTAGCTTTAGAATATAATTTCTGCGACTTATTTGCGATTTATTCATTGATTTATATAAGATCCAGGCATTTATTCCAGCTAAGTCCAGTAAATTGTAAAATGTGTGAAGTGGCCAACACCTAGATGATGCTTTCACTGAATACTTGCGTGCCATTTGGTCCACTACATCAACACCATATTTTGTCTCATTATAAAATTTAATAGTATCAGGTTTCTTTTTCTCAGTGGATGCAATTTGTACATCCGAGTGCATTGTACTAAGCATGACCACATTTTTGTTGCTTTTGCCCTGATAAACGATTAATGAGATATCACCTGTCTTTAGAAGTATTGTACTGTATAAATTTTCTTTCGCGTTCTTTACACAAGCCGATTCACGTCGATCTTTATTCATATTACCAAGGAGACTAGTACTATTCGCTTTCAAAAATTCAGCCAGTGATAGTGACGTGAAGAAATTGTCACACGTAACATTTTGTCCTTTTTTTTTTAAATATGGTTGCATCAACTTTTTTACATAATCACCGAGGCGCTCGTTATTTGGTCTCGCTTCGTCTTTCCCTAAATACGGAAAGGCGTTGACAATGTAGTTTGTGTCTTTGTCCACGGCCATCCAGTATTTTTGACCATATTTATCGGGTTTTGAGGCAATAAACTGAGTAAACCTACACCTACATTTCGATGGAAACAGTTGCTCGTCGACAGTGATGTATAGTCCTGGAACGTAGCTGCTCTGAATTTGCAATGAAATTGTACCAAATTTCGTGTAGACCTGACATCGAATCTTAAATATTTCATTATTTCTCGAAATTTGTCACGTGACATTGCCGCTTTTACAAAAGCATTGCCTCACTTCTCGGACCACAGCGAATCCAAATCTATACCTTTAGCTCCCATGGCTCCTCGTTCATATATTATAGCTATAAATGCTTCTAACTCTTTTATTGTTTGAGACCAAGTGTTTGAATGAACTCTGCGTGCTTCTTGAATAGTACAGTCGGTGATATGTTTTAAAATTTTATCGTGAATAAGAAGTCGTCAAACACTGTTACACGTTTCATCGACACGACGTTTGGCATATGGTGTAGGCCCGGAAATATCTTTGAACACGTTTTGATGTGCTCTTCTACCAGCAGATGCATTATACAATGCGTCGATTTTCTAAAGTGTACCATCAGGAGCTATAATTTCGGAGCCAACAAGAATTTGAGAAAGAACATCATAATTACATCCTTCTGCTCTGACCGCTGGTTGACTACGGCCACGTCTACTTCCACGTCTGCTTGTAACGGGTAGCTCTTTCGAAGCGACAGACTTAGTAAAACACAGGTTGAAATAGAAATAAATCTATTAGTTTCAACGTATATACAAAAATAAAAAATAAAAATAAAATGTATTCTATGTCCCCGTCTGGATCCCGCGAGAGTGAATTCCCCGGCGGATGCCTGTAAAAGAAAAATTCCAATTCCAACCCAGCGGAAGCGCCAAAGGCACTCGCAATCGAAATGTTCGGTTGTGCAGATCCACGCTATACGGTAACGTTCAATGCACGATACCCACGGTTCTGCTTGATTGAGGACAGAGTATAATCCTCAGTACGGAAGTCTCTCTGTCCGCTCTCTGTCGGCTCGCAGATTCAATACACCAGCGAGCCAGGGAGCCTAGACGGTTAGCCACAAGACTCACTTAATTCCGCCAGTCGCTCGCTTTAAATAGCTGCTCCGGATCCCACCTCGTCGTGTCGTCGTGGAAATGGGTGCGCGATTATCGACACTCCCACGGTTCGAACTGTTGAAAGTCCAGCGCATCGTTACATGCTTCGTCGACCAAGTCCTCTGCTTTCTGCGGATAGGCTGTCGTTATTCACTGAATCAAAAAAAAAAATACATTCTACATCAGAACGACAAAATACATAAAAGTACGAAATAGTATCATCATCTTATCACATAAAAACATATAACATACCTTCAACAACGTTACTCTCAGACTGAGGCACTATCGGTTCCGTGTCGTCATCGGACGTAAAATCAACTTGGGCTGGTTGTTACCACTCTTTATCAGATGAAGAGTATAATACTTCGCCTTCAGATTCGCCTTCTAAAATCTCATTCATTGCATCAACAAGTTGTTGATGAGTCAAAGGCCGATTATTCATGGTCACGACACTTTATATATTTAGTCAATAAAAGTAAAAATAGACGTACTACCACTTCACTAGTTCAAACTCAACTGAACGAACGGAACGACGTGAGATCGAGATTCGATGGACGATCTGGCGAATGAAGTATGGTATCCCCTCCATTCAGACGGTATTATGTATTTCGACATTCTCATTCTATTGTCATTAGTTATAAGTAGTAAACCCCTAAATTCCAATATAAATTAGTATGTATCAATTGTAAATAATTTATACTAATATATACAGCTGGGTCAAGAATGACCCATCCACGCTTTAAGGTATTTTCGTAAAAATACAAAAAATTAGTTATCATAGTAGATATATAGTTTTGTGTATGTAATGTACCAGATAGTTCACAAAATATCATAAAAATTTAAGGCTATAGCAAGTATAGAATATTTACTGCACAGAGATAAATTTCGAAATGGGTCAAAATTGGAACGGTCGCGCTTCTAGTGTTAAAACACGACTAAAATAATAAAATATTGCACTAATTCCAAGCTTTTTGTAAATTTTGTATATTCATAATATGATTATAGTTATATATACTTACATAATATACCTACTATATAGTTATATATACTATATAGTTATAAAATTCATTTTTCAAGAGAAAGAAACCATTAATAAAAAGACAGATACTAACAATTTAAGCAACTTATACTCATGGTTGTTAACTTTAGATAACTACAAATCTGTTAATAAAGACAATTAATCATCAATTATATAAGTTTCATTTCATAAGTGATATAATCTCTTCTACTTGATAAAATAAGCCTTTTTGAATATCCTTTTTCAGAAAATCCACCGCCTGTCAGGTATACTACCTATTCTACATATTTTATCATTAGAAGACTAAAATCCAACATTCTGTCGTTTTAAGTTAATAATTATTAATTTACAACCAATTGTTTTGTTTCTGATTAAGTATAAGTATAACCTAGGATTATTATAGTATAACTACATTTTCTGCGATGATTTTACAACATAATTTTACATGTTTGTCTGTAAAAGTTTTTTAAATATGTGTTTTGTGTAAAAAAGTTTTTTAAGACAAACATGCTATTATTTGTAGGAGCCAGATGAGTTTTATATTTAATTTTTTTACACCTTGACAACTACTCTCAAATAGTGTAAGATATAAAATAATTTTTTATTCTGTAATTTGTACTAATCTTACTTATTGTAGCACCCTGATGGCGAAAAAGATTTGCGAAATCTTGGTTAACTAAAAAGGGTACTTCTTTGTCATGTCTTCTTCTGTATATCCAAATAGTTGTGTTGATCAGCATTGATACTGTTTTTTGTGTACGTTTACTGCTTTTTGTGTATACATATAATATATATATATATATATATATATATATATATATATATATATATATATTTAAAAAAAGAGATTGTCTTAACTGTCCCTAGTTATGCTGCCATTATGCTCAGTTTAAATACTATCACCTCCAAAGTGGGGAATCAGAATATAGCCTAATTTTCAGATCGTAGCAGAGTAGAGGTAAAGAAACACATGATCTCCGAGATGTTGAGTTACATTTCTTATGTTTTCTTATTTTGTGCTATTAATACCAACTTAAAGAAAGTCATAGGTAAACTAGTAACAGACAAATAACGTTGCTGGGAACTGAAACCTTTGAAGTAAATTAAAAAAGATTATATATCTGATAGAAATGATCAAGAAATGCCAATTAAAATCGTTTTTTTTTAACTATAACCACAAGATGTTTATTGAGATGATTAGCTCAAAAAAGAGTAATAATATTTAACATAAATATACTTCTCATAAATATACTTTTGTTGGAAGACAACATAGAAGGACAATTTCACTTGACAATCTTAAATAAGTACATGTATTTTTAATTAATTAATGTTTAAATCTATTTTTATAGGTATTATACCAATGAATGCAAAAGATCTTGAGGAAGCATTGGAGATGGGAATGGACTGGTCACTTCGAGAGGGATACATCTGGGCTGAGGATAAAGAACATTGTGAAGAGTATGGGAGAATGTTAAATGCCGACCCTTCAAAAGTCAGTATGAGAGCCAAAAAGAGAGGCCTACCACAGGTAATTATTTTTTATATCAGTTATTTATATAAGACTATTGCTTATATTTATATTTGTTGAACTCTTAGACATTAGGGATCTTCAATTTGTTAGATTCAACTTTCATATTTTTTTCAATACCCTGCTGGTCCTAAATTAATATGATCATTCCTTTTTTTATGCATTTAGTACATCTATGGCGTAGCCTGTCTAAGATTTATCTTAACAACACTTCTTTGTTCATTCTACTAACATTGCGCATTTTTTGTCCAATATCCAATATTTTAAGGTTTTATCTTTGCTTTAATAGTTTTGCCTTTTTATCCATATCAGTACCAATTAGCATAATTCAGTTATTTATATTTATACACTTATACATAGCTGGACCTTCCCATGAAAGCAATATTTGTTTTATTTGAAAATTATTTTTAAATGAAGGATCCTCTTAGTATGCTGTTCTTTCATAAATATTTGCATTTTTTTTCTTTTACCACTCCTGTTATATACATTTTGTCCTATAATTTATAATATGATTCTAATATCTATTTACGATGCACATTACCTCAGTTAGTTTTCATGCAAACATTTTTTACTAAAGCTAATTTTCAAGGTTTCTTCAAAAAAGTTTTTATACATTTTCCTCAAAAAATTTACCCTTTTTTCATTATGTAATGTTGAAAGTTTAGTATTTGTTTAAAAAAGGACAAAAATTTACCTACAATGGGGCATAACGCAACATTGGTATTGTGATTACAAAAATTAAAAACTAATCACTCTATAATTTATAAGCTTGATTTTTGTGTACAATATTTTTTTCGGCGAAATGTTAAATGGTAAATGGTAAAATTTTATAGAACAGTTTTTGCTTGAATTCATTCTGAAGGTGAAAATATCACAATGGTGAAGAGAGCAGCAGAGCCAAAAAGACCCTCCTAATGGCTATTCGGGCATTAGGCGTTAACAATCTAAAATAGGTAAAAAAGAAATTATTTTGGATATGGATGAAAAGTCTTCGGCGCTTATGGACCTACTGAAGACTCCAAACAAGAGAAAAAATATAGCTTTATAGGATGTTTAACTTAATAATTAAAAAGGGACAGGAAATAATTATTTCCGGTGACCTCAACGACAGAGTTGAAGAAAAGAAACAAATGAAGTAATAGGATGTTATAGCAAAGAGAATGGTGACAATAACGGAAAAAGAATTGTTGAACTGTGTGAACCACAAAATCTGAGATATGGAATGGCTTCTTTAAACATAAATGATGTATAGAAATTTACATATTTACATGGATAAAAAAATAGAAGACACTAGTATAGACTCCAAAAAAACACTAAACAAGAAATATTGAAGAAAAAAACAATATATCAAAAATCATCAGGACAAAAGATCATCAAGATTACGAACAGCAAAATATTAGGGTTAAAAAAAACTAAAAAAAAAAACGAATGAAAAGTGCGTATGTTGAAGCATGCTTACACACAAATAAACAGACATAGGAGGCGCGAGAAATTTCGAATCATGGAAAATAATCGTAAATGTAAGAGTAGACTAAGAGCGTAGTAATCATCTGGTGGATAATTTCAACAGGATGGAAAAAATATCAAGCTTAACTGATACTACTAACTGAGTCACGAAAGCATTTTAAAGAGCAGAATGGGGGAAGACCTACTTTGGAATCAGAATAAATGATCATAACACAGGTGAATAATTTAGAAATGGCATTAGGTTATTTAAAAACAATACATCAACAGAATTAGGAGGGATTACAGCAGAACTAAAATCAAGAATGTAGTGGTAAAACATAATTGGGCGATATTAATGCTTTTCAATAAAGACATTAACAAAAATCCCACAAGAACCGGAAAGTTTAACTATACCGTTTTTCTTTAAGAATGGTAATCGACGTAAGTGCGAGAACTACAGAGCAATAGTCATAATGCCGACTACAGAATCAGTCTATGGAAAGGGTCTATTTGACAAAAATGGAGCGAAGAGAGCGAAAAGAGCTGTTCATACAGAGTGAGGTGATGGAAAACCTACAGATCTACACCGGTTTAATAAATGCAACCAAAGAACATCGTTATATAAACCACTAAATTACACAAAGATTTCTCTGAGGCTCCTGCACATCCCCAACACTATATAAAATTTATCTTTTATTTATTCCTTTGTACAGGCTTTGGTTTACTGACGAAATCTTTATGGCCCAGGACGAAGAGGACCTAGCTTTACACTAAGTAAACTTAAAGAATAAAGCAGGACTTTAAAGTCAATTATAAAAAACATAATATTTTATAACATGCAGCGAACAGATATAGAATCTGACAATTGAGAATGACAGAAATGAAAGCTATCGCAAATTGTAAATAGCTGTGGTTCATAATCACAAAAAATGTTGACAAAGAACAAGGAACAGATTAGGACAAAAAGAATCTGCATTAACAAATTGTATCCAATTATCTGTTATAAAAACATACACAATAACAACAAACATAAACTTTTCAAATGATGAAAGGGTTGCTGGCGCGAACACATATTCATGAATGTTAGGGAAATAAGTCTTCTTCTACTCACAATCCACAATAGGTTTTATTAAAATTGAAGAAATTGGAAAACTGAAAAAATAGCCCAATCTGTTTTCAATCATTTTCAATTCATTTGATAGCCCAATCATTTTTCAATTTGAATGGATACGGATTGTGAGTAGAAGATTTATTTCCCTAACATTTATAAAATTTTCAATACAGCAAAAACTATTGTGTCGTATGGGCTATAAATCAGAGGACTAGACAAAAAAATAAGAGTGGTGGAGATGGAGTTCCGGCGAAATTCTTGCGGAGTCATCAGAATGGATAAAATAAGGAATCAAGAGATAAGAAACCAATTGAATATGGATATAATTGAATATAATGAGAAAAAGACACTTACATGGTATGGATACCAAAGAAGGACAAATCCGAATAAATGAGTAGGCGTGATAACGAATACACTTTATAAACAAGCTCTCAACAAGGACTAGTCCAAATAAAGAACATAAAAATCAAATTGACTACATACTCGTGCGGAAAAGATGCAAGATCTCATTATTAAATATAAAAGCTATGCCTGGAGCATGCTGTGGATCATAAACTGCTAAAAATGAACTGCAGGCTCAAACTACATACAACTAGAAAAATACAGCTAAGGGTAAATAATACACAAGAATTCCAGATAAAACTGATAAAGAAAAACCACAAATATTAGAAGACATAAATAAAACGTGGAATGGATTAAAAAGCTGGATATATTCAGTGAAAAAAGAGTAAAAAAAAACAAACATTGGTTGTCAGGGGAAACCTTAGAATAAGTGGAAAAAGAACAGTTATGTTATAACATATCACAAAAACAGGAAGCCACACCCAAGAAATAGTGAAAGTTAACAGGAGAGTAAAATGTATATGCACCAGAGATAAAAACAACCATATAAATAATGTGTGTCAAGAACTGGAAGAACATGCAAACCGCCATGAAAATCATGAACTGTTTAAAAAAGTTAAATATTTGGCCCAAGAGTTCATTTCACAACTTCAAGCCATTCAAGACCATAATGGAAAAGTAAAAACCGACAGAGACATGGAAAAATTAAATTACAATTTTTATTGGGAATGAGCCACAATTTAAGTTTAAAATAATTTCAATTATGACCACATCTCTCAATATTATATCACTTCTATAAGGCGGTCGGATAAGTACTTTGCCTCACCTCCCGATGGCATCACTGTGTCATGAGAAATCTACTATCGTGTAATACATTCTCGTAGACAGATAATGTCAAAATTTCAGCCGAATCAGACTCGTAGTTTTGCTTTTACCTCCTATGAAAGCGGGGGTGTCCACGGATTTTAGTAATTACTATTTTAAGGGAAATAAGCCTCAATTGAAGTTTAAAATAAGTTTATTGACGTTTCAATTTCATTATATGAAAAAACAATTATATACAATTCAATATTAAAACAAAATTAATGACCTTTAATAAATTCATACAAAATTAACAAAGGGTCCAATGAAGCCTTTATACAACAGAATATATAGAACTTCATACAAGTTTAAAGATTATTTAAAAAATTATCAAAGAAGATTAATTACACCTCATTACAGCAAGACACCTCATTTTTATGGAGTACCGAAAATTCATTAAGCTGACAAAATTTTTGTTCAATATTATACAACCATTCGAAAGTAAAAATAACACATTTATAAAAAATACATATTTTTAAATAAATTATCGAATATTGAATTGTAATTCAAATAATTTTAGTAAGTTTTACAAATGTGCCATTAGATAAGACTTTAAAACAAAATTAGAGACTGATGATACATCGGCAACTATACTATATGTATCAGCTATAATGGAGTTATTGACATTATGTAGTGATTGTACACATTTTCGACTAAATAAAGAATTCTATAAACAAAATTTTGGTCTAGCAATGGGCTCTAGTTTATCTCCATTATTACCCAATATATTTATGGAAGATTTTGAAACAAATATTATTTCTAAACAAAATTGAAAACCCACAGTACGGTGGAGATATGTAGATGATGTATTCTCAATACGACCTCATCCATCAGAGTTGTTGGACACATTCTTGAATGATATAACCGATAAAGAAGAGACAATAACATTTACCATAGAAAAAGAATATAAATAACACACACCGACAGATATCTAAATTACAAATCAAATCATAATATCAATATTTAAAATGGAATTATTAAATTCTTATATGATAGAGCCAAAATTACTTGTTCTAATGAAAATTCGTTCTTAGAGGAGAAACATCTGTTTTATTAAAAAATGATTATCTTTTATCGTTTATAACAAGGAATTTTTAAGAATCAACCGAAAGGAACAGAACAACTTAGAACGAAATTCTACAGCATCCACAAGGAATAATACGAGAAAAATAATACCACACATAAAAGGATTATCAGAAGAACTTAAAACGATAGGAAATAAATTCAACATATCAACAACATTCAAAATAACAAACACATTGAGATCTATTTTATCTAAAACTAAACAGGTAACAATGAACAAGAAAGAACAAATTTATTGTGTTACGATAAATATACTGGCCTAACTTTTATGACTAATTATTCTGTTTTATTGTAGAAATTTCGGTGGAAGTCTAGAACCAAAATTATGGTGAATGAGCCGGCTAAACTTCTCGATCTTTCGATGCTGTTCTAGTATATCAGGATTTCGTATATAAATACAACATTTTTATATGGAGGGCAGTTAATACTCAAGACCCGCGCTCGCGAATTTGTACGTACGGATATAATAAATTATTGTCAGATAAGTTAATATAAATAAAGAAATAAATTAAATCCGTAAGTGTTATAAATATTGAACCTTTTAATAAATTCACAACAAATGGTGCCAGAAGTGAGATCGAACATAAATTAGACTTATAATAATAATACAAGTGAATACGTAAAATAAATTGTGAAAATGGCTACGATTTATGAGCTCACAGTGACGAATTTAAGAAGACATCTCGAAGACAGAGAATTAGCTTCTACCGGAAAAAAGGCTGAGTTAGTCCAACGACTAAAGAACGCTTTGCTAGAAGAAGGTCTAGATCCAGAGACTTATATATTTGAAGATGCTGTCATCTCGTCGATTTCGAAATTGGAGAACAAAGTTTCTGACGATATTTCGAAAGTTTCTTCTGATGTAGCCAAAGTTTCCGGTGATATCGCATCATTAGAGAACAAAGTTTCTGGCGATATTTCGAAAGTTTCCGGCGACATCGCTTCTTTAGAAAGCAAAGTTTCTAACGAGATTTCTTCCCTGGAAAGCAAAGTTTCTGCTAACATCTCTTCAGAAATCTCTAAAGTCACTTCTGAGATGTCTGCCCTGGACGATAGAATATCTTCGTTAAAAAACCAAGTTGCTGCCGATAAGTTGGCCTTCGAAGAAAAGATTAAAGAGATGGAAAGGAAGATGGAAGAAACAGGGACAGCAGAGAGAGGTAACAATCCGATTACAGTGGAGATAAAAGAAGACGAGACGAAATTTAAGTTGGAGACACGGCCGAAATTTGAAGGAAGTGGAGGTTCTATTCATGTTAAAGTCCCAACTTTCGACGGAAAATCATCATGGAACAACTACATGAAACAGTTCGAATCAGCCGCAAGAGCAAATGGATGGTCTGAAAAAGAAAAGGCTGTAAACCTGACTATCGCTCTTCGAGGAGATGCCTTAGATGTGCTTCAGACCATAGCCGTAGAGGAGACCGATGATTTCGAACAACTGAAGAAGAGGTTAAATATGCGATATGGCCACGAACATTTGGAGCATGTATATCAGTCGCAGCTTAAAAATCGTAGACAGAAGAAAGATGAGGCTCTTCAAGAATATGAGGTAGATATTGCCAGATTAGTACGATATGCTTATCCAACAGCTCCCGAAGACATGATGGAAAAGTTGGCCGTTCAAACGTTTATTGATGGTCTTCGTGATCATGAAATGCAGAGAACACTACGATTAGCTCGTCACAAGACGCTGGTTGATGTCTTATCCGCCGCCCTCGAATACGAGTCAGCTACGCAGGCCTCTGGAGGGTACAGTAAAGTTAGGACTGTAAAAGAGGAAGAAGATGAAGATAAACTTGACCAGCTCGTTAATATGATTAAGAGTATGACATACAAGAAAACGAAGACCATCAGATGCTGGAATTGTGGCGAAATAGGACACGTGCGAAGCTCCTGTAAGCACCCTAGGTACGACGCAAATCAAGAAACTCACCATCAGGAAAACTAGAACGGGTCAGCCTTAGGGGGGCAGCTTCGACCCAAAACTTTTCCAAAGACCCTCTCATACTAATAGCTTCTTTGAAATGTCGTGAAGATAGTGTATATGTAGATGGAGACATAAATGGTAAAAGACATACGTTGTTGGTGGATACCGGAGCGACCAGAACCATTATACGCCCGACAGTTATAAACAGCCGAAAGAAACTGTTACCAACGAGGTTGCGACTTCGGACCGCTACAGGTGAAAATGCTAACATTCATGGAGAAATCCAGGTACAATTGGGAATTGGAGCAGAAAAGTTCGTCCATACTGTTATAGTTGCTGACATCGAAGAGGATGTTATATTAGGAATGGACGTAATGAATATGCATGGATTCCAATTGGATTTTAAGAATAAGGTAATCAAAGTTGGCAACGAGGAGGTATTTCTCCATCCACATAATGACAACACTGTGCAAGCAGCCATTACAGAAGATACAGTCGTGCCTGCGAGAAGCGAAACGATCATAGTAGCGCGGCTACAGGGATTTGTGGACGAAGGGAGACCTGTTATGATGGAGCCTTGGAACCACGACGATGAGGTTGGCCGTGGAATCATAATTGGAAAGGAATTGGTGACTTCGGCTAAGGAAATTCCTGTGAGACTTATCAATGTCAACGACTACCCAGTGACCATAAAGAAAGAGACAAAAGTAGGAACTTGTGTACCTGTGACATCCATAATCCGTCAGGCGACAACATCTGATAATTCCAACGACAAATTCGACCAAATGGTTGCAGTTGCAGGACAGTCTCTAAATCAGATGGAAAAAAGGAAATTAAGGGAATTTCTTCGGCAGTATCGTGATATTTTCGTACCGAAAGGAGGAAAGACGGGAAGAACTACCGTTGTTAAGCATAAAATTGATACTGGTAATGCTAAGCCAATTCGTCAAACAGCTCGACGATTACCACAGGCGAAAAGAGAGGAAGCTGAAACGATTGTTCAGGAAATGAAGAAAGACGGGGTGATAGAACCTTCTACGAGCCCATGGGTCTCTCCGGTGGTCCTGGTTAAGAAGAAAGACGGAACGACGAGGTTCTGTGTGGATTACCGTTTGCTGAACAACGTTACCAAGAAAGATAGTTATCGTCTGCCTCGGATCGATGACACATTGGACACATTGGCTGGAAGTAAATTGTTTTCCACTTTGGATTTGAAGTCTGGATACTGGCAGGTAGAAATGGACCCAGTAGATAAAGAAAAGACAGCCTTCACCACAGGATCTGGATTGTGGCAATTCAACGTTATGCCATTTGGACTTTGTAATGCTCCTGCGACATTTGAGAGGCTTATGGAAAATGTGTTGAGAGGGTTATCTTGGAAAACATGCCTGGTTTATTTAGATGACATAATCGTCTTGGGGGAGACATTCGAAGATCATTTGAGGAATTTAGAAAACGTTTTTAATCGACTTAAAGCTGCCCAATTGATGCTAAACCCCAAGAAGTGCCAGCTATTTCAAGGTAAAGTCAATTATCTGGGTCATATAGTCAGTAAAGAAGGAGTGGCCGTGGATAAGGGAAAAATCGATTCCATTAAGGAATGGCCAAAACCAACTGACAAACATCAAGTGAGAAGTTTTCTTGGACTATGTACTTACTACCGGAGGTTTATTAAGAAGTTTGCAGATATCGCTAAGCCATTAACGCGACTTACGGAGGAAGCAAGAGATTACCGCTGGGATACAGACTGCCAAAATGCCTTTGAGACCTTGAAAAAGCATTTAATAACAGCACCAATTTTAGGGTATCCACTGCCAGAAGGAGAGTTCATCTTAGATACAGATGCAAGTAATGTGGGAATTGGAGGAGTGCTGTCTCAGATTCAAGGAGGACAGGAACGAGTCCTCGGATATTTTAGTAAAGTTCTTTCAAAACCTGAGCGGAATTATTGCGTCACGAGAAGAGAACTTCTGGCAGTAGTGAAATCAGTAGAGCACTTCTATCAATACCTCTATGGAAGGAAGTTTTTAATCCGAACCGACCATGCCGCCCTTAAGTGGTTGATGCAGTTTAAGAATCCAGAGGGTCAGATAGCCAGGTGGATCGAACGACTCCAAGAATACGATTTTAAGATTGAGCACCGAGCCGGAGTTAGCCACAGAAACGCTGATTCTCTTTCCAGACGGCCATGCCCAGCAGAGTGTCCCCACTGCAACAAAACGGAATCCAAGGAAGCAGCAGTGCTAAGAACGACGATTGTCAACGACGACTGGACGCCCACTAAGATAAGGGAAGAACAAGAGAGAGATCCAGTTATACAGAAAATCCGAAAATGGAAAGAGGAAAACCGTCGACCACCTTGGCAGGAAATATCAAACCTATGCTCAGTAGTTAAGACGTATTGGGCCCAGTGGGACTCATTTATCATCGAAGATGGCTTGCTCAAACGAGTCCTGGAAAATGATGACGGTTCAGAGAAAAGAAGACAGTTGGTGATTCCAAAGAGCAGAATAGCCGAAGTACTTCGTCAGTTACACGACAGTCCATCGGGAGGGCATTTTGGTGTAAGGAAAACCCTTCAGCGAATTCGGGAACGGTTTTATTGGATGAACAGTTCCGACGACGTAAAAGACTGGTGTAAGAAATGTACTATTTGTGCTACGAGTAACGGGCCTCACCGGAAAAGGAGAGCTCCTATGAGACAATATAATGTTGGAAGCCCGTTTGAAAGAATAGCTTTGGACATTGCAGGGCCATTTCCAGAAAGTGAAAATGGGGGCAAGTACATGTTGGTAGTAATGGATTACTTCACTAAGTGGGTCGAGATTTACGCACTTCCAGACCAGAAGGCCGCCACCGTTGCAGATAAGTTGATCCAAGAATATATCAGCCGATTTGGAGTGCCTTTGGAGATCCATAGTGACCAAGGCAGGAACTTCGAAAGTGATCTATTCCAAGGAATATGTGATAGACTAGGCATGAAGAAAACAAGAACTACCGCGTATCATCCGCAATCGGATGGTATGGTAGAACGAATGAATAGGACAGTTGGCAAGTATTTGACAAAGATGGTGTCCGATCATCAGCGAGACTGGGACCAATACCTTCCGTTCTTCACAATGGCCTACAGATCTGCTGTTAACGAATCAACGGGCCAGACACCAGCCAGAGTCCTATTCGGACGCGAAATGCGACTACCTTGTGATCTAGAATTTGGGTGTCGACCTGGAGAAGATGTAGCAGGTGAAGATTATGTGATCGAATTACGAAGAAGAATGGACGATGTACATGAGTTGGTCCGTTCCCACCTTCAGATTGCTAGCGACCGAATGAAGAAACGGTACGATACACAAGCCGAAAAGGGTTGCTTTAAGAAGAACGACAAAGTATGGCTGTATAATCCCAAGAAGCGAAAAGGTTGTTCTCCCAAATTGCAGCAGTTTTGGGAAGGTCCATACCTCATCATGGAGAAGATCAACGATGTCATCTACCGAATAAACAAGATTCCGAGGGGAAAGCCGATGATAGTACACCATAACCGGTTGGCATCTTTCGAAGGTGACCACGACGTAGATGAAGAAGTGGAAGTAAACCAAGTCCAAGATGTGTCTGACCTCACGTTTGAGGAATTCATGGGTGCCTATGGAGGTACCGGTAAAGCGAGACATGGTGTTACCACTGAAGAAAAGCAAGATCTACTCGCGCTCCCCGATGACTACTCGCTGGCCCTTACCATCCCGGCCAGTATCAAAGACGCACCAGGGTTGGCATCCGTCTTTCGAAGGAAGTTTGGTCGAGTTGCAGAACTTCAATGCCAAGTGCCAGCTCCCGGTAAAACCTTGAAACTCCAAGATGCATCACGTTACCTTTTCTACCTGGTAACAAAAGACACTGCCCGTGACCAACCTACCTACCGAGATGTATGGGAAGCCTTACTTCAATTGAGAGGGCACGTACTAGAGTCCGACGTGCAAAAGTTAGCCATGCCAAAGTTGGAGTGCCGCCAATTAGATTGGAGGGTTATCCGAAATATGGTGGAGGAGATCTTTAAAGACACCGAAGTCCAGGTGTTAGTCTGTTGCAATCCGCATAGTTACTGGTGCGGAGAGAAAACCGTCCCTTGTCATTTTTATACAACTGGAAGTTGTAAAAGAGGGTCCAGTTGCCGATACCAGCATACAGTTCCGGTTCCAGTCCCGACAAGGTTCCAGGAGGAACCATCTTTTAAGAGGGGGGCAATGTTACGATAAATATACTGGCCTAACTTTTATGACTAATTATTCTGTTTTATTGTAGAAATTTCGGTGGAAGTCTAGAACCAAAATTATGGTGAATGAGCCGGCTAAACTTCTCGATCTTTCGATGCTGTTCTAGTATATCAGGATTTCGTATATAAATACAACATTTTTATATGGAGGGCAGTTAATACTCAAGACCCGCGCTCGCGAATTTGTACGTACGGATATAATAAATTATTGTCAGATAAGTTAATATAAATAAAGAAATAAATTAAATCCGTAAGTGTTATAAATATTGAACCTTTTAATAAATTCACAACATTTGTATTTAAAAAATACCATGTGAATGCGATCATTTTTATTTAGGGGAAACATAGAGACCATTAAATGTTAGAATAAGTGAACATCAATATTATATTAAAAATTGAGAATTTGATAGATTTCAAATATGTAAACACACATGGGAAAATAATCATAGGGTTCAACCGAACGATTCAAGTATAGTCCTAAAAGAAACAGATGGTAAAAATAGAAAAATCAAAGAAGCTGCTCTAATTATGCTAAATAATTCCAATTGCGTCGCAAATTCCTCGGCAGAATGCTGTAGGATCTGGTTACCCATATTAAGAGCGTAGGCGCAAAATTTCGGGCCAATGCTAATTAAATGCATTCATGTTTTTCGAATCCTGAGAAAACTAATAAGTATTTTTGAAAAATTTAAACGCAGAATGAAAGACTACATTATTACTGAGGGCCGAAAGTCCATGAAAATTTCTATAATGTTTATTTTAATAAGTTACAGGGGTGAAAAAAAAAAGAGAAAATTTTAGTGTGATTTTTAATTTCAAATATCTCATTCAAAAATACTTTTTGTTTATTCTAAGGGACTTTCGGCCCTCGGTAATAATGTAATCTTTCATTCTGCGTTTAAATTTTTCAAAAATATTTGTTAGTTTTCTCAGGATTCGAAAAAAATGATTGCATTTAAAAAGCATTAGCCCGAAATTTTGCGCCTACGCTCTTAAAAGAAGATATCAGTAAAAAGAAAATACCACTATTAGTAAGTCAATAACATATCGAGGATATATATCATTTATGTTTTTAAATAACAGACATATAAAATCGAGCTGTAAAAGTAGTCCAGAGATGGAAGCTCCAAGGAAATAGAACAAGAGGAAGGCACCGTAAAAGATGGATAGACGACGTAGAGAGGATCTTAAAACCATGAACATGAGGCAGTGTTCGTCTGTCTACTCTAAAATTTATCTGTCTGTCTGTCTAATTTCGCAAAGTCGTGTACTCTAAAATGCATAATTTATGTCTGAATTGTCAATATAAATGAGTCAGATAAAATTAAATTATTTAAAGAATTTTTCACCAAGTAATAAAAACAAAATTTGTTTAATTTTGATTTTTGTTGTTTAAACTATCTCTGCGTCATGATTAGATTACCAATTTTTAAAATTGGAAATGTGAGATTTTTCATTGCGGTTTAACATAATACTAACTATTCCAATAGGAATGTTAACAGGTGTAACCAAAAATCTATAAATTTTACATAAATATTGGACAATAATCTCTAAAAATGATCATGGCCATGATCGACAGAGGTACTTAAAATCGACTAATTTTATGCTTGTCCAAATCAGATCATAAAAACTCTACTACATTGTAAATGAAATGTTACAATTTATACTTATATTAATATAATTTTAAAGTTAGGAACGTTGGGAGCTGGCAACCACTATGCCGAAATCCAAGTAGTAGAAGAAATCTATGACAAATGGGCAGCCAGTAAGATGGGTATTGAAGAAAAAGGACAAATTTGTGTTATGATTCACTCAGGAAGTCGTGGTTTTGGTCATCAAGTTGCTACAGATGCTCTTGTTCAGATGGAAAAAGCCATGAAGAGGGACAATATTGAAACTAACGACAGGCAGTTGGCATGTGCCAGAATCAACAGTCAAGAAGGTCAGGATTATTTGAAGAGTATGGCAGCTGCTGCCAATTTTGCATGGGTTAATAGAAGCTCTATGACTTTCTTAAGCCGGCAGGTTTGTTGATATATATTTATTATTGTATGTATGTTTTACATGGTATCGTCTTTACTTTTTTTGCACTTGTGCGGATTGAATTAATATATTATATTTATAGTTGTGTTCAAAAAATACCCGGAATTTTCGTTTTTTGAGAAAAATATTTATTATTATACTGCCAATCCTTGACACTTCTCACACTCGATCTTTGGGATAGCAGTAGTTCTATCAGCGATGCGCTTTTAATGTCATTTAAGCTTGTGAAATGACGGCTCTTTAAAGTTTTCTTTATTTTTGGAAATAGGAAAAAGTCACACGGAGCCATGACTGGCTAATATGGAGGCTGGGGAATCATTACAGTATTGTTAGAAGCATAGCTTTCTTATCGCGGTTCCGGATAGAATGTGTTGATCGGTGAAATGGATTGCGCAGAGGTATGAAAATATAAAAACGCGATGAAGCGCAGTTAAACGCAAATCGTGCGACCACACACTACTTGGAGTGTATAAATGCAGTAAATACATAAACGTATTAAAAAATAAAATAATCGAATCGAATGTAATTGAATTCAATTAAATTAAATTGAATTCAATTCAATTGACTTCAATTAAATTCAATTCAAGTTAAATTTTATTAAATTAAATCAAATTAAAAACCATCGCTTCATGCGTAGACGATAATAAAGCTATGTTTCCCCTCCTCGGTGTACCACATGACGTTTTTTTTTTTGGCCAAAACGAATCACGAACAAACTATAAAGTGGGAGCTGGTCCATTATCGTGAAGCAAAAGCCATAGTTTGTTTTTCCACAAACCAGGTCTTTTTTTTTTCGGAATGTCTCACACGGCGTTGAACTTGTAGGTAGTAGTTTTTATTGACAGTTTGATCTCGTGAAGACAGTGAGCATAACCTTCACGTTCGACCGCATTTGTCGAGCTTTTTTGATCTTGGCGAACCAGAATGCCCCCACTGGGACGATGGAACCTTAGTTTTAACGTCGTGTCTATAAATCCATGCTTTGTCACCTGTTTCGAAACACGTTTCATACCCAAAACGTTTAAAAAATTATCATGGCATGAACCAATTGATATGCCAACTTTATCAGCGACTTCTCCGATTGTGATTCGGCGGTCGTTCATAACCATTTCTGTGGTTTTTTTTTATGTTTTCATCAGTTCTTGATGTGCTGGGGCGTCCGGGGCTTATATCATCTTCAACATCTTCACGACCATCTTAGAAACGCTTATACCACGCCTAAACTCTTGTTTTTTTCATAACATATTTACCATAGGTCTTTGTTAACATTTTACACACTTTGTTACACTTTTTTTTGCGCAAAATTTAATACAAATTTTTTGATCCATTTTTGAATCGAAGCTTCTATACTAGGAAACTATAGGCTTCTATACTAGGAAACTATAGGCTTCTATACTACTTTTCTCTACAGTAAAATGCTAAGGCATGCGTTATGTAACTATCGCCACAACCTGGCGTCGTCACGGGTAGCGTCATAGAATAGTGGTTCTTGACATCGATTCACTACTCCCGATCAATTCGTTTCTAGTAATATATTTACTCTAAGCAGGTTTAAATTAAAAACAGCATGAAAAATAGCTAACAAAATATAGACATTAAATGAGAAGTCAACAAATTATTCAACAAATTGTAACCATTGTCAAAATTTAAGAAAGGCATAAATGTCATCCCATTAATAAAAACCATGAATAATCTGTTTAAATTTTTTAATAATTCTCATTTTAAAATAATTTCATATCAATAAAATTAATATTTTCAAACATATTAAGGAATTGGGTTTATATAATAGTTAACTTTACTATCAAATGATAATTATTTATATTTTATTAATAGTTGGTCTGAATTTGACAGGTTTGTCATAAGTAAACAAAGTATGCTTTGTTAATACGTTAACAGGTGACGTTCGGAGCAAACACAATAGTTTACTGAATTTGTTTAAAATATAAAAAATAAATAAATAATAAAATTACTTTATTGTAAATGTAAATGTAAATTTTAAAAATACAGAAAGCAGTATGAAGCTCCACAATAATCTGCAGTACCGCTTACTATTCCACTTTTTTTTAAATAAGTAAATGAAAATCGCCGAGCTCATTAAAACCTTCGAACCCTAATGGCAGTCACAGACAAGATAAATAATGAATATAGCTGCAAGTTTTTATACTTTAGGGCATGTATACCAACGTAATAAAAAAACTTTTACGACTGGCCACTCCAAACCCGCGAAATTTAAAAATTCTGGATATTTTTTTAACATACCTTGTACCGCTAAAATAAATGGATCATCCCCTAATACGTTTAACAGCTGAATAATATTACATTTATATTATTATTTAAATGATTTATAGTAGAACACAAGATGTATTCCCTCTTTTTGTTTGTTTTCAAACATTACAGCAATTTAGTTAATATATCTTAAAGTAGATTTATGTTGTCTTTTTATGTCTACCGTGATTTACTGTATTCTAATGTTCTCAAGATAACTCTTCCATCAATATCTCAGTTTTGTTGGTTAAGTTTTATTATTGGTAATTCACGTTTCTCCAAATCTATCAGTTTTTGATTTCATTTCCACTGTGAACATTTGTCCTTTGCTAAGATTTATTAAGAATCATTTTCACACGTGTAGAGTTCGTTTAAACTATTTTCTAAACCGTAAAACAATAAAAAATTAATGTAATAACGTAAAACTTAATGTAATAAATTTGTGGTCAATGAACTAAGGCACCGATGGTATTAAGCTTTTCCATTTTTCCAGATTATGATAGAATTTGTTTGTTTTTTATTGGTGTCTTTCAAAATATGACATGCTTCTTTTATGAGAAACATGATGTCATATTTTGGACGTAATTTCCATTTTGACGTTACATTTTACATCACTTTTTCGCCATTTTCCCACGTTATGATAGGATAGGTTTGTTTATTTATCGGTATCTGTCAAAATAAGACGTCACCTTCCTTATTTATTTTTCAATCAGAAAGGTTTTTTTTAACAAAAGTGGCGTCACTTTATGATATGTCATATATCTTTTGACAGCTCTTGTGACATTCAAAACGTTTCTCGTTTTTTGTAGATTGTATTTCGAAATTTTAAAATGGCGACAGCACAAACAGAATTCTACCTACCTAATCCCTACTCTCATAATTTGGTAGCTTTGCACTTCGGTGGAAAATACTTGAATAGCCCAAGTTATTTTTCTTATTTCGCACATTCCGATAAACATTTTTCATAAATAATAATATATGAAACTTACATCATTTTAAAACGCTTGTGTCACTCAGTATGTTCCTTAATTTTTGTGCGATTGTTTCGCGCTGTTTAATATCGTTACCATGCAATTAAGAAAATTTTCCCAAACTTACTCCCATTGAAAGATTATAACTCTTTCTTGTGTTTACTAAGATATAGTATTATATAGCCATATATTTTCTCTCAAAGAAAATTTAGATGATCTCATATTTTTGAGAGATGCCAATAAATACATAAAAGCTGAAGACTACTTAATTATTAGCGGTATTCCAAATTATTATTATTTTGACATAGCCGCTATTGAACGTTGAATGACCGTCAGTTTGAAACAGCTCTACAGAATCGCACAAGTATCTAAGTGATACTAGAGCTTTTAAATTTAGGTATTACTGTTTATCATTTTTAATGATAACGTCACAAAAACATAAAAACGCCATAAAAATTCTATTAGTCGAATTATCCAGAAATTTATGTTTTATACCATTTTAGTTATGGCATTTTTTCTAATTTTCTAGTAGTCGTATCTATTCAATGCATTCGTCTGTTAGATCTATTGGAATTTTTAATTAGTATCATTATTTCTTTTTATGATCATTATATATGGCATCATCTGTTTCCTATATTTCAGATTGTAATTTTTTCTTAACTTAACAACACCGCTTGTGTTTGGTTTTAGGCATTTGCCAAGAAGTTCGGCTTAGCTCCAGATGATCTCGATATGCATGTCATTTATGATGTGTCCCACAACATAGCAAAAGTTGAAGAACATATCGTAGATGGGAAACCAAAAACACTTTTAGTTCACAGAAAGGTGAGTAAACTGTCTTATATTAATATTATATAAAACATACATGGGCAAATTATTTACGCGGAGGGCCACATAAAATAAAAAACATTCTCTAGGCGGGCCGAAACAAAAATTAACTACACAGAGTATGAAGGTGTATGTGACATATGAAACTGAGCTTCTTCAGGAATGAAGCTAAGTGCTGGCCAGTCGATCGGTTTTTAATGCTATTTTCACGAAGCTTCATAGTAGAAAACACCTGTTCGTTCACAAATATAGAAGGAGGCAAACGTCGCAATAATTATCTTCTGAGCATGCGATTTCAGGTTTTTGACAGGGCCTTATAGCAAATCAGTTTTAAAAATTTTAAAAACATTGAGAAATAGTTGCTTCAATTCAGTGGTGTATTGCAACTCAATAAGTTCGAGCTGCAATTCTGGTTTTACTGATTCAAACTTGTCATGAAGACATTTCACGCTTTTCTCATACCTCATATTCAGATTGTCTTCCATAACTGTAATACTTTTTAGCTTTGGAAAATGAGTAAGGTCTTTCTTGACTAGTTGTTTAGAAAATAGATTAAATTGCATTTTGAATCCTCTGATATAACCCCAAATATCATGGGTTAATTGATTGAGTTTAAGGTTCAATTTATCGATGTGATTGAGAAGATTTGTAAAAAATGCAAAGTCCGAAATCCATAAAATATCTGTTAAATGTTCACACTTATCCATTCCTTTTTCTTCCATGAAAGATATTATTTCGTCTGTAAAATCCCAAACGCGAATAAAAACTCGATCTGCACTTAGCCATCTTACTTTAGTATAGTACAGCACATCAGAATATTCAGACTGCAATGAATCAAGAAATTCTTGAAACGAATGCATATGTCTAATATCTAGAGCAGATTTACACATGGCTTCTTGACGTATGACACAATGAAGAAATACTACTTCAATCTCAGGAAATTAATCCTTAAATATGCATAGGGAATCACTTAATTAATATTTAATCCTCAAATATCCTCACTTGTAAAAAATCCGGGCACAAAGCCGACAGCTTACGATGTCCGGAGTATAGAAAACTCATCCTGGAAAACGGAATCTCAAGAGAGACCCTACCAGAAGGGAGGAGGAAAGAGTGGGTGAAAGCACTTACGGCCAGTAATCAGACAGCGTACGGGTAAGTTAAAGAGATAAGAACCATTCATTACGAAGTTTCTACAAATAAATGTGGGAAGGTCGAGGGCTGCTCACGACTTTGCGGAGGCACTTGCACGAAGGAGAGGTTATAACATGATCCTATTTCAAGAGCCCAACGTAAAGTTGGCCTCTCGACAGGGGATCATTAAAGGTAGAAAATCTGACGTGGCCGTATACGTGGTGAATCGAGGAGCTGGCATTACCAGACACTCCGTTAAGAATGGTTATGTTAAGGTATATGTCGGAAACCTGGTAGTGTATAATTGCTATGTTTCACCAAACATCACGCTTCGAGTATATGAAGAGTACATTGACTCGATTATGCAAGAGGCTAGATGGAGGCTGTACCGGTCGTCATAGCTGATGACCTGAATACGAAGGATCGTCCATGGAACCCACGAGTGCAAGATGGGAGCGGGAAATACCTATCAGAATGGATCCACGCCATGTGGCTTACCGTGTTAAATGACGATAAGGCACCTACATTCGTGAGTGGTAATAGTGAATCCTTTCTGGACATCACACTGATTTCAACGACATTTCTACACAGGGTCGTAAGCTGGACTGTTTTGGAAGAAGAATCGCTTAGCTTACACAAGTATGTGAGTTTTGAAATAGCTAGCAAAAGACGTAAAAATGGGGATATCAATATAAAGAGATGTTTAAATGAGGAAGTTTTTGTAGATGCTTTTGGCTTGATTGGTCCGGGATGTGAGAATGTGCGTGAGTTAATTGAGGGTCTAAGTGATGCACAGGAGTTGGCTTGTGTAAGATCAAATGGGAGTTATAAAAGAAAACAACCATACTGGTGGAACAAGCAGCTTGAAAATCTGAGGACAAATTGCATGAGAGTAAGAAGGAAGTGTGAGAGGTTAAGAAGAGTACAAGCAGGATATTTGGAAGAGAGAATAAATGAATTAAAGCGAATGCAGAATGAATACAGGAATGAGATAAGAAGATCTAAGAAAGAAAGTTGAAGTAACCTGCCTCAGGATCTCGAAAGGGATATCTGGGGACAGGGTTTCAAGATTGTCTGTACTGAATTGAAGGGTAAAAAGACACCCCTGCCTTAGGAGGAGAAACTCCGTTTAATACGGGAACTCTTTCCTCATTTGGAGGATAGGCGTGAAAGTGTTATTGGTTTCGTAGATGCGGACCCTTTTGCTGAGTTGGAACTCGGCAGGGCTGTTGGACGGACGAAGATCAGAAAGGCACCTGGCATAGATGGAGTCATGGCGGAGACAGTAAGACTCACGGCACTCAGATACCCGCAGGTTTTCCTGAGATTACTAAACAAACTACTTGAACAACAGCAGTTTCCAACAATGTTAAAAGAAGCTAAGGTTGTCCTTATCCGGAAAGGTAGAGGTGAAGAGGAAGAGGTACGATTTCGGCCAATTTGTTTTCTTAGTTCGATAGCTAAAGTGTACGAACAGCTTGTAAAAGGCCGCCTTGAGCGAGATTTAGAAGAAAAGCATGCGCTGAGATGGGTGGCTCTCATCCTGCTTGACGTCAAGAATGCCTTTAATACGGCGTCATGGGAAAAAATCATGTCCAGGCTGAGATAATTGGGCGTTAGTGAGTACCTGGTCAATGTAATTGACAGATACTTTACTGACAGGTCCATAAGAGAAAAAGATACCAGCAGTGTCTTCTCCGTGACGTAGATGTCCAAAAAAGATTTCCCCCATCGTTGCCTGTCAGAATTCAATGTATACCTTCTTAGGCCCTTAGTAGAATCTGGTAATACGGGATTAAAAAAATTATGCATAGGATATTTTGCCCCTGTAATATTTGGTGCTTTATCAGTAGTAGTGTTACAAATATTGCGTACAGGTACTTGTTGTTCCCTTCATTGGACGCACACAAGTTAATTCTTCAGTAACACAAAAGTTTTTATCAATACCTCTTATAATTGTACTATTGAGTAATTGAGCCGTGTTAGTTATGTTTGTACTTTCATCCAACGCAAAAGAAACGAAATTAAATTCTTTAAGCTGTCTATCGAATACTTGAATCATAGGAGTGATTGTTTATCGGGACAAACATATTCTCAAAGTCTTTCTTTTTGTCAGGACAGAATACTTCTCATAATTGGAGCATACAAGTTTTTAAAAATTCACTATCAGAAAATGCTTTGTTACTTTTTGCAATAATACATGTGTTTAAATTTAAATATGGTTGTATAAATTGATCAATACATTTGTCCTCCCTGTATTCCTACGATCCCTATAAGTACCGCCATCGGGCTCGTGGAATGCGTCCCTTTAAGAGAGAGAAGAGCACCAGTCGTTGAAAAGAAAAGACGCAACCCGGCACGGGAACCCATGCACGCATATTGAATTGATTTCGTTCGTTGTTTTGTAGTGCAAACCCTGGTAATTAGACCCAGCGGTAAGTTTTTACCTAGTTTTACCTAAACCTATAAATTGTTTTTGATTGTTTATTGCAACCATTTAAATTTTAATAATTATTTGCACCAATGAGGAAAAGTCCATTTTTCTCGCCAGAGTTGTCGAAGGAATAGTTCTGTTAATTAAGTACTATTAATTTGTAATAGTACATTTGTTTGTTAATACCCCACATTGGCCTATCTAGCCGGATTTGAACTCATTTATTGAAAAAATATTTTTTGTTATATTTAAATTTGAATGGTTGGTTTCGTCTCGTCGTATTTTTTATCGTTTTGAGGGTTCTTATCTTAAGTTTGCGTCTCTTGTCGTGGCTCGAGAATAATTTATGACCTTTTTGTAAAGTCGACCATATGGGACTTTTTAGAAGGGAATTATCTTCGTTTTAATAAAGTATCGAATTACAAATCGGTAATTTCGGGGTTTTAGACCACATTTTGTACATTTTCGTTTGTATAATATTATTGGAACTTGTTAGGAATTTAAAATGGAAAAACTTGAAGAAAAGAATAGGAAGCTCAAATTTTTAAGAAAAACTGCTTTAAATGATATTCAGTTAATTTTCGATTTAGGTTTTAAGGCCCTTTCAGACGTTTCTATTCGCCCTTTATTTAAAATTAGACTAGAAGAATTAGATTCGATTCGCGAAGAGTTCTTAAAACATCACACTAATATTATTAGTAATATTCTTTCTGTACCAGACGCGGATACGAGGGTTGAAGAAAATGTTCGGGAATTATTTTTGGAACAATTTTATAAAATAAAACTATTTAGTGCGGAATTATTTGAGCCACAATTTGAAACTCCAGAACCGTTTAGATCAGTAGTAGTTCCACAATCAAATATTCGCTTGCCTAAAATAGAGCTGCCTAAATTTAAGGGTGATTTTAAGGAGTTTAGTTCGTTTTTAGACTTATATAATTCGGTTGTACATAATAACGCAGGCCTAGCAGACGTAGAAAAGTTTAAGTATTTGAAAGGATGTTTAGAAGGGACTCCACTTAGTTTGATTCGTAATTTGTCAATAAATAGCGATAATTATCAAATTGCTTACGATCTAATTGTTAAACGCTACACAAATGTTCGTCGTTGTGCGACCGCGCATTGGGATGCGATCTTGGGTGTACAGAAAATATCGGTAGTTAATTCGAAAAATCTGGCTAAATTAGTAGATACGTTTTTAGAAAATTTAGCCGCATTGAAAACATTAGGTCTTCCGACAGAACATTGGGATTTTATTATGTTTAATTTACTTTTGTCGAAATTAGACGCGGATTCAGTAAAGTTATTTGAGTTAGAAAATAAATCGAATAAAATCCCGTCATTTCAAAAATTGGTAGAGTTTATTGAAACTCAGTACATTGCTTACGATAATTTGAATAGTAGCTTAAGTGAATCTAAGAAATCGTCGAGGGCTCCAACTTATACGGAGCCAAAGTGTAATTATAAACATTCCAAGGAGTCAAGGCATAATAGTAGTTCATCCTTTGTTACAAATTCGTCGTCAATATGTTGTGCTTTATGTAAACAAAGTCATTTTCTAAACCAATGCTCGTTATTTTTGAAAAAATCTCCAAAAGAAAGATACCAATTTTGTAAAGAATCTTCCTCGTGTTTTAGGTGTCTTAATCAGGCTAATCATTCTGTCAAGTCGTGTCCAAAGGCCTTTAAATGTAGTAAATGTAATAGTCAGCTTCATAATAGTTTGTTGCACTTTGATAGAAATCTTTCCAATAATCAGTCGTCCACAGAAAATACTAATAATTCAGTTGCATCGGGAGTAGAACAAAATTCGCCTGAAATATCACATTGTGCTGCTAGTTTTGTAGGGAAGAAAAACGAGACAAAAAAGGAAATCTTGCTCGGTACCGTTTTAGTTCACGCGATTGATAGTAAGGGGTGTAAACAGCCCTTGAGATGTCTGCTAGATTCAGGTTCAATGAGTTCGTTCATTAGTCGTAAAGCTGCCAGTAGATTAGGTTGGCCTAAAACTCCTTGTTCATTTGAAGTTAACGGACTCAATTCGATGCAAACGAAACTGAATCAAGGTCAAATAAGTTTTTCTATCCAACCTCGTCATCAGAAGTCACCGGTGTTTCACTTGGAGGCTATTATTACAGATCGGGTTTGCTCGGATTTGCCGAGCACCAAAATTGACATATCGACGTGGAATTATATTAAAAATTTGAAGTTAGCCGATCCCGAATTTAACTGTAGTCAATCTATAGATTTGTTAATTGGTTGTAGCATATTTTCGAAGGTGTTGTTAGAAGGTAAAATTGAAGGTAAAGCGGGACAACCAGATGCCCTAAATACCGTTTTTGGTTATATTTTGTTAGGACCTACTAGCACACCTAACCTTTCGTCGACTTCGCTTGTTTGTCTTTCAAATATTGAAGACCCACTAAATTCTTCGTTAACGAAATTTTGGGAACTGGAAAACGTACCGGAAAAGCCAGTTTCAGAACCAGAAGACGTTCTGTGTGAGAACATTTATCTGGAAACGCATAATCGGGACGTCTCGGGTAAATATGTTGTATCTTTGCCTTTTCGTGAATCGCCGCCTTGTTTGCAAGATAGCTATGATATTGCTTTAAATAGATTGCTATCATTAGAACGACGCTTATCTCGTCAACCAAGTTTGAAAAAGGAATATTCTTTTCATATGCAGGAGTATCTTGATTTAGGTCATATGCAGTTAGTCTCTAATGCCGAAAAGAAAAGAGGAAAGTATTATATTCCACATCATTGCGTTGTGAAACCAGATAGTGTTTCAAGTAAAATTCGAGTTGTATATAATGCGTCTCAGAAAAGTCCCAGTCGCGGTAAATCTTTAAACGACTATTTACTGGTCGGTCCTAAGCTGCAACAGAACATAGTCTCGCTGTTGTTGAATTTTAGACTTAATCGTTTTGCGCTGTGTGCGGACATTCGTCAGATGTATCGTAATATTTTAGTCGCTCCTGAACACACGGATTATCAACGCGTGTTATGGAGATTTTCTAGCGCTGAGGAAATTCAGGAATATCGTTTATTAACTGTTACTTTTGGAATAGTATCTTCGCCGTATCTCGCTTTAAGAACTCTCCAACAATTAGCATTAGACGAAGGCTCTCGTTTTCCTAACGCCGTCTCGCTTATTCGTCACGCTTCGTATATTGATAATTTTGTTTTTGGTGCTTCGACTCTCGAAGAAGCACAAATTTTAGTTGACGAATTAGTCGCTTTGTTAAAGTTAGGAGGCTTTGAGTTACGGAAATGGTGTTCGAATGAACCCAAATTGTTGTCGCAATTTCCTGAATCCCATATTAATCCTCATTCCATTAATTTTGATCCAGAAGCAAATGGTCCTTCATTAAAAATCCTTGGTTTGAAGTGGATTGCACAGTCCGACGTCTTTCATTTTTCAGTCAAATTGCAAGACGTCCCTTGTACCAAAAGATCGTTTTTGTCCGAATTAGCTCGAATTTATGATCCTTGTGGTTACTTAACACCTATTACCTTTTTTATTAAACATTTAATCCAACAACTTTGGGCAACCGGTCTTAAATGGGATGATCGCCCTCCTTCGGAAATAATTCGTGTATGGGAGCAATATAAGAGCGAACTATCTCTTATTTCACAGTTCAAAATTCCTCGTTTTTTGAATATTTCCTCATGTCCCATCTTAGAGCTTCATAGATTTGCCGATGCTAGTGAGAAGGGATATGCTTGTGTCGTTTATATTCGTAGTATTGATACTCGTAACCTAGTTCAAGTTAATTTACTGTGTGCCAAATCGAAAGTAGCTCCTATAAAACAGATTACTATACCTCGATTAGAATTGTTAGCTGCTGTTCATTTGGTAAAACTTATGTCGTTTGTGTTAGAGTCGTGGAAGCATATAATATTTCAAAATGTGTATGCTTGGTTAGATTCTCAAATCGTATTGCACTGGATTAAAAGCTCCCACTCGAGATTCAAAACTTTCGTCGCAAATCGCATTTCGTATATCCAGTCCCATAGTCAAAATTATTCTTGGCATTATATCGAATCTCGAAATAATGCAGCCGATGCGCCTTCGCGAGGCATGCTACCGGCCGCTTTTCTATCAAAATTAGACTGGTTAACAGGTCCTTCGTTTTTGTATAATATTCCATTAATTTTTCCAGAGGTTCCCCCCTCATTGCAGGAAAAATCCTCTTTGGAAGAGATAAAGAAAGCTTTAGTGTTTGTTTCCACTCGTGAGGAACATTTTCTGTCTTGTTTGCTGAAAAATAAATCGTCTTTTACCTCGATCCAAAGAATTTTGGCTTTTATGTTGCGATTCGCGCACAACTCTCGTTATAAAAGGTCGAAACGGTCAGGACCCTTGACTTTCGTAGAATTAGAAGACTCGTTGATTATTCTTGTCAGATTTACACAAGAAAAGTATTTTGAAGAACATCTTCAATCAAATTCTTTTCCAAAACCATTTCGTAAGTTGGGAGTATTTTTAGATGATAGTACTCAGTGTTTAAGAGTAGGTGGTCGTCTATCTCAGTCTTCGTTATCGTATGAAGCAAAACACCCGTTTTTGTTACCAAAAAAATCTCGTCTTACTACTCTTCTAGTTCGTCATTATCATGAGAAATATTTACATGCTGGATTTAAGAGTACTCAGTTTTTGGTTAGTCAAAGGTTTTGGATAATGTCTTCTAAACAAGCCGTTAATTCGGTATTATCCAAATGTATTAGATGTTGGAAACAATCTCCTAAAAACTTACAACCCCCTATGGGTAATTTGCCTAAATTTCGTCTCGGTGCCATTAAACCCTTTTCGATTTGTGGGTTAGATTATGGTGGACCGTTTTCGATAACCATGTCTCGTTACAGGGGAGTTAGAACTCAAAAGGCCTATTTGTGTCTATTTGTATGTTGCGGTACTAAGGCTTTAAATCTCGAATTAGCTAGTGATTTGACCGCGGAAGCTTTTTTGGCCGCTTTACAACGTTTTTATTAATTTTGTTTTGTTCGACTTTTGTCAATATAACCGCGACGAAACCACCATTTTAATTTTAATTTTTTTATTGTAGTTTAAGTTTTGAATATTTGTGTAAGATTTGTATAGGAATTGTTTGTATTAATTATCGTTTTAGTTGTTTAAGTAATGATAGTATTTGGAATTAGTTTTGTTTTTTAAAGACCTTATGGCCTTTAAAGGGGGGGAGAATGTTTAAATTTAAATATGGTTGTATAAATTGATCAATACATTTGTCCTCCCTGTATTCCTACGATCCCTATAAGTACCGCCATCGGGCTCGTGGAATGCGTCCCTTTAAGAGAGAGAAGAGCACCAGTCGTTGAAAAGAAAAGACGCAACCCGGCACGGGAACCCATGCACGCATATTGAATTGATTTCGTTCGTTGTTTTGTAGTGCAAACCCTGGTAATTAGACCCAGCGGTAAGTTTTTACCTAGTTTTACCTAAACCTATAAATTGTTTTTGATTGTTTATTGCAACCATTTAAATTTTAATAATTATTTGCACCAATGAGGAAAAGTCCATTTTTCTCGCCAGAGTTGTCGAAGGAATAGTTCTGTTAATTAAGTACTATTAATTTGTAATAGTACATTTGTTTGTTAATACCCCACAACATGCTAAAACGTAAAGTCGACTTTACACTACATAATTTATCATAGGATTTAGTCATGGAGTGAAATTTACATGTTTACACTGTGAAATTTACATGTCTATACTGTGAAATTTGTAATATAATTTTGTTATAAGCATTCTCATGTGCTCATCATAGCTCGTCAAAAGAGAATAGGACGGTACCTATTCCGCATGATAAAATCATATGATTCTCGGTAATATCTCTCCATGTAATACCGGTAACACCAACATATTTAAATATCGCGCCTTATTCTTATGTCACCTTCACGCAATTGTGTATCTGAATGTTTTATAAATTTATAAGAGGTTCAACAGTATATAGAAGTTCGTCAAAAGCATTTTATGACATGAGAAAAAAAATTTTAAAACTTTCTGGCTCTTCGAATTTTAATTCCGTAACACTAAATATGATATACCCAGTCCACTAACCCTTCGTAAGAGTAACCTGCGAGCTATAAAGGCGTCTGATCTTTTTCTTCTTACTATTAGCTGTAAGCAGTTGTTGCTGACTTATTATTATTAAAAGTCAGTAGCAAAGGAAGCCAATGCAAACAAAGATTCATTTTACATTATAAGTTAATAAATCTAATAGTTGTTAAATTATACTGTGTAATATCTATATCATACTGTATTATTTATCTATGATCTTTATGACCATAATCAAGAAGAAAAATCAACATAACTTCATTGTCACTCATACCATAAGTCACAACATGTCATTCAGTGTAAACATAATTTTTTAAAACATCATAGAAACGAGGAATCGTAACCAATCTCATATGATATTGTCATATGATAAATAATGTAGTGTAAAGTCGACTTAACTATAATAGCATGTTCAGCTTGCTTTTGAGAACAACGCTCTTTTTTAAAAATATTTTGCCGACCTGACAGTTTTTTAAGTAGAGCTCGTGCTTTTTTTGCTTTCGTCTTCGGCCATAGCTTCATAGGTGATATTGTTATGTGTTGTTATGAAGTGTTGTTTATAGGTTTAATTCCTTAAATACGGCTTCAGATTCATTACAAAAAAGGCACACAGGTTTATCCTTAATATGTATGAAAAAGTATTTACAAGTCCACTCATCTTTAAAAGCACTACATTCTACTTACGTTTTTTAATTGACATTTTAACAATAAAAATGTCACTAATAAAAGCACTATAGACAAAGCAAAACTGTGGAAACAGTTTTCCGAGATGGATGTCATGCCTACATGACTATTTGAGTGATCCAAATCCAAATAAACAGAACTGACCTTTAGAAAAGGCGAAACTACAATGGTAGCGCCCGATATGTTCCGAACTTAGCCGAGCAACACACGCATTATACTCAAGATCACCTTTCACCACGAGTTGCTGGTAAGGGGACTGTGATGGTGGGGAAACGCAGAAGTTGACGAGGCAACAGAGGGAAACATTTGAAGTACATTCCTATGTTGCGTGAGTTTTGAGATTACTCAAAACCATGTCACGGGTCTGATTGAATAGACCAATTGACCACACTTGGCCCGCTGGTCGTACTTTGCCCATGTTTGATATTAATTTTGTATTAATCCGAAGTAATAGTGAAAAAGGTTTTGATGCCTTCTTTACTCTCGAGATTCCCTTCCATCCCTCATTTTTAAAATCATAGCTAGTGGTTTCTTTCCTTAGTTAATATTTATTTTTGAGTTATGAACAAATTATTATTACTTAATAATTTTAGGGCTCTACAAGAGCTTTTCCACCACATCATCCACTCATACCTGTAGACTATCAGCTTACAGGACAACCAGTGTTGATTGGTGGTACTATGGGAACTTGTAGTTATGTTCTAACTGGTACCGAACAGGGAATGTTGGAGACGTTTGGATCTACATGTCACGGGGCCGTAAGTACTTTTTTTATTACTTTAGATCTTTATTATTATTTGTAGATTAGTTTGCGTTTTATTTGAGATAATGAGAATAATCATTGTATGCCACGTTTCAAAACCTACTTATTTATGTCTGATTTCAGTCATTAAACGTTGAGTCGCCTAACAAATAAATTTTTGCTATATTAAACATATCAATTTTAATTAATTTTCTGTCTCATTACGAATCTTCCTTGAAAATACCCATGCCTTGTATTTAAAAAATTAATCCGAAAGACATTGACTATTTTAATTTTATACTGAATTGCGCTTATTAAAACTAGTACGTAAATAAATACGATTATACGATCAATTTTAAATAATTTGTGACAAAACCTATTAATACGACAGGTTATTTTTAATAGAGATAACCCACTAATTACACTTGAAAGGATTATTTAATTTTTTCATGGAGAAAAACATTAATCCTTATAATATATGTTTATGTAAAATATTTACAATTTGTGTAACAATTTACATTGCACAAATTTTGATTATAAATAAACCTTTGAAGAAGTGAAAAAAATTCTTAGAGAGAAAATAAATAAAGAATCAACGTATGATAGAAAAATAATAGGATTTTTATTTGAAAGAGGACGCCACTTCATTTTTTAAAATGTCTCATATCTTTTCGATCCGATTAAGTTCCGAATGATATGGCGGTAAAGTCTTCTAGTAATTGATCACAGCATACACAGGGATTTTAGGTTTAGCACAGAATATCTTATTTTACAGTTCCGGTATGTTTCAGTTTCCCCAAAAAATATATTCCTTTCTCTCTACTATTTTCTCATGACGTCTTTTTTCGAAGCTAATGTATAATTTTTTCAACCTTCATTTCAACATTATTATATGAAGCGTTGTCTATTACTAAAACTGAATTAGAAGTTAAATTGGGAAAGGTTTTCCATTCAACCATTTCATATAATTCTGGTGATTCGTGTCGTTATTATAATCACAAGTTTTTAGTCCGGATTTGAAAATGGGAGCAGCGTTTTCAACAAATCTATTTTTACCACTACAGTGTAAAATGATCAGTCGTTGTCCTTTAGATGCAGGAGATTGTAAGTCAATGTTTTGTCCATCATCCCAACCTTTTGGAACTGTGGGAACCTATGTATGCATGTCTCATTACTATATACAGTGCTAAGTCAAAAGTCCGTTCTCCCCTCGTACATTTTGAACGGTCATACTTATAATAGTGAAATTTGGAGGAAGGTAATAAACAGACGTAAGCTTCTTAACTAGTCATAACAAGTGACGTAATAGTGACAGATGCCGTTACAGCGCCACGGTGACTGATAATTTTAAATAGGATCTTATGGCAAGGGATACCTCGTTTGAAAGGTATTGGAAATACCTATTCAACCATACTAATTTTATTTGAGTTTAAGCTCATTTTGATGAATAAATTAAAAAAATACTAAAATTGTAGTTTCGCATTTAATTAATAAATATTAAAACCTCCGCCTCTGGTTACTTTTTACGTCAACGTCAAGTTTTTGGCAATTAACCAGAGGCAAACGTTAGAATATTTATTTATTAAATGCGAAACTACAATTAATTTAATATATCTATTTAAGCATACTAATTTTGTTTGGATTTAAGATGATTTTTAAAAATAAATTAAATAGATACTAAAATTCTAGTTTGGCAGTTAATTAATAAAAATTCTAATCCGCCTTTGGTTATTTATCAAAAAAGTTGACGTTTGTCAATTCTCTAGTTGTTGTTAGTTTGCAAAAGCGTTTACAGCTCAATATTTAGTTTCTGTTTCTGCTTAGTTTAGTCAATTCTCTAGTTATTTTGAGTTTGCAAACGCTTTTATACCTGAATATTTAGTTTCTGTTTCTGCTTAGTTTAGTCAATTCAAGTTTAATCAAGTTGTTTTTAGTTAGTTGTTTCTTAGTTAATATTTAGTTTAATTATTGTTTGAGACTTTTAAATTTTTACAAAGGCAGAATGGTACGTACTGTAGCCGACAAAGTAGCAGCTGTGTTAATAATTGGTGAATGTGGAAATAATTTCCATACAGCGGAACGTCTTTTTAATGAGAGGTACCCCGATCGCCCTACATCGAGAGCTTATTTGAGGAAGGAACAAGAAACAAAACAGGTAGTGTTCAAGATGTCAAACTATCTGGTCGACCAACAGTCAGTGATGACAAAAAAATTGACATAATTTCAGAAATGGTACTGAACCCTACTTCTTGTACAGCGCAAGTTGCATCTATCTATGGAATCATTCAAAAGACAGTACACGGAGTTTTGGCTGAAAACAAATTTCATCCATACAAATTAAAAATTGTACACCAACTTTCAGATGATGACCCCGACCGAAGACTAGAATTCTGTGAAAATATGTCCAATAAAATTAACCAACAGCCCGATTACATAAAAAAAATGGTTTTAGGGACGAAAGTACTTTTTCTCTCAATGGAAGAGCAAATGCGACATAGCAAATAAAAGAAGAGGATATAACGAATATATTCAGATACAAAAAACAAACAAGGCGACTGCCAAAAGGGCACTACACAGTATCTTCTAACATTCTTCGCAACGTCCACATTTCGAAGGCCTCAACTTATTAATGGAAGGTACTCTTAACGTCCATGTTTCCATGCCGTATAACAATATGGACCATACATAACATTTAACCATCCTGTAGCGGAGATATTTACTTGGATTATATGCAAAAGTTTATTATTTTAAAAATTTAATGACACTGTAGATGACAACTGATTGGATCCCCGCCGCATGCGATGTTCAAATTTACTAGTTTCTTATAATGTGTTCCTCAAAACGCTTAACCGTCGACTTGAGGCTGGCCTTGCAAATGCTTCTTTGGGGTGAACCAAATTTTGAAGTTAATGGTTTGTTGTGACATTATTTATTTACCCTCTTTACAATACTTTCTGAGACACCAGTTGCTTGATCTACTCGCTATATTAAAGATAACAGAATTGTGCAATATCCCAAATCTTTTTATATTGTAATACAAATTAAAAATAATTTGTCTCCCTAGCTATGTACCACTTTTTTATTGTTACTTTTCCTGTAAAGATATTAAATATCGGTTATGTTTATAAAAGAAAGTTTACAAATATTAAAATACACATAATTTAACTTAAATTTTTGGTATCCAATATAAAGTCTTACAAACGACTATTAGCAGAAAAACAATAAATACTCAAACTTTTTTACTTACGCAAAAACTAGTTCTACTTTGCCTTTCCGTGAGAACGTACTACAGACAAGACAATTAAATGTTTTCAGTAATGTCGGATCTCATCGTTTCGTGCTTAGATAGACGTCACCAAATGATAGAGTCAGGTTTAGCTAGGTTAGGTTTAAGTAGTCTATAAGTGAATCATGAATGTTTTTTTTGTAGAAACTCAACCGAAGTTCAATTATTATAAAAATGTTTTTGTGTTAGAAATATAGGAAACGTGTTTTATGAGCCTAATAACTTAATTTTAGGGTCGAGCTTTGTCCCGAGCCAAATCAAGAAGGAATCTGGATTATACTGATGTATTACGGAAGCTCGAATACATGGGAATTTCCATTCGAGTCGCATCACCGAAGCTAGTTATGGAAGAGGCTCCAGAATCTTACAAAAACGTCACTGATGTTGTAAATACATGCCATGCTGCCGGAATTTCGAAGAAGGCTATTAAACTAAGACCTATAGCTGTAATTAAAGGTTAAGCGTAATTATTATTGTGTCGAATATCTTGACAAAAATGTAATTTTTTTGAAGCAGTGAACACACAGTTAATTTTATTAATATATAAATTGGTGTAACAGTTTGGAAACACTTTTTTGGATGTTTTTCTTGTGTATCCTATTTTAAGGAAGTCTCAATAAATACCTTTGGGGTTGATTGTGTATTACGATGATTCTTTGGTACCTAGCCTAAAAAAGTAAAAAGCTTTTATATACAAAGTTAGCAATTCCTGTATTATCAAATGTCGAATCTCAGTGATTATCACCTCTTTCCAATTTTGGCAACAGGTGTTAATTTTTGGAAACAGTAACCATTCCATGAATTGTTGTTGGTTGTTGCATTATCCGGCTGGAAAATAATTTTCTTTTTTACCAAATGATACCGTTCCTTTTTATTTTTTTCACGTTTTTTAACGTGTTTCAACAATGGCACACTCAATATTTATTGTTTTTTCAATCCTTGGATTATCCTAAAAATGTGCTAAAAAGTTATGAGACTTACTTCGCTATGAGAAATCGTGGCAGCGCGTGGAGTATTTTTTTTATTAATAATTCTTCATTTAAAATTCTGCTCTCAGTGTCATTTGATAGATCGACTATACTTGATCTCACGCACTTTTATTGGTAACCAATTATGACATGGACTTTTTTATTAGGCTAGACAGAAGAAATTTTGAAAGTTGACTAAGAGTCGGCATCACTACTTTGGTTTCGGTTGGTATTAATTCTTCTCTTAATTTCAAATAAGATTCCTTGTGGTCATCGAAGAATCATCACCATTAACGAAAAAGAAATATTACAGTTAATATTATTTTCAACTATTGTTTAATTGTAATATGAATTTTGTCAACAGATATTCTTAATAGGCATTTCATAAAATGTGATTTAATTTATGTTCGTTGATTTAATTAAGCATAGGATAAGAATTTTGTGTGCGTATTTAAAAGACTCGATAAAAAATTTATATTTTCAAAAGAAAGTAAATACATTTAAAAAATATACCGGTATTTTTTTTCCTTTTAAATATAAACTGTTTTAACTAAAGTGTGACATAGTGACAAGTTGACATATGACTTTAATTGTCATTCATTTGACTTTAAAATGATATTGTAAATATTTTTAATTTGCGTTCCTGGGACGACTAGTGGAGTATAAGTATTCGAGAGTATTCGATTACATGACATCAACTGAAAAATCATAGCATGTGATTTGTCTTTCGATAACTGCATGCAATGATGACAGTAAAATTCTCCTGTTAGTGATCCCATAGTAAGTCATAAGGAAAAACCTCATGATACTAGCTCAACATGGCCCGACAAGTATTTTTCCTTACATTTAGTTAGTCTCAATATTGACATCAAACTCTAATTTTTTATGTATTTTATTTTAAAACATAAATGACGTATACTCGATATGTTATTGACTTACTGACAGTGGTATTTTCTTTATATTGATTTCCTCTTTTAAGATGAGTAACCAGATCCTACTGCATTCTGTCGAAAAATTTACGACGCAGTTGCTTAAAGAATTTAACATTCTTTGATTTTTTTCTTTTTACCATCTGTTTCTTTCCGGACTACATTTGAATCTTTCCACCACGCAACTCTATGTTCATTTTTCCGTGCGCATTTACATATTTGAGATCTAACATAATAGGAGCCGCTTCTTTGATTTTTCTCTTTTTACCATCCGTTTCTTTTACGACTATACTTGAATCATTTCATTGAACCCTATGTTCATTATCCCATGCGTGTTTACATATTTGAGATCCATCAAATTCTCTATTTTTATATAAGGTTGATGTTCACTTATTCTAAAATTTAATGGTCTTGATGTTTCACCTAAATAAAAATATTCCCATTCACAAGGTATTTTATAAATACAATTCTTTGTTCTTTCTTGTTCATTGTTAGGTTTAGTTTTAGATAAAGTAGATCAGAATGTGTTCGTCGTTTTTAGTGTTGTTAAAATGTTTATCATTTCATATCAAAGGTAATCATTTTTTAATAAAACAGATGCTAAAAAATTTCCTATCCTAAAAGTAATTTTGGCTCTATCATATGAGTATTTAATGATTCCGTTTATAATATTGACGTTGTGATTTGATTTGTCTTCTTCTTACTTCTTGTATGTAGGCTTTAAAGCATGTTTCTTCTTCAATATTAGCCTCCTAAATTGTTTAAATTGTCGCACCATCTTTTTCTTGGTCTGCCAATACTTCTTCGTCCATTTGGTGACCTATCTCGTGCTCTTCGTACTATCCTATCCTCTGCCATTCTACTAATGTGTTCGTTCCACTCCTGTTTCCGTTTTTTCACCCATTTATTTATGTCTTCTATATTGCATGCTCTTCTTATGTTTTCGCTTTTCTCTCTATCCAACAGACTTTTCCCTGATATTCCTCAAAGTATTTTCATCTCTGTTGTTTCTAGTAGTCGTCTCGTTTTAGATGTGTCTTAGGTCTTGTTTTCGCCGTGTATGTTAATATAGGTCTAATTGCTGTTTTATAGATTCTTGTTTTTGTGTCTTGTCTAGGTGTTTGTTCTTCCAGATTGTATCATTAAGAGATCCCGCCGCTTTACTTGCTTTTAAGCTTTGTTGTCGTACTTCTTCAACATCTCCGTAACTAGTTATATCTATTTCCAGATATCTAAACCTTGCTTCCTGCTTTATTATCTTCCCATAAATTTCGATTTTACATCGTAGTGGGTATTTACATGTTATCATACATTTGGTTTTTTCTGCTGATATTATCATATTGTATTTCTTGAATATTGTATTGAAGATGTGTGTTAATCTTTGGAGTCCGTCTTCTGTCTCGGCGATTAATGCGGCGTCGTCTGCGTAATATAATATTTGGATTTCTTTGTTCCCCATTCTGTAGCCATCACCTTTACGTACTGCTTGTATTATTTCGTCCATTATTATATTAAAGAGAAGTGGGCTTAACGAGTCACCCTGGCTGACTCCGCTTTGTACTGGTATACACTGTGTTAGTTTTCCATTTACCCTTGCCTGTATTCGATTATGGAAGTAGACGTTTTCGATGGTTTGTATAATATTGATTGGTATGTTTCTTTTATACAGTAGGTATAAATTATGGGATGGAAATTATGGGAACAGTAGGGATTTGATTTGTAATTTAGATATCTGTTTGTGGGTTTCGGTTTTCTATACACCTGAGTCTTATATCCAGTATCATTCTTTGAGATTAATCATCAACGAAAGGTAATGTGTTATTTTACTCTTTTTTTGTCTGTTCTTTATCGTTTATATTATTAAGGAATGTATCTAACAACTCTGATTGAGAACACATAATCTACATTATTTGTACCATACTTTTTAAGAAGATGTAGAGATACCATACTGTAGGTTTTAAATTTTGTTTCGAAAACTTCCATAAATGTATTCGCTCATAATGGAGATAAAACAAGGCCCATTGCTAGACCAAAATTTTAGTCTTGTTCTAATTGTTAAAGTATTATCTAACTACATATTTGTAAGTAAACTATTTATGTCAAAACTTACTAAAATATTATTTCGAATAAATTCAATATTCGATAATTTATTTAAAAAATGTTGTATTCTCTATAAATGTGTCATTATTAGTTGCAAATGGTAGTATAATATTTAATAAAACATGTGACATTTCACTACGTAGAGAATTTATGGCGCTACCCTGTGATTTAACAGCTGTGATTATAAAACAATCACGACCTGTGAATAACAACAAAATATACTGTGACTGTGATTTCAGTCGCCGAAAATAGGTTTAATCGCCAAAACGTGATATTTCACGTTTTCGTCTCAATCACAGAGTTGTGAAATAAGAGACGAGTAACAGGATAATAAGGAACGAGATAGAGGTAGTTGGCGGTATTGTGAAGTCTCGTTCTAATAAATGCAAAGACAAAGATAATATATCGTTTTTGGAGGAATATGAACATCGCTAGTTTAGTATAATATTAGTATGTAAACAAATATTTGAAGAACATGACAAGGGTATTTAGAGTTTCAGTTGATTGAATTTGTGTAACTCTTCGTATTTGTATAATATTCAATAATTTTTATTCTCATACATTTTTAAAATGCCACCAGTGCCAAATAAAAAAAGGAAAATTAATAGGTTATGAAACTTTTTTATAGAAGTGGATGATAATTATTCATCATGCAATAAGGCAAAGTTGTCCTATAAAACGAGCACATCTAATTTAAAAAAGCACATGCAAGTAAAACATCTGTCCAATCACAGGAAAAAATCACAAAGAATAAAAAATCACGATCACAGTTATACCTGTGATTGCAGCATCACAATTTAGCCCACCACTAGTGGGGATTAGTAATTCTTTCTTAGTCTGCTGGACATCCTTGTTGGAATTAGTATGATTTTGGATACGTTTTCCATTACCATTTTTTTTAATTTTTATTTATTTCCATTCATAACATGCGGGAAATAAGGATGCATAACTTGGGTGTTCTCAATTTAAGTAAAAGGTCTAATATAAAAGAAGGTACGGCGAATTTCCACCTATAGACCATTCTCAGAGAACTGCCATGCCTGCTTAACATAAAGAGTAATGTGAAATAAAAAACTCACTGTGTGTCACTAATTTAAAAGTAATTACAAACATATATTTTTACAATTAATAATCCTAAAATGCTGTTCCGATGAACTCCACGATTTGTCTGACAAATTTCTGAAGTGTCTCCTGTCTTAATTTTCCTACGTCCAATACCTCCTCATGGTTGGCAACAGCTAAATTGTCATAGTCGACAATACATTCGTTTGTAATAAGACTAAAAGCTAGGACTTTCAGGTCGCAATGCCGGGCTGTGATTACTTCGTGGACCGTGGACATGCCTACAGCGTCGGCTCCAAACTTTTTTAACATTCTAAGTTCTGCAACCTAAAATAATAGAAAATTTAAAACAACGTATGGTTTGTCATCTAATCATACATCGAAATCGAAACGACATGAAGCCGGATAATGTCAATTTTTGGTGAAATTTCGTCGGGAGGGTATTAAGAAATCAAACTTAAATTAAAGCCAATACCAGAAAATTATGAAAATTTTTATGAACTCGTTAAAATGGAATACAGGAAGCATATCTCGTGAGGTTCATCATCATCATTTTGGCTTTACAACCCTGTGTGGGTCCTAGCCTCCCCAAGAATTTTTCTCCAGTCGTCCCTATCCATCGCCTTCCTCCGCCAAGCACGTATTTCCATATTTCTCATATCTTGGTCTATGTTATCTAGGAATCTTGTTCTGGGTCTTCCTTTTCTTCTTTGACCAATAGGTCTATCAAGGAGCGTTTGTCTAGCTGGGTCGGTTTGCTCCATCCGCATTACATGGCCTACCCACCTCAGACGTCCTATCTTTATGTGTTTTACGATATCTTATTCCTGGTATATCCTATAGAGTTCGAAGTTGTATCGTCTTCTCCAGACACCATTTTCATTTACCGCTCCATAGATGCGCCTTAGTATTTTTCTTTCGAAACATCCTAACATGTTTTCATTGCTTATTGTTAAAGTCCAGGTTTCTGAACCATATGTTAGGACTGGGCGTATTATTGTTTTGTAGAGTTTTACTTTTGTATTTCTTGATATAACTGTAGATTTAAAAAGGAGATTAAGCCCAAAATAGCATCTATTAGCCGTGCAAATTCTGCGGTTTATCTCTGCGGTAGTGTCATTTTCAGTATTGACGAGCGTTCCCAGGTATACAAATTCGTTAACTGCTTCGATGACGTCATTTTCTATAACAAGTGGCCGTAGTGTTTGTGGTTGCGTACCTATTTTCATGTATTTTGTTTTTTTGGTGTTTATTATTAAACCCATTTTTGTAGCCGCTTCCTTTCTCGTGAGGATACAGAACATAATATATGTAACAGGTCTTGCTCTAGAACGATCAGCAAAAATATAATAGTGACCCATTCTCTGATGAAACAATTGAGCTTGGCGTAGAACTTATGAAAGCGGTACCTAACTTCAAAAATGAAAGATGTAGCAGTTTGCCGAAGGAGCAAGAATTCGTGTCTAAAGAATAGCCATCGTGCGTGGAAATTGTTAAAAAATCTTGACGGCAATGACCGTACAACGTCACACAGGACATAACACAAATAACGCCGGATTAGATTACACACTATCAAATTGTGGTCAAATATTGCAGCATATCTAAAATGTTTGTTTGTGTTTTATTGGCACTGGTTTTAACAACCAACTGATCAGTCAATTTGTTTTAAGTTATCTCTTTATCAAAATGAATTTGAACGGAAGCAAATGACTGGCCTCCCTTACGTTGACGTAACTGCAACTTATGACACTTTTAACCACTAAAGATTGTTAGTAAAGGTGTACAATATGACCAGAGATTTTAGATAAATTGCTAGAGGAATAAAAAAACCAGTTTGACTCAGGGGAATGTATTGGCACACCTCCTTTATAACATATATGCAAAGGACTTACCGAGCCATCCTGAAACCAGACCCTTTATCTGTTTTGATGAAACGGCATTGGCTGTACAAGTTAAATGTTTCGGAGAAAAAAAATAGAAAGTGGCGGCTGCACTAAAAGAGCTTACAGACTACTAGAAAAATAACTTTCTAAAATTAAACTCCTCAAAAACCTCAGTAAGTGTGCGCTTACCATCTAAACAAGCAGTGAGATAGGAAGAAGCTGCACATACCATGGGGAGGTAAGCTATTAGATCACTGCAAAGGACCAAAATATCTTGAGGTAAGACTGGATTGGGCTCTTACATTTAAAAACCACTGCTAAGATACAAGAACCAAAATTTCTTCAAGAAACAACATAGTTCGAAAGTTAACCGTTAAGTTCCGTAACTGGAATAAGTTGGGAGCTAAGCCAACTGTGCTACGGATCTCAGCCCTGACTTTGTGTTTCTCTATAGCGAAATACCCAGCTCCAATTTGGTCCCGTTCTGGCCACACTCGCTACTTTGATCACGCTATTACTGAGACTAGCCGAAGAATATCTGGTTGTTTAAAACCCACTCCAGTATATAAGATATACCCGATAATATGAAATGCTCCTTATACCATCAGAAGAACCCCATCCTCCTATGTTTAGGCAACACGCGGTAAGTTTCATGCGTCACACGACTTCAGTTAAAACCACTGCTCAACAGCCTCGCCTTCAGCTTTGGAGATTTTAGCGTTGGTTTCTTAGGCCCTAAAGAAGTACAAGGGTTATTAGCACTATTATCACGTCGGAATTTTTTTTCAAATATAAAGCGGTGGTAATATTCAGAGGATGATAGATGTGACTGTGGCAAAATACAGAATCCTCAGCACGTACTTGAGACAAGAATACACTCTTCTTGACGTAATGACAGCTAATCAAAAGGTTATCCAAGTTGCGGAGTATTGGCAGCATAAAATTTATAGAAGTGACCTCAACACGAAAAGTAGTAAGTACTTACCGTTTCGAAGTTTGGCCCTCCTAAGCAACTATAAACACCTTCATGGATGTCTCTTCCAAAACCCAGACCAATAGCTATCCTTTTAGCTTTTGTTATTAATTCTCTGTCATAAGGTCTGCTCATGGATGGGAATCTGGGCCCGAATCTTTCATCGTTGGGACCTTGAAGAGGATTGTTGCCAGCGAATCCAACGTAGTTAATGTGATCTTTGACAAGCATTATGTCTCCCACTTTGTACCTATTATATAAAAATATGAATAATGGGAACTACGTTAAATGTTATCTGCAAAATATATAATTTATATTCATTATAAAAGATATAATACTATAAAAGAACGATTTCAGGCTACATTACAGAACTTTTTCGGAATTACTTTTCGATCATCAGTGCTTCTATTAGGTAAACCTGAGTGACGCCACTAAATATACGGGTAAAAATCCTTTAAATGTTGTTAAATTAGTATGAAATTACATTGTTGCTGATAATGTTATAGGATGGTTAAGTTTTAAACGAAATTTACTTCATGGTAACGTAAGATTCCCAAATTGTGGTTGCTGGCCCTGAGGCGAGTCTATGAGGACCTGTAGGTAGCAACTCACAGTACTTTCCCACAGTTAACACATTGGGAAAGTATATTTGGTAAATAGAAGCTCCAACTAAAATTCACGAAAATACAGGTCTGCGGTTTCCATCTAAATACCAATATTACAGGAAGAATAATTAACATACAATTCGAAAACACCAGACACGTCTACAATAAAAATAGTACCCTATCCTTCGAAGAACATCTAACTAAAACATCGGAAAAACTGAAATTCAGAAACAGCAACATCCAAAAGCTATGCGGCACAACATGGGAAGCATTGGCATTCACCCTGCGATCATCTACCCTGAGCTTTGTCTTCTCGACTGCGAAATACTGCTCCGCAGTCTGGCTAACACCCGTATGTACAAAAAATTTATGTCCATTTCAACAACACAATGAGTATAATTACTGGCGTACGCACCCGTAATGGTTGTTCTGAACCACATTCCACTCCCCAAATTATGACGCATATTCTCTGTCACAAATAGGTATACAAACATCATTGACAACGGTAAGGTAACGTTAACGTAATAATTTAGAAGTACGGTTTTAAACTTGTAATATGTGTATTATGTTTTATACAATGTATGTGCATATATGTGCCCATGGTCATACGATAAATAAAGTAAATCCAACGGTCTTGGTTCACTAGATTAAACAAGGAAAGTACCAAGTGCTGTTATGTTATCAAGGAAAAATCTGTAGTATCAGTCATCCATAAAGCCTGTAATTCATTTTCATCTAGAATAATTTTTCCAAATAAATATTTGTTTTTGATTGTTTCGGTTATTTGTTTGAGCTTTTCCTAAATGTTAAAACTATCATGTAAATACATCATGTGCCAACTAACACCAGATCCCACTTATAGGAAGATTTTCTGCCTCCACACATTCAAGCACAATCCAATTTTCTTCAGCCATATATCCATATCATGGATAAATTGAATTGATTAAAATCATGAATGTGTTGCTTGTGTGATTCTATTTCAAATAGGTAAAAGAAATAAAATAAGACTTACTCAATTTAATTTTACTACCAAAACGACCGGTTTCGCTTTCTACACTTGGCAAAGCATCTTCAGGTCAAACGGTACAAAGTAAATTAAACGTTGAAATTATAAAAAGTCCATATTAGGGTGCTCTCTTATAAGGATAAAGATCAAAAAAGTTATAATAATTATGCCAATATTACATTATTAATATGCATAAAATTGATTAAGCAGACTGTAACAAAATATGTGGGACTGCGAGGTTTAGGACGCCAATGTAATAAAAATGTGTATGTGTAATGTAACACAAGTATTTGGAGTAATGTATAGGTAACAAAAAATTTAAAGCTGGCTAGCAGAAGGTGCCGGAGAGTGACTACTTGACACTCAAAAGAGGATTCGGTCAATTTGCATGCCCTACAGAGACCGTAGAATAAGAAAATGAATGACAAGGTAATAAACAATATATATTTAACTAATGTAAATAGAAGTGATTATAGAAGTTGCTCCAAAGTGTGAGTGGGCGCCAGGAAAGTATTAACATATACTTTCGAAGGTATCTTGTAAAGCTGTTTGCTGAAATAAAAAGGGAAACAGGTATTAATTGAAATATTTAGTTTCCACCAAAAATTTAATCCATATCCAAATATATAGTATAATTTTTCTTTTATAACTACCCAGCACCAATTACGTACAGTCAACCTAGTTACTTATATACAAAAAAAAATAAATTCTTTGGTTATACACAACTGATTCTTGATCTGAATTTACAAATAATAAAATATAAGAAAATTTTAATGATATGACTTAAAAAGGTAACGTACTTGCCTACTAGAGATGTAACTCTGTACTTCGGCTTTCAACTAAATGTTCTAATCAAGTAATGAGGACACTATCCTGACGGGATAGATGTCCAAAGGTTTTAATATATAATTATAAAATACCAATAAATAACTCTCTGATTAAATGTGTACACATAAAACCATACAACAGAGTTGAAAGGGAGTATTTAAAAACTCAACCTGTAATTGACAATTAGTCCTTAAACGTTATTTAAAATTATTTAAATAAAAAATGACGGGTCTTTATTATTAGTCTAAGTAATAGGATTTAAAGTTAAACAAAAAAATAGTATATAAAGATTATTAAAATTGATAACAAAACTTAACACAAATTAGCTGTGTTCCACACTCTAGGGTGGTATTTCCAACTGGTTCCCTGAAGTTATCCGGGAAGTCTTATATGAGACCTGGATCTCTGATGGAACAGTTCAGGAAGACGGCAGAGGTGCCAACCCAGTAGGGAATAACTCAATTTCTTTTCTTATATAATCCCCAACAAAAATAAAAATGAATTCTTGATTCTGGACTGAACTTCTGTAGTCGGCTAAGAGTGGCTATAACTCAAATGGTATACACTAAAACAAACTAGAACTTTCTTATTTTTTAATACTTTTCTTAAAACAAATTTAGCTCATCTCTTGCCGCCTATTTATTTTAGTTCAACGAACTTCCTCTGTCCAGAGTTGAGACCAGAATGCCCGATAATTCTTACTTATTAGTCGTATAAGAAGGTCTGCCTAAAACAGCCGCTGGGGTCGCTGTTTAATACCAATTTAGAAATTCAAAATTAAGAAATATTAATGGGATATGGATTTAAAAATTTTATTTAAAAATGTTTAAAGGATTATTGAAGTGACGGACTCGTTACAAGACAAAGTAAAAACCCACAAATTGGTAAGAGATAATATATTGAATTGTAATAAATTAGTAACAAACAAAATACTACTTACATGCCAGTACAAGAATTATTAGTTAATGATTCGTTGTAACGAGTCCGTTACTTTAATAACCAGTAAACATTTTTAAATACAATTTTAAAATCCCAATCCTCTTAATGCTTTTCTGAATTTTGAATTTCTAAGTTGGCTTAAACAGCGACACCTAGGATGATGTAGGGCAACATGATCATCCGGTTAGCAATTAGCGCTCATTCTGGTTTTAACCTTTTGGTAGACAACATCGTTTAACAAAAAAAAAGGGTAGGCGACGGAAGAAGGCTAAATTTGTTTTAAAGAATATTAATTTCGTTGGGAAGGAAGAATATATACAGTTTTTAGTTGTTTCGTAGTGTATACCCGTTGATTTATAAGCTACTTCTAGTCGGTAAGTTGATTCAATTATAAATAAAAGTGTAAAAACCATCAGCCATTTTAACTTCTATAATATCGTCATTTTTCCCTTCGTTAGTGATATATCTATCTGTCATTTATCACATTATTTCATTAACAAACATTCTGGATTTAGATATAGTAATGTTATAAAATTATATCAATTTTCTATTTTACTTCCCGGCCTTAAAAACATATAATTATCAATTTTTAAAACTATCTATTATCTATTAAGACTATCTGTAAACATATTCTGCCTCATATCGTTCTTTTACATTCAAAAATATATCCGTAGCAAGTTTTCGTTAAAAATTATCTATTTGATCAATTTATTTTACATCAAATATTGTCAGACCATGCGAAGGTCACATTATCTACAAAATCATTACAGCTTTTTTCTTTGATACAAGCTTCCCAGCAACTTTTTGTAATATTTCATTTGTTAATAAACCTTGTATTTTTCCCTTCTTTTTATTAAGCGTAAGGAAAAACTGTAACACAATTGTTCTTTTTAGCCTACCCCAAGAAGTTAAATCCAGGATCGAGGATTTTTTTTTTTCATTTATTTTTGGGGATTTTTTTTTACAAGGAGGAAAAGAAAAAGAATTTACGTTTTTGAATTTGCCCATTTGCCCGCCTGTTCCATCAGAGGTCCAGAGCTCTCTCAGACTACTCTCGGACCACTTCAGGATACCAGCCCGAAAGACCTCCCTTATTTAGAGTGTGGAACATTGTTCATTTTTTATATTTTTTTTATTCATGTTAATAATTTTGTTTATAATATTTTTTTTCCAATCTTAAATCATACTGTTTCATTTAATAATAAAGACCCGTCATTTTTTCTAAATAATTATAAAATATATAAGCATTAAAATTGTCACGTCCAGGTCGAGGTTTTAAATCCTCCCATTTAACTTAGTTTGTGCGATTTTATGTGTACACATCTAATCAGAGAGTTATTTATTAAGATTTTATTATTATTATATTTTCAAACCTTTGGACATTTATCCCTTCAGGATATTGTCCTCATTACTTTATTACAACGTTCAATTGAAAGCCAAAGTACAGAGTTGCATCTCTGAGGCAAGTAAATTACCTTTTTAGGTCAATCATTACAATTTTTCCTATATCTTATTATTGGTAAATTTAGATCATCAAGGATCAGTTGCGTATAACCAGGGCATTTATTTTTTTTTGTATATAATTAACTAAGTTCACTGTACATAATTGGTGGTGGGTATTTTAGGGTAAATTTAGATTGTATATATTGGATAGGGATTAAATTTTTGGTGAAAACTAAATATTTCAATTTATACCTGTATCCTTTTTTTGTATTTCAGCAAATAGCTTTACAAGATACCTTGGAAAGTTTATGTTAATACTTTCCTGGCGCCCACTCACATTTTGGAGCAACTTCTATAATCATTTTTATTTACCTTAGTTATATACCTATAGATTGTTTATTACCTTGTCATTCATTTTCTTATTCTACGGTCTCTGTAGGGCATGCAAATTTGCCGAATCCTCTTTTGAGTGTTGAGTAGTCACTCTCCGGCACATTCAGCTAGCCAGCTTTAATTTATTTGTTTTGTTATATCACTCCTCAGTTGTTTTTGTTACATCGTGATACATAGATTCATTAACTAATCATTCTTGTACCCGCATGTAAGTAGTATTTTGTTTGTTACTAATTTATTACAATTCAATAGATTATCTCTTACCAATTTGTGGGTTTTTACTTTGTCTGCTAAATCAATTTTATGCATATTAATAAACACAGACATGTAATATTGGCATAATTACTATAACTTTTTTGATCTTTATCTTTATAAGACAGCATCCTAATATGGGCTTTTTATAATTTCAGCGTTTAATGTACTTTGTACCGTTTGACCTGAAGATACTTTGCAAAGTGTAGAAAGCGAAACCGGTCGTTTTGGTAGTAAAATTAAATTGATTGTGAGTAAATCTTATTTTATTTCTTTTACCTATTTGAATTGATTACTTGGTGAATTACCTAATGTAATTTGATATGCGAATACATACAGGCACAGATAATACATGAGTAATGACGAGAGTCACCGAGGAAGAATAGTGATTATAGTAGTAAGTCGAGTGATTAAATATTGCTAAATTAGTAAAACATGTTATTTGAAGCAAAAGCTAATCTAATCTCAAAGTTGTTTAAGAATTTAAAATATATCTAAATTTATTTTACTGGTATTGAATTTGTAATAAAAATCAGATTGAAGATATCAGGAGCAGGGAAGAGTACTTAAGAAAGAATTTGGGGACCTATCTTATTAAAACATCCAAAATAATGCTAGAAGATAGAGGTTTTCTTCTTCAGTTAATATTAATAAAATTGTATTCATTTTAAAATACGACTTTTACACAAGATAACTTAAAAAACTAAAGTATAAAATAATTTTCAACATATCATGTAATAATATGAAAAGTATCTTACTTTGGATTTAGTCCTCCAGCAGCATTGGTAGCTATAAGATGGGTGATTCCTAATAATTTCATCACTCGTACAGGCATTGCACATAACCATAAAGGATACCCTTCATAATAGTGGAATCTGCCCTTCATACAAATTACAGGGATTCCTCCAACATTACCGAAAACGAGAGCACCGGCATGGCCTTGCACTGTACTCTTTGGGAAGTTGGGTATGTCTTCATATGGTACAGTAACTTTGTTTTCCAAACCATCTGCCAAGGTACCTTTAAACAAATGGTCAATTTTGTTAAATATGGCTTTTGTTCTTAAAGAATATACAAATGGAATTAATATGCCGAATTTCAGGTTTAGTAAGCCATTGTTGACATCTTACATTACTACGCGTTGAAGGGCCAAAGCAGGAAAATATGTCAGATAATAGAAAGATAAGAAAAAGTATGCAGTATAGGACAAAATAATGTCTATAAATTCATTATAAGTCAACTGCATTCTTCTTCAGATACCATCTTCGTTACGAAAGACGGCTATAATTATGACTATTGCGATTTTGGAACATCTGCTCTAGTGAGCTGATTTGAACTATATCCAAGCATTCCCATCCAAATTTCTGAGTCAGGATATAGTCTTGTTCCGATGCTTTATTGCAGTTATATGTCAAAAGAGTTAATTTCCATTATTGTACTTTTGTATAGTATCCACGCTTAGAAACCGTAATAAAATACACTGAACACGTAACATTTAATTAATCGCGTCTTTACATTCCGATACAAATCATCACCAAATATAATTTTCTTCATTCAAAACATGACAAAATTTTCTAGTGCTTTCTTTATTCTTGTTCTCTTCATCATCATCATCATCATGATGCAACCTCTTCTGTCCACTGCTTGCCATAGGTCTCTCCCATTTTTCGCCACTCTTCACGGTTCTGTGAGTCTTGTTACCATTTCTTGGATATTCGTTTAATGCCGTCCATCCAGCGTGTTGGTGGTCGTCCTCTGCTGCGTTTGTCTTTTCTTGGGCGCCAGTCAATTAGTTATCTGATCTATCTTTTAGTCTCGCTATGTGACCTGCACAATTCCATTTCAGCTTGGCTATATGTTCGACGACATCGGTGATACCTCTTCTTTTCCTTAGGTCTTGGTTTCTTATTTTGTCTTTTTTTTTTTGTCACGCCCAGAATTGATCTTTCCATGAGCCTTTGTTGTTTTTGTGAGAGTGAGAGTTTCTGCCCTGTATGTCATAATAGGAAGAACGCATTGGTTAAATGTCTTCCGTTTCATAGCTATCGGGATGTTGCTCTTAAAGATGTCTCTTAATGAACCATACGCCGCCCAAGCAAGTGTTATTCGCCGTTGAAATTCACAGTTCTAATTATCCTTGCCTATTCTAATTTCATGACCGAGATATATGTACTTTTCTGTCAATTCTACCACTTGATTTTGGATGGTTATGTTTTCGGTGGGAACCAAATTTGTCATAAATTTTTTCTTACTGATGTTCATTTTTATAATAGACCTATTGTTGAAGATACGTTTTCTAATTCTTGTAGCATTTGTTGTACTTCACGCAGATTTTGGTAATAAGTACTATATCGTCGGCAAAACGCAGATGATTGAGCATTTTCCTGTCTATTTTTATTCCTCTATTTTCCCACTTTAGCATTTTAAAGGCGTATTTGATGACCGTTGTAAATAATTTAGGTGAGAGAGTGTCGCCCTCTCTCACACATCGCTTTATACGAATTTCTCTGGTGGTATCATGTAGTTTTACACGCATTGTGACGTTTTGGTACAATATTTGTGCTAACTTTGTAAGCCAGTAGTCTATTCTACTATTGTTCAAAGCAGTTATCTTCTTCTTCTTGTGCCACTCCTATCGGAGATTGGAAATCATCAAGACTATCCTGACCTTGTTTACAGCTGACCTAAAGAGTTCATTAGTGGTACTGCCAGACCACTCTCTCAAATTACGCAACCATGACATTCTTCTACATCCTGGATTCCGTTTTCCTTCTATTTTTCCTTGCATTATATTTTGAAGTAATGCGTATTTATGTCCTCTCATCATGTGACCCAAATATTTGAGTTTTCTTCGTTTGATCGTTAACAAAATTTCTGGGTCCTTTCCTATTCTTCGCATTACTTCATAGTTTGTGACTCTTTCAACCCAACTTATCTTCAGCATTCGACGGTAGCACCACATCTCGAAACTTTCAATATTTTTTATGTTGTTCTGTTTGAGCGTCCAGCCCTCTACACCGTATAATAGCGTGTTAAATATGTAGACCTTAGCATTCTTATTCGTAAAGGGATGCTTATATCTCTGTTGCAGAAGAATTTTCTCATCTTTATGAAGGTGGCCCTGACAATTTCGATACGTATTTTTATTTCATTGTTTTGGTTTCCAGTTTCGTTTATTGAAATACCCAAGTATTTGTAACTTGATACTTTTTCAATTTAAATGCCGTTTATACTAATATGTGCTGGTTGTGTCATGTTCTTACTGAAGACCATATACTTGGTTTTTTTGATATTGATACTTGATGCCATAATTGTTGCAGGCAATATTTATATTTGTAAGTAATCGTTGTAATTCTTCTACTGTTCGTGCAACTAGTACAGTGTCGTCTGCGTATCGAATATTATTTACAACCTCTCCATTGATTACGATTCCTTCGTTTGCTTGCAAAAGGGTTTCCTGGCAGATGCTTTCTGCTTTCTAGCTTTCTGAGCAATTATAATGCTGTCTAATTCCACGCTATCGAAGACTTTGTGAAAGTCTACAAAGATAAGTACCAGTGATCTGTTACATTTTATCGATTTTTCTATTAAGGTTTTTACTATTTGTAGGTGATCGTTTGATCCGAATTTTCAGCGGAAGGCAGCTTGTTCTCGGGGCTGGTAGAAATCCAACTTTTTTTCTAGTCTTGTCGTAATTATTCGGGTAACCGTTTTATAGATGTGGTTCAATAAGCTGATTGGTGTATAGTTTTCTAGGTGCGCCTTGTCTCCTTTCTTGTTACTGCATTGTTCCACGTTTCCTGTATGCAACAATCTGTTTAACAAAGATTAAACAAAATTTTTATTTGGTTGCGAAGGGCACGTTCGCCCATCTTTATAGCTTCTATTACGACTCCATCTTCTCTGGTGCTGTTGTTTTTCATCTTTTTCATTGCGTCTTGGATTTCGCTTAGTGCGATCTCTGGTATGAGCTCTGAACCCTGGTTGATGATTTTGCGTGATGCGGCGGCTTCCAAGTTCGTTGGGTCTTCTCTTGACTTGTGTATAGTTCTTGATAGAAGTCTACAACTATGTGTAGTAGTTCTTCTCCATTTGATATGGGGACTCCTTCTTTGTTCTTTAGTTTGTGTATTTCACATTTTCCATTGTTTAGCCGTCTTCTCAGGACTTTCAGACTGTTATTCTCTTCTATAGTTCGGTGGACCTTTTCATTCTTAAATTTTCTTAAATCTTTCCTTATAGCTTTTGATACGTCTTTATTTATTTTTCGTAGTGTTTCTTCGTCAATGCTTTCGTCTTGTTCTCATATTTACAGTATATTCATACTTGTTGGTTTAAATTATTAGTGTATCTAGATAATTATACTTACTCGATATAGCTAACTATAAACGATAATACGTACTTCTTACTACATTCTATGATGTTTATTGCAATGTTTCTAAGAAATGTATTAGAGATTTTGTTTGGACGACATTTGTTTTTAAAAAGTAGGTTTGGAATTTTACGACAGATTCAGACAGTACTCAGATGACATAAACCTGAGGGCTGCTTATGCCAATCGTGGTGTGGGTGTTAAAGTTGAACATGAGGATTTGGTAGTCTAAATTAGGTATCATATACACTAGAAAAGTGTCCAGAAAACAACTTAGTTATCTTTTATATTTTCTGATTTCCTATTATTCAAATGCATACCTACTGCTGGGCAAATAATTTATTTTTAGAATATTACTGACACACCTTTACAAAGATGTCGTGGATTTATTAGTGATTGTTCAGTTTTTTTCAGAAACGAAACGAAAGGCAGAATTTACAAAACAGTCATTAGACCAATAATGACATACGCGGCAGAAACAAGACCTGACACAGAGAGGATAAAAAGGATGTGAGAAACAGCAGAGATGAAAACACTTAGAAAAATTGATGGTAAGACACTATGGGACAGAGCTAGAAGTACAGATATACGACGTAGATGCAAGGTGAAGAACATCAAAAACTAGGTAAAAAATAGAAGAGTAGAATGGAACGATCATATAAGCCGAATGACAACAAATAAAGTAGTTAAGACGGCAAGAGGTTCCCCAATAGGAAGACGATCAGTAGAAAGACCACGAAAACGATGGAACGACAACTTACTAGAGGCACATTGAAAAACAGACAGAGTTATGTCTATATAAAAAGAACAAGAAGAAGGCTGCTGTAAACCCATGGTACAAGTACCATGCTGTAAACCTAACCTACAAGATGGCAGCCAACTAATTTTATTATAAATAGGCAAGTCGTGTACCTTGAACCTAGTAGAAGTATTGTATCTTGAATCGGTTACATTAAATATATTACATATACATTAGTTACATTATTTTAAAAAATAAAAATATAAAACGTGCACTAAAGCTTAATATATACAGGACCTTAATAAGACCAGTTTTGATATATGGGGCTGAAACGTGGATCTTATCTCAAAATGATAAAAGACTTCTTGGTATTTTTGAGAGAAAAATTCTTAGAAAGATTTTTGGGGCCGTAAATGAAAATGGGCTATGGCGTCGAAGATACAACTTTGAACTGTATCAGTTATACACCGATCCAGATATTGTGAAATTCGTTAAAGTGCAGAGACTTAGATGGGCTGGACACATTGCTAGGATGTCAGATCACGAATACACGAAGAGATTAACATTTTCAAAACCAGAGGCCACAAGAAGCAGAGGACGACCACGAATGAGATGGATTGATGATGTGGAAGAAGACCTACAGATTCTAGGGGTTAGAAGATGGAGGGAAGTTGCCAGGAATCGACAGGAGTGGCGACTTCTTTGTGAGCAGGCCAAGATCCACAACGGATTGTCGAGCCACTTATGATGATGATGATACATTAGTTACATTAAATATATTTAGGCTAAAAAGTATGACTTTTGTACAATGATTAATTATAAACAATTAATAATAATGCTATAAATGTGTTTAATGTAGTTAAATGTATTGCTGTAGTTAAAACCATAACATTAAATAAAGCATAATTGTCCTAATAATCTTGTTTAAATTTAAAGAAAAAGTGAAGAAAATGTAGGCCTACGCATTAGGCTCTAATTAAACCAAATAAAGACAAAATGATATTGACAGAGTTATCACATTACAATTATAAAATTAATAATATAAAATCGTCCTTTAAGAAGGAGAAGGATCTTCTTTTAAACTACATACTCAATGCATCAAATCTTTATTACAGCTTGACTTTAAAAAAAAATTTAGGGAATTAGCCTATCAACTTGCTAAAGAAAATAAAAAATCCTATGATCCTTCATGGGAGACTAACAAGATGGTTGGCAAAGAATGCCTTTCATGCAAAGAATGCAAAGAGGATTTAGATAAGAATCCTGCAATATCACTGTGTAATTTATGGAATTGTGATCAGAGAGGTATTTTAACAGTTCACGTGCCACCAAAAATATTAGCTACCAAAGGTATCAAGCAAGTAGGAAGCATGACTAATGCTGAAAGAGGTACTAATGTCATAATGGTTGCAGCAGTAAATGATGGGTGTACGTTTATGCCACCAAGGTTAATTTTCCCCAGCAAAAACTTTAAAGACCACATGTTACAGGGTGCTCCAGTGGGAACCATTGGGGGAGATAATCCAAGTGGTTGGTCAAATGAAGACCTATTTCTGGATTTCATGAAACATTTCATTAAATTTAGTTATGCCAGCCAAGCCAATCCAGATATACTCTTAATGGACAACCACGAAAGCCATATATCTGTCAAGACCATCAAAATGCCAAAGGAGTAACTTTGATTACATTCATCCCCACACCAGTCAGAGACCACTTGACAGGGGAGTATGGGCTCTTCAAGGCCTACTATAATACTGCCATGAAGAACTGGATGGGTACACCAGAAAATTCTGGTAAACAAGCTACAATTTATGACAGCAAAACTAGTAAGACGAGCATTCCCACTAGTTTTTACACCGAGCAATATAGTTAATGCGTTCAAAAAAACAGGATTATATTAAGTAAATGAAAACATATTTCCTGAAAGTGAGTTCTTAGACACTGTTAGTCAGCCTATTAGATATTGAATCTGAAAATTTGGATCATGATACCCTACTCGTATTGTGTTTCTGAAGGCTTTCAAAAAAAACAGCGACGCTGAAATTGGTTTTTACAGTATAACGCAAGTAACATAAAATATCGTCGGTATACTGCGAAAACCAGGTAAATGACAAATTTTAGAATATTGAGTTAAGTACCTATACCAAAATTCTCAGCTTTTCCGCTCTACATACAGGTAAAACCCAATAAATGATACGACTTACCATGCAGCAGATAATTTATGTAATAAACAAATAAGTTACACCTAACTAACTTTTCATATTCAAATAAAACAATATATCGCTACTTACTTCCATAAAATTAAAGTTCTGTTGCATGTAAAACAAAGTAAGCCCGCATATATTATCATGCTGGACAACAATATATTTCTACTACTGCATACCATATTTAGTAAAAAGGTGATAAGTGTCTTTAATACATTTTACGTGTATGATTTATTAAAATTTCTCTTTCATATCGACTAGTAAAAACCTTTAAGTACACTTACTTCCTTCTACCTGAAAACGGGTTGAGTTAAAATTTAGAAGTGATTACTAAGCTAAAACTATAAATGATCTTAATGGTGTTAAGTTAAAAGATTATGCTAAAATTAAGCAGACTATTAAATAAAATTGCTTCTCTTCTATATTTGTGGATAGGAAAAAAGTTTTAAAATACTTTGTTAATAGGTATTAATTAGTTACTTGTTGTGCAATATCTTTTGTTTTTTAAATTTCTCTGAAACTGAAGACAGCAGTTCAATTGTTGATGATTCTCAAAACAATATAGTCTCAATGATGGACTCCATTTTTGATAGTGACTTTTCAGATGTAGACCCCACATATCAGCCAAGTGAAGAGGGATCACTTTCTGTAGGAAGTCTATATGAATTACAAACAGCTGACCTTGATAGCCTAAGTTATGAGAAAGAAAATATTGAAATAGGGGCACCCACGAACAATTTAGTGTCAACTGAAATAGCAAGGTTAGGTTAGTAAATCTACTTCCTGACAAAGTATGGAAAGACGTACATCCACTAAAACGTTGGTGAAAAGCTAACTCCAAAGAATGGGTAATAAATGTCGCAAAAAGGAGGCGTGCTAAGGGTTTGCCTTATGAGATAAAAAAAAAGAATAGACCAGCAAAATTTTCAAAACCAGTTAATTGTTCAGCGGTAAACACAGCCAAATAAAACAAACAGTGAAACCCGACAAATCGTGAAGGCTCATATTGAGTCTTTTCCAACCATGGGCCCACATTATATTCGCCAAAGTTCAAAGCGTAGATATTTGGACAAAAATTTAAGCATAAGAAAAATGTACCAACTTTATATAAATGACTGTGGGCAGAAGAAACTGGAAGGTGTTAGCGAAATTACATATCGAAGAATATTAACGACTATAATTTAAGCTTTTTTGTTCCTAAAAAAGATCAATGTTTAGTTTGTAATAAATATGATAGGTTTAATCCCACTGACAAATCGAATCGAAGACAGTTACAAAGAACATCAGAAAAGAAAAGAAGTATGTAACCTTGAAAAACATAATGATAAAAAACGATCTAATGAACAACGGGATTTTGTTTCAATTAGTGTCGATCTACAGGCCGTACTACAGATTCCAAGTAGATTGCAAACAGCTTACTGTTTTGCCTGATCCGAAATTAACGGTAGACGAGGAAGTTCTGAAATAGGAAGCTTACTATAAGCGAAAAAATAATGTGGTTGAAGATCAAAATAATGAGATTCGTGAAAGGAGAGACAAACAGAATCTATTTTAATGATGACATGTCAACAAGCTTCAATTATTTCCTTAGTGATACTGCCGTGTAGTAAACAAGAATAAACACGCCAAGTAGCATAGCAAGAAAGAGAAATTTGGTACTGCTATGTGATAAGGGAGTGATACCGGAAGAATATCACGGGTGGCATCGTAATTTGAAAACGGGAAATGATGTAACAGACATCTTGCCAGAGCCTGCTTTCAGTAACGAATCGGGCGAGGAAGCCTCATAATAATATTTATATTATTATAATATATAATATTGTTTTTATGATATTCGAAATAAGTTTGTTTTTTTCTATAAAACTGCCTATCGTTCATATAAATAATAACACAAACAGCTGTTAATAAAATTTTCAGGGAAAACCAATTAAATGTCATAACTATCGACTAATACCTTAAAACATTGCTATTACCTAGTAAAAGCCTCATATCTCGATCACAAAACTGACAAATAATATACTTGGTTTATTATATTTGTGTTAAATATGTTATTTGAAGAGTAACTGATTTATTTAGATTTACAGGTAAAACCAGGTAAGTGATCGCATTTCCAACTTAAATTTAGGATTAGTCAGATAGGTGTCTCAACTTTTTCAAAATAATGATAGAATATCGTTTCAGATATATGCATCTTTCATTAGAATATCTAATATCAAAAACAAGCTGACTGCTTAATTCACAATAAAGAACTAAACTTTAAAAACGTTTTTTCTCGATTTCGGTATTCTGACATTTACCTGGTTTTCGCAGTATACCGACGATATATTAGTAAATATAAAATAGAAAAAGTATATTTATATTTTAATTATTTTATATGAAATAAGTTACAACTGTTTATGGAATATTATTTAACTACATACAACCGTTGATTAAAATATTTCAATCAACGATACAACCTAGAAAACATTATTTTATATCACTTTTCGTCTATTCAAAATGGAGTATGGAAACAACCTTCAATCGGCCTTTAACCTCTTTTATTATCATTACGAGACTTGAAAGTATTTAAAAATACTAACCTCTGTATGATTTAATATTTTGTTTTTCATAAATAAATATAAATTCAATTTACCGTAGAAAAATTGTTTATTCTTTTAGATAAAATAAAAATACTTTGTTATATATTATACATATATTATATATTATACGTAGCAATTTTAGGTTACCTTATTGTGAAACGTGTACCTAAACAAATAAAAATTAAAGTACAGGTTATATAAGCACTTATTTCGATACTCACCCAAGCCAGATCCACAAATGATGCCAACTTTAGGACTAATAGAGACTGATTCCTTTAAAAAATCTGCAGTTTCTTTCAGTGTTTCGTAATTGTATCTGGAACGTCAAAAACATATTATAAGATACTTTGCCTCAAATCAGGTATTCACACTTACAACAAGGGGCGACTGTAAGGGAAGGAAACGACATCTTGAAAAAATTGAAAATAAAAAGGGTATATGGGACGAAGGATACACAGACACTTACCGACCGTGTAGTGGAAGCATGTGATAAATACGGCATTAAATTTAACTGTAACAAGTCTGCAATTCTTATAGTAGGTAAGCAAAAACGGTGAATGGCAAAATCAATCTAGAGCAAGTAAAAACCTTTGGAAAGTATACATTTTTGTCATTTCTAGGATTCAGTCAGAGCATGGAGCAGTTATGCGCTTTCCACCTTTTTATATGGAACTTCCATGTTCACAATTTTATAAATCTACTAAGTATGCTTGGCATCGTAAAAAGTCATGTGGACCAACGTGATTGCCAAGATCTGCAGAGGATAGGCATTAAAAGAAGAAGAGCGAAGAAGAATATATGAATCTGAAAACTAGTTAGTGAGAAATAAATCTAATAGATATGTTTGAAAGATAGGAGTAAAAAATGCTAAGAGGAATATATGAAGGAATTACCAAAAATACAGAAATTATGTGGAGAAGAAGATAAAAATAAATAAACAGAAACTCTATATAACGACATAAAAATAACAAATCCCATAAACTCACGAAGAGCAGCTGGGTTAGAAAATTTGCAAAACCTAAAAATAAAAGAATATCTAAATTACTCCTGCTGCGAAATTTGGTATAAAAATGTACTAGTAATGGGCAAGATATAAAAAGCATAAAGACAGAATATTTTAAGAAGGAATTTTAATGGAAAGAAGGAATAAAGACATCTGGTAAAGAACTCTAAAATATAATAGTTTGCAATTTGTGAGATATGTTGTATTTAGAATGTTATAATAATTGTATTGTACGATATTAAATTGCAAATTTAAGCATGAAAATAAAGAAAGAAACTCGATGTAGGATTTCCTCGATGACTATACAAATAGGTAACTACAACGTTAAAATTTTACATAAAAAACTAATATTTTTAGTTTTACACTAATTAACACCTTCTCCTCTATCGTATAAACACGTCATATCATATGAACAGTCCCTAATTTCCATAAAGTACAGAAAAAGACTACACGTTTTTGGTGAACTTGGACGTATTCCTGGATCTTAAATGAAAGGCCTTTTCCACTACTATAAAGTTACCTTCCACAAGGAAACTGAATTTCTGTAGTTGGCTGTATACCATGAATCATAAAAATTTTTATTTAAAAAATTCCTTTATAAATTTCCTCAAGAAATTGACTCCTTTTGTTGGGCTATGGTTGTCCACGACAAATACTGTGGTTTATTACCATCTACCCTTCCTTCACCGAAGAAGAAGTAGTAGACAATGGATTGATGCCGGCATTCTCATTTCGAGAATTTAAACTTTAATATCGAATACAATTTGAAAAGAAGATAATAATAATAAATATATACATTGGAATAAATAAATACTTAAATGGAGATAGCATTAAATAGAAGATAAATGAGGAATTAAAATATGGAAGTCGATTATTATAATAATAGATGGATGACTCGATGTCAGATCCAACTTCATCGGTCTGGACCACTTGAGATTGGATTCCTCCCGTTGATGGACTTTTAAAGCACCCTCGGGATGAAATTAGCATTTTTTTCGAATATTATATTCACGAAGTGGTGATAGCGCCAAAGAGTATACCACAACACGCGGGCCGTTATTTGAACATCTCGAATAAAAACACTAAACAAAAAAAAAATACCTAACGAACTCCTAAAGTACGGAGGAGTAGATCCGACCAAACAACTACTAAAATTTATCCAAAAAATAATAAAACAAAGAGAATTTCTCAATAATGGAAATCAAGCATCCTAATACCACTCTTTAAAAAGGGAGGCAAATCGGACCCGGAAAATTACAGAGGAATTAATTTATTAAACAACACTAAAATTAACAACCAAAGTGATAACAAATAAAATGAATGACATTATAACACTAACAGAAGAACAACAAGGTTTTAGCTAGGAAAGATCATGCACCTACGCTATATTTATAATGAAGCAAGTGCAAGATAAATCACTAGAATACAACAAAACGCCATATCTATGTTGCGTAAACCTTAACAAGGCTTTTGACCGGGTCAAATGAAAGGACGTTATCTACTTATTGTATTCAAGAGAAATATCCTTAGGAATAATTAAAACAATCGAAAATATCTACCAAAACAATACAATAAAAGTAAAAGTAGAAGAAGAACTAACTGACCCTATTGAAGCTGGCAATGGGATAAGACAGGGAGATTCTCTGAATCTTCTATTGTTTAACCTGATTATAGATAAAATAATAAAAAAAGTAAGACTACTAAAAAAAAGTAAAACTAAAAAAGGATACCCAAAGGAAGAAAGACAACTTAAAATAATCTGCTTTGCAGAAGATGCAATACTACTCTCTCAAAGTGAAGATGATTTACAACGTATGCTACACCAATTTAATATACTGCCAGAAAATTTAACATGTTAATTTCCCTAAAAAAAAACAAACTTTAGAAGGTCAGATAATAGAACAAGAACTAGGCATCACATTATCTAGCTAGGGAAAGCTCGAAACAGAAGTGGAAAATCAAATAAATAAAGCAAACAGAGCTGCATGTTGCTTGAATAAAACATTATGAAGAAATAAAAATATTGGCAAAGAAATGAAAGGCAGAATTTACAAAACAGTCATTAGACCAAAAATGTCATAAGCGGCAAAAACATGACCTGACCAGAGAAAGCAAAAAAAAATGTTAGAACAGTAGAGATGAAAACACTTAAAAAAATGATGGTAAAACACTATGGGACAGAGCTAGAAGTACAAATATAGTATCAAGGAATGGGTAAGAAATAGAAGAGTAGAATGGAATAATCACTTAAGCCGATTGACAAAAAATAGAGTAGTAAAGACGGCAAAAGACGATTCTCTAATAGGAAGACGATCAGTAGGAAGACCGCGAAAACAACGATGGGACGACAACTTACTGGAGGAACGTTGAAAAACAGACAGAATCATGTCTACATAAAAGAAGAAGAAAAAACAAAAGAGAGGAGCCATAAAGCATTAATGGACCGTTCTACCTGAATATACATGTCTGAATATTTGAGAGAAGAATCGAAACATCTAGAAATAGATTCAGTACAGAAAGGTTGTGCTCCAAGAGACATCAAACGATGTATACGAAAAAAATAATTAAAAACAATATCACCAAGCGAGAATATGAATAGACATAAGTTTTATCTATTGATATTCTGGGTGAGTCCTGTTTGGATACTTGATGCACCACGTAGGCTGTTATTGCTATACAGCTAGGCTGTTTTCCTTGTGTTAATTGTAGATGTAAGTAGGTAACGTATAAGTATTGATTTTTCTTAGGATTTTTGTACCGGTCATTCTCCTACTTCAGCTAAAATTTAACATTGGCATATAAAACCACATTTCAAATTCATGTGGCTTTTTATACATATTTCAAAATCCATGTTGTGCTTGATGTTTGGTCATTTTTCAACACAACACGTTTCGCACATTTTGATGAACCCCACTTTTGTTACGTTAATTCGTATTTTTCTAATTTATTTTGAATGGTCTAGTTTAACGTTGTTTTTTTCCTAGACATATGCTAGTCGTTCCGTGTTTGTCTCCAGTCTCATTCTCTCACTAGCTTTTCACAAGAGATCCATCACTAACTTCAGATGCTCTTATAATTCTGTAAGTATCATCCACGTATCTTCTTCTTCTTCAGCTTGCATTCGTCCACTGCTGTTTGATATCATCTGCCCACCTCTTTTGTGGTCTTGCAAAATAGAAGGAAAGCGAGGAATTGGAAGAAAAAAATTGTCCTGGTTACGTAATATCAGAAACTGGACAGGACTTGGATTTGAGGAACTCTTAAGAACAGCTGAAGATAGACAAACGTTTGCCACCATAACCGCTAACCTCCATTGATGGAGACGGCACTTGAAGAAGAAGAAACATATTTTTAATATATATTTTTTTTTGAAAAATTGTGTAATATACATTTATTTATAATATCAGTACATTATTGTACAAGCTACAACATTTTGAAAGTATTATCTGAAATTTTGATAAGTACAAAAATATTAAAAATTAAGAATATGACTTGATTCGGAAAATTGTTTTTTTTTTATTATAAGTTATTTGTTAATAAAAATTTCCAGTCCACTGGGAAAAATTTAAAAAATATATATTTGAACTTAAAAAAATATATAGAATCGAACAAAAAAGGTTTGATGCGTTAGAAATGCAAAAAAATAGTGGGTATATTCCGTTTCTTAGCCGTTTTTATAGGGGTAAAACGGTGTCTTATTATAGTTTAAAACTATTCTTTTAACGTTGCCAAAATACAGGTATCTGAATTAAAGTCATCGTCATTTGGATCAAAATGGTACCTACTTTCCAAGCAAAAATTTACAAACTACAAAACCAAATAGCAGAAAAGAGGTAAACTGTTTCAAGAAACAATTACAAATGTGCATAAAATAAAAACCAGAAAAAATAAAAAGAAAAATTTTCTTACTTTTCATTATCTTCATTTTCAAAGTTCCCAGGAATAACAATCATCGACATGTTTTAAAAACAAACAAAATTTTTGAAAAAATAAATATTTACACAAGGAAGACACAGCCGCGTTCGAAAATTATGCAAAACTAATTATATCAGGAAAATTGCAACTATTTTATGTATACCTGTATCTTGTCTCATATTCTATTTCTAACTAATAAGATAAAAAGAAAATCATGAAGTATAATACGTCACTACTCATGTTGATAATTTGGTATTTTTTATTCTACCTTATCTCATGTTTTCAAGTCTCGTTGTTTTCGGAAATTAACTTTTAAGTACTGGTAATATATTTATGTAAAATTTATTCCAAAAGTCAGATATGCATTTGAAATAAACTAATTATTCACTATGGGCTTATATGTTAGTCAGTTTTTGAGTTTTTATTAATTTTCTTTATTTCAAATATCGATGGTGAAGTGTGAAAACGACTATGTTAAAAATACAATTTTATAGAAAATGAAAAAAAAAAAAATATTGTTCTTATGATAAAATTGATAAAAAATGTGTGTATGTTTCAAACTAAAAATAAATATTTTTTGAAGTTATACTTCTATACGCACGGTCGGCTTTGGAAATTTGCATGAGAGTGAATCTGTGAAACCATTACATATGTAAGATAATGAGTAAGAGAGAGATAGAAGATATATTTTCTCTCTCTTCCTCTCTCGAGAATAAAAATGTTCCTTTTGTATATATATTTAATATTATATATAATATAATATGTATTATATTATTATATATTATTATATATTATTATAATATATATTATATGTATTAATATTATTATTTATGTGATATGTTTTGTATTATTTAAAATTAAACGTTTATAATTATTTTAGGGTTTTGTATTTCAAAATAATCACTGTTTTACCGAGAACTGTCAATTTTGAAATCCGCTAGTGTCATGTCTAATTGGCAAATCCTTTACGTGTTTGGTTCATACGCTGGTGGTTGTGAGTTCGAATCCCAATTATGAATTTCTTTTTTTATTTTTGAAATATTTAAAAACCTCACGTTAATCTTATTAAATATATGTAATATACGCAAAAAACATAAATTTTAAAATAAAATGAAAATTTACAACATAATCCGAGTTGTTGGTTTTTTATTTTTATCTTCGTAAAGTAAGTTATGTATATTGACAGTTTTAAATACTTATGAATATTACATTTTAATTTATATTGTATTATTATATTGAATTATGTTACAGTGTATATATTGTATTGTAATTTTTATATTAATAACAAAATAAACAATGAATTTTACTGCAGAGTATGTGTAAATTTTTTTTTGCATTCAACTCCTTTTATACATATATAAAAATATATATTTTCATTAAAATATTGATACAATCCTTCATTTACTATACTCCTATTACAGGTCAAATGTTTATATACAGCAAACGATGCACCATATACCTATATAACTAATTCTTTTTCTCTTTCTGCTCTCTCTTACCTATAGCATTACATATGTAATGGTTGTGCAGATTGACCCCTATAAAAATTTTTAACGGCGAACGCGTGTATAGAAGTACAACTTCCACCGGCAGTTCCACTGGACTGCCACACCCGTTTTTTTTTAATTGCACTGGTATTCTTTGTGTGTCTTTTTCATCTCCTGATAAAAGTAATTGACATAGAAGGCTTTTCATTATAAGATCTGTTGAAAAACAAATTGATTATTGAAAGAGGCAATTATAACAAATATAATGAAGTGTTTATGAAATTGAAACTTAAGAAGAAAAAAGGTAAAACTAGTTGGTTTGTGAATACGATCATTAGTATTCTAAAACTGACAATAAATTAAAAGGCCTTCTTATAATTTTCTAACGAATTTCTTTCCAAACACATTTTTAAAAACAAATTTTAAATCATCTTTTAGTATGACAGATTTTAGCTGCTATACCTGCTGCCATTTTGACTTGAGAATACTTAGTTGTAATGAGTACAGTGCTGGATAAATTACAGTTCTGTGTACTGATTTTGATCGTCGAGACGGACATTGAAGATCATAATCAAAAGAGCATCTACTTCTACATTCTAAAAGAGCTTAACCCATTAACGCCGAGAAAAAATTTTTTTTGAATTTACGATTTTTTTATTTGAACTTTCATAAAGAAAGGTGTAAAATTAACCTACGTTTGGAAAAAAATAAATTTTTATTTCAAAATAAAACATGCTGTCACCATATAAGCCCTGTAGGCGTTCCAGGGTATACACAAAATATTATCTGAATTAAGTGTTTGTGTGAAATTTCATAAAACATTCTAAACATAAACCAACATCGCACTTAATACACATTGTACGCCCTTTGCTTATACAATTGAACCCGGCACATCTTCTTTTTCCTTCTGGCACTACTACTACGTAATGGTTTAACCCATCAAATCTGACATCGTCTCCAACACGGCTGTTACTTCCAGCAGCTTTAGGCATTCGACCTGGACCTTTAGCTGTCGATTTGTAATTTGCCAAATATGTCTAAAAATCACAGCAACATGTAAGACTACGTAAATATGTAGTAAATTATAACATTACCTGAACAATACTTCGCCTAAACTCCAACTGGCTGATATTTCTGCCACTTTTGCGGTAGAGAATCCAAGCATTTTGTATATATACATCAATAAGATATGTGAATATCGACCAGTACCACTTTTTTGATCTTACACCAATACGATAACTGAAACAATGTATGTTATTATATTATTATAATCAATATACTTTACATACCAAGATACATTTGCATCCATCAGATCGGTGCCTCCCATGTTTTTATTGTATTTGGAAATTACATCCGGACGTGGTATAGGTACGTTTCTTTCCTTGAAAATCTCTCTACAGATTTCACTGAAGTAACCCCAAAACACGTACTGGCCTCTGTTACCACATTATTGTCTATCCACCTCACATAAAGAATACCATGGAATACCATCAGTACTGAATTTGCTTTAGCGTCACTTTGTACCACAGTATGTAATTGCTCATTTGCTAAATCTTCAGATGTGTCCTCCACTCTCGTACCATTTGAACAGCTGGAATACAACTTCAGCTGGAGCTAACAGTTGACGACTACTCAAATTTTCAACAGTTCCACCCTCATCTTCATCCCCTGAATCCTCATCGGCCAGATCCTGACAGTCAGGTGGCTGTATGTATATATCAGTGACTTCGTTATCAGATTAGTAGGCGATATCTAACGCTTCTTGAAGAGTTATTCCTCTGAAACTAAAATTATCGTATAAAACTATAGGTTAATACATATTTTCCGTAGTACGCCTACTGGTCCCATATGGTGACAGTGACGTTTACGAGGAAATTATGAAAAACTAGAACCATATATTTAGAAAATCAACAAACAGTATTGCGAAAATACGTTTTTTAAATAAAATCGATCGCCTAGATATACAATAAAATAAATAAGATCCACATAATTTAACTTACCGTAACGGGATGTCCATATTTTCGTCGTCGAAAATAATCTGTCCAATAAAAAATAGCACAACCTCTCACTCGCGAGTACAACAAGCAACTGATCTTGTCAGGCGCATCCGATGAGCATTTTGAACGATTAGTTCTCAGTTAGTGGCTTTCAAATTAAATTTGTCAGTTAGTACACGCACATAAATAGAGGGCGGTTTTGTGTCCCCATATGGGACCCGTAGGCGTTAATGGGTTAAACAAGAATATGCGAAAATCGGTTTAAAAATTTACGAGTTTACACTATCTATATACCTAGAGGAAACTACTTACAAAGTGGTTTATGCGGATTAGAAGCTATGACGAACTTAAAAAAAATATTTTGACAGACATGCCACTTCCGGTTATACCGGAAGTGAAGAGCAGCTTTGTTATTTTATATGGAACACCCTGTATAATTGCTGCACTTTTAAATTCTGAAGGTATCATTGGTCAAAACTTCCAATATTCGACAATGGACAGGAATCCACAGCTATGAAATGCTTCGCAATGCTGCTAAAAACAGAATTATTTAATCCTGACTATTTAACATCTCACCTGACAAGATGATGTACGGTGGACGCCTACACAGAAATGCACGGCACCTTAAGAAGAAGAAGAAGGTCAAAACTTCATATTTTTTTAACTATTCATCTTTTTTTTTAATTGACAGTTAGAGACAAACTTTTCAAACTTAATATCTAGATACAGGGTGTTCACAATTGATACGCCGTTTCTTTAAACTTCAAACTACAATAAGTGGATTTTTTAAATAAAACACTCTATATTTTATAATTTTAATAAAAAAAAGAAATCAATTATCTTTTAAAAAGTATTAGAATTCCCTACACCTAAAGTTAATACTTTTGGAGATGAGTGTCGTTAAATGTTAAAGGTAAGATTTTCATTATTTTATTTTAGCAGGTAATACTTTGAAGATGTCATAATTGTCATTATTTGTGATTTGGCACTTTAACAAACTGATATAAAGAGCTCGTTTAGAATTAAACAATGAAAAATTAGTAAATTTACTTTGCTTTTTAAACATTCCATTTTTTGTAAATTTTGATTTGTTACACCATGAATATTTTCCAAAAATTCATTATGTTCTTGAAATTATTTATCGTTACAAATCTTATTCTTTTATTAAATTCCATTTTCTTTAAACTTTAAACTGTGGTGTAAGAATAGAGATAAAATTTTTGTTTTTTTTTTTAGTTTTCTAAATAATATAATGACGCTTCGACATAAGCATCATAGTAACCAAGAACATTAATTGTATAAACGGTTATCAACAATAGGCTTCGCTTTATTAACGTTTTGTTGCAAATAACCAAAACTGTTAAATTTTTAAGTACCCTCTTCACAGTGTCACGGGTGGATCGTGGTCGATTTGCATATCTTTTAGCAAATAAAGCACATATTGTAGAAATAACTCGTGTCACATTCTACATATAGATATTAAATGTAAATTTACGCATTCCTCCTAATTTTTGTAAAAGTGCCAATAACCACAAATAATGGCAATTATGACATATTCATACACGGTCTGCTTTAATAAAACAATAATAATATCTTATCTTTAACATTACATCAAAATCCAAAAGTATTAACTTTAGGCATAGAGAACCCTAATATTATTTGAAAGACATCGAAAGAAAACAAATTTCTTTTTTTATTAAAATTATAATAAAATACAGGGTGTTTCATTTAAAATTATTGACTTACACTGGTTTGAAATTTAACGATATGGCGTCTTATATTATATATACTATATATATACTGCTTGTCCTTCGTCGCTTAGGTCCCAACTGATGTGCCGTTGGTTGCTGATTATTACTTAGTGGTCGACGCAAGGAAGGGTTTTGTATTCGTTGGTTTCGAAACTCAGAAATCAGCTGCACACTCAGTTCTTTCAAAAAAATTCGTCTTTTTAATTTATCGTTTTTTGTATTTGGTTTATATATAACTTGAGCATTCACTTCAGCTGTATTCAAAAACGAAAAAAAAAAAAATAGTGTCAAAGTCCAACAACGATTATTTCTTGATACGCTGTAATTAGCAGACAGCTCATCCAATGTGTCTACACCGCCTTTGGTTGAATTGTAGAAGTCGATAATTTCAGGCAATTTCTTTTTGCCAGTTTCTTCAATAATAGTATCATCATGATGCAATGTAGAAAAGAGGATTACATTTTTTGACTTTTTTGGCACATATGAGAGAGCCGTTATATCTTCTTTGAAGGAAAATTTTAAACTGCGAATTTCTCTTCCTCGTGTATTCAGAAGTACTTTTGGAATTTTCCTTTTGTTCTTCCTAACTGTCCCAACCGATGTAAGATGATGAGTCTGAAATATATTGATCATAAGCGGATAACTGGTAAACCAGTTATCAAAAGTTATATTACGTTTAGTACCAGAAACTGGCCCAATCAAACGTTCAACTATGTTTTGCTGATTGTTACTTTGTCGGAAAGGTCCTTCTGGCTCTGTGCCGACGTAAACTTCCATGTTTAGACAGTAGTAAGTTTTATCATCCACTAGCGCAAATACTTTTAAGTTATACTTCGCTGGCTTATTCGGTATGTATTGAAGAAATGACACACGTCCCCTAAACGATTCCAGTTTTTATATAGTGTCGATATAGTGTCTTACAGTTGATCAAATATACCTCTAATTGCTGCCAATTAGTCGATCTGTTTCTGTTCTACTCTATTGTGCACGTTGTCGAATCGCAAACATTGCAACAAAATGGAATATCTTTGTTGTGACATTGTTGTTCGAACGAGACCAATACCGCTTTCATCAGTATTCCAAAGATCTGAAATATTTTATCGGTTTGACTTGTACCGTCAAATAGAACAGGCCTATAACAGCTTTGATTTCTATTTTGTCAGTCTTTTTGACTAAATACTGATGTCGTGCATCGTACCGTAGGGCTTTCGTCACTAATTTTACATTTGTTTAGTCAACAATGTCGTCTAACATTTCTTCTGTAAAGAATTACAACCAACAATCAAGAACACTCTGCTTTTCTCGTGTTATTCCTTTTACACCAGGTAAATATGTAATATTGATTATAGATTGTCCGACTCACTCACTCGTTTGTTTTTTGGAAGCTTGAACCACTTTGATTTTTCTTTATATAAAAAGTATCTTTTACCATTATTCTTACTACCACTTTCTGAACCACTTGAAAATTCATTTTCTTCTTTAGCTTCCATTTCTTTAGAATCCTCTCTTTTGTGTACTGTCTTTCGAGCCCCTTCTTCCAATATGATTATCTCTTGACTTTCTAATGCGGTTTGTTCTTCATTAGATTCACCATCAATGAACGATTTATCATCGTCAGAAATACTGTCAAACTCCGCCCATAAACGCTTTAACCTTTCCTGCTCTTGTTCGTAAGACATACCTAATTATTCTACAATTCAGTATCGCTGAAAGAACAATAAAAATAATAGTACATCTCGAAAAAATATCAAAAATATCATGTAAATTTACCTCTAGAACACAAAACAACTAAAAGTTACAACAGTAGTGTACCGGGGTATCACATACCCCAACCATCTTTGACCAACTCATGATTCAAACTGAAATTGTATGTAGAACTGGTAACAAGGTCATCGTGGGAAAACATGTATAAACTACAGCTACTAGTCGCTAGAAGGCGCTATTTCATCTACTTTCGATTTTATAGAAATAAAAGGAGTACCTGAGGTATGGTATACCGTATACCCCAGAACACCAACAGAGGGTTAAAAAGAGGATGAACCAAACTTGTCAAAAGAAAGAAGTTGACGAAGTGAATATCCTCAAAAATCCATTCTAATTACGCAGAGTATGTGGAAGTAGACCTTCAAAACTAGAATCTGCATAAACTTGCAGATTATATATATATATATATATATATATATATATATATATATATATATATATATATATATAATCCAATAGAAATAGCTCTTCTGAAATAAGCCATAGACAGATCTTGTAATAAACAAAATAAAACATCTGATTAAATAAGACAATACACAAAAACGACAACAAATCGAATTGAAGGATTCAACAGAATATAAACAAATAATCAAATAAATCTTAATACAGAAACTTAATAAAAAATATAATACAAAAACTTTCGGTAGTAATAGAAGAGAATAAAAGTTTAGAAGCATTGTGAAGAAATCTGCGCAAGGAATAAAAGATACTCCGTGACTCAGAAGGTATAGTAACATCAGATGAAAGAAAAAATAATCTAAATATTGGAAGATTTCAATAGCATGCTGTACATCTCAACCGCAGTAGAAGATGAGGTTATTTAATAGATGTTTATAAACTGAAAGAATCACAACATCATGAAAAAATTCAATTATTGTAATTATGCATAAGAAAGTCGACCCTACAGATCTTAAAACTACCTTTTGATTAGTTTTCTCTCCCATATATACAAACTATTCATAAATATGCCAATAAGATTATTAACCTCCAAACTAGATATCTGTAAACTTAAAGAACAAGCATTAAAGAACAAGCAGGTTTCAGATCCAATTATGGTACAAATGACCAATTACTATTTATAAAAAACACTTATAGAAAAACAATGGAGCCCTGGTCTTTATATTTGTGGACTAAAAGAAAACGTTTGACTCGGTGGACCAATATTAATGCAAAATAATTCTTACAGTAGCTGATCGTAGAGTAGACTAAAGATATGCAACATTAATTTAAACTATATATAAAAGCGCAACAGCAAGTCTCAAACTTCACACTAATACATTAACATTTAAAGTGGAATGCGGAGTACGGCAAGGTGATATCTCTACAACAAAACTATTTACAATTCTGCTGGAATATACATATGTTTAAGCAACTTAAGGAGTGGGAGAACATGAGAATGAACACCGGTGGTGAAAGAATAAACCACTTACGCTTCGCTGAAAATGTCGTGCTGATTTCAGATGGTCTCAAAGAATCCCAAGAGTTAAGTACACTAAACTTTGTGTCAACCGAAGTATAACGATGATGATGGGATTAACGCTAAGAGATAGAGTTCCAAATACCACTACACAATCTAAAACAGAGCTTACAGATACTGTGAAAAGCATCTATGCACATATAAATTGGAACTGAAACTGTCACGTGGCGAGAATTATTAATGATACTAAATTAATTAATGACTAAACACAAAATAAAGTCGCGTCCTAGATTTCAGGCATATATAGATGGTTACAACAAACTGAATTTACACGGCACAATCTCGGGAACACTAGGAATAACTTCGAAATATCTATGTTTAGTAGTGGACGCTATGTGACGATGAAATTTGTGGCTGTGGAATGTTTATAGATAGTAATGGTAAATTAGTAAAAAGAAAAGCTAAGATATAGGGAATTTTATGGCGAGACTATCATTAATAAACAAAGAAAAACAAGCCATAACATTAATCACAGTTATGGTTTATATTAAATAATTACTAATTCTAATAAGTATTAAAATAATACGAAGCGCTAAACATGCTTGCACAATATCCAGATATTAAGGTAGACTCGTTTGAGATATAGTAACATTAAAGTTAATCGTAATGAACTATTGGAATTTACTACCTAGCATACAGTTATTAAATGCAAAATTTGGGCGTTGTCCAGTCAAAAACTATTACTGCTTCATATATGGTCGAAAAAGACCACCCTCGTAATAGTATGTCAAATATTGGACATAATCGATATCTTCTAAATAATACACAGAACTTAGAAATGAAGAATTCAAAATTAAAAAATTCTCGCCCGAAAAACCATATTTTTTTGAGCATTTCAGTGTACTTTTTACACATTTTTTGTTCATATTAAGTCACATAGTTATCGAATGTCCCTTACTTTATAATTACGAATTTTAAAAATTTATTTACTCTGAAGCCCTCTACCGAGAGCGCTTCGTGTACATCTTGCGTCGACTATAGAGATTACTAACTCAGCAAGATAGTTTCGACATTAACAAATAGAGGGCGCAGACCGTCACATTATCATTCAGATCAAAGTGCTGAAAAAACCCCGTGGGACGCTCGTTACCATGACGACCGAAGGGGTCTTGACGCGCCGAATCATCGGTAAAATACGAGTCCGGCAATCTAAACATCGCTACCACCGCACTGATCCGTAACGTAACTGTAAGGAAGAGTAGCAGTAGCAGGAGCACCAGTAAGCAGTGGGCCGCAGGCCAACCAGCGTGCCATCGAGTGCGTACGTAAAAGATGTGATCACGTCGGTCAGTCTACTAGCGAGTGACTTAAAATTTCTCTCTCTTTGCTGTCTCGACCGAATCAGCTGATCGGTATAGTAAACGAGAGTGCAGGTGTTATTATTGTTGACAACAGGCGGAAGCGGATAGTGTCAAATGTGAAAATGAGTGAAGAAGTGACGTCTCCCGGCTTTTTCGGTAGATCCGGTATTTTGGAGACTCACGTTCGCGGTCAGTGGTATCGTGTGTTTGTTACCCTCGAAGAAGACTATCTGAGTATCACTCTCGACGAATCTTACGAAAATACCACAACTCTTAACGGAACCCTAAACAATAACATAGAAACTCCTTCCGGTCTAAGCGATACACCTGACATACCGGAGGCCGTAGCTAATCAGAAGAGATTGGTGCGTGTCATCAAGTCGGAGAATAATGGTTTGGGGATTTCGATTAAGGGTGGGCGGGAGAATAAGATGCCGATACTCATTAGTAAGATCTTCAAAGGGATGGCAGCTGATCAGACGGAGCAGTTGTACGTTGGGGATGCTATTTTGTCGGTCAACGGAGATGATTTAAGGGAGGCGACACATGACGAGGCTGTGAAGGCTCTCAAAAGAGCAGGAAAGGTTGTGGAATTAGAAGGTAAGAAACTAGAGTATTTACCATTTTCCGTTTTTCAGACATTAATCAAACAGGTGGACCGTATTTTTATCACAAGTGACACTTTCTAAAACCAACTTTAATATAAATATATTTTTTGAAAACTGGAAAAACACATGAATGTGTATGTAATAATAATTAAGAGTTAATAACATCTACTTTTAGAACATTGTAGTTTATAATTTTTATTTTCAGGATATTTTTATTATTTATATAAATGGATACCTTGTCATCATTATTTTAAATTAGTAAATTTCTTTTACGTTACGTGGTTATATACTTACTAGGAATTTACTTGACTTATGTGTAAGATATATTTATAGCCGAATGCAGTTTTTTACTAACATGTTTGAATAAAAAAATATCGCTTTTACATCTTTTGACACGCTGGTGTAATTAGGTAGAAATATTTTTCGAATAAAAGAAATAAATGAAAAGAAAGTATCTAAAGAACATACATTGACACATATTTCTGAAATATTACAACACTAATAAAAACTAAAAAATACATTAATTGGAGTGAAAAACACAATTATAAAATTTTAGGTGTTCACTGACGATCGTCTAATAAGACCGAAAACGTTCTAATGAAATTGTAATCCATTTAAAAAATTTCATTTATTTTACCATTTAACACAAGTTTTTCACTTCACTGTAAGTTTATAAAGCTAACTATTTTTGATATTACTGCACTGTTTATTGAGTTTGTTAAATTCAAGTATTTTTCAAAAAAACTTGAATCGTTTCTCCTTAACTACTTGATGATACGGCTTTATAGAGTTTGGAATTTTAATGTCTTGCAATTTCTATTAGCGTATTTGCTTCAACACCTTGTTTTGCTGTTCGAACCAGCTGTTACTCGTAGTGAATTATTGGTGATTTTGATTTTTTCAGTCGCTAAACCTGATTGTTTTGCCTCTACTGATTAAGGGTCCACTGGCGCAATTTATTGGCGAGTAGATGACGACAGTTCCAAAGGAAATACACAGCGCAACCAAAAATCAAACGTACTAAAGGTCGGAAGTAATCAGAAAAGCGGACATGTCCGAATTATAGACCGAGAAAACTAAGATTTTGTGAGACTGAAATGATAATTCTGTAGCTATTTGAACATTCTACATACTCTGTTTTTGTACTACCAAGCTTTAAACCTTCTTCTTCAAGCACGTGTCTACAATGTTTCAGTAGTTGTTGTAATTATTTTTCAGTATTTCCTACTGTCGTCACATTACCAGTGTGCATTAAACACCGAGGAATGTTATTTTGTGATTTTTCTATGATCTGATCCAACAATAATCAAAATAAATAACTACTAAGTACTGAGCCTTGATTTAATCACAGCTGTTCTTACATTAGTTGTTACCATCAATCTTAACATATACAATGTAAACTCGTTTCTTATTGAGTACCCACCATATAACCTCTCGAGGTACCATGTTTATGAGCATTTGTTTATTTGTTCCTATAGTATAGGAACATTCTATATTTTAGTCAGCTGCCTTATAATGAAAATTGCATCTGTTGTTAATCTGCCTTGCATAATTCCAGACTGATTTTCAGATATTTCGGTTTCCTTACGTATCCGCCTGTCAATTACTCTTTCCCATATTTTTATGGTGTGACTAAGTAGTTTTATGGCCGTTTAGTTTGTGTATTGTTGAATATCTTTGTTTGTTTACACTAGTATATTATTAAGATACTGCTTCTCCATTCATCTGGCATTTGTCTCACTTCCAAAATTCTATTAAACAAACCTGTTAGCCAACTTGTTTCAGTCTCCCTTTACGCTGTCCATACTTACCCATGGATACCATCTGGTCCAAATGTCTTTATTTTTTTTGTGAAAAGCAATTTCTTCGTCTATTGTCTTGGTGTTTATTGTTGCTGTGAGCTTAAGTAAATGTAAACAAATAGCATTTCTGAAATTAAAATAGTTTGAATACAAATTTAAAAGCTGTAAAATATTTTAAAGGGTGAAAATTAAAAAGTTTTCGTTAAATGTTCTTTTTTATTGATGACAAATACGTAATATAATACAGTTTTAACTACTTATTAGCTTTTTAATTATTTATTTATAACGACTATGGTTAATATTGTTCTGAAGCTATTTTCTTGTGGGTGGCATCTTAATGCAATCTACTATTTTTGTTGGGAATAAGCCACAATTTTACTTTAAAATTAAGTTTATTTGTATCGTGTACGATAATATATTCATTGTCAGGTGTCCTTTTGAAGCCTCATTTTTCATGCTTCGAGAAAAATTTCCCGTTATTAAATACTAAATTAGTCGTTGCTTGCTATGCATATGCATCTGCATATGCTGTAATTTGTATCGGTTTGGTATTTATCTGGCCTGTTACATTGGTTTTTCTGATGATCGCGTCAGGAACTAGGTTAAACAGCATGGTTGATAGTGTACTCTTACTGCGGCTTTTGACGCCTGTAATGTCATTTTTATAACGCTGATATATTTGTTAGATATATTCAGGTTTAGAATATTTTCCAGCATTTTGTTTCTTTTCAAACTATTAAAAACTTGTTTAAGTCTGTATGCATATTGTATAGTTCTATGTCGTATTTATACGGTTTTCTCTGTTGCAATTAAAAGCCAACAATGACAAAAAATGGTCCTACACCTAGAAAGAATTTAGTTTTACTAACACTACACGATACATCCTGCTACACCCCATCATTCCTAAACAAGACAGGCATAAGAAATACAATATTCCACGTAGATTTATTATCACAATTGTCAATACTTCAATTCGAACATGGTCAACATAGTCAACATTTTTTAAAAATTGATGTTATATCAACTGATAAATAAATGTGAATACAAAGTAAACAAGAAAATCTTAGACGATCTTAGATCTTAGTGGAAGAAAAGTCTATCTTCTTCGAGTGTTTAAAGCATATAGATCAATCGAAAACCTTATTTGGCTCTTCAGTCGGGGCGCCCCCTACAGAGAATCACGAGTCGGAGCATCGGGTCTAGGAGAACCTTATGAAAACGAACATTCTAAATGTTTTTTTTGTAAATCCTTAGCAAATAATGCAAAAATAGGAACTTTCTATTGTTAAAAAAAACACAAATACATTTTTAGTAATGTTAATACTATGAAAACTAATACTTTTTAAGACGTAACATTCTAGACATTGCTAAATTAATACTTGTAAACCAATTATCACAAGTGATATTTCTGATCGTTTTGGATATGGGTTTTATGATTCTTATACACAGTATGGGTCGTCGTCGATATATTTATCTATTGTTGCAGTAACTCCAATATTACACACTTTCTTAGAATTTTCAATTGGGAAGATTATCAAATCGACGACATCTAGATATTAACATCATATCCATATGTTTGATTGATCGATTTTTTTATTTAAAATTAATTATAGATTATAATAGATTAGATTCGTTACCTACTGTTTTTCCTTTGATATTTTACCTACCTTACGTGGCCTAAAAAATTATGGTCCCATAGACGGGAAGCATATAACGCCGTTTTCGTTGTAGATCATTTATACTATCTATGCGACTGACTGTAGGACCAATGGTAAAAGCAAACAGTCGGCTTTTACCGTTGTGACAGAAACCAGTACTAACTTTTTTTCAAGTTTCGATAACATTTTGTTAGCGAAGTATTTGAATGGATATACAGATCATGGATTTCGACGTACTTTGGCATCTTCTTCTTCTACTTCTTCGCGCGACTAAGATTACTCCTGTTTGTCTTCCTCTTATTCTGTTTCAGTCGTTGTTGACTGTACATTATCTTTCCACCTCTTTGGCGGCCTTCCAACGGGTCTTCTGCTATACGGCTTGTTGTTTTTACAGATGTTCGCTAATCTATCTGGTCCCATTCGGTTTACATGTTCGTTCCAGTTTTTTTTCTTGTTTTTATTCACCTGTTAATATACTACTGTTTTCTACTTTTCTGCTTTCTACTATACTGTTTTTGACTGATATTTTTATATTAAGTTTGTTTGCTGTGATATTGAAGGTGTGGAGCTACCTTTATAGGTCATCTTCGTTATCAGTAATTAGTACTGCATCATCGGCATAGCATAGTATCGTGATTTTATGCGCTCCCATGTGGTATCCGTGTCGTTTTCTTAACAATTTTAATGTACTATTCATCAGACTAATGCCTCTATAATTTTCAGGATTTCTCGAGTCTTTTTTTTTAAGTATCGGTAGCAGGAGACTTTCCTTCCATTCCGCTGGTACTACTCCGAATAATTTTAGGAGTCATTTGCTTAGTGTTGTTTCTCCATATTTCAGCAGTTCATTGTTTATCTTATCAGGACCAGGTGCTTTTCTGTTTTTTAATTTTTTTATTCGTTCTTGTAGCTCTTCTTCTGATATTAGTGCTCTATCGTGAGTTTCGTTAATGATTCTTTCTCTGTTCTCTTCCTCTCCTTCTCCATATAATTTCGTGAAATGCTCAGTCCATTGTTCCTCCGTAATGTTATCTATGCGTACAAGTTCATTTATTTCTGTTTTTTGTCTCCTTATCATCTTCCACACCTTTTTTTGGGATCCATAGAAGTCGTATTCCATACCAGATCTTTGGTTTACTCTATTCCTGATTCTCACGTAGTCTTCTCGTGCCTCCGGTGTCTTCACTCCTTTGTATGTTAGGAAAGCTTGTTTTTTTTTCATTTGCTATTGCTTCCACCCTTTCGTCGTACCATGGTGTTGTGTATACCCGTTTATTTCTGTAAACTTTTCTTTTACCTAAAGCTTCTTCCGCTGCTTGTAGGATACATTTTTTAATAATTTTCCAGGTTTCTTCTATATTCTTTTTAGTCTCTAGGTTATGGCTGTTTAGCTTTTCTGTTAGTCTGTTTCTATAATGACGAGAGGGGAGAAATGTGGAATGAGATTATCCAGACTCTAAATTTGGTGGTACTCAACAACGGTAAGGCGACCTTCGTCAGAGGAGAAAGTCAGACACATATTGACGTCACAATGGCAACGACGCCGATAAGTAGAAAGGTGGCAGAGTGGGACGTTCTGGATGGAGAAATATTCACTCATCACAAATACATTTTGCTTAAAATTAGAGGAAACGTAACAAAACCAAGGGAGGGAGGCAGGTCGAAATATCTTGACAAAAGAAGAGTTAAAGAGGAAATCCAAGGAATGGAAGGTGAGGCCCGAAACTTCGAAGAGGGATACGAGAAAATAAAAGATATAGCAGAAAGGTGCAGTCCGCGGGGAAGGAGAGCAAACAGTCGTCCCTATTGGTGGACGGAGAGGATTGAAGAAATAAGAAGAGGCTACATCGAGCTAAGAAGAAAAGTCACGAGGGACAGAGGGAGGCATCGAGTGATGGAAGAGGAGGTAGAAAGATTAAAAGCCATGAAGAAAGAGCTGGTGCGAGAAATAAATGGCGAAAAAAAGAGATGTTGGAAAGAACTTTGCGAAAATCTTGAAAATGATATCTGGGGAGACGCCTACCGAATAGTTGTCAAGAGTTTTAAAGGGACAGGAGGCTTCTTTAAGATCGAGGAAAGTCAAAGGAAAGAACTGGCTGAGGCTCTTTTCCCACAGAGGGAAGAAGTAAGATTTATACCACTCCAATTAGAGACACCGGTGACTGAATTCACAAGGGAAGAGGTGACGGAAGCTGGCAAAACGCTCAAAGCAGGAAAAGCGCCTGGACCGGATAGAGTGGTACCCGAGATAATAAAAACCATCATTGAGGATAAAGTGCAATGGGTACAGGATATTATGAACAACCTGCTAAGAAGACAAGAGTTCCCAGGAGACCTGAAAACGGCAAATCTCATACTTATCCCTAAACCAGGAAAGGAATTAGAGGAGCCCGGGGCGTACAGACCTATATGCCTGTTAAATACCTTAGGCAAAGTCTTTGAGATTCTTGTGAAGACAAGGCTAGAGAGGGAAATAATGGAGAGGGGTGGCATATCCGACCGGCAGTATGGGTTCAGGAAAGGGAAATCTGCGGTAGAGGCTATAAGCAGGATCAAGAGGGAGATATCCATATGTAGGAGCAGATGGATGGTGGCTTTCTTCCTTGATATAAGAAATGCTTTTAATAGCGCTAGCTGGGAAATTATCGTCAGACTACTGGGCGACTTGGGGATATCTTCCTATTTGCAGAATTTGGTTAGGAACTACTTCACAGATAGATGCATCAACATTGCGAGAGGTAACTCTATGAGAACCACGACAGGAGTGCCGCAAGGCTCCGTACTGGGGCCATTGCTTTGGAATGTTCTTTACAACGAGATTTTGGAGACCGACCTGGGCACCGGCGTACAGGCAATAGCATATGCGGATGATCTGGTGGTGCTGGTGGAACACGATGAAAACTGGTCAATCATGCAGAGAGGAAATCGAGCCCTCAACAAAGTGAAGACGTGGATGGGAAGCAGAGATCTCATGTTAGCGGCCGAGAAAACTGAAGCTATGATTCTCAAGGGTCCGAGGGCCAGAGACCATATAGTTTTTGTCCTGGAGGGAGAAAGGATCGTACCTGCCAAAAAAGTGAAGTACTTGGGAGTAGTCCTAGATACGAGGCGAACTTTTGGCGAGCACGTGAAATATGTCGTTAGCAAGGCAGAGGTGAGGACGGCGGCGCTGACAAGGATTATGCCCAATGTGGGGGGTCCGGGGACCGCCAAAAGGAGAATTCTAATGGAAGTGGTCCACTCTACTATACTTTACGCGGCACCGGTATGGCAACAAGTGCTTAACATCAAGAAATATAGACGAATGCTAGAGAACGCCCAAAGGAAAGCACTACTAAGGGTAGCACGTGCATACAGAACAACATCAACGGTGGCCATACAAGTGATCGCGGGTGTGTTACCCATCCACTTGATGGTGAAAGAAAGGGCAGAAACCTACGGGAAGGATGAGCAGGAGAAAATAATAGCCAGGAAGAGGAGCATAACGGAATGGCAGGAAGAATGGACAAATGAGCATAGAGCGGCCTGGACGAGGGTATTAATTCCAAATATCGCAGACTGGATGAAGTGCGGGGACAGAGACACCAACTACTTTTTCACCCAGTTCCTAACAGGGCACGGCTCCTTCAGGGCCTATCTAGAAAGGATAGGGAAGGTTGCGGATGGAAATTGCACAGACTGTGGAGTGGCTGACACGGCCGAGCACTGTGTATTCGAGTGCAGAAGATTTGATGAGGACAGAAACGAATTGTACAGAAAGCTAGATAGGGTAAGTACAAATACCATAATGCAGGTAGCAATGAGAGGAGAGACTGAGTACAAGGCAATATTGGAGGCAGTAAGTCAAATTGTCAGAAAGAAGGAGATATTGGAGAGGAATCTACAGCAAAGGTAGGTAAGAGAGTGAGAGAGAGGGCGAAAGAGAGAGAGAGAGAGGGGATGGGCTATTCATGCGATGCACCGGTCTGAAGAGGACCTACCGCATGAGTAGCCTGTATAAAAGGGGGTGGACTTTAGTTGGCAGGCAGGGAGCTATGGGTGTATCTGTGAGCACGACTCCTCTGGGGGGACTGCGTGCGGATGGATCCTTCCACCCTGAATCCAACTCACGCCAGGTCATCCTTAACGGGGACACGGCCTGGTACGGTCTTTAGAAGATTTACCACCAAAAAAAAAAAAAAGTCTGTTTCTATACAATTTTTGTGTCCCTTCTTCTTCTAAGCTTTCTATGTTTAACTTTTCTTCTACTTTTGTATTTCGTTTGCCTTGTGTGGTGATTGCTAGCTTTTTCCTAGTACCAGGCCATGGTCGGATCCTATATTGGCGGAAGATAGAGTGCGCACATCTATTATATTCTTGGTTTGTATTTGTCTGTTTGTTATATTGTAGTCAATCTTTGGCATATGTTCTAGTTTATTCGAATGGAGATATTTTCTATTAAAACAACATGGAGAATCGGAATCCACTACAGTTACCGAAGGGTATGTGGATAATTATTATTTAGAAATAAAGATAAGCTGAGCTTCATGCAGTTTATGATAACTTAATACTATTATAATTCTTTGAATCAACTTTTGCCAATATATGAAAATCAGGACAAAATGAATTGAACTATCGTAAATATTAACAATTTGTAGGAATCGTTAACCATAAACTGATTACAATATAACGCGGATGGATCTAAAATACATATTAGTTAAGGAAGCAATTATGTTTTTACGCCAGACACGCGTTTCATACTCAAAACGTTTAAAAAATATCATGGAATGAGCCAATTGATATATTCGGCGGACTGTCTATTTTTTTACGTTTTCATCGGTTCTTGATATGCTGGGGCGTCCGGGGCGTTCATCATCTTTAACATCTTCACGGCTACCATGGAAATGCTTATTATACCACTCGTAAACTGTGGTATACTTTATTTCATTTTCCACGCAAAATTTAATACAAATTCTTTGATCCATTTTTTTTAAATAAATGAAAATCGATGAGCTTATATAAACCGTCGAACCTTAGCGGCTGCCTCAGACAAGGTAAACAATCAAACAATGAAGGTAGCTGCTTATTTTTTTACTAGTGATTTTGCCCATCGCCATGCACGGGGTGCAACCAACTGTTATTTACAGTCACGCCAGTAAATTTTGTCTGACTCTCTCTGATTTTTCTTACTCCTAATTTGGTCATATCCTTCTCCAATAGCTTTTCAATTCGAAGTAAGAGTAAACTCATTCACGGGAGTAAACCCACTCACACGAGTAAGTTAGTTGTACTTTGTATGTAGCATGGGTGAAATGTAGATCATATGCAAGAATAAAATAAACATGTAAAATCAAAATTACTTCAAATCATTGATTTATTCATTCGTAACAACTTACAACTTATTTTAATTTCGTAATAATTATTTAAAAATTTTTGCATACAATTACATATTTAAAAACAGACATAGTTATGTCTACACAAAAAGAAGAAGAATCGTACAAAACATTTTTAAAAACTATGTTTTTAGGCAAAACTCTATGGCTTCCTTGGATTAATTTTCCTTGCGATGGTGTATCCACAACTTTGACGCTTACGTTTGCCTTTTTTCTCATTCTTGAGAAAACAGAACTAACGTAATGATTTAAATTATTTTGCTAAATAAATCTTACCTTTAAATTAGAGCAACCAAGATGTTTGTCAATTTTGCGAAAAAAATAATAAATATTCGCATTATTAATTATCTATACTTCATCTAATTTACTTACCGTTGCACGTCATCCGCGTCATAGCCCGTGAGGTCACATAATACCAACACGAAATATTTAGGCGATAGGTGTGTTCTTTTTTAGAATCACTTTGCCGAGTACACTGGCATTACAGCCACTAGACATATTTTATTATATACGCGTAGAAATAATATTTAAAGATTTCTATTAATGTTAACTTAAAGAAATACACAATAATATGTTTTATTTAATTTGTATAAATGCATTATAAAGCGTTATTATGAAGAACATTTGTTCGGAACACACTGTAACTGTAATCGAACGAAGGTGATATTTTGGCATAAATTGGTAACACTTATTTGGCAGTTGCGGTGTTGACACTTTTTGTACTTTATTTATTTTGAATTTTAAAGTGATTACCTCTTGTTTTATATTTTTAACTATTTAGTAAAATCTGTTCTTTTTACAACAAAATTAGTGTGTTTTATTTCAAAAATGTCACGTAAGAATTTAAATACATATTTGTAATTATTAATTATTATATAATTGTAATTATTATATATTAATTTGAATGTTTGGAAGTTTGGATGGAAACAAAATCGAATAATCGATCTCTATCTAATCACTGTCGATCAGAAAACCGAAATTTAAATCAATCTGAAGAAAAAAGAAAAAAATATTTAAAAATTTAGTAACAAAACATTTCAAAGTAAATAAGTGATGAAAAAGTGTTGTTTTTGTTTAAGTATTCCATTTTACATCATTATACGACACATACAAGCGGCTCAAATTGTTTTTAACAAGATTATTTTTTAACTCTTGTTTTGTTTCTATTTATTTACATTAAATATTAATTTGTTTTGTTGTATTAATTCAGGATTTTTTTATACTTGTTGGCAACTATGTCAACTTCGATCTCTGTCACTGATAATGACGTGCTACGGTAAGTAAATTAGATGGACTGTATATATGTAATTAATATTGTTAGTATTTTTAATTGAACCTTTCATTTCAAGAACAAAATATGAATGAAATGTCAGGTGTGAGTAGGCTTTTCTTTCCTAGATGGCGCTAGGTTTAAATCTAAAATAACGTAAATATTTGAATTATTTTATAATAAATTCTATCTTAAAAATATTATTAAAATTAATTATTAATTATATTAATATATAATTAATACAGTATTATTTATTAAACATATCGTTTCAAGAACAAAATATGATTGAAATATGGTAGTTCATATTTCTTTCCTAGATGGCGCCGTTAGTTTACTGAACTTACAGTGTGACCTGTAATCATAGCATTTTATATAGATAGATTCCTGTATACCAACATAATAAAACAAAAATTTTGACGATTGAACTCTCCAAACCCGCGAAATTTAAAAATTAAAAATTCCGGGTATTTTTTAAACATACTTCCTATATATACATATATATATATATATATATATATATATATATATATATATATATAAATATATATAATAAATAATTAAATATATATAAATATATAAATTACTTGCTGATTTTCTTTCGTGATTCGGTATAATATTTTCGGTTTCACCGTTACTCAATTAAATTAATTTCGTTATTAGTTTTTTAAAGAATGCTAATTAAATTATTACATGTATCCATTTTTATTCTTATTATATGCATAGGGCTGTAAAACTATTGTGCGTATCATATGCATGCGTCTTTTTTCACTGATTGAATTGCCGCTCTAGCGATGTATTAAACAACACCGATGATAGTCGGTCACTCTATTTCATTCCTTTCAGTTCTTTATTACATAATAATATCTCCGTCGGACTATTTTCATGCCTTGAAAAGGCATAAAAATGAAAATAAAAAGATAAAAGCAGACAAAACCTGCGGGTGTCAAAACGTTAACAAGCCTGGTCTACTCCAGTATAGTTAGGAGTGCTTTTCCATTTTGTTTCATTAACATGAAAAATGTCGGTTTGAAAGAAGTTATTACAACAAATTATGGTTTCCGACGGCGACACAGGGTAATTAGCTGTAATTATTTTGCGATATTAATGACCCAGCAGGGTAAATAGTCGGAGCGTTCTATTTTCCAAGAATTTAACGCCCGCTTCAAAGTGTCAAAGATATTTTTTTATGTTTTAGTAAAGTAGTTGTAAAGACATGAAAGTCACACGAGAGAGAATTGGCAGCGACAAAATAAAACGATGGATGGAAGACTCACAATAAATATTGAAAAAAAAAACAATTGATGTGCAGCGATAATGGATACCAGCAAACAACAAAAAAGAGGAAGACACAAAAAATCTTGAAGAGAAGGAATAATTAACGTGATGAGCGTAAGATATTTTAGGAAGTTTTAATAGAATGATAGAATGGCATGGAAACTTGACATTCGATAACATTTCGAGACATTTTAAATCCGATAATATATATTCAATGGTCTTAAAAGTACCTGACCAAACAAAGAAAATACAAGAATTTTGGAAAACAAATTAATTATTATTGTTCTGAAGCTATTTTTTTGTGGCATTTTAAATTAATTAATATTTAAATGGGAATAAGCCACAATTAAAGGTTAAAATACATTTAAACAGTTTTTAAACAAAAAAAAAACAAAATTTGTTTAATTTACTAATGTTTGTATTTTGAGAACGATTTCCGAAGTGGAAATTGAAACGTCAATAAATGTATTGTGGCTTATTCCCATTTAAATATTAATTAAATTAATTATTATTCAAACTAATCTACTTTCAGCTCTATACACCTTTCTTAGCAATGTTTAATAAGTTCTATACACTTTTTATAATAAAAACTACATTGCTCTTCAAAATACCCATTAACTGCCGACATAACTTCTTCACAAATTTGAAAATCTTTGACCACTAAGCCAATTTTTTAAGTTTACGAACAGAAAATAAGCCGAGGTGGGTAAATCTGGAAAGTAGAGTGCAAGAGGTAGCAATTCAAACTTCAATTAATGAATTTTGGCCATTGCAACACTGTATCTCTGATCTGGAGCATTATCTTGATGAAACGACGTTTTTGCTTGAATTCTTCGCTTAACGTTGCAATAAAATCACATCATATTCGCCATTGATAGTTTTTTGTTTTTTAAGTCAACGAAAATTGGTCTTCTCCTTCTTTGGACTCCCTTTTGAGTACATTGTTTTGATTGTTTCTTTCTCTAACTTTACTAACACTCATTGGAAAAATCTTTACTACACTTAATTTGCTCGAGTGTGAGATAACATCTTGCACACAGCTTTCTTTTGTCAAAATTTTTAGTTTATATGAGATGTATCGCACTGTTTGTAATGCCTAAAATAAAGTCTACTAGCTCGCGCACTTTTAGTCGACGATCCTTCAGTACCACTTTGGGGATTTTCTTTACCGTTTCTGGAGTCGTAACCTCACTTGGTCGACCACTACGATGCTCGTCTTGGCAGCTCATACGGCTTCGTATAAACTCTACTACCCAATATTTTACTATTGTAAACGAAGTATCAGACTCAACCAGAGTAGAATCCAGTTCAGCTTTCATATTGGTTGATCTGAGACCTTTCAAATAAAAGTATTGTATCACATAACGATAACCAATTTCCTTCATTTTTACAAATTTACAGGAAACGTTCACTATTAATGGCTTTGAAATAAATGCTAAACAACGTGACGTCTTCAAACTTAAAAGTTATGCTCTATAAATTGTGTACTTTCCAAGTACAGTGATATTTTCAAACAAGTACAGCTATCTCTAGGTCAGATATACGTTAAATTTTTACTCTAGAGTAAAATTTTAACGTTATAATTTTGCTTTGAAGTAAAATTTTAACGTTGAATTTTTATTCCGTGATTTAAAATTTTACTCTCTTTATCCTAAGTTAAAAAAATTGAAATGTAATGAACCGTTGTGTGTTGTTAAATGTGATTGTTGAACTTACTAAATGTTTTGTTTACTAATTTTGGTTATTAATAAACAAAATTAACTTATGCAACCAAACTCTTAATGGAATTCAGCAATAATTTTAAATGCCGCATTGCAGGAATAGAATGGTTAAAGAAGACAAGCATTATAAAAGAGCTCCTTTCAAATAACCTATTATAAACTAAAATAAGTAACATTTTTATTAAATGTTTATTTGTTAATTACCAGCCTAATAACATAACTCCCCAGACGCCTCACTAACCCGAGATATGATAAATACCGTGATATGCAGGTCCTATTGTAAAGTTCTAAATTATTGGAGTTCCCTCTACATTTGAATATAAAAACAAATGAACAACGTTCATGTAGGTTAAATACTAATCGTTTCTCCTACAGTAGCCTATGTCATATATAGAGACTCTAAAAATAAAGGCAGATGTGTGAATAATCATTACATACTTTTGAGTCTCCGTTTTACGGAAGATAGATGGAGGTGTAGTAAAGCTCCAAAAAATTGTTCTCTAATTGTTCCTTCTTCTTAACGTGCCCTATCAAGTCCCCTTGACGTTCGGGATTAACATGGTGAAACTGTCTCTGTCTTGAGCTATTCTAAAGAGTTGCTCAGCTTTCCTCATTCCTGTCCACTCACTGATATTCTTCAACCAAGAGGCCTGCTTTCTACCAATTCCTCTGCGTCCTTCGATTTTACCCATCATAATAAGTCGAAGAATAGTATATCGGTCTCCCCTTACTACGTGTCCAAAATAGGCCATCTTTCTACATTTGATGTTATCAAGCAGCTCGCGAGCAGCATTTGCTCTCTCAAGGACTGCCACATTTGTCAGCATAGCCGTCCATGGAATTTTTAGTATACGTCTGTGCAGCCACATTTCAAAGGCCTCCAGACGATTAATGGTGGATATTTTTAATGCCCAATCAGGGGAAAAACTAAACAAGCACCTAAATATCTTTCTTTAGGATCTTAATAGCATAGATTAACGTTTCCAAAGTGGTACTTACAGAAAGTAGTTTAACTTTAAACTTTTACTCTAGAGTAAAATTATAACGTTAAACAGAGTGAAAAGTTAACGTTATAATTTTTATACCGTTATAAGTTTTTCACCAATGATTGCACAAAAGTCAAACCTCGTGTCATTATCACAATCTTGAAAGGTGCGAATCAATCTTTTTAAATTAACGCATTGTCCTTTCCTAAATATTTTCTGTGGCCCTTGCCAAAACTAACTTCCCTTACTGAATGCATAGCTGGGCCAGTAGCTACATTTTCGCCATCATCATACCCACGTCTTTTTCGATTTGCTTTCATCTTCAATAGACCATGTCTCAATGAATTTATTTAATAAGTTTTTAATCTATTCCGCATAACGTCGATAAATGGAAAATGGAATGGGTTCAATGGAATGATTTAAGTATAGTCCTAAAAGAAACGGCCGGTAAAAAGAGAAAAATCAAAGAAGCGGCTCTAATTATGCTAAATGAGACCAATTGTATCGCAAATTCCTCGGTAGAGTGCAGAAGGATCTGGTTACCCATATTAAAAAAGGAAGTTAATAAAAGGAAAATACCAGTATTAGTATGTCAGTAACATATCAAGGATACATTATGTTTTTTAAATAACAAATGTATAAAATCAGAATTTGGTGTTTATTGAGAGTAAACTAAATGTAAGACCAAATAGTTACCATGTCAGGATAGTATTATAAGGTTTTTTTCCTGGTTTTTTCCTCATGATATGCTATGAAATCAGTAACAGGAGATTTTACTGTCATCATGGCATGTGGTTGTCTTTTTAAAGACATATTACATGCTATGATTTTTTTCTGACATATATTCTCAAGTTAAGGTAGATTTCATTTAATCGAATGAACTATCTTACAATACAGTCGCCCCAGGAACGCAACTCAGCAATATTGGCAATATTATTTTAAAGTCGTCTACTTTAAAATGTATAATATATGTCTGAATTGTTAATATAAATGAGCCAGATAAAATTAAATTATTAGAAGAATTTTTCACCAAATAACAAAAAACAAAATTTGTTTAATTTATTAATGTTTGTATTTTGAGAACGATTTCCGAAGTGGGAATTGAAACGTCAATAAACTTATTTTAACCTTTAATTGTGGCTTATTCCCAATAAAATAGTATCTACGTCTGAATATATCGATATTTTTCATTAAATATTTAATTTCCATACTTACACAAAAAAGTCACAATAACATAGCCCTTTACAAGATATATGTTCTTTATTGAATAGTTAGAATTGTTGAAAAAGAATGACAATTTTCCGACAATTATTTACCGATGTTGACAGTTATTTGGGACATTCTAAACGTCACTCCCTAGAATAATATTACATTTCTGTACTTAGAGAAAACATTCGTAGGGTTTTACATAAAATTTACTATAAGATGAATCAAGTTCCAGAAAAACCTATTGATATAATAAAAGTTTTATTTCATTTTATAAGGTTTTAGAACAAGCAAAACTCTTTATCATTATGACATTCAGGGTAAACGTAACCTCATCACCAATTAGCACAAATGCACTCGTAGATAGTAAACTCATCACCGCAATAAAACTAGTATTTTAAAATGGACCTACTGATCACTGGCCTACCTGCACCCCGTGGCGGGTAAATTCCATAGCATAAAATGACCTTTTGACTATTTCTAAATCCCAGAAAATTGCACTTAAGCATTATGATGCATTATGTCATAATAAATAAATTGCTAATTACCTCAAATTTAAAATATATACACGCTTTACGCATGTAGAAAATTAAGTTTTTTTCGTCTTTTTTGCAATGGTGCCACACTCAAGTTTTTTAGCTTTACCTGTTTTTTAAAATATCTTGAATGTATGCTTTACAAAGTACCCGTTGAATTCAACGAGAAATTAAAAATGTAATGCGAATCAAATAACGAAGTTAGGGACTACTTTCGGCATAACGGGTGTAACATTAAATTTTTACTCCAGAGTAAATTTATAACGTTAAATTTTTACTTTTTAGTGCGTCTCAAGTCTTTCGTTCAGTATGGGTTAAATGGGAAAATATAACAGTGTTGTTAACAGTTGCTTGATGTAAATAGTACTAATCACTTACAATCACTTCTGTGTTTATATTCTGTATCAATATAATTCTAGGTTATTATAATAACGCAATTATAGGTTATATTGTTTGTGTTTGTCTTTTGTGGATTCTAATAAAAACACCCCATTTAAATTTTACATTTTAAATTTATTCTGTCTCATTAAACTCATACAGCGAAGCTAAAACTATCTTCATCACTTGAATATGTAATGGTGTATTGAAATTAACTGTACCAGCTGAAATAAATTCTGTGATTTGTATAGTATATTAAATTTTTTAAAGAATTTTTCTCATGCATTTTTGAGACATTTTGTATGTGAAAATTATTGAATGGTACTATATATTTCCCTGAATTGTTCCCAAATTGTAATCAATTAGTATTACATAAGTAATATTTCATACAGGAACTCATTCAACAAGATCCACTATCACACTGTAGCTTGCTGATTGATGTTTTTCATCCAACTTGAAACTGTTTTGTATTTGTATCAACACTGGTTCTAATCATGTAATGGAATTCCATAAATTAATTATTACATTCATACTTATTTAAAATATGTTTAATTAGTTTATAAATCTAAATGAGGAGAAAGGATTAATGAATTATTGAAAAGGAAATTATGAATTATAAAAAAGTTATATACACATAATCAGTAATTTAACTTAAACTAAAAAAAATTTCACAAGTTATTTTGACTTGTTCTATTTGGATTGCTTATATCAATATTTTGCAAGGCGTTAAAAATCTTATGGTATCAAAGAAATAACATAGAGGGATCTATGAAAGCTACTTAATTTTTTTAACATATTATCTTCGTATTGTACTTCGTTGTGGATCATCCAATTGATAATTGATTGTTTTCGCCAAATTTTTGCGGGAATTTATTTAATTTGCCTGGTATGATATGGCGCATGGCCGCTTTCCATTTATTTTTTTTTTACAGACCATATGGTACGTTTTATGTAACATAATGCTCTGCTTGCTTCTACCACAGCTGCATATACATTCATCGATCTTGCAAAGTAGTTAAAAACATTGACATATTGATAATCTTTTGGTTTTCTTTTCGGATGAATCTCCCACGTATACGTCTCTTTTCAGGAGATTGACCAAGATGCATGTTGAAGAGAAAGTAAAAAGAAAGAAATTACTGAAAAGAACGATTTGTGAAAAATAATAATAAAATGTAATAAATAATAAAAACAAGAAACTGAAAACGTAACAGTTTAGTTAGGTTAACTGAATAATTGACATCATAGTCATAGAACACAAATTTTAACACAACATTCAGATGCTTGACAAAAATGGAACTGCAACAACGTAACGGTAAATAAAGATATTATAATCATTGAAAAATGCACAGAATAGAAAAAAATGTATATAGAAACAGAAACAGAAAGTGAGACGGAGTGTAGAGTAAAATTTTAACGTTATAATTTTTTAATCTAGTGTAAAACTTTAACGTTAAATTTTTAACTCTATATGTTATAATTCAGATTCTCTGATTTGGAATAAGTACCAAAAAGTTGATCTATCTTATGTTAAAGGAAGATATTTCAGTGCTTGTTTAATGTCTCCCCTGATTTGTGTAAATGACCAATAGTGGAATAATGAGAGAACTAGTTTTTAAAGCTTTGCGATACCTCCACCTATCTTCCTTATCACTGAGACTCAAAACCAGGTACTGATTATTTACGCATCTTCATTTGGTAATATTTGTTTTATTTCAATTGTTTTATTTTCAAGCTTATTTCAATTGATTGCATGCCTGTAGTCCTTGTGACCGTTTTAATCAATTCCAAAAAATTGGCATTCTAAATGAAAATAGAACTATTAGATCCATGAAAAAAATTTAAAGTCTACATAACTCACTTGCACTTGATAATGAAAGGGGAACTCCAATAACTTAGTACTTTATAGGACCTGCTTATCATAGTGTTTGTCTTTATCATTGGGGGTTTTGTATGTTGATGTAAGATATTGTTAGTTATTGTAATTCATAATAGGATATATGAAAGGATCTGTTTTATAATGCTTGTCTTCTTTGAACCATTCTAATCCTACAATACGTTATTAAAAAAATTGCTGCATTCCATGAGTAGCTCGGTAGTATAAGTTGATTTTGTTTATTAGTAACCAGAATTAGTTAACAAAACATTTAGTAAATTCAAGACAATCTCTTTTAACAACACAAAAGTGCTCATTAGAATCGATTTTGATTTTAACAGAGGATAAAAAAGATAAGTAAAGATAGAGGATAAATTTAACGTAATACCGGAAATAGCACATGTCTAAAAAAATTTTCATTAAAAGTTCACTATCGAAAACCCACGCAGTTGTATTTTCAGATCTCAAATCCGTTTATACAGGCACATACATCTTATAGGACACTCATCGCGAGACACCTTATATAAATATATCATTTTAAATTTGCTTAAAATAACTTCTGAATTTATTAGATTACCACGTAAACAAGGAGTGTAACAGGTAACAGGCAATCTTCCGCATTAGAAACCAGCGCCTTAAGGCAAAAATGCTGGTGATGAGTTTACCTGTCTAAGTTGATCACTTGTGCTGCAAACTGGCTGTATCTCGAATTGTATTGTATAAAGTGACGACTTCGTAAACGGCAGATATTTTTCGGTTAAAATATAAATAAAAAAGTTCCTCTCTTTGGACACACGATCGGTAGGAAGAACTTCTAATATGTGTCTCTTCAAACTGAGATTCTGTAGTCTATACTATAACTGTACTATCGGGAAACTCTCCTGTCTCGTAAATAGCGTTAAACTGATTTTGTAACAAAGTTTTCTTCTTATAATTTGAGGATGTCTCTATAAGATTTTTTCTGGGCTTAGATGTACATTTTTTTTTGTTTGGCTGGCCTTTGCTAGTTCTAATTTTGATATTTGTTTGTTTTTTGATATTTTGATATTGTTTTCTTCTGTATTATTATTGAGGATTGTAGATTATAGAAAAAGAGATTTTTAGGCCCCGTAGACTTTACATCTAGACTTGAATTATCTTTTATGTATACTCTACAGCTATTTTTGTAGTTTTTATCTAGTTTTTAGAGCCTACTTTCGAACCTCCTTCGTGAGATCGTTCTTCAACAGGTATTTAAAACTTACGCTCTCTCGCTAGACCATTTTTGGTTCTTGCGCTGAGCTTTCTCGCTGTCATGCTGATTTCCTTTTAATAATTTATATTCACTTTCGAAAGCATACCCTGTAACGGAATTAAATTCCATAGTTTGTAGATGATTAAGGCTGCTTTGTCTGTTCATGCTTCATTCTTGCCCCACGAGAAGCTAGGAAATGGATGGTCATTCACTGCACAATGCCTCATACAGAGACAAGACTAATGAAACCTGGAAGACACCTGGCATCCGGAATTGGACAATCCTTAATTTTAAGTTGGTCGGGCTCACCTCATAGTATTAGCGACCATGACAGAGCTTAAAGATCCCTCAATGCCGACAAGGGTTCTCGCGATTCTCGGAGGAAAATTATGTAATTATAATTGCGAATTATATTTCTTTCAAAAGTTGAACGATCCCATATCCTTTTTAGTTAAAAAGTATTAAAGTGTATTTGTGAAGAATTATATAGCGAAAGCAAAAAGTCTTGACAAAGATAAAAATGTCTTGATAGCAGTCATAGAACGGCTACGTTTAATTGTATTTTGTCTGACCACGATACCACGTAATGAAAAGGTACCCACGTATATCTTATATTACGTATATAGTAGTACAACGATAATGTGATCAGTGTAAAATGTTGGTAACATTGCAAATATGTTACGATTAGTGGAAACGCCAATATTAAACACAAAATCCAAATATCAAAAACTAACTGAATGGTTTAGAGTATTCAGTATAGAAATTTGCAGATATTATCATTTAAACAAATGATAATAGATGTAGTAAGCTAACAATATGTTTACAACCAAGGGATTGGAAACTACAAGAGAGACTACACGGTTTGAGTACTTTGAGTTAATTTTATATTTGCTAAAAACACTACAAAAAGTTCCTAATTTCTTCCCCACCACCACTTGATAATCCACCCCTGAAGTTTTATATTCCTGCCATGCAACTCCCGCTGCGGAATTAACTCTAACAGTAGAGTGATTTACAATATAAAACTGCAGAACACAGTAAAATTTTTACCAAGACACGTAACGTTTTCTGTAAATGAGAACTGTCCAAATATGAATCGTGAAAACTCCTGAAAAGGACATTTTGGAATATGAAATTTTATCTGAGAGAATTCGTGTGCATTTCCTTTGTTAAAGTGAATGTCAGGCTAGGTGGGAGTTCACAAATGCACGAAGTTTTACCTCTATTGTTTGGATGTTTGTTGGTAGTTTTAAATTAGAGTATTATACAAGGGTTGAAAAAAAGTTTTTTGTTTAAGACTTAATAAGCCTATGTTGGCAATCACATGTGGTGATCTGTCTCTGTCTGATTTTCACTTGCGTAGAAAATTAAGTGAGAACGCATTCGGAGAAAAAGAGATACATAATGCGCTCGGTCTCTTCGCCTCATTGGTACACTCCGTACTACAAGTTTACAGAGAGTGACCTTATTTATTAATGGAACTTCTATGATATGTCTATATTGTATGTTATTTTACTTTTCAATTTTTCCTTCGGAAATTTTTCTCAAAATACAAAATATTTTGTTTTTGTTGCTTGGTAAAAAAATTCTTCTAATAATTATATTTTATTTGACTCATTAATATTGACCATTCAGTCATGTTGAAGCGGAAGTTTTTTCGAACACTTCTATAAATGTCTCGTTCTGTAATTTTATAAGAGGAATATTGGCAGAGATGAAAGCTTTACATTTGCGTTACAGTAAACTGTATAAGAATAAAAGAACAGTAGTTCTAAATTTTAGTAAGTCATAAATATTTTAATCTGTTGTTTATTTCTTTACAATAGAATAATACCAGCCCCGTTGGGATGGCTGTCAACATCCGGTATTTAGGTAGGTACTAAACTGTATAACTTTATTAACTTTCCCGAATATTTTATTTTCGTAAGGAGATTTTGCAGAAATATATCGTATAAAATATATCTTAAATAGTGACTGAGTTGTCAATATGAATAAGTCAGATAAAATAAAATTATTAGAAGAATTTTTTTACCAAGTAACAAAAACAAAATTTGTTTAGTTTATTGGTATTTCGTATTTTGAGTTAACGATTTCCAAAGTGGAACTCGAAACTTCAAAATAAACTTATTTTAAACTAAAATTGTGGTTTATTCCCAATAAAAATAGTAAATTACATTATTATGCCACAATAAAATAGCCTAAGAATATTTGTTATTTTAAATAAAAACACACACACACAAGCGTACCACCCAGCTCCTATAGAGATATGTGTGTTAACCATTCCTTCATTTCGTCTTTTCTACACCCCATAGTGGGACATTTTTGCACTTGGACATTGTGGTATGATGCATTGTCTATAACCAATACACTACGAGCTGGTATATTAGGAATAAGTTTTTCATGAATCCATTTTTTATAATTATTATAGTTCATTTCGCTATGATAATCTCCAGACTTCGTACCAGATTTAAATGTCAAACATGCGTTTTTTATGAACCCCATTTGGCCGCCGGCGTGAACAATAATTAGCCTTTGCCCTTTGGACACTGGCTTGTGCAAACCTTCGGTGGTATTGTCTCCCCAGTATCTGTCATGGGTATGACAGGAATGAATCTAAGTTTCATCCATGTAAATTATGGGCCGATTTTCTTCCCTATATTGTTTAATATTTCTGAGAAACTTCCTCCGGAGCACTTGTATATCGGGTTTTTCCATTAGGATTTTCCTGTTATTCTTCGCTTTCTTCCACCGAAATCCCAAATCTCTCATCACTTTTCTCAAAGTTTTATGCAACCCTGTATAAATATTGTCTTTATTAATTTTTTTTGTTATATGTTGCAATGTAGGAACTCGTTTTTCCGTGACATAATAATTTATTATTATACGCCGAAGTAAACCTTTGTCAAAATCGCCCAAGTTGGATTGGCGATTGACGAAAATGATGTAGAAGCACCTTCTTCTGTATTTTTCATTTCACGAGAGATCCGTTTTATAGTGGCTATACTTACTCCCGTTGCTAAGGAAGTACGTTCTTGATCTTTTTTAAAATCTTTAACATGCGGATTTTGCATCATTTGCACAGTTGCTATTACCTCTCTCGTTTGTCCAGACAAGACTGCCTTTTAATTTTGAATGAAAATCCATGTTTATAATTTAAAATACTTACTTAACAATAATTATTTATAAAGTCAAATCTATTGTAATACGATATTTCTTCAACACACAGTAACTTTAAGCATAAGTAAAATAAAAAAAACTTTGTCGCAGACTATACAAGTACCTCGCACTTCGAAGGGCCAAGAAATAATAAGGACGAATTGTGTTGTGGTCGAATGCGCATCGTGGGTGGAGCCTAATTTCAAATCGGCCAAGTATCACGTTAAATTTGACAAGCAATACCATGACATGTTTTGTGGCATACAATATAAAAATATCATTACCTATCAACCGAAATATCATTACCGATTGTAGTTCTCGAAATTTATTGTGTAGTTCTTGTTAAATAATATTATTTTAGTTTTTTTTTTAATCTTGTGTTACTGTGTGTTATTTCCAATAGATACAATAGGTACTAGCTTCATTATTTTTCTATTTTTTGTTGCATTTATAGTTTTTTTTTAGTTTTTTTCCATAGTAATTCCATCGGATACGTATGGATAATTCCTATGACTAATCTAATCCTTAAAACCATAAGTTATTCGTAGTGTTAACTCGGTATTTTTCTTCAACGCTCTGTATCTGGATTATGAGTGTGATTTATATAAGTCTAGGTTATCTCTATTGATCAATATTATAATTTTCATTGGTAAACCATCTGAGCTTTGCTTAGTTCAACTTATAGCTTGCAATGTCCGAAAAATTTCTTCTTTCGCTATATAAAAAACTGACATATCTATGTTTCGTGGACCTTAAGAACACATTGTTCTGAAGCTATTTTCTTGTGGCATTTTAAATTAATTACTATTTAAATGGGAATAAGCCACAATTAAAGGTTAAAATACGTTTATTGACGTTTCAATTTCCACTTCGGAAATCGTTATCAAAATACTAACTTAAGAATAATTAATACTTAAGAACACATTTGACCGGGTCAAATTAAAGGACGTTATCCACTTATTGTACGCAAAAGAGATATCTCTAGGAATAACCAAAACGTCGAAAATATCTACCAAAACATTACAATAAAAGTAAAAATAGAAGAAAAGGTAACTGAGTTTATTGAAGCTAGCAATAGGATAAGACTGGGAGATTCCCTGAATCCTCCATTATTTGTTATGGACGAAATAATACAAAAAGTAAGGTGATATAAGGTTGAATGCTCAAATAAATGAGATTTAATCAAATAAAAGGCAGATATCGAGCACAGTTTTTATTAAATCTTGCCCAAGTACTTTCGCTCCTAGAGCATCTTCAGAGGCATTTGGTCAAAATTGGGCTATTTAACAATTTGGTGAATGCCATAAACATTAACTAATACATTTACGCAATATGAGACATAGGATATACAGTTATTATTATAAAATTGAAGAAGCTACATATTGGGTGACAGCAGGAGAGAGAATGGCTCCTGGTCTTAACGAAAATTTTAAAGTCTACAAAGAGTAAGAACGAAAAAATTATACTAAATGTATTATATACCTTAGTGAATTTCCAGTTATAACAGCAAATTTACTAAGATGTAAATTGGAGCTGGAAGGTGAGATAATTGGACAAGTGGATTTTAAATATCTAGGCATCATATTATCCAGTTACAGAAAGCTCGAAATATCAAGTGAATACAGCAAACAGAGTCGCAGGTTGCCTGAATGAAACAATATGGAGAAATAAAAATATCGGAAAGAAATAAAAGGCAGCATTTACAAAACAGTCATCAGAACAATAATGACATATGCGGTATAAACACGACCTGACACAAAAAGGACAAAAACGATTGTGGAAACAGCAGAGATGAAAACACCAAGAAAAATTGATGGAAAACACTATGGGACAGAGTACAGGTATACGACGTAGATGCAAGGTGGAGCACATCAAGCACTGGGTAAGAAATAGAAGAGGAGAATGGAATGATCATTTAAGGTAAATGACAACAACTAGAGTAGTAAAGATGGCAAGAAACGGTTCCCCAATAGGAAAACGATGAGTAGAAGACCACGAAAACGGTGAAACGCCAACTTACTGGAGGCATATTTAAAAACAGACAGAGCCATGTCTACATAAAAAGAAGAAGAAGGGGAAGAACAAGCTATATAACTTTCTGATAGCTTTCTTTGTTTATTGATTTCATTATATATGGCCAATTGTTATCTAATAAAGCCTTTACATAGTTTTTTCATACTTCGAATTTTCTTGAGACTCGGTTTAATTTGCTTTTCATTGTTCGTCAGTGTCGAGAACACTTCTATTCCTACTGCTTCTTTATCCCGCAAGTATCCTGTTGTTTTTGTACTTTATCTATCTATTGTCATTTCTGTTTAATTAACTCGTTTTTGGCTCTTGGAATTATTTAATTACACCGTTTGATTATTTATGTTCAATTTAATTTCTTTTTTGTCCTCGACTTTCTCAATTAAGTAGCGGTAGAATATCGTGAATCATTCATTTGTTTCTTATTTTAGTTATTCCATGTCCTATATAGTACTCAAAATGACAGAGGTACACTATTACATCATAAAACCACCCACCACTCCTCACCAAAATTGGAATAATACTCGGACCTTGAACTCATAATTAGAGTTCATACATATCGTTCCACTTAAGGTAAAAGCCAAATGTCATCACAGATAGGCATTTATTTGAAAAAAAAACCAATTTGTTTTGGTTTTACATGTTAATATATGTTAAATACCTGCGATGTAGTCGGTAAATTATCTTGGTAGGTCAGATAACGATAAGTATGTTTGTTGTGCCTTTGTGTTTACCTACTAAATCATCCGCTAATTGTAAATGTGTTATTTCGTGTATGTAGAAAGTATAAAACAGAAATTTGAACACACGGAATGTAAAACAGTTGATTTTGACGTTTACATCTAACTACTTAATTGAAATAATTGTGTAAATAGCATTATTCATACAACATTAATCCATTACACATTTCAATGCGTGTAATATTTGTTGGTTAGTTGTATATCTGCCTGTGGTTGTTAAACATAAAAAATTTATTTGCTACTCCCTAAAAAAATGGAGGAAGTATTAGGTAAAGCGAGTTAATTTGTAATTTTTCTCTGTTCGATCTAAACAAAAATACTGGCGTATCCAAAAAAGGTGTAAAGCAGAAAAGTTGATACCGATAATTAAACGATTTTTAATTATTATTCTACGTTATACAGCAATGGCGTTGAGTGAAATAAGTTTTCAAATGTATCTCTGTATTTTGCCCCTACAAAAATTATTGCCTACAACTACTTCTTAGAGTGCCGTCTCCCTACGGAGGTTGGCAATCATAATGGCTATTTTTATTTTTGAACTTGCTGCTCTAAACAAATCAATCGATCTGCATTGATACCAATCACGTAGATTCTTCAACCATGAGTTCTGCCTTCGGCCAACAGATCTTCTTCCTTGAATCTTTCCCTGTATTATGAGTCTCAAAATTTCATATTTTGGTCCCCTCATCACGTGGCCTAGGTATTCCAGTTTTCTGGTTTGTATAGTGGTGATTAGTTATGTTTCTTTACCAACCATCTCCAGTACTTCTTTATTTGTAATTCTATCAGTCCATGATACTGTTAATACTCTGCGGTATAACCAGAGTTCGAAAGCCTCGATTCTTTTTAAATTGCATTTTTTTAATTTCCAAGTCTCAGCTCTATATAAATATATAACAGTGAATGGTACGTAGTCTTATCTCCAAATTTATATTTTTGCACGTTAGGAGTGGCTTCATTCCTATAAATGCTGATCTGGCAATCTCTACTCGCTTGTTTATTTCTGCAGTATGATCATTGCTTTTATTGATCAAAGTTCCCAACTGATATTTTTCTACTTGTTCTATCATGTTACCATTGATTGTCAATAGATGATGTATATTTTGTGGTCTTTTTGTAATTAACATGTACTTCGTTTTTTTAGCGTTTATAGTAATTCCCATCTCAGCACTATTCATACTTAAGCTTTCGATAAGATGTTGTGTAGATTTTCTATACTCGTTGCTATGATCACAGTGTCGTCTGCATATTGTAAATTGTTAATTAATTTTCCATTAACGGTAACTCCCGCTTTGATATTATTGAGCGTGTTTTGGAAAATTTCTTCAGAATATAAGTTAACCAAAAGTGGCGATAAAACACATCCCTTTCTAACTCCTCTATAGATCTTCATTCTTCTGAGTGTTGCCCATCAATTTGACCTATGGCATTTTGGTTCCAATATAATGTTTTCACTACAACTACACAAACGCTTTAAAATATCTATATATTCATCGATACTTTATTCTACCTTCTATCTACAAGTATCAGGTACCAATTATTCAGTTGTATACGAGGTGTGACAACATACATATATGAATTTTGCTCACGAGTAATAAAGTAGCTTTATTTTAAACAATATCGAAATTAGAAAAAAAAAACCTCGATGGTAAACATGGTTTACAATCGATTATTATAATTTGGTTATAATTTTTCCAAAAACGACACGGTTCTTTTTGTAAGTCCTTCCTCCTCCTCATTCCTTGAGCTCTTGTCAGAGCGTGGCGACACTCTTATTGGCTTGCTGTCTCTATTGTCTGCGATCCTGTGCCATATGGACGGCTTTATGTAGAGATTTTCACACCAGACTCTTTATTTGGTCTGCCCATCGTGTTGAAGGTCTTCGGCCTTGTACCTTTCCTTCTACTACCAATAGTTCCATGGTCCCCGTTCTTCTAGCTATGTGGCCGAAGTAAATTAGATATGCTGGGTTTACTTTTTTTAATAGCCTGTCTTTTATATGAAGCCCTTACAAAATTGACATGGTGGTTCTGTGTTCTGTCCAAGACACGCGCAGAATTCTTCTATAGACCCTTATTTCGTAGGCATCGATCTCACTCCTATCGATTTTTTGGGAGTATATTTTAGTTGCGTATGTAGCAATGGCAAAAATAAGGGCATTGACCAACCTTTTTCCATTTTTTCCATTTCAATTGACATTCCATATTTTAATGAATTTAGCTATTGTGGTTGGGGCCATAGCTAGTCTACGCTTAATTTTTGGGGACCAATCGCCATTCTTTGTTTCAGGGAGCCCAAGTATACAAATCTGTCTACCACTTCGAAATTCGCCACTTGGCGGTGGTTGACGGTATGTCCGGTAGATTATTATTTGCTATATCTACGATCATTATTTTTGTGTTTCCGATTATTAAATACACTGATCCATACACCACTACACTGATCACTTATCAAAGCATTACTGGTGCTGGGAGTAGAGAACCGGTCATTTATACCGTCGATAGTGACGTAGCTTGGGTGGAGGTTGGCGTGGGTGCAAGCGTGGGGGCCAGCGTGGGAGCCAGCGTGGGAATTGGCGGGAGGATTGGCGCGGTGGTTGGCGCGAACATTTCTGACAGTAGGATTTTGGTTGACGGGTGGATTGGATGGTATTTTCTATATCCGATCCACCCGTCAACCAAAATCCTACTGTCAGAAATGTTCGCGCCAACCACCGCGCTCATACCAGCGCAAATCCCGACGATTTACCCAAACCACGACATCATCGACAGTCTAAATGACCAGTTATCTATTTCCAGCCCCAGTAATGTTTTGATAAGTGATCAATGTCTGGGGACTCGGGAGACTGAGACCTCGAAAGCCCTGAAGAAAACATCGAAGAGGATATCGAAAGCTCGGCGCAATGATAATCAACGCGGTTCAAGGTAAGGTAGCGCAATTTGTGTTAAAAAATATTAAAGATACATTATTTTAACAAAAAAAAGGTATACTTTGGAAAACTGAACAGTTTTCAAGATAACGAAGGAAAAATAGACAAATACTTCTGAATTTTGGTATACAATTCCTTTAACTAAAGTTAATTAGTTAACGAAATATTAAAGAAAATAAACGTATCAGTTGAATAAATAATTATGGGATTTGACAAAATAATAGCATAATAGGATTTTACATCAAACGTATTACGTTTAATATTAAATTAAAGTCATAATCAAAATACCTTATTTACAAACCACATTAAAAAATAGTTAAACTAAATAACATTAAACTTTTTGTGAAAGTAAGTGTTCTATATGTCTACCATTTTTTTCAATGCAGTTATCAATACGTTCCATAAAAGATCGTCTCATATTAAATATCAGGGTTGGTTCAAAAGAAACTGCTGCAGTATTTATTTCTTCTCAAAGTTGGTTGCGAATGTTATGGGCTTCTTATAGACAAGCTGTTTCATTGTGTTTTATACACCAAAATCGTAACGATTAAATTCTGGGCTACGTGGTAGCCAAGAAAAATTACTACCACAACCAATCCAATGTTCAGGAAAAAGTATGTTCTCACTGCCTTCGTATATTGTGGTGGTACATAAACCACATATTTTGCCTTAAGTTAAATGGCAATTCTTCCAACAAATCAATAAAATTATTTTGTAAAAAATGTAAATAGTTCTCACATGGCTATAAAAAATGATTACCAATGATTGCACAGCGTTTATTTTAAATTCATGTTGGAAATGCCTTTCTCTCTTAACATGAGGATATTTAACATTCCTAAAATGATTGTTCCTTAAATTAAAAACACCATGGCGTATAAATGTAGCTTCGTCCTCAAATAATATTCGGTCGATGAAAGACTGGTCAATATTATTTTGTCTCGGAGATCATTTGCAAATCTGAATCTTAAAGGTAAATCTGCTGGTAATAGATTTTTCACAGGTATAAAATGGTAAGGGTCAAAATGCTCATGATATAGAATTTTTAAAACTAAAGTTCTGCTGATTCCTAACGCGGGAAATCTTGACCAGACGTAATGATTTTCGGTCGCCACAAGTTGTCACGTTTAGGACAAAATGCACCACTTTCGTCTAAATTCCGAAATATATGTTTAAAGGTTTGGTAATTAGGTTGCAGCATGTTTGGGTAAGTTTTTAAATATTCCCTGTTCGCTGCACGAAAGTTAAAGTTTGCTGAGAATAAATAACAATCATATCTCTCATATCCATATTAAAAAAATATATATAAGGCATCGACATTTTCTGCTTTTCTTTAATAAACCAAAATAAACTAGATATTACAAAAATTACTGATAAATCAAAACAACTTATTTTTAGTTATCAAAAGCATTCGTGACATCAGCCTTCTATGTTAAAATGTCTCGTAATGCATTGGGGTTCTCTAATGATGAATTAAAACTGGCTTAAAAACAGGTGGTGGATACAGTAGCTGGTACTGTAGACTGGCGTGAAACTTCATACTATGTTTTCTATATTTTAAAATTACAATAATATTTTTAAAATGTAATAAAGTAATTTTATTATTTATTTATAATTTATATTTAAAACAAAGTATATTATATTAGAATAATTCAAGTAATTACTATTTAAATGGGAATAAGCCACAATTAAAGGTTAAAGTATGTTTATTGACGCTTCAATTTCCACTTCGGAAATCATTCTCAAAATACAAACATTAGAATAATTCAATAAATAATTATGTTTGCTAGTAACGCAAACGAATTCAGTGCTTTATCGCACAAATATTACAACTAAGAATTATTATGCAATTAATTTATAAAATGCGTTTATCTCGAAAACTATTAAGTTTTAAAGTTATTAACAAGTATACCTTTTTTGTGTTTAAATAATACTACTACTATCGGTTCACAGCGTTCTCCGTCGCCTTCCGACTCCTAACCGCCATTCTTCTCTATTTAACCATAGACCTGGAGTGATTTTTCTTTCCTCTAGTTCTTTTTTTTTCAATTTCCTCTCTCCAGCTTCTTCTCGGCCTTCCTCTTTTTCTTCTTCCTTGTGGTGTCCACGTCAAAATCTGTTTCGGAATCTTGTCATCTGGCATTCTCTGTACATGGCCGTACCATATTAACTGTTTTGTTTTTATGTCATCAACTATTGTATGCTTGACTCCCATCATTTCTCGTATTCTCTCATTTGGTATCCTATCTCTTCTTGATTTTCCTGCTGCTCTTTTCCAGAAGTCCATTTCTGTTAGTAACAGTTTCTCTATTCTTTGTTTAATTGGCCAAACTTCACTGCCATATGTGATTACACTTTTAAGTATGGTGTTGTACATGAGTTGTTTGTTCGCTTTAGATATTGTTTGGTCCCACACAATGCCGTTCATCATGGATATGGCTTTTCTACCCTGTATGTTTCTGTCTTTTATAGCAGCATCGAGTGTTCCATCTTGAGTTATCTTCATACCCAGGTACTTGTATTCATCACAGTATCTAATTTCTACCCCATTGTCTAATATAATGGACTGCTTTGTCCCTCCAATACACATGGTTTCAGTTTTCTTAATGTTGACTTCGAGACCCCATTTGTTATATTCTTCTATTACCTTCCGAGTCATGTAACTCAAGTCGTCATGATCCTGAGCAATCAGTATTTGTTCATCAGCGAAACATAAGGTGTACAGTGTAGTTTGGTCGTTGAGAGGGATTCCCATGCCATTACATTTTCTTTTCCATGGCTTGAGTGCTTGTTCCAGATAAATTTTGAAAAGGGTAGGCGAAATACAGCAACCCTGCTTTCAACCCCCAACCTGGAGGGCCAGGGATTTTACATCAGAGTATTCTTCTCCTATGCGAGTTGCTTTCACTACAGCTAGAGAGTTTTACCCACCCTTTGATTTTAAACAAGCCCTAAAACCAGGGGCTGCCACTTTCGTCCTCCAGACCATTGTGAAGATCCTCTTCTCCGCCCTGGATGCCGTTGTGGACTTCATCCGTGACCCTGGACAAGGAACCCTTAGCAGGTACTAGTTTCTCGGGTCAGGATACACCTGGAATCTGCGGAAGGCAGGGATTGATTTACTTTCCCTAACAGGACTATCCAAAAAGGAGTTCCTACCCGTATCCATGTTAAAATAATATTTTTTAATATTAATTTATTTTATTATATTAATATATTTATTTAATATTTTTTAACAAAAATAGCGGTAACTTGAAGAGCAAATAAGTTAAGCGCAAATTTATGCCACATATGTGGCATATGTGGCGCCCTCTATCAGATACATCAAATTATAATTTCTCATACTCAAGTGCACTCAGTTGTAAATTTTTATACGTCAATGTTTACAAACATAAAAGTTATAGCGAAAAATAAAATTTTAAATTTCCATTTTAACACCCTGTATCTTTCTAATTATCAACATTTTAATGGAGCAAGTTGGCTTATATCGTAAGATTTTAAAGTGTAGAATCTAGTGTTTCTTTTTACAATTACTCAAGGACCACCCTATATATATATATATATATATATATATATATATTATATACATATATAAGTTTATTTTTATATATATTATATTATATTATATATATATATATATATATATATATATATATATATATATATATATATATATATATATATATATATATATATATATATATATAAACTCCTGGACAAAATTAACGCACCACTTTAAATAATCTAAATATTTACAATATGAACACAAAATAAAACTAAGTTACATTGAAATAATAATAAACACCTACAAATAAGTCCAACATGACTTTATCATGACCTCAATTTGCCTTATTGTTTCTTTAAAAATTTGTTTTTGTCTGAAATGCGTAACTAAGCTAGCATAACTCCAAATTTCAAAAAGAAAAAAATCAGTAAAGTAACACAATATAATGCATCTGGGTCATCACTTATACCGTATAGGCCCTCCTCTACTTCTTATAACTGCATTTATGCGTCGAAGCATGCTTGATATCAAATGTTTAACAAAAGTTTGCGGAATATTCTCCAATTCTTCAATAACGGCCTCAATGAGTTGGTTGTGATTGGCAATAGGGAGTCTATGACTTCAAATCTTTTTTTTGAGATAGTCCCATAGATGCTCTATAGGATTCATGTCCGGACTGGTAGGTGGCCACTCTAATAATGGAATATCAACATCATTTAGGTAGCCAATAACCTGTCGAGCCACATGAGGACGAGCATTGTTTGCAAGAATAAAAAATTAGGTCCAAGAAACGGAGCAAAAGGCATTACATGTTCTACAATAATGTTGTCTAAGTAATAATGGGCATTCATAGACTTCGTACGTATGGGGACCAACTCCGTACGAGCTTCAAAACAAATTTCCCCCCAAAACATATTAGAGCCACCACCCAAAGGTACTTTAAGAGAGATATTGCAGCTGGAAAATCTTTCTCCTCGCCTTCGCCAGACACGCTCACGACCATCTGGAGCTTTTAGGCTTACTCTAGTCTCATCGGAGAAAAGAACTCGTTTCCAATCATCGATGGTCCAATTTTGATGCAATCTTGCAAAATTCAATCTCTGAATCCTGTGTTCTCTGGTAAGCAAGGGTTTTTTGGCCGGTTTTCTGTTGCTCAATTCTGCTTCATGTAAATTTCTTCTAACTGTTCGAGACGATATCGTGACATTTCGAACATCTGCTAGTTCATTTTTTAGCAAATTGCTATAGCAAATTGTGACTCTCTTATCTCTGAGCGTACGTTGTCTCAAAAAACGATCATCAATTTGATTAGTGCAACGTTTTCGCCTTTGCCCTGGTCATCGATGGTACTACCCTGGTTTCATTATATCGCCTCACCTTGCGACTGATGCTGGAATGATGTCTTCCTAACAAACCTGCAACGTATCGCATTGAATATCCTTCATCTAGGAGAGTCGATGCTCACACTGCCTCCTCCATCGACAAATATCTTATCGGTTCATGCTTTATTCGATTGTTATGCAAATGAACTTCCAAACATGCATGTGATGAAAAATATCACAATAAAAAGCTTGTTTCTCACAATCACTTTGATTTAATCGGTACTTTTTATGAAAAGTTTAAGTCACTTTTAGTCTAAAACGAAGTTTAATACAAATTATTGTTAAAACAAGACTATTATTAGCTTACATAACAACTGTCACTGTCAAACAAGGTCCATAGGCAACTTGTCGTACAGTAAATTATCAATAAATAAAGATTATTGAGAAAAATATGAGTGGTGCGTTAATTTTGTCCAGGAGTTTATATATATATATATATATATATATATATATATATATATATATATATATATATATATATATATAAAGTAGTTAGGTATTATTGACTGACACGTTATGTAAAATAAATTAATTTCAATGAAACTAATATATTAAGACGTGAAAACCAATTAAAAAAAAGAGAATTCTTAGAAATGGTATGCATAAATAAATATCAATGCGTTAATAAAAAAACTGATATTGATAAACTAAGCAATATCTATAATTACATTCTATCTTACGAAAATTAATACTATAATTTTCTAATATTAGATTTTCTGACTATAAATACTATAATTTCAAAAAATTTAAATATTCATATTTGGCGCCACTTTGTACGTAACCATAATAACAATCAAAAGCTAGTTATCAACAACAAAAAATATAATAAACAGAAACGAGTGTCTTTCTGACATAAATCAAACATCAACATAATCAATGTCATAATGAATGTCTACAAAATTAAATAAAATTAAAATATTGTACTTCATAACTATATAATTTTATTAAGTTAAGTTTTAATGTTTTGTAAATTTGAAAATTTAATGGATTAACCTCATGTTGTAAGTTTTTATACTAGTTTTATACAATGCTATTTAATTATAATTTCATTGTATTTACTGATACCATATTTTAGCATATCCTGAAGAAGCAAATAAATTTTGCGAAAGCTTGATAAAGAACAAAGAGTTTCACTTTCCTGCCCTATTAATGACTGCAACCTCATAATAAAACTTTATTATATATATATGTATATATATATATATATATATATATATATATATATATATACATAAATATTAGCGTATCTTTAATGTTGATTGGGTGGTTAGGGTGAATAGCATAGGTAAAAAAAAATCGGTTGCCTGTAAAGTCGGTTTTACGGGCGAAGGTTTTACGTGACAACGTCTTTTTCTCGGTAGAATATTTATTGATATGAATATTATTAAATTGCACAATAGGAACAAGGAATTGAATGAAAATAAGAATTGCACAAATTTTAACTATAGAAATATATTTTGTTTACTAAAACATTGTACATGTAAACTTAAACTTAACTAATTTCTATTTGAGTGATTTTGTTGAGGATAGGACGATGATAGGAGAAATAGCATCGCACCAGCGGACCGATCATGTTTGAGTGGGAGAGAGACGCAAGGCATTCGCCGGTCCGGCGGGCCTCTCTCTCGTTCGGTGACTCATCGTAACAGACGTGAGCGGGCGTTACACTTTTTCAGTGACTCCGAGCCACAACCTAATTTAAGACGTTGTCACGTCAATATGGCCTCAAAATCAACATTTTGAAAACGAAATATATGGTCATTAGCAGAAACCCTCCAGAAAACCCGATAATATGCATAGGTGACGATCGCATAAAACGCGTGAAAACTTTTAAATACCTTGGCACCACAATCAATGACCAATCGGATCCACAACAAGAGATAAAAACCCGAATACAAATGGCAAGACAAGCTTTTGTGAAATTCAGACAGCTCCTATGTAATCAAAACCTACATTTCGAAATACGCTACAGAATGGTCAAGTGCTACATATGGTCCATCTTGCTTTATGGCATGGAAACGTGGACTTTGAAAAAAACATCTATCAACAAACTTGAAGCATTTGAAATGTGGTCACTAATAATAATGATGCGCATACCTTGGGTGGATAGAGTTCGAAACGATGACGTCCTTAAGGGAGCCGGCGTGGAAAGAGAATTCTTTAAATTAATTAAAAAACGCAAGATTGGTTACCTTGGGCACATATTGAGAGGAGCAAAATATGAAATACCACAGTTAATCCTACAAGGGAAGATCGAAGGTAGGAGAGGAGCCGGCCGCAAACAATTATCCTGGTTAAGAAATATTAAAGAATGGACAGGAATACACAATACAGGCGAGCTGTGTCACGCCGCCAAGAACAGAATTCTAGTAATGAGATAGTCGCCTACGCACTTTAGTGTATGGCATGTTAAGAAGAATGTTGATTTTTGTTCTCACGATGCTCTGAGCACTGTATGTTCTGCAAATAATAACCGGATCCAATATAACGGGTTTTAATTTTCCTTTTTCCTATTTGCTAAAATAAACATTTTCCTTTTCTAAACTCTTCTAGGTACATGGTTGCAATTTTTATATTCTATGTTTCACTGGCATATAAAAATTTCAATTCAGAACGTCCACTTACCGATTTACGGTCCTGCAGCTCACATAAACTGCTAGTAAGAAAAGACGAGTAATAAAAGAAATACCACACTCAGCAAAAGAATTTTAAACTAGTTCCACCTGTTAAATTCGAGATATCTCTGTTGTTTGCGTTCATTTTGAACTTCTCAACTCACTAACGTGGGATATCAGGTGATGTAATATAATAAATGAGACGCTATTGCTACGGTAGACAGGTTTCTTTGTGTTTAGGAAAGGTAATGTTAGGGAGTGACCAAAAAAGCAATTACATCAATCTTGTTCAGTTATAAACATTATTTGGCATATATTTTCGAACCGCATGTATATACCGGTTATCCAAAATAAAAACAAAAAATGATATGTGATTGCAAAGATAATAAATAAATATCCTTTTAAATTATATACTACACAGTACCCTTTTTTATTTAAGATTTTAGAGATAAAGTCCAGTTTTAATACGAATTGACGGGTACAAGTATTTTTTTGTTTTTTGCATCGATAAGAACAAACCTTATATCGAAAGTTGTCGGTGGTTCACCGTGTATATAAGGGGTAGTTCTAAAGGCGGCTATTTACTTCGCGGCACTTAACAGGTACTTGTTAACTACCTGCCAGATATCAAATAGTATGTACGAAGATGATACGAAACTCGAAATGTAACTTACACCTCCTATCCGTAGTTGGTAAACTGCTCCAAGTCGAAGGAGAAAAGTATCATGTAAAGTAGTGGCGTCACATTCACTCGAATATACTTGAACATGTTCAACTAATTGACCAAGTACAAGTACTTGTCAAGTGACACGTAATGAGTACTCGCCTTAGTAGATTTATATTTTTATGTTAAAATTATTGTTTAAATAATGACTTGTATAGATAGACAAATGATCATTTTCTATCGTACATTTTTTGCATCTTCTTTTTTGTTTTTTTTTGTCTGTGCAGTTACCTCTCGAACAAAAACATGCGGGAATGTATTTCTAAATTACTTCTGTAAAACCGAATTGGTTTGTATCGGGAATTGCAAATTAGATGCATGGCGGAGGACGAGACGAACTTATCAAAAACACCGCTTTGTAGTAACGGCTACAAAAAAAGAAAGAACAGAATATGGACGGCTTTAAGGATTTACTTGTCCGGTAATTTATCGGCCAACGAAATACGACAGTTCAACAGGAGATAATGGCTATTTGCACACACACCGATTTTGGACGGCCGATTTTATACCGGTTGTGGGCATTAGCACACATAGCCGGCTGCACCGGGTAGTAGTGGCGTTCTTTACTAAATACACGCTGCACCGATTGTTTACCGACCATTCCGTTCGATTGCAGTTTTGCTAGTGAGTGCTAATTACAATCGTAATGGGTGATTTGATTGATAATGATGCCCTTATTTCGTTAGTTGGGGCAACACCTGTTTTGTGGAATAAAATAATTAAGTAAATATTATAGGGCATTATATTTTATTTGCATATTTTTAAAATTGTTTTGTATGTCTAAAATAGTTCTAAAGTATCTTAAGTTAAACATTATTTTAAAAAAATAATTAAATATTGATAACGTGATGTTACAAATTTATCTAATGGTAAATCGCAAAACGGTTGTTTTTTTCATTGCAACACAGAAACACCCCACATGTGCTGCATTTACAGTGAGCACGTAAATGGATACCTTGGGCACTACAATACTCACACCGGCCTCTACTACCTTCGTATTTGACCCAGTGGCTCCCAGTGTTACCTAAATGTGTTATCTCAAATACTGAAGTTGTACTTTCGACGCTTTTGTAACGGTTTCAAGATTGAGTTTCCCTTCTTTGATCCACATTTGTTCATATTCAGTAATCCTTGAGAGACTGAGCTTTGAAACTTAAACGTGCTCATCTTTTTAATAAGGTCACAGTGTATAATGTATGAATTAACAAATGCGATATCCAAAAATCCCCAAAATAAACAATGCCACAATTTTTTTGATCTACGATTCATACCATAGGTGGTACGATGTTGAGCAACATGATCTACCTTACCCATATGACGATAATAATCATCCACAACTACTGGACAACTTATATCAGCTTTTGTACCATCTTTATTGGTTTTTTTGCTTGATGTCTGCTAGGTTTTGTGGAAGTTAGTTGCAAAGTTCACGATTCTATTGTCCTTCCATTTGAAAATAACTATGTTTGTGTTGGAGTACCTGTAATCAAAGTCTCCCCCTTTAAGACCCTCATCTTCAGCTAAAGTCTTAGGAAAATCTTTTCTATTATTGCGAATTGTTCCACACGCTAAAGTATTTTCAAGTCGCAGTTTTTCCAGTAAAGGTATTGATGTGAAAAAATTATCAAAACAGATCAAAATAGATCAAAATAAATAGATTTTTTTGCCACAATGTGACTTTTTTAATGACAACACAACAAGTTCTCCTAATCCTTGGCATTTAAATTCATTTTTCAGTTGTTCGTTCTTGCCTTGATACATATCAAAATTTGAAATATACCCTTTTTGGTCAACTAAGCACCAGATTTTATATCCTCATTTTACAGGCTTCTGGAAATTATATTGTTTTAGAGTCGACCTACGCTTGAAAAGTATCATACTTTCATCAACGGCAACCCTTTTTGTTGTTTTGTAGACAGTTTCAAAATTCTGATTAAGTTTTTCCATAACTGGGCGTAATTTTTAGAGCTTGTCTCTGTTGTTTTTTGGAATTTCTAAGTTATTGTTTCAATGACTATTTGCCAAAATTTTCTCAAAGCGATTACTTGACATTGTGTTGACTTGACAGGAAACTCCTGGTAGGAGTTTCCGAACTGTCAAACTATTCCTTGATCACATCTCCCGGCTCTGAATAATCAGATATTTTGGTTTTAACGCTACATTTCTTCAATCTACGAGCAGGTTGTTCTTGAACTTCATGATTAGCATACACTTCTGCTTCAACTTTTGATAAACGCAGCTTTCTGTTAATATTCCCAGTGTTTTGCTCAAAGATTTTCTTGGAGTACACGCTTCCACCGATGCAGCAATAATAGTGACTGATTCACTTGAAATGGTTAGAGGGAGTCCAATATCTTGTAAATGTAAAACAATATCCTATTTGTTATCATTATTACCATCGAATTTATTTTCAAATGTATTTGGATATAAAGAATTAGACACTGTGTCATTATCGTTATCATTCACTTCACTTGAAATAATTGGAGACGGTCTAATATCTTGTAAAATATTCACTTTTTTTCTTCACTATTTCTTTTGAAATTATTTTTAAATCTATTTGGAAATAGCGAATCGAAATCCGTGTCACTATCATTATCATTTTCCTCTATATCAGTGTCAAAATTATTATCTAAGGGTAAGTCATCACCTGCCATAATTTCATTGGCTATGTCTTGCAATTTTGTTTCAGAAAGAGATTGTTGTAAAACCATTTTATTTTTTTATGTTCCATATTCTTGACGGTACTTTTGCGGTTTCTGAAACAAATACCTTTTTCCAAGTACATAATATTTGTTTTCCTTGCATACTAGTAATACGAGTTGACATTATATATATATATATATATATATATATATATATATATATATACAATTAGAGATTACCTTTCCTTATGAAATGTCGAAAACACGATATAAGCTAGGTCTAGTTGGATAATAACCTCACACCATGCACTTCAAAACGTAACTGATCAAATAGTAATGTAAATATTACTTTTGCACATGTTCTGCATCGAAAAGGTAGAAAATACATAGGAATTCTATGTACCGTCAGGAAGAAGCGAAACAAATGAAATATATACAATATAGAATCTATTCTACAAGTGTTCAAACTCTGTGATACTTTAAACTACCGTCGGGCAACAAAGAGTCAATAGAGTATTATATAGAATATTGGACAACAAGCCAACAATTTACCAAACAAATTGAAACTTTTCACACCTTTTCATTACTAATATCGTACTCATCTACTTTAAAATGTATAATAAATGTATGTTTTAATTGCCAATTTAAATGATTCAGATGAAATAAAGTTATTAGAAGAATTTTTTTATCAAGCAACAAAAACAAAATTTGTTTAATTTATTGTTTTGTATTTTGAGAACGATTTGAAGTGGAAATCGAAACGTCACGGTAAACTTATTTTAGAGTAAAATTGTGGCATATTCCCAATGAAAATAGTAAATCTATTAAGATGCCACAAGAAAATAGCTTTAGAACAATATTTAAAAACAAATCTAATATATCTTTTAAATATTTTAAAAATAATTTTCTAAAAGAAATTGATGATGCCAGACCTGTTCTGGTAATATATGGTAATTGTGTATTCCATGTTAATGAGCGTATAATATCATGTGCATTTCAAAATCATGTACTTCCGTCATATTCTCAATGTGAGTATATTTTGTTTTCTTTACATAACTCAACTCAACCTATTCTCAATTTGTTCTCATTCTCAATATTGTTATTACAGTTTGTCAAACCTAGGAACGACTTTGAAAATCCTACAAATGGCACGTTCACTTGATGCCCACTTTAGTAAAATTGCCGAAAATTATTTTGGTAAAAGAAATAAGCTCGAGCTGTAAACTACTTTTAAAAATCAGGTAGATGAGTCCCGGCGTTCATTCATTTCTTTCGCCCCGAATGCTTTCTCTCTCTGCTCTCTGCGCAGATGGGTAAAATTTCAAAAGTCATTCCTAGCCTTGACAAATAACAATTGGATGGCATTTATGACTTTTAAATTTTGATAATCGTTACTAATCGAATATTTTATTAACATCTATTCTTTTATTATTTTACTTCTCATTTAATGTCTGTTTTTTTAGTTATATTTCATGCAATTTTTAATTTAAATCGATTTAATTTAATCAGATCGAGAGTAGTTAATCGATGTAAAGAAGCGGTATTTCGTGACACTACTCGTTACACCTTTTCGTGGCGCTAGTTCCGTGACGCTTGCCTCAGCATTTTATTATAGAGAAGAAAGTAATATAACGCCAGTATAGAAGCTTATATATATATATATATATATATATATATATATATATATATATATATATATATATATATAGACTCGAACGAGAGTCTTGTAATACTCTTACACAAAAAAGGGGACAAATATGATCCGCAGAATTATAGACCTATATCGTTGCTCAGTCAAGCATACAAACTATTTATGAGAATTATTAACAACCGGTTAACCTACAAAATGAACAATTACCAACCGTTTGAACAGGCTGGCTTCCGCAAAGGATATAGTACATCAGACCATCTGCTGACAATGAGAACATTGATAGAGAAGGTAAATGAATACCAACTACCCGTATTTCTTGCCTTCGTCGACTATGAACAGGCGTTTGATAGTATCGAGATGTGGGCCATAGAACAAGCTATTAATAATTGTAGAATAGATTCGAGATATAGGCAACTAATACATAATGTATATAAAAATGCAACTATGATAGTACAAGTAGACGAAAATACAAATCCCATCCCCATTAAGAGAGGAGTGAGACAAGAGTAATATCGCCAAAGCTTTTCAACCTAGTCCTAGAAAACGTCTTCAGAACTACAAATTGGCCAACCTATGGCATTAACATACATCGTACCTACGATAGAGCCTATCGGGTAGCAACCTATGTACGCATAAACATAGAAAATGTAGCCTTAATTTCCACTTCTACAAAGAATAACATCCACAAGGTAACTATGAAAATCTGCGATATCATAATAGCTACTATTTATAAGCTCACCTGGCCTACGCATGTTTTTACTCTCTACGAACACCAAGCCATATACGTAGGGGATTTTAACAGTCACCATGATGTGAAAGCACTCTGACAATGGCAAAAATGGCTAGTATCTTTTGGAGTGGTCAAGGTTAGAGGCACTTTCAGATCGGAAGAGGGAGTATCTCGCCGATCTTTGTTTTCTTACCCCTGACAACAAAGACCAGCCTCCACCAGCATCAAAAAAGGTCGATTCCACCCATTGTCAGCACCAGTTCGTTCTGATCTAAATCGGAATTAGCATTCCAATTACGAGATCGTTTCCATGTCCCAGCTGGAACTTCAGGAAAGATAACTGGTCTGCTTTCTCTAGTAATCTTGATAAATGCTTTGGTTGGATACCACCAAAAACCATAAACTACGGGAGGTTGACGGGGGCAATAACATCTGCAAAAGCATCAATTCCCAGAGGGTACCGCAAATAGTATATTTCTGGATGGACTAAGGAAAGCGGAAAATTGTATAAACAATTCTGTGAGGACAGAAAGCACGAAATGCAGACGAATTGCTCCACAGCACTAATACCGCTAGATGCGAGAAGTGGCCTGAGACAGTTAAAAATCTAGATTTCAAAAACTCGAGCAGACAAGCCTGATCACCGTTTCGAAAACTAGGAGGCTCTAGTCCACCCGACTGCCCAACCAATTTAGTAACACCAAACCAAGTGGCGTCCAATATAATATCTACCTCAAGAGCACCCCAAAACTTCTTACACACAATTAAAGTTAAAAAAGACTTCAAAATCTGCTTGTCCACTTGAAACAGAGCATTCCAACCCTATCACCTTTGAAGAAATAACGAAAGCTCTTAATAAACTGAAAACGGGAAAAGCTTACTTTGATGGCATTTATGCTGAGTTTCTGAAGCACTGGCAGATTTACTAGGCAATGACTTGCAAAGTTCTTTTCCGACATTTTCCAGACAGGAAATGTTTCTCATCAACTAGAATGTTATACTTAATGGAACATTTTTTATTTGTCGTCAAATTCAATTTCATTTCCTAAAAATATTTCGAATTTATTTTAAAATAGACGTTCCATTTTTACGGGAGCACTAGCCAGGTCCAATTTTCGTCGATATAAATTGATAAATATTTTGATTTTCGAATCCAGTTGTGTTGTAGTCCTATAACCTTGCTTTTAAAAAATATAGATAGAACGAACTACCTATTCAAAAATTACTCTTCTTTCTTTTTACATACAGATATTATTGTACCAAATTATAGTGAAAATATATATTTAAATAAAAATATTGTTCTATCTATAACAAGCAAATACAAAGAGGCAATAGCTCTATATACAGGGCATCTAAATCTCCAGATGGAACCAGATGCCCTTTTTTTATACCATCGGAACTTCGATTTATACAGCAGGGGCCATTGCAATATATGAAGCTTTATTATATGTAGCTGAAGTTGATTTTGCCCATATTATAATTTTATCGGACTCCTTAGCAGTTTTAAAATCCATTGGTAAATATGGACCACCAAACTTACAAGACTGCCCATACACTTACAGAATTAAACATATTATTTAAACTCTTTTAACCAAAGGAATCAATGTACATTTTCTGTGGATTAAAGCACATGCAGGATTTGAACATAATGAATATGTCGACTTATTAGCCAAAGAAAGCATTTTAACCGATACTGGTATTCTACATATAGTAACGCTTTCTGACAGTATTGTTTCTTGCAAGTCAACATTGCTTCGAGAATGAAGCTACCAGTGGAAAGAATACTCTTTTGTGAACCAAAATAGATACTCGATAATTCAGCCAGATATTCCCAAATTTCCTTGGTACAAGTCTTTTAGAGCTTGTAGGAGGCACATAACTTCCATTATTAGAATACGTTTCGGACTCGCATGTTATCCAAAACACTTTTTTAAAATAAAGGTTTTGGATGATGACAAATGTGAGCATTTTTTGGTTGTTCTAAAAACAGAGTCTACTCATCCAAACTTATAAATGATTTATTAAAATATAAAATAGCAGCTCCTTGGAATATACTATATTTATTATCACTTGGCTCTGTAGATATTTACAACTCTTTAATTACATTTTTAAAAGACAGCAAATTATCATTATAATTCTCTAAAAATTATTTAGTTAATCTTTTTACCTTTGTTTTAAACCATTTGTATAACTTCCTCCTCTCCGTGACCTAGTGTTGTTGTGTCTTATATGAATCAATGCCTTGATAGGTCCCTAGGCGAGAAGAGTGTGTCCCTGTCCTCCTAATATCGATGTAATCTTTTATTTTGATAGGGCATTTAGGTAAATAATTATAATGATGACTGTCTGAGCCCTTTTGTGTCTGGCTGTATGACGATAGTCTAAGCCAAAAAAAAAAGAATTTCTTTTGTTAAATAATATCACTTGAGTTCGGTACCTAACGCATTTGTCTGATTCGTTTTATTGGTCAAATTATTTTGTGGCCAGATATTCTGAAATATAAAATTATATATATTCTTTTCAACTTTTTTTGAAGGTATATTATTTTCTTTTTATAACACAACATTTAGTTTACTCAGGATGTATTTTGCTCAAGGGTGATCCATTATTCATAAATGTTCTATTTTTTTGTGTCTTTGTTAAATACCGGGAGTTATTCACAGGTTAATAAATGCATACCTGGCGCCCATAAAGAATATTTATTGGATGGTGGATTCGTTTTTGAACCTCTGAAAGGAAGAAACATTTTCCTAAGAGAATACTCCCCTTGGAGATTACGGGGTTCTCAATAAATTTATTTTTTATTAGCCGGAGTGTCGAGTTTGAGTAAAGCTTTGAGTACTATTCTAATAATTATGTTTAGAGAGTATACATTTTTTTTAATTTTTTTTTGTAACAAAAAAGAGGAAAAATCGTCGCAATTTTAAAACCAGGAAAATCTAATGATTTACCAAAAAATGACCGTCCAATTGCACTTCTAAGTATGGTCTACAAACATTTTTGTAGAGAAGACTATCTCTACTATTTTCATTGACTTATCAGCAGCGTACGATACCGTGTGTGATAAGGGGTAATATATAAACTAATGCAAGTGATTCCATGCAGAAAGATCACTGATGTCGCTGACGCTATGCTATGCAACAGAAATTTCCAAGTCATCATGGGCGATAAGACTAGTACTCATAATAATAATAATACCGTATGGAATTTTTGCCGGGGAGATCCTTTCGGACATGTTCGGGGCATCATTTGCATCCTTAACCCTGTTTCAAGTAGCTAGTGTTGATGTACACGCAGTAGCTCAGGGGGACAGACGGCTTAACGTGCCCTCCGAAGCACAGTGAATGGCTCGTATCATTTTTAGAAATTAAAATATCGTTATTTGTGCCGAAATTCGAACACTTGCGCTCTGGCTTAGAAAGTCAATATCTTGCCGCTGAGTTACGGCCGTCCACAATAGTGAACAAATGAAACTGAACAATGCTCGAAACAACATCAAATAAATTCGACGACTGGGCGCTTTCTACGAGCCATAAAGAATTGGAGACTACTAAGCAAATATTAACCGGGGGTTGACGTATCTACCGGGCGCGTTTCTAGGAACCGGATAGGAGAACGGCTGGAGACATTTGTTGGCTAGTGAAGCAAATATTAACCTAGCTATCCTCGGAAGATGTGTGTGTGTAGAGGAAAGGGATGGCCTTAGACATAGTCTATTAGCCACAGGATTCATTTTTATTCATACCCATATAGGTACATATTAGGTGCTTATAAGGTTAAATATCGATTTTAGCTTCTTTTTTCACTCTTCTTCTTTAGCTTTCACTCCACTCCTTCGAGAGGAATGTTGTATTCGATTAGAGAATTATATAGTCTAGAGATAACCGTATCATTTTTTTTACACTCCAGAAAGATGTGGTTAATATCACCTATGGACATGTTGCCGCAGTTACATAACGGGGAGTTTTGTATCCCTAATTTATGAAGGTGAGCCAGAAAACGGCCATGATTCAATTTTAAGCGTGTTACTGTTGAAGTATATCTTTTTATATAATCAAAAGTTATGCCCTGTATTCTATTTGGAAGCTGTGGGTAAAGCTGGAAATAAAGATTTTTCGATGTCTTGCTAAAATTATTGTAAGACTCTGATCATCTGACTTTAATAGCTTTTTTTAGGTTAGTAGTTAGGTCGGTATAAAAAAAAATTCTACAAATTTATCTGATTTACAAGCTTCTTTTGCTTCACAATCTACCATTTCATTACCTATAACACCGCTGTGACCTTTTACCCATATGAAAATTATAAAACTAAAACCCATGTTCCTAAACCACTCTATTAGTAAATGAATACATGCTCTCAAGTCATATAAACATTTCTCATATGAACCATGGCTGACGTAAAAACATAAATCATCCGCGTATTGTATCAGGTTGAACTTGTCACCTACTAACGTATGTAGATCTGCAGTGTAAATATTAAATAAAATAGGGCTCAATACGGACCCTTGAGGTAAACCGTTACATACTGTGTGTGGACCATGTAATACGTTATCATGATCCCGAATAAATATTTTTCTATTATGAAGGAGACTTATGATATTGATATTACATACATATTGTATTATTGTACATACGGTTTTATTAATTCCAATTGTTTCCATTTTTTTTGCTAAAATATTTCGGTCAACTACATCATAGCCCCTGATAGATCTATAAATAAACATAATGTATATAGGTTTCTGGAAAAACTTATTTGTATTTCTGAAACTAAATGACTCACAGCATCGATTGTTCCTCGTCCTCTACGAAAACTATATTGAATGCTTGGTAATAGGGATCTATATTCAACAAAATGTTCTAATCTAAACTTAATTGAATGAAGTTAAGTTCTATAAGAGAAATACTCACTCATAATGTTTATTTAGGTGCTGGCTCAATTTTAATATGAAAATAAGTTATATGTAAATTTATCAATTAATATAAATACTATGTGTGTATGCAATCAAATTACGGTACCTGTGATGCTGATGGATACTTCTTCTTCCTCAGTGCACTGATTCGGGAACAAAATCTTCTCACAATGTCACGTGGTCAGGGTACTAGTTACGCAAATACTGGAGTGTTTAGCGCGACGATTTATACAGGACTATCTCTAAACTAAGATTGAAAAATATGCGTGTCGCCCGTAGCTTGCTCCCTTAAGACTAGGGAGGGGGGCTGTACAGGTCCGTATTAATTTACGATGACAAAACATACACACACGTTAAGTAAAGAATTAAAATATAAAAATAAAATAATAAAAATTATTAATAAAAACTGAGAATATGTGGAGGGACGTAACATTCCCACCCACCAAAAATGCATATTTGCATTTTTAGTCAATATAAGGCAAAGGGCATAGCTTAACCAAAGGTCGCCTAAGTTCACCTTTCGCGGTTTGTACGATAGTTACGCGAGCAATATCATCTTGACCGAAAATTAAAGTTTTAATTCGACCCATTTGCCATTGTAAGGGAGGCTTGGTCTCATTACGTATTAGTACGAGTGTACCTATATTAGGATTACCCTCATTTTTATGCCACTTCGAGCGTTGATGAAGAGTATGTAAATATTCTCTGCTCCATCTTTGCCAAAAGTCTGCATGTAATCGTTGCAGCAATTGCCAACGACTTAGTCTATTTAAATTAACATCACTGCAATCCCGATCGGGAATTATCTTTAAAGGCTCTAGTGTAAGAAAATGACCAGGTGTTAACACTGAAAAATCATTTGGATCATTACTGACAGGACATAAGGGACGACTATTTAAGACAGCCTCTATTTGTATTAGTAATGTATTGAATTCTTCATAGGTTAAAACCTGTTCGCCTATGACTCTAGACACATGTGTTTTTACGCTTTTTATACCCGCTTCAAACAATCCACCAAAATGAGAAGCTGCCGGGGGATTTAAATGCCATGTAATGACGTCGTTTTTGTCAAAATGTGACTTAATGTCTTCTAAATAGGATTTTGCTCCTACAAAATTTGTTCCGCAATCAGAATAGACAACAGAGCAACGTCCTCGGCGTGCTATAAAACGTCTGAATGAGGCTAAAAATGCCTCGGTACTAAGTTCGGATACCAATTCTAAGTGCAAAGCCTTAGTGGCAAAGCATACAAATAGGCAAATATAGGCTTTCGTTCGTTTAACATTTTTAAGCTTATTGGCTCGTATCAGAAAAGGACCGCCAAAGTCGACGTCAACGCAAGAAAATGGTTTGGCCTTGGATATCCGTAGGTCGGGAAGAGCCCCCATAGGTGGCTAATAATTTTGAGGTTTTAGTCTCCAACAGGAAAGACATTTTGAAAGAACACTACGAATAACACGTTTGGATGAAATTATCCAAAAGTTTTGTGACAAGGCGAAGTGCGTACCTTGAATGCCTGCATGTAGATGTACAATATGGATTTCCGAAATAAGTAATTTAATAAAATTACCTTTGGAAGGTAAAAGAAGAGGAAAGCGCTTGTCATACGCTAATTCTGACTGGCTAAGTCTTCCGCCCACTCTTAGGAGATCATGTGAATCAAAAAAGGGATTTAATTTTTTCAAATATTTGAATTTTATAGAATTACCCTTAACCTGTTCTATTTCCTCCCTCAAATATCTTTGTTGCACTAATCTAATTAGTTGATTAGTGGCGTTACTTTGTTCCTGAATAGAAAGCCTTCCAACTGTTCGTTGATTGACTGATTTCAGGTTACCAACAAATCTAAGAACATAGGAAAAGATACGTTTTAATTTTGAAAAGGAAGAAAATCGATTACAGAGATTATCGACAAATTCATCAGATGGAAAAGACAAAAGACAACTTTTCTGTTTCAATTCTAGGTTATGTTCGATAGAATCGGTCAAGGAGAATGACCAGTTATCTTCAGTAGTGCGAAGAAATTCCGGACCCACCCACCAAGCAGGAGTATTTAAGAAATCCTCGGGGAAAAGTCCACGGGACCCGTGATCTGCACTATTTAATGAAGAAGGAATATATCGCCAGTGTTTTGAAGCTATCCTGTCTTGAATATAAGAAATTCTGTTACTGACGAAGGTTTTCCATTTATATGGCTGTGAATTAACCCAATGAAGAACAACAGTCGAATCTGACCATGCGTAAATTCTACTAAACTGTATAGTGAGAGTCTGCAGTATATAAGATAATAATTTACTAAGAATTACTGCTGCATTGAGCTCGAGACGAGGAATAGTTTGTACCCTGGTAGGAGATACCTTTGTTCGGGCTAAAAGAAAATAAGTTTTGATGACTCCTGTATCATAACACACACGAAGGTATGTAACAGCAGAAGATCCACGTAAAGAAGCGTCGCAAAAGCCATGAAGCTCACAGGAAATAATTGCATTTAAAGAAATATGACGAGGTATAGTAAACTTAGATAGTATAGGCAGTTCAATTTTAAATTGTTCCCACCTTGAAGTAATTTCCAAAGGTGGAGTTGCATCCCAATCTAAATTAAGTAGCCAAAGACGTTGAATAATAGTCTTCACTATCAAAGTGACAGGATTAAGAATACCGTAAGGATCGAATATGCGAGCTATTTGGGATAAGAGATTTCGCTTTGTGCAGGAAGCTTGAAGAGGTAAAATTTTGTAAAAGAAATCATCAGATGATGGATTCCATCCAAGTCCTAATACCTTTAACGAAGATTGATCTAAGTCAAATGAAAAAGACTGTTGCAGAATATGATCCAAAGGAATATTAGCGAGAGAGAATAACTGAGGGGCATTACTTGCCCATTTTCGTAACTCAAATCCACCACGTTTCAATAAAGATATTAATTCTTTTATAGCAAGAACACTATTTTCTAAAGAATCCTTTCCTGTCACCACATCGTCTACGTAAGTATCTTTTAGGAGTATAGATGAGGCTACAGGTAAGTCCGGTTCGTCGAGTGCTAGCTGCTGTAGAGTACGAATTGCAAGATATGGTGAGCTAGACACACCGAAAGTAACCCGAGTAAGTTCGTATTCAGCAATAGATTCCTGTTCCGAAAAACGCCAAAATATTCTTTGAAATCTTTGTTGCTCAGGAGCGATAAGAATCTGAGTAAACATGGATTTAATATCTGCAGTAAAGACATATTTATGAAACCTGAATTTAAGCAATAAATTTACAAGATCATTTTGTAATTTTGGACCTGAATTTAACGTATCGTTTAAAGACGGAAAGTTAGGGGCGTGTGCGGAAGCATCAAACACAACGCGCAATGGAGTAGTACTGGACTCCTTGTAAATACAATGGTGTGGTAGATAATAAGCATTATTTATTGCCGTACTTGGCTGAATAGGATTTAAATAATGATTATCTATGAAACTTTTGATAAAGCTTGAATATTGAATCTTAAGTGATTCATTTTTGGCAAATCTGCGCTCTAAAGAACTAAATCTTTGTAAGGCTAAACGTTTTGTGTCGCCAAAAGAAGGTATTTCGTTTTTGAAAGGCAGCTTTACTACAAATCTGCCCTCGGAATTTCTACAAGTGGTTTGAGTATACAGCTTCTCACAGAATGAGTCTTCCGGAGAATAAGATTTAACTTCTGGTACTTCCTCAATGGCCCAGAATTGTTTTAATGTCGCATCTAATTGCTCAGAATCATTAGCAGAAAATGACGTGAAAAAGGAATGAATATTTGTTATATTTGTAGGTGGAATATTTCCCATCAAAACATAACCGAAACTTGTTTCAAGAGCTGAAAGCTGATCATTACGGGTTTTAATAATTCCTCCTGTTAAGATGTAAGGAAAGATATTTGCTCCTAATAGAACATCAACTTTACCTGGAATATTTGCCATTTTATCAGCCAACCTTAAATGTTGAAGATACGGCAAGTTGTCTAAAGAAATTGGAACAGTTGGCATGTTTTGACAGATTTGAGGAAGAATTATTGCATCTATCTCGCAATGAAAGTTTATGTCATAAGACGAAGAAATATTCAATTTTACGCCTGATTTGGCTGGGGTGCACATTCTATCAAGACCTTGTATCGATAAAGCCGCATTGAATTTAGGGAGACTTAATTTGTCTGCACATTCTTTACTAATGAAGTTAGCTTGAGACGCACTGTCTAATAAGGCTCTAACTTCCAAGGCTTTACCAAAACGATCGAGAACATAGATTGTAGCTGTAGCTAGCAAGACATTATTTGTCAAAGTATTTGATAAGGCGGAAACAGAAGGCATAGGATCGTTAGATGAACTAGCAACCTCGTTGTGAGAAGAAGAAGAAGAAGAATCATTCGCATTGAGATTATCAAAGTGAAGAGAAGTATGATGTTTTTTATTACAATGTGTACATCTTTTGGATGAAAGGCATTTGATCGTAACATGAGTTTTAGACAAGCAGTTTATACAACATTTATTCTGTTTAGCAAAGTCAAAACGTTTTTGAGGTGATTCAGCAAGAAATTGATTGCATTTAAATAAAGCATGATCTGAACCACAAAATAGACACTTATTTTTGACAGAACTGGTCAAAAATGTAGAAGTTTGACGAGATGAATACCTTACGTTATTAGAAGGATCGGAATTAGTAGATTTAACATTTTTGCTGACTTGTCTTTTATATGACTCCAATGAAGTGCAACGCTGCAATGCGAACTTATAAACTTCCTCATAGGAAGGTACATTTTTTGAAGCAAAGTGTAATTCGAAAGCCCTAACTGTTTCTACATCCAATTTGTCCATCAGTAAATTCATTAGAATAAAGTCCCATTGAGCGGGAGAAAAAAGTAATTTTTCTAAAGAGGCTAAGTTTTCATTGAAAATATCTAATAACTTTCTAAGTGAAACAGGATCATCAGTTTTAACCACACTGGCATTTTGAATATTTTTCCATAATGCTCTAGATAAGTCTCTTTTACCTTCATAGCGATCAATTAAGGTGTTGTAAGCAATTATATAATTAGAATCTTGGAGCTTAATGCTTTTAATTAAATTGTAAGGTACTCCCTTAAGTGATTGCAGAAGATAACTAAACTTTTCTATATTAGAAAGATCAGAATTATTATGTACAAGAGCATTAAATAAGTCTATAAAAGTGGGGAAATCTGTAATCTCGCCCGCAAATATACTTAAATTTAGTTTAGGAAGATTTACGTTAGTTTTTGATTTGATTTGTGGATCAGCGGACACATTTTGAGTTCCACTAGTTGTATTATTTAATAAAGAATTATGTTTAAAATAAAGAGAAGCTATTTTATTAATACTATTGGCAAATTCAAACCTAATTATTTCTTCCGTATCCAAATTTGCGTCTTCCTCGACAGCAATTAAATTAATTAATTCAGTATGCTGATTATTGAAGCTAGTATTGATAGCTTCATAATCTTTTGCAGCAAAGAGAAACCCTGGAATTAATGAACCATCAACCAACACTTCCTCTGCCAGCTTTTCCATTTGTTTAATCTTACAAATGTCAACGTTTCTCAATGCACGCAAACGAACAATTCTATTTGAACTTCTAGAAGACATTATTGTAGATATAGAAAAAGAAATTTATGTAACACAAAGAACCTTTAAAGAATGATCTCAATAAATTCAGTATGTTCTCGTATATGTAATATATGTAATACCTTTAAAGTTATGAAACTCAATAAGTATCAGTAAGAATAAATATTTATTATATATGAGTATGTATAATCGAGCAAACAAAAAAAAAACACTCCAAGTATTATTTAAACAAAATCAATATATATTTATTTAATTGTAACTAGAAATATACGCATAAAATATTTTTAAAACCAGTAGTTCAATTAATATTGCGTTTTTTTTTAATTTCCTAAGTTATATAAAATAAATATATAATCATATAAACCCCTTGTATTTAAAGAATTCTAAATTGTAGATTGTAACAGCAATTGAACGTTTTTGGAAACTTTCAACGGCTGTACTTCGATTTAACAATAAGTCAGGTAGAGACCCTGGTTTGGGATTATCGCATCTGTTGCAAGATGTGTACCGCTGTGGAATTTATGTACCGATAGTGGAAATTTTTCAATGATTTTAAACGACCTTTGGTAAGAAACTTTGCCCAATATTTAAAAATTTATATAATTTGATCACGTTTTTAATTGAATAAATTATTTAAACTAATTTTAATGCGGCTAGAAGGACCAAATGAATGAAGTTAATTAAGTTCTATAAGAGAAATACTCACTCATAATGTTTATTTAGGTGCTGGCTCAATTTTAATATGAAAATAAGTTATATGTAAATTTATCAATTAATATAAATACTATGTGTGTATGCAATCAAATTACGGTACCTGTGATGCTGATGGATACTTCTTCTTCCTCAGTGCACTGATTCGGGAACAAAATCTTCTCACAATGTCACGTGGTCAGGGTACTAGTTACGCAAATACTGGAGTGTTTAGCGCGACGATTTATACAGGACTATCTCTAAACTAAGATTGAAAAATATGCGTGTCGCCCGTAGCTTGCTCCCTTAAGACTAGGGGGGGGGGCTGTACAGGTCCGTATTAATTTACGATGACAAAACATACACACACGTTAAGTAAAGAATTAAAATATAAAAATAAAATAATAAAAATTATTAATAAAAACTGAGAATATGTGGAGGGACGTAACATTAATTAATCTTTCGAATGTTTTGGTGACACATGATATTAACGAGATTGGACGGTATGAAGATGTAATTTCTGGATCTTTATAAGGTTTAAGTTTAAGACAAATTATTATATTTTTAAAGCAGTCTGAATATTTTTGTTTCCTTCACCAGTCATTAAATAACTAAAAAAGAAAAAGTTTAGCAGAATATGGTAAATTATAAATTATTTTATAGGTAAAGCTATCTAACCCGGGAGCAGTGTTCCGACTATTTTTAATCGCTAAATCCAGTTCGTTCATTGTGAAGGAAGAAAAGAAGAAGAAAGTAGAAGCAGAAGAAGGACCTATTTTGTTTGAAATTTGATCTATTAATTTTTTTGAAAGGGGTTTTTTGGGACAAAGAAAATTTTTGTTAGTTACAGCTTTAACGAACTTCCAAATTTCGGTCAGTGGTGTATTTTTGTTAAGCTTATTTAGAAAGTTAATCCAGCTGCAACGTTGTTTGTTTTTAAATAAACGTTTAGTTTGGGCAGCTACGTTTTGATATACTAAATAATTATTATGATTGGACTAAATTCTATAATTTTTTAAGGCCGTTTTCCGTTTTTCTACCATTTTGCTAGATTCCTGATCCCACCAAACTGGTCTAGGACAAATGGGAGTGGCATTTTTGTTAACAGGCATAGACAGATTCGCTGCAGTGGAAATCATCTCGAAAAAAGTTGCTGTCCGCGAATTTGTCATTCCATTTAGTAGAGGGATTTATTAAAAAAGATGAAGGATTAATTTGGATGTCGATAGCTATTGGGTAGTGGTCTGATCCCATTGTAACATCTAAGACGGTCCAAGTTAATTTATCAACTAAAACATGGGAAGTTAATGGGAGTACCATCTAGTGGGAGTACCATCATTTATTACAACAAGGTCTAGATGATCTGTTGCGTCTGCTAAAATTTTTCCATGTCGATCATCAGGTATAGGTCCCCAACTACCATGGTGCGCGTTAAAGTCTCCGCAAAAAAGAGTATGGGCCTTGGACTGCTGAAAAAATTCTATCCAATCGGTAAATTTGACAACCACTTCGGGTGGTCGGTAAATAGATACTATTGACAAGTTTATAGCAGATAAAGTAATTGCGCAAACTTCTAACTCTTTGTTTGACGATTGAATAGTATTTACCACTTTAACCACTAACCCTTCAGCTATAAAAATTCCTACCCCGCCATAACCATCAAGTCTACATTTTTTAACTAAATTGAACCCTCTCAACAAAAAGTTTTCGTCAGGTTTAAGCCATAATTTTGATAAAACAATAATGTCAATTTGTGTACTGTTGTGAACAAAATTAATTAAACTTGCTTTATTTGCTTTTAATGATCTAGTGTTCCATTGCAAAATACATAGTTTTTCTTTTGTAATTTTGTGGTTAGGGATCGGGAAGGTTGGATTCAGACCCACTAATATTAAAGTCCATTCCATCAGTGGGATTATCGGAATCAAACATATTATTAACAAATTTTCTTACATCTGAATCTGCAAAAGTAACTGAGCTAGACGGAAAATTTTTTTGAAGTTGTTTAACGAATGTAGATAGTATAAGTACGGACTTTTCTTTATAATTCATATATTGGTCTCTATAGGGATTAGGAAGAACAGTATTAGCATTTAATGTTAATTGAGAAGTTTTTTTTATTGGTGAAGTTTCTGTAGTGGGGGATAGAGGGGAAGGTTTTCGTTTTTTTTTTTTAAGTAGGCATAATTGTTTTGATAGAGGGTTTCCTTAAGACTGCTGAAGAATGTTGAGAGGATTTTTGCTTGACATCAGGTAATGGTGGAAAGTTATTAATATTATTTAATATTGAGAACTTGTTATTCGTAATAATTTTTGCCTAAGAAGGATTGATATACTTATTTTCAGCTTCTTTAAAGGAAATATTTTCCTGGGCCATAATCTGTTTTATTTGTTTTTGTCTTGTGAAGACAGGGCGTTTTCGCGAGATTGAAGTGTGTTCATTGTTTTTACAGTATATGCAAATCTTTTCTGATTTACATTCATCTTCCAGATGATCCAGACTTGTGCATTTTTTGCATCTTCTATCTTTAGATTTGCATTGTCTGGCCGAATGACCATAACACAAACACTTAAAGCATTGCACAACTGGTTGTATATATGGCTCTACTTGGAAGTTGCAGAGATTAATTTGTATGTTTTGTGGAATTTCATTGCCCAGAAATTGTACTACAATCATCTGCCTATTAACTAAACAAGGATTTCCATCGGAATCTATTATTTTCCTTTTCATTCTTTGTACACTTACTACATTTTTATTGGAAATAATAGCATTTAGTAGGTACTCATCGGAAAAAAAATATCAACTATTCTTATGATACCCTTTTTGTGGGTGTAGAATTTAGGGATATATGCAACTATAAATATAGATTATTTTGTTTAATGACATAATGATTAACTAGAGAATTGGCCGATTCCAAAGTTTTAAATATAACTTTCACACGGTTTATTCCTACTGACTTTATATCCTTTACTTCTATACTTATTGCTTCATCAGGGAGTAGGTAGTGACCGGAAAAGTTTTCCAATATTTTTTTCTTTGTGTTCAACAAACACGAAATAAGGACCTTTATCGCCTGGTCTATAAGGATTTTTTAGATCAATAATATTATTATAATCATCTTTAATTCCCCTTTCAATATTACATACAATATTATATACAGCTTCTAAATTTAAAATATTTGAAATTCTATCAGTTAATACAAAATGAAATATGTAATTAGTCAAACTAAAGCTAAAGTTTGAAAAATTAACGAGTTTCAGTATATCAATTAAAATATAATTATAACAGGTAATATACTTATCTTAACAAAAAGTAAAAATACCAGCACTCGAATACGTTCACTCACTAAGCTTGTCGAATTGATCGAACTGATCTTCGGAAGATATTTACGCCAATGGAGATTAGAATCCAACGACGACAAGACGAAAATATTGCGCTTTAATTTAAATAGCAGGCTCGCCAACTACCAATAAAAAATCCACTTTGAAGACAAACTTCTCAACCAAACTAAACACCCAAAATATCTAGGTATAACACTCGAGAGAACGCTGAGTTTTAAAGAATATCTTACAAAGACGACTGCAAAACTTAGCAAATAGCATTCTGCGAAACTTTTGCGGTACCACATGGGATTTCTCAGCCTAGACTTAGATCGACGGTACTGGGAATCGTATATCCCGTTGCGGAGTACTTTACACCGGTGTGGGTTAACAGCCCGTACACCACACATGTTGCTGCCCAAATAAACTAGGCTTTACGTATTATATTGGGCATAATAAAGACCCCAATAACATACTGGCTACCAGCACTCAGCCACATAGAATTACCCCTTACCTTACCCCTTACACCCTTGAACATGCCCTTGTCAGGGAGTATAGAAAAAATAACGCCGATCCTCTCCCACGTTGGTATCATCTGCAGAGACATAAGTAGGCTTTGTTCAAGAAACAACTCTTTAGGTTTTGCAAGAAGTCTAATTGAAAGAAACTTCAAGATAACCGACCTTTGACTAGAAGATTGGGAGAAGAATGTTTCGACCAACTAAGACGAATCTGAGTCACACTGAACAGAATCAGAACAAACTGTGGCAGGGCAAAATACCCTCTCCAAAGTGAGATTGTGGTTTTGCAAGACAAACGGCTAAACATCTAGTGGTGGAATGACCGATTAGATCCTACAATGGTAATCCGTCCGATTTTTTAGTTGCGACCAAAGAGTCGCATATAATATACAGGGTGGTCCTTAAGTAATTATACAAACAGAAACCGTAGATTCTGCACTTTAAAATGTTACGATTTAAGCCAACTTGCTTTAATAAAATGTTGATATTAAAAAAGATACAGGGTGTTAAAGTGGAAATTTAAAATTTTATTTTTCGCTATAACTTTTTTGTTTGTAAATATTTTTGGACAAAAATTTACAGTTGGATGCTTTTAAGTAGAATAAATTATAATTTTATACTTACTTTAATGTAACTAATAAAGGGAGCCACACATGCCACATGTGTGGCATAAATTTGCGCTTAACTTTTTTGCTCTTTAAGTTAGCTCTATTTGTGTTAAAAAATATTAAAGATACATTATTTTTACAAAGAAAAAGTATACTTGTTAGTAACCTGAAAATTCAACCGTTTTCGAGATAAATGCATTTTATAAGTCAGCTGCACAATAATTATTAGTTTGATATTTGTGCGGTAAAGGACTGAGAACCTGTAGATAAGCATAATTCATAGTTTATTCTTATTTAAACAACTCAAAGATGATAATGTAACATCACAAAATGCTTTTTTATGGGTGATAAATGTCTTATTGGGGAAAAGATATTTCAAATTCTTCTTTAGGTGCCGTGTCCGTATTCAGACGTTGGCCGTCATCATGTTTACAATTTCCCTTTGCTATCGCTTCTTAAGTTTCTATAATGGCGTTGTATTACTTTTTCTCTATTGTAAAATGCTAAAAACCCAAAATATGTGGTTTATGCAAGATGGTACACCACCACATTCTAGAGAGAAGGCAGTTAGAACATAATTAAATGCAACTTTTTTGAACGTTGGATTGGTCGTGGTAGTCATATTCCTTGGCAATGTGGTGAGATATTGATATAATTATTTAGTTCATAAAAAATCCGAAAAGAATACTTATTGTTCATTACGTAAATTGTTTACTCATTTTTATTAGGACAAATAGAAACTAGAGCACAGGTATTGAATAATACATAGGTGTCCTGTTTCATAATACTTTTGCTACACATCTAACCTGAAAGACTCAGCATTTTTACAAAAACATCATCGTTGCCTTATAACCGATATTGTTCTAAATATAGTAAATACACAGGCAATTTAGTTCAGCATAATATTACTTCTTTATTAAATCATAATAGTCCATTTGTTCGAGATGTAATTATAGTTACTCGTAAGCTGTAAGGTAATCATATAAATAAGTAATGCATCGATAGATTATTCGTGTGTATATAAGTAACCAATGAACGAGATACATTACAGTTTAATACATTATTTAACTTTTGCGACAAATAAGATGTAGTTCCATAAAATAGCATAAGATTTGGATATGTATCCAAAATAATATATTCATCCAATATACATTATAGCCACCACGTAGCCCCGAATTTAATCCGCTTGATTTTGATGTATGGGACGCATTATAACAACGTGTCTATAAGAATCCCATAAACATTCGCAACCAACTATGAGAAGAAATAAATACTGCAGCAGTTTCTTTAGAAGCAATGATGTTATTTAATATGAGACGATCTTTTATGGAATATATTGACAAATGAATTAAAGAAAATGGTGGACATATCAAACACTTACTTTGACAAAAAGTTATGTTATTTAGTTTAACTATTTCTTAATTTGGTTTGTAAACAAAATGTTTTGATTATGACTTTAATTTAACATAAAACGTAAAATGTTTGATGTAAAATCCTATTATTCTGTTATTTTGTCAAATCCTATTATTAATTATCCTGCTGATATATTGATTTTAATTAATATTTTGTTTACTATTAACTTTAGTTAAAGGTATTTTATACCAAAATTCAGAAGTATTAATGTTTTTGTCTATTTTTTCTTCGTTGCCTGGAGTAATTGTCTTAGATTAGAATTATGCAGCTGATTTTTAAAATGCGATTATCTCGAAAACTGTTGAGTTTTGAAGTTGTTAACAAGTATACCTTTTTTTTGTTAAAATAATGTATCTTTAATATTTTTTATCCTAAATACAGGTAACTTAAAGAGCAAAAAAGTTAAGTCCAAATTTATACCACATATATGGCATAAGTGGCGCCCTCTATCAGTTACATCAAAGTGTGCATCAAATTATAATTTCTCATATTTAAAAGTACCCAGTTGTAAATTTTTATACATAAATGTTCACAAACATGAAAGTTATAGCGAAAAATAAAATTTTAATTTTGCACTTTAACACCCTGTATCTTTCTTAATATCAACATTTTATTAAAGCAATTTGGCTTAAATCGTAATAGTTTAAAGTGTAAAATCTACTGTTTCTTTTTGTACAATTACTTAAGGACCACCCTGTATATATTTGTCAACTAAATGGTTGTTTGTAAAAATTAATTATGTTATCTCTTTGTAATGTATTTTTCTCTTTACTTATACACAAAAGTTAACTGTGATGAAGTCCTACGTTAAATAAATTATAAAAGAAGAGGTATCTTGAATAATAAGAGTTTATGTGCATTCATTTTCATTAAAAAGTTACCATTTCTAAATACTTACTTATATAAGACTATAAAATGTTAAAAATAAACTTTTATGTTTATTTATTAATTAATGCAGTTTTATTTGGTAAATAAACTGCATGCGATTTTTTTTTGTTTAAATGTTGGCTATACTATATGTTTGGTTGTATAGAAATTTCCAGCCACTCTCAGTCGTATGTCGTATTTAACCAATGTAGCAGAAAATAACAGAAAATAATAACTAAAATTACTACACAGTTAGTACTGGCATTACCGAATCCAGTATATACACATTTTTTTCTTTATGCAAGAAAACAAATAATTTTTATTCTTTATTTAATATTTATTAAAACAACAATAAAATAGCAATAAATAAATTTTAGACCAATTTAAAATTCCAATGTCATTTACTTAATAGAGGCGTATGCGACTACCTTTAGCTAAATTCTTTGGAAAATACCTTGCATGATTTGCTTTAGGGAAATTAAAAAACGCCACAAAAACACTGATTGTAAACAAACATCCAGAGAGTGTGCTGTGAATGCATCGTGTTAACGGTGTTTCAGTCGAGTTATAGATACGGATTGTTTAATTTACTTGTTTGGTGACTTACGACTTACTCGCAGTTTATTTATTTTTCTATAGTTTTAACAAATATTCTAATTCTTTTCCATTAGTGCATTTGTGATACAAAAATATTTTTTAGTTTCGTTTAAAAGTATGTTTTAAGTTACTTTTTCCGGTAATCGAGTTTGTATGTGCCGTCTTGTATTTTGTACCAGTAATTGCCTTCTTTCTCGGCTTTACTATTGTAGTTGCTTTTTTTTAAGTGATGAATTACTGAAATAGAAAATGTTGCATACGTAGCGAATGTAAGTACATTTTACGTTACTTTCTTTCTTTAAGGATTTTGGTTTTTATAAATTTACCATCGATCTTTTTCGAACGTCATTAATGTCAAAATTCTTCTTCTTCTTTCGTTTTATGGCCTCCACCTCTTAAGGACGTGGCCAATGTCAAAATTCCATTTTGACAATATGGATTATATTAACCCAATGTCTGTGGTAAGACGGTTTTCTAAAATATGTTATCTTAAAATATGTAAAAAGGCTCAATTTATTTTATGAAGTACGAAATACAACATATTTAAATCTATTTATAAATAAAATTATCAGATTATAAGTTTTTCTGAAAAATGCTGCCAAGTTATTTGAAGTAATAAATATATCGTTATTTAATAAACTAAACTTTATTAAAGTTTTTAATTCGAACTTTTTAAAACATCATTAATATTTAAACAATTTTTTCTGACTCTGACTCATGTCATGATAAAGACGATAAACTTATAGACAAAGCGAAAAGTTCGGGTTCGTTAGGAAAAATATTCACATGATCACTTTCATGAGGTACTCCAAAGATCAATAGGTGGCCCAGGCGAAAAGTTCTTCAAACAATTTTTTTTTAACAAATTGTAACGAATTAATTTTTTTCTACTAGGACAATTTTTTTTAATTTTTAGATTATTATAAACAAAAAAGGTCTGTTGTAAGTTGATCGTTTTCGAGTTATAAATAATTTAAAACTGAAAAAAACGCAAAATGACGATTTTCAAGCTCAAAAACAGAAGTTAAAAATATTATTTTTGAAATCATCAACTGCCTAAATTCAATTTCAAGCCTTCTTCAAAATTCTGGACTTTTTTTAATCATTGTTTTTTAATTGTTAATGCAGCGTATGGCAGAGCGGGCGCTCCTGTTTGTACAATGAGAATTCAAACCAGCAAACATTTGTGCCTCTCGTATGCCTCTATTCATATTAGTAGATCTTGTTTCTCTCTCTTATACACGCCTCAGCACGGTCTGATGTCCTGTCATAAGCGCTTTATTACCGATTAAAAAGCAATGTTTTCAAACATGAAATTAGCTCAAAATACTTATCGAGAAATGATATAAAACGAGGTTTGAACTTGATTTTAGCTCGTCGGTGAATTCAAAAATAATATTTTTTACTTGTGTTTTTGAACCTTGAAAATCGTAATTTTGTGTTTTGTTCAGTTTTAAATTGTTTATAACTCGAAAACGATCAAGTTTACAGAAAAATTACAACAGACCTATTTTGTTCAGAATGATTCAAAATATTCAAAAGAAATTTGTACGGGCAAAAAGCCACAAAAATTGATTGTAAAAATGTGTTTAAAAAAATTGTTTAAAAAAACTTTGAACAACTTTTCTCCTGGGCGACCTCTTGAACCCTGTTTTGGGGTATTTCATGAAGGTGAGTATGCACAAAAATCATGGGAATATTTTTCCGATCGAACACGAGTTTTTCGCCTTGTCTATTAGCCTCTTCAAGGTATGGCTGCTCCTTCTGTTTGTTATAGTCTAAAAACCGACTGCAAGATCACTACGTTGATAACGTAGTCAATTAAACTCACATTTTTACATACATATAAGAATACATTAATAACCGGTTGCCAGTCAAAAAGTAGCCGCAAATAGTTTTAATTCAATTATTGGTAATTAATTTTTGAACAGAAATTATACAGGGTGTCCAGAAACTCTCCTGACAAACGAAGACCGAAGATTCCTCAGATAATTTTAAGGCAATTTAATGCAATTTACCTAGTCCGAAAATGCTTCCTAAGGGAGCAAGAACTCTTTAAAATGACACCTTGTAATTACTTTTTTTAAATACCTCCAAAACGCTTCTATTTAGAAAAAAGAATACTGGTACGATTATTTCTTCTCCACATTTAATCATTGTTCAGAAGCTATTTTCTTGTGGCATTTTAAATTAATTTATATTTAAATGGGAATAATCCACAATTAAAGGTTAAATTACGTTTATTGACGTTTCAATTTCCACTTCGGAAATCGTTCTCAAAATACAAACATTAGTAAATTAAACAAATTTTGTTTTTTGTTACTTAGTGAAAAATTCTTCTAATAATTTAATTTTATCTGACTCATCTATATTGACAATTCAGACATACCTTATACATTTTAAAGTAGATGACTTTAAAATGATATTGCCAATATTGTTGAGTTGCGTTCCTGGGACGACTTTACTTATAAGATAGTTCATTCGATTACATGAAATCAACTTTAACTTGAGAATATCCGTCAGAAAAGATCATAACATGTAATTCGTCTTTAAAAAGACAAATACATGCCATGATGACAGTAAAATTCTCCTGTTAGTGATTCCATAGTAAATTATGAGGGAAAAACCAGGAAAAAAACCTCATAATACTATCCCGACATGGTAAGTATTTGATCGTGCATTTAGTTTACCTTCAATAAACACCAAATTCCGATTTTATATGTTTGTTATTTAAAAAACATAAATGATGTATTCTCTATATGTTACTGACTTACCAATACTGGTATTTTTCTTTTAATAACTTCCTCTTTCAATATGGGTAACCAGATCCTACTACATTCTGCCGAGGAATTCGCGACACAATTGATCTTATTTAGCATAATTAGAGCCGCTTCTTTGATTTTTCTCTTTTTACCATCCGTTTCTTTTAGGACTATATTTGAATCATTCCATAGAGAATTTGATAGATCTCAAATCTGTAAACACGCATGGGATAATGAACATAGGGTTCAATGGAATGATTCAAATATAGTCCCAAAAGAAACGGATGTTAAAAAGAGAAAAATCAAAGAAACGGCTCTAATTATGCTAAATGAGACCAATTGCGTCGCGAATTCCTCGGCAGAATGTAGTAGGATCTGGTTACCCATATTGAAAGAGGAAGTTATTAAAAGAAAAATACCAGTATTGGTAAGTCAGTAACATATAGAGAATACATCATTTATGTTTTTTAAATAACAAACATATAAAATCGGAATTTGGTGTTTATTGAAGGTAAACTAAATGCACGATCAAATACTTACCATGTCGGGATAGTATTATGAGGTTTTTTTTCCTGGTTTTTCCCTCATAATTTACTATGGAATCACTAACAGGAGAATTTTACTGTCATCATGGCATGTATTTGTCTTTTTAAAGACGAATTACATGTTATGATCTTTTCTGACGGATATTCTCAAGTTAAAGTTGATTTCATGTAATCGAATGAACTATCTTATAAGTAAAGTCGTCCCAGGAACGCAACTCAACAATATTGGCAATATCATTTTAAAGTCGTCTACTTTAAAATGTATAAAGTATGTCTGAATTGTCAATATGGATGAGTCAGATAAAATTAAATTATTAGAAGAATTTTTCACTCAGTAACAAAAAACAAAATTTGTTTAATTTACTAATGTTTGTATTTTGAGAACGATTTCCGAAGTAGAAATTGAAACGTCAATAAACGTATTTTAACCTTTAATTGTGGCTTATTCCCATTTAAATATAAAATAATTTAATCGATTTCATCAATTACGAATTTCTAGTAAAGATCATAGGCGTCCGTTTTGGGTAGGCCAAAGGTTATTTTAACGCATGTATTTAACTTTTATGCATTTTTAATACTAGATTTTAAATGCTGATTTATTCTAGTACTAAAAGGTACTTTTACTTTAAGTCTGTAGGATACACCATTTTCTAGAAAAATCGATTTAAATTTTTTTTGTTTTTTTGTTTTGAAAGTTAAATTAATAGTACCTTAATAAATTTTATAAATTATCTTGTGTTTCAATAGATGCTGCACACAATTCGTAAAAAAAGTTTGGGCAAAGAAGCAAAAAATCAAATTGAAACAAAATTTTATTTAAAGGTTTTTAAAAACAAAGTATTTATTACGATGGAACGAAACTAACACAAAAGAACAAGTATTAAAGGTAGTTACAAAAACTGCTGGATGTGATGAGTCTCTATGCATAAATTTGCCGTTTTGCTTAGAGGACGGCGAATTTTCCAGAAATTTCAAAGTTATTTCTAAATTAGTTGCAAGCATTTTGTATCCTTAGCCAGAGTTATGCACTTAAATATTTTTATGTATCCAAACACAATAATGGTGGAGGATTCAAATACGGTGACATTGCTGACCAAGCAACTGGACCGCCTATTCCAATCCAGTGGTCTTCGTAGTTATTATAAAGAAAGTCTCGTACATTCCTGCTAAAGTGGACCGGACAGCCGTCATGCAAAAACCATAAGTTTTGCCGAATATTTAAAGGCACATTATCTAACAACTAATAGTCAACTAATTTTGTAGCCATCTAATGAATTCTTGATGAGCATGAAAATCTCCTTGTAGCAGTGCATCTACCCTTGTATCTCCTTGTACCTTTGTAAAATGAAAAGGATATAATTTTCGTTGCGTAAGATGTTTCCTGCGGAAGATTTTGAAATTGCAGGATACATGACAGATAGTCTTCGAATGCAAATTTTCGATTTTCCTCAACTTCTATTAAAATAACATCTTCATGTGCTGCTGTTACATCATTATGTCGCCATGTTTTATTATTTTTTGGGACCACTGGACCTGTTTCTTTTAATCGACGATGAAGAGCTGTAAATGTTGGGTGAGTGAGATACTCACGATTGAGAAATTTTTCAGCGTATCTACGTCGTGCTGCTCGAGCGTTTCACCTTATTTTGCCACAAACTAAATGCATATCAGCGTATTTTTCAATTCACAAATTAACTATATGCATACTATCTATGCCACGAGGTTCCACAAATTAACAAAAACATTAATTTTCGTTAATTAGAACCTGACATATTGCTACTTTTCGAAATTTGAATTTATGAATTCAGTTTTTGAAATTATAAAATCGCTTAATTTTTAAAATCTTTCTGCTCTTTGACGCATTTTAGATAGTTCATTTTAATAGGAATGGTATTTATTTTTTTTGTTTAAATTTGAACTTTTAATCTTTTAAGTCGTTCTTTTTGAATTGCTTATTCTTTATCAAGTAGATAAAAACGTTTTAGGATAAACAATTTCAATTTTGCAATAACTGTTAAGTGAAACTTCTTGAAATTTTTAAAGCTGAATATTTACGATACTGTCCTTATTCCTAACCAAAATTAAAGTTTTTTTTGTATTTTTAGAAAAATTATTAATAATTTTTAAAAAATCGAGTATGAAGCTATTTTTGCAATAATTAATTAAGAAACAATTTAAAAATAATAACTGTACAAACCGTCATTTTAAAGGATATTATATACTTTTTCAGTAAAATTGTGTCACTTTACCTTTAGTGTTTAAAATCAAATAGCAATTTTACATTGTTCATATATTATTTATAAGTAAAAAATTACGTTCAATCTTTTGCATATTTTGTTTTTATACATATTGTTATCAATAAATTTATCAAAAGCAATGTTGTTAGTTGCCTGTATCAACGAATGTCACGGAAAAATGTCTAGTTCTCTGGTCTAAATAGCTAGTTGAGGAGTAGAACAAGGATATGTAATAATAATGAAAAAACATATGTTATATAAACCGCAACAGAAAGTATGAAAATATACATTACTACATCAACATTTAAAATGCAATACGGAAAGGGCATACAATCTCATCAAAACAGCTTATATTGCTGCTAGAATTAGTGTCTAAAAAACTTAAATGAGAAACATGGGAATCAACGTCTATGATGAAAGATTAAACCACTTACGCTTTGCTGATGTAACATTATTTCTATGCTATGAGAGTTCAAATAAAGAAGATCAAGAGTTTCTAAATAAACTAAACTGTGACTAAAAGGAGGTAGGTTTTAAAATTACAGTTACAGAAACGGAGTACTTATATGATATTTCCCAGTAGTAATATTGTCCGGAATGATTTAGAAATCGAGTAATATTTCATAAATATCTAGGACACGAACTAGAATAGATAGGGGTAACCAAAACTGCGGAATTAAAAAATGCTAATAAATAGGATATTTAAATACTTCTTCTTCTTCTTCTACTTCTTGGAGATATTTCGATCTGTTTAATTCTGAAGCTGCCTCTGGTTAATTTCCTGGGAGATAGATTGCCAACTATCCCTCCATCTTTTAGGTGGTCTTCCGGGAGGTTTTGAACCGGGCGGGTTGTTTTCTAGGGCAATTTTTGGGAGTCTGTTCTCATCTATTCGTCTTACATGATTGTACCACATCCTCTTACGCTGCCTTCCCCATTTTACAATATCTTGAATTTTGCACTGCTCTCTGACGTTTGTATTTCTCACCCTGTCTCTTCTTGATTTGTCCACTATTGTTCTTAGGGTTTTCATTTAGGCAACCCTTAGCATCTATTTCGTTTTGTTGGTATCTTCACGCACTTCTATGCCATATGTCATGATCGGTCGTATGCAAGTCTTGTAGATTCTAATTTTACTATCTGTGCGCATATACGGATTTGACCAGACTATCTCCCGCAGACGTCCCGACAATGCGGATGCTTTGTTGATCTGACTCCTTAGGTCCTTCACTAGGTCGTGTATGCTTGATATATCAATGCCCAGATATCTGAATTAAATCACCTATTCTATGGGGTTGTTCTCAACCACTAACTTACATCTGAGCGGATCTTTTGCTATTGTCATACATTTAGTTTTGTTGGTAGGAATGGTCATATTTAGTTGGCGGCGTATTGGAAAGAACTAAAAGAGCTGTAGTCTCTATAGGTACTCCCTTGATCTGCACGAACTCGACCTGTTTTTTCCTGTTCCGAAGCATTTACCATACTTTCTTTTGGGTACCATGTAGGTCGTAGTCTATGTCGCTGGTGAGTTTAACCCAATGTTCTCTTTTGATTAATTTTATTCTTGCGTTTGCTTCGTTTTTTACTTATACATACTCTGCGAGAGCTTCTTCCGATTGTATGCTCAGGTAGCATTTGCGTTTTAATTCAGAGAGTTCTTTTACCTCTTGACAAAACCACGGTTTGGTGTGCTTTATCGTTCTTGTGTTAATTTTCCGCTTTCCAATTGCTTCTTCTGCTGCTTGGTTGATGCACTTCCTGATTTTTTGCCAAGTATCTTCTACTCCCCATTCTGGTTGTAACTCGATCTCTTTTAGTTTGCTGGTAATCCTGTTAGTGTGAGTTTTATACTCTCTATTGCCAGCGACTCTATATTGTGTTTTTCGATTAGCATTGGGGGTTTTCTGTTTCGTTGCGGACGTTCTAGTAGCATCTCGCATAAAACAAGGTTGTGATCGGTCCCCAGGTTAGCAGATGTTGGGACTCTGAAATCAAGTACTTGTGATGGTGTTATCACTCGATTTGTGATTATAATATATATCATTGATCGCTGGCCTTGATTATAGTTAAAAGTGTATTTATGTTGGTCTTTATGAGGAAAGCATGTGTTGTTGATTCTCGTTTCATTTCTAGCACAAAAGTCTATTAGTGCTTTGCCGTTTTCAATAATTATTTCTTCGTTGTACTTTTGTTTTATACCTGGTATGGCATCGTTTCCGATCCGTGCTTTTAGATCTCAGAAATACGATAATTTTGTGTTTAGCATTTATGTTATCTACGGTGTTTTGTAGTTGCTGATAGAAATTTTCAGTTTCTGCTGTGGGCTTAGATATGTCTGGGGCATATGTGCTTATCAAGTGTGTTGTGATGTTACGCATTTTTATAAAGATTCTTAATAACCTATCGTTGATGTATTTGATATCTTTGATGCTTTGCGTGTATTTATCGTGCAGCAAAATTTAGACTCCTGAATGTGCTCTTTCTTGTTTAGCTTTTCCGCTGTATATGAGTGTAAACTCTCCATATTTTGATGTTCCTTGGCCTTTTTTCGTTGATTCGGAGATTGTGCAAATGTCAATATTATGTTTATTCACATCTATTATTATCACCTGGCCTCTTCCGTTCCACGACGTTATGTTTCAGCACGCGATTCTTGTGATTGGGTGTTTAGGTTTTCGTTTACCAATTCGTTTTTCCGTTGTCATAGAGCGTGTCGTCATGTGATAGTTCCGTCCGGTATCCGAGGCTGTATCTTCAGTTCTGTGAGCCAGTATGGATTCTTTACCCCAGGTAGGTGGCTAACCTCACCTTAACGACCCTCCTTCTTTATCCGGGCTTTGGACCGGCAGTGTCATCCGATGAGCTACTCAATCCACCCATCAGACAACTTAGGCGGAGTTATATTTAAATACAATATGACGATATATCCGAAAATAAAAGTATATGAATAGTTCATACTCCTAGTATTGACTGGCTTTAACACTTACTTAAAACCTACAGGAAAAATTGGGAAAAATTATCACTAAGAGATATAATTTAACGGATAATATACGAGATAAAAATATACGCATAGTAGAGTGTGGTATTCTAGATCTTATTTTCTGCATTTTCGTAGAATCTGTGTATTGGTATGTTCACTTTACCCATTTTACTGACATGGTATTTAGGTGAGACTGACAGTATCTCTCTATAAGGTTGTCACTAAGGCTGTAATAACCTCTTTGCTTGCTTTTGGTTGGAAATATTTTCTCTGTAGGCTGCACCAAGTTCATTTTCCCATTTTCAGTATTTATCTATTGTGGTATCCAGTATAACTGTAGACGTATAGATGTAATGTATAGATGAATAGATGTAATGTATACACCCTGTAACAGTATATCTGTTACAGGGTGTATACACTACATCTATGATGTAGCTCTTTGAAATATCACCGAATGTATGAACAACATTGCAACTACAGGTTGTATTATAATAATATGTAGATTTCTCCATTCTTCAGCTATGCTTGCTTTTTATGATTCTTACTTCGTTTTCTCCTGTTTTTCTTTGATATATATATATATATATATATATATATATATATATATATATATATATATATATATATATATATATATAATCTTACGAATACTTTTAGGTTTTCCACTTTGCCGCTAAGGGTATTTTTCCTAAGCATACATTACTAGTGTAAACTTATTCCGAAATCGACTTGCTTTCCAACAGAATGTTGCCAGTAAAATCACCCTGTAGTAGACCATAAGTAATACTGGTGGGAAGAATTATAATAAATAATTTTATTCACAAGTTTAAAACTGCAACAAAGGCAGGAAGACGAACATGTATATAGAAACAAGGCATTCTTCTTTATAAATAAAGAAGTGCTGTTTTCTCTGTTCATTATTATTTGAAGCGAATTATAATGTTAGTGTCTGATAAAATGTCCTAAATATTATAACTCCCTACTTTCAAAGGTGTTAACTTCCTTTTTTTCTTTTCCTTTTAATATCTTGTTTAATATCTTTCTTCAGTATTATAAGCTTCCAGTTGGAAGAATATTATGGACAACATGTAATCTTTTATATTTAATTATATCGATATCGATGCTACCTGATGATGTCAAATTCTTAACGTTTTTGCACTTTTTTCATCGCCACATACGGTGTCCCTTAATTTTAAAATATAACTCTCTGTTTTCTTCGCTAGATTTTGCAGCTTCGTCAACCATTTAGGTCCCTTAGGCTCTCGGTTATTAGAACCACATGATTTGAAAATCTTATGTTGTTGATAGGTCAACCATTTACTTTTATACTCGTAACTGAATATCCATTCTTCAGAAAACTGTTAATTAGACAGCACATAACCTTACCTGGCACATGTTTGAATTTTTCTTCATTCTGAAAATTCATTCTCCTCCTTTAGTACAGCTATTTGATTGTAATAGTGGTAGATGCTGATACAGATATCTTTAATATCTAAGGTTTTCTTTTCGAAGAAATTTTTATATTTAGAAACAACTTCTTTTTTTTGCTAATCTCCTATCGGAGATTGGATGTCATCAAGGCTATTCGAATTTTATTCATCTAGGACATTCTTCTAAGGCCCGGATTTCTTCGTCCTTCAATCTTTACCTGCCTTATATTTTGTAGGAATGTGTATTTTTATCTTCGTATTAGATGGCCCAAGTATTCCAATTGTCTCTTTTTTATGGTAAGTATAACTTCCGGCCATTTATCCATACGACATAAAACTTCTTCATTTATGACTCGATTAACTCGATCGACTTACTCTTAATATTTGTCGATAGTATCACATCTCGAAACTCTGAATGCTATTATGTTGTTCTGTTTGAGTTCATTCTTCGAAGCCGCATAACATTTTGTGTTGTTTATTTTTACTGTGCACTTAATTTTCGTATAGACATCTTATCAGCTGAACTAAGTGATGGGGTGTCCCCATTTCCGCTACTATTTACCATAGCTTGTGGTATTTTTTGTGCCTTTGTGTAATATTATACAGCATATAAGCATAGGAGAATTTATTTTATGAGTTTTTCGATTAGCTATCTGACATTAAAGGTGTGTTCTCTTTTGCGTTTTTCTGAGACAAATCCCGTCTGTTCTGATATCTGGAGCAATAGAAAAGTTTTTAGTCTTTCCTGTATTAGGCAAGAGTACTGTATATTGGGACGGCATGTACTTTGGGACACACATAAGCTGCCACCTATTGGTGGTAAAATTAAATTTATAACAATCTTTCTCGTTTATGTTTTGTTAAAGTAAGTGGTATTGAATATTATTTGGCTCTACACACATCATAAATACGATTGTTTTGAAAATGTGTCATATCCTGTACCTTTGGAGATTGTTATGGACCGCATTTTGGGACTGTCCCGAAGTACGATACTGAAGTTTAATTTTTATACAAAGAAGTAGTGAAGCGAGTTTTGGTTTTGGAAAACAACGGGTCAAACCGGCAGGCTGATGTGGAGTGTAAAGTTTGGAAATCCACATTATCAAGGCTTCTGAAAATACACAAGGTAGGCAATAACGAAGTTTTCCAATATGAAACCATTTGATATATCAATCGTGTATTTATTTCTGAAGAAGAAGATACACTGAAAAAATATCTCCAGCAAGCTTCTCAAATAAAATGAGCTAGAAAAGAAAATAATTTCGTATTTTAACAAACTATTTTGCTCAGATAAACAATAAAGTTCCTGGATCCTGGATTTAAAAATGCTCTTTCTCTGTGCAAACTACAGGCAACAAGTTTATCCCGTTTCACCAGTTTCAATAGGTACAATGTTTCCACCTTTTTTGCCAATCTCAAAGGTTTGATGGAAAGAGAACATTTTACTCCAGAGAGGGTGTATAACATACAGGAAACTGGAAAGTCAACTGTCCATAATCCGAACAATGTCATAGCCATAAAAGAAATAAAACAAGTAGGACACATGACGTCAGGAGAAAGAAGCATCAACGTAAAAATGATTGCAGGCTTAAACAAAATAGGTAATTGTATTTCTTCTGCTTTTGTGTTCCTAATATTGTTTTTTAAAAAACACATGCTAAAGGGAGCACCTCCAGGAAGCATTGGCTTTGCTCACCCTTTAACTCCAAGTCAAATGAAAATTTTTTAGAATTCCTCAAGCATTTCATTAAGCATACCATCAAAAAGTATTGTTAATACTCGATAACCATAAAAGTCATATTACAATAGCTGATTTGTTCTTTTGACATTCTGATTTGACATTGTGTCAAATCAATGACTATTAATTTATGGTGTCTGCGAATGTCTGGGAATTGCTTATTCCTTGGCAGATACGCCTCAGGGCATCAATATTTGATTAATTGAAAGAAAATAATATTAACATGCGCTTTTTTTGTAAAAGTTTCTTAACTTACAATACTCTACCCTACATTAAGTAGAACCGTACTCGCGTATATTCTGTAGTTATTGAAGTCTAGACGAGTTTCTTTTTTAAAGATAGGGATAAAAGTGGAAGTTGTTCAGTCTCCAGTTTCACAAATCTTTCTGCAGATCAGGCACATTTATACGATCCCATTTACTCCACATCTTCTGTCTCTTCTAATACCTCTGCTGTGATCTGGTCTGCGCTAGTAGATTTTTGATTCTGTAGCCTTTAAATTATTTTTTCTACCTCTGAATTTGAAGAGTTGTGTTCTGTCCTGAGGATCATTTAATGTGATGGTTTTCATTAATTATTGTTTCAATTATCTAGCTAGATATCGGACTTTGTTGTAAAATTCACGGGATTCAGAACTGTTTGGATGCCTCTTTAGTTCTTCACATTCTTCATTTATGGTTATTTTGTCCTTCCTTATGCTCTTTTTATTTCTCTGTTTTACCTACATAAGAAGTTACAGCATTCTGCCTGTCATCCAGTGCGTTTCCTTAACTTCTTTTCTATTCTGGTTCTTTGTACGGATGTTGCTATGGCATTTCTGAATACTTTTCACTTTTATTGAACAATTATGAAAAATTTAACTTAAAAAATACATGAAAACGTTTTAAATAAATTTGTTTATAAATTTCAAATTACCATCTCTAAATCTAAAAAAATTTAATAATGAATGAATTAATACTAATGTTAACAAAAATAAGACATTAGAAGGACCAAATAAAAATATTGAGACTATTTCCACAATAATATAAATCAACTTTCCTCCTTTTCTTCAAGTTCCCTCTCACTTTCCCCCCTCCTCTCCCATTTGTCACTCTTGCAACATTTGTTGTACTGGAATGTCCGATGTTGTGCACATCGAACCTATGCGCGTACATCGCCATATAACTGAGACTAAAATTCAGCCAAATAGAGATGTAATAGTCTTTAACCTAATGTATGATTGATTTTCTCTCCGTGCATAGCTATGTGCCGGAATAGTAAGTGACTGCGGCTAACATTCAGTCATATAGGTATGCGATAGTCGTTCTCTTGGCTCAATCCTAAGTGTCGGTCACATAGCTATGTGTTTAAAATACCCCAGTCACAAAGCTATATGCCGAATTGTCAAGTGGCTATGAAATATACTGAGTGAGTTATAACTATTCGGATATAGACCAGAGTTAGGTTAATTAAACCAAAATATGACTACTCGATCAAATATTACTTAATGAAGTGTTGTCGTGGAATAAGATACAGTGTTAGTTGAAATGTTTTTTTTTGTTTGTTGCTAATAATTTTCCCGCATGTTTTTAAATACTAATCAAGATCAATACATAGATATAATTTTAGACGTAGTATCCAATTTTATTTAAAATTTTACATTTTCGTCCAGGAGGTGTCACGTGGATGATTCGTGATGATTCGTGAAATTGGATCAAAACTTTTTTCGACGATACTTTTTGGTATTTTCAATTATAAACTATTAAGTACATATTATTTTTTTAAACAACTGTTAAACGATAAGCAAGGAAAAGTAAAAGAAAACGACAACAACGTAAATGGCGAATCAGAGAAAAACACGGAGAAAAGAGAAGCTTTACAGGCAGAATAATTAGAGGAAGCAATAGGAATGATAAAGACTGGGAAAGATCCTGGAAGCGATGAAGATAGTCCAGAGATGTTAAAATATATAGGGAAAAAAGCAAATCAAAGATTATTATACCTCTTAAATTTAATATAAAAGAAAATATACCACCGAGAGAATGGTAAAATGCAATAATTGTAGTAGTGCACAAGAAGGAAAACAGAAGAGACTGTCAGAACTATAAAGGCATATCCCTATTATGTTCACTAAGCAACAGGTAATAGAGAAACCTTAAAGAAAAATAAAGAAGTAGGTATACGTCAGTTTTATAGACATGTATTATTCACCGAAACAGAAGAAAAGTTAGCGCAATATAGAAAAGTTGAACTTAAAAACAAAAAAAAATGAAACCTAAATTTAAAGAAAGAGAAGACACAGATAATGAAAATAACAAGGAAAAAAGACACTGATGACCAAATTGAAGTGGTAATAGGTCAATAAAAAATCAAGCAAACACACATATACATATACCTGGTAACAGTAATAAATAACAGAGGAAGCATCAAAGAAGATCTCAATAACCGACTAGAGAGTACAGGAAAATTATTCCGGTCTTTAAATAGAGGATTCCTGAATAACAAAGAAATATCAAGTAAAACGAAGATAACAAATAATAGGCCAATGCTGACATACGGGGCAGAAAATTGGATCTTAAACAGAAGACCAGAGTAGGATACAAGCAGTAAAAATGAAATTCTTCAGAAGAACGATAGGGACAAGAAGAACAGAGAGACTCAAAAATAAAGAAATAGATGAAGAACAGGCAAGTAAAAAGAGTGTGGAAAACTAAACCAATAAGAAAAAAAAACAGAAGAGGAAGACCAATAAAAGAGTGGAACAGTAGAGCTATTATAGAATAAGGCCAAATCTTGGCAAGAAGCAATACAAATGACGAAAAAAAAAAAGGATAGAGAAAATTCATCAAAACCTAGAATAATTTCTCTTGACTTCTAACGGTAGCAGAGGAACGATTATGTATGTATGTATTTTTACGTAATATTGGTCTATGGTATAGACACGATAATTACAATCGTTTTCGAGAAAAACTACATTGAAATAGTGTTAAACTTCTTTAAAATATCTTTATTTAATACCAACTTGTTTACAATACTTCTTCTTCTTCTTCTTTTGTTTCTATGGCTGCGACGCCTAAGTGATACGCCAGCTCAATTTGGTGGTGACCCCGAAGGATTTACAATATTTAATACAACTGAATGATAACTATAAACTTTAAAATACTACTGTTACAAACTGTCAATAAGATCTGTTTTTATATATTTTTTGACGTTCCAGACTTCATTGAAAATTTCTTGATATTCTTCGATGACATCTCGAAAATTCTGGACTTCTTCGTTACTTCTTCTTTTTCATCAAGAGACTTTTCCTATCTGAAATAAAGCTAATTAGTCTTGAATAACTGGTCTATCAGAGACCGACTGAAGCCAACAGGGTGGATCAGTTCCATCTATCTATCAGTCTCTCTATATGAAGTACCTTATGTTTACTTCTAGCTTAAAACTGAATACGGTAGATTGGATCGTTTATTTTCTACAGGACGGTGTACGAGCCTTGCCAGTTTCGTTAAAGTTTCGGACAAAGTCCTTTCTTACGTGTTGGATTGTATAACCATACGGGGTCACTTCTTTAGAAACTTGTACAGGTAACATGCAAGTCAAAACTAGCATGGCTTTATCACTTTGAAGCCTTAAACTTTTACGAGCAAATTCGTAGACTTTTTTCAGGGATAAAAGTTCTTCTTCGCAAAGAGGCAATCTTCCGAAAGTAAGATCTTAAGGAAGCTTTATTTCTCTTTTCGGTGATCATCATGTCTATAGGCTAACAGTAATAGAGGCATTAAAGTATATTAATCTTTTTTGATTATCAACGACAAAAATTAACACGTATTGACAAACTGTTCTATTATGTCTTTTGACGATTTCGTCTGATTGTGGATAGAGAGACGTAGTGCGAGGTTTTTTAATACCCAAGATTTTCAGTCATTCTGTCTATGTGTTGGCTTTCATTGCAGCCGTAATATATGGAATGGGTTCTCTTGTCAAGTGTGCCAGTTTCCGTCTATTTAATGCAGTTCTAAAACATCTACTTTGTACGTGTTCACTATGTCTAGTAACGCTGTGAGTGCTCTAGTTCGGTGCAGGGTTCGAGTATTTTATGTTCCTAATCTTAATTTCATTTTTGTTTGCAGAGTCGTCATCGTGAGTTCCATCCAGCTAATAGTTTCTGAGGTTTCGTAACATATGTTTCTTTTACAGGAAGAGGTTGCCAGGCTCTAGCCCAACCCCCAACCTGGAGGGCCAGAGACTCTTCTATTAGAGTTGCCATACCTTAGTCTCTTTTGATTCGCGGTTGGTATTTTTATTTCCCAACTACCCTCCGGAGCAGTTAGGGCGTTCCCCTATCCACCATCTGGGACGCGTCCGAAGGGAGACAGACAACTCCCGATGGATAATCTTAAAGATTTCGATGTTCAATTTCTCCTTTATAGCATGCTTAACGTCCACAGCTTCAAATATAAATCTTAAATTTCATGTCAATATGCTCCTCATGACTGACTCAGATAATTTAAACTAACAGCCTCTGAATATCTATGGTCTTACGAAGGATAAAGCCCATAGCTTTTTAGTTTTTGTAATCATACTGATAATTTGTCCTGGGAAGTTTAACGATGTAGTTTACTAATATTTTCTTTATAGCTCTGTTATTGTCAATGATTTTCTGGTATCACAATGCTCTGCTGATTAACTGCAATACTTTTATTGGACTTCATCTGCTAATAGCGCAATATGCCATGTTAATTCGCATAAATTAATACATGACTATCACCTGTGATTAGACTAATATCAATATTAATCCTTTTTCAAATTATCTAAATGTCTCACTTTTTGTATTTTTTAGTTTTTCTGCAATAGTTTCATAAATTTCGCATTTTCTCGCGATTTCTCGGGTGATTCTCATTTCGACAATAATCGTTCAATAAGCTTCTTGATTTAAGTAATCTTATTTTAGAATCAATTGGTGTCTGAACTAGAGGTAGACTAACATGTTTCATTTTATATATTTATCATTTCACTCATCCAGAGAAACATTCTCTTTTCTGAAACACGAATTGATTGTCCTTTCTTTTTAACTGCCTAACGTGCAGCGAGTGCCGTACACTGGTCTTACGGCAATATTATAGAACTTACCTCATAATGGGATATTTTTCTATCTTATAACACACTACGCGCTTTGTTCTCTTTCGTTCTTCTTCTTCATCATCTTGTTTATATTTCTCTCCTATAGGATATTAAATATCATTAAGGATATTCTAATTTTGTTTACACGTATTCTAAATAGTTCGTTTGTGTTGCAATCAAACCGTTCTCCTAAATTTCTCATCCAGAATATTCGTCTACGGCTTGGATTTCTTCGTCCTTCTGTCTTTCATCGAATTTAATGTTTTCTTAAATTTCTTACACGATGGTCTATCTCTACTGTATGCATCTCTAGCTATTTCTCTATGACTCTGGAATGTCAATCCTAGATACATAAAACTAGAGATTTAAAAAATCATTACATCGTCCAAGGCGACTATCTTATTGTAGTATAATAATAATAATAATAATAAATAAATAATCTGAATATTCTATTTTCTTCCTACTAAGTTTTCAGAATTATCGTTTAAATATCTGTCTCTACCATTAAATCTTTTGTTTATTATCCTTTTAGTATTTTTTACTAACACCAAATTATGAGCAATACATTAATTAAACAACAGAGGATACCTCCTTTAAACATTCCAATGGTTCCTCCACATCGAGGACCTCAGAAAAGCAACTGGGCCCACGCAGTGTTTCAACTGCCAGGGGTACCACCACGAGCAGAGAGCGTGTTTTAAGACATCTCGATGCGTACGATGGGGAGAAAATCACTCCACAAGAAACTGCCAAATGCCCCGAGAACAGAAGGCACGATGTGCCAACTGCCAGGGGCAACACCCGGCAAACTTCAGAAGATGCCCCAGATGTCCAACCTGGGGAAGAAAACAACCACAGAGACAACAAGCCCCGCAAAAAACGCCGCACCAAACATCAAGCGAACCTTCCTACGCACAGGCAGCGAAAGCGCAAAATACCGAGAACACCATCTTGATCTCGAAACAACAGCAAGACGGCCTAGTGACCTTAGTTAAGGAACTGGTCACTAGAATTGTCCACGAGGCGATCGCAGATATAAAGCTAGCACTGAACTAGTGCAAGCAAATAGGGGATACTTGAGGATAGGCTCCTGGAACCCAGGAGGCATAAGGACCAACCAGAATATACTGGACGAACTGGTCAATAGATATGAAATGGACGTCGTGGTAATACAGGAAACAAAGCTCACAAACAACATCAACATCAAGTTTCCAGGCTACGACATATACAGGAACAGGAACGACAACACAGCAAGATCAGGTGGCACAGCAATATTAGTGAAAAAAGGCATAGGTCACATCAGAATTCTAACACCACAACTAAATACTATGCAAGCAACAACAATAAGAGTACAAATGAGGCAAGGAGAAGTCAGAACTACCTACGCCTACGTAAGACCACAAGACCTACTGATTGAAGACGACTTAAATACGTTCCTAAATGACGAACCCTCAATCATAATAGGAAACATAAACGCAAGATCCTTAAACTGGAACGACAGAGCTACGATCAGAAACGGAAGACTACTAAACACATACATAGAAAATATTGACGACGTTATGGCAGTGGGCCCCACAGACCCAACGCATTACCCAGGAAACGGACTTCCTACACACATAGACATTGTAGTAACAAGAAACCTAGGACTACAAATAGAAATACAAACATTAAACGAAGGCACAACGGACCACAACCCTATCCTATTAGAATTAGGAACGTGGGAAGAAGAAAGTACAAACAAAAGAGTTAAAAAGAAAACAAAGTGGACAAACTTTAAAAGACTCGTGAGCACTGGAATTAACATAGTTCCAGTGATAGACAACCTACGAGAAATAGAAGACAAAGTCCTAGAGTTGGAAAACATCATCCAACAAGCACTCAGAAAGAGCACTACAGAAGAGGAAGTAGAAATGCACACGGGAAGATTTAAGGATATACCACAAGAAATAAAAGATAAGGGAAAAGAACAGAGCAAAGCAGACAGCGAGAAGGACAAGGAACCAGGCAGACAAAAATAGAGCAAATAGGCTAAACAGAGAGGTCAAAACAGCACTACAACAACACCGTAGTGAAAGCTGGGAAAACCACCAAGCAAGGACCAAATATGCAAAATATTTGCAGGCTCCAGAGAATACTGAGAAACGACAGACAGCAAATCCCTCCATTACATGGAGAAAACGGAATAGTCTACACCACAGAGGAAAAAGCAGAGGTAATGAGGAGTACTCTTGAAAGAGAGTGTACATTAAATTATCACCCAGACGAGGACATCGACTTCATAGAAGAAGTCGAAAGACAAAGAAGAAGACCCGAAAACCCGAACGAAATTATCCCTCCTACATCACCGGAGGAGTTAAACGAGCTAATTAAAAATAGCTCGTCGAAAAAAGCACCTGGCCCCGATCAAATAACGAACAGGGCTCTAAAATACTTACCAGCGAGAGCCATAGTATATCTAAAAAATATTATCAACGCGATGCTAAGATTCAAGAAATTCCCAGATGGAAAGAGGCCCATGTCATAATGTTACCAAAGCCCGGAAAAAACAGCACATTCCCGCAAAACTACAGGCCGATAAGCCTACTACCTGCAATCAGCAAGATTGTAGAGAGAATAATACTCAGCAGACTCCAAGCTGAAACAGACAGATTATATATAATACCCGAAGCCCAATTCGGTTTTAGATCAGAACACTCCAGTGAGCTACAAGTACTCAGATTAACAGAGTACATAGCAGCTGGATTTAATGACAAACAATTCACAGGAGCTTTCTTCCTAGATGTAAGCAAAGCTTTCGACAGAGTCTGGCATAAAGGACTGATCTACAAAATGAGAAGATACGGTTACAGCGGAGCAATGACAAGGCTGATCTCTTCGTACTTAAGCAATCGTAGTTTCAGAGTCCGGATAGGACAAGTCTTATCCAAACTCGGGAACCCGGAGGCTGGAGTGCCACAGGGAGCGGTACTGTCACCTCTACTGTACACGATATACACAACAGACATACCTAGAACACCAGGTACACTACTAAGCCTCTATGCCGACGACACAGCGATAGCGGCCAAACACAGAAATGTAGACATAGCGGTAAAGAACTTACAAACAGCGCTAGACGACATAGAAGAGTGGAGTTTAAAGACACAGGCTGTGCTTTTCAAAAAGAATCACCAACAACCAGAAGAACAGGTAACTGTGCAAGACAAACCCATCGAGTGGAAAAGTGAAGCAAAATACCTCGGAGTAATCATGGACAAAGGCTTAACGTTTAAACATGTAAAAGCTACAGTACAAAAAGCCAACATGGCAAGAGCATCAATAAGAGGCCTAGCAGAAAGAAAAAGCAAACTTGGACTGAAAACAAAAATAAGATTAATAAATAGTATAATTCTTCCTATACTAACATATGCATCTCTCGCATGGGGACACATATGCAATACATCAAAAAAGAAAATACAAGCGGCACATAACAACAGCATAAGAGAAGCAGTCAACGTACCGAGATACGTAGCAGAAAGATTCCTCTTTAGAGAACTACAACAAATCAGAGTGACTGACACAATGAAAGAAAAAGCTAGGACAAAGTTCGCGGAGATAGAGAACCACCCCAGCCACATATTGCGAGAGATAATGAGGTACGACGCTTTCCACAGATGGAAGCACAAAAGTCCCAAACAACAAATAGTAGAATAAAATCATAATACTAGAGAGAAAATCAACAATCACACCAGAGAAAACAAAACACCAGAGAGAAAACACTTTAAAAAACAACAACAACGCACAAAGAAGATAGTCCGTAGCTCATAACCCTCGTGGACAATCGCAACGTACAGCGTGGACCCAGTTCATTTTAAGGAGATAATTTATTATATTAATATGCACTAATTCTGATTTTATTATTGTTTTAGGCATCCTACAAAAAAAATCCAAAAAACAACAAAAAACGGCTTCGGCTACCAAAAAAATCAAAAAACCGGCGCACACTACACAAAAAAATATTAACAAAAACCACTAAAAACTCGGGCATGTAGGGCCCAACCCCTTGAGCACCAAGTCGCCGAACTGAGCCTAGCTCAGAGAGGAGACGAGGCCCAAGTAAGCCATTTTAGTTCGCGGATAAGCCACATTAAGATAACAGGAATATAGCGACAATGCGCTGTCCTGAGTTTTGAATTCGGTTAGGAAACCATGTTGGGGTTCTATTACCCAGGATCTCCACATAAAGAGTATTTGGCTGATAGTTGTGCCCCTATCGCGCATCAGAGTGCTATAGGGGGGAAAGGGATGGTCTGGAGCATTGGAGCGTGGTGGAGTGACTCCTGTTTTTACTCGAGTTAATACACCTCGCTCCAATGAATTGTTACACCCGAACGTAATTCTTAGGAGTGAACATTTCTCACAGGCTGGGTTTAATTAAATTGCTTGCTTGCTTGCTTGGTACGTTTATCTGATCCAATGGTAATTTGATATGTGCCCAACACTGGGGTTCCAATGAAATCTATTAATCGCTTCTATACCTGTTCCAGCACATAGTTACTAATTACAACTTAAGTGTATTCAAAATACACTGAATACTTTATTATTTCATTTTTCAACCACTTTTCACCGCTACGTATAATTTTCTAGTCGTTGTTCATGTGTCAAACAAAAATTATCCAATTATTTTTTAATTAACTGTTATACACTGTTGTTCCCAGAAATTTTAATGGGAATTACAGCTCTATAAACTCATCCTTCCGTGTTTGCATGACTCCGATATTCAGCTCCGTCTCACATGGGAAGCTCCTGAGTTCGCCTAGAAATATAATATTCTGTTATTCTAGCTCTATTCTCTCAGCACGATAACACTTTCAAATATTATTTATTCCGTTAAAATTGCTAAGTATATTCGGTAGTTTTAGGATTAGTAGCGGTAACTATAGTATGTGCTAAAAATACGAAAAGGAAGAACTTATGGTTTTTCAAATATGAAAAATCCACGCAAAAAGTTTATTTAGATTTATTCAGATGTTTCATATCTCAGATGCTTTTTTGTCGATAAATAGTGTTACTTTGCTACGTCATTTAAATATTTGATACGTCATATCACATTTTATGGAGCCCAACTTACTAACGTATGTTACGAAATCATAATGTTCTTTGACCGAGACCCCTATTTCCACATATTTTGCCCTGAATAATAAGATGGAGGACTCCGTATCGTTCTGGGTGTAGTATGACATGGGCAAAATACTATAATGTTAGGATGGCTACCTAAATACCTGTAACAATAAAACACTGAAAACTTTGTTTTCAAAAACTTCTACAAAATTTATTATAAACTGCTATCACTACGGCTGTTTCGGCTGATTGTCTTTCTCAAGTGATCTATTTTTGGCATGCGTTTATACTTTATAGTCTTTAATGAAATAGGTTGAGGAGGGGAGAACTCTTTGTCTCAAGTTGGTCATTCGGAATTATATTTGTGTTTTTTAATTTGTTAATTTCCATAAATTCTAACCAAGATAGCTTAAAGCCTTTATTTTGAATGTGAAGGATTTTAAATTCGTCATTAAAAGAATAATTATGATCTAAAAGATGAAGTGCGTATGTAGAATCTGTTTTTCTATTATTAAAAGCCCTTTTATGTTCAGCTATTCGTTTATTAAAATTTCTACCAGTTTGACCGATTTAAGTTTTTGGGCAGTCGCGACATTTAAGTTTGTATACACCACTGTGTAAGTGCTTTTTATTTTGGCTCTTGTTGTTTTTAATATATTTGCCTAAGTTGTTATTTGTTCTGAAAGCTGGTGTTATTCCTTTCTTTTTTATGTGTTTGGCTATTTTTGTTGATATTTTGCCTGTATATGTAATCGAGCAGAAGGTACTCGGTTTTTTCTCTGGTGGTGGAAATACTAATTTCAGGGCTTTCTTGTGTAGTTTTTGATTTAAAATTTTATTAATTGTTTGTTCGTTGTATCCATTGTTCACTGCTATTTGCATAATGATATTTAATTCTGTCTCGAAGTTGTATTTTGACATCGGAATTTCTGTTAATCTATGCAACATACTATTATAGGCTGCCAGTTTATGTTGTGTGGGATGGGATGATGAATTCTGTATAGTCGTGTCAGTATGGGTAGGTTTATGAAATATAGTACTTTATAATAAATTCTGTGCACGTTTTTGAAAACAAAGTTTTCAGTGTTTTATTGTTACATGAAATGAATTTCCATCAAGTAACGGTCGAATCCATCAATTATGTTGTAATACCTCTTCATTTGTCACTCTGTTAACCCAGCTTAAGCTTAGCAGCCCTTAATACATCCATATTTCAAAAGCTCCAAGTTTATTTGATAGGGATTTAGTGAGCGTCCAGCCTTCAACTCCATACAATAATGTCGAGAATTGTACTAGATGATACTAAATGTTACTACTCCGTCCACATAATACTTTTTTTATTCGGAAGAACAATGCTCTGGACTTTTCTATAGTATTATATGTTTTTCCAGCCTCTTACAAGCTTCCTAGATTCCAAGTACCTATTCTAAGTCAGGATTTTGTAAAAAGCACTCCGGATTATCAGTAACAGCTTCCTGTTGCTTACTGTGTTAAAATTTCTTCTATATTGACAGATGTTGCAGTGTTATCAACGCCTAAATAAATCCCAAGATCCAGATTATTTTTTTTTCGTAAACTTTTACGATATTTTAATAACTATTCTATTATTCGAGACTTAGACGAATCCAAAAATTATTAAAATTAGTCTAGTCGGTTTTGAGTTTTAAATTGTGTAACTAATACGATTTATAATCACGATTTTATAATTTTATAAACAATAGATGCTGATACACCAATTGCACGACATAATTGTCTAATAGACTGTCGATTCTCCAAATGACCCAATACCACCACTTCAAATGCAATTTTGCAAAAAATTTGTATCCCTCCCAATACAAATTGATGTGTTTTCTTAAATTTTGAGTTTCTGGGGGGTCAAATTTTCCTTGGAACACACTGTATATATACTGCTCATACATGTTATACGAGCTTTACGTTATACGAACGCATTACGTTTCATTCGTTATACGAACCTTAAAGCTCCGGCTTTAAGGTTCGTATAACGAACTTGACTACTCAAGATAGATTTGACTACTCAATTATCTGGTCAAAGCCTAAATAAATTAGGTTTTAAAATTACTTAAAAAAATTTCATGAAACCTAGGAGAGACTAATTTGGTCAGATAAACGTCGAAACTTAATTTCATAAAATCAGGGTTTGACAGTCAAATTCTAATCAGGTATTAAAATGTCATAATTTGTTAGATTAGGATTAATAAAACGTCTTTAATTTTAAGGTTACGTTTAATGTAATTAAAATAAAAAAATAGATTTATGCTTACATGGCGAGGCATTATGACATCTAGAATTGCACGTTTGTATCTATAATATCTACTTGTTTATATATGTGAATCTCTTTAGAGACGGTTTGACGACTTGCCCCTTTTTAGGGTGATTCTTTTTCGTGTGACACATTTTGCATAATATCCAAGTAATTATTTGCGCACTCTTTTTTGAAATTTTTTAATTATATCGAATAACTCGTCATCTATAACGTAAGTATTATGGTAAGATTTGTTACGGCTATACTATAAAGAGGTTTTCTTTATAGCTACTTTAGCTGATCCTACCGTACAGATAGTTTTATTTTTATTTAAATTAGTAATTTTCTTTTTAAACTTCACTTTTTAAGCTACTTTATCCACGTTTTCTGTAACAACACTCTTTGAAACACTCATCTTTAACCTTACACACTCGCACGCTTAAAGTAGAATATGAACTGACTGACAAAATAATTACTTTTCAAATAAAGACAAAATAATCGAAACACGATCCGAGTTAAATATGTTAAAAGTGCAGTACAGATCGACGATTAACAGAGTCTGTCAGTCACTTCTCGGATCGTCTAGCTATGCAAATCCCGAAACAGATTTTATTTTTCTTTCGACTTTTGACTGAAAAGTTAGGAACTTCTAATTTTGACTAAAAACACTTAAGTCAAAAGCCCAAAATGAAATTTATTTCGACGTTTGCCCAGAGGCTTTGGTCAAATATCCACCTTTGACTATAACATATATATATATATATATATATATATATATATATATATATACAGTCCATCTAATTTACAAACCGTTGCACGTTATCGGCGTCATAGCCCGTGACGTCACATGATACCAACGCGAAATATTTAGGTGGTAGGTATGTTCTATTTTAGAATCACTTTGCCGAGTACACTGGCATTACAACCACTAGACATATTTTATTATATACGCGTAGAACTAATATTTAAAGATTTCTATTAATGTTAACTTAAAGAAATAGATAACAATATGTTTCATTTAATTTGTATAAATGCATTATAAAGCGTTTTTATGAAGAACATTTGTTCGGAACACACTGTAACTGTAATCGAACAAAGGTGAAATTTTGGCATAAATTGGTAACACTTATTTGACAGTTGCGGTGTTGACACTTTTTGTACTTTATTATTTTAAATTTTAAAGTGAATACCTCTTGTTTTATATTTTTACCTATTTAATAAAATCTGTTCTTTTTAGAACAAAATTAGTGTATTTTATTTCAAAATGTCACGTAAGAATTTAAATAGTCGTTGTAAAAACTATAATAATAATTATGTGACCTATTTGATTTAAAATGGATTCAGGATTTTTTTATACTTTGGCAACTATGTTAACTTCGATCTCTGACGTAGATAATGACGTGCAACGGTTTGTAAATTAGATGAACTATATATATATATATATATATATATATATATATATATATATATATACAGTAGATTCCCCCTATAACGAGAACTGAAATGACAGACTAATTACCTCGTTATAAGCCGATCTCGTTATATCAGACAATCATAATACTGTGCATACATATGAATCTGTAGTTTTCTAAACCATTAACTTCCTATAGTGAAGCCATTCGGAGCAATATAAGATGCTAATAAATATTGTTTAAATGGCGTTTTTGAAAAAAAGTTATTTACTTTTATTGTCAATGAAATATATTAAAACATAAAAGAGTTATTTACTTTTATTATCAATGATATACGTTAAAACACAAAAAAGCTGTACTTATATTTTTTTCCAACTACATAATGTATAAATCGTATTTTCAAGGATAACATAAACTATTGCTTCTGCAATTTTAAGAACTCTGTCATTTTTAACTGCTTTAAATGGTCCAGTATCATTCTATCATATATTCTCTAAAGATGTGAAACAGTTGTATTTATTCATTGTAAAGAAGTTTATTTCGGGCTGCAGTTAAGTTTATTGAGGAACTGTTTGAAAAGGTATTTATTTATAGCCACGACCGGACTAAAAACGTAAAAAACAGGTTTTTGGATCTTATTTTCTCTCGTTATAACCAAATTTGCCTCGCTATAGACGGTTATAGTTCAATAGAAATTTCACGGGACATCTAATGTATCTCGTTATAAGCGAAACTTCGTAATAACCGTGTTCGTTATAGAGGGAGTATACTGTATATATATCTATATATATATATATATATATATATATATATATATATATATATACAGATTGAACGAATTTAAAACGGAACATACAATTTAATATATGTCTGTTTGAACTGCATTTGAAATAGTGGACCAATATAAAACTTGGACAAAAATAAATCCATACCCGGTGATAGACATTGTATAAAATATCGTTCAACTATCTGTCTCCTTTAAAGGAAAGAGGAGCTTGCCTAATAGTCGGAGAGATAGAGCCGAAATTTTGAACTGATCAGTAATATGACATTTCTCTATTGGAATATATTCATTGTAACTGGGTTAAGACTTTGCCATACAGGCGGACGCCCCTCGTGGTACAGGGGGTGGCTATACAGGGATGAAGTTGTAATTTTTTTCGGAAAAATTAACGATCGATAATATGGCTGAAAATTTGCCCAAAGTAAGATCTTGGTATAACTAGACGAAATCCCAAAGGGCGGACGCGAGAGTGGATACATAAGGGGTGGCGGACAGGGATGAAATTGCAATTTTTTGGGGAAAAATTAACGATAAGTAATATGTCCGCCATTTTCATGGCTCATTATTTAGCCCCTAAAAACTCTAAATCCAAAGAGCGGGCAGCTGGGTTGGTACAGAGAGCCATAAAACGGGGTCAAATGTACCACTTGCCTGCGCATTTTAGGTCTCGGTAACAATTTTCAAACTGATTTTATTATATTTTTATACCGATTGATTTGAAAATTTGTATGCTCACTTCTGTTACTATTCTGAAAAGCGTCAAGTAGAGTTTTCCTCAAAATTTTCCAAAAAAATTTCCGTAAATGAAAATTTTCGTAATTTTTTGAGGTAAAATCTAATTTGTAGAATCCTTTCGATTTTGTCAGTTATACCACGAATTTTTCCAAAAATTTTCAAACGATTTTTCCGATAAGAAAAAAAAATTTAGAAAAACTTTAAAAATTTCGTCATTTTTCTCACTCTCACTGATGTCATCACATCTTCGTCACTTTGACTTTCAATAATATCACATTCATTATCTGCTTCATCTTCAATCACTACTTCTCGAACTGATTCTGGCATCTGAGGTCCACTAAACCATTTAAATTTATATGTTTCATCTTCAAACTCCTAACCATGTTCTTCAACAATCAATTCTGTTGGTACTTTTTTAAGAGCATTTGTCCAAATATTTGAAATATAATGGGCTCGCAGTAGATGTTAATGTAATTCATCTTGACATGGTGGTAAGCTTGAAGCATCGAAATTTTTTAGTTTTTTTTTAAAGGCTCGTTCATATCATGCAACTTATACTGCCGGTTAAATAGTGAAAATCTGACATCGTTTACTTTTCTTTTTGGAATTGTTCTCGTCAGTCCTGTTCCATATAAGTGACATATGAAAGTTTCTAAGGTTTCAAAAACTTCATTACAATCGAAGTCAGTTTCACCAAGTTGGATAAAAGCATCTTGATACTTATTACATTTAGCGCATGCGTCTAGAATTACTGATCTAAATGGAACGCGTATCATTATTATTTTAATATTTTAAAATAATAATGATGCAAAATTAATGTCCAAACAGAATTTGTAAAATTATAATTAACTAATGAAAAAAAATTCAATCAATTTGAAAGTTAAAAAAAATATTGAAAATATCTAAGTACAAAGTAAATTTCAAAACTTAAAAAATTGATAATTCCACTATTAAATTGATTTTTATTAATAATTATTTGTAAAATGTTAAAGGAATTCTACAAATTGAATTTTAACTATTGATAAATAGAAATAATATATTTTGTATTTGATTATTAATGTAATAATAAATCAAATTTTTCTTATATCTGAACAACCATTATTTATGCAATATAAATTTAAAAACCTTTTTATTGTAATAAAAAATAAGTAAAATTACTATTTGTTATACCAAAAATATTTAATAGTTAACATTATAAAATTACTTTAATTTAATAAAATATCAAATATCAAACATTTATTCAATTAAAAATTAATTCGTAAAATATTTATATTTAAGAAAAAAATGTAATTATCATAATATCATTTTAAAACTACAAAATATTCTATAAAAGATTCAGACGATGACGTAGAGTTTTATCAAATGTTTTAGAAAAGTTTTTCTAATTTTTTTTTCTTATCGGAAAAATCGTTTGAAAATTTTTGGAAAAAAATCATGGTATAACTTACAGAAAATCGAAAGGATTCTATAAATTAGATTTTACCTCAAAAAATTACGAAAATTTTCATTTACGGAAATTTTTTTGGAAAATTTTGAGGAAAACTCTACTTACCGCTTCTCAGAATAGTAACAGAAGTGAGCATACAAATTTTCAAATCAATCGGTATAAAAATATCATAATAAAATCAGTTTGAAAATTGTTACCGAGACCTAAAATGCGCAGGCAAGTGGTACATTTGACCCCGTTTTATGGCTCTCTGTACCAACCCAGCTGTCGGCCCTTTTGGATTTAGAGTTTTTAGGGGCTAAATAATGAGCCATGGAAATGGCGGACATATTACTTATCGTTATTTTTCCCCAAAAAATTGCAATTTCACCCCTGTCCGCCACCCCTTATGTATCCACTCTCGCATCCGCCCTTTGGGATTTCGTCTGGTTATACCAAGATCTTACTCTGGGCAAATTTTCAGCCATATTATCGATCGTTAATTTTTCTGAAAAAAATTACAACTTCATCCCTGTATAGCCACCCCCTATACCACGAGGGGCGTCCGCCTGTAAGGCAAAATCTTAACCCAGTTACAATGAATATATTCCAATAGAGAAATGTCATATTACTGATCAGTTCAAAATTTCGGCTCTGTCTCTTGGACTATAAGGAAGCGATAAGTGGTTTGACAGCATAATAACTGCTTGTGTAGTCTAGTTTTCACAGTGATTCTAGGCAACCTATTTGAGTGGAGTTTTGACTTGTTCTTGAATGAATTCAGAATCCAGCAGCCCGCTGAAGTATTGGATTTTTATAATATAATTATTTGACAACCTTTTGTTGGCCAACCACCTAGAGCGGAGTTGAGCCGAAATACATTGATTTCGTATGTTCCGTTTTAAATTCGTTCAATCTGTATATATATATATATATATATATATATATATATATATATATATATTGTTATGATATGTAAAATCAAGAAAATATTGGTTTGTTTAAAATATTTCAAAGTTCAACAAAAAAATTAAAATAATTCAGAAAGTAGAACCAACAAACATTTCTAAGAAGGAAAGTTATTAAATCTTTGAATTACCTGTACCAAACAAAATGTAAGCTTTGCATCAATCATTTCTTTGTTATACTTCAGTTGACCCGCATAAGTTTAAGTGAAACAAAAGACAAATTGAAACGGGTTTTTACAAATACATTAGTGTAGTGATTAAAGACAATAGAGGATTATAGAAAGAGGTTTTTGTTAGTTTTTAAGATTTATAGAAAAATAGTATTTGTAAATAAGTTTTAGGAAATTTATAATTATAGGTAAAAATTTGTTTGTTATCGAAATGAAGAAATGGGGGAATTGTGACGAGTTGTGATTGGCGGAGATTGAAAAAGGTGGGATAAGTGTGTGGGAGAAAGTTTAGCGAGATTGAGGAGAGAAAAAAGATATAGTCAGTTGGTTTTCCAAATCTGTAAGAGGAACAAGGATTGTTCTCTGGCGGTTCCTGAGAGGTAGCAAGCAGTAGTGTTGAATGTTAGTGAGTTTTTGTGGAGTTAGTGTATCTGACAGAAGCTGGAGCAGCAAAATATTGTAAGTCATATTTTCCTACTTATATTCCAAGAGTCACTGTTCAGGCCAACGAGAGATTCAGTTTATCGTAAAGAGAAGATATTCCAAGAGTCATTTTTCACTCGGGCCAACGAGAGATTCAGTTTATCGAGAGGAGAAAGGCTATCATAATTTGAATGATTTGTGCTTTTGAAGGAGATCATTAAAGACGATATACTTGCAACAATCTGTTGTACGATTGCTGATTACATAGGGAGCGGTTGAGAGGAGATAATATAGTCTACAAGGAACAAGGATTTGGACCACTCATCATCAGAGAGAGATATTTTGTTTCTGCAGTTTTTTTTTCTTTTATTGATAACACAATTTTTACACGTAATTTAGAAAGGATATAAATATTTTGATTAGGAGAGTTAGAATAGTTTGGATTTTGAGTTTTCAATTAATATTGTTTGTACCATTAATTTTGATTGTTCACGTACGGAGAACAAAATTTTGAGAATCCTTATATGAGATTTGTTTATTGAAAACTTTTGAGTGTGAATTATTTCATTAATTTTTTTTCAATATATAGTGTTAGATCATATGTGTTTTTTATTATTCCGGTATTCTCTGGACCTTACCTTTCACATGTAATAGCATAGATATTGAAGCACGAATTTTAACCCTGAGATAAAAGAATTATAAATTGTGATAGAGTCATAATCACATCATTGAAATAATTTTAATTAATCAAAAATTAATTAGCTAATTATTCCTTGGCGCACCAAGACTTTAAATATCACAATAACTGGCTTCCAAAACGTGGGGCTTGAAAATATCGCAGCTTTACATTTGAAGGAAGGGAAAGAGATCTGGAATAAGTACAGGTGATCCAGAGATAAAAACATATAACATTGAGGGAATTTGAATTTGAAAGTATTTTGACAATTTTTTCCAGGGAATATAAATTTGATTTATTGATTGATCATAGTTAGTGGATATTTATTGCTATTGAATTATTTAATTTATTTTCTTTACCAATCGTACATTTGATATTTATTTTGAATTATTTGAATTTTACTGATTGCATATTTGATATTTGTCGTGAAAATTTAATACATTTGGGGAGAAATATTGTCGTGTTCTGAAACATATAGAGTGTTGTAAAATTTCACATTTGGCGGGGACAAAAACAATAACAAAAAGTAACAACATGTCTGTCACAAGGAGGCAAAGTAGAATGCAGGAAAGGAAGGAGGATAACAGAGAAGATGAAACAATTTTGGAAGAAGTATCGGATAATGAAGGAAATGTGACAATAGTTGAGGAGAAAAAAGAACTATCAGGAATAGATAAAATATTACAACTAATGCAACTCCAGTCACAAAAAATGGATAGAAATCAACAAGAAACATCACTAAAAATGGAGGAAACAAAACAAACAATGGATAGAAATCAACAAGAAACATCACTAAAAATGGAGGAAACAAAACAAACAATAGAAGAAAACCAACGGGAAACAAAACAAACAATGAGCAATATAGAGCAGCGTCTGGAAAACTATGAACAGGAAATTAGAGGATGTGTTGAGGGGATAAAGAAAGAACTGATACAACAAATAGAAGAGATTAATGAAATTAAAAATGATATGAAAGAACAAGAAATGAGAATTAAAGATAATTTGGAGGAATTAGAAAGCAAACTTGAAAATGTAATGAAAGATAGTAAGACGGTCCAGAAAAAGGAATTAGAACAGTTAGAAGAAAAATTTGAAATGGCGCTACAAGAAGACAGGAAGGAAGTAGAAAGAAGATTAAAGCAAAATGAAAAACAAATGGCAGAAATTGAACTAAGAGGGGTAGAGAGAAAAGAAGTTATCATCCATGGAACAAGCGAGGCGAAAATACAATTTGGCGGGGATATTCGGAAAACACACCCAGTACCGTTTGTTAAAAATTTGAAAACCAAATTACAACATATTAGATATTTTGACGATTGCAAAGAAACAATTAGAAACCATTTGAAAGAAGGAGCAGCGTTATGGTATGAAAGCAAGGAAGATGAGTTTGAAAATTGGACAGATTTTGAAAATAAATTTCTCAACTATTTCTGGGGGAAAAATAAACAGAGAGAAATCAACCAAGAGCTACAGAATGGAAAATATCACGAAAAAATGGGAATATCTGAAGAAAGATATGCTTTGCAGATATATAACAATTCAAAATATCTAGAATACAAATATTCTACCGAACAGCTGGTAGAAATGATCAGCAGACATTTTGAGGAAACGTTGGAAGATCACGTGATTTTGAGAAACTATCAAGATATTGATAGTTTGTGCCAATTCCTTCAATTAAAAGAAGCAAAAAGAAAAGAAATGAGAAATAGAAGACAACATGACCAATATAATGGACCGGAAAGAAGGTATTCATCAAATTATGACCAGAGAAACCGACATCCCAGATCAACAAACGAATATAGGCCGAGAAATTACAATAATTACAATAGACAACAAAATTACGATAACAGGAATGACACACAACATAGAACATATGAAAATCACAACAGGAATAGAGATGCACAAAATACTCCGAATAGGAATACTAACGAACAAAGGGATGATAGAAATAACCAGAGCTTCCAACAACAAAATAGAAGGGAGATGAATCATGTAGCAATAGGAAACGAAAGACAAATCTCTAATTCTAATCTAATATTTTTAGATGCATTTATAAAACATAAAGCAATTAAAATTGTGATTGATTCTGGCTCGGAGATATCGCTAATCAATAAAAAACTAGTAAAAGAATTAAATTTGGACAGATTTGTGTATAAGATTCCTAGGGTTGATTTAGTGGGTGCAAACAATAAAAATTTGACGACAGTAAACGAAGGTTTGGGAGTACAGATAAGAGTGGGAAACAAATTCCATATTATGAAATGTGTGGTGATTGAAGATTTAAATCATGATATGATAGCGGGAATTGATGAATTGAGGAAAAAAGATATCACCATAAATTTTGCGGAAAATAAAATGGAAATCAGAGCAGAACCAGACAACACAGGAGAAGAAAAGCAAACAGATAGGAAAACAAATTCTGGAAGGATCAATGCACAGGAAAAACACAAAGAAATCGATATGACTGTAGAGAATAAACCGAAAGTACAAGAACAAGATCTAACAGAAGAGAAAAAGAGAAGGAAGAAAAAGAAGAAGAGTTCGAAAAGAAAGCAGGAAAATAAGATGGAGACCAGAGAAAAACAGGAAATAGAAGGTACAGAAGAATTGTCGGCAACCGACGATAAAACAGAATGGAAGCAGGAAGAAAAAGAAAGTATCATCAGAGAAATGAAAGGAATAGAAACATGGTGCTCGGAATACCAAAGGGAATTAGAGGATAAAAGGAAAACAGAAGAAAAAATGGCACTAATGGACGAGAATCCAGAATTGTGTGAAGAAGTATTATGGACAGTGAACACATATGAACAAAAGGAGGATGAAAGAAAAATAAATTGTGGAGAAAACATAGAGAAGATTTTAAGAAACCATGGAGATCTTGTTAATAAAGTAAACCGAGTGGCTAAAAATTATGAACTTTCTTTGAAGGGAAAATACTTGGAAAAATTTAAAACGAAAATATATCCAATCCCGTATAAAGACAGGCAATATACGGGGTATTTTAACATTCACGACATTTATCAGTATCATGAATAGATTTTAATAACATAGTGAAATGATTTGATCCTGGAAAACTTTTGTCATTTTAAAATTTAACAAAGAGTTTTCGGCAGATCAAATGGCGGGGATTTGTTATGATATGTAAAATCAAGAAAATATTGGTTTGTTTAAAATATTTCAAAGTTCAACAAAAAAATTAAAATAATTCAGAAAGTAGAACCAACAAACATTTCTAAGAAGGAAAGTTATTAAATCTTTGAATTACCTGTACCAAACAAAATGTAAGCTTTGCATCAATCATTTCTTTGTTATACTTCAGTTGACCCGCATAAGTTTAAGTGAAACAAAAGACAAATTGAAACGGGTTTTTACAAATACATTAGTGTAGTGATTAAAGACAATAGAGGATTATAGAAAGAGGTTTTTGTTAGTTTTTAAGATTTATAGAAAAATAGTATTTGTAAATAAGTTTTAGGAAATTTATAATTATAGGTAAAAATTTGTTTGTTATCGAAATGAAGAAATGGGGGAATTGTGACGAGTTGTGATTGGCGGAGATTGAAAAAGGTGGGATAAGTGTGTGGGAGAAAGTTTAGCGAGATTGAGGGGAGAAAAAAGATATAGTCAGTTGGTTTTCCAAATCTGTAAGAGGAACAAGGATTGTTCTCTGGCGGTTCCTGAGAGGTAGCAAGCAGTAGTGTTGAATGTTAGTGAGTTTTTGTGGAGTTAGTGTATCTGACAGAAGCTGGAGCAGCAAAATATTGTAAGTCATATTTTCCTACTTATATTCCAAGAGTCACTGTTCAGGCCAACGAGAGATTCAGTTTATCGTAAAGAGAAGATATTCCAAGAGTCATTTTTCACTCGGGCCAACGAGAGATTCAGTTTATCGAGAGGAGAAAGGCTATCATAATTTGAATGATTTGTGCTTTTGAAGGAGATCATTAAAGACGATATACTTGCAACAATCTGTTGTACGATTGCTGATTACATAGGGAGCGGTTGAGAGGAGATAATATAGTCTACAAGGAACAAGGATTTGGACCACTCATCATCAGAGAGAGATATTTTGTTTCTGCAGTTTTTTTTCTTTTATTGATAACACAATTTTTACACGTAATTTAGAAAGGATATAAATATTTTGATTAGGAGAGTTAGAATAGTTTGGATTTTGAGTTTTCAATTAATATTGTTTGTACCATTAATTTTGATTGTTCACGTACGGAGAACAAAATTTTGAGAATCCTTATATGAGATTTGTTTATTGAAAACTTTTGAGTGTGAATTATTTCATTAATTTTTTTTCAATATATAGTGTTAGATCATATGTGTTTTTTATTATTCCGGTATTCTCTGGACCTTACCTTTCACATGTAATAGCATAGATATTGAAGCACGAATTTTAACCCTGAGATAAAAGAATTATAAATTGTGATAGAGTCATAATCACATCATTGAAATAATTTTAATTAATCAAAAATTAATTAGCTAATTATTCCTTGGCGCACCAAGACTTTAAATATCACAATAATATATATATATATATATATATATATATATATATATATATATATATATATATATATATATATATATATATATATATATATATATATGATAGAACAAGCAGCAAAACTGAAATGGAAATGGGTTGGACACAATGAACGTCTCCAAGACGGACGATGGAATAATGCCATCGGGAAGTGGCGTCCATACAATGCAAAGAGATCAAGAGGCAGACCACAGATGAGGTGGAAAGATGACATTAGGAAACAAGGAGGTCCCACATGGCAGAGAACAGCTCGAGATAGGGAAAGATGGAGAGAACTGGGGGAGACCTACATCCAACAATGGAAGGATAGAGAATAGGTTCAAAAAAAATATATATATACACTTGTAGTGATTCTTTCCCAAGTTAACATGCTCCTTTTCTAACTTGGCTGCACCGTTGCCTTCCATTGATATACCTTTTGCGAGAGATGCCATTACATTTTACTTTTATTATCCTTTTGTCGCATTATCCTTTTCCATTTGTTTTAAACGGTTTAACGTTTGGCATTCCTTTCCCCAGGTAGCTGTAGGTTCCTCTGTGGTTCTTGTTAGTTGTTGCCCCGAAAACCATCAGGGTCTTCTAACTCTAATGCCACAAATTGGTCGCATTGCTCCTGTAGTGATTCTTTCCCAAGTTACTTGCTCCTTTTCTAACTTGGCTGCACCATACTAAAGACGACCAATAGTCAGAAATACGTATATGCCTTCCATCGATATATCTTTTTTGGTTTTTTGTTTTGCAAGAGACGCCAGCCACTTTGTATGATATTGATGATCATGATTCGATTTTAGTTTTGTATTTTGTAGATTTAGAGAATTTGGCTGTTTTCGTATGTATTTATGTTCAAATACCCAACCGATATCGGATAAATCAAACTAATTTAAGTTAACAAGTAAAAATTATTGTACCTAACTATATCATTGTAAAGTTAACATAATCTTTATCAAAATAGTTAAAAGGCTTCTAAACTAATACTACTAATAAAGTGCACAACAATTTTAATGAAGACAATAATTCCAGACAAACGGACGCAGCTGTTGTCTATTTGTGTTTGTGTACATCTCCGACATTTAATTCCGAGGCGTCATCTGATGCACCGACACGGATATAAAAATACGATAATAATAATTCTAATGTGTTTAGAGAAGACAGCTGATACTAAAAGAATATAAAAATATGTGAAAAGATGACAGCAGTCAGAGTTTCCAGTACAATTTTAGAATATTTTATTATTCTGTATACAATTATTGTATTAATAATACTTACAGATAAATCATGTATATATAAATAACTATGATAGGTCTTCTTCTTACTCGAAATTCCGCATACCTTTTTAAAGTTTACAATTTTTGTGTTTGGTGGTATGTTTTTCCTTTTTTTTCTCTCTCTCTCTCTCTCTCTACATCTAGAAGCATTCCCTCATTATCAAAGCATACTTATAATACCTTCTATCAAATTTATTGTACAGTAATACAGCAATTGTTTCCCTATTTGCTAAAGAAATAGTGGGAGGATATCAGAGCGGCGTTCCACCTAATAAATCAACAATCCACCAAATCTTAAGACAGATTCTTGAAAAAACCCTAGAGCTCGACTTCTTCTTTTTCTTTATATGTCTCTCCAGCCGGACATTGTATGTGATTAAGGCTATTTTAATTTTGTGTACAGCTGTCTAAATAACTGGTTTGCTGGGCGACCAAACTCTTCTCCTAGATTCCATCGACCTTCCATGTTATGTTTCATAATATTTTGAAGTAGTCTGTATATTTATTACCTGAATAGATGGCCCAAATACTCCAAATTGTCTCTTTATTATAGTAATTATTATTTCGTGGCTTTGATTCATTCGACGCAATTCTTTATTGGTGATTCAGTCGACACAGCTTAATCTTATATTAGCCGATAGCACCACATTCGAAACTTTCAGTGTTTTTCATATTGTTTTATTTAAGAGTCTAGGCTGTTACCCTATTCAGTAAGGTACTAAACACAAACACATAACATCTTAACAACCGACTTATATCTCAGTGATTATCAAGTTCTTTATTTTTATTAAAATGGATCTACCATTTCAATACGATTTCGCTTTTCAATTTTTTGGCCATTTGTTTCATTTAAAAGGTATTTTTAATTTTTGACTATTGCAATGGGAGTATTCTCCTTCTAGTATCTAACGGTATCAAAGTTTTGGTATTTTGATGAACACTCAATTGGTGATAGACACACCCTGACTTTTTTAAATAGCAGAAAGGGGTGATTTTTTGTAAAAAGATACACATCAAGAAATTTAAAACGGAGAATAATCTCTCACAAAAGCGATTGCAGGTTGCAGAAAAATTCTTGCGCCTTTGCTGCACATTATATGACTTCTGAACATAGTGTACCGCGGTTTTCTTGAAACACGTGGATCACGAACTTAAACTTTATTAAAAATGTATAAAATACTGACACATTGAAAACTTAATTAATTTGACAAACCGTCCCCTTAAATTTGCCTCGCATACATTCTATAAAAAAAGTCATTCCATGACACTTCTGGTTTAAAAGTGATTCTAAATACGAACAGCTGTCACTTGATTGTTAGTCGTAATAATATTATCAATTTTAATAAGGAGAAAATATTGGATGGACAAAGTAACTTCCGCAAAAAGGGGTTTCTTGGAAAGTTTACATATTAATGAAGTTAACAGCAAAACAGCAATGAACAAGAAAATTGACATCCATGCCTTGAGTAACATTTAAATTTACATGTTAAAAATGTCCAACTTGGTCTGTTTATGAAAATTAAAATTGCCTTAATGTGTTGAAACATCTTGATATCTGTTTTGTATAATATTCCCGGAATTTATTCTAACAAAATCAAATTAGAAAAATTTATTTTCAAGAAATGGTAATTTTGCGGAATAATTCAGCATATTAATATTATATATTAATATATATAATATATATATATATATATATATATATATATATATTAATATATATATATATATATATATATATATATATTAATATATATATATATATATATATATATATATATATATATATATATATATATATATATATATATATTATTAACATTATATACAATATAATGTTAATACTGCCCTTTTCAATATTATATTTTATCAAAAAGCCTTTAAAATCTCCCCCTTTAGTTTTTTATCCCGGCTATGTTATATTAATTACACAAAAAACCATGTTTATATTGAAATTACTTTGATAAAACAAAACAGTCGATATTAGATCCTTTTAAACAAGGCGACAAGCTTAGGTTTGTTACAAAAAATATTCCCATGAGATATTTTTCATAATCACTTTCATATGACAGTCCAAAATAAGGTTCAAGAGGTCTCCCACTCGAAATGTTGTTCAATCTTTTTAAAACAATTTTTTTAAACAAATTGTAACAATCAATTAAACATTGTTTTTTTAATTACATATGCACAAACATGAGAGGAACCTACACAAATGAAGACCTAATGGCCAATTATTGGAACAATGGGATTTAATATTTATGGTGTTCCAGACACAGACCGGTGTATTTGTATCTGCCAACAAAATTAAAAATTCACCTTTAAAAAAAAATAGAAAACCACGAGATCATGGACAGTACAGTTGTTTTCAATATCATGGTTCGAAAAAACTAGTTCAAAAATTGACTAAACATAGCGTAGTTGTTGTAGACAACTCTTAGTAGCATTTTAAATTACTAAGTAGAATTCTCAATACTATCTGGAACAAGCTACAAATTAAAAAAATTTCTATTTGGAAGATTTGCATTTTAAGTTGATAACTACTCGTATACTAGCAGCAATGAGTATAGATTACCTCTTCATTTTTATGTTTTAAACCCAATTAAGTTAATCTTGGTTCAACTAAAACGAAATATAAAAATAAAAAACGTGACACTAAATTTACATTTAGTTATTCCCGTCTTCATTTTAAAAAAAGTAACAACACACTGGAAAAATGTAATAAGTCATGTAGTCAGGGTGGAAAACGAATACAATAAATATTTGCCAACAATAAACAAATTAATCGTAAATATAGAAGACAAGATTAATGAAAGTGATGTTGAAAGTTATTTTGAGAAAATTACTAAGTAATTTGAATTAAATATTATTTATTACTGTAGCTTTATTTACTGTAGCTATAACCTTCGTTTGTATTTTTGATAATTTTGAAAGTGTAACACATTTTTTAATGATGCAAATATGTACTAAGTATTTAATTTAAAATACTACCTTCCTATCTACAGGATGATCACCTTCTGTTGCAAGTCCGATATATGGGTCTTGTATGTTATTTAAAATTTGGATTTTGTTATGTTTTCTGACCACAGCAATATAAAACTTATATGTATGTATAATACCGGATGTGTCAATAGTTATGATAAGTCGTTTCATCAAATCGTATTTACTTGATATTACTGTATATTTCTAACGTTATATAGGCATCTATCAACTTTTTTTCATATATCTCTTTTATAACACACTTTGTATTCAACTGTATCACAGCAGTTGAAAACCGTCTTATCTATGTTACTTCCGTTAACTTTACATACAATTTTAACTACATAAATCATAGACTTGACGGTATGTATTCGTATTAAGTACGGGTACTTTGGGCTGGGCAACAGGAACGAAAGGAATGAGATTTTGTACAACTACTTAAAAAATGAAAATTCATTTTGTTATTCATTCATTTCATTATTTTCTTTTTAAAACCTTTTTTTTTTCGTCTTTATAGAGGGGGGGTCTGGAATCTTCAAAAGACATCTCAGTCCAGGGCGCCGCCTGACTAACTTTAGTGCAGGATTCGTTCTTCGTACTCCCGGCGATAGTTCCCGAGGTACTTTATAATGCCCTCTCGTCGCCGAGTCTACGCCGAACGCCTACCTGCTAAACCAGACCCTCCTCTATCATCCAGCGATCCGGAAGCGGAATGGCCGCTGTAAGGCCGGCATCACTTCCGAATCACTACCTTTATTCATTCATTCTCCATTCATACACATCCACACTCTATTCATCAGCAAGGAGGTTCCCTGTTTCGTTCCAGGTAGCGCGTAGAAGACACTCATCGCTCCTAGTTCGGCATTATATCCAGATGGGCATTTCCTCCTTTCCCACAGTCTGACTCACGCATTCCAACTCACACAGTGTGACCCACTTTTCTAGCTTCACCTTTCAGCATCATTCACTCTTACCTTTAGGGTTGGTTTAGCAGTCTTTCTTCCTCTTCCTTTTTCTTGATCACTGCACGGATATAGCTGTGTATGTTAGTCCAAACTAATTTATTTTCAATCATTCTCTCAATCATTTCTCTCACTGTAACAAAATTCACACCTGTCTCTCTCTCCATTCTGTTCCTTTCCACTATCCATCTGCTGCAATCTAACATCGTATGTGTCACAGTGTCCGAGTATCCACAGTATAGGCATTCATCTGAATCAGCCTTTCCAATCCTATAGAGGTAGGCCCTAAAACACCCGTGTCCTGTGAGCACCTGCGTCAGGAAATAATCCAGTCGCCTGTGGCCACAGTCCACCCAATCTCTTATGTTCGGGATCAGCATTTTCGTCCACTGTGAATTTTTTTTCCATTTTCTTTTAAAAACCTAAACAACCTAAATGTCCAATAACAAAATATATGCACCGACGTGACACTACTAAACACATTTTATACCAGAAGTGTTCACAGATTGGTTAGAGCGAATATTAAAATACTGACTGAAGTAGAACGAAATAAACTTATCAAACAAGAACGATATCCAACCACCGATGTCTTGATTAGAAAACATATCGAATACCAAAAAGAGCTAAGCACAAGACTAAGATCAATCAGAGACACTGAAAGAAATGGATATAAACGGACTAGCCAATAAAATAAAAGTAACCGCAACAACATCAATTTAAAAAAAAGGGTTAAACACAAAAAAGCCAAAACATCTAAACTTCAACCTAATGCAATTAAACTGATCCAAGAAACACATGACAGAATAGATCAAACTTCGGACAGCTGCAAAAGTTTAAACAAGAACGTGATAAAAGAAATAAGGAACGATCATAGAAACTATACTAACAATCTAATATAAGATATAATAACTGCATTATAAAAGTACTGAAAACAAAAAACTCAAGTGACAAAACAACAATAATAGAAATAAAAAATGAAAAAAACGTCATCGTCAGAGACAGAAAGGAAATAAACAAGGCCATAGAAAAATTTAACGTCAATATAAATATCGATAAAAAGAAAATCGCAACAACAATATACCGAACAAACTATAATTAACACCGGTTTAGAAGAAATACCGAAACTAACTAAAATAAGGATGGCCCTTATGATGAAAACTCAACTAAAAATAATAAATGTTCGGGAGAGGATAAAATTACATGTCCGGCAGAGGATATGATTACGGTTGAAATGTAGAAAATGGCTGACAGAAAAATGGAACAGGTATTAAATATTTTATTTAATAAGTAATTGATGGAGGAAATGTTCATCAAGAATGATACAATTCCGAAGTCATTCTACTATTCAAGAAAAAAGACAAAGCGAACATCGAGAATTACCGACCAATATCCTTACTATCACAATCTGTATAAATTACTACCCAAAATAATAACCAACTGCCTAACAAATAAACTCGACCAGCTATTGAGCAGGCTGGATTCAGAAAACATTATAATACCATAAACCACTTGCACACCGTAAGAACACAAAAATGTACCGAATATAACGTTCCAATTCATATAGTGTTGATGCATTTCAAAAAGCATTCGAGTCCATCGAATTAAGGGCTGTGCTAGAATCTCTAGAAAACGCACATAGAGGTTAAAGATATACCAAGGTAATTAAAAATATATATAAAAATGCCACCATGAAAATAAAACTGGACGAAAACACAAGAACGAATCTCATAAAACTACAACGGGGTATGAGAAAGGAGACACCATTTCTCCCAAACTATTCACCCTTGCTCTCGAATACATTTTTAAAAAGTTATATTGGAACAATAAGGGCATAAACATCAACGGATCCTACTTAAACTATTTGATATTTGCAGATGACATAATTTTAATCGCATATATAAACCAAGAACTAAATGAAATGTTACAATAATTTAATGAAGTTTCCGCAGCGCCAGCGGTGGGCTTAAAAATGAACCACAGTAAAATAAAAATAATGAGCCATAACCAGACAAATATAACAATACAAAACCATACCATATAAAATAATGAAAATTATGTATAACTAGGAAAAAAGGTGTATAACACATGCATAATATAAAACAACGCAAAGGCCACTGTAACAAAACATGCTTGGAATATCATTGACAGACAAGATTAGAAACACCGGGATCAGCCGTAGAATGAAAATCAAGGATATCGTGGAAGGAATTACAATAATGAAATGGCGTTGGGCTTGTCACGTAGCCAGATATGATGATAACAGGTGGACACGAAGAATCCTAGAATGAAGACCGAGAAGGACGATAAGAAGCATGGGAAAACCTTAAAAGCGATATATAGATGACATAATAGTGGTGACAGGGTCACAATGGATTAGATTGACGCAAGATAAAGAAAGATTGGGAGAGACCTACATTCAGGAGTGGATGGAAACTGGTTGACGAAGAAGAAGAAGACTCGTACTAAGGCATCTCTACATTTAAAATTAACTGCTTACTATTAACGTAGATTTTAGAAAACAATTCCGTGTGTAAAGTTTGTTTAGCAGAAAATGGTTGACTTCAATTAGTGCGGTCGTAAATATTATTAAATTTATCTGACTTAATCCATTGTTAAGACCTATCTTGAGCGATAAGCAAACGAGGTAGACAGAGTTGGTCTTCTGACAATTACCACTGACTAGATGGTACTTCCATAATAAAGCAAAGGATCCACAAAATTTACAATAATTACGACGACAAAAACAAAAAAAAAACGAATGTAAAATATATTGCTTTGCCTTATATACCCGAAATTAATGTTTTCAAATGAGTTTTAAAATAAATTAAATCTACTTTAACAAATTTTATCAAGAACTCGTATTTAAGTACTGGTTGGTGGTCAGTTCCATAAACTTATTATATAAATACCTGAAAACCACTTAGAAGGTGATTAGCAAACCCGTCGAGCACTACTATCGAATTCGAAAAACCCTCATCAGTATAGTTTCATCAATATAAGCCTTATCTGTATTAATGAAATTATAATCAATTAGTATGGTAAGCAATTAAATCAACATTAAGAAATGAAGATTGACAAATTTTACCAGGAAATATTTAAATTTTACCTGGAACCGGACCTTTTGTACTATTATCGGTTAACCCAGGATGTTTATAGTCGGTGCTAATTGAAGTCAACCATTTACTGCTAAACAAAATTTACCATACCTCTTTTCTGATTTCAATCACAACAGCAATCGTAAAACCAGAAATAAGTTGTTAAATATATTTAATATATCTTTTTAAAAATATTTCATATATTTTTTCAAAAATAAATAATCTATATTCCATTCAGCACACATAATATTGTATCATGTTTCCGCAGCACCGATTTTTAGCACACTATCCCATAGGAGGTAATTCTTTTTACGACTAGAACTTTATAGCTTGTTTTGTAAAATCACTTGCTTTTTCATCAGCCGCATCCAGTTTCCTTTTTTATGTGATCAATATACTGATAACGGTTTTACGACTATGGATTTTATATATTTCGTCATTAAACCCGATACGCTGTTTAAAAAATTGATACTTCATGTAGGAATCAAGCTAATAGACCTAATTCACCTGGATAATTCGTTGATGGAGGGCAAAGGGAGTTAATGTAATGTAGAAAAATAATGTATATTAACTTACAAGAACCAGGCAATATTATGTTACTCGTAGATATGGACATAGATAATCCTAATGGAACAGTAAAAAATTAAATAGATTACATACTGTCCACAGAAAAACCCTTATCGCTAGTATAATTATAAACTCATCTTTTTATAAAGATATTTATAGTTTTTATCGCCCTTTGCTGACATTTTGTTGGGGCTTAATACTTCAAAGCGTATAAGGCTGTTTTTTCTAATATAGTAGGTAATTGTCTTTGATTTGTTTTCTACGGTAAAGTGTTTTGGTTTTGAACTTGAAATTTTTAAAGGAAAAAAGGAAAATAATTTTACATTTAGACAATTTTAACGGTTATTTTTAAAATAATTGTATTATGAAGAATAGAAATATTAGTCTTATCTAGAGTCAGGACTAACCTATTATGCATAGAGGCACTTAATTATCACATAATTTGTATAAGCAACTTCTGGATATACTCAGTTATGCTTCTCTTTATATTACTGCGTTCATTAATTTAGGAACACCGCCCATGACATACTGGGTGGAGAAGTTTTTATTTCCAACACAAGGAATATTAATAATTAATAGAGAACATTCTATGGATATTTATTACCCTATAACAGGTGTGTGTGGGAATCTAACATAGCTACATTATTATCTGTCGATTTGTTGATTGTACATGATATACATTCCCTCATAAACACACGTGCGTACACATACAAATACCCAAATACAAAATACACATATACACATGCTCATTTACACCATTCGTCTTAGGGTGCCTGTCCGTTCCGAACGTTGGCGATCATTCTGGCTATGATGACTTTGTTGGTTGCTATACAAAATAGCTGTGTTGAGGTCTTTCTATACCATGCTCTCAGGTTAGCAAGCCAGGATATTCTTCTTCGTCCTAGGGCTCTTTTTTCTTCAATTTTACCTTGCAAAATGTATTGGAGCAGCTCGTATCTGCCTTGATTTACACCATGATCTACACAATGATCTGCACCATACTCAATTTGAAAATCTTTTTATCACGACGACCGTCGTCTCGAGATTCTTCGTAAGGCAAGATTTTGCTAGGACTACCGCGCTTCCTAATCTTAAGGTAAGTATAAGTATAACCATCTATCTATATAAAAGGCTAGGATGACAAGTCACACTATTTGTCCGGTAGAGTAACTACGCCACCTAGGAAAGAAATCAGAACTACTAACATCTGACATTTCAATCATATTTTGTTCTTAAAACGATACGTTTAATTAATAATACTACTAATATTAATAACATATTATTATAATTAATAATACGATGAATTTTTTCGCAAAATTGTCAAAAATATTGGTTGCTGTAATTTTAAGATAAGATTTAATAAACACAATGATTTAAAGCTTTATGTTAGTTTAGATTTAAACACCTAGCGTTTAGGAAAGAAATCTGACCAACCAAATGACATGAGTAAACTTATCTGAATAATGATAAATACTGAATAAGAAGTTACTTGGAAGATAAATTGTGTTTATTGTAGTTTGGTATTATGTTGTAGGTTATTGCGAAATCAAATATATAACCTAATTATTGGTGTTTACTGTGAGTGAGGGACATGGATCCGGTATTAGAAGATTTAATGAAATCAAAGATGATGATGTTTAATGTTTATAAACTTTAAGTGCAAGAATATAATATTTGAGGCAGAACCAATCATTTTAATTTTTGTAATAATAAAGACTTTTTAAGAGGTTTAGGTAAAGTAAACCGACAGTGATCTATATTTTGAGAATATATTGTAAATAGTTTTTAATAAAAGATTATTAAAGTAGATATTCTACCTCTTTTTCTTCACTTAGTTTAGGCATTCTATGTTTTCATAATCTTGATATTTAAAAAATGGATTAATTAACGTTTTTCAAGAGATATTGGTGCTATTGATTAAATATAATATACATATAATATAATATTAATAATTGTGTAATTTTGATAAGAAGTTCATGATCATCAATAATACAACGATTGGAAGAGTAACAACATATAAATATTTAGGAACGTGGCTAACCGGAGATGGAGATCAAACAAAAGAAATCTGATCTAGAATAGAAATGGCAAGAAATGCGTTCATAAAATTGAAGAACTTATTTGCAACCGTAACCTTAATCTAGAGATCCGCACAAGAATGCTACGTTGTTACGTTTTTTTTACTTTACTATACGGCATGGAAGCGTGAACAATCAAACAGTCTGAAAACAAAAAATTAAACTCCTTTGAGATGTGGTGCTATAGGAGAATCCACAGAATATCGTGGACTGAAAAAGTAACTAATATAGAGGTGTTACAAAGAATGAAGAAAGAATGTGAAGTCATAAAAACTATTAAAATTAGAAAGATTCAAGATCCGGGTCATATAATGAGGGGTGAGAAGTACGTATTACTTAGATTAATTATGTAAGGGAAGAGAAACCCAGGACGACGCAAAATATCCTGGCTAAGAAATTTGAGAGAGTGGTTCGGTTGCAGCTCATTAGAATTATTCAGAAGCGCGGCCAATAAAATTAAGATAGCGATGATGATTTCTAACCTCCGATAGGAGTAGGAACCTGAAGAAGAAGATAAGAAGTTTGAATGCAGATAATACAAATGAGTTGTTACTTGGAGATTCTGATTATACAGTGAAGCCATTTTTAAGGAGTACACTAAACAATCCATGAAGAAAATTATATATTTGATATAATGACTATAATGAATTTCAAATTAATACCAGATATGTAACACTTTTATGTATGAAAGAGGTTTAGGTACTATTTTATCCAATGAAAGTGGCTGTAAAGTTGAAAAAATTCAACCGTTCTAATTTATAGCAACATTCTATAACTAATTCTATATATGAATTGTTAAATCAAGATATTATTAAACTTTCTGAAGTTGAAGATAGTTGAGGTAACCTTAGTGTTATAGAGAAACCTCAGAAGAATTATTAATATACATGTATTATTTTTTATTCGTTGCTAAATTTTTCTTGTATAATTTAATTTAATCCTGCCACCACAACTTGTATAATCAAAAAAAAAAATTAAAATATTAGTATGATTTATTTGATAATTCATTAGATATTGGTGTGTTCCGAAATAAATTTTACGTTTTTCTTACAGATAATTACCTTCACTTGAAAAGACGGCTACATTTTATTCTGTGAATAAATGTCTATCTTTCAGATAACTATCTGTCAGATAGAACAATATTTATCTGGAGGTGAAAAGACCAGCCCTTTCATACAAGAAGTTTAATATTTTAAAAATTTAATTTTTAATTATTTTGAAAGTTTGTTGATTCTAAAATATTGGCTACGAATTTGGTGATCGGTAAAAAATATAATATATAGGGCCAACATACCAATTAGTCTCAAAATAAAAGTATTAGAAAAATACGTATTACCATTCATGACCTATGGAGTGGAAACTATGACTCTAACTAAGACTACGGCTTCGAAATTGAGAGTGGCACAGAGACGAATAGAACGATCTATACTGGGAGTGACGTTGCGGGACCGAATAAGAAACGAAGATCTGCGCAGAATGAAGAGTATTACTGATGTTGTAGAACGCATAGCGGAACTGAAATGGAACTGGGCAGGCCATGTAGCGAGAATGCATGACTCACAATGAACTAGCAAATTTACAAATTGGAGGCCAATAGCAGAGAAACGTAGTAGAGGAAGATCGCCTACACGTTGGGCTGACGACATCAGGCGTATCACCAAAAATTATCAACAAAGCACAAAATCGTAAAGAATGGAGCAGTTTAAGGGAGGCCCATGTCCAGCAGTGGAGATGATAAATGAAGGCTGGTTGATGATAATGAAAAAATTTAATACAAAACTCGAGCTTTATCAACACTAAAATTTGCCAAACTAGAATTCGCTGGTATTTGTAAGTAGATCGATTTCATAAGACGACTTTACGCACAAGTTCAGCGATTCTTCAAAAGTGATTTATTTTTAATGAAGTTGTACAATAAACTAAAATATCATTTTGTTGTCGTCCTAGCCTTAAATAGAAGAAAGCCAGAAAAAATTGAGTAAAGTGACTGTAGATGTGATGGTGATGGACAAAATCATAAGTTGGCATAATAAGAATGGACTAGCTAAGGAATGGTCTGTGAATAGAGGTGAAAAAACAATATTATATCTTTGATTCACTTTGAGTGGTCTGGCTGTTTTTGTCTGCCATACGCGCCTGAGAATACTGCTAAAGAGAGATAGATATACCACCAATCAAGTGCTCCACGTTTCAATATTTTGCTCACTTTGTCTAGTCTATTCTTATTATGTCTATGAGTGTAACACCATCGTTCTTATGGTTTTGTGAAAAGTGTTGTCTAAGCGATGTCTCAGAACTCTGGTGTATTATAGCCTGGGCATGGTATGGGCGTAATTCAGTGCCTCACAGCACATCGTCGTCATTTCGTGAGAATAAAATGGATACGACGTAAAAAGAAGACTCAGAAATAAGTATCCACTATGAATGGCTGTTCTGAATCTACAAATAAAAATCTAGAGGGAATGAGAAACATGGCTAGCCAGCTCGGCGACTGTCTTTTCAACTAAATAGGTCTCAATAACGCTAATCAGGCTCCTATATGTAAACCTTCAGCACAGTAAGACAGCTTCCACAGAACTTACTATTGCTATGAAAGGGTTCGATGTCGCTGTAAAACAGAGTGTTGGTTGTAGAGCTTATAGACAACAGGTCTGACGAAGTTACGAGGACTTGTTTAATAGTCATTGTAAGATGTAATAAAAAAAAAACCATGCATAAATTACCTTATTTAAGACCAGAGATATGTAAGAGAGGGGATATGACACAAACGATATTTCTGTATTTACTAAATGGGACCACTTAATTTGACAGAATGTCCACTCCAATATGGCGACAGGCAGGTCCGGATTTAAATTAATTCAAACTGTATTTACAATTTACTCTTTAGTTTGGGAATAAGAAGTGAGTTAGATTAATAATAGTTATTTGGAATAAAATTACTTTCATTTTTAGTACTTTTCAAGTACACTTTAATAATAATAATAACATTTATTACATACATAAAGTTAAAAAAAATGTACAAAACCAGTCAATGATATGGTTTTAAAATTATAACATTTACATACAAGTAAAAAACAACAATTAACAAGTGCACTTATATAAGTTTATATACATTTAGATATGTTAGTTCCATGTACTATTAATAAAATTAGTTATTGTGTATAAGTGGGTAGTTAAAGAATTGTATCGAAGGCATGCCGTGTTCTTTATCTTTTTTTAACTTATTGTGGTTTCTATGGAATTGTTATATCTGCATGTAAAGACCCTCTTTCCAGTAATGCGAGCCTATGATAAGGGATATTATAGTTAAACTCACAAGATGTACAAGGAATATCTTGTGATGTTTGTGCCGTTTGAACATTAATTATGTTCGACAATACTCTTATTTTGGAATTATCCTGAATATGTAGCACCTGTATGAAAAAACAAAACAGTAAATATCACAATATCAAAGATATAATAATATATATATTTTATATATATATATATATATATATATATATATATATATATATATATATATATATATATATATATATATATATATATATAATATAGGTTTAGAAAATATCAGCCCCCTTAATTTAATTAATTAATAGTAAGATATATCTGATATTAATTAATATACAAGTATGTAAATGGTTTGAAACTTAAGTTGGCTGCATTTGAAAACATATTTAATATTAGTTTTATAAAAATGTTATTCATAAAAAGTTCTGAAACTTTATAAACCTAAAATACCATAACATACATAAACCTTCATTTTGGACACAAATAAAGTAGCTTTATTAAAAAAAAGCATAAATCATATTTTTAAACGCAAAGAACTGCTGCTACATTAATAAAAAATGTCAAATAGTACATATTTAAAGAATGGTCAAAACAAAAATGTGATTAATTATTAACTAGTACTTTATACAAAATATCAAGAACCTTCTAGTTAAAATCTCTATGTTCACACCTATACAAACTTATTTATTTGCAAATGAAAGCAAGTGAAATGTACAATTATTGAAGTTGTATACTGTGTAATGTCCAGGTGTAATTCAGAATATTACCTATATTATTTTAATAACTTACTTCATTTATTAATATTTATAATTATTGTTACCTGAGATTCACCAATTGTAGGGATTGCATTCTCACGCAAACGGATAACAACTAATGAGGTCCTATCTATACAGTCCTTCGCAAAATGTTTAGAACACAATTTGCTATGTTTTGAAGGTTCCCAGTCCCCAGTTCCCACACTATGTACGAACCGTATCCAGGCATTTCTCCTTTCAACATCTTTAGGAAATCTACAACCACATAAAGCAAATTAAAAATATTACCTGTTCTTTTTACACGCGGCATCACTAAAAACGGAAGTAATACCGCCCTGTACACTGTTTACAATTTCATACTAACCTATGAAAATATATTCCAGTGGAGTTTTTCTTATTATTACGACTGTTATTTTGACACAAAATAAAAGGACACGATGCCATAATAGTTTCACGTTAAATAAACGTAAAAACCGTACAAAAATAAGTTCAAAATATTTTTAAAATTAAATTTCTATGCACAGAAGTACTCAACACAAACAACAATCTGTCAGATCCACACCAATATGGCCGAACCGATCCCATCTATTTCACCGTATGTCATATCCCCTCTCTTACATATCTCTGTTTAAGACTAATTAGATAACAATTTTTGAAAAAATGGCGTGAAACATACCATCTTTAAAGAAAATGAATACTCCGCCCTGTCCTCGACAGAGACCCTATTAGGATTATACATGCGGATGTGGCGTGTATAAGTGAGCATCAAGACAAACACACAATATGCGAACAGGAAGAAAAATGTGTTCAAGGGAGCGACATGCACGTTGAAATATAAATTCTCCTTTTGTCGAATATGCGAACAACTTTTTAAAAGGATCTGCAACGCGGTCGTCATCTTTCCAGGTAAACCAGTATGTATCGAAAAGTATGTCATTGAAAGGGTGATAGTTATCTTTTGACGATGTATTTTTTATTTGATTTTTTTAAATTTTGATCCGAACTTGTCTTGGATTATATAGAGTGAATAACTAACGAAACGATTGTTAATAGCGAAACAGTGTAAACGTTTGAAAATTTTTGTCGATTTAGTGGTTTAAAATTATTTTGAAATAGACAGCATGTCATAATAAAGGGTGAGGTAACAAAATTATGTTTTTTATCCTGTGTTTTATAGCATTTCCTAAGATTCCGTTTCAACAAAAAATAAGATATACCTTAATATTGTTCTGAAGCTATTTTCTTGTGGCATTTTAATGCAATTTACTATTTTTGTTGGGAATAAGCCACAATTTTACTTTAAAATTAAGTTTATTTGACGTTTTGATTACCACTTCGGAAATTTTAAAGTAAAATTCTCTATATTTCAGTACAAAGTTCTGGCTGTTTTTCTTCAAATGTAAGGTTTTAAAAAAATATATATCTACTACTTACCAGTGGCGCATCCAAGGGGGGGTCACGGGGGTCATGACCCTCCCCAAACAAAATTAAATATCAATCAAATAATCATAAAAAAAATAATTTAAAACCCATCAACGCTATAAACAGGAACTCAAGAGTTGAAATGATTTAAACTCATTTATTCTAGGGGTAAGTGTAGAATTTTGCGAAAGCCGTTTTACACTACTACCCCGACTTCCGCGAATTCAGAGTTACGAGATTTTCAAATTTTGTCAATTCGTCATTTGAGTGCCAGAGAATTATTATCGATGGATAGAATTACCGCCCATACATTATTGCTCATTCAATGTACATATTGTACATGCCATGACTTTTCGCACGAAATCAGCACATTTTTATTTTGTATTTAGGAATTTCTTATCTTCAGTTTTGTCTACGAATTGGTTGTTTGTAATTTGAATATGTATTATAAATGTTGAGACTGTGTGCTACATTTTATAATTTATCTATAATAAATATCAAAGTGAATATTGTTGTTGCATTAGTTCTGTCTGATACGTTAGTGAGTACAAATTAAGGAACTGGGGGCTGCTGTCGAAGGTATTTGTGAAACTAGTTGGGTTGAAAGGCATGAAGGTCATCTTCAGTTCCAGGGCGAATCAATCATCCAAATATACAATGCTCTTGAAACAATTTCTTCGTGGAAGGACAGTAAAATGTCAGCTGATGCATTTTCATTAATTCAAACTATTGGGAGCCCAGAATTTCTCATTTCAGTAGTTTTTCTTAGTGATGTTTTAGGTGCAACTGTATCACTTAGTCGTCTAGTTTAGTCACCAAAATTAGACTTGAAGAAAGCAGGGCAAAATTAAGGGCAAAAGAAGTGTGGGAAGAAGAAAAATATCGTGGCTTCGTAATCTACGTGAATGGTTCGGGTGTAGTTCGATTGAACTTTTTAGGCGCGCTGCTAACAAAGTCGCAGTGGCCATGATAATTTCCAATCTCCGCTAGGAGTGGCACGAGAAGAAGAAGAAGAAGAAAGCTACTGAAGCCATAGAGGACACTACATGCACAAAATAAAAGATCAAATGCTGAATCTGTTTTTAGCAAACTTTACTATGAATTAAACGAAATAGATATAAATAGATAAGATGGTATAGTTTCTCATCAAACCTGTCGTCAAAACCAATCTGCTAACTCTTGCGAAGAATATTTCTGAAGATCTATTTATTTACCCGTTTTAGACAATATCTTAACTGATATAGAAGAACGCCTTTAACTGAAAGTTAGGACCATCTACTGCATAATCCACAGTAGAACAAAAGTTTTCATTGTGGATTCAAAACTGGAAAAGAGTCGTGCAAAATAATGGAAAACTTCCTGATTCTATTTTAGAAGTATAAGAAAACTGCCATATTCATATGTATCCAAGTATCAGAATATTTCTGCAAATGTTAATTACACTGCCAGTAACTGCAGCAACAGAAGAGTCTTTCTACGCTTAAGCGTCTAAAGACTTAGCTTAGAAATACAACTTCGGAGGAAAGGTTAACTGGTTTAGCACTCATCAATGTGCATCCTGATTTGCTCTAGATGTTGATGCAATCATAGAGCGATTTGCTAAATCGAATAGGTGAAAAGAATACATTTTATAAAATTATATAATATTTACTTATTTTATTCTTATAGTATTTTTAATCACTGAATTTTTATTTACCACTCATTACCGTCTGTTGCTGACAATTCGTGAGAACAATTTCAATACCGAGTTAAAAAAATATTTCACTCACTTGTAGCCTAATATGTCTAATTATAGAAATAACTATTCTTAAATTATATTATATTTTTTGTTGAATAAATTAATTTAAATAAAATGCTGTTTACGCTTCTTCTTAAGGGTTCTTCTTCATTACGGAAGGGTGGCTATAACTACAGCAAATTGCTCCCTATCTTGAGCTGTTCTTAGTATCGAATGTGTGTCCATGCCTGTCCAGTCTGTTACATTCTTCAGCCAGGAGCATTTTCTTCTTCCTGGACCTTTTTTCCTTCTGCTTTCCGTTCCATCATGAGTCGTATTTTTTTTTCTGTAAATATGTCCTAGATAACTCGTTTTTCTGTTGTTTACAATATTTAGGAGTTCTCTCTCAGTCCTTATAAAGCCATAGAAATAGAAAAAGGCGAAAGTGTCTCAATAAAAGAGATGACGGCATACGGTTGCCTTCGACATGGAGAACTCTCATAAAGAAAATATCGCCCGCTCCACCCGCCAATCAAAATCCTACTGTCAGAAATGTTCGTGCCAACCTGCCAACCCCCGAGCAGATAGTCGCGCCAATCCCCACGCTAACCTCCACGCCAATCTCCACCCAAACCACATCACCATCGACGGTATAAATGAACCGTCATCTGTTTTCAGTGGCAGTAGTGCAGTTCAACTCGGAAAACTGTTGAGTTTAATATTAATTTTTATATTAAAAAAAATTAAAAAAATCGAAATTTTTCATCACTGCTGGATTAACAAATTGTTCTGCATAAACTATTGTACTGATTGGTTTAAAAAAATTTCTGATAATTTAACATGCCAAAAAGTTTTTGTTTCATGAATATGAAGGTTGCAGATATAAACTAAAGGGTTAAAAATGTCTGAACCAACAATGCAATTACATATTGAGATGTTCAAATTCCCTGACCGACAAAATTTAGTCTAATAAACTTCATTGCATTAAGTATTTTTTATTGCTTAAATTTATGACGTTCCATTTACACAAATAAAATATTATGCGCGACCGAAAAGACATCTTAAATATTCTGGCACTTCCGTAAGAGTAGTTAGTTCGAGAATAAAACAACAGTTAATGGAGTTACACGATAATACCGGTCCAGCTATTCGCGAAGAAGCATAAAGCTTTAGAGGAACGCTTTTTAATTTCGCGAAATTGTGTGCAAGTGATAAATTTTATTAAAGTCATAAATTTTTTCGAGCGGAACTTTCGGGCGGCTGATAGAAAACAAAGAACCAGCGAGTACACTGTACGAATATCTATTAAAATAAACGATTTTTCGAGGACAGGAAACAAAAAGCTTTATTTTCAGCTCATAAAGAAAAATTTATATCGTATGTAAAAGAATAATTTATTTTCGTTTTGAACTTTGACCATCCTCTTAAACCAGATTATAGTTTAGATAGATCAGACTTTTTCTAGACAAGGTATACAATGGTTTGATATCTTCAAAACTCGGATATACGAGAGTTATTTGTCAGTAATTAATAAAATACATAATCAAGGGCATTCAAAGTAAAATCTTATTAGAATATCCGGAGCAATATCTTAGATAATAATAAGTGTATATGAGATAAGTCAACCGTCACAATCTTAGGTAAGTTTTTTATTATACTAGAATTTCTAGACTACCGGTTTCGAGGTTTACAATATATGCCACATGATCAGACCACAGTATATAGGTCTTTGTTTTAACAAAAACAATTTCTAGACTACCGGTTTCGAGGTTTACAATATATGCCACATGATCAGGCCACAGTACATAGGTCTTTGTTTTAATAAAAAGTAAAAGCTAAAAACAATAACATAAAACAAAGAATGACACCTAATACAAAAAACATATAAGGTACATACCCTATATCAATTAACTGACTATATTGTACAGTTTCCATCAGACTGATTACAACCAATGCCATAAATGTCTCAATGTACTCTATATTACGTCAATCCTTTCACTAAATCATTTTACAGTTATCTAATTAATAGTGTATATAGTACCAACTTTCTTACTTAATTAAGGTTACATTTCATTGTTTGATTCTTTTAATTTTGATTTTAATTTTTTGTATTGGTGTTTATTCTGTATGTTCGGATTTGATCCAAACTGGCAACAGCGCTCCCGCGTCCTACCCCTGACCACCCTTTGGTACAGACCAAAATTTGACGATACGAAAGATTGCATAAAATTCTCTCCATAGATAAGAGGGTTAGGTAGAATGCACTCTCTATAGACTAAACTGGTCACGAATTCTAGCGCCATCTACATTTTTGGAAGCCAACTAATCTCCATAAATTGAAAGATCTCTGTAACGTTATGACGATAGCCGCGAAATTCAAATCTGTTTAGCGCCCTCTGGGATCTTGAAAGCTAACTAATAATTGGAAGATCTTCGCTAGGCATACCAAATTCCATATGTGCAATCTTTCAACTTTTAGTTTTTGCCAAAAAAATATTTTTTTTGCAAAAACAAAAAATTAATAACATGCACATATCAAATTTAGCATAATAAAACCAACAAATGACAGTAATAATTATTATTTATTGCAATAAATCTCAAGTATATTAGATTGTTTTGACAACACAAATTCTTCATCACATTGGAGTATTACACTAGAATAGAAATATGCATTATATATGAAAATTGTACAATTTTATAAACTTAAAAATGTATATATCTTAAAAACAGTGGAAAAACAAAACAATAACAAATATAATTTACTAAAATTACATAAATTGTCAATATAAATTAAAAAAATTAGTAAAACAAAAATAATCTATTGCAAATTTTAAATAAATTGCAAATAATCAATCTTAAGAACTAATAAATTTATACCTTTGGAATTATTTACATTACCTTGAAACAACTAGAGTTGAGGGAACAAAAATAAATTTTACACTAAAACTATCTATTAAAAACTAAAATAATCTATACACTAAAAATGTCCATTAAAAACTAAAATAGCAAACATTTACTTCACGTGAGTACAAAATAAAAACGTAATAAATTTTATATTGTATACAACAAAATGGCACAAACACCCAAACACATGCAAAATACAACCTTAAACACAAAACACAACTGTCCAACTTGAAACTCAATATTCTTCTTTCTTTTTTACTTAGCCTTCTACCACATATACTAGCGATCCAGTTGAAATAAGCGCAAGGCGCCATCTCTTTTTTTGGAAGCCTACTATATATATATGTAACCATTTTTTTCTATTGAGTTCGCAGGGCATGATTCTCTCTCTTTTACGTTTAACTCTCCGAGAAGACACATCGCTCTTAAGTTCAACTGCCGCTTGGTGAATCATCCGATCACGTCTTAACAATAACAATTATAAGTGATAATATTTATTATACAAGCAACGAGCAAATAAATAGTAATTATTATATTGTCTATCAACCAATTAAGGGTATACTATTTATAAATGAAATACATTTCTACTGAGCAAGAGTAGTTTATTTAAATCCCCGTAACAAAAGAACCACCGCTTAATGGAAATATACCAAGTCGAAGGATAATCCGAAGTAATTATACCTTATAATTACTTGTACCCAGCCGAACTATTTATTCGGCCCACTTGGACGGTGCAGAGGAACCCAGCCCGTTCCATGGTCCTTCTCCCATATGTTATAAACTAGGATTTATATAAAATAACAAATTCAACACAAATATATTTAAAATATTATATTCTACAAATTGCTACGTCGCGTCATTGGCTGTGTGAGAATTCACGGCATCAGGTACACCGCTCATCACTGCAGGTACAGAAAAAGTTCTTTCTTCCCACGTGCTCACAGAATAATTTCGATACTAAGAAAGACACTATTGTTTCGCATAAAATAAAAATTTGAATAATAATTATTTTAAGAAATTCTTTGTAATAATTAGTTTTAAAAATAGAATTAAAAACATTTATTTGCTCAAGCGAAAAACTTATTATTATTTATCTTTGAAATTTCACTAAATAAATACTTTTAATATTTTTACACATCATAAATATTATACTTACCGATTTCACAGTGCCTCCATATATTTAACGATTTTATATATACTACACATATTCTACAACACATTTAAATATTCATTTATTGCTATTTCTATTGATTTGTTTGTATTGTATTGTTTTTCTTTCAGGGCACTTATAAAAGTTGTGCTATATCTAACGCGGTAGTGTTTTCGCAAGTGAATTTAAGGTGTTTTTAGTGATTACATATCATACTTGTTTAGATTTAAAACCTATATTTAATAATGGAGGCACTGAAGAAACAACGAGCAACGGCAAAGTCGGCTTTAACGCGAGCATATAATTGGTGTGATCAATTTTTAGATTCTCAACTAACTATAACAGAATTACAACTAAGAGAAGAATCAATAATTAAACATTTTGAACGTTATAATGTTATACAAGATAACATAGAACAAGCCACTGACGATGCCGATGCTCTTGAAAATCGTGATCTTATGGAAAAACATTATTTTAAATATTTAACTTTATTACGCGAAAAGTGCAAATCTCTCGTAGAGTCAAATCTACCCAGTCTTGCCACTCAAACTCCCACTGTTACACAAACCACGCCTACTAATGTAAAACTACCCCAATTATCACTTCAAATCTTCTCAGGCAACTACGATGAATGGATATCATTTTATCAACTCTTTACCTCCTTAATCATTGATAACCCCTCTCTGACAAACATTCAACGGTTTATATACCTGAAATCTTCTCTAAAAAATGAAGCTCTCGCCTTAATTGACTCTCTAGAATTAACCCACGAAAACTTTACCATTGCTCTTGACCTCTTGGAAAAACGATACTCTAATAACTTAAATATAATCAACGCACACTTAAAATCCATTTTGGACTACTCCACTCTCACTAAGGTTAATGCCCAAACACTCAGAGACTTCGTAACTACAATAAGAAAACACATTCAATCTTTAAAAAACTTATTCCAGTAGACACTTGGGACATCATCTTAGTTTACATTTTATCAAGAAAAATTGACTATAACTCCAAAAAACAATACGGAAAAAAAGAATTAAATCAGATTTACCCACATTAGACGAGTTTGTAGACATTTTAGAAGATAGGTGCAATTTATTAGGTGATTTAAGTGACTCACGTGACTCTAAAACGGAAAAACCTTCTTCGAAATTCTCTCGCACTACTTCTCTTCACACCAATGTTACCTACAATAAGTCTTCCAGTTCTAAATGCATATACTGTAATGACTTGTCTCATAAAATATATCGTTATCCACGTTTCTCATCTCTACCACACTCTGATAAATTAAATTTCACACATTCTCAACACATGTGCACAAACTGCTTGGGCACAGGACATTCTTACAATGAATGCATCTCTAAAACTTGCTCGATTTGTTCTAAAAAACATCACACTCTCTTGCACGTACGCAAAACCCACAACACTAACTTCTCGCATCCATCTCACAATTCAGGCACATCTCAAGGCCAAAGAACTACCTATCCTCAAGGCAATCAATATAATTGGAGATCCAATTCAAATCAAACACATTCTGATGCCAACTCCAGAAAACATAATTATCATCAAATTCAAGAAAAATCAAACCCTAATTTAAATTCTAATAAAAATCATACAGAATTCGACGACATGCCATCCTCCTCTGGCAATAACATCCACCCCGAGTCTATCACAGCGGTATCTCTAGATACCACAGGCGACCTTACATTCTCCGCTAAACCTTGTAATGTTCTATTAGCAACAATTAAAATATCATTATATTGTCTATCAACCAATTAAGGGTATACTATTTATAAATGAAATACATTTCTACTGAGCAAGAGTAGTTTATTTAAATCCACGTAACAAAAGAATCACCGCTTAATGGAAATATACCAAGTCGAAGGATAATCCGAAGTAATTATACCTTATAATTACTTGTACCCAGCCGAACTATTTATTCGGCCCACTTGGACGGTGCAGAGGAACCCAGCCCGTTCCACTGTATTTCATGTTGTTGTTTTGTAGCTTTTAGTTTTGGTTAAAACAAAGACCTATGTACTGTTGCCTAGTGATGAGGCGTATATTGCAAGCGTCGAAACCGGTAGCCTAGAAATTCTACTACAATAAAAAACTTACCTAAGATTGTGAAGATTGACTCATCTCGTATATACTAGTATTATGGACCCTCACTGGTAATCTTTTCATCATAATAAATTAACTTGAATTACTTTAGGTTGAACCAAAACTGTGAAATGTATGTATAGGAGTATTTATTATAGGAACATTAATAAATTTACTACAGAAGCATTCATATGGTCCTTCATATTAATGTATAAGTTGGCACACAAATGTTTCATGTAGTCACACATTTATTAATGGCAGTGATATTAAAAATTCAAATGCATGATACTGACAATAGACAATTAGAAATAAAAATATTAGGGCAGTGATACTCGAACAAGCTCATCACTTTCTACTTATTGAATTTTAATGTGGATACATAGTGCGACGACATTATTCTAGCGTTAGATACAAATTGATGTGGCATAATATCAGTGTACATATACTTCAAAGTACCAAATTCGCAATGTCCCAATAATAATTATAAGCAATGATAATTATCAATTTAACATCAAATGACAACAACAACATGACAGTCAAGAAATACAAGCACGAATTCTTAGCGGTAATAAGGGCTTTTATGCATACAAAGACTTAATGAAAAGTAAGTTACTGAATCGTGAGTCTAAGCTGAGAATCTACAAAACAGTAATTAGACCAGTGGTCACATATGGATCTGAAACGTGTACCCTCTCAACTACTGATGAAAATTAACTGAGAATATTTGAGCGCAAAATACTAAGGAAGATATTTGGATCAACCCAATGCAGCGATGGTTCGTGGAGAATTAAAATGAACCACGAGCTGGATGAACTAATGCAGAGCGCAGATATTGTCAGATTTGTAAAGTCACAAAGACTAAACTGGCTTGGTCACCTAGAAAGAATGCCAGATAATCGAGCTGTAAAAGTAGTCCAGAGATCGAAGCCATAAGGAAACAGAACAAGAGGAAGGCCCCGTAAAAGATGGATATACGACGTAGAGAGGGATCTTAAAACCATGAACATCAGGCAGTGGCGAAGGAAAGTATCTGACAGGGCAGAATGAAAGAACATTGTTAAGCAGGCGAAGACTCACAAAGGGTTGTAGCGCCATTAAAAGAAGAAGAAGAAGATCAATTATCAATTATTGATACCTAAAGCAATCTCTGGTGGTATATGGTCACACTAGTATTTTAATTGTGGTCTTAGTATATACTGGAGTATATACCCTAACTAGAGGTTTTAACATAAAACTTTTATGATTATAATTTTTTAATGATGTCCTGCATAATTTTAGTTTAAAATAGATAATTATCACTGGAATGATAGATACCCAATAATAAAATATTATATAACATTGTAAACAATTTATTTATTACATATTCCCATATATCATAGTCCCATATTTTACCTTGTATTATTTTGTGATTGATCATCAAGTTGTAAATTTTACACTGACCATACAAAATTCACAGGAAGTGTAACATTTTATCAGTATCCTTACTTTTTTTGCTTTATTTTAAGCAACCTTCTTCTTCTTCTCCTTTTATCTTCTTTGTGGAGAAGGCGATACAATTTCGAACTCAACGGACTTTTTGGTGATACAGATGTCGTAAACATTATCAAAATAAACCGCCTAAGATGGGTGGGTCACATTATGCGAATGGATAAAAGTGATTTTGCTAAAATAGCCATGTTAAAGAGGCCGGTCTGGACGATATGCAGGACGATTTATTGGCGATTAGAGTAAGGGGATAAAGGAGACAGGGAAGGATAGAAGAGTATTTTGAGGTAGACTAGGGCTCACAAAGGGCTTGAGCGCTAACCGATGATGATAATGAACGTTAAATACACCTCCAATTATTCTATCGGATTTCTTGTGATGTATCTGGGTTTTAATAAAAATTCATTACAGAGGGATCTATTCCATACGCTTCATCTGCCAGGAGCAAAGCTCTTTATGGATTTAGACGCATAACGAATCAAATGTTTTCCAGATTCTACTGTCATGAGTGGAACCGAGTTATTGTACTTCTAAACTTCTAAATTTATCCCCTGCATCGTACGTTGCTTAAATAGTACTGCTAGCAAAACCTTTGCAGTTTATATATTCAATTACGGCTGGAAACGAATAAACTTACTGCCAAAGAAGTCGTGTTTAACGTATTTCCTAAATGGAAAAGGGAAACTTGATTCATAGGTTTACGTTCTTCCAGATTTTCTCAATTACTTCTGCAATTGTTTTAAACACACTACTTCGATGGATTCCAATTATTTCTCTTACATTGTTTTGGTAACCCGGATCACCTAAATAACGTAAAACCATTTTCATTTCGTGAAACGGTGATAATGCACCCACCACCTCGTGTCTCATTATTTTCCTCACTAAAGAAATGGTTGGTTGACCAATGCATGTTTGTTTCGTTGAAACGAAAAAGATTTCTAAAATCATGTGGTGATAGTTTTACGCGTCTTTTGAAACCTTTTACTGCTCTTGCAGTCTTTAGAAATGCCATAATTACCACACACTGTGTGTTACTACTGTCTGTGTTATTTCTCTGGACGCAAAGTCTGCAACGCAATTTTATAAAAATGAAGCTTTTATGACTTTATTCAAATAATTGGAAGTATTTGCTTAGGGTGAGCTTGTTCTTAAATTTAGTTCCTCAAGTTTCTCTCTGTAAACATTTTACTTGCGGCATATCTAATATTACTAGCCATATTTATTAAAATTTAATCCCTCCTATTTTGATTCTGAACGTGTAAAATATTCTTACCATTTAGTACAAGTACTGATGTCGTTCTGTTTATATAAAACACAGAACATATAAAGATAAAATATAGATGAATATATAAAGGTTAAAAAAATAAAATATATACAACGTAAATTGGACAATAAACCAATTACACAAATTAAAATTGTCGGCAGTATAATACAACATTTCACAATTTTCTGAAAGTTCCTTATTGAATGTTTAAGTAGATAATAATCGATGGATCGCCCGGCGTTCCTTACGCAATATTAAATTAAACAAGAACATCATAAACAGCGAAATGCTTCTCCGAGATATTAATAAATATTCCTAAAAGACTGCAATTACTGCCAGTCTTTGTCTTACAATTCAAAAGAGTACTTGTTGATAAGCTCTTCTTCGCCAGACATCAACAGCTTTACGGGGTATCGTTAAAAAGTTCTCGGATCGTAAAACTGGCGTAGAAGGAAAGTTAAACAATTACGTAATGATCTTTTGATGAGAGAGTAGGGTGGCAAAGTGCCTGAGGGAGGTTTTCTTAATTGTAATGCCTTTAAAAGGAGTTATTATTGTAAGTGTTTTCGTTGAGTTATGAATCATGTGTTAGCTTTTAATTTTTTTTTGTGCAAATAATACGACCATCAATTTCCAAATTTAAAATTTAATTTTGGGGTCGTAATAATAATACAAAAATAAAATTTCAATACTATAGATTATGTTTGTCTGTCTGTCCGTCCGTCTGTCCAGTCTTAGATTGAAAAAATAGATGGAGAAAAGCTTACGACGGATTTAGAGTAGGCACATAAAGTTATACTTAAAGCAAAAATTGTCAAAACAGAAATACTTGGTTTTGAAAAATTAATAAAAACGGTATACCTAACTCGCAAGTTACGATACATAAATTTTCATAAAACTTTTTGACTTCCGGTTAAAATTTTTGTTGACCTCCGTTTATTTATTTCGAGTTACAACTGTACAAAATAAAAATTCGCAAAGAAAAATGATTTTCGCACCGATATAGATTTTCGCCCCCTTAATTGTAGACCGTAAAGTCATTAACAAAGTAAGCGCAAAGTGGAATTTTCATATCACGTTTTGTTAACACACCTTTAACTACGACTTTCTCGTAAGGTATCTATTTTGTAACTGTTAAGGTATTGTATTTAAAAAGTATTGAGAAATATACAGGGGTTTCATATTACGGTGTCAAATCAAAGTTATGTTTTCTTGTGTTCCAATAGAACACTATAGGGCAAACCAGAGTTAGGTGGATTTATGATACAGGTATACCACTATGAACGGCAAATATTTAATTCATATAAGCATATACTGTAATCGATCTAAGGATCTATGAACAGAAAACCAAATATATGTGCATTAACAGAGAAAAAAGATTTTATAGAAGAGGACAAAATGTAACACTAGACCCATATAACACTGAAAGAGTGGAGAGTTTTAAATATCTTGGATCAACAATTACAGCAGATAACGATATCACGAAAGAGATAAAAGGGAGAATTTAGACAGCAAACAGATGTATGTATAGCCTCTACAACACTATTAAATCTCTCCATATATAAAACAGTAATTAGTCCGGTGCTATAAATGGGTGCGAGAGGTAGACGCTGACAAAATCAATGGAAAGAAAACTCAGATGTTTTGAGAGAAAAATCCTCAGTAGAATCTTTAGACTTTATCACGACCAGAATTCTAACCAATACCGAATAATGACAAATGCCGAGGCCAAACAGATGTATAGGACTAACTATGTAGTTCAAGAGATTAAATCCCAACGTTTAAGTTGGCTGACCATGTCTACAGACTCTCTAAAACCGCCTTACAACGTTAATCTGGGAGGAAAGCAAGAACGCCCTTAGGACGTCCACGATGCGACGGAGAGATAACATATGGTCAGATTTAAGAACAATGTAGCTACCCACTGACAACTATAATGGATGACCGTTCGAGATGGAATAAAATTCATTAAATGGAGTGTACGCAATAGTACCTCTCTTGAGATTTTTGTTATAGTGGCATTATTGTCGATTTACGCAGAAATTTTCTTTAATGTAATTTCATTCCTAAAGAAAATGAATGAACTTTTTGACGAATAACTTCGTACTTCATCTTTCAAGACTTGGTTTTCTCTCCCTTGTTTCTTTGTTAAGATGCTGCAAAGAGAAACAGCATCCAAAACATTCAAATTTTCTCATTTCCTAACACCTTGTAGATATTTATTACAGAAATGTTTACCTTCTGGAGTTAAAATTGTTTTAGTACGTTTGTTACCGCTCTTCATATTATTACCGGCCCTAGCTTAATAAATTGGATTTCCGGAAAAAAATAGTTACAAAATTAAAATTACAAATTAACTATAAAATAGTTGTTTTTTATTTTAATAAATGTTTTTATATATACCTATTTGGCATAAATAAACTGTGACTTTTATATTTGTACTAATCATTTTAAAACTAAAAATAAAAGGAAACATATGTTACTGTTAAATCACGAATATCGGATAATACTAAAATTACTCGGATAGAGTTAGAAATTATTCAAGCATAATAGATAAAGCTATTATATTTGTGAATAATTCGTTGTATTCTGGATTTATCCAGTTAATACTTTATTTTCCTGTTAAAATAAATAACCGTTTCTAATTTGAAGTAAAAATGAACATGATTTTTATCGCTGTTAGTTATATCAAGTTCTCAATCCTTAGTTATCCTTTGCCTTTTATCCAGCCAATTTAGATAATACGCAAAGTATCCGGGTAAAACTAGTTTTAACCAATTTCGGGGTTTACTGGTAACATATATACAAAATGTTAGGTGTTCTAGCTTCTACTACATAATATAATGTTAGATAAAAAAATAAACAAAGACAATTTTCAGTTTTGGTATTGCATAAAATAAATCTAAAGCGACGAATGTAACTAAATTATGTGAAGAAGGTGACATTAATGAAAATGAAAATGCTCTAAAGATCCCCGATTAAATACGCGTCCTTGAATGTTCAATGCTGCAATATATTTAAAAAAAAAATCATTAATTGCATAATAATTAGTTAACTACGTTTAAATTGAGAAAATATATAATTTGGCATTAATTACCAAACGAAATATGGTAAAATGGGGAAAAATAGATTCAGATGATGGTAACCGGCCGTAAATAAATTTTATTTCTAGAAATGCCTTCACCTTATAAAGATACACCTCCCAGTACAATATTTATCTATATAGTTAAGAAGCTTTTTATGTTTTAGACATGTAGAGTTACTACACATATTATAAATAAACCGGTACACCGATTAAAATAATTTTACCAAAATAATCAGTACTTACCTTCTAAAGTCTACCGTAAAATCCAAAATAATTTATAAATAAACACACAAACATACACTTAACAATCAGATATATAATTTAGGAAGAAACAAACATAAAAATAAATAACACAGTATCCGCGTTTGCCAATATGATACACCAGCGGCCAAATCTCAACTGATAACTCACAAGAAATTTAACATTTTGTATTCAAGCAAGCAATTTGATTAACCCAGTCTGAGAGACTTGCACACCCCTTGCACTTGCACCCGAATGACATTCGGGTGTTACAATTTATTGGAGCGAGGTGTATTGATAAAATGTCCAGTGCTGCGTGCCGGGGCTTCTTCTGTTGGTAGAGCTACGAATTATCTAGACTTTATGTGTTTGCCAGGATTTGCTGTTTTAATCTTATTTGCTTCCATCGATGGAATGCATCATATCTCATTATCTCTCGCAGGATCGATCTTGGGTGATTCTCTAATTCTGCAAATCTAATTCTGTCTTTTTCTGCCATTTTATCTATCACCCTTACTTGTTGCAGTTCTCTAAACAGAAAACGTTCAGCGACGTATCTGGGTACATTTGCCGCTTCTCTCAGAATGTTATTGTGGGCTGCTTGTATTTTCTTTTTATTTAAATTGCTTATGTGTCTCCATGCGAGAGATGCATATGTGATTATTGGAAGTATGATGCTATTTATCAGTCTGATTTTCGTCTTTACGCGCAGTTTGCTTTTTCTACCTGTGAGTTCTCTTATTGCTGCTCTGGCTGTTTTTTTATGGTAAGGTAAGCCTTGGTCCATAGTGACTCCTAGGTATTTCGCTTCCCTTTTCCATTCGATGGGATTATCTTACACTAACAGCTGTTCCTCTGGGTTTTCTGTTTTCTTTTTGAATATGATTGCTTGTGTCCTTTCTGAATTGATTGCTATTTTCTATTGGATACACCATTCTTCAATGTTATCCAATGCTGTCTGTAGATTGTTGACCGCTACTTCTAAGTTTCTGTGTTTGGCCGCAATTAATGTGACGTCTGCATAACGGCTGAGTAGTGTTCCTGGTGTTTTTGGAACATCTACGGTGTACATTGTGTACAGTAGGGGTAACAGGACTGCTCCTGGTGGCACTCCAGCCTCCTGGGCTCCGTGCTTGGATAGTACTTGTCCTATTAGTACCTTGAAGCTTCGGTTGCTCAAGTACGAAGATATCAGTCTCGTCATGACCTCACTGTATCCGTAGCCTCTTATTTTGTATATTAGGCTTTATGCCCGACTCTGTCAAAGACTTTGCTTACATCCTGGAACGCTGCTTCTGTGTACTGTTTTTCGGTAAATCCAGCTGTTATGTATTTTGTCAGTCTAAGTACTTGTAATTCGATAGAGTGTTCTGCTCTAAATCCAAACTGAGCTTCTGGGTTTAGTCCTATTTCGTATGTTTCAGCTTGTAGTCTGCTTAGTAATACTCTTTCTAAGATCTTGCTGACTATTGGCAGTAAGCTTATCGGCCTGTAGTTTTGCGAAAACTTGGTATTTTTTTCTGATTTCGGAATCATGATAACATGGCTTCCTTTCATCGATTTGGGAAGAGCCTGTGTCCAATATCAAATCTTCAGAATTCATATCCGAAATTGGACAGTATAATTTTATCACCCAGTAGACCGAATGAATCTATTTGTTATTAAATACACACACGTAGTTAATTAGGTTACATACACATTTGGTCAATTATAAATAATAATTTGGACATCAGTCAAAAGTACTGACAAAGTTAAACAATTTACATAAATTAAATACACATATCACGCTAGGTACGCGAAAAACATTGACCCAAATAGAATTTATATAAAACTAATATCTCTTGACTAGAGAAGCATTCAATCAATATTCACTCAACGAACATATAGTCTTCAACGATCAACTTCATCAGTCTCTACTCAAAGTAATCCCGGGTCTACACCCATAGTGTACGTCTCAACAATAAACTCTGCTACTATTATTTGGTGTTTCCATTACAACAGAACGAACATCTTCACTGAGCCAACGAAGGGAATTTGTTCATGGTCCTATCGAGAAACAGAATACTTCAAGGAAGTTTGAGAGAGCCTATACAGTCCACGACAGCAACACCCTCAGTAGCAGAGAGAGACCACTAGACCCGGGAGAACGAGAGCAGTACCAAAGCCGAGAGCCAGACTAGAGCCGAGAGCAGTACCAAAGCCGAGAGCCATACTAGAGCCGAGAGTAGTACCAAAGCCGAGAGCCATACTAGAGCCGCAGAGCAGCCAAAGGACAGGACCGATTGCAGAACCCACCAGAAGCGAGGGATCCTCAACGTCTAAGAACACAAAAAACCGTAAGTTTTTGAATAATTACAAAATCTTCCAACTTTACAATCTTACAATTTAACAAGTTTTTTTTTTATTACAATTTAACAATTTAGAACAACAATCTCCACTCTATCAATCGTATAATAATGTACTTTAGAATGCATACCATTTAAATAATACAGAGAATTGATAAAACAAAAATAAACGTCATTCACAACTATAATTAACTAAACAGTAATTTTGTATGACAATTTGAAAAAAGAAACGTTCATACATATAGCTGGCTTTTAATTACAATTAAATATTTTATTTCGAAAAATTAAAATAATTACGTAGCAAATAATTTCATTTATTTTGATAACAATATATATATATATATATATATATATATATATATATATATATATATATATATATATATATATATATATGTATATATATCATTATAAGAGTGTGTGGATTACATCTTGACCTACCTCAATGCAAAGAATAGCACAGCAGGCAAGGTCAAACTCATATTTCGCTAAATTGCACATTCCGATAGAAAAGAAAGTGTTATAATACAGGTATACTTATTTAATACATAACGTACATTTAGTATTGTCTAATATATTTACCGCTGAATGTAAAAATTTTTAAAATAATCATGGAGAGTCTATACGTTAAGCAAGCGGAAATAGGAACAGAAATAGTGAAACTCGTTTCAAATACAAAAAAGGATTCCCAATCTCGGAAAAATCAACAATACATCCGGGAAAGACAGGAAAAATTAGAAGAATATTGGGCAAAATTTTTAAATAACCACGAAAAGCTGCTAGAAGGGGGTATAACGAAAGAAAAATATTTTGAAACAAAATACTATGATCAGGTATTTAAGACATACATTGAGGGGAAAACCCTGTTGGAAGAATATGGAAGGGTGCTGAAAAGAGGAAAAGCACCGAAAGTAAAGGAGATACAGATAAGAAAACAAAGAATCGAGGAATTATTACGGCCAGAAAATGAACAAGACTTGCAGGAGGATGAAGAATTGCAGTCAGAGTTAAGAGAATACATGGAAAAGGTGAATACACTAATGATTGAAGCAGCAGTAAATGAGGAACTGGACGCTACAGATATTGGAGAAGTAGAGAGAATAAATCATCTAAAGAGGAAAGTCAGGGAAGTTTTAAAGAAAATAAGGCCAGGAATGCAACGGCCAGAAAGCACACAGAGGAGGGACGGTGTGACATTGCCGCAGGTAAAAATCCCTGTGTATGAAGGCAGATATGAAACGTGGAGAACTTTCCACGATCTGTTTACTAAAGTAATACATGAAAACGACCAGTTATCAAACGCAGAAAAAATGCAGTACCTAAAAACTCAAGTAAGAGGGGAAGCCAACAGAATGATACAACACTTAAACATATCCGAGGCCAACTACGAAGTGGCCTGGAACATGCTAAAAGATAGGTATGAGAACCCAAGGATGATATTGTTTAAATTAATAGACAGGATGCTACTAGCGCAGGAAGTAAAGGAATCTTCTGCTAGAGCATTGAAATCACTACATGACACCTTCCACGAAAGTCTGGAAGCCATAGGAGGGTTAGGAACAGACACGGAAGCGTGGAGCCCATTGATAGCCCGAATTATCATAACGAAATGGGACAATGAAACTAGGAGGCTGTACGAAAACCACATTGGAGACAGTAGAGAGATACCGACGTACAAATCGACACAAACATTCTTACAGCAAAGATTTCAGACACTGGAACTGCTGGAGTCAGAAAAAAGACAAGAGAAGCAAGGAGGATCTCTTAGGAAACAAAGAACACATTGCGTGATATGCAACGGAGATCACGGAGTACCGAACTGCAGAGAATTTCAGGAACTCAATGTAAGAGACCGGAACAGGATGATAAAAGAAAAAGGATTGTGTACAAACTGCCTAGCACATAAAAAAGAAAAACAATGTTACTCACAATATAGGTGCAGACACTGTGGCCGAGACCACCACCATATGTTGCATTATGAAAAAGGAAACACAAGCAACAAAAGAAACTCCAATGAAACGAAACGAGAACAAACACAAGAAAGAAATGGAAGAGATTCAAACAATAGAAGAAACGGGTACCAAGCTTATAGGTACAGAGGAGGAAATAATAATCCATACAACGCCAGAGAACAAAATAACGGAAGGCGAGAAAATACACAAGATACCAATGGGCCTAGGAATAGCAACGACCAGCAAAGAGGGCAGAATTCAGTAAACTGTGCAAGCCATAAGGAAGGTGAAGCATTACTAGCGACAGCTGTGGTACGCATAAGAGATGCGAAAGGAGATTCACACATAATGAGAGCACTAATCGACCAAGGGTCACAATGCGCATTTATAACGGAACAAGCTGCGACGACGCTAGGAACAACAAGGAAGCCCATACAGGCGACCATATCCGGGATAGGCTCGTCAGGAGAAAAAACAGCCAACTGGAGTATGAAACTTTTAATCGAAACTCATTACGAAAGTGACTTCGAGATGGAAATAGAAGCACTAGTACTACCGAAGATAACAAGGAATTTACCGGAAAAGGATATAATTCTACCGGACTATAACGAGAAAAATGCAATACTGGCAGATCCAAGATATTACAAGGTAGGGAAGATAGACTTACTACTAGGAGTAAAAGAATACAGTTACCTATTGACAGAAGGGATGCACAGAATAAGTAATGGACTCCTGAGTCAAAACACCAAACTAGGATGGATAGTTTCGAGAATAGCACGAGAAAGGGAGAATATAAAAGCAGAAGTAAGCTGTATGATATCAAGACAAGAAATGGACGTACAAATAAAGAACTTCTGGGAATTAGAAGAAGTAAATCAGGATACAAGTTTCTCAGTGGAAGAACAAGAATGTGAAGAACTGTATCGACAGACTGTAAAAAGGAATGAAGAAGGGAGATACGAAGTAAAAATTCCGTTTAGGGAAGACGTCGCAAAGTTAGGAGAATCTAAACAGCAAGCATTCGCCAGATTGATGCAACTAGAAAGGAAGTTTGCAAAAGACAAACAGTTAGAAGCGAATTACAGACAATTCATGGAAGATTATGAAAACCAAGGTCATATGGTAATAGCAGAAAACCAGGGAGATGGGTACTACTTACCTCATCATCCAGTGAGAAAAGAGGACAGTACTACAACGAAAATAAGAGCCGTGTTTGACGCATCAAGCAAAAGCTCATCGGCAGTAAGCCTGAATGATATTATGCACACAGGGCCGAAATTACAACAAGACTTGACAAATATACTATTACGATGGAGATCCAATAAGGTAGCATACTCAGCGGATCTGGAAAAAATGTTTAGACAAATCAGAATGGCAGAAGAAGACCAAAAATATCAAAAAATTTTGTGGAGAAAGGACACAAAGGACCACATACAAGAGTATAACTTAACGACGGTGACATACGGCACGGCCGCAGCACCCTTTTTAGCGTTAAGAACAATACAACAATTACAAGAAGACGAAGGAGCGAGGTTCCCGTTGGCATCGAAAATTGTAAAAGAAAACATGTATGTAGACGATATACTAGGAGGAGCTGAGACAGTGCAGGAAGCAGAAACAGCCCAAAAGGAATTAATACAACTGTTCAGAAAAGGAGGTTTCACTCTTAGAAAATGGTTGAGCAACGAAGAAAAAATAATGGAGAACGTACCGGAGGATATGAGGAACGTAGACTCGAAGGCATTCAAACAAGAAGAAGTACGGAGAACGTTAGGAATACACTGGTCACCTAAAGAGGATATAATCACATTCAAAATAGGGATAACGACGGCAAAGAAAATAACGAAAAGACACGTACTGTCAGAAGTAGCAAAACTATACGACCCACTGGGATGGATAGCACCTGTAGTAATTCAGGCGAAAATGTTCATACAGGAATTATGGGAGCAAAAGACCAGTTGGGATAAAGAATTAACTAGCAACCAACAAAGCAGGTGGAATACATACCAGGCGCAATTAGTAAATCTGGAGAAAATAACATTGCCCAGGTGGAACAACTTAAGCAAGATAAACAGAGTAGAACTGCATGGATTTGCAGATGCGTCTATGAAAGGATATGGAGCGGTAATCTACTCAAGGGTATTAGGCCCAGAAATTAAAACGAATCTAATGATAGCAAAATCGAAAGTCGCACCATTGAAAGGGAAAACGACGTTACCGAGGCTCGAGCTGTGTGCCGCGGTACTACGAGCAAATTTAATGAAGAAAACCCTACAAGCATTGAACAGGGAAAACATTGAGGTATATGCATGGTCGGACTCAACGATAACCCTGGCTTGGATAAGGGGATCATCAAAAAGGTGGAAAATGTTCGTCGCCAACAGAGTAGAGGAAATAAGACGCGTTATAGGACCGAAAAATTGGCATAAGGTAGATACAAAGGAAAATCCAGCGGACATCCTCTCACGTGGAAGTACCGCATCAGAATTATTAGAAGCAGAGCTATGGTGGAAGGGACCAACTTGGCTGACTAGTAACAAAACTTTAACTCAGGAATCAGAAGAAATACCAGAGACAAATGAGGAGGAAGTCAAAACGAAAATAACGGTGCACACGACAACGATAAAGGAGGACATATGCGAGAGATTCTCAAATTTAGAAAGAATGAGAAGAGTACTTTCATATTGTAGGAGATTTGCAGACAAATGCAGAAAAAAGAAGGACAATGGACAAAGTCAGATTACAGTCCAAGAATTAGAGGAAACGCTATTAAAGGTGATAAAGCACACACAGCACGCCTACTTCAAACAAGAAATAAATAAGCTGGAGAAGAAACAGCAATTAGACAAGAAAAATAAATTAGCGTCATTGGTACCATTCCTGGATAGACAAGGAATTCTAAGAGTCACCGGAAGACTGAGACACACGAATCTAAAGTACGGAGAAAAACATCCGATAATTTTGCCAAAGGATAGTGCATTAACAAAGTTACTTATAACAGATAGTCACGCAAGAAATCTACATAGCGGATTACAACAAACACTACAGTACATAAAAAGGAAATACTGGATAACCAACGGCAGAAGAACCGTGAAAGATCATCTAGCAAAATGTTTAAGGTGCAGGAGGTATAAAAGCCAAGCAGCACAACAATTAATGGGAGATCTACCGAAAGACAGAGTGAACCCGAGTCATCCCTTTACTAACACAGGGATAGATTATGCCGGGCCAATAAAAATAAGTACCACGAGAGGCAGAGGACAGAGGAGCTATAAGGGCTACATCTCAGTATTTGTGTGTCTGTCAACGAAGGCAGTACACCTTGAGGTAGTAAGCGATATGTCTACGGATGCTTTCATCGCAGCGTTCAAGAGATTTACGGCACGCAGAGGACAGTGCAACAACGTATACAGCGATAACAGAACCACATTCGTAGGAACAGCAAATTTGTTGAAAAAAGAAAATCAAAAAATAGATGACGAGATAAAACAAGGATTACTGGCACTAGGTACTCAGTGGCATGTCATACCTGCATATGCACCACATTTCGGAGGATTATGGGAGAGCGCAGTGCGAATAATGAAATATCACTTGAAAAGAATCATCGGGGAAACAGTTCTAACATATGAAGAATTGAGTACCGGTGCTGGCACAAATAGAAGCATGTATGAACTCGAGACCATTATGTGGGTCATCAGAAGACCCTGAAGGGAAAATAGCCCTGACACCAGCTCACTTCCTTATAGGGAGAGAAATTATATCACCAAATCGGGAAGAAGAGCTTACGACTTATTTGAAGATGCCGACGAGGTGGAGATTAGTGGAGAAAATAAAAAGAGACTTCTGGAAAATTTGGAAACAGGAATACCTGCACCAATTACAACAGAGAAATAGATGGCATAAGGCGCACCCTAACATAAAAGAAGAAGAAATAGTTATAATTAAAGAAGAGGATACACCTCCAGGCAGATGGCCATTAGCGAGGGTAACAGAAACACACCCTGGAGCGGAGGGATTAACCAGAGTAGTAACAGTGAGAAAGGCAAACGGGAAACTGACTAAAAGACCCATACATAAGCTAATACGACTGGAAGAAGAGAAACAGGAAAAGCCGAAAAAGGCAGCAGCACTAAGATGGAAGAAAATACTAGTAGCTATAATGTTTTTAACGATGTTAAAACCCATAAAGGCAGAACCGTATAAAATATATAATCCGGTACCAGGATTTTTCACAGAAGACCTTGGAGAGGTCGTCATAGACCGGGGAACATTTCGAATAAAGGTGTTACTCGAAAAAGGAAGAATTCGAACAGAGCACCAACTAATAGGAAATATGATACAAGGCGTACGAGAACTGTGTCATGAGATAAAAATCGTGAATTGTAAGGATATAATAGAGAAGTTAGAGGAAGGACAAAGAAAGGCGGAGTCAGTAAGCGAGGGGTTGACAGTAGAAATAAAAGGAAGGGAAAGAAGAGGAATATTAGGAACAATATTAACCTCAGTATTTGGAGTCAATGACGAAGCCTACAGTAACATTGAAGCATTAGATAATAACCAAAAGGAGCTAATAAAGGGATCACAGCACCAGGCGAAGATAATGCTAGAAACAATAACATCAATCAATCACACAGAGAACAGGATAAACGAGCAAATGAACAAGTTTAACAAAGCACTAATCACAGGTCTACAAGAAATATCTAAAGGACTTAACGAAGTAGAAGACAAAGCACAAAAACTAGAAACCGAATATAGCACGTTACGAATACAAACGATAGCATTACAAGTTATGGACTTCATAAACGAATATACTCAATTTTACGAGGGAATATTAAACCTTCACTATAACCACGGACACTTCATTGATATAGTGAAACCGGGTGAAATAACCAAATTAATAGGGAAAGCAGGGCAGATACTGCCTCAAGGGGTCGAAATACGACGACAACCCATTATAGAAACAGAAGTCAGTCATGACGACAGATATATAACAGTCATCGGCTACTTCATAGTGACAGGGAAAAATAAGTACAGCATGCTCAAAGTCACGGCCATACCACTTAACGTTGAGGGGTCGGTGTTGCGCACATTTGTCGCCCCAAGGAATCTACTGGTCGTAGATTATAACACACTGCACTACTTCGAATTGACCACGGAAGATAGAGAAAGGTGCTTACTGTTGACAAAGGCGCAGATAGCGTGCTCACCAACGGCTATAAGAAACATGGATATCTAACCAAACTGCATACTAGAAGAAATTTATGAGCGATCTAAGAATAGCACATGTCCAGTGGTAGCCAGGACAATACAGACAGCTCAATGGAGTAAGATGGGTACTCCCAACCTCTGGCTAGTTATCACGCCAGTCACGATACACATATCCATTATTTGCGATGGAAATCGGAGCGAAAGAGTACTGGAACGAGTCACATTCCTGAAGCTTTCACCCAAATGTATCGCCCAAACGAAAAATATTACATTACTCCCCACTAGCAGTGGGGTGGACAGAGCAGTGACGAGTTACCTGAAGTCGCCAATCACTCCCGTGGCCCAACTGGTGGCGAGGACACCCCGCAAGTTTAACACGCCTCTAAACACCTACCTTGACATACCAGGAGGAGAGCTACGTCATGTGTTACTTGAGGAGGAGAGTCTGGAACAAGAAATGACGCATACGCAGTGGCGATCGATTCACGAATCTAATTGGCATTATTTTGTGGCCACCGGGATCATTACTATAATGGTAATAATTGGGATACTCACGTTATGGAAGTACCGTCCTGTTGCACGACTATGTCGTTCAGGGAATCCACAAACTCAGACTAACGAACAGGAAGTACCTGTATTAGTTAGTAATCGGCACAACAATGTACGGTCGACTTCCCAAGTTGACATCCCACTTTCCACATTTTCATCCAATTGCCCTAATTTTAATCTAGAGATAGAGTCGGACATTGATAGCTAGGGTACGGTTGGAAGATTATTGATTATTCTTAAACTATTTATAATTTATCATGTTTGAATTTTACTATGTTATGTAATACTTATATGTAAACTTTGAGTATTGACACTTGGGCCAGATTGCCCGATTCCGCAGTATGTCCAATATCAAATCTTCAGAATTCATATCCGAAATTGGACAGTATAATTTTATCACCCAGTAGACCGAATGAATCTATTTGTTATTAAATACACACACGTAGTTAATTAGGTTACATACACATTTGGTCAATTATAAATAATAATTTGGACATCAGTCAAAAGTACTGACAAAGTTAAACAATTTACATAAATTAAATACACATATCACGCTAGTTACGCGAAAAACATTGACCCAAATAGAATTTATATAAAACTAATATCTCTTGACTAGAGAAGCATTCAATCAATATTCACTCAACGAACATATAGTCTTCAACGATCAACTTCATCAGTCTCTACTCAAAGTAATCCCGGGTCTACACCCATAGTGTACGTCTCAACAATAAACTCTGCTACTATTATTTGGTGTTTCCATTACAACAGAACGAACATCTTCACTGAGCCAACGAAGGGAATTTGTTCAGCCTGTTCTTAAGGATTGCGTTTGTTATGTTGGTTAAAAGTACTATTACTTTTGCTGGTAGATACTTCAGAGCTCTCTTTGATATTTCATCTAAACCAGGTACTTTTCTCAGTAATCTATTTTTAATAAGTTCGTTTATTTCTTGAGGAGATGTAGGTGATCTCTAGTTCTTCGAGCATTTCTTGTTGTTCCTCGACTTCTTCGATGAAGTCTACATCTTCGTCTTGGTGATAATTTAATGAACACTCTCTCTATAGTCTTCTTCATCACCTCGGATTTTTCATCTATGGTGTAGACAATTTTCAGCGTGTAGTGGAGGTATGGGTTTCTATCATTTCTTAGTTATTTTTGTAGTTTCCATATGTTTTGCATGTTTGGACCTTGTTCCTCCATTTCTTGAACGTTTTCTATTCATCTGTTTTAAACTCATATTTTTATAGGTTCGGAAGCAGTTATACAGTTCAGTTCCATGTCTTACAAAGCGACATATAATAACCATCTAACAAAAATAAAGAAATTTTAAGAAATGTATACAAATTAAATTTTGCTGCTGTGGTACGTTGCAGTCCAATATTAAAGATAAGTAACTTTTTATTATTTTCATAATATAAATCTCTTATGGATCGACTATTTCCAGTACAAATGCTTTAGGATTTGCATAGGGGTAATGAAATTACACTTAAACTTACAATTACACTAATAACACTTATTAATGCTATAGGTATAGCTGAATGTACCCAAACACCTTTACAATATCGTAGACAATTACAAGGCTTTATAATTAAATTAAAAACTTGTTGATCGTGATAGACAAATTACGTAAGTTGACAATTACAGGACTAACAAATAATTACTGGAAAATTAAAAACAATCCACTACTGCTAGACGTGTTAATTATACCAAAACCTGTTACTTATGAAAATTATAACAATCTACCAATGTTTCATAATCAATGCATATGAAATTTCAATGCATAATTTGTAAACAGCTTAAAGGACGGAGTTGTAATACCGAAATACACAGTGTCAAAAGAAATTAATAAAGAACGATTAAAATACATAATAGAAGATTTCGTAGATAAATATATAACTACTACGTACACTATGAGAAAGCATTTGACTCAGTCCAGCACAGCTCCATGCTAAGGGTTCTTACGGAGTGCCATATTGATCATAGATACACAAATCTTCTTCGGAATAAATATAATAGTGCAACAGCTGCAGTGAGAATGTACTATCGACCAAAATACATTTCCCCGGGAGAAAGGTATTAGGCAAGGTATCACCATCTCTTCTAAACTATTCTTTATTACAGAGTGCTATGAGAAACAATAATTGGGAAAATATTTGAGTCAACATAAATGGGATGTTTCTGAACACTTTGAGGTTTGCAGACCACAAAGTCCTTATTGCAAATCGAGTAAATTATCTGTGCCAACTTCTTTAAGACCTTCAGAGCATGAGTATCTGGGCCACTTAAATTGGGAAGAGACAATCAAACAACAGAGAATAGGACTAACATGGGCAGCTTACGGAAAACTAAGTCTTTTCATCAGATATTCCCATGTGCTTGAAAAGGCAGGTCTCGAAGGCCTTGCTTGAAAGGTAGTTAATAAGATGCAAGTGGCACAGAGAGCAATGTTGAATATATCTCTCAGAGACAGAGTTTCAAATCAGAGAAAAGTTAGAGAGAAAAACTGGTGTTCGGACACCATTAAAAAATTACAACGCTAAAATGGAACTGGGCAGGATATTGCCAGAGTCAGAGATGGAAGATGGACCAAGAAAATTTTAGGATGGAGACCTAAACGATGTTTATCGTAATCGAGGACGTCCTCCAACAAGGTGGTCGAACGACATCAAGAGCATTCAGCACAACTCATCAGATTCAAGATGCTCAAGAATGAATGCAGTAGAATTATTTACGGGAGACCTATATTCAGCAGTGAACTCAAAACGGCTAATGATGATGATGTACACCAGTGGAGTAGGATCGACGGAGACCGACATTAAGAATGAATCTAGAATGACAGATTTAGTAGTTTGCACCATTTTTATTCAAACTGCAAAATAATATCAATAATTCAAACATGGTACCTAGATACATAGTATCTACACTGCAGAACTATTAGTAATAAAAAAAATATGGTATAATTAAAAAAAAAAACTAAAAAAGCCCAATAATTGTAACTAAAGTCTTGGACTTTCACTCTAGATTTTTTTTTAAACAGAAAAATGATAACTTGCAAATATAATTGTTGATACTTTGAACTTATTTTGCCTTGATCATAATGGCATCAGTCATGTACTACACTTTTATAGTTCTGGAGTTCTTATCCCGTATTTCCTTATTATTCCTAATCAATACTTTCAAATAGAATCACTCTCGGGAAAGCAAATCTTCGTAAATATACAGAACAACTTGCTTATTTGCCAAACTTCCTGTCATCAAACTTCTCGGTATGCATATTAAACAATCCCAAAGTTTTTGCGTCCTTCCTCGTATCAACCCCACTTGACAGTCGAGTAAATGCTAGCAGAGAAGGATAGGATGTTTTCCTATTGTTTGTGTAAGAATTCTCGTACATTCTCTCAAATTTCTAGTTATTTGCCGGCTTCTACTTAACGTCTGACCTGTTTTCTAAAAGGTAAGAGGATCTCTTCCGAACTCTACAGTGCTCTGTTGCCAAATGCCATCAATAATATTTTTACAAGTAAATAAATAAGATACAGTTTTTTAGACTGATTTTTTGAAGCGATGTGAATTTCAAGGATTTTTCTTGTCTATTTATTCTGATTGTTAGTTTAAAAATGTAAGTATAGAGCAATCTGGCAATTTGTGCAACAATACACCAAGGTGAACATCATGTGTGATTTTGTAGACAGAGAAAAACTTTCATTTAAAATCTTATCACCAAAGAAAACAAATAAGAACCAGGTACACTATCAAGTCGGGATCTGTATTTTTCATCGGTTCATACTTGACGAAGAGAAATAGAAAATACATAATAGTAAAAGACAAAATCTAAAGACGGAAACCAACGCAACGTGAAATACCGTTTTTTTATGTGAGAGGTGGCATTCGGATTTTTTAAGAAATAGTTAGGTAATTTCAGTAATAATAATTGACTTATGCTCTCTCAAATAGACCGATAACAGAGAAGGATATTTAAAAATTACTAAAAACATCGTTTTTTCTACTTTCCTTGCTTATAACTTTAATACATTTTATTTTGTAGCAAAGTCGTAATTAAGTAAAATAACGACAAATAAATTTTCTATAAGACGCGGCTGGTTAATAATGTTTTAATTTATTACTCTTACTGCAAAAATTGCAATAAATACAAAAAAGGGGGGGAAACAAGCCTTTTCTTATTCAATGTTTTTCAACCACTTAGATTACACTTAAGGCGTTTTTAATTCGTCCGAAAAATCTTTATAATATAATAAAACAGCCCATCAAATTTCATTAAAATCGGTTTAATAGATTTCACATAATAATTTTGCAACCTAATTTTTTTTAAATTGAATTTTTTTTAAATCTTGCACAAGAAACAGTAGATCATATAGAAGTTTGCCAATTTTTCAGTTATAAAAACGCACTTATGTGAAATCATGTCTTGCCTAGACTTTTTCAACACTGTTCCCTGTATTTAATTTAAGCTAATAGTTACCGAGGTAGTCTGTTTGTTTCTAAGCCAAAAACCATTCCTGGGACCGTCCAAATAATCCGAATTGGTTAGGTGCGTTTTTGTTACTTAAAAAATTGGCACACTTCTGTATGATCTAGTTTTTGTTGTGGAAGATTTAAAAAAAAATTCAATTAAAAAAAAATTAAAATGCAAAATTATTATGCGAAATCTATTAAATCCATTTTAATAAAATTCGGACTATTTTATTATGGTATAAAGATTTTCCAGACGAATTATGAAGGTCTTAAATGCAATCTAAATGGTTGAAAAACATTGAATAAGAAAATGCTTTTTTGTATTTATTGTTATTTTGGAGTAAGGGTAATAAATTAAAATATTATTAAGCAGCCTTATCTTATCATCTTCTTCTTCTTCCTACTTTATAAATAAGCAAAATGCCTGTTTTACTTCGGTTTTTAGCCTCAATTGACGTTGTCTGACTATCTTTTCCTCCGTCGTCCCAATAATCTTCTTTCATTTGGCGATTTGTCTCTTGCTATTCGTACTATTCTATTTTCTGTCATTCTTTCGATGTGTTGATTCCATTCAACTTCTCTTCTTTTGGCCCACGCTTTTATTTCCTCTATACCACATCTCGCTCGTATTTCCTCACTTCTTACTCTGTCTCTTAGAGTTTGGTTTGTTATTTTTCCTAAGACTTTCATTACTGTTGTTTCCAGTAGTCTTTGTGTTTTCGCCGTATCTGCTCTTTTTTCCGCTGTGTAGGTCATTATCGGTCTTATTGTTGATTTATATATCCTGGTTTTCGTTTCCGTTGTGAGGTATTTGTTTCTCCAGATTGTGGAGACATCCTGCTGCTCTGTTTACCATGTTCACTTGTTTTTGTACTTCTTCTTCCACTTTTCCGTAGCTTGACAGTTTTATTCCCAAGTATTCAGTTTCCATCACTTGTTCTATTATTTTGTTATTTACGACTAGCTTACATCTTCTTGGTTCCGCTGATATCACTATCGCTTTAGTTTTCTCTGTTGAGATCTCCATGTTGTATATGAGAGTTGATATCTCCATACATGATATAAAATATATATTTTCGGCTGTTATTATGGCGTCGTCGGCGTAGCATATTATCCTTATTTCCTTTTCTCCCATTCTATATCCTCTTCTTTTTTTAACTTTCCTTATGATTTCATCCATTATCAGATTAAATATTAATGAGCTCAGCGAATCTTCTTGTCTAATGCCAGTTTCATATTTGATAGGTTGCGATAGTTTTCCTTTACATCTTACCATAGCTATGTTATCTTTATATATATTCTCAATGGTTTTTACTAAATCCAGTGATATTCCCTTTTCATTTAATAAATGTATCGCGTCCCGAATTCTCTCTCTATCAAACCCTTTCTTCAAATCAGAATCAGACACATATATGTTGCTTTGTTGTATTCCAGCGACTTTTCTTTTATTTGTCTTATTACAAAAACTGCATCCGTGCATGATCTTCCTGTCCGAAATGCTTGCTGTTCCTCTTGCAGAGATATTTGTTCGTTTATTTTTGTTGCTATTATTCTTGTTGTCAATTTGAGTGTTGTATTTAATAGATTTATTGCTCGATAATTATTGGGGTCTTTCTTATCTCCCTTTTTGAAGAACATCACCATGATCGCTCTCCTCCATTTATCTGGTATTCTGTTAGTGGTGATTATTTTATTAATAAGAAGTTACAGTTGTTGTACAAGATGATCACCTCCATATTTTAAGAGTTCATTTGGTATTTGATCTTCTCCTGGTGACTTTCTGTTTTTTAATTTGTTTATTCCTTCTTTCACTTTGTTTTGGGAGATTTCGGTCTTTTCCTCAGTTATTATATTTGGCGTTTCTGGTAAAGGTTCCTTAAGCCGTATCTTATAGAAAATTTAATTGTCCCTATTTTATTTATAAACTCGGTATGGTCATCCAGAAACTGCTACTTCTCCAGATGTAATTAAAAAAGAACTGGATGAACATCGGGCTGTAGTGATTTAAATAGCAGACATAGTCGTTGTCGCAAATGAAAATATGTACAGAATTTTAACTGAAGAATGGGATGAGAAAAACATACTTAAAATGTTTGGTATAGATTTTTGCTTTATTTTATAACCGACGATGACACCTCTGTGGACTATTCTTCTTCTTCGGGTGCCATGTGCAAAACTGCACGTCGACGTGAAAGTTTGTACATAAAGTACCGTTCGCGTCATAAAAAACTGGTACAACTCTTATTACCGAAAATCATGTTTTTCAAGTTGTGTAAGTTGATCTTGTCACATGTGTCATTCTAATTTCTAGGGCACTGTTGCCAGTTCAACGAAAATATTATATGAAATCAGCTAAAAGCAGGGCTCTGTGACAGACCGCCAGTTTTGAGTATTCTAAAAACTAAAACATCGAGCATTCTCGATCCGTCAGTCACATTAAATTTGTTTAAACATGCAATCCTAAAAAATTCTCATATTAATTTTGTATTTTATTATAATTTATGAAAATATTTCAATTCAAATATAGTGATAGATAAAATCAATCTAGACATAACTTTAATTTATTATAATAAAACATTACAGTGAGGTATTGGATCTTTCACTTTATAATCTACGTTGGATAAAGTATAATGTTAGTTTTTGTTAATGTTATCATTCATATAATAAATAATAAATTAATTTTGGTAGTTGGCTTGTGACTAAACTTATTGATACAAAATACAGTTCGTGTTCGCTAGGTAATTGAAGTAAAAAATTAGAATTAGACACAGTAGATATGTTCCCTGTGCCCATAATCTAGGTTTAAAGATCCTTCAAATATTTTGGATATTAGCTGAACCCTATCTCTGGTTATTAAATTTATTAAATACGGTTTTTTATTGTTAATGATAAAAATAATACCTATCTAATAATAACTTTATTTTTTTTTAATTAGATTTAGTGCAATTCCGTTATCTGTGATGGCAACAGCGAATTAATTCACGAACCACTGTATCCAGTCTGATCCCAGGTTTACATTGGGAAAAAAAAGTGTACCAGTTTTATATGACGGGAAGTGTACATACTTTGCATTATTTTTTCTATAGTCGTACGACTACCAGAACACCCTTTTCGTAGTAACCTCTGGTATCCTACACCAGTCCTTTATATGTCTTACCTAAATTTTAGCTTGTAATATAAATTTTGGTTTCCAGTATCGGGGTTCCACTTAAAATGTGACCCAAATAAGATATTTTTGAAGATTTACCGTATTCAACAATTATCTTTCTACGCCACTACATCTTAAAACGTCATCATTTGTGAGGTGAGCAGTCCACGGAATACGCAGTAGCCGACGTAGGGTCCATAGCTCGAAGGCTTTGATCCTATTTAAATTCTTCACTTTATGGACCAAGTTTCTACTCAACATAGTACAATAGGCCACATATAACATTTCACAACACGTCTTTTGGTACTGTATGGTAAATGCCTACAAAAAAGAAGCCTCTTAATTTAAAAAAATGTTGTTCCTTCACAGTCTATCCGTCCTTTTACTACTTTATCACAATCCTATTTCTAATTTAGTGTAACTCCGAGGTAAGTAAACCTTTTGATATATTCAATTATATTTCCATTGATTCCGAGGGTCGTATTGTGCTGTTGTCTACTAACCACCATTAATTTTGTCTTGACAATATTATTGCAAAACCCGAACTGTTCAGATGTCCTGTAGCTACTTGTTACTAAATATTTTTTTAATATAAATATTCAACAAAATAGGAGATAGTATTCATTCGTGATAGGAAGAAAAGCCGACATTTAGGCTACCCCTACAGTCAGGTGGCATAACCACAACTACTAAACACGGAAGGTACTTCATTACCCAAAGTACCTTAGTAAATTCTAAGATCATAAGCCTCCTCATGTTAGTTATACGCTGAGGAGGGGTGGAGGAAAAGCCTGGGGGTCAGATAGGTACCATCTCGACTAGCGAGGTGTGACCGGTTTGATCTTCGAGCATGTGGATCCCTATCTTATATTGGTATACACATGCTCCTAGGGGTAGGGTTGATCACCTCGTGTGTTAATGTGTGTGTGTGTGTGTAAGTGATAGTATTCATTCGTATATGACTCCTCTTAATATTTTAAAGTGTTAAAAGATCGTTATTAATGCAGATTTCTGCTAATCGGTTCATATACAGTTCCTTTATTATTCTTATATCAATTTTTAGTACCTGTTTGTGAATTCTGTTTTAGCGTATTTCAGATATAATTGTAGGGATTTTGTTGGTTGGGATTAATTTCCTAGAAAAGGTTGTTTATATCTGCCTTCATTTTCTCTTGTTCTAATGGATATATTGTCAAGAATATTACATTTTTGGCAGTAACTTTTTTCTGTTAATAATTTGCAATGAAAACAACAGTTCATAATCAAGCCGAATATGCTGCAACATATTTTCTTCTACTTTATACTTCTGAAACCAAAGACCAGTCAAAACAATAGACACCAAAGAAATACCAATATATGGGAAACCATATATTAAATTTTAAGTTAGAAAACATTTCCGAAACAATGACTTTCGAAATCAGATACCCATTAAGATAAATGAAGAACAGAAATACACTGAGAAATAACCTGTGAAACGCCGAAAATGAGAGGAAACATATACAAGAAATATTAATAAAATTTGGTAAATAATTGTGCACTATAGGGTAGAATGCCAGAAACTTGGAAAAAAGTAAAATTAACACTTTTGTACAAAAGGGTAATGAGATTGTAGATAACTCTCGACCTATTCGTTTGAAGTAGAACTTGATCTGAATGTAATATTCGAGCAAGCTACATGTAGTAAAAGTGTTGGTACACTGCACCATCTGTAAACACTGAAGGATAATCGAGAAATTCACTAAATACAATAGTGTATTACACATGACTGTCGTAGATTATGAAAAACTTTTGATACAATCGAAATATGAACGTTTCCGTTACCCTTGGACGACGGATAGCTACAAGATATTACACTCTCATTGGCAATATTCGAAATGGTCTCTATTGTATAAACCTAAAATTTTACACTAGCTCGAGTAAATTAATTTAAATATTTAGAATGGGAAAGAAAAAGTCTTAATATTGACGAAAGCATTCGCAGACGACATCATTTTGAATAGTATATTACATAAGAATGTAAATAAAATCAATTAGCATTAATCTGAAAAAGTATTATTATTAACCACACAATAGTAGAAAATGTCAGATACTACCTTGGATATATCATCAAGTAAGGGTAAGATTTGGGACATATATCTATGGGATCTATATCTTATCTGGGACATATAGTAAGGGGAAGTCGATATAAAATATTACAACTGATCCTTAAAGGCAAAATAGAGGGCGTGAAGGAATAAAACAAGTTTCTTGGTTAAAAAACATTCGTGAATTGTCTCAGATATCAAATTCAGGACAATTGTTCCATATTGCAGAAGATCGAGAAGCCTTCTCAATGGTGATCGCCAACGTCGGATAATTCTGGTATGGCACGCGAAGAAGAAGGGTAAAATAACCAAACGCTGAAGTTATCCAGAGGGTTAGAATAACGTAGGATGCCTTTGGTAAATGCATTAGCCTTTGGTATGATAAATAATTTCATATTGCCAGTAGGCACATATAGACTAAAAATAACGACTTTTGATAGAGAAGTCAGCAGAAAAACTGATAGTAACTCAGACAACAATAAAACGAGCAGATAAACATATATATTAGCAAAACAGTTGAATGATTTTGTACAGAAATCTAGATTAAAATCTATTTCAAGTGGCTTTCTTTTGAAAGTACACATCAATCGATGCATATAATAATATAAAAAAGATTCAACAAGAAGATTACTTGATTTAACTAAGATTGTTAGTAACATCCACAAGGAATCTACGTTCCTGTATTTGGCTGTATACCATATATTAAAAAAATTTATTAAAATCCTTTGTAAAAGGTATATATTTTTAAAAACCCAAACGGGCTGTGTTAGACAAAACGTTTTCGGAATCCATTATTCCATCATCGGTGTCTAGGAGTACATGAATGTAGCCACTAAATACATGGGTAACTAATTTGTAACTAATTATTTGTTAACGGGTTTTTACCCATGTATTTAGTGGCTACATTCATGTACTCCTAGACACCGATGATGGAATAATGGATTCCGAAAACGTTTTGTCTAACACAGCCCGTTTGGGTTTTTAAAAATATATACCTTTTACAAAGGATTAATAAATTTTTTTGTTAGTAACAGGTGTTGACGAAGTTACCATAGCAAAGTAGTGAAAACAACTGCAACTTGGTCTTTTTGTTTCAAATACTGTTTAGTGGTTTTGCGTTTTATTTACTGTCAATAATGAGAAAAAAAAAATCGAAAAAAGTAGGGTTAAAAGTTAAAAATAAGTTAACGATAATTTTTCTAACATTTTTAAACACTTTTATAAACTAGTAAATATTACAATTTTATCCACACGCATATTACAATATTATCCCATGCACATATTTTTGACAGAACTGGTATGTACATGACATAATCCAGACCTAACTCTTTACCAACTTACCGACGAAATTGTACCATTTGCACTACAAAAACAAAAAAGTGGAATATGTCGCTAGAAAAGAAATAAACCGAAATTTTTCCTAATTCTTGATTTATGCCATTATTTTAAAGCTATTTGTTACTTCCGCAAAAATATTTAGAACTGCTTACCCAATCAAAATATTTAAAAATCAACTCAGCATAAAAGAGTGAAACTAAATACTTACACATAAAATGGTCAATCAATAAAAACAAAACTATTTGTAAAATTAATTAAACTGATACATTGAAGAATAAAATGGGATATTATCATTGTCTTTGTTTTTATCTATATGTGGGGTCGGCTTCACTAACTACATTTCTGTATAAATTTCTATCTTGGTCAAACCAATATCATCCATCCTGCTTTAAGTCTACTTTATGCATCTCCATCTATGAACCCATTACTCTGTAATACCGATCCGAGATGCTTAAAACTCTTACTTCCACAACCGTTTCACCATAATATTTTAGTTGTACTGATAACTTCATCTTTAAAGGAACATGCTGGATATTGTACTTTTTTTTTGCTTACTATACATCTTCCATTCACTTATGATATTCAATCGAGGATTCTAGAATTTGTACCAGCTTATAAAGGTCTAGAGGATGGGTACCATATATTTTTGGAGCTATTCGATAGTCTCCGAAGAGTATTTTCTGCCTGCGATCTCTTGCCTCGCAGTAATGCAAAATATTGTTGGCTGTTTTAAGGTTCTGTGCTACAGAGTTTGCAGTTTAAGTCTCCATGAAACAGTCTCATTGCATGTGGGTGTCCCTTGACTGGCGTATATATTGTATTCTAGTATATTCTGTCGTATTCTATACATTTTGCCATGCGCTGGACAGGGTATATTTTCCCATTGAGGCTTCGGGTCCAGACTTTTCTCGGTCGCGAGCGATGCTGTTTGGCACGTTCATGGCTAGCTCTGGACCGAAGTATTTTCTAGCGAATGCTCTTCTGGTTAGTTCATCAGCTTCTTCATTGTCGTGTATTCATCGGCGACCCGGAACCCATACTAGTGTATAACTGTTATGTTTAGTCAGTCTTTCGAGTTCCTCTCGATATTTGCACACTAGTATTATGTACTTAGCTATTTATGTATATAATGATCTGCTTCAGTTCGAAAGCCCCCATAATAATTTTTCTTGCACAGTGCAAGATTCCAAAAAAAATACATACTTTGTATTTTCCTGGTGAAATAGAATTGATTAAATTTCAACCACTACCTGCCCTTACTGGGTACAATACCGAATATTACTGCACCCGACCTTTCTACAGTTTTAGGACCTTCGGATCGAGAGTTTTCTCTACTTCATCCCTCTTCTCGTGGGAAAATATCCACTTGGAAATATACTTCTAACTTGTATCTGGGTGCCATATGGTTAAAAATCAGCATCCATTCGACATCCCTAGCTTCATTTTTCCCTAAGTCTATTGCTTGAATAAATAATCTCGATGTTTGCCTATAAATTAAATATGATTAAGTTTTTTTATATATATAATCAATTTTAATTTAACTTGTTTATTGTAATCTCATAAATATATCGAAATTTCTAATCTTGTCTTGTCTAATCTCATCTTTTTAGATAAATCACCTTTGTAATTGCTTTGTAAGAGGTGTTTTCGAATGATTCTTCTATGTCGAGAAATGCATTTAGCATCATTTCTTGGTTTTCCGGAAAGTACCTCACCCTTTGTACGAAATGGTGAAGTGCTGTTGCACACTGTCTCTGATGTATCAAACTTTTAACCAATATACCATATCTAATATACCTATCGAGCAATTTTTCTCGAGTCTTCAGTACAAATTACATCACACTTATTGGTTTCAGCGGCTTATATTTTTTTCTGACTTGTATTGATAGGTTTGTGCATAAAAGGCAAAACTGCTACATGCAATTTTTTAGCAGTTTTAGCCATGTGAGTCGTTGCCATGTTATATCAATTACCTCCTTTTATTGTGAAGTTACTAAAATTGGTTTGTTTTGTCCGTTTAGTATATCTAAATCAAGTTCTGTAACAGACTGTAGTAATGACTCACTTCTTTCATTGGTGTTTGTACTTCCTCAGGTTAGATGGTGCTCACACGCAACACAGCCGATAATCAATTTCAGTCCATTTTTTCTAAAATCTATTCCTATCTGTTATAACTACCTTTATAGTAGTTGTTCAACATTATCATATTTATGAGAGGTATGCTGATCCGAGAATTATCTTCTTTTTATTTGCTCCCTCTATGATCTTCTTTACCGTAGTATTTTGATATTTCTTTTGATTACTATACAGGTCCTTAGGACTTTGGCAGATCACATTTATAAACCTGGTGCTCTTGTGTCTAAGCTACATCAAACCTTCTCATAGCAACAGGAAATTCAACAGTAAACTTAGCCTGAAGCCATCGAGACTTCTGATGGTTTTGAAGAATACCACTACTAAGCTTAATGCTTTGTAAGGGACCTTGTCGACCATGTACACTAGGATTTGTGCTTTATCTCCGAGCTTCTGATTTTTCAACAACCAGTCTTTCATCTTATGGTTTTGATTTTGTGTCCTTAGATTGGCCCTGATACTTATTTCATCAGCCTTTTTCTAGAGGAAGCGGGTAAGTATCTAAATCTCTTATAGGAGATCTTATATATATATATACATATATATATATATATATATATATATATATATATATATATATATATATACATATAGAAAAAGTAGTCCACCTATTTTGACTAGTTTGGAAAAAATAAATACTTTTTTCTTTTTGAGTGTGGTACTCAATAAAAAATAGAGCTTTGCTAAGACGTACTATTTATTCTGAATCCAAGCTTTCGGTGGTTTTTTGCCACCTTTATCAAGGTCTACAAAGAAAATTACTATGTTGTAACAATTGCATCATTCAAATTATGAATATTAGGATGCTATAATTGGCCCCTTGTTCATACCAGGCAATTTAAGTGGCGACATTTATCTCGATATGCTGAAAAACACCATCGAACCTTTAATTGTGCATGAATTAGAGAACCAAAGGGGCGATCAAGGCAACCTAGCTCTAGACGAAGATTTGCTGCACTTCATACAAGATGGAGCATCTCACATTCATCTCATTCACACGCAACACAGCCGATAACCAATTTCAGTCCATTTTTTCTAAAATCTATTCCTATCTGTTATAACTACCTTTATAGTAGTTGTTCAACATTATCATATTTATGAGAGGTATGCTGATCCGAGAATTATCTTCTTTTTATTTGCTCCCTCTATGATCTTCTTTACCGTAGTATTTTGATATTTCTTTTGATTACTATACAGGTCCTTAGGACTTTGGCAGATCACATTTATAAACCTGGTGCTCTTGTGTCTAAGCTACATCAAACCTTCTCATAGCAACAGGAAATTCAACAGTAAACTTAGCCTGAAGCCATTGAGACTTCTGATGGTTTTGAAGAATACCACTACTAAGCTTAATGCTTTGTAAGGGACCTTGTCGACCATGTACACTAGGATTTGTGCTTTATCTCCGAGCTTCTGATTTTTCAACAACCAGTCTTTCATCTTATGGTTTTGATTTTGTGTCCTTAGATTGGCCCTGATACTTATTTCATCAGCCTTTTTCTAGAGGAAGCGGGTAAGTATCTAAATCTCTTATAGGAGATCTTATACATATATATATATATATATATATATATATATATATATATATATATATATATATATACATATAGAAAAAGTAGTCCACCTATTTTGACTAGTTTGGAAAAAATAAATACTTTTTTCTTTTTGAGTGTGGTACTCAATAAAAAATAGAGCTTTGCTAAGACGTACTATTTATTCTGAATCCAAGCTTTCGGTGGTTTTTTGCCACCTTTATCAAGGTCTACAAAGAAAATTACTATGTTGTAACAATTGCATCATTCAAATTATGAATATTAGGATGCTATAATTGGCCCCTTGTTCATACCAGGCAATTTAAGTGGCGACATTTATCTCGATATGCTGAAAAACACCATCGAACCTTTAATTGTGCATGAATTAGAGAACCAAAGGGGCGATCAAGGCAACCTAGCTCTAGACGAAGATTTGCTGCACTTCATACAAGATGGAGCATCTCACATTCATCTCATTCACACGCAACACAGCCGATAACCAATTTCAGTCCATTTTTTCTAAAATCTATTCCTATCTGTTATAACTACCTTTATAGTAGTTGTTCAACATTATCATATTTATGAGAGGTATGCTGATCCGAGAATTATCTTCTTTTTATTTGCTCCCTCTATGATCTTCTTTACCGTAGTATTTTGATATTTCTTTTGATTACTATACAGGTCCTTAGGACTTTGGCAGATCACATTTATAAACCTGGTGCTCTTGTGTCTAAGCTACATCAAACCTTCTCATAGTAACAGGAAATTCAACAGTAAACTTAGCCTGAAGCCATCGAGACTTCTGATGGTTTTGAAGAATACCACTACTAAGCTTAATGCTTTGTAAGGGACCTTGTCGACCATGTACACTAGGATTTGTGCTTTATCTCCGAGCTTCTGATTTTTCAACAACCAGTCTTTCATCTTATGGTTTTGATTTTGTGTCCTTAGATTGGCCCTGATACTTATTTCATCAGCCTTTTTCTAGAGGAAGCGGGTAAGTATCTAAATCTCTTATAGGAGATCTTATACATATATATATATATATATATATATATATATATATATATATATATATATATATATATATATACATATAGAAAAAGTAGTCCACCTATTTTGACTAGTTTGGAAAAAATAAATACTTTTTTCTTTTTGAGTGTGGTACTCAATAAAAAATAGAGCTTTGCTAAGACGTACTATTTATTCTGAATCCAAGCTTTCGGTGGTTTTTTGTCACCTTTATCAAGGTCTACAAAGAAAATTACTATGTTGTAACAATTGCATCATTCAAATTATGAATATTAGGATGCTATAATTGGCCCCTTGTTCATACCAGGCAATTTAAGTGGCCACATTTATCTCGATATGCTGAAAAACACCATCGAACCTTTAATTGTGCATGAATTAGAGAACCAAAGGGGCGATCAAGGCAACCTAGCTCTAGACGAAGATTTGCTGCACTTCATACAAGATGGAGCATCTCCTAACTATCCAGCTCCAGTTAGGCACTGGTTGGATACTAATTATCCGAACAAATGGATTGGAAGAAGAGGTCCTATTGAGTGACCACCGAGATCACCAGACTTACCGCCACCTGACTTTTTTCTATGATGTTACCTAAAGGCAGTTGTTTATAAAACTGAACCTGCGTCACTTGGGGAATTGCGAGAAAGAATTACGCAAGCATGTCGCGCTATTACTAGAACAACTTTTGGCTTTTGGCTTTGCCAAAGTTCGTGCAGAATTTGAAAATAGGCTGTATTATTGTTTAAAAAACAACGGAACCTACTTTGAACATTTACTTAATTGACATTTTTAACAAATTTGTAGTTCAACATTACAATTGTAATGAAATTTTCTATTTAAGCAGAAGTTTCACAATTATTGCTTCACTCTGTATAATTATTATTTATACCATTAGATAGCATTTTTTATAGTCTTCTCAATGATGTATCACAAGTAGGGGTTTGCAAATTAAACTTTTTTGGTTGTGGTGGGTGGGGCCTAGGGGATTGAGGGGGGTGAGTTCTCTTTCATGTCATTTTAGTTGTTCCTTACTATCCTTGAAATGGTTTTAAGCATTTTTTGATATCAGCTTTTGTTCGTGAGATAAAGCCCATTGTAAGTTTTAAAATTGACACACTGTACATACATATACATCAAGGCTGTTTTTGTCCTACCAAGTTTTAAACCTTTTCCTTTAAGAGCTTGTCTCCACTGTTCCAGTTTTGTTCTAAATCTGCTACAATATTTCCTACTAACACCATATCATCAGCATAGATGAATAACCATGGAAAGTTACTCTTATTTTTCTTATCTGATTCAACAGTAATGAGAATAAGTACAGTGTAGCCACTAAACCCTAATCCTACTTTCACAGGAAATTTATCAGTCTCTTCCCCACCTGCCTAACACTAGTTAGTACTCCCTCATACATATCTCCCACAACCTTGACATATTCTCTGGGACTAGTTTCCTATCGAGAACCTCATACTTTTATATCAGTTGTTCTATAATAAAAATTGCATCTACATAAATCCATATTGATTTGCAGATTTGTCTATCAATTACTCTCTCCCATATTTTCATAATTTGACTACTTAGTTTTGTAACTTTGAAGTTTTTGCATTTTGAAACATTTCCTTTGTTTTTCTAAACTGGTACTAACATATTGCTTCTCTATTCTCTATTCTTCTGCCATTTGTACCAGTTCCATAATTCTATTAAACAAACCTGTCAACCAACTTTTTTCTCTCCTTCCTAAAGTTGTTCACACTTCTACAGCGATATCATCTGGTCCAACTGCTTTATCTTTTTTTTTATTTTTTAAAGTGCTTTTTCAACTTACACGTTTGTTATTTTGGTAATGGTTACTGTTATTTTCTCCCCTGCTTCAACTGGTTTTATGACAAATCATAATTATTCTAGTTTTACAACCCTGCGTGGGTTCTAGCATCCTCAAGAATTTCTCTCCAGTCGTCCCTACCCAGCGCCTTTCTCCGCCAAGCACTTATTCCCATATTTCTCACGGCTTCATCGATTTTATAAAGGAACCTTGTTCTGGATCTTTCTCTTCTTCTCTGTTCAATAGGTTTGACAAACTCTTACATTACATAAACTGTCAAAGCCAAGTATTTTTTCCATTGCTTTTTGAAATCCTTTTTGTAACAAATATTTTATTATTTTCATCTCGAATATGTATCTGATTAAAATATTTTGCTTTTTTTGCTCTATTATGTTTTATTGTTTTATGTATCTGTTTCCCCTCTCTATAAAGTTGTTTTAAGTATTTCAGTCACATTATCTTTAATACATACTATTCCTCATACTATCTAACTAGGCAGATTATGTTTCAAATTATGACAATTAATGTACAGTAACAGTGGAAGTTAAAGGAAACCATAGTTGAATAGTACTAGAATATAAACAAAAAGGGTATGGTCACAAGTTTACTATGAGCTTTTTAATAAAAAAGACTCTCAAGGATGAAGAGTAAAGATTTAATTACTCAATCAGCATGCAATGAAATATATAAAAAAAAACACAAAAAAAATTGATGAAATTATGAAGAGTGTCGGATATTTGAGAGATATTGTTTTGATAAAAAGAGCAATTTTGTTTAGTTACAAATCCGTGTGTCCGTGCGAGTCATTGGACGAGAAATGTAACCCTTGTAACCCTAGTCTATACGTTTCTGTTGGTGAATGTGATGTGTTTTGTAGAACAAGATGATAATTTGACATATGTGGTTGTGACTGGTCGAGGCAAAAAAAAATTAAATTATAAAACTTGCGCAGGATCTATACTTACATACCCCACATGATTCATTTTCATTAACAACAAAAATAATAATGAGAATGGCCAAAACTCAGCTAATAAGAATTTTCAAGGGAATACCTTTAGAGACAAAATAAGAAATGGTAAGGTGGGGAATTCCCATAGAACAGAGCGATAGTCAAGGCCACTAAGTCTCAGAAACCACATATAGTAAAATCTGTGGCAGACCACCAAAAATATACCAAGTGATATAGAAATCTAAACACCCTTGGCATATTATTATATTTTGAAAATATTTTGTACAACTATACAGAGTAGCAAAATAGACAAACGGTAAAAATTTCAATATAATTGAAACAAATTGTGTAGGGGTAAATCAATTAATAATGTGTTGATGCACCTCGGTGCGCAACACACTCTTGGATGCGCCTGGGCTCGCTTTTCATTAGGTGGTTAATATACTCCTGGGTTATCTTCTTTCATGTCGTATCTAACTCATCTCGAAGTGCTCCTAAAGTTTGAGGACGATACTCTAAATTACCAAGTCTTCGATTCATCATGTTTTACACTACACGTTCAATTATGGATAACTTTGAGGATCTCGGAGCCGAAGTAAAATATTGACTCCATCCTATTCAAATAAGTCCATGGTGACTCTTGCAATCTGTGGCCTTCCGTTATCCTGCGTCAAAGTAGGATATGAGATGAGGTTCCAGAATTTATTCTACGTATCGCTGAGTTGTCATGTTTTCTATGAAGAAGATTAGAGATAACCTTGAGCCGTAAGCGTTGGCAGCCCACACCATAACCCCAACAGTGCGGTGCACATGCCTTTGGACAAAAATTTGTGGATTTAGTTTTTGACCACATCGTCTTCTGACCCTGGCTCAGCCATGATGCATCCCTAAACAGAATCGAGATTCATAACTAAAGACAACCCCATTTCATTCCTGGTTCGAAGTCAATCATTATTTGCATAATTCAAGACGTTTACGTTTATGTTCAAGGGTAACCCGTAGCACATAGTGTGTCTCAAATAAAAAGGTGCCAAAACTGCGAAATCGATAGAAAATTATTCGCATCTCAATGGGTATTTCATATTATGCAAACCATTGATTTGCAATAGACCTGGACGTGATAAAGCCATCACATCTTTAGGTACACAGATGGATTTTTCCGCTGTGACTGTATAAAATATGAAAATGTTTTCCTAATTACCCTTTTTAGTTAACTTAATTACCACACTTTAAAACAATACCTGATAATTACAAAAATACAACATTGTCTTTATATTCATATAAAATTATGAAAATATAAATATATCATTTGATAGTAAACTTAATTATTATATAAACTAAATAAGATGTTTAAAAATAACAATTTATATTAAAAAATATTTTTACAATTTTAATTACATATTTAAAATTAAATAAAGTAATTTGATTATTTATTAATTTTTTATATTTTAAACAAATTCAATCAATTATTATGTTTGTTCCTAACGCCACCTATTAACGTATTAACAAAGCATACCTACTTTGTTTAATTATGGCAAACCTGTAAAATTCAGACCATATATTAATAATAAAATATAAATAAATGTGATTTGATAGTAAATTTAATAGTATATAAACTAAATGTTATGTTTAAAAATAATAATTGTGTTTATATAAAATTATTTTAAAACGACAATTATCATAAAAAATTAAAGAGATGATTCGATGTTGATATTATTCGGATGAAATTTATGACTTGTCATCGTGACTTGTATTAAATTTTGACAATCGTTACTAATCTATTTCATTTAATGTCTATATTTTGTTAGTTATGTTTTATGCAGCTTTAAATTTACTTAGTGTCGCTGGCCTGAACCCTCGGGTATGAGGAAAGGTGATCCAGTCACACTATCCATAGCTTGATTGGACCGGAGCAGGTAGGGATCATGGTCCGTGGACATATAGATCGTATATGTCCAAAGCTAAATAGGATTAACTTTTAAAAATAACATTCAATAAAGTGTTAACAATGCTAAGAATCTGTAAGAAGAATTTGTTGATTAGTCTTAGGACTAAGAATCTGCAAGAGAAGTGATTAGTTCTTAGACTTAAGACTAATGACACAAAATAGAAAAATTAAAAAAAAACGAAAATTTCAGTCGCTGAGATTTCAGAAAAGTTGACAATTGCCACTCAGACGATTTCTTCGAAAAATAGTTATTATTGTTTATCGTGGGCACTTCGGAGATAAACAACAATCACAGGATACGAAATGTTAAAATAAAGCAAGTTATTAATGATTTAATCCTGATGATGAATGATTCGATCCTAAGTCGATGGGACCTATGAAATGTGTAAAAATATTCCAAAAATATCCAAAGTAAATAATAAGTTATTTTGTACATGAAATATTTTAAAGTCCCTAAAGAAACAAATATACATATGTATTAAAAATTATTCCAAGTCCGCTTGGTCTTGGTCAAAAAGATTAAATAAATCAAAAATAAATATTTTACGAAAATATTTCAAGTTAAAAATCTGAAATAAATCGAAAGTCGAAAAAATAACTGTAAAATAAAGGCAAAATATGAAATTATTCTAAGTCCGTTTATGGACTAAATCCTGAAATAAATAATAAAAATAATTCAAATTTGCGCTAAGTCAAAAAGATGAATTAAATCGAAATAAAATATTTTGACAAAAATATCTAAAGTCGAAAATACCTAGAAAAATACAATTAAATATAAATTATTCCAGCTAGGGGACTGTAATAAAAAGGATAGCGGTTAGGTATAAAGTAAAAGTCAGAGTTTCTGAGAAATAAATCAACCAGAAGGTCTCTAATGCCAAGAAGGCTGGTTCTGCGGATCCCTGTCCAGACCAGAACGAATTTTTGGCCGTTGTGCTCCTATATTTATACGAAATTAATTAAGTCAACTGCTCCATAGTGCTCTGCCATTGGAGCTTGCACAACAGCCAATACTCAATTCCGGGCAATACCATTTGTTGCAATTATGGTTGCAATTTGACCAATCGTAAAGCCGGAATTGAGCTATTGGCGACATTAGAGTAAATATATGATGACTAGAAACGAATTGATCGAGAGTAGTAAATCGATGTCAAGAACCGCTATTTTATGACGCTACCCGTGACGACACTGTTTTGCGGCGCTAGTTCCGTGACACTTGCCTCAGTATTTTACTATAGAGAAACACAAGTAATCGAACGCCAGTATGGAAGCTTCGCTTCAATATTAACAATTTTCTAATAATCAGACATACACTTTCTTTAACTCACATATAGTAATATCGCGATAAAAGAAGTATTTACTTCTGTCGGTACGCCCCAAGTGCCATGCGCCGTTTTTAACTGATTTTTATATATTGCGTGTGCTTCTTGCTTTTCTTTGACAATTTTATCGTAGCCTGTATTCCACCAAGGTGGAGAACAACGAATATGGTTTTTAAAAGTTTTATATTGCGAGATTGAAATTTGTTCTGCATGATTAACACTCCCTATTAAAAAGCTTTGGGTATCAGATGTATTACCCATTTCGTAAACGCTATTAACAAACAAAATGTTATAGTAGGCGGTACAATAGACTAACGCGACGCTTTATACTATGTTTTCTGTATTATAAAATTTAAAGAATATTTTTAAAAGTCAATAAAGAAATTTTAATATTTATTTAATATTTATATTTTAAACAAGTTATATTATAATAAAATATTTTATTAATTTTTATATTTGCTTCTAACGCTACCTGGTAACGCATTAACAAAGCATACGCTGCTTACTTCTGACAGACCTGCCAAATTCAGACCAAATATTAAAATAATAATAAAATAGAATTAAATGTCATTTGATAGTAAATTTAACTATTGTATAAACTAAATAAGATGTTTAAAATAATAATTGTATTTATATAAAATTATTTTAAAACTAGAAATGTCATAAAATTTTAAATAGATGATTTATTATTGTTTATAATTTAATGAAATTTATAACTTTTAAATTTTTACAATAGTTGCGAATCGAATCTTTTATTGAGAGATATTCTTTTAATTTTTTACTTCTCATTTATTGTCTGTATTTTGCAAGTTTTTTCTGTAAGTATTTTTCATGCAGTTGTTAATTTAAACCTGCTTAGAATAAATATATTATGATACGAAACGAATTGATCAGAGTAGTGAATCGATGTGAAGAACACTATTTTTAGACATGCATGACGACGCCATCTTGTGGTGCTAGTTAGACTCCGTTTACGATTTTCAGAGGGTACTGTTCGCAGAATTGTCTAAAGTTCCCCATTTTCATTTATTTTTGCATCTCCGTATTTACCTACGACTTTGTCATTTATTTTTTTTTTCTTGTCCAAGCATTAAAATCTCCCAACAGAACAATTTATTTGCGGCTATTTATATTTTCAATAAGTTCTAATAAAGTTTCGTCCAATATTTGTTTATCTGTTTTTGATACACTTTCTGATGGTGCATATATTTCAATGATCTCGAAATCGTACACTTTCCACGTAATAGATACCGTAATAATTATCTCATTGATTTGTTCCCAGCTTTTCAGGTTTCCTTTTTTTATCAAGTTTGATACCTCTGCTTGTGCTCTCTTGTCTTTCTTTACTTCACTATAAATATGTATAAAATCTCCTATGTCTTCGCTACCTTCTCTCGGTGAGAACTGTGATATCTGATTTTATTTTTTTTACTTCTGTTATGACTTTGTTTGTCTTGGTTCTCCACCCTTGGTGACCCTTGACCAAATTATAATTATTAAAATAACTACTATCTTGTTAAACATGTTTCGTTAATAAGGAGGATATATTTCTAACTCATATCTATTTGTTATTGTTCAAATGATGTATTAAACTACCTTTGTTTGATATGGCAGATCTGGCGTTCCACTGACCCATTTTTAAATTGTGTTCCATTAACATTACAAACTATTATTTAATGAACAAAACTGTTTTTTTTTTTAATAATTATTTTGTTGTCCAAGGTTTTATGTATGAATATTTTTAAAAAAATTTGCTTTCCTTTTCTTTCCTGATTGAGCAATTTACTATTTTTGTTGGGAATAAGCCACAATTTTATATTTAAAATTATTAGGTTTTTTCGAACTTTTCGAACTAAATTTGACGTTTCGAGTCTCATTTCGGAATTCGATCTCAAAATACAAGTTAAACAAATTTTATTTTTATTGCTTGTTTTAATAATTTACTTTTATCTGGGTCATTTATATTGAACATTTACAATTTGGATATATATTATACATTTTAAAGTAGGTGACTTTAAAATAAGAGTGCCAATATTTTTGAGTTGCATTCCTGGGACGACTTTATTTTAAGATAGTTCATTCGATTACATGAAATCAACTTTAACTTAAGAATATCCGTCAGCAAAAATCATAGCATGTGACTTTTCTTTAAAAACACAATCACATACAATGGTGACAGTAAAATTCTATTGTTAGTGATCCCATAGTAAATCCCGAGGAAAAACTAGGAAAAAAACCTCATGATACTATCTCGACATGGTAAGTATTTGGTCTTACATTTATTTTACTCTCAATATTAACACCAAACTCTGATTTTATATTTATATTAATAGTGGTATTTTCTTTCTATCGATTTCCTCTGTTAAACAAATCCTACTGGATTCTGCCGCGGAATTCGCGACGCAATTGGATTCATTTAACATAATTAAAGCCGCTTATTTTTCTTTTTCCGCCGTCTGTTTCTTTCAGGACTATACTTGAATCTTTCCACTAAACTCTAGGTGTAGAGATCTATCATATTCTCTATTTTTAATATAAGATTGATGTTCATTTATTCTAAAGTTTTTTGTTCTTGATGTTTCACCTAAATAAAACTGTTCGCATTTACAAGATATTTTAGAAATACAATTCTTTGTTTTTTCTTGTTCGTTGTTAGGTTGAGTTTTAAATAAAAGAGTTCTCAATGTGTTCGATGTATGAATGTTGTTGAAATGTTGAATTTATTTCCTATCGTTTTAAATTTTTGCGATAATACTTTTATGTATGGTATTGTTATTTTCCTTGTGTTATCGTATTATTTCTTGTGAATGTTATAGGACTTCGTTCTAAGTTGTTCTATTCCATGCGGATTATTCTTGAAAATTTCTTATTTATAAATGACAATGGAATTATTTTTTAATAGAACAGATGTTAACAAATCCACAAGGAAACTAAGTTCCTGTAGTTGGCTGTATACCATATATTAAAATTTTTTTTAATAAAATCCCTTATAAAAAGGTATATAAAAAACCCAGTCGGGCTATGTTAAATAGACAAAACGTTTTCGGAATAAGTATTCCATCATCAGTGTCCTAAACAAGTATTTAACCGCTTAATTAAAAAGAACATGAAATAATTTAAATTTTGACTAAGGTTAATGTAAAATGTGGTTAATACTTACAGGTTAATACATGAATATAGCCACTAAATATGGGGGTAAAAACCCTTTACGAATTACTAAATGAAATTTAGTTTACATTATGTCTTGTTTAAAATTAAGATGGTAAAGTTACCGTTGGATTGGTAACATGGCGACATATGACTCTACATTAAGTTGCAAGTCCTGAGACGGTATGTCTACGAGGACTTTATTAAAGCAACTGATTGAAATGACAATCTTGACAGGTTATGACGGAAGTTGTAACAGAGCAGTGAGTGTAACTGTATGTGTCTATTTAAGACAGAAGCCAACGTTATTTAAAATTGTGAAAGTTGAAATAAAAATAAAAAATTATAACAGTATCAACCATCAATGTTGTTGTTTTAAATTATGTATGTGAGATGAAATTGTGGTGAGAAAATTATGTGATTATAGTTAGGCAACCAACTATACAAGTGTCAAGTGGTGTGGTGAAAAAGATTCTAATATAAGGCCCTTTATGTTTCAATCACATTTGGTACCTGCAAAATGAAAACTAGACACAGGTGGAAAGTTGGGTTCTTGAAAAAGTATAGGAATTAATATATTTAATATGTAAGAATGTTATTGAGTGAATGAATTAAAACTATTCTAATTATAATCACATAATTTTCTCACCACAATTTCATCTCACATACATAATTTAAAACAACAATATTGATGGTTGATACTGTTACAATTTTTTATTTTTATTTCAACTTTCACAATTTTAAATAACGTTGGCTTCTGTCTTAAATAGACACATACAGTTACACTGACTGCTCTGTTACAACTTCCGTCATAACCTGTCAAGATTGTCACTTCAATCAGTTGCTTTAATAAAGTCCTCGTAGACATACCGTCTCAGGACTTGCAACTTAATGTAGAGTCATATGTCGCCATGTTACCAATCCAACGGTAACTTTACCATCTTAACTTTAAACAAGACATAATGTAAACTAAATTTCATTTAGTAATTCTTAAAGGGTTTTTACCCCCATCCCATATTTAGTGGCTACATTCATGTATTAACCTGTAAGTATTAACCACATTTTACATTAACCTTAGTCAAAATTTAAATTATTTCATGTTCTTTTTAATTAAGTGGTTAAATAATTTTTTCGGACACTGATGATGGAATACTTATTCCGAAAACGTTTTGTCTATTTAACATAGCCCGACTGGGTTTTTTATATACCTTTTTATAAGTATATTTTATTAAAAATTTTTTTTGTTAACAAATGTTTTTCATCTAAGAACGAATTATTGTTAGAACAGATTTTGGGTCTATATTATAAGGATTTAATGATTCCCTTTTTAACATTGATGTTGTGATTTGATTTGTAATTTAGCTATCTGTTAGTGTGTGTTGGTTTTCTCATAGAGTCTTTCAAGTGGAAACGTCAAAATAAACTTATTTTAAAATATAGTTGTGGTTTATTCCTAGTAAAAATAGTAAATTGTATAAATTATACACATTAAAAAAAAAAAAAAAAAGAAAACTACAATACCTGGTACATATACTGTGTAATACAAGATTCCAGGTACTTCAACATATTATCTAGGGCAAGATTCATGATTAAAGGTATCCAGGTCGTCGAAAAACTTCTTGGCTAAAGAACTTACGGTAATAGTATAAAACCATCACCGCATTTCAAAAAGACGATAGACAAAGTAACACTAGTAACAAAATAACACTCTCTTTTCCTATATTATTTAATTCGTTAAAGTATGAAGGGTATTGGTAATAATATTTCCTCTACTTTTAACATTTATCGAGTTATACCATTTTCTCCAGGGAATGTATTATGTTTTATTGCTTTATACAATGTCTATATTTCGAACTGACTAATTTCTGATTGAATCTCAGAGTTCATGTTTTTTTTTGTTATTTTTAAATATCTGCTTTAACCATGAAAAACCATATGAATATTAGCGGAATATTAATTTTGCGTAGTGTCGAATTAATGCCTTGGGACTAAGTAAAATCGGTTTATAAAATGCCTTTTACTATCTTTCGTTGATGCCACTTTTACTTAGTTTAATTCTATAGATTTAAATTTAATTTAGATTATGCAATTTTAAGGATTTTATATTTTGTTTTTAAATACTTTATTAGTTAAGCTTCCTGAATTCCCCTGTGATCATTTTTTTTTCTCAAAGCTTTTTGGAATCTCGGTGAAATCCATAGATTTTGTTTCTCCTTTTTCAGTTAGATCCTCATTTTTCAATCATCATAGATAAATACATTATTTTGTATTATTAAAACAATAAAACATTAAACCAATGCATTTTAACTGCGTTATGCATTTGCTTGCGTAATAAAATCGGTAACCCTTTTGACATAGCTGGCAACACGGTGAAAAGTCCTCGCTAGTCGCTAGCAATTTATATAAAACGTATTTCCGGAAGTAGGTAGGGAGGAAGTGATGAAATTGACAGCTCGGGCTTGCAAACGAGAATAAACAACAGGTACATTTTTATTTTTTGCTCTTTTCCGATCTGAAACGTTCGTTTTTATACCCTTTTAGAAGACGCAGGGTCTCTGAAAACATGTAGTCGGACCTGTATCACGCCGGTTTTTTATATTTTTTTGTTTCGAAGACAGTTACACGAGTTTTAAAGTTATGTTTTGTTTCTTGTGTAGGGCTGTAAAAGAGAAACAAAAAATGAGGTGTTTTAAGTTAACGTAAGTTGCAGAGTCAATTTGGGACGACAAAACTTTTATTTTCTTATAAAATATATTTTTATCTCTAGGAAAATGAAAAAGGTTCAAACCATGAAGAACTATAAAGAATTTCAAATTACGCTTATGATTGATATTTTTATTCTTTTACTATGCTGCAGGTAATCATCTATGTAAACATAAAGTTGAAATCCATTTCATATAAAAATAAAAATGTATGCTCTCTATAAAAATGTACTCTGTGTATTAAGTGACAGAAAAAAGAGCGCCCAGTAAATATCATCATAATTAGCCGTTTTACGTCTACTGCTGAACATAGGCCTTCCGTAAGTAATTCCTTTCCATCCGATCTTGAGAACCCCGAATCCAGTTGTGCTGAATGCGCTTGATGTCGTCTGACCACCTTATTGGAGGACGTCCTCGATTACGATAAACACGCAATAATACTGAATTTATAATAATAATTTATTTGAGTCTCTTACGATTAGATAAGAAATTAATCAAAATTTCAGAAAAAATCAACAGAAATACGTCTGGGCATATTCCCAATGAGATAATCTGTTTTCTCTTATCTTGAGGTATCTCATTCCAGGCTACGTGCACCTCGTGCCGCTAGAGACGATCGAAGATAAAGTAAATGGAGTAATCTTTTCCCATAATGTCCCAGACGTCTTAAATGGGTGAAAGGTCGGGAGATTTAGGGGACCAAGGCAAAAGATCGACTTAATTATTTTCAAAATATAATTCAAATTGTGGACCTCCTGGATGTAAGGCACGGTGGTCATGTTACCTCTGATGAACACCAAAGGTGGCCTGTTTCCATAGGAAATAGCTGTTGCTATTTCTAACTAAAACAGCTTTCATCTATGCTGTTTGTAACACTCTTTTTGTCCTCTCTGTGCCATGTTGAGTTTCTGCCGCCTATGTCATTATTTGTCTGTTATTTTGTAAATTCTACCATTTATTTCGCTCCCAATATATAAGTTGTTCTATTCCATGCGGATTATTCTTGAAAATTTCTTATTTATAAATGACAATGGAATTATTTTTTAATAGAACAGATGTTAACAAATCCACAAGGAAACTAAGTTCCTGTAGTTGGCTGTATACCATATATTAAAATTTTTTTTAATAAAATCCCTTATAAAAAGGTATATAAAAAACCCAGTCGGGCTATGTTAAATAGACAAAACGTTTTCGGAATAAGTATTCCATCATCAGTGTCCTAAACAAGTATTTAACCGCTTAATTAAAAAGAACATGAAATAATTTAAATTTTGACTAAGGTTAATGTAAAATGTGGTTAATACTTACAGGTTAATACATGAATATAGCCACTAAATATGGGGGTAAAAACCCTTTACGAATTACTAAATGAAATTTAGTTTACATTATGTCTTGTTTAAAATTAAGATGGTAAAGTTACCGTTGGATTGGTAACATGGCGACATATGACTCTACATTAAGTTGCAAGTCCTGAGACGGTATGTCTACGAGGACTTTATTAAAGCAACTGATTGAAATGACAATCTTGACAGGTTATGACGGAAGTTGTAACAGAGCAGTGAGTGTAACTGTATGTGTCTATTTAAGACAGAAGCCAACGTTATTTAAAATTGTGAAAGTTGAAATAAAAATAAAAAATTATAACAGTATCAACCATCAATGTTGTTGTTTTAAATTATGTATGTGAGATGAAATTGTGGTGAGAAAATTATGTGATTATAGTTAGGCAACCAACTATACAAGTGTCAAGTGGTGTGGTGAAAAAGATTCTAATATAAGGCCCTTTATGTTTCAATCACATTTGGTACCTGCAAAATGAAAACTAGACACAGGTGGAAAGTTGGGTTCTTGAAAAAGTATAGGAATTAATATATTTAATATGTAAGAATGTTATTGAGTGAATGAATTAAAACTATTCTAATTATAATCACATAATTTTCTCACCACAATTTCATCTCACATACATAATTTAAAACAACAATATTGATGGTTGATACTGTTACAATTTTTTATTTTTATTTCAACTTTCACAATTTTAAATAACGTTGGCTTCTGTCTTAAATAGACACATACAGTTACACTGACTGCTCTGTTACAACTTCCGTCATAACCTGTCAAGATTGTCACTTCAATCAGTTGCTTTAATAAAGTCCTCGTAGACATACCGTCTCAGGACTTGCAACTTAATGTAGAGTCATATGTCGCCATGTTACCAATCCAACGGTAACTTTACCATCTTAACTTTAAACAAGACATAATGTAAACTAAATTTCATTTAGTAATTCTTAAAGGGTTTTTACCCCCATCCCATATTTAGTGGCTACATTCATGTATTAACCTGTAAGTATTAACCACATTTTACATTAACCTTAGTCAAAATTTAAATTATTTCATGTTCTTTTTAATTAAGTGGTTAAATAATTTTTTCGGACACTGATGATGGAATACTTATTCCGAAAACGTTTTGTCTATTTAACATAGCCCGACTGGGTTTTTTATATACCTTTTTATAAGTATATTTTATTAAAAATTTTTTTTGTTAACAAATGTTTTTCATCTAAGAACGAATTATTGTTAGAACAGATTTTGGGTCTATATTATAAGGATTTAATGATTCCCTTTTTAACATTGATGTTGTGATTTGATTTGTAATTTAGCTATCTGTTAGTGTGTGTTGGTTTTCTCATAGAGTCTTTCAAGTGGAAACGTCAAAATAAACTTATTTTAAAATATAGTTGTGGTTTATTCCTAGTAAAAATAGTAAATTGTATAAATTATACACATTAAAAAAAAAAAAAAAAAGAAAACTACAATACCTGGTACATATACTGTGTAATACAAGATTCCAGGTACTTCAACATATTATCTAGGGCAAGATTCATGATTAAAGGTATCCAGGTCGTCGAAAAACTTCTTGGCTAAAGAACTTACGGTAATAGTATAAAACCATCACCGCATTTCAAAAAGACGATAGACAAAGTAACACTAGTAACAAAATAACACTCTCTTTTCCTATATTATTTAATTCGTTAAAGTATGAAGGGTATTGGTAATAATATTTCCTCTACTTTTAACATTTATCGAGTTATACCATTTTCTCCAGGGAATGTATTATGTTTTATTGCTTTATACAATGTCTATATTTCGAACTGACTAATTTCTGATTGAATCTCAGAGTTCATGTTTTTTTTTGTTATTTTTAAATATCTGCTTTAACCATGAAAAACCATATGAATATTAGCGGAATATTAATTTTGCGTAGTGTCGAATTAATGCCTTGGGACTAAGTAAAATCGGTTTATAAAATGCCTTTTACTATCTTTCGTTGATGCCACTTTTACTTAGTTTAATTCTATAGATTTAAATTTAATTTAGATTATGCAATTTTAAGGATTTTATATTTTGTTTTTAAATACTTTATTAGTTAAGCTTCCTGAATTCCCCTGTGATCATTTTTTTTTCTCAAAGCTTTTTGGAATCTCGGTGAAATCCATAGATTTTGTTTCTCCTTTTTCAGTTAGATCCTCATTTTTCAATCATCATAGATAAATACATTATTTTGTATTATTAAAACAATAAAACATTAAACCAATGCATTTTAACTGCGTTATGCATTTGCTTGCGTAATAAAATCGGTAACCCTTTTGACATAGCTGGCAACACGGTGAAAAGTCCTCGCTAGTCGCTAGCAATTTATATAAAACGTATTTCCGGAAGTAGGTAGGGAGGAAGTGATGAAATTGACAGCTCGGGCTTGCAAACGAGAATAAACAACAGGTACATTTTTATTTTTTGCTCTTTTCCGATCTGAAACGTTCGTTTTTATACCCTTTTAGAAGACGCAGGGTCTCTGAAAACATGTAGTCGGACCTGTATCACGCCGGTTTTTTATATTTTTTTGTTTCGAAGACAGTTACACGAGTTTTAAAGTTATGTTTTGTTTCTTGTGTAGGGCTGTAAAAGAGAAACAAAAAATGAGGTGTTTTAAGTTAACGTAAGTTGCAGAGTCAATTTGGGACGACAAAACTTTTATTTTCTTATAAAATATATTTTTATCTCTAGGAAAATGAAAAAGGTTCAAACCATGAAGAACTATAAAGAATTTCAAATTACGCTTATGATTGATATTTTTATTCTTTTACTATGCTGCAGGTAATCATCTATGTAAACATAAAGTTGAAATCCATTTCATATAAAAATAAAAATGTATGCTCTCTATAAAAATGTACTCTGTGTATTAAGTGACAGAAAAAAGAGCGCCCAGTAAATATCATCATAATTAGCCGTTTTACGTCTACTGCTGAACATAGGCCTTCCGTAAGTAATTCCTTTCCATCCGATCTTGAGAACCCCGAATCCAGTTGTGCTGAATGCGCTTGATGTCGTCTGACCACCTTATTGGAGGACGTCCTCGATTACGATAAACACGCAATAATACTGAATTTATAATAATAATTTATTTGAGTCTCTTACGATTAGATAAGAAATTAATCAAAATTTCAGAAAAAATCAACAGAAATACGTCTGGGCATATTCCCAATGAGATAATCTGTTTTCTCTTATCTTGAGGTATCTCATTCCAGGCTACGTGCACCTCGTGCCGCTAGAGACGATCGAAGATAAAGTAAATGGAGTAATCTTTTCCCATAATGTCCCAGACGTCTTAAATGGGTGAAAGGTCGGGAGATTTAGGGGACCAAGGCAAAAGATCGACTTAATTATTTTCAAAATATAATTCAAATTGTGGACCTCCTGGATGTAAGGCACGGTGGTCATGTTACCTCTGATGAACACCAAAGGTGGCCTGTTTCCATAGGAAATAGCTGTTGCTATTTCTAACTAAAACAGCTTTCATCTATGCTGTTTGTAACACTCTTTTTGTCCTCTCTGTGCCATGTTGAGTTTCTGCCGCCTATGTCATTATTTGTCTGTTATTTTGTAAATTCTACCATTTATTTCGCTCCCAATATATAAGTTGTTCTATTCCATGCGGATTATTCTTGAAAATTTCTTATTTATAAATGACAATGGAATTATTTTTTAATAGAACAGATGTTAACAAATCCACAAGGAAACTAAGTTCCTGTAGTTGGCTGTATACCATATATTAAAATTTTTTTTAATAAAATCCCTTATAAAAAGGTATATAAAAAACCCAGTCGGGCTATGTTAAATAGACAAAACGTTTTCGGAATAAGTATTCCATCATCAGTGTCCTAAACAAGTATTTAACCGCTTAATTAAAAAGAACATGAAATAATTTAAATTTTGACTAAGGTTAATGTAAAATGTGGTTAATACTTACAGGTTAATACATGAATATAGCCACTAAATATGGGGGTAAAAACCCTTTACGAATTACTAAATGAAATTTAGTTTACATTATGTCTTGTTTAAAATTAAGATGGTAAAGTTACCGTTGGATTGGTAACATGGCGACATATGACTCTACATTAAGTTGCAAGTCCTGAGACGGTATGTCTACGAGGACTTTATTAAAGCAACTGATTGAAATGACAATCTTGACAGGTTATGACGGAAGTTGTAACAGAGCAGTGAGTGTAACTGTATGTGTCTATTTAAGACAGAAGCCAACGTTATTTAAAATTGTGAAAGTTGAAATAAAAATAAAAAATTATAACAGTATCAACCATCAATGTTGTTGTTTTAAATTATGTATGTGAGATGAAATTGTGGTGAGAAAATTATGTGATTATAGTTAGGCAACCAACTATACAAGTGTCAAGTGGTGTGGTGAAAAAGATTCTAATATAAGGCCCTTTATGTTTCAATCACATTTGGTACCTGCAAAATGAAAACTAGACACAGGTGGAAAGTTGGGTTCTTGAAAAAGTATAGGAATTAATATATTTAATATGTAAGAATGTTATTGAGTGAATGAATTAAAACTATTCTAATTATAATCACATAATTTTCTCACCACAATTTCATCTCACATACATAATTTAAAACAACAATATTGATGGTTGATACTGTTACAATTTTTTATTTTTATTTCAACTTTCACAATTTTAAATAACGTTGGCTTCTGTCTTAAATAGACACATACAGTTACACTGACTGCTCTGTTACAACTTCCGTCATAACCTGTCAAGATTGTCACTTCAATCAGTTGCTTTAATAAAGTCCTCGTAGACATACCGTCTCAGGACTTGCAACTTAATGTAGAGTCATATGTCGCCATGTTACCAATCCAACGGTAACTTTACCATCTTAACTTTAAACAAGACATAATGTAAACTAAATTTCATTTAGTAATTCTTAAAGGGTTTTTACCCCCATCCCATATTTAGTGGCTACATTCATGTATTAACCTGTAAGTATTAACCACATTTTACATTAACCTTAGTCAAAATTTAAATTATTTCATGTTCTTTTTAATTAAGTGGTTAAATAATTTTTTCGGACACTGATGATGGAATACTTATTCCGAAAACGTTTTGTCTATTTAACATAGCCCGACTGGGTTTTTTATATACCTTTTTATAAGTATATTTTATTAAAAATTTTTTTTGTTAACAAATGTTTTTCATCTAAGAACGAATTATTGTTAGAACAGATTTTGGGTCTATATTATAAGGATTTAATGATTCCCTTTTTAACATTGATGTTGTGATTTGATTTGTAATTTAGCTATCTGTTAGTGTGTGTTGGTTTTCTCATAGAGTCTTTCAAGTGGAAACGTCAAAATAAACTTATTTTAAAATATAGTTGTGGTTTATTCCTAGTAAAAATAGTAAATTGTATAAATTATACACATTAAAAAAAAAAAAAAAAAGAAAACTACAATACCTGGTACATATACTGTGTAATACAAGATTCCAGGTACTTCAACATATTATCTAGGGCAAGATTCATGATTAAAGATATCCAGGTCGTCGAAAAACTTCTTGGCTAAAGAACTTACGGTAATAGTATAAAACCATCACCGCATTTCAAAAAGACGATAGACAAAGTAACACTAGTAACAAAATAACACTCTCTTTTCCTATATTATTTAATTCGTTAAAGTATGAAGGGTATTGGTAATAATATTTCCTCTACTTTTAACATTTATCGAGTTATACCATTTTCTCCAGGGAATGTATTATGTTTTATTGCTTTATACAATGTCTATATTTCGAACTGACTAATTTCTGATTGAATCTCAGAGTTCATGTTTTTTTTTGTTATTTTTAAATATCTGCTTTAACCATGAAAAACCATATGAATATTAGCGGAATATTAATTTTGCGTAGTGTCGAATTAATGCCTTGGGACTAAGTAAAATCGGTTTATAAAATGCCTTTTACTATCTTTCGTTGATGCCACTTTTACTTAGTTTAATTCTATAGATTTAAATTTAATTTAGATTATGCAATTTTAAGGATTTTATATTTTGTTTTTAAATACTTTATTAGTTAAGCTTCCTGAATTCCCCTGTGATCATTTTTTTTTCTCAAAGCTTTTTGGAATCTCGGTGAAATCCATAGATTTTGTTTCTCCTTTTTCAGTTAGATCCTCATTTTTCAATCATCATAGATAAATACATTATTTTGTATTATTAAAACAATAAAACATTAAACCAATGCATTTTAACTGCGTTATGCATTTGCTTGCGTAATAAAATCGGTAACCCTTTTGACATAGCTGGCAACACGGTGAAAAGTCCTCGCTAGTCGCTAGCAATTTATATAAAACGTATTTCCGGAAGTAGGTAGGGAGGAAGTGATGAAATTGACAGCTCGGGCTTGCAAACGAGAATAAACAACAGGTACATTTTTATTTTTTGCTCTTTTCCGATCTGAAACGTTCGTTTTTATACCCTTTTAGAAGACGCAGGGTCTCTGAAAACATGTAGTCGGACCTGTATCACGCCGGTTTTTTATATTTTTTTGTTTCGAAGACAGTTACACGAGTTTTAAAGTTATGTTTTGTTTCTTGTGTAGGGCTGTAAAAGAGAAACAAAAAATGAGGTGTTTTAAGTTAACGTAAGTTGCAGAGTCAATTTGGGACGACAAAACTTTTATTTTCTTATAAAATATATTTTTATCTCTAGGAAAATGAAAAAGGTTCAAACCATGAAGAACTATAAAGAATTTCAAATTACGCTTATGATTGATATTTTTATTCTTTTACTATGCTGCAGGTAATCATCTATGTAAACATAAAGTTGAAATCCATTTCATATAAAAATAAAAATGTATGCTCTCTATAAAAATGTACTCTGTGTATTAAGTGACAGAAAAAAGAGCGCCCAGTAAATATCATCATAATTAGCCGTTTTACGTCTACTGCTGAACATAGGCCTTCCGTAAGTAATTCCTTTCCATCCGATCTTGAGAACCCCGAATCCAGTTGTGCTGAATGCGCTTGATGTCGTCTGACCACCTTATTGGAGGACGTCCTCGATTACGATAAACACGCAATAATACTGAATTTATAATAATAATTTATTTGAGTCTCTTACGATTAGATAAGAAATTAATCAAAATTTCAGAAAAAATCAACAGAAATACGTCTGGGCATATTCCCAATGAGATAATCTGTTTTCTCTTATCTTGAGGTATCTCATTCCAGGCTACGTGCACCTCGTGCCGCTAGAGACGATCGAAGATAAAGTAAATGGAGTAATCTTTTCCCATAATGTCCCAGACGTCTTAAATGGGTGAAAGGTCGGGAGATTTAGGGGACCAAGGCAAAAGATCGACTTAATTATTTTCAAAATATAATTCAAATTGTGGACCTCCTGGATGTAAGGCACGGTGGTCATGTTACCTCTGATGAACACCAAAGGTGGCCTGTTTCCATAGGAAATAGCTGTTGCTATTTCTAACTAAAACAGCTTTCATCTATGCTGTTTGTAACACTCTTTTTGTCCTCTCTGTGCCATGTTGAGTTTCTGCCGCCTATGTCATTATTTGTCTGTTATTTTGTAAATTCTACCATTTATTTCGCTCCCAATATTTTATTTCTCTATATTGTTTCATTCAGGCAATCTACGGCTCTGTTTGCTCTATTTACTTGATCTTCCACTTCTGTTTTGAGCTTTCCGTAGCTAGATAGTGTCATGCCTAGATATTTAAACTCCATCACTTGTTCTATTATCTGAATTTCCAGCTCTAATTTATATCTTAGTAAATTTGCTGTTATAACCATACATTTTAACAGGTTAAATTTTTTTGAGGTTATATTAAATTGGTGCAGCATATTTCGTAAATAATTTTTACTTTGAGAGAGTAGTATTGTATCGTTCGCATAGCAGATTATTTTAAGTTGTTTTTCTCCCATTTGGTATTGTTTTTTAGTTCTTTCTTTTTTCATATTTTTATCCATAATCAAGTTGCAAAATGGAGAAATATAGATAGATAACGTCCTTTAATTTGATCTGGTCAAATGCCTTCTTAACGTCCACGAAACATAGATATGCCGGTTTGTTGTATGCTAACGATTTCTCTTGCACTTGCCTCATTATAAATGTAGCGTCGGTGCTTGATCTTCCCGTCCTAAAACCTTATTGTTCTGCTAGTGTTATAATTTTATTCAGTTTATTTGTTATCACTTCGGTTGTTAATTTTAGTGTTGTGTTTAATAAATTTATTCTTCTGTAATTTTCCAGGTCCGATTTGTCTCCCTTTTTAAAGAAAGGAACCAGGATGCTTGATCTCCATTCTTGTGGTTTTCTGTTTTGTTCTACTATTTTTGGATTAGTTTTAATAGTTGTTTATTTAGATCTGCACTCTTTACTTTATGAGTCCATTTGGTATTTTTCTGGTGATTTTTTATTTTTAATTTTTTAATGCTTCCTTTACCTCTTCCTCCTCACTATGTTTGACTTTGTTTGTCATCAATTGTGGTGTTGGTGGTTCATTATCACCACCTTTAGCAAATACGGATCGGAAGTAGTCTGCCGATGCTTCCTTTTGAACGAGTTTCATTTTTATTAGTTCGTTCATCTCTTTTATTTGGCATTGGATCACTCTGCATATTTCTTTTTGTGTTTCATCTGTTTTGAGAAGCTCTGTCAGTGTTACCTTTTTATTTGTCTGACTAAAGTATTCGTTTTATTTTTTATTCGTTTAGAGTAGTTGTATGCCTGTTGTGTTTGTTGTGTTCTGTATTCTAAAAAGGCTTTCTTATTTTCTTTACATTTTGCCTTCACTTCCACCCTAAACCATGGGGTTTTCTTTTTTGATATGTTAGTGTTCGTTACTTTCCTCTCTCCAAATGATTCTCTTGCTGCGTTAATTATGTTATTTTTTAGTTTTTTTCCAGCTCTCCTCAATATAGTTTTCTAATATTGCATTGCATTGCATTCCCGGCAATATTCTCTGATATTCTTTTAATATGCACTGTTAAGTTGGAGGTTGATATTACTAATGTTTTCCTAAATAAAGCCATGAATTTAATTTTATTTGTTTTGAGAATTAAGTCATATTTTTGAATAATTTTTACTATTTTGGTTAGCTCTGGTATTGTAAGTAAAAATTGTATTACCTTTTATATTAATAGTTTCATTTAAGAAAGCTTCATTATTTATGTGTTAAATAGTGTTGCAGATAGGATACAATTTTATCTGGCTCCCCTATGAATGCTTATTTCTTATGCTAATCTTTATGGGTGATAGCAATAAAAGAAAGAATCTTAGATATTGAAGCAAAAATGTCGAAAATCAAATGATGTGATAGGCGTTAGCGAGGTAAAACAAAATCAGTCTTAATTGATTATAATGTAAATTATAGTTTTAACTACTGTTTGACGTTTTAATTTTCACTCCGGAAACCTCTTTTAAAAAAGGTAGCGAAAAGGCTATTAAACGGATTATGTTTGACTTACTTGGCTTCGATCTTTTAAGCAATGATTTTGGTCGAAAAAATCTGAGGGTTGTATTTTTGCCTTCAGATTAACAAATTCTGATTTTTTTATAGTCAAATTCTGGTTATATTTTTCTCACATTTTTTAAAATATTTTTTTTGAAAACAATTTCTGGAGTGGAAATCGATACGTCTAACAGCAGTTAAAAATGTAATTTTCATGCTAAATAATGGTTGCTTAATCCGATATAAACATAATATTTAACTTAGTAAAAAATATACTTTAAAAATCATACTAATATATGCCCCTTGTCTCCAAATGGCCATGCAGACTACGAAATAGAAGAATTCTATGATGACATTACTTCAGCCTTAAATGCTGTAATATAAAAGAGATTGGAACTACGTTTACTGAGTTAGATGCCGCCTGTAAGGAAGTTGGTTTGAATATAAGTTTTGGTCAGGACAAATCTGCCACAAAGCGAAAATCTTAGGGTCGCCTGCAACTAAATAGGATTAGTTCATAAGTATAAATATTTAGGTTCGACCAATGATTACTCCCAGTCATGAATTACGGTGCCGAAATGCACTCAGACCACATAAACCAAACTCAGACAAGCCCAAAGAAAAATAGAACGGTCGCTACTTTTACTGACAAGTAGGACAGAGGACAGGCGTCATAACAGACAATACGAGAAAAAAACAGGCGTCACAGATGTCATAGAGCGCTTAGTATGGCTGAAGTGGAACTGAGCGGACCATGTGGTCCGAATAAATGATGGGCGGCTGACCCAAAGAACTACAGTGTGAAGACCACGATCAGCCAGAAGAAGCAGTAATAGACCATCTACACGATGGACAGACGACATCAAGAGAATCACTTGGAACTGGTTGTAGAAAGTCCAAGACCGACAGAACTGGAAGACTAACTGATAATGAAGAAAGGAGTGATAATTATTTATATAAGCAAAATTGGAAAATTGTGTGTTAATTGTTTATTTTTCATCTTATAATGCTTCCTTTATCACTAACTAAACCTTTTTTAAATTCAAATATAGCATCTCAGATATCTTCTTCAGGGATTAATACATGGCTTACTAAGCTTATCGTGCTATACTCATTACAGCATTTGGTGGGTGGTTTCTTTGATTCATTATCTTTAATTTCCTTCAAGCAATAGAGGAAACCAAGAAATATTAAGACAAAAGACATTATCGGAATACTAAACGATACAAGTTATGTTATTAATATTTTTTTTATCATGTTCTTATTTATTTAAAGAACATATAATTGTTGTAATTTATTTGTATATAATCAATATACTTTAAACATTAAATTATTTTCTTCAAAATATGGCAAACGTCGTTGATGGTAACAAACGCAAAATGATGTATTTTGGGCTTGAGTTAGCTAACAGGCGAAAGGATTAAAAGTTGTCATATATTCGGTGGCGTCTCTGTAAGGTGTTAGTTACTGCCAAGTGTCAGTTAGTATCAGTTATTTTTTATGCATATAGGCTTATGTCCGTCACGGTTTCGTTTCGTTTTAACGATTTCGTTTCGTCTTAACGATTTACTTAACCAATGCGGCCTAAAATATGTGTAACAAAACTTTAGCATAACATATGTGTGACAAAACTTCAGCATAACTATCTTTTGCTGTATTTTTTATAATTTGTCAAATGTTATATATTAATGCCATTTTAGCTTTAGTTTAAGAGATTGATGCTGATCAGGTAATTAGAGATTACCTTTTACTTAGTAAAATTTTGAAAAACTTCTCTTACTAATGTCTATCATAATCACATTGTCTAAGATGTTAATGAAAGCTTGTCTGTTAACCAACCAGCAACATGCCCGTACATTTAACGGCAGTTAACGCTTATCCACGCCCTAAAATTGACGGAAAAGCATCCACCACAATTAATATCCAACATATAATTTTCTTCGAGCAAGGAACGTCTTTTCGTCGGAGAATACGATATTTTCCAAAATTCCTATCCATGAATTAAAAATTTTGCAAATTCGACTCTCAATCACTACCAGTGGATTCATCCTCTATCATATTAAAAAAATCATCATCAGTCATTAATTTAAAATAGTCTATAGGTTTTGGGTTGACAAGAGGGTCAATCAAAAGGTCCACTATTATCCGTAAAAGAAAAACTATGCATCTCCAGAACTACATCTGCGCAAGTTGCAGCTGTGTTTTCTTTACGTACTGTTTTAGATATTTTAGTAAATTGTAAAAATATTCCATTTTATATTTGCCTTTGACTTTTTTTTATCTATACATTATTTTCTTAATGTATAATAAATTCCGGATTGGATATCAAAACATCAAAAACAAATGTAAAATGTAATTTTCATTACAATTAATTGTGGTTTAATCTCACATAAGTGCAATCTTTAATTTAAACAAATCACAAAATACAGTTTCAGAGTACATGAAGATGCAGCATAATTTTGCGTACCAGAATAATCATATTCACATGGCTTAGAGTCATTATCCCTAATTTCAATAGCACTATCCGATAAGATAATTATTAAACAACTCTTTTTGTGTTAATTTTACATGTTTATTGCTTTGCAATTTACCTGTTTTTTTTTTATTCCTGAAGGGCCAGGTTAATTTTGATCCACACTTATGCAATTACCAAACCAACTCACTTGCCGAAACGAAACGAGAAGCACTTTTTAAATATACAATAGTATACTTTCACGCTCGTCAAAAATTGGCACTTTTACTCAATTACGATGAACGTACATCTGACATTTTTAATTCCGGTCTCAAACTCGACTCTGATCTGAGTCACGAGTACAAACAGTTCAGCGCTGCAGACTCAGATCCGAGTCATGCGCAGTAAATGTGTAATAACTATTTATGAAATGTTAACGCTACAAACTAAAAAACTCTTTTTTTGGTATTTTATATTAATCGAAAAAGTTTTTAATAACTTATTACAAAAAAGTAAAGCTTTATTTTATCTAGTTATTATTTATTATCTACAGTTTAATTTTATTTGTTATTTTTACTATTATTATTATAGTTGACAAAATATACCAGTTCCTAACATCTGTTTTTGTTCCAGGTAATTCAACATTATTGTGACAGGTAATTTAATTTAAAAAACGTATTTATAACTTATTTCTTTATATTATTTGCCGAAACGACAGGAAATATTCTAAAAAGGCAAGGGTTTCCTGCCGAAACGTTGATCTCCATGGAAAATAAAATCTAATTCCACATGTAATTAATTTATTGAAAATAAACCCAAGAAATACTAATTTTATATTAAATATAGTACGGTTCAAGAAACTCAAAACTTATATATATATATATATATATATATATATATATATATATATATATATATATATATATATATATATATATATATATATTGTTATGGATCAGTTTATCGATCAGAAATAGAATAAAGAGTTTTTTTATTATTTTAATATACCGCGGGCATATAAGTTAAAATACAACCCTGTACTTATTTGTAATAGTTAGAATAAGAGAAAACATTGTTCCGTGACGGGACCCTGACGAGTTTTTCCGTGAAAGACTGAGTGAATAGTGAAAGGACAATGGAACCCGTATAATTATAGATTTAGGATTAAACTTGTAATTGTATTTTGCGGTGGGCATTTTTCGAAAGTAAATAAGAATTAGATTTAGATATGAGATAACAAGAATTTGGAAACTTATTTCTGTTGAAAAAGGCAAAATTGTTAATGGTTTCTGAAAAGTAATTTGAGTGAAAGTAGTTTATTTGTTTTAAATATCATGTTGGAAATTTTCTAAATCGAAAATAAGTGGGAAAGATGAATGCTTATGATTGGTTAAAAAGGAATGGTGGGAATGAGAGAGTTGAGAAGGTTGTCTGGGAGAGATTGAAGTAATTATTATGTTACCGGCAGACCAGAAGAGAAGACGTGTTTTCGTGTAGTCAATCTGAGTACCAGTGTTTTCGTTTGTAAGTGAAAAAGGTGGAAGCTGAGAGCAGATCAAAATCGAGAAGATTAATACCTCTGTTGAGTCTGCATAGTCCACGAGATATAATTGAGAAAGAAAGGAGAATTTGTGAATAAAGAGTACCGGTCAAAAGAGGCTTGGGCTTGTCTTTTCGGAGGAGTAGTTTGCTGGTATGCGGTTTGGATCGCTGCTGAGAACGGGAAAGATTTGATGGTAGCCGGACATAATCAATCAAGGAAGGAACTGTGGTTTGATCAAGAGGAGACATCATTGGTGTAAAAAATAAAGGTCAGTCAAATAATTTGAATGAAAGAAAACTTTAAGATATTCTAAAGATAAAATCAAATATAAGCATACGAACTAAGATTCCAAGTTTCAAAGAGTTATTCTTTTTGTGAATAAATTATATTTTTATATGGTCATTTTTTTAGTAGATATTATTATAAAACAGATCAATAGATAGTTTGTAATTAAAATTAAATTTAGAGTATAGGAGTTTGTTGGGAACGATAATTGCCCACAAAAGTTATTTATTAATATTCATCGTATTGCTTATTGAAAATAAATAATAATTTGTGTGCATATTTATGTTGTTTAAATGTTAGTTCCGTTTCCTGTCCTATCCTGATTATGAGCAACTAGGAGATACTGAACCCACTAGAAGAGATATATAAAGTAAACTGATTAAAGTAAAATTAAGAAGGCACCCTGAGAATTTTTAATAGTAATTGATTTGTATGACTCTGCATAAATTAGTGAATTAATTAATTAAATAATTGGATTAATTAAATTAGTGTTAATAATAAAACATCATAAAGCAGATCACAACAATATATATATATATATATATATATATATATATATATATATATATATATATATATATATATATATATATATATATATATATATATATATATATATATGTAATAAATTAAACGTTTAAAAAGAAGTACAACCTTCGAAACTAAATATCAACTGTATATCAGTTTTCCTTCTAAATTATTCAGTTTTGTGTTAATTTTCGTAATGCCATGTCTATTAACATTTTTATTGGAAAGGTTTACTTGAATTAAAATATGTATTGATAATTTGAATATACACCGACCGACATGAATATCGACAATTTAAATATGCTTATTCCTTTTTTAACACTTTATTTAAAGTAATTGGTTGAGGCTAGACCTGTTTTTTTATACAGTTTAAACTCGCACTGAGTCATCCACCTTTTTGTTAATTATGTTAGTTAACCATATATATATATATATATATATATATATATATATATATATATATATATATATATATAACATAAAATGGGATGTCATAGGAATTATCGAAGTAAGATGGAAAAATAAAGAGCTATTGGAATTAGCGTCAGGAAAAAACACATTCCACTACCGAGGCACATCAACGGGCAGAACAGACGGAATTGAATTCCGAATCAACAAGAAATGGAATCAAAGAATAGTATTAATAACTAGTAACTCGGATAGAGTAGCTAGCTTAACCTTACAACTATCAAAGAGACACAATATACAAATTATACAAAGATACGCCCCAACGATTACTCACACACGAAGAAATAGAGGAAATCTACAGTAACATAAATGAAGCACTAAATAACAATAAAAGTCACTTCAAGCATTTCATGGGCGACTTTAATGCCAAAGTGGGAAAGAGAAACGACAAGGGTTCGTGGGAAAGTATGGAGTCAGTGATAGAAATAAGAGGGAAGAAAGATTGATTCAGTTTGCTCACTACCAAAACATACCAATTGCAAATACGTTCTTTAAGAATAAAAAATGGACTTGTTTAGCACCAAATGAAATCACTAAGAACGAAATTGACTTCATTTTAACCAACAAGATTGCTACAATAAAAGATGTCAGTGTAATAAATAAATTTCAAACAGACAGCGACCATAGACTAATCAGAGCAAAAATTGTTCTTGAAACTAGAAAGAATAAAATTAATCACAAAACCAAGAGTAACCGGTATAAATAATTAACAATCTAAAAGAAAACTCAGATCACTACTAAAGGACAATTATTGATGAAAGATTACATGACCAAATCGACAGCTCTCAATTAATGAAAATCATCCTTGATAGTGCCAAAGAAATCGGCGGCACGCAACAACAAAATGAACATAGTAAATTGTGTGATTAAACTAAAATAATGCTAAAACAAAGAAGGGAAATGAAAGTAAGTAGCAACATACAGAAAATACAATACACAAAACTTTGTAAGACAATAAGGAAAAGTATTAAGGAGTATTACTGAAGAACTGCTCAACCCAGAGGAAAATATCAATGAAATACAATCACAAATCAGTAACGGTATAACAACAGAAATATTTAAGAAAGGTGGACAACTATTGCTCAAATGGATAACCAAACAAACGAATAAAATGCATCCATATGTCCGATCCATAAAAAGGGAGATAAAAGCCTCTGCCAAAATTATAGAGGAATTGCTTTATTGGATGTAGCATATAAGATATTTGCTTTATTAATAAGAAACCAACTAACAAAATATGAATCTGAAATAATACGTGAATATCAGGGAGGATCAGGAGGACAAGGAGATCCACTGTCCACTACTTTATTTAACCTTATCTTAAAAGCTATCCTACGACAAAGTGTTGTAGAGACAGATGGTATAATATACTACAATAGACAAGATCTTGCTTTTGCAGACGATATTGCATTGATTACGAGATCAAAATCAGAACTAATAAGAATATTCAAAAAAATAAAAACAATGTTGAAAAAGTTGAAACTATGTGTAAAAAGTTGTACTGAAATAGAAAAAAGAATCACTAAAGGAAGTAAAGCTGTAAGAGCACTAAACAGAATAATCAAATCTAAGTTAATATGTAGGAATACGAAAATCAGGATTTACAAAACGATGTGCAACTTTCAGTTATGTATGGAAGCGAAACTTGATTGTTGAGCCAGAAAAATACACAGACATTGGAACGATAAGAAAGAAAAATATTACTCAAGATAGATTGATGGACAAAGTAAAATGTCGGTGTATGGAGAAGAAGAACAAATAAGAAAGTAATGGAGCTCTACAACCAACCAAGCATCTTACAAAAAGTAAAAGCTTAAAGAGCACGTGAGATGGGATATGTTTACAGGATGTCAACAAACATACATCGTAATAACAGGAGGAGCGGGTGGAAAGCGCAGACGAGGAAGACTAAAAAAGAAGTGGTTAGAAGAGGTTAAAACCGATGTAAGAAATCTAAGAATACCAGACTGGGAGAAAAAAACGAAAAACAGATGAGTGGAAAAAAATGGTAAAGAAAATAGAAGCCATGGGCCTCCAGGCCTGAAGAGCTGTTATATATTCGAAGATATAAAAAATATATAACGTCTATAACGTGAGAGTCCTTGTATCTTGTAATCTTATACCTGCCAATGCTTTATCTACTTATCTCTAATGAATTTTTAATAAATGAGTTTTTTTTGATCATCAAGTTTTTTATGCAACATTTATTATTTAAGTCTTTTTAATTTCGCCTTGTAAACACACGTGTCGCAACCCACCCCATTTTTCTTCTTAGAGTTTCTTTAAGGACGCGTAATGGTTTTACATGACTATGGTATACCTACTACAATGAACACGGAAATAAAATTGCTCACAATGTCAAAATGAAAGTGTAATTAATTGATAGCTGCTTAAAAAGTAACGCTATTGTCTGTTTATGATAGTGTTGGAAACTCGCGTGACAAACTATACACAGAGTTTAATGTACCGAAGTCTACTCTATAGAATTATTGAAAACAAGGAGATTCGTTTCCAGTGTGCTAAAGGACAAAGCTTAATTATTGACGGTTTAGAAGAGTATTTTAAATTTGAAAAATGTTGATACAGGATTAAATAATTCCAACTATTAAAAAGAAGGCTTAAAAAATTGCCTTAAGCTTTTAAGAAAAAAATATAGGTAATCAGTAAATAGACACCTTCTAGTTATATTGCGTGATTGTTTACCATGATGATATGATGAATAACATCTTCAATATCAAAACAGATTTATTCTACAAACGTTTTCCCAATTACACCTTCTTGTTCTTCCACTGCTTCTCTAGTTTCCACTGGTTTATACATTATACGTTACATTTTCATCTAATGGCTTCACTTCTCTTCTTCTCTCTTCACTTTTCGATCTCTCAGCGTATTTCCTGTAATTGTTCTTAGTACTGTATTCTCTGCCGTTTCCAGTAGCTTTTGTGTTGTGATTGTATCGGGTCTTGTTTCTGAGGCATGTGTCATTATAGGTCTTACACTTTTCGTTATATAGTGTTATTAAGGTATCCTGCCAGTATATTTGCTTTTTGTACTTGATCCCCCACTTCTTTGTCCAGGTCTCCACAGCTGAACAGTGCAATTCCAAGGTATTTTATTTCCATTAAGGCAAGAAATGATAAGCCCTTAAGTTAATAAACAAGCCACCTAAACCAATGTTTAACAAATTTGCTAGCTTAGATGAAATATCTGATGAGACCCGCCTGTCTTTTTTATAGATGTAGGCAGTATCCTACCTCCTAAACATTGGTTAGAAATGTTAGCTCTACTAAGATACTTTATTAATACCTTTATAATATTAATTTGCCAACTAAAAATATGGCTCATAACTTCACACCCTTATCGAAATATAACCAAAACACTCAGAAACAAAAAACGCATTATTATACCTACCAAACAAAAGAAAGAATGTATTGAAGAAAGATGAGTTAGCATTTGAAAAGCGTCAGCTACCCTAGTATACCAATTGTCAACGCTATGATCATACAAAAAACTCTGCCACCTGTTTACAAGATGCATAAAGTGTGAAAGTAATCATTATACTTCAAATTGTCTAAAAATAAATACAATAGCGTACAGTGAGGACTATTTAAACAAATTCAAAAAGAAAAATTTCCTTAACTCAGAAAGAAACAAGAGAACCATAGAACAGGCACCAATGAAACTATCAATTAAGTTAGACAATAATGTAATCCCTAGGATTTATTACACATAAAACACTTTAGAAAACAGTTAAACTGCTAAAAACATAAAACAACAAAATAACGGTAGTTCAAATCCAAATTATTTAAAGAGAATTACCAACTTTGAATGACGAAACTAATTTAAATAATGGATATCATACTTAATCTCTTAACCACTAAGATTTAACAAAATGCACGTATGCAAATGCACCAACTCCAAAAACAACACGGGGGAATGTAAAAAGAGGGAAAAGGAACAGGGAGCCTCCTTGCTAACAACCTATGTATAAATAAAAGTAGTAGTTCAGAAGTGATGCTCGCCTTACAGCATATGCCTTACTCTCGCTTCCGGAGCGTTGTCTCCGTTGTTCCGGATCTGCTTCAGACCTCTCCTCTAAGACAAAAAAAGGTATCTATAGTAGCTACTTTCTTGGTAATGCAGTGTAATTCTGCCATGACAATAATTAAGGTTATGATTCTTGCCAACCTATCCAGTATAGTATCTATTTTTTTAACATTTAATTTTAGATCAAATTCAGTGTTTTTTATTGCCACCATAACTGTTCTTTTAAGTTAGTAGGCAATAAAATAGTTCGTCCACATGTGTTAGGTTTGCAATTTCAATCCCCATGGATGAACTATTTGCTTCATAATTTTATTACAAAACCAATTTTGGAGTACACTAAACAGCACCAGTGAAAATATACAAATCTGCTTAATTCTTTTTTAAAATATACATATGTATCGTCTGATATATTTGAATTAATTGGAATGGAAGTGACATGGTTTTAATACAAATTAATATTTATTTTATTTAATTGTTTAATTTCATTTAATGTAATAAATTAATTTCATTAACGAAACCATTATATACGTCAAGATTATCATCATGTCGACGATCAGTGATAATTTGCACACTAAATAAGGTTTTTTCTACTATAATATTCTACAAAGTGGCAAATTAATACAGTAAGAACTTGCCTTTCACTGTAAAGAAATTAATATTAAGATGGCCTGTCCCTCCAATCGGGCCATCTCCGTCGCTCTAAGAGTTATTACGGTTACAATATGCGCATAAAAAACGCGAGTTTCTTTTTGACAAAACTTTTTATTAACTTTACAGTTTACAACGTAAGTTTGACACAAGTACTCGGAAGGAGAAATGAATTTGAATAAATAAGTCGTAACTGGAGGAATTTGAAAAGAGAATGATAAATTTATTACGGAGATCCAAAAAAAAACTGCTTGAAAGTGCCCTCCGTGCAGTAAAGAATCTTTAAAAACATTCTGGTTATCCTAAAGAAATGTGAATATTGGTAATCCAAAAAGGGAAGGCAGTAAGGAAATCGTGTCGACTCTTAGAATAAATTAAATTTAAACCACCTCTTATTACAACTAAATAAAGAAATCGATGATATTTTATTGGATGCCATAATCAGATTTATATTAACTTAGCTCTAATATCAAATTTAAAACATAACTTAAACAAAACTGTCTATCTACGTATCAAAACTTCTTCTATTAATTGTTGGACACATGTCTTTTCGGCTGGTTTCCACACCACATGCTTTTCAAGCTTATTTCTTAAGATCGTTACTTTACCTTGTCTGATATGTTTCTCTTTCTTGTTTTGTCTTGGTCACTCATAGCTATTCACTGTGAAATGAAAATGAAATGGAAACTTGTAGACCACACCATTTATCAAAATGATAACAAATTAATCATAGTTATATATTGGCGACCATCGTAATACAAGAAAGAGAGACAGATTGGCGCCACTCTCCTGCGCCTTATAAACTCATATAAAAATCAAAATGCTACATATTTTATTTCGTCGGCCAGTGTATTTTTGAAGCAGTCGCATTCTTCTACTTTAATAATTTATTTATGGAGTTTTTAGTTTAAAATAAAAATAATCTAAAGTACTGTTTGTGTCAGTTAGTATATTGTTAGCATTGAATTTATATTCTTTTAACATTGTAAAAGATAACTGAATGTGTCGGTAGAGTAATAATGATGGAATTTTATTGATTTAGATGTAAATATGTTAAGTAGCATCATGATAAAAACTACAAGATCTTCGGTAACCTTAGAGATAATAAGTTCTATTTTTCGATTTATTTCTCTAGTACGAGTATATTGGTTTCTTAGGAACTTGAATGAATTAAATAAAAACAAAGACTTTTTTATAGCATTTTATAATATATATGATAGAGTTTTATAATCTAGTATAGTTTAGTGATATAAATGTTAATATTTCAATTAATTACAAAAAGCTCAAAACAAACAATCTAAAACATATTACTAAGTGGCTCAAAATTTTTTTTAAACTGTTTAGATAATACGAAGATATTATATTGCTGCACACTGTATTATAACATATTAAATTAAAAATGTTTATATATTGTTAAAAACAAAAACATAAATCATGTATGTTACAATTAATTACAAAAATGACACAACACTAACAAAATGAAAATATATTACAACCTGGCTCAAAAGTTTTGAAAACCCTTAGAGAATATAAAGAAGTGTTATCGCTGCAAATGTTATGTTATAAAATATTTAAATAAAAATGTTTATCCTCAGTTTATTTTATAATTATATGATTTATATTTATACAAACTTTGTGTTATAAAATTGTTAAATAAAAATGTTTAAAAACATAAAACCTGTATGTTACAATTAATTGCAAAAAGTTCAAAATAAACAAATGTAAAATATATTAAAAAGTAGTCCAAAATTTATTAAAACCCTTGGAAAATTAAAACATACAAGTAAAGAATACGATTTCAAAAATTAACGCAAATCTAAAATATACCACAAAGTAAACCTACAAATACACCTAAAATATACTACTACAAAGAACAAGGTTTGTAGCACAAGCATTACAACTTTGGGTTGTATAGAACCTGACATAAAATTCATTAAGGTAGCATACCTTACATGGATAGAGCAGAGCATTTCATCAGGCAAGAGGTAGGTGCAACAGTAGGAAAGGTTTTTAACAGAAGAGGGCTGATGGGACAATAAACCAGAAGAAAACCAAGACTTAGGTATCAAGACAATTTAGACGATGATTTAAAATCTATTTGAGTTAGAATGTACAGAAGAGTTGGTAGACACAGGGGTGAATGGAGGATTGTCCTAAAGAATTATTTGCACAAGAACAGAGTTTTACAGTATAGCCTTGTTAAAGCTGGAAACATATATTCCTGTGTTGCATTGATGTTGACTAATGATAATGGTAAAACAAACTAAAATATATTACAAAATGGTCCAAATGTGCTCATAACCCTTAGAGAATATGAAGAAGTATTATTGCTGCAAACTTCGGTGTTGTAAAATAAAAAAAAAACAAGTTGTTAAATAAAAGTGTTTATAATTAGTATATTTCATAATTACATGTAGGTATTTATGTTACAATTAGTTACAAAATCAAAAAGAATAACACAAAGATCAAGACAAAACAAAAAATCTGAAACATATTACAAAGTGGCTAAAAAATTTTGAGTTATAAAATTGTTAAATAAAAATGTTTATATTCAGTTTATTCCATAATTGAGATATAATTTTATAAAGGATATGTTTATAGAATTTTAAATAAAACTATTCGCTCTTTAATTTTCACAGGTTGACTTCCTTTTCCTTCTGAAAAATATTATACACCATAATAAACATAATACATCAATCATTAAACTTTACCTTTAAAATCCAATGTATTTATAATCTGGGGCTCCCCAAGATGAATCTTTGAAATGAGTTGCAAAATCTTCCACTCATTGAACACCTAAAAATTTAGCATTTATTAAATTTGATAGTAACAGAAATTAATCTTCTTACATGTCTTCATTGTTCTCCTGTTTTTTTAGGGCCACCATCTACTGTATTTACCATGATAGCAAATTCCTCTCACAATTGGGCTACTTTCTTAGCCTTCCTTGACTATTTTGCCAGTAAGCACTATTTATTTTTATGAAGTCTAACATCACTTACAATTGTTTCCTGGTTTTTTTCTTTTTAATTGAAGCCATTAGTTTATTTTATTATAATTATAAAAAGATAGTAAATTGTTTCCACAAATTACATACAATAACATAACCTAACTAAGAGCGAAAACGGCACCTAATTTTAGACAGCTTAAAAATTACATTTACATATAGATAAATTACATATCAAGGTAGGCAACCCGTTATACGTAGTTCTTACATCATACCGATTTGAAAATTTTTACATAAATGTGTTAAAATCGGAGTTTACAGCATGTAATTATTTCACATAAACGATACATCATAGCCCTCATTGTTTGCGCCAATTGATGTACGTAAAAAGTTATAATCCCCAAATGAGGATTGTGGCAGTTAATCTGTTAAGTTATTAATTACTGGGGTAATCTAATCCTTTTCGAAAGTTATCTTTCTTATAGTCAAACCCAATATTTTTTAAAACTTTTCATAATGAAGTGCCTCAGCCTTTACAAATATCTTTTTTTGCAAGTTTTTGATGCAAACTTCTTAGTGTTATGTAATTCCTAAAGAAACTTTACATTTTTTAAAAATTTGTAGGTAATATTGTTTAGTACTTAATGTGCTCATACATATCATAAAACGTGTTTTGTACTTTTATCAAAAACTTTTGCATCAACATGTTTACTATGACGATGAGACGACTGTTTCTTTAGCACGAGTTTCTAAATATTTACGCATTTTTTAAAATAAGTAGTTCTATTATTACAAGAAAATATAAATTTGGGTTTTGAAAAGCGTTTAAACATTTTGGACTGAAATTGCTGAATATGATTCAAACAAAACAATGAACAGCAAACAATGTCATTGTCAAAATCGGACGGTATTTGTTTTTCATTCTTATTTTCAATGATGGCTGATTCAACCTTGTCTGAAAGCATAGGAATAATTTATTTTGTACAGCGAGCAACATTGCATTGTAGTAACAACTCAACAAAATTAATCCCACTATAAATTAAATGCATGGAAATCTGAGAAATCAAAAGCTATTTTGACGCACTTGGATGTCCAAAAATTGAGTGCACTAATATTTTATGTAATTAATATTAACTTATTATTTGTTTGTTATTTGCAGCAACCTGCTCAATATTTCAATCGTATGATCTCAGTATTAAAACTTTTAAAGACTATGTATAAAACATTGTAGCAGGCCGTTTCATGCCCATAGCTTAGTAATTCTCTTCCATCTCCTACTGTCTCTAGCTTCTTTCCTCCAATTTTCTATCTTCTTTTCTTGTAGATCTTTCGCAACTGCTTCCCTCCATCTTCTTCTCGGTCTGCCTATTTTACTCTTATCTTCCGGTGTTCTCCATGCTGTTTTTTACCTTTCTACTGTCCTCCATTCTAACAAGATGACCTAGCTACTGCAATCTTCTAGCTTTGACAAAATCTCTTATTCTCCTTCGCCGAACATTTCATAAATTTCAGCATTTGTTCTTCGCTGCCATCCTATTTCTGTCAACTTTCCTCCAAAAATTCTTCTTAATATTTTTCGTTCCCATATTTCAATTTTCTGTTTAGAGTCTTCGTTAACACCCATGTCTCGCACTCTTACGTTAGAGTAGATTGCCGGATAGTTTTATACAGCCTTATTTTTGTATTTCTCGATACCCCTTTCGATTTTATTATTCTTTGCAAACTGCCTCCACACCCGTTTTCTTTTACTATTCGTAGATCTATTTTCTTTTTTTCTTGGCATTAATTTGTCACAAGAACTCCCAGGTACATGTAATCCTCCACATCTTCAATTTCCAAAATTTTTCTCCCCAATGTAATTTTCATATTTAGTTTTCTGCTTTTCTTTTGCTCCATGTATTTTGTTTTAATTAGATTTATCTGTAGTTCCATATTTCCTGCGACCTCTAGAAGATTTTTAGCTAGCTTTTCTAATTCTTTTCTACTCCTAGCCAAAAGAACAACATCATCTGCATAGGCTAGACACTGGTGACTCTTATTAAATATTGTTCCCGCTGTATTCATATTGCTACCTCTTATTATCTTTTCAAGGGCCAAATTAAACAGCGTGGTGGATAGAGTCTTACACCTTTCTGAACTTTAAAGTATTGGCGCTCTTCTTTCCATTAATTTTAACTGCGCTTGTAGTATTCTGAAGCGTCATATGTACCAGTCTGATTATCTTAGATAGGATTTCTAACTCCTGTAGTCCCCTCATCAGTTTTGATTTACCTACATTGTCATAAGCACCCTTAAAATTCACAAAAAGAAGGTGGGTTAGGTTTGTCGTATCCATATGTACCAGAGAGAACTTGTTTCAGCATAAATACATGGTCACTAGTTTATCGATTTTTTCTGAAACCAGCTTGATAGTCGCCCAATAGGATCACTTTTAAAGACTATATCCATAAAATATGTATATAAAAATATTAAAAGGTTCGAAAACATATTACGCGGAACTTTATTAACAATTTAGTTTTTAATTGAGAAAATTTAAGGATGTACCAACTGATAAATAAAATTAGATAATACGACTTTCTGGTGTTTTTTCAAATTATGAGAGTACGAATTCTTTGAGCAATGCACTAGCTTACTAACAAAGACCCATTTAATTTTTTTATAAAACATGTGCATAAAACTGTAAAACAGCAGTTTGCGTGCACAAAAAAATTAAATACCCACATTATTTCCGTAATATATACATTTAACAATGATACGTTTTACATTTCGTCGAAAACAAAAGTTTTACGATTTGATTTTTTTCATGAATAAAACATTTCGTCGGCATTTTTTTGTTTTGTTTCGGAATTACTATTTAGGCTTCCCACAGAGATTTACTTTTTAAAATTGTAAATGACGTTTGCTGAAAGGTAAAAGGTTTACGTACTTGTTGAAAGTTGTGGGTGGTTTATTAAAATATGTTTTCACGCAAGTTTTAACAGCTGATAGAATGGAATATATTTATATGAGCATATGTAATATTTATTCAATGTGTACAAAATACGAGTAGTATTGTACAACTAATGATATAATAAAACAAACGTTGTCCATATAAAATATTTTATTTCAATTTAACTTTCTGAACGCAGAATATACTTTTTAAAATGGTATTCTCAGACATTATCTTTCATTTTGTTTTAAAATTTTGAAATAAATTAGCGTAACCATAATCATCGTAGCAGTTTTACCCGGGAATCAGTCCGCATGAAATTATTCTTTGGCTCTACAATTGGTTTTCTTACCTAACGCTTTCTACAATCTTCCTTCATTTTATCTTGTCTCTGCATATGGCTCTGCAGCGTATTCTAAGTCCAATATTCCCAATGTCATCTAATATCTGGTCCTGACATCCCATTTTGGGCATCCCTTTTGCTCTACCTCTGACTGGTATTCATTTGGTGATTTGACTGATAATTGCTTTCACTTATCTTCAATAGATTATATTGGGCATTCTAGTCTTGAAACTATTGTTGTCTATAGGATCCTTAATATTTCCTAGTCTTACTGTCGAGTCTTTCTTTGAAGGTTAGAGTGACAATAGATAAAACTGCCTTCGGTAAATTTAAAAACTATCCGGATTATGAGGAAATGATGAGAAACTTCAATAAAATGAGAAAGGTACTTTGTGCAAGAGAACTAAAATTGGACTTGAGAGTTAGGCTGGCAAGGTGTTATATTCTCTCGACTCTGCTTTATGGGATAGAAGCATGGATACTTAACGCGTCAACTGCTGAAAAGTTGGAAACATTTGAAATGTGGGTGTATAAAAGAATCCTGAAGATATCATGGACCGAGCATCTAACAAAGAACGAAGTCATGAGAAGAATCAACAAAAGAATGGAAGTATTGGAAACCATCAAGACACGAAAGCTGCAATACCTGGGGCATGTTATGCGTAATGAGAGATACCACCTACTTCAATTGATTATGCAAGGGAAAATCCAGGGCAAGAGAAGTGTAGGAAGAAGAAGAATCTCATGGTTGCGTAACTTGAGGAAATGGTACAAATGCACATCAATTGAACTATTCAGAGCAGCAGCATTTAAGATCAGAATAGCCATGATGATTGCCAACCTCCGTCGCGGAGATGGCACGTGAAGAAGAAGAAGATCCGGATTATATTAACTAGATAACTAACAAATAACTAACAAATATTTAAATTTAATTTATTCAAATAAACTTAAATAAAAAACTTATTTAGAAAAAATGTATGCAATCATATTCTATATACTTGAAAAATATTTGGAATTCTACAGGGTGATTAGTAACTACGTGGTATAGCACAACAATTTTTTAAACGGGACACCCTATATATTTTTTCATATTATTTATATTTCTCTCACAATTCTTGTTCTTATAATATTGGTTTTGCATTACTATACAGAGTATTTAACACGTTATGATCATTTTTATTTCGAAATCCCTATGAAATCAACACCATGTACATAAAGAAGTAATGCATAAACAATTATTTGTTTTATATAATAAGGTACACAATATATTGTTGTTTTTAAATTAAGTTCAATTGAAATCATTGACCAAAATTTGTATACATGGTGAATTATAAAACGAAATTAAGATTTTCTCAATTTTTTTAAATGGATCACCCTGTATTTTATTTTTTAGAAATATTGTATTCACTTGTTCATTTTTATATAGCATTTCCTATACCTAAACTCATTATTTTCCGAGACATTTTTAGTTTTATTCAAATTTCGGGAATACATTCAATTTTTGTAAGTAGAAATAAGTATTGAGTATTGAGTGATAATAGAACAGATAACAAAATTATTTTTATTCAATAAGTAACTAACAAAAAATATAAACGGTAATAATAATATGTAATGAATGTAACAATTAGTATGATATTAAGAAAATAAGTAAATGTTCAAAATGTCCACCTTCAACGTCTATACAAGTTTGTAACCGATATTCAAACGACCGAGCCACATTTTGTTAGTAAATTTTATTAAACGCTTCTCTTATTTTATTTTTCATACCATCTGGCGTTGTTAAAGGTTTCTGGTATACAAGGTCTTTTATATGGCCCCACATGAAAAAATTTTGGAGAATTCCGGTGATCGCGGTGGCCAAACAGTTGGTTCTCCTTTACCTATCCACTTCTCAGGAAAGTTATTACTTAGATGATTATAAATAAGAGCAGTGTGCTGAACTGGAGAACCGTCGTGTAAAAACCACATTCCTTGTCGAATATTGAGCGGTTCATTTTGCAGTAGTATTGGCAAATGATTATTTAAAAATCCAGATATATGGCACCATTCACACGATCGTCAAAAAAAAATGTTGGCCAATCACATACTCGCCAACAATACCACTCCAAACATTCATAGACCACTTAGTTTGACTATGAGTGTTAACAAAATAAAGATTGCTTAATACATGTTCTTGTTCTTCCACGCCAGAACTCGTGGCTGAAAAACCTGAGGAGATGGTTTGACCGTTCATCCACATAAATCTTTCGTTCAGCAGTTTCCAAAGCTACAATTGCCATTTGGATCGCCAACCTTCGAAAGAAGACGGCGCAATCAGAAGAAGAAGCATAGTAATGAAAATTATACTAATTCACCATCCAATTTTTGAAAAATTTAGCCTCATGTCAAAAAAAAACACATAACCGAAAACAATTCTGACTTTTTGCACAATAGAGACAAGCCACACAGACCGATTAAAAAGGTAATTATGAAAACTGTCATTTTCAAAGCCAACAGAAATTTGAGAACGAATAATAAAAGCAAAAACGGCATTCGTAAGGTTGAAACCCATTTTCGGGAACAGAAACATATCATTAAAAATCATTGAAAAACAAAATGCCTTCTTCTTCTACTGAAATTCTCTACGAAATGTAAGCATGGACATTAACTTTGGCAACTATAAATAGCTTCTAAAATGTGGTGTTATAGGCGTATCCTAAGTATATTCTAAGTTCACCGAGTTACCAATGCTGAAGTCCCCCACAGAATAACTAAATTCTGATGACAAACAAAACTCAAAAGTTATAATATAGACACACAGTAAAAAATAAAAAAACGTCACAGCCTTGTCTAGTAGATTTTCCAAGGGAATTTAAATGGCAAAAGTGGACCAGAAAGAAGACGTATTTTGTGGCTGCAAAATCCCAAATTTTTATTATTTTTCGTTCCAATATTTCTCCACCTCGATTTATTAATTTAATTGTGATTTCATCTGGATCTGTTCCGTTTTCTAAAGGATTCTTGTCACTTTTAAAAACTCCTGTTATAAAGTTTTTTTTAACTTCACTATTTCCATCATTGGTCTTTTCTTTTATGTATTCTTAATTGTCCTCTGCATCCTTAAAAAACTTCGAAATTATCATAATACTCGCTTTTTATTGAATAAAAGCTTCTATACTGGCGTTGTATTACCTTTTTCTCTATCCTAAAATGCTGAGGCGAGTGTCAAGGAACTAGCGCCACAAGAAGACAGGGAGGAAATAGGTAGCGTCACGAAATAACGGTTTTTCACATCGATTCACTACTCTCGAGCAATTCGTTTTAAGTCATCATATATTTACTCTAAGCACGTTTAAATTAAAAACTAAATGAAAAATAACTAACAAAATACAGACATTAAGTAAGAAGTAAAACATTAAAAGAATATGTGTCAATAAAAGATTCGATTCGTAATGAAACAATTTAATTTGCCTAAAACATTGGGTATTACTTGTAAATATGTATAATTGCTTATAGAGGGTTGAAAATGATAGAGATAGGGTAAACAAACAAACCGGAACGTCTGCGAACGGCCACTCTTGTTTTGGTTGGAGAGCTGGGGTCTTAGATAAGTATCTTTATTTGAGGGACTGGAAGGGGTAACTATAAAGGAAAAAATCAAAAAAATACTTACAGAGATTTCCTGGGCAACAAACACAAGAAGGTTCCTAAACTATTTGAATTGGACGCCGTTTAAAAGAATCCTTTTGCTGGATAGAAAGGAAGGCTTTTCTTTCCTAACAAATTTTTAAAAGGTAAAAATCTGTTTAACGGAAACGATTAAAGTTAACTTTATTGAAAGAAATAGGACAATTAGCTAATCCATAAAACTTATAATTTTATTTATTTATAATTTTTAGTTTGTCATAAAAGCAAATATTTTCAATAATGAAAAATGTTTATTGTACTTTGAAAAATTGTCACAAAAGTACCTTGCATCACACTAGCTGGTATTGTCACCTCGGGGGAACAAATAAGGGTCTAACCACCTTCTGATATCCCCGGGTGCTCTGTAGAGGGCTTCGAATATACTGTCGAGAACTCCTCTCTTACTTAAGTCCATTTTCGGGTTATGGACTTGGAAAATATTTATCTTCGGTGTCTTGCCTTGAAAAAGGCAAGATATTTCTTACATGACAATTTCTTTGTCGAAATAAAAGCACCAAGTTAAGTTGAAACAATTCTCAGCCACAGAGTATGGAAAATAATTGCAGGAAGCAGAGCCCCGAGAGCACTAAGTTCTCGGAGAGCCCGTGAGAGACTGACCTGGCTGACCTGAAAATCGCCAATATTTATATGCGCTGTTCGAGCGATAAATAGGGATTTCCAGGTCAAGAGCCAATGGGAAAATTCGAGGCGGGGCGATGCGCATCGAAATGCGTACTAGTCCACAGACTATCGCATTCGATGAAAACCCCCCTCCTCTGGAGACTCTGCGGCGGGGAAAAATATTTATTGAATAAAATATACAATAAAAATACATGTGAAAATATGCATAAAAATACAAGTAAAAAATGTTCAAAATAATTCACACAACACTGCACTACTTACAGGGGGAGGTCGGTGGTGATGACGGCATCTCAAGCTCCTACAGGTCCATCCTCGGTCGGTGTGCCAACTCCTTCAACGGGCTCGTCTTCTTTTCGGTTGTCCGGATCCCATCTGCCATATCCAACGGGGTTTCGTAGAGTACCAGTGTGCCGAAGCCTACGTGGTCGTCCAACCACTTTCGGTAGGGGGGCGATGACTGGGTCTACTCCAGGACTTCCATCGGCATCTGGGGCTTCTAACTTCAAATAAGCCTGGCTTGTCAAAGGTGTCTGCACGTCGAAGGCGTCAGGTCTGCAGAAGGCCTTGATGTCGGAGTGTTAGAGTATTGCTTTCTAACACTACGTGGTTCTCCCCATTCTTCTCTTGACTTCAACCTATGTTGAAGTCAATGGTGTGTTGCCTTCTGTGAATTCGAGCTGGGTCGTGGGTTTGGATTTTAACCACGTTCTCGGGCGCCATGTCACCTCGGGGGAACAAATAAGGGTCTAACCACCTTCTGATATCCCAGGGTGCTCTGTAGAGGGCTTCGAATATACTGTCGAGAACTCCTCTACTTAAGTCCATTTTCGGGTTATGGACTTGGAAAATATTTATCTTCGGTGTCTTGCCTTGAAAAAGGCAAGATATTTCTTACATGACAATTTCTTTGTCGAAATAAAAACACCAAGTTAAGTTGAAACAATTCTCAGCCACAGAGTATTTAAAATAATTGCAGGAAGCAGAGCCCCGAGATCACAAGTTCTCGGAGAGCCCGTGAGGGACTGACCTGGCTGACCTGAAAATCGCCAATATTTATATGCGCTGTTCGAGCGCATATAAATAGGGATTTCCAGGTCAAGAGCCAATGAGAAAATTCGAGGCGGGGCGATGCGCATCGAAATGCGTACTAGTCCACAGACTATCGCATTCGATGACAGTATTTCCGTTAAGACAATTCTTGGGATTGGAATTAAATCGAAAAACACTGTCCCACACAAACTGCAAATGGTCTAGGACGACCCATGGAACACAAAATGGACATATACTGGGAAGGTAGAATACTGAATCGGACTTCGGATGATCTTGGATGACAACAAAATGCATTCTTTAAATTCGGCCGCTCGATTCTTCTTTAAAACTATGTGGACCTCCCGAAATGTTGGAAACGCTATTTTACAAATTCCTCACATAGAACACAGCACAACAAATCGGTGATTAACTCAACAACGATTGCCAAATAGCATCTTGAAACCAAATTCACCTCACAACTCAAAAAATTGCCGGCTTTGAAGAACTACACGCCGAAAGCTATTTCTTCCGAATCCAATTCCCAGCTCTAACTGCTACTACACTTCACTTTACATTATTTTCCGATTACAAAAACCAATAATGAAAAACAATAATGAATTTGAAGAAAATTCGAACTAAAAAATGAAACTGACTCCTATCGTGATTTATCGTAGAGTAACATCATTCTACCAACTCATATGATACTCACTGGTATAAACAAAACATAAACGGCAAAACTCCTGTTTATTTGATGCGCAAAATCTCTAATAGGCGGAATAAAAATTAAATAAATGCAATTTCTGTTAATATATACATCCTAAAAATGTTTATATTATCAATCTCAGCGACGCAAAAAGATTGAGAATATTTTTCGGTGTTTTAACATATACATATAGGTAAATCGAAATGGTACAGTAACGATTGCCGATTTTTTTTATTTTTTGTTATTTATATAACTAACAGGAGAATTTTACTGTCATCATTAACTCAAAAATATTGGCAGTATCATATTAAGGTCATCTACTTTAAAATGTATAATATATATATATCTGAATTGTCAATATGAATGAGTCAGATAAAATTAAATAAGTAGAAGATTTTTTTACCAAACAACAAAAACAAAATTTGTTTAATTTATTAATGTTTTTTATTTTGAGAACAATTTCCAAAGTGAAAATGGAAACTTCAAATCTAAAGTAAATTACAATAAAATGCAACAAGAAAATAGCTTTAAAACAATATACTATTTTGTAGAATCTGTAACCAAAATTTTCGTGAAACGTTCAGCCCACAGTTTGAGAACGTCTGGTTTCTATGATCGATAACGTACATTATTCATACATTAACATTTAAAAGTAAAATTACTTTAAAATCATCTAGATATATATGTGTTTACCGTGGGAAATTTGGGTTAATTGTTTAAAATTTCTTCCTAATGTCAATATGCGTTATTTTTCCGTGCCACCTGAAGTGTTCATCCTTTCATTTACCAAACTACACGCAATCTACGACTCGATGCTGTTCCTTAATTGTTTGGAAAGGTAGTCAAACATTACACACCTTCATATATTTTGTGAGTCTCTTACATTAGAGAGCGGACGCATGGGCGTTACTTGGGGTCAACACGAAAACTCCATTAGAACTGAGATAAAACTGATTTAAATGTCTTCGTGAGGTAAAGTGTTTTGCGTTTTTTGCTGTTTCTAGATAACCTTAAATGAAACTTTTATGCAACAAAACAGTTCGTTTATTTGTGTTCTTCGATGTTAGCAATATAGTTAAATAAATTGGTTTCAGATGATGTATTAATGATATTAAAATATCTTAAGAGAATATGTTAAAGAAATTATAACAGAAATTCATGCATACATGCGCTGCAGATTCGATTGGCTAAACAAAACCTTGCAGGTTTGAATAACCCCGAATATGCTGAAAATTAAATAGAAGTTTTTTAGTTAACAATTATTATTCATCATCACTTTTAGTTTTGTAGCTCTGGAACCTAAATTTTCCTTAGCTATCTCCGCCATTAATGTCTATCGATTTACAATCGTTAGTTTGTCGAACCTATTTACCAAGCACCTTCTTCCACACCATCCTTTCGCTTAAGTTTTGCCCTATCGCTGTATCTAATTCCCCGGGATATGACACAAAGATTATTCTAGAAAAGTGGTGGGAGAATTCTGTAGTGATTGTGTTATTAGGTTTCCTAGATATTTATAAGACATATCATGTTTTCTTTTGCCGTTACAGCAAATATTTGAAAGACGAGTAAACGGGTTTCATATCTTTGAGGATATTCCATATTTAGAATTCCTTGGTAAACACTGGTAGGTACAACTTTTTGAGCACTAATTAGATTTGTTTAACTTTCTCGCTTTTTAGTTGTATACTTAGCACAAGGTACTTATATAACTTAGCTCTTGTGTTCTAGAATTATCTCCCGTTTTTTTTTTGTCCAAGAGAGTTATTTTTGGTCACAGGAGATCATTTATAGGTGAATTTGGTGACTATTTCAAAGGTACAATGGTCGGTGATAAAATTGCGACCAATATTTTTACCTTTTTTGTTGGAAAATGGCGGTCCTTTAAAATCGGTAATGTCTGTTCAACAACGCGTATGTGATGCTCTAGGAATTAGTGAAACCAAACTAAGAGGAGTATTACAAAATCGCAATAATGAACGGCCGAAAGAAGATCACCGAAAAACTCGCCTATCATTGAAAACGAAAGATAAAAAATTTAAAATTCGTGATACCATTTATCGAATGCGAGCCAACAAGGAACATGTGACCTTAAATACAATTCTCTCGGAATTAAAAGATAGAAAATTTGACGAAATTGGCAGAACAAGTCTATGGCAAGTGATACATAATTTGGGTTTCAAATTTCAAAAGGAGGATAACAGAAAAGCCCTTTGTGAAAGAAGTTCTGTTGTGCATAAAAGAATTAACTTTCTAAGAAAATATTCTAAATTAAAAGAAGAAAGGGCAAATTTTATATATTTAGACGAAACATAGATATTTTCTAGGGGTGCAACCAAGAGAATATGGCAAGATGATAACGTAAAGTCTATCAAACATACTGATGGAGAAGGGAAGCGACACATAATTTTACATGCAGGAGGGAAATCGGGTTTTATAGAAGATGCTGATTTAATATTTTCATCTAAATCAAAATCAAGTGACTATCACGATAATATGAACACAGAAATGTTTGTAAAATGGTTACATGAAAAACTTCTCCCAGGCTTAAGTGAGCCCAGCGTAATTATTTTAGACAAAGCACCTTACCATTCTGAAGTATTAAACAAAAGTCCAACGAATTCTTGGACTGTTAATAAAATTAAAGAATGGTTGACAAAGGAACATATACCATTTACACAATATATTTTAAAATCAGAATTATTACGCTTGGCAAATATCCACGCAAAACCAAAAACCTTTGTTGTGGATCAGATTATTGAAAGTTACGGTCATCAAGTTTTACGTCTGCCACCGTATCATTGCCAGTTTAATCCCATCTAATATATATGGGGAATAGCAAAACAATATTATGACAACCATATTGGGCCTAACGGTTATAGCGACGACGCAGTTCGGGAAACTTGGTGAAAGGCACTTTCAATTGTAACTCCAGAAGTGTGGTGCAACTGTATATTCAAGTGCGAGAAACTAATAGAAGATTGGTGGACTCGTGAAAATAAAATAAACGAAATAAGTCCAATCATAATAACAATTAATGGTGATGACAGTGATGATGATGACGATTATGATATTTTTGATGATAATGACTGATTTTCATTTTTGTTGGCAAGTTAAATTTTTTTATTTTTCATTAGAAATTCTCTCCATGGAACAAATATACATAGACCATATTTTCTGTTTAAAGTGTAATATAAAATTATTATTAGGTTTATATTAGCCACATTAGACTCCATTAATGAAGTAATTCTCCTTATTATACTGTCAATTATATAAAAGATTTTCCATTATTATTTAATTAAAAAAAGTTATGGATTATTTTTCATTTCATTTGACCAGTTGATATTTCCCCAAAGAGCAGGTAATTAAAACTGGGTACTTACAATAAAATTTTTAATCCGAAACCCGCGTAAATATAGCGAACCGACTATAATATATTTATGATAACTATATAAACTTAAAGAAATCACTAATTATTGCACCCTGAAACTGATAATTATGGGAAGAACTATGAAAAATAGAGTTGGGAACGAATTATATGGACAGTTCCAACTTTTCAATAATTTTATTGATGAAGTGTATAATACCTCAACATTAATAACAATTACGAATAGAATAACATAATACGCTAACATACGATTTGTACAATCTTATACTAGAGTCTTCCGATAGGAACCTCCGATATTTAACAGTTGATAGCGGCTATATTGTTGAAGCTACATCAAACGGGCTGACATTTATTCAGTCTGTTTTAAAAAATTACCATGGATGGATAAAGCGTACAACACGTGCGAATGATAAAATTGTTTTACCAAAATGGGTGTTATGTTCGAGCAAATTCCGCGCGCTTCGTCCATTTTACAGTCGCAATAATCGTCCTACCGAATGACCTATTCACAAGTGGTTAATGAATTTGAGACCACAAGTTTAGTAAACAATCATCCCATACCAACCATCTTCAATGGTTGAGTTCCAAATGGGTTAAAGCTTTAAGAAAAAATAAATAAAAAATGTAGTGTTGTATATTACTATCAAAATATGAATTCTAATATATTGAAGAGCGGTTTAAGAATACATTACGTCCTAACACACAGCAGTGTGATAATTACGGACAATGGACAATTAACTCTCACTCAAGACTTCTAAAAATAATTTCGAACATTTCGTCTTCAAAATATGAACTATAATCCTCTCAAATAATGAATTGTATTTTGAAGAGAACTATAATAAGAAACAATTACTTGAAGTGCTCCGTACTAAAACTTATGACTAACAATTAATACTGGACACGATTTCAACAGAACATGGCCATACTGTTTTGAGGTTCCCACCTTATTTTTGCATTTTCCAAAATTTGACATGAAAAATATTTTTCCAAAATTTGACGCGAAAATGACTGATTTAATTTGATATGAACTATCAGAGATCACAAATGCCGACTGAAAAAAACAGTAAACTATGTAGTTTATTTAGAAAATGAATACAGAAGACTAGGACAATTAAAAATAAAATAGATGGTTTAGAGTTTAGGATTGATCTCTGGTGTTTAAAATGTTTCTAGTTTTTCATCATATCCTCTGCATACTTGCATTTAAGTGTTTTGTTTTTTAGTTTGTTTTGGTTCTAGTTTTTTTCTTTTTTTTTTGTTAAACTTTGTTTCTTATTATTTTTATTTTTGCAATTACTAAAATTTGGTCTGTGTCATAATTTGCTCCTCTATATGACCTTACATCTTCTATTATTCTCATCTATTTTTTGATACCAGTACTTGATCTATCTAGTTGATATTTCTTCGACCTATGAACAACCAAGTAATTTTTAATTTAATAATTTTTAACAAAATCTCGAATTTCAGTCTGGTGGGATCATGAATGCAAAAATATGATCATTTCTCGAAAACATACATACAAAAGTTACATAAAAGTCTCAAATTTTGAAAACTATATTAAATACAAACAGATTCAAGTCAAAAGTAAACTTCTGTTTACAAATAAACAAAAAAATTCGTGGATTACCTTTGTGAATACTTTCAACAAAAATACTCCCACTTGCATTTGTACAATGCTGAATTTAAATGAGGTGTGTTTGCTGCATGGGCTCTGGAGCATTAGAAACTGACCTTAGTTTCCATCAAAAAATAATATTTAGCGATTGGGTCCATTTTTGGACGAATGTATACATTTGGTGTGGATTTTAAGCTAGTGGTGTCATCGGTCCTTATTTCTTTGAGAACGGTTAGCCAGAGCTTCACCAGCAAAGGCGAGTGTATTTTCGATGATTACCAATTCTCTTGGAGGCCTGAATTGGATGATATGGACACCAACGATGTAGTTTTTATAGATGGCGCTATGTGCCACATACATAACGCATGACACAATTCTGCATGATCGATTTGAGAGTATAGCCATTCCATATAAAGGTGATAAGACTTAGTCACCGATATCTAGCAATTTTACCCCATTAGACTCTTAATTGTGGGATTTTCTTAAGTCGCAGGCATAGACGCATACACCACAAACCATAGCGGTACCCAAAGCCAACGTAACCCATGCCTCGGTCAAATCTAGCATGATTTATGCGCCAGAGTAATGAAAAATGTGACATTTCGGATGAGTGCCACCCAGTCAAGCTCAGCGGATATTTCAACCGCAATGTCTTACACACACTTTGTGAGTATGTCTTTATTCTGGCTTTACAATCCTATGTGGGTCATAGGTTGCTCAATAATTTCTCTTCAGTTTTCTCTATCTACCGTATTCCTATTCCAAATACCCATGTTCCTTTATCACAACAAAAATTGCCAAACTCAAATAAAGCTTCTCAGATCATACTACTATATAAAAAGGCCAACGATGGAACACCACAATACATTGGAGACCTTACAAACATAGACGACCAAGAGGAAGACCAGAGATGAGATGGGTAGACGATATAAAAAGAATAGCCGGAACAAATTGGAAGTATGCGGCTCAGGATAGAGATCGATGAAACGAGTTGGGAGAGGCCTGTCCAAAAATTGACGATATAAGGCTAAGAAGAAGAAGAAAACAATAATCTTTATGGAAAAAATATAGTATTTTGTCTAGAAACTCTGGGCATTAATATTGTCTAAGTTTACGTCAACCGGTGTCAACGGGGTCAACCGCTTTATTTCATACTGCGCCACTGCTCCTAATAATTTATTGCACAATTGATCTATACTCCCATGGTGTTTAAATAAAATAACAAGACCTATGTAGGTAGGCTGTGCCAGAAATAGAACTTAATTAATGGGAATTAACGTACCATATAGAATAATCATTGTCGAGTAGGTGCTTTATTAGAAAATGCGTTGAAGTTTTCAGAGTAATGTGTACGTTCTCTCTCTTGATCGTAAATTATTCACGAATAGTGTGGGAGTCGAAATTGACTGATTAATAATAGCCATCTTATTACCTTTTAATTTAATATTTCGTAGCGGTGTATGCGAAACGAAAGGCTCCAAGCCATTATATATCCAATAACAAATCAGATGTGAAAATTTAATAAATGTTGTAGTAACGCTCTGTTTTCTATTTGTGTTCTTGAAAATATTTTAGAATGCAATAATACAGTTTTTAGGAGAACTTTACTTAATCCAAATATATGAAAATATATATTTAATTAATAATTATTTTAAAAAACGCTCATTTTATTTGAAACGCACCACGTTTCACCAAAGTGTAATCACCAAAGAAGCCACCAGAAGTGTAGCTTAATATAAGGTAGGATGATTTTAAAACTGATTAATAGATTTTAATTACATTTTTGTAGAAAAATGTATTTTTTTCAATTACTATAACAGCTGCTGTCAATAGCTAGATTTATTTACAATTAACTGAAAGCAAAAAAAAAACATATTTAAGGATTTTTACTAAGAATAGATAATCAGTAATTAGCAAGATTTAGTGATTTAAGGAAAAACCTATACTTCAAAATAGGTTCAAAGGAAGACTCTTCAAGATATCGAAGAATATGGTAAATGTGTGGGATTATTTTTTGTCATATACAGAAAGATGAAGCACGGATATATCTAATGTGTAAGGTACTTTTACATCTTCTTCTTCTGGAAAGATCGCAAGATCAGTAATCTTGCGATTACTGAATCAAAATGTTTTCTATTTTGCGATACTCTTAATAATTATTGAACGTTCATGCCCGACAAGCTCTGATATTGCAAAGCCATGACATGTCTCTTCTATCTGCTCGTCTTCGGTCCTCTATCTTTCCTTTAATTATAATTCTTAACAGGTTATATTAATAACTTCTCATCATATGGCATATGTATGAGGTCTTTTCTTTCTTAATCGTTGTTATAACTACAGACACTTCGTCACACAGACACTTCGTCTAAGGACTAGCAACCTCAGTGGAGTCCTACGTTACCATGTGGCCAATTCTGTTTATAACTGAAACATCCTAGTTTTTAAATATCAAAGATGTAATTCAAAGTAAATCAAACTACATTTAAAGGATTTTTACCCACATATTTAGTAGCTTTAAACATGTACATCCAGATAGCACTGATGATGGAATAGTTATTCCGAGAACGTTCTGTGATGCAGCCCGATAGTGTTTTTTATTAATATACCTTTTATAAATGAAATTTTTTAAATAAAAATTTATGTGATACATGGAATATAGATAACTACAGGAATTTAGTTTCCTTGTAGGTATTCCATATGGTCTTTTTAGTTTCCCCAGGTACATCAGTTGTATTGGTTTTAGGGCAAGGTCTACTTTTGCCTGAGCTTAAGAGTGTTTACTTTATTCTTGTATTGAACATTTAGTACAACAACTATTATCTCAAATAAAGAAGCAACAACAATACATATGGAGATAATCAGAGTAAAGACGATAGAACGAAATAACAAAGTCAGAAGTTATGCCTGCAGTAAATTTCATGAAAAAATTACAAATCTGCTAGTCCAGATCAAATAACAAGTGAATTGCTAAAACTGATCAATGAAAAAAACATAGATATTTAAGTCCAACTACTGAACACAATTTATTCCACAGGAATCATTTCACGTGAAATGCTGACATTAACATTTATTTGTCTACCAAAGAAAGTAAATGCCAAAGAATGTAGTGATTATTATCGAACAATCAGTCTAATGTCACATACCTTAAAAACCCTAAAAATCATCCATAATAGAATACACGCTAAGCTGGAGATGGATATTAGTGGTTCCCAGTTTGGATTTCGGAATGGAGTGGGCATACGAGAGGCAATATTTTCTTTTAACGTGCTGACCCAAAGATGTTTGAATGTTAATCGAGATCTTTATGTATGCTTTATAGACTACAACATGGCATTTGATAAGGTAAAACATGACCGACTTATAGAAGTACTCAAAAACAAGAATCTGGATTTGAGGGATGTAACATTGATATCAAATTTATACTACAGCAAGTAGAGATAAGGAGAGGGGTCAGGCAAGGTTGCATACAGTTGCCGTTATTGTTTAATGATTATTCTGAAAAAATCATACAAGAAGCTGTGGTAAACGAGACAGTCGGCATAAAAGTGAACGGAAGTTTAATTAACAACATTAGGTATGCCGAGGATACAGTCATGTCATAAGAGCCGACAACTTGGAATACTTAGAAAGAATAATGAACAAAATATTAAGATATAGTGAAGAATACGGACTCTCTTTTAACATCAAAAAAACCAAATTTATGAAAATTAGCAAGAACAACAATACAAACGAAATATTAACGGTAGGCGGCCAGCAGATTGAGAGAGTAAACAGATATACCTAGTTACTTGGGAATCACAGAAAATAACGATTATACTGCAGAAGTAAGAGTCAGAATTGAAAAAGAACGTGCCAACTTCGTGAAATTAAAAAAGATTTTATGCAGCAAATATCTGACATTGGCCCTCAGAATAAGGCTAATTAAATGCTATGTACACAGTGTACTCTACTATGGAGCTTAATCATGGACATTAAACCGGAATACAATAAATCGACTTAACGCGTTTGGAATGTGGACATTTAGAAGATTGTTAAGGATTCCATGGGTAGATAGAGTCACGAATGCAGAAGTGTTAAGTAGAATAGGCAGAGAGAGGGAAATGGAAAATACAATAAAAGAAAGGAAATTGTAATATCTCGGACATGTGATGAGAGGCGAAAGATACAACATCTACGAGAGTGGTTTGGTTGTAGCTCAAGGCAATTGTTCAGAGCAGCTTCATCGAAGGTCAGAATAGCTATGATGATTGCCAACCTTCGTCGCGGAGATGGCACTTAAAGAAGAAGAACAATGTTCATATTCAATAGCAACCCATAAGAAATATTTCACAAATCTACAAAATTGTGTAAATATTTTCAATATTTTTATACTTGTGACACCAAATATACTTCATATTTTCCGTTAAACCGAGTTATAGAGTATATAATACTAAGGAAGGAACATTTATCTTTAAATAAAATAATTTCTAAAACAAATCATTTTTATGGTTTTCTCCATATTTTTGCAGAATTTCATCCAATTAAAATGATCATCGCTAGAATGAAACAAAGGACTACCGAGCGAGATTTCGAAGTAACAGATCAGTTTTTTCTTTGGAAAAAAATCCCAAAAAATCACAAGATTTCAAGAAAGCCTACAATGCAATAAAAAGAATACAAATGTAAAAGGCAATAATAGAACTCAACATACCAAAACAAAACATATGCAGTTAGTTAAGATGATCTTAAGAACAGCAAAAAATCACGTTGTTTGGAAGGAACGTAGACCAGATAATTTTATGACAGTGCTGGGCAGGGAGATCCAATGTATCAGATGTTCTTCAACCTCACTCTCTCTGGAAACAACAGTACGGAGGTGCAAGATAAAAACAAACATTACAGGTTTGGCTTTTACACATTTCAAAAATTTATAGTAATACAAAAAAGAACGATTCACAATAATATTAAAAGAATAATTCTGGAGCCAGAACAGTTTGCACTCAAAATATAGTAAGATGACGTAAATGTATGAGCATGGACGGTATGCATCTAAACATTCCGTATATCTATTTGGCACCTAGGACTTTTCTATTGGTCCTTTACGGCACGCGGCCATGTTTCAACCAATAGGCGGCAGGGTGCCAAACACGTATATGGAATGTTACTTTGGTGCGAAATTCACATACGTAATGTTAAATCTTCGCAGACCAAAAAAGACGACTTTTTAATAAAGTCAGAAAAGGAGAGTGATTTGAAAATATTTGTTAACGTATTATTAAAAAAAAAACGTAAATCAGTGCATATTTAGGAGTTAAAATATAGCATAATGGTCGTGAAGAACACGAAATAAAGGAAAGGATTGCAAAAGGAAATAAAAAGTTTGGAATGTAAAGAAAGGTAATGAAATAGGGAATACTGAGGAAAGATGGGAGCGGAAAGTGCTGGGATTAATGTACACAGGTATTAATACAGAAATAAAATGAAGGAGAAAAAATTGAGAAATAAAAATGTTATAATTAATAAAATTCCAAAGGATAAGTTATTTTGGGCATATAGAGCATATGGGGATGGAAGAAAACCAGAATTAGTTCTACTAAGATTTAAAAATGATACGGATAAAAGAATGAAAGCGAGTCGCATATGATAGAAAAAAAAAGGAAAGAGGTCATCAAGATAATATGTATGGACAAATTATAAAATTCAAGTGTTTTAAAATATACATTAGTTTAAATAATACTTACATCTAACTATACTTAATTACATCTAACATAAATATTAAAACGATTCTCAAGAAAATGTTGTTTTGTAATCTAAACTTTAAAACAATTGTATCTATTTATTTTAAAACAAAATTTGCCTATACCTTCCTTTTGTCATTCACCCTGTGTAAAAAGGTATGTTTCAATTGATTTCATAAATACTCTCCCTCGTTTTGTTCTAGATCGCCTCCAGCCAGTTAAATATCTGTGTATTTATTGGCTTTTCAGCCGCTGAAAAGTTATAAACTACAATTTAATTGGGCGATTAATACGAATTAGTCTTAATGCAGAAGTTGTGTTAAACCAATTATTTCTACACAAAGCCCTTTCGTTCAGCTCCCTAAATAGATGAAAAAGTTGTTACAGTTTACCGACAACTTTCATGATAAATTACCGACCAGTTGGCTAGTTTTTGTTTATATCAGGATTTGGAAAGTTTTATTAAAAATAGTTGTATTTTAAACAAGTTTATACAGAGATATATCTTGAACAAGTCTCTACACAGATCTGTCTGGTAAAATAAAATAAACTAATAAGTTGTTTTTAGACATTTATTAAGTCTTTATTTGTGATTTAAAAATACATAATTATTCTAATAAATTAACAAATTAAAAATCAATAGTTCATCAAATTCAAGAGTTAATATACACACCTTCCAGATTGGAACAAACCAACCCAACCCGTCTAACAAGCATGGAGATTAAATGTAAAAAACAACCCTTAATGAGCATATTAAATTAGAAAGTAAAACGATTATTACCAGAGGTGAGTAGAGATTACACATACAATGTCAGATTCTTAAGCCCATATTGTTCTGAAGCTATTTGCTTGTGGCATTTTAAATTAATTACTATTTAAATGGGAATAAGCCAGAATTAAAGGTTAAAATACGTTTATTGACGTTTCAATTTTCACTTCGGAAATCGTTCTCAAAATACAAACATTAGTAAATTAAACAAATTTTGTTTTTTGTTACTTAGTGAAAAATTCTTCTAATAATTTAATTTTATCTGACTCATCTATATTGACAATTCAGACATACATTATACATTTTATAGTAGACGACTTTAAAATGATATTGCCAATATTGTTGAGTTGCGTTCCTGGGACGACTTTACTTATAAGATAGTTCATTAATTTTAATTAATTAATTAATTCAAGAATTTTTCACTAAGTAACAAAAAACAAAATTTGTTTAATTTATTAATGTTTGTATTTTGAAAATTATTTCCGAAGTGGAAATTGAAACGTCAATAAACGTATTTTAACCTTTAATTGTGGCTTATTCCCATTTAAATAGTAATTAATCTTAAGCCCATGTCTCGTAAATATTCTGACGGCTGCAAATATTGGATAAAGTAAACATTGCAACCCATAATATAGGATTCATGAATGAGGATACAAGGATTTATGAATTAGAAAATTAAATATTTAATTTATAGTGGCATATAATCTATTTAGCAGTAACAACGAGAAAAGCCAAGAAATAACTGATATTAAAGACCGAAAATCTACTATATGTTGTATGCCAGTTATGGCGAACCTTAATTACCTTAACCAAAACATAATTTTCGTGACGTGTCACACGATATTTTCTTCTTCTTTTTTGAGTAACTTGCCCAAATTAGGGGTGGATAACTTCCATGACTATTCCCCAGTATTGTTCTCGATCTTAGGCGGCATGTAACAATTTATCTGCTGATAAACCAGTCCATTGACGAAGGTTTCGGAGCCATCAATAATTGTTACTACCAATTTCCGCTTTTTAGGTGTCATAATGAAAACAAAATTAATTAGTTAATATATACCAAAAAAGTGGACCGATACAGTAATGCTGTTATTATTAAAAAAAAAAGTGATAGAAATAATTTGTTAAATCCATCAAAGAAACTAATCCCATTAAAATAAACCGAGGAGTGAGATTGGGAGATACCATATTACCAAAACCGTTTAATCAAGCATTCAAAGACAACTTTAAAACGCTAAACTGGAAAAACTTGGGTATTAACATAAACGGACAATACCTCAACTACTTGCTGACGACAGTATTTCTATTCAGTAAAAAAAGGATTATATTATTCTAGAATTGAATAATAAATTAATAAAAATGGAATAAAAAATTGTGATAAATGGTGAAAAAATTTAAAAACTGTCATCATCATTCTCTTTATTCCTATGCAGGGTCGGTTTCAATAATTATATTTCTCCATAAGTTTGGGGCATATCAATATTAATACCCTCTACTGACATGTCCTGCCTAAGCGTCTATCCCCAGATCTGTTTTGGTCTTCCTCTCCTACTACTTCTAGGAACCTGCAGATCAGCAATTCTTAGTATTGGGTAATTAACGTCTCTACATTGAACATGACCAAACTATTTTAACCGATGCTCTGTCATCTTGGCAATAATTGGTGCCATTCCTAGACTTCCCCTAATATACTTATTCTTTATTTATCCTTTTTTCTCACTCCTCTCATCTATCTACGCATTCTCATTTCCGCCACATTCATTCGTTGTTCCTCTTTCTTTTTATCTGCCCAATATTCAGTTCTGTACATGATAGCTTGTCTTGTGACTGTTTGATAGAATTTCCCCTTTAGATTCATTGGATTTTTCTGTAACACAACACACCACTTACTTTCTTCCACGTTATCCATCCAACCGTAATTGTACTGTATGTATATATTCTTTCATTACTCTGTAACACCGATCCTAGAGACTTAAAACTATTACTTTTCACAATCATTTCACCATCCAAATATATCATTCAATTTCTACTAATTCCATGTTTAAAAGAACATTCCAAATACTCTGTTTTTGACCTACTTAGTTTTAAACCTTTTTCCTCAAGAGTTTCTCTCCAGCGTTCCACTTTTTATTCTGAGTCGCATTCACTATTTCCTACTAACACTAAATCATCAGCATACATTAGGCACCACTGAATATTACATTGTAGTTTTGCTGTTATTTGATCCAGAAATAATGAGAATAAATAAGGATTAAGCACCGAGCCTTGGTGCAATCTTACTTTCACATAAAATTTATCAGTCTCTCCCACACCTCTCCTAACACTAGTTATTACTCCCTCATACATGTTTCTCACAATCTTTACATATATATCGGGGACTCCTTTCTTATTGAGTGCCCATCACAGAATCTCCCGAGGAACTGTATCATATGCTTTCTTAAGATCAATGAATACCATATGAGCGTTTGTTTCTTTATTCCTGTATATTTCCATCTACTGCCTTATAATGAAAATTGCATCTGTTGTTGATCTGCCCTGATCTAATAAAAAATTAAAAACTGTGATAAAACTAAAGCCATTTTACCCAAGAAAAAGACCTAAAAATAAGATATAACCTTGCATGGCGAGCTGCCCCAAATTTTATGATTCTAACTTTTAGAGACAGTCAATAATAGTGTAAATTTAAAATCGCGACTGAATCGAACCGTTGTGTTAGCCGCCATCTTGAATTTGAAAATGAAGAGGAGAACCATTTTTGCTCCACATCTCCGCCATTTTCAACTTTTTGATAAAAGTAGTACGGACTGAATTTATTGCAAATAAATAATATTTATTTGCAATTTCATATAATTTTTATTTTGCTAATTTTCTCGGTCGGTCGATATTTTCCAAATTAAAACCGAAAATGGCGAAAGGGGGAAAGCATATTATATTTGATACAATTTTAGTCTCATACATTTTTTTGCTAAAATTAATTATTTAATGTCGTACGTATGCGGTAAAAGCGTGAGCGTAAGACCTTGCGGATATTGGTGATATAGGACTTAGTTTTGTTCAATATCTCGGCCATTTTCAACTTTTCGACAAACTCGTAAAGATTTAAATAGTTGCAATTACGATTTCCTACAATTTCTTCTTTGCAAATTTTCTATTGCAGTTTTCCGAGTTAAGTAGGAAAATAGTGATTGAGTATAATTATTGAATTAACTCGTTTATTATTAATTTTACGACAGGGCTGTACATAAACAAAAATGGAGAGACCTATACTTTATACAATTTTAATCTCTCTCATTTTTTTTGCTGAAATCAATATTTAAGGTACTAAGCCTGTCGGACACTAGACGGTGACGTCATCAGCAGCAAGCCATAAACAGGAACGAATCTGCGAATTTAAGTATTGATTTAAAAATAAAAATGAGGGACAAAATTGTGTACAATATTATTCTCTTCATTTCTGCTTATGTAAAAGCTCTTAATGTCGTTAAGTTATTAATAAAAGAGATAATTCGACAAGTAAGCTTCCCCCCTTTTATTATTTTTAACCCTAACTCGGAAAATATTGACCGCTCGAAAAAATTTATAAAAAAGAAGTTGTAGTAAATGGCATTTGCAGCAATTTCAGTCACTACCATTTTTGTTGAAAAGTTTAAAATGGCGGAGATAATGAGCAAAAACGGTTCTTCATTAAAATCGAGATGGCGGCTGACGCAACCGAGGAATCCAGTCGCGATTTTAAATTTACACTACTAATGACCCCCCTAAAAGTTAGAAAAAGAAACATTTTGGGGCAGGTTGCCATGCAGGGTCAAATGTTATCCCGACTGGACTATTATACGCCTTTCCGTTCCTAATTGTCACTCCTTTCTATTGTGGCAGTCTTCGTCTATTATTTCTTTCCGACATCTCATTGAAGATGCCCTTCATCCATGTGGTCGCTGGTCTTCCTTGGTTTCGTTTATTCTAACACTTGTTGGGGATTCTTCTTTCCTTCATTCATCTTACGTGTCTGGTCAGATAGGTCGGATTAAACCATAATTAATTTCAATAAAAAATATATTTTTTTTATTTTCTTTTGACGTTTAGATTTTCAATGCGAAAATCGTCTTGTTGTAATACATAGATTATAATAGATTAGACTTATTTTTAAATTAAACCCAAGATACAAACTTAAAATTATACAGGCTTACGCACCAACTACGAGTCACCCGGATGAGGAAGTTGACCAATTTTATGAAGATATCAGAGCAGCTATACAAACTTCAAAAACACATTACACATTGATAATTGGAGATTTTAACGCCAAATTGGGATTCAAACAAGATGATGCAGAATCTGCTATGGGAAACTTTGGATTTGGTGAGAGAAATGAGAGAGGTAACAGGCTTCTTGACTTCTTACATCAGGAAAATCTCTTTGTGATGAACTCATTCTTCGGAAAGAAACCCCAACGTAAGTGGACATGGAAGAGTCCGAACCAAAGAACAAAAAATGAGATTGATTTCATAATATCAAATCGGAAAGATATTGTTCAGGATGTAACAGTATTGAATAAATTTTCAACAGGGAGCGACCATATACTAGTTAGAGCAAAAACCACTTTTAACACTGAAGTTGAAAGAACAAAAATGATCCTCAAAAAGAAAAGTGGAAGGTGGCTGTTCCCAGAAGATATAACACTTTACGAAGAAAATATTAAGACTAGTTTGGATACACACGACTTAGAGAATATCAGCATCAATGAAATGAACAATAATATTACTCAAATATTGAAAGAAGCTGAAAAGAAATACTGTCCTCGTCCTGAAAATAATAACAAAAAATTAAGCCACAACACAAAACATCTTCTAGAGGAAAGAAGAAAACTTAGGGAAAATCAGGATCGTAACCAAAATGAACTAAGAATTTTGAATAAGACAATTAAAAAGGAAGTTAGAAAAGATCTGAGACGATACAATACGATGGAAATAACTAGAGTAATAGAAGAAAACAAAAGCTTGAAAGTACTCAGACAGAGCATGTCCATTGGAAGAAAAAACGTCCACAAATTAAGAAATGAACAGGGGCAAATCATTGAGGATAGAATTCAAATTATGAATACGATAGAGAGTTTTTATAGACAACTATACAAAGAACAGCAATGTAACCGGAGTGGATCATTACCAAAGATAATCAATCAGGGATCTGAAATTTTACCGGACGTAACACCCAATGAAGTTCGAAGGTCAGTGCAAGAAATGAAAAACAATAAGTCCCCCGGAGGCGATGAAATAGTGGCAGATGCCTTGAAGGTGGCTGGAAAAAGATTATGGCAGGTCCTTGCCAAACTATTCACTAGATGTTTGCAGGAAGCAATAACACCAACCCAGTGGTATAACGCAGAAATTATCATACTTCATAAAAAAGGGGATGCTACCGACCTCAGGAATTACAGGCCCATAAGTCTACTTTCACATATTTATAAACTGTTTACAAAAATAATTACGAAACGACTAGAAAATAAATTGGAATTTTATCAGCCCATAGAACAGGCGGGTTTTAGAAAAGGCTATGGAACAAACGATCACCTACTGGTAATAAAAAATCTTATAGAAAAATTCACTAAATATAATAAACCACTAGCTTTAATATTTGTCGACTATGAAAAGGCATTCGACACCGTAAATCAACAAAAAATGTTGGAAGCCTTGACAGAATGCCGAATTGACTATCGGTATATAAATATAATTAAACATATATACCAAAACGCAACAGCCAGTGTTAGAGTGGGTGATCGTCAAACCCAGAAATTCCCGATACAACGTGGAGTACGCCAGGGGGACACCATATCGCCGAAACTGTTCACTACGCTTTTGGAATATATATGTAAAAGGGCAAAACTGACCGACAAGGGCATAAACATAAACGGAGAAAAGCTTAGCCATCTAAGGTTTGCAGATGATATTGTACTAATAGCTGATAGGATAGATGAGGCCAAAGAACTTTTAAATCAGCTCTACCTTTCCTCGCTAGAAGGGGGATTGAAAATAAATATATCTAAAACCCAGATGATGACAAATCTTGTAGTCAGCGAAGATATATGCGTAGGAACAAGATCCATAGACCAGGTAATGGCCTATAAATACCTAGGTCATGAGATTCGCATAGGAAAAGATAACCAAACCGTTGAGCTTCTCCGTCGTATAAGACTGACTTGGGCAGCCTTCGGCAAGCTGAACCATATTTTCAAATCGTCTGATATACCAATATGCCTTAAAAGAAAAACGTTTAATCAGTGTGTTTTGCCAGTGTTAACTTACGGTGCCGAAACGTTGACCATGACAAGGAGAACAGTTCAAAAGATCCGTGTGTGTCAAAGGGCGATGGAGCGTGCTATGTTGGGCGTTTCACTTCGAGACAAGATCCCAAATCGCCAGCTACGACAAAGAACAGGAGTGGCTGATGCAGTAGAGAGAGTAGCAACACTGAAATGGAACTGGGCAGGTCACGTGGCTCGAATGACAGATAATAGATGGACAAAGCGGATACTGGAATGGAGACCAAGAGATGATGCCTACCGAAGCAGAGGTCGTCCACCAACACGTTGGACTGACGATCTAAAACGTTGTCATAGGAATTGGATGCAAGAGGCACAAGATCGAAATAGATGGAAAATTATGAGGGAGATCTATGTCCAGCAGTGGATAAGCGAAGATTGAATGATGAATAGATTAGAGATTATGTGTCCCTGACCTATTGTTAACTCCTTAGTATTGGTATACCCTTGCTGGTAACTTTTTTTTTAACATTGGTTCAGAACTTGCGGCATTCTAATAATGTGTTTGCTACTGCTTCATTTAGTAGGATGAAGGCAGCTTCCTAGATTTTCCTCTTTTTATTATCTGTTTTTTTCATAACTATTATGCATCTTTCCATTGTATATATCTGTATTGTATGTATCTTTCCATATCTGAGATCTGAGTTTCTGTTTTGATTGTAAGATGATTTTCAGTGGATTTAGTCTGCTTGTTTTTAAAAGTATCATTATTTTTAGTATAGGTATACGAGTAGATAATATTTAAGTTTTCAATTAAACATTCTACCCACTTTCGAGAAAATAGTTGCAACAGATTTGCTTAAGCAATGGCCTGTTCCATTGAAAGTTTATGTAAAATACACTCTGTTATGACATATTTCCAAATTTGTTTATTCTATTTATTTGGGCGGTGATTTTCTATTCTAATAATTAAAAAAAAATATGGTTAACATTTCTAGACAAAGATCTACTTTTTTTAAATATTTCACAATAACGGCCACTGCTGTAAAGTATGTCTATACTTTTGTTTTTCTGTTTAGGATTTGAACTAAAATCTCAAACCCAAAACTTGTAAAGTTGGTTTCATTTATTTTACAAAGTTCATTCCGATGTCTTCCATGTTGATCCACATCATCTTGGTGACAGCTGTTTTGAATAGATGCACGGTCCTCTCTCTCGCCCAGTCTGATTTTTCAGCCACGATGTACTTCTACACCTTTAAGTTCTTTCATTTCTTCTCTTGTAGAGTTTTTTGTACAATCGCTGGACGTCCAGTCTTTTTTGGACTTTTTTTTACAGAACTTTTTCATGTCTAGCCCAAACCTGAATAAAATATTTGAAGAAATATGAATATCTGAAGAAATATTCGCTGCCGGATATGTTTCGCGGATATTAAGCAAATTTTTAAATCTTTTGTTTATGGTAATGTAGTCAGTCTGGCTTCTAATAATTTTATGGGGACATTCAAAAAGATGTATTTTTTTTATATTTTTGGAATTTTGTTTTATAATTATATTCATTAAATATACGAAGGAAATAAACTTGATAAAAAGTAGGTATTAAAAAAACTTAGTTTTGGCGTGTAAATTCACAACCGTTAACAATAAACCACACTCGTCACAATTCACAGTCTGTGGGGAGGGCGGATTTAGATGATGGGCAAGCCAAGAGTCAAGGCCACCTCCATCATTACTTTTTTTGTGACTTTAAGGATGGTAACGTTATTTTATTAATACATTCCCGAGATGCCCGTTATAGGTGCAGTGCTCAAGTTAGGTACATTTACCTTATTGCATACATTTGCTAAAGTATATATTTAAGTATTTTTAATATGGCAATGATGAAACAATCACTGTCAATCCTATCAAAATAAATATATCCACTGTAAAAAATTTTAAGCAGATTTACCCCCTTCCAGTACATAAATTACCTTATATATTTATAAGCAAAAATGTTACTAGGATTTAAATATACGTGTAAGTAGTATTTTTACTGGTAAGGATGGTGAAAAGAAAATAATAATATTGACATCATGACTTTTGCTTACAATCGTACTTTTGCCCATTGAAATGGTAACAACAAACTAAAAATATACAAAATTAATCACCACAAAACAAATAAGTTTGTAAATGTACATTGGCATGGGCAATTTTACTGACACTACTGTAATTCGTATGAAATTTTAACGCTGGTAATTTTACAATCTGAACGGCTATTTTGCAGTTGCAAGTAGGTAAATTTACTGAAGTTTGACTAAGTTATAGGGAAAATAGCAATGAGTTTATTTTTAACGTTTCCCAGCTTAAATAGAAATACTAATATTACATTTCAGTAGTACATTTGCAGTGTTTTTGTAGTATTTTTACCTCGTTTACCTTCATAATTTGTCTGCTTTTTTTATTTGTAATCATTTCTTGTCTTGATTTCCCTGCTGCTTCCCTTCAGTTGTCCATATCTGTGGTTCTTAGTCGCTTTTCTGTATGTTCTCTTAAAGACAATATTTCGTAGCCATAAATGATTTTGCTCTTTACTACAGTGTTGTAAAGTTATTACTTTATTGTTTTCCCATCAATTTCGATTTTACATCGTATTCGGTATTTAGATGTTGTCATACATTTGGTTTTTTCTGCTGATATTATCATATTGTATTTCTTGGCTATTGTATTGAAGATATGTGTTTATCGTTGGAGCTCGTCTTCTGTCTCGACGAATAATGCGGCGTCGTCTGCATAACATAATATTTGGATTTCTTTGTTCCCCATTCTATAATCATGACCTTTACGTACTGTATGTATTATTCCATCCGTTATTAAATTAAAGAGAACTGGGCTTAACGAGTCACCCTGTCTGACTCCTCTTTGTACTGGTATACACTGTGTTAGTTTTCCATTTATCTTTGCCTGTATTCGATTATGTAAGTAGATATTTTCGATGATTTGTATAATATTGATTGGTATGTTTCTTTTATACAGTAAGTGTAAGACATCTTCGACTTGGATGCGATCGAAAGCATTTGTCAGGTCTATAAAACATAGATAGGCTGATTTATTGTACTCGATGGCCTTTTCTGTGATCTGTCTTTATAGACTGTAGTCTGTATAGATTTATACCTCTATAATAGTTGGGATTTTCTTTATCTCCTTTATTGAACGTTGGTATCATTATGAAGTTTCACCATGCCTCTGGTATCTTGCAATGCAATATTAGTTTTTGTATAAGTTTTGTCATCTCCAAGGTTATACTTTCTTCTCCGTGTTTTAGAAGCTCGTTGGTTATTCCGTCTGGTCCTGGTGACTTTCTATTTTTGTGAGTTAGTTTAGGGCTATCTCTACTTCCTGAAAACTGGTTCCTATTTGTGTCTTAATTTAGGTACGTTATTGTGTTGATTATTATTTTCCTTTCCTTTAAACAGTTCCGTCAGGTATCTTTCCCATTCGTTTGCTGGTATGTTATTGTATTCCTTCAATTCTGCCATTTCTTTCCGTTGGTTTCTTATGAATCTCTATATTTGTTTTTGTGTACCGTAGAAGTCGCTTTCCATCCTTTTTGTAAACTGTTCCCAGTGTTCATTTTTTGTTTTTCTTACCAACTGCTTTTTTTCATTTCGTATTGTTCTATAGGTATCTCGGGATTCTGAAGTATTTGATGTTTTGTACTTCGTGTAGGCCTCTGGTTTCTCTTTACATTTCTCTTTTATTTCTTTTCTGAACCATGGTGTATTGTTGTTGTTTCTTTTATTCAGTATGGCTTTACGTTTTCTAGAGCTTCTGTTGCTGCTTCTTCAATGTTGTTTTAAATTATCTCCCAGTTCGCGTTTATATCTTCGATGTCATCTATTTGTTTCAGCTGTATGTTCTGTGCTGTGTTTTAAAAGGTCATTAGGAGAAATTAAATTAACAGTATTAATTTACAATCGATATTTGTTTGTAAGACTTAACCAATTATCTCCAATTAACCATTTATGTTACCGTCTAATAAAAACTTTTTGATCTTAATATTCTCCATGCTAGATTTATAGTCCCACGTCCCAACGTTCGCCATTGTATCTTTTATAACACCTAAGTGCCATTTTGCACAATGATCATACTTGGACTTGGAATTCATCATTTCTCTTTAGTTCCAAGACTAAACGTCCCCTTGGGTCAACATTTATGCTATTTAAAGTTATACCGAACTTCAGGGCATCCTCTCTATCTTCACTATCTCAGCCAGTCCAAGTGACGTTACAACCGCATAAAAGATAATCTCTCTTGTATCAATTTTTCCTATTTTTTCATTTAACTGTTTGAATAAAGTATCTTTGTTGTGTACCAATTCGTGATCATCTACTCCGTATATTTTTAAATAAATTAACTCTTTATAATTGTACTGTTAGGTTAATTCTTATTACTCGCTCCCAAATTGGTTTTTATTTTTTATGTATTTTTTAAACCTTCTGTGTATAATTATTGATACTCCTTGTTGTGCGCTCTTTTTTTAGGACCTCCACTTTAGAAGTAATTCTGATCCTCTAGCATTCTTCTTCGTTTGTGTGTATTTATTTTCGTTGAGAGGCCTTGTAATTCCATGTACCCCAATTCGTAATCCTTTTACGTAGCTTGGCCCGTCTTAAATTTTTTGTCTATTGCGTGCGTTTTCATTAGGATTTTTAGCAATATTTTTTACATAGGACATGGTGATGACTTGTCACTATAACACTCCTCCTTTAACTGGTTTGAAATGGGCATGAGTGAATGTTGCGCTACTGGATGCACACAACCTCCATTCCAGGCGGGGTTTCTTATCAAAATAATTAAACGAGTACGTACAGTCAAACAGGTATCTCGTGAAATTCAAAAGTCACCGCGCAGTAACAAATTTAAAAGTGGGGGTCCAGCAAAGCCCTTCTTGCAGTGAATGTTATGCAGTGAGGTTCTGGATATTTTTACACTGTTGCATTGTTTTTTTTAATGGGGTTATTTAAATTTGATTTTGTTGTGATTTTACATTTTGTATTTGTGTATTCTAGTTAAGTTATTTTAGTTTTACTCATTTTATGAAAAAGTTCGTTTCAGAACTCTGTTAAAATTAAAAACTGTAAAGGGGCGGAAGTCATTGTGATATAAAAAGTAGATATACGTAAATTAGTGCTATTTAATACTATAGCATAGAGTTTAAGAGCCAATTATCCGGACGGGCTGTTAATAGTCAAAGTCGAGAAATAATTGCTTAGCCTTAAATTGTATTACCACCAAATTCATACTTGTCATCATGTATTACATTTTTGTTAATAGTTAAAAATTAAATGATCTGTAATTATTTTTTATCTTAGTTGGAATTACCTTTTTAAGGTTAATAATCAATCGGCAAAAATGTTATTTAAAAACATGCGAACAGTTTTTGCAATCTCAGTGCTTAACTTATCGTTGTTATACGATATATTTACTATCGGCTGTTTGTGTTCGATTCCTTTGCCTGTGTGTCTTTGAGTCTATTACTGTTAAATTAAAAACAATTAAAAATATTAAAATGATAGTAGAAATCATATATTTATTGCCTTATTTAAAAATGTATTTTGAAACATTTACCAGTGAAACAATGAATCAGTGAAGTTTTCCAAGTATAATCTTTGAAAATGAAAGTATCTTAATCGTATTGTAATTACATCATAATTATCTATTGTTTAGTAAATAATATATTTTAATCAAATCATTATTTTTGTTTCACTTCTATGCTCAGCTTTTTATCAAGAATTGTTTTTTTTTTGTAAAATGTAAGATAAACTTTTTCTTCATTTGTATAACATTTTTTGGGACACACTATAAATCATACCTCACTAAAAATTATTCCCTTATCCTTTTAGTCATTACATTGTTGTGTAAATTAATTAAAACTCATTTTTTAGATATTATACTAAAAATAACCATTATTACTGTGATCATCCACATATTGACAATATTGTAAAATATCTAGCGAGTGTCTGTGAAGCGGTACAATGTTTGTAATGTTTGGGTAAATTCCATCCTTTTTTGGCCGAATACTTTCTCTCTCTGTGCACTGGAAGCTCAGCCTTGTCTCTAGATTTCTGTTCTACTGTACCACTACATTTGGGATGATATCAAAACAACTGTGGTGTTTTCGTGATCTATGTAAAAATCTTGTTTTTATTGAAAATTGCAGGATTTATTTCCATATAAAAATTGTGGTTTCGGATTATAATTTTTAAATATATATTATATGACATTGAAAAAAAAAAAATAAAAATAAAAAAACGGTAGTCCCTAAATTCTCTTGGTACACATATAAGCTGACCACAAAAAGTTGCGGACGTGCAGGAATACTATACATAAAGTAATAAACAGGAACGTTTTGATACGTTCATTTGCATACATTTCTGAGGTAAAAGCCCGGCAGTTCGGGGATGAAACGAATCCTCGTAAAAGTCTTACAATTTCGGTACGGGTCATAAAAGACGAAAACGTTGAATTGCACGAACATATTTTATAGCTTATATATTCGTGATGTATTAGAATATCAAAAAGGTTGTGTTAATAAAAGGACCATGCACGAAATCCCTCGGATTGGGTATACTGCTTATTTTCATTTTGAAAATCACTAGAGATCTACAAGGTGTTCCAAAAGCCTTTGGAATTTTTAAGCGCATTTTATCTACGGTGTCAACGCCATCTATGTGAGAATTATAGTTAATAATAATATTGGGCTTATTAGTGACCTGATCTATAGAGGAATCATAATGCATCCTGGAAAGTAAAATAACCGCTCTGTTCTTTTTTGAAACAAATTATACAAGTGTAGCTTCCTGTTGAAACCCAAAAAGAAATGTTTTGGGATCTCTATTTTATTTTTTTTTATTGTTTCATCTATTGAATTCTTTTTTTTGTCAACAGATCCATTGCTAACTTATAACTGGTGTACCAGTTATCACAAGTGAGATTGCAGTTTTTTCCGTTCCATTTTTCAACTAATCGTTGTGTAATATCCTCTGGCTTATTCGATTTTTTTGTTTTTGTAACTATAAGTGCCGTTGGTTCAGGGAAAAAATAATTCAAATTAATGTATCAAGTGGCGTTATATTTTAAAATTAATCTAATTAAATACCTTCATTACCAGTAAATTTAAATAATTTATGATTAACAGTATAGTCACTCCAATACAATGATTATTAAAGAAACCTACAGGAGTTCCGTCTTCTTCATGGTGATTCTCTTCATTATCCAATGAGCTGTCCTCTGCATCGGTGTCGTCACTGGATGTCCCACTCAATTCACCCAATCCACAGAAAAATCGTTGGCTTCATTTATATTGGATAAATTATCTATTTCTTGTTCAAGTTCTTGACCAGCTTTCTTAAATTTTGACTCCTGTAAAAAATATCTAAATTAATCATTTATGCAGTTTAATATTTTTATTGGAAATAAGCCACAATTTTACTTTAAAATAAGTTTATTTGGCGTTTTCGATTTCCACTTCGGAAATCGTTCTCAAAATACATTAATAAATTAAACAAATGTTGTTTTTGCTACTAGGTAAAAAATTCTTTTAATAATTTCTTTTTATCTGACTTATTCATATTGACAATTCAGACATTATTAAACATTTTAAAGTAGAGGAGTGCACAATAAAGACTGTGCATAATTCAACGTACTACGGTACTTCCCTAACTTAAGGGCATGGGCGGCGCAATACCGCTCAATTATATAAAATTATTTAATTCGTATCTCGTGTTAATAGAAAACGACTGACGTGGTATTCCGAGTGTTAATATACTCCAGCTGAAAAAGTTATACAAAATTCGGGAAAAGTTGATAACGAAAAACGGATATCACTGACACCTAGTTTTTAAATTTCATCCTCAATGTCTCGGAAATTATCATATTTGCCACAAAATGAATAAAATTAACGTCGTTCTTAATTAAATTTCCTGCCAAAAGATTCTTGTGATTTTAGGAAAAAAACTGTAGCACATAGAAATAAAAATTCGCAAAAAAGATTCTAAAAATATTATTTTAAAAATTTGCCTATTATAATTAGGTTAACACTTTCAAGTTTCTGAAAATTGACTATGAAGAATTAATGAGTTGTTTCATAAAAGTTATCTTAAATCCACTGTAGCAAAGCAAAATGCGATATCTTTTTCGATTTTTGTAATAATTTTGCACTCCACCTTTATCAGAAAAATTCGGAAATATTCACAACTTAATTGCATTAAAAACATTGTTTTATATAAATCACTGATTTTTTTACGTATAGAATAGTAAACGATCTTTAAACACAACTTTTTCAGTTAAAGCGCGTTAAAATTTGAGTTATAGATAACCTTTCGTACATATCTCTACAAAAATCCGAGGTCCCACTCACCGCCGTAAATTTTGGCTTATGCTTATTCAGATTCTGACTGGACTAATTAAAAATAAAACTATATAACAGAAATAAACTAGTAAAAGCATGAGCTTATCAATTTACAATTTATTTTAATAATCGATGATAATAATAGCTCTAAACATCGACCCCCAATTAAAATGTCTTCCAATTGTTGCTCAATTGATAATAACGTCAATTGACATTATTTAAAATTTACATTGTCGATGCTATTCATTTTCTCAGTGGCCTTTTAAATATTTTTGTCAAAGTGTTGAATCTGTAGAGGTGTGGCGGTTGATTATTGCTTAAACTATAGTATTACTAGGACTTGGCCCGATTTTAACGCATCGTGGTTCTAGAACGTATGTTGTTCTACTGAAATGCTTTTGTTTTGTTACAATTAAAATATTTTATTCAGATTTATTTTGATATTATGAATGAATAAGAAAAGTGCAAAATAAAACGTTTTAAGACGCACAAAACGGTCCACTACAAATAAGCTATAGTATCGTGTTCGCCACTTAGTAACAAACAGACTTCGGTCTAATAGCCTCTCCATCAACACTCCACAACTAAAAACTGATTGATTTTTTTATCATAATATATTCGTTATTTCCTTCCCTTTCATTTGTGGCATATATATATATATATATATATATATATATATATATATATATATATATATATATATATATATATATATATATATAAGACAACGGTTTGTATGGGTACAGAGTTTAAAGCGTCTTTTCCATTCCTTGTTGTTCTTATTCAGAAAAACCCACCTCACAGTTTTTCCTATTCCGTGTACCGAAAACCCACTCATACAAACCGTTATCTCAAGGCCCAGTCACATCATCACCCTGTCCAACTCAATTCAGTTATCAAGACTCTTATTTTCCGTTCCATAAGACTTAGCGACAACAATCACAGGTCATCCGAAATCAATTCAATAAGGCATAGACTCTTACAAAACGGCTACCATAAAACCCAAATCAATAGGGGCATTTAAAAACATCTAAAACCCATTCCATCCAAAAACGAAACCTTGCCGCCGGATCAACCCAAAATCTTTCTACCTTTTATTAAAGATGTCACTGACAAGATCATTAGAACTCTTATTCCTCTAAACATCAGAACCATCTTCACTACTCACTCCAAGTTGTCAAACCTCGTCAGATCCATAAAAGACCAAATCCCAAATCCTTAATGAAGACCATGGTATCTACGAGATACCTTGATCCAGTTGCTCAAGTACGTACATAGGACAGACAAACCGCCGAATCCATAACCGTATTTACGAAAATTCTATCAGTCCAACATTTCGATACTTCTTCCACCCTAGCCCAACATTATATTCAGACAGGCCACAAAATAGATTTCGAAAAAGCAAAAACCATCGCTCCCATCCGCTCCTTAAAATCAAGAATCATTCTTGAAGCCCTCGAAATTGAAAAACAGCCTAACCGCTTAAACACGCGCGAAAGCGCTAAACGACTACCGGCAACATGGCGACCCCTGCTTCAGCTACCCTCCGCCCCAATTCACACCGCTCAGACAACGTCAGCTTCCACCAAAAGCAACCACACAGGTCAAGGGAGTAGGCAGGTTGACATCTCAGACGGATCTTTTAATTATACAGAACATGAACTCGAACAGAAGTGTATCTCTTGATAATGGCTCCAAAATGTTTGCCGAAACGTCGAGTATTAAATTCTCAACGCGGTTATTTCCGAGAACTTAGTAATTTATACATTGTGACCAATAACAACAGAGATATGATGTTATGCGAGCGCTGGGGTTTTCTTTACGGGCAGACAGACAGCTATGCCTTCATTAATAACAAAAATAAGGTGTGGTAGTCGCCTTGTTTGTTTTTTCTATTTTAATGTAATCCTAATCCACTCCCCTTTCATTTAACGCATCACCCGCTCCAATCGGACCAATAAAAACGGATATATGATATAATATCGGCTCTAAGGTTTTCGTTACGGACAGACAGACAGAATGGGCAAATCATATATATTTATTGTGAATACATTCTTCATACTTCTTAAGAACAGTAATTCTTTAATAATAAAGTATATTTACTTACACTCCATAATAAACTTTTGTTGACAATTGGTTAGAAATAAAACGGCACACTAAAAAAAAAATAAGCTATAGTCTCGTGTTTGCCACTCCTGATGATATTTGATTAATATATGCATAAACACTCATTTTAATTTTACAATCAAAACATTTAAAACCCTATTTCCAAATAATCATAAATTTTTTCATTATTTCAAATATTTAACATTTATTTAATTTTATTTTATTTTTAATTTATTTAAATATAAATACATAACAGTAAAGTGCATGTGAGCACATAATTAAGATAAAAAATACCAAAGAAAGTATATTATAGTCATTGAAAAAAAAAGAATTACGAAAATAAAGAAAAAAGTGCCTTAATTAGCAAATCATTTTTTTTATTCGATTATTATTATGATACCTGTACGAAAAGGAACAACGAAGCGATGTCCTTATGTAATAATAATATGTAAAAGTGATACACGCTCTAAACCATTTAAAAACAATACATATTATTTTATAAAGCCTTTATTTTTCAAAGCCTTTATTTGTTTAGAAACATTATTTCTTTATTAAATAAAAAATGTTTATTTATTAAATATTTCTTTATAATAAATGTGTAGTAGTTTTATGGATAGGTGGATTTGGGGCTTTCATTACGGAAAGACAGACAGAATAAGCAGATTTTAGTATTGATATAGTATGTGGTAATAAATAGAAGAATATGCATTTGAGTTCATTTGAATAGATGAGCAGGTATTATTTAATTAAACACTTATTTTACATGATCGCTATTAACCATACTGGCGTGCATTAGACAGTTCACGTAAAACCCTAACCTAAGCGAGGATACCTCGTGCTACCCATGTCGTGCTACTACGGTCTTCTTTGCTAAGAGCCCTTAATGTTTAAATATGTCTAAATCCACCCCTACGTATATCGTATATTTCTAAAAGTTAATAATTTTGTTTTCAAAATATACCTACGTTAAGTTTTTACTGTGTCAGCTTTGTTTTATTAATTTTTGGAAAAGTTTTCATTTTTGCAAAAACTTCTCATAAGTTCTACATCTTTATATATAATTTGTGCTCTCTAAAATAACTCACGATTCTTTTAAATCCATCTTATCAAAAACCCATAAAAAAATCTGTTCTTATTTATGTATTAACATTTAATCAATAATTTTACAGATAAAAGTTGTATTTCCTAACTTTTCACTTTTACCTCTTGAATAAACAACAATGATTTCAAAGGTCCTTATTGTTTCTCACATTTAAAGTAATCATCCAAATTTAAAACAAGTGCTTGTGCTTACGAGTGAAGATTCTTTCTTGACAAGTTTAAAAAATATTTTAATAATTTAACTTTTCCCTTTTGATTCGGAGGAATTAGGACAAATCCATTTTAAATCTTTTTGAATGAGGTTAAAATGGTTATATTTAATTAATATGAATCGTTTAATTAAAGTTTAAGGAAAATACAATTACTCTAAACTCTAAAACTGTAAGAAATTATAAGATATGGGAATAATTATTGTTTATACAAAAAGTTAGACAAGTACGTCATTCACAGTGTCATTATCTGATCATTCTATTGTTTTTTGCAAAATTTTAACCAGCAGATGTTGTAAAGGTCCTTAAATGTTTATCCAAATGTTAATTGGGAATTGTTTCAAAAAGATTTATTAGGACCTCGTTTTATAAAATATGTGATTAAGAAAAATGTGGGTAACATGTTATTTAGATTCTAATGAATGAAGACAATGGGGCCTTATTAAAATCAATGTCTACTATGTTTAAACTATTGAAATGTTGCTTATGCTGATCCCCAAACAGTATGTAAATCAGGTCGGCCATCTTGACATTTTGAAGTAGTAATAAAATGGTTGTCATTCTGTGTTGCATGTGAAAAGGTGTTTCATTTTCTCCCATTTTTATTATACCTATTTAATTATACTCTGTAAGCTTCTTCAAAAGGTTATGGGGCCAACTGTACATACCCAGAGTACATTCCATAAAAAGTAAAGTTTTTGTTTAGTGTTGCTTTTTGTGCAGACAGCCAAAGAAGTGTTGTTAGTAACCGGCAATAAAATTAAAAATTGCAGCTTAAAGTTTAAGTAGTGCGAATTCAACCGTGAATTTGTATTCGCAATTTACATCTGCAAATTTTTCGTCCTGGAAATTCAGATTAGGCAATTTTCTAGATACCATGGGTGTTGATTATTAGGTAATCTGTTAGATGCCGAACACTTGATTACCACTGAAGTAACTGCAACGCAACTCGCAGCTTTATCAAGAGACAAGCAATCTCAATATAAAATACACTAGCGGACCAACTCGACATCGAGTTTTAATGTAAGTTTTGCTGATATTTAAGAGAGGCGGAGTCTAACGATCCATCGTTTCCGTCGCCTGGTGTAAATGTTCCAAAAATCCTAAAAATAAACTGTATCAACGCCAATTTTTTTAAATTGAAAATCGATACAGTAGTTTTTTAGGATTTTCAGGAAGATTTACATTAGGAAACGGAAACAATATGATTGTTAGACTTCGCCCCTCTTAAATAAAAAACGGAAGTAAAACCGGAAGTTTGTTAGACTTCGCCCCTCTTAAATAAAAAACGGAAGTAAAACCGGAAGTAACTTTTTTTTGCATATTTTAGATTGTAAAATGCCACGTTTAAGAAAAAGAAGTCGGTTTGAGAACTCTAACTAACTAACTAACTATCTAAATTTATATTTAAATATTATTTAAATATAAAAAATACAGAAAACAGTATGATGCTCCGCGCTAGTTTACACTACCGTCTACTGTTCCACTTTTTTGAGAATACGCCACAATTTTACTTTATAATAAGTTTATTTTTTATTTATTTATTTAAAATAAACCTAATTTAAAGTAAAATTGTGGCTTATTCCCAACAAAATTAATAATATATTTCTAACTAAAACAAAGTAATGCTTACCTCATTATTTAATTATTCAAGTATTAAACTCAAAACTTAGTCTAAATCTCTAAATATCAATCACAACACCTCACACACGCTGCACTTGTTGTAAACAGAATACTCTCTAACTAAACATAAAAATAAAAAATACCAACTCATCAGATAGTGTAAAACAGACCCCATAAATTATAGGCGGAGACAGGAGGATCCCGAATTTTGAGTGGTAATTATCGCTATTCCTTAAGTGGAAACACTTATTGGTGCATTACAGCATTCGAGAATTGACGCGTTGTTGCGTTGTGTATAATATTGAATGAGAAATGGATTTTAATATATTTATATATATTGAACTTAAATGAATTAATAAATATTTTGTACTTGAAATTCGAAGTTGGTTTTTTTGTTTGCAATTTGGTTAGTTTAGTTTGGGTTAGGTTAGGCTGGGATATCTTACCGGAAGTAAATACTTCCGGTTTCATAATTCTGAATTCAATCAGTAAGTATAAGAAAAAAGTAGACGCGGGCATATTTTAGAAATACATTGAAAATTAGGACTTTAAATTTTAAAGAATGAAACCTGTAAAATTCCTATACTTTACTATAGGAAAAATTCATTTTATGGCCGCCATTTTTAAACCGGTTCAAATTTTTTAAATTTTAAACCTTAGGGGGAATCTACTCAATAATCAGTTTAATTATTCGAAAAAATTATTCTCCTATCTATCACCGTTTAGGAGGAGTATTGCACACAAGAAAAGGGCTTAGCCTTTTAGTATATAAAATGATGCAACAGCGAGTTCTATTATTGGTACATGCATTACAGATAAACATTTAGAATATATTCGTGACGATAAGTCACCTTTCGAAATGATAAGAAATCTAGAAAAAGTTTTTGAAAGAAAAATTATTCTTTTTCGTTTATAGGTGCGTAAGAAGTTGTTGACGTTGAAATATAAACAAGGTGTCAAAAGGCGTCGTAAAAAGGACAGGAGTTACAAAAGTTTTTTGTTGAATTTGATTGTTTATCCGTAGACCTAGAATCAACTGAAATTGCAATCGAAGAAGATGACAAGGTATGTTATCTATTAATTAAAAATACGTTTATTTGATATTATTAGATATAAAGTTATCACATATTACTGTATTAGAAAGATCAAAGGACAAGTTTACTGTTGATTTCGTTAAAGCAAAATTACTTGATGCAAAATTGAAATTGAAAAATAATGTACAAGTAAGTGAAGAATCCTCTTTTTATACAAAGCAACATTATTAAAAATCCCTTGCTCATTTTGCGGACTTGAAAGCCGTTTAGTGTCCACTTGTTTTAGAAAAAACAATAATTATAGAGCTAACAGCAGTCGAGGCAGATTTTTTCGTGAAAATACTCATTCCCGTGGCAAAAGGGTCGGCGATGATACACAAAGTAAACAGAATATACATACCGAAGTAGCTGAAGACGAAGTAAGTTTTATTGTAGCCCTATCAGCTAAAAATCTTAAGAATGATGACAACCAAATTTTATTTATAATAGATTCTGGAGCATTACAAAATAAGGGTGATGACTGCTTGCACCAAAGGTACGTTAAAAGTTTATTACGATAAAATTACTATCAACATTGGTATGCTAATCTTAATAAATTAGATTAGATTATCAGTTAGTAAACTAAACAATTTGGGTTGCACAGTTGTATTTAAATAAAATAAGGCTGAAATAAGAAAACAGAACTTCAAACTTATTTGTTCTAAACATAAGGGTAATATAAGGGTATTATCTTCAATTAAATGAATTTCAATACAGTTCAGTAGCAAAACATAGCAATAAAAACTTATGGAATTTACGTTTAGGACAGGTAAAAAGAAGGGGATTGCAATTCTTGGGACTTTCCTATTCTGTTGAACTGTTTGATTTATGTGTACAGGGAAAGCCACAAGGCAACCGTTTTAAGAAGTTTTATACAAAAACTCCTCCAGATTTGGTGAACTTTTACGTGTTGTCACTTGGGGACCGTCCAAATATCCAACGTTTTCTGGTGAGAAGTGTTACCTTTCAATTATTGATGATTTTAGTGTTGTAGAAAATACGAAAGCGAATCGCATGTTGTTAATCATATTAAAAAATTAGCAGCAGAAGATAGGACAGTATCTAGAATAAGAATGGATATGGATGGGGAGATGTCTTCTAAAATTTTTAAAAATTATTGTATATAACATGGTATAGTACCAGAATTTACAGCTATGTACACACCTCAGCAGAATAGTGTACCCAAACGATTTTATCGTACTATTTTGGACAAAAAAGGGTTATGTTTATGGAAAAAAATCTTCAAAGTTGTCAGTAGCGAGAAGCAGTTAGAACAGCTATTTATCAGCTTAACGAACTCCGTCACGAGAAATTGAACTACAAGTACCAGCAGAAATATACTTGCGCAGGCTTGACTTGTCTAAACTAAGAGTTTTTGGTTCAAAAGTGTGGTACTACAACTTAAAAAAGAAAAGTAAATTATAACTAAGGGCATGGTCGTCTATAGTGGTGCTGGCTATAGAATTTGGAATCCAGTACAGAACAGTATAAATGTTCTGCAGAAATATCGTATATATATATATATATATATATATATATATATATATATATATATATATATTCACCTGTAGCTAAAATAGTAAGTGCCAGAGTTTTATTTTCACTAGCTCTCAAAAATGACTGGAAGGTATACCAGTATATATTCCTTCAGCCTTTATTAACGGAGTGCTACAACATGATGTTTATATTCATTGTCCTAATGGATATAAAGGACAAAGTAAAGTTCCCAAACTACAAAAGGCTTTGTATATGATAAGAGAATCGCTCAAATTCTAGAACCATTGATTCGACAAATTGACAATCAAAATTGGTTTTAGAAGTGCCGAAAGCGACTGTTGTGTTTACACAAAGAAACATGTGTGTATGTGTATATTGGTCGATGATATCCTATCCAAAAGCATTGCGAATGTCAAAACGGAAGTGTCATGGTCGTAGGATAGAGTTAAATAATACTTGTCTTTATACACATTAAGAAACTTGGTCGAAGGATATCAGGAATGGTAACATAGTTAACACCAAAAAAATTTCAGCATTGGGACAAATATAGTAAATCTTCTACAAGAGAAGAAGAAGCAGATAGGTACTTGAGACGAATACAAATAGAAGGAGCAATATACAAGTAATTAATACCAGAATAGTAAATAGGCAGAAAATCTATAGGATATCTTATTTTATCGAACTATTCCACGATAACGGGTTTAAGACGACACGGTTTCTACTGTAATGTAAACGCATGTTTATATTTTTTGAATAATAAATTAAATGTTACAAAAATGATTTTTGTATATCTAATTTTTCTAGAATTATTGCAGTAAACAAAAGGTTCGTAAATAATAAGTGTATAAAATTAGTATGTATCTAGTTTTTTATTGATTTTATCTTAAGATTTTGTGATACTATAGCCGAAAGGTTTGCTTCTTTAACTTGACAAAAACCGTTTCTTATAATTCGTAAATTATAAGAAATTAACGAAACCATTTCGAAGTATTATTTTTATGACGACCAACAAAGAAACAAACAATAGTCAGCACGAATCCCATCTCGGCAATAATTAATTTTTGCGGAATGAAATTTGCGCCACCGCTGCCTTAATGGCAGTCCATTAAATGTTGAGTAGGGTTTATTGGGCAATGCTGTGGTTCTCCATTAATCTACCCCCTGCTCTCTGATGAAACGTACGGACATCAACGAAATATCAGATCCGATGTGACATCTACTAAACGGCTCTGGCTGTAGTAGCCGAGTTTGCCGAATGAAAATTCCGCACTTACCTGAACTTTCCATTTTTGAGACTTAAAATTAGATTTGGCAATATTTACGTTTTTAATAATACATATACGGATTCGTTATTAGTACTTCCGGTCTAAAATTGTAACATTTCATTTAAAATAATATGTTTTAATGAAATTACGTTTCTGAGAAATGTTGTGGTAAAGATTTACATTTCCAAACTTTCCCAAGATTTCTTTCCATAATTGTATAAATAAGACAAAGAACTTACTAGTTCCAATCAAATGCTAAATGTTTATTAATGTTAAAAGATATCCTAGACATATTAAGAATACCAAGAACACCAAGGACAAACTTGAAAGAACAGTGGCTAAAATCATCAGTTTTTTGGGAAAAGTATTATTTTTCAGGACCTGTACGATTTTCTTTTAGTTGTCAATTAGAATAAAATATATCGAAAATTAATATGGCGAAATCTTTTTATATATTGTCTCATTCGATCCATTTTTGAATATATGCGTCTTATTGGTCTTTATTATTCTTAATATATCGTTATTTCAGCATGTTTCCTAAGGTCGTGGCTCCATTTTATCTAGGTATTATCCTTGCTCCCCGATATCGCTATCGTCACCAATATATTATTTGCATATTCCGTCCTGCCGTCCATTTAAGTTTTACCACTTACTTACTTTTAACCCTTTAATTCATTCGTTCCTTTTTTCATCTTACCCTTGCTTTATTGTATTTCCATTATCGCCAATATAGTATCCGCTTATTTCATCCCTAATTATTTTACCAAAAAGGGTGAGTCAGCATTCACCTTAAGTTTTGTCATTCAGTCTGTAACGTCTCTCATTTTCGGTTCCTTAAATTATTCGTTTTTTTTATGTTTAAGTTTTATATACAACATTTTCTTTTCCGCGTAACTCCACGTCTTTACTATTTTATCAATATTTACCTTTGCAGCTGTTCAGAGTAATAAACGGAAAACAGAGAGTATTCTCTCAGTTTTTAATATATAATTTATAAGCTGAAATTTGGTCAAACTGGATAACCTTCTGATTTGGCTTTTTATTTCTTCCTTCTAATTTGCATTTTTGCCTTTAAAAGTGCCAGTTAACGGGAAACTGCATTGGTCTGCATGCTAAACTAAGTGGGAATAGCTAGATATAAGGATGAAATACCAGATTGCCGTATCTTACTCTAAAAATCTAAACGAACCTCTGTTTGATCCCCTGATTGACTACTTCTCTGCACTCAACAGAGCATTTATAATGGTCGATGTCAACTGCAGATGCACTCAATTCGGTCACTCCTACACAAATCCAAGTGGCAGGCATCTCTCAGACTTTTTTCTCGATCTGCTAATTTGTAGAATCACTAACATGACTTACACGTGTTTAGTTAAATTGAAATGGCTACCAACGACCTTATCTTATACACAGAAATCATTATGGACAGGTTTAAGGATAGCTGCTACATATACATATGACTTAATCATGTCAGATCATCTCCCACTCCTAGTTAAATCAAAACTATTGATTTATAGACAAAGCATACCGTTCAGCTATAGAATCTTCTTCTTCTTCTTCAAGTGCCCTGTCCGTTGCGAACGTTGGCGATTAATATGGCAATTCTGATCTTGTTTGCGGCGTTTCTGAATAGTTCGACAGATGTGAGCCCGAACCACTTCCTCAGATTTTGGAGCCACGAGTGTCTTCTCCTGCCTGGTCCTCGCTTACTGTCTATTTTTCCCTGGACAATCAATTGCAGTAGACGGTACTTATCGTGTCTCAATATGTGGCCTAGATATTCAAGCTTTCTTTGTTTAATTGTATTCACGATTTCTTTCTCCTTTCCGATTCTTTGAATTACCTCTATGTTGGTGACATGTTCGGTCCAGGATATACGAAGAATGCGTCGGTACACCCACATTTCGAATGCTTCTAGTTTTCTCGTGAGCGTCTCCGTCAGCGTCTAGGCCTCCACACCATACAGTAAGATCGGAAAAATGTAGCATTTAACTAGACGTAGTTTTAGGGGAAGAGATAAATCCCTGCTTATGAGGAGCTTTTTCATATTGCTAATTGCTGCTCTAGCTCGTTCTATTCTCGCCTTAATTTCTGTGGCCTGTTCCCATTTTACATTTACGTTGGTGCCAAGGTACACATAAGATTCTACATGGTCAATTAGTATGTTACTTATCCGTAACTGTCGAGCAGACTGTTGCTTTCTGCTTATCAGCATCCACTTTGTCTTCTTGAAGTTGAGGCTCAGGCCGTATTCCTCACTAACTGAATAAACTCTTTCCATTACCTGCTGTAATTCGTCTATAGTACTGGCAAGGATCACCGTGTCGTCGGCATATCTTATATTGTTCGTTAACTCGCCATTTATTTTTATGCCCTCATTTGCATTTTCCATACATTTGTTAAATATTTCTTTGGAATAAATATTAAATAGGAGTGGGGATAATATACACCCCTGACGGACACCTTTTTTGATCTGCACACTTTCAGTGAGTTCGTTGCCAATTTTTGCTCTTGCTGTTTGACCCCAGTATAGGTTTGCCACAATTCGAATGTCCTTGTCGTCAATACCTGTCTTTCGCAGAATATCTATCAATTGTTTATGATTGACATTTTTAAATGCTTTTCTAAAATCCACAAAGCACAAATACACGTCCTTATCAACGTCTCTACACTGCTGTATAAGCACCTGAAAAGCGAAAATTGCTCTTCTAGTTCCAAGTTGTATATGTTGTTAAAAAGTTCAACTAGATTATCAAGGAACTGTTTGTCTGATTTACATAGGATCTTTAATATTTCGCAGGGTACATTGTCCGGACCTGCTGACTTATTGTTTTTTAGTGCTGCAATGGTATCTTCTATCTCCGATTTAAGGATTGAAGGTCCTGTTTCTCCTTCTCCATATAGGTGATCATCAGTCCTGTCAGATGCAAATAATTTTTCTATGTATGATTTCCATGTTTCTAAGATCGTTGATGGCTCCGAGATAAGATTTCCATCTCCATCTTTTATGCTGTCGGGTGACTTATTGAATTTCCTCTTGTTTGTCATTGATTTTTTTTGTGCATATTGTAACTGTCGTATTTTCGTTCGTATTGTTCTATTTCCCTGCATTCGTTGGAAAATCATTTTTCTTTGGCTTCTCGAATTTTCGTTCTTATGATTTTGTGGATCTGCTGTATTTTTCTGCATTTCAGCTATAGAATAGATTTCATAATTTAATTATGATTAGCAGACTCATGAACTGAAGAGAAGAATCAGTCTTGGGTGGGCAGCATGGTGGGCAGCATATGGAAAACTGAGAAAAACTTTGAAAATGAACTGCCCACATGCCTGAAGAGCAAAATATTTAATCAATGCGTCCTCCCAGTGTTGATGTAGGGAGCAGAAACACTTCTTCTTCTTCTTACGATGCCTATCCGTTCCGGATGTTGACGATCAACATGGCTATCCTAACTTTGCTTGCTGCTATTCTGAATAGGCCGATTGTCGATGTATTAAACCACTTTCTCAGGTTTTGAAGCCAAGATATTCTTCTTCTCTTTGGTCCTCTCTTTCCAAATACCTTGCCCTGAAGAATGAGTTGCAACAAGCCGTATCTCTGTTTATTCCTCATAACATGGCCAAGATATTCTAGTTTGCGCTCTTTGATGGTGTTCATCTCGCATTCCTTGCCTATTCTACGTAGGACCTCAACATTAGTCACACGATCCACCCATAAAATTCTTAAAATACATCTGTAACACCACATCTCGAATGCCTCGAGTTTTCTTAAAGAAGCTTCGTAAAGTTTCCAGGCCTCTACTCCGTATAATACCGTAGAAAATACATAGCATCTAATGAGAGAGACTTTGGTAGCAAGTGGTAAATCGTGACTTCTGAAAAGAGACTTCATCATTATGAACGCCGATCTCGCTTTTCCTATGCGTTGTTTTATTTCACTGGAGTGATCCCATTGGCTGTTAATGTTGGTACCAAGGTATGTGTAGCTGTCCACTCTGTCAATTGGATGTTGGTTAACCAAAAGCTGTATATTTAATATTTCGCGCTTACTGACTACCATGTACTTTGTTGTCTTCGTATTAAGATCAAGTCCGTGTTCTCTACTTATATCTGATATACGCGACATTATTCTTTGCACACCGTCCAGACTATCTGCAAAAACTACTGCGTCGTAGGCATATATTGCTCGACTACTGCTCGAAGATATATTCAGAGTATATATTAAATAACACCAGGGACAGAATGCATCCTTGCCTCACTCCTCTATCTATGGAGACTGCCTCTGTCAATTGGTCATCCACTTTAATATTGGCTGTTTGGTTGTAATATAAATTATAGATCATTCTTAAGTCCCTATGATCTAACCCCACTTCTTTCAAGATGTTTATAAGTTTATCATGCTTTACTCTATCAAATGCCTTTTTGTAGTCCATAAAACAAGTATACACATCACAGTTAACATCCCTGCATCTTTGCATAAGCACTTGGACCCCGAATAGAGCCTAAGGAAGGGTGCCTAAGAAATTGCGGAATCCAAACTGCGTCCATGATACTTGTTCTTCGCATTTTTTATATATTCTGCCGTGTATCACTTTCAAGAACGTTTTAAGTAAGTGGCTCATTAGGCTAATTGTTATGTAGTCTTCGTATGTCTTGGCATTTACTTTTTTTGGTATGGTCACGAAGGTCGACTTTAACCAGCTTTGGAGTATTTTTCCAGTTACGTATATGTTGTTGAATACAGTTGTTATCCATTTTATTCCCTGTTCATACATAAGTTTTAGGAATTCTGCACAAAACTCGTCAGGCCCTACCGCTTTACCATCTTTAGTTCTTTTAATAGCTGACGTGACTTCTTCAATGGTAATCGGGGGTCCTGTTTGGCACTCAGTGTCTTCAATGGTATTCTGCCTTTCATCAGCACAAGTTACTTCCACATAATTCTTCCAAGTGTCTAGTTTTTCTTTCACAGTTAACAGTGGTTTGCCTTGGTTATCTGCCAAACACCCAACTCTTCTAGGTTTGTATAAGCCTGCGGCTTCTTTAACTTTTTTGTGCATATAAAATGAATCGTGTTTATGATGCAATTGCTGTATTTCCGCACACTGTTTTCTTAGATGTGTATCCTTAGCTATTCTAATAGCTTTTTTGATCTTTTTATCGATTCTTTTATATCAGAAACAAAAGAGATAGTGCAGAAACACTTACTTTGACAAAACCTCGGCTACCATACTAAGAGTCATACAGAGAATAATGGAACGATCCATGTTAGCAATAACTCTGTGAGACAAAATAAAACAGAAGAGGACAGGAGAAGAACCAACCAAGGTACGGACATCATAGAAGGGATAGCTAGACTAAAATAAAGATGAGCAGGACACACAGCTAGAATGACGGATTGGCGATAGACAAAAGGGGTTATTGGAATGGAGACCAAGGGAAAACAAGAGACGCGTCGTTCGACTACTTACATGATGGGCAGACGATTTAAGAAGGAAAAATAAACACTAGATGAGAGTGGCGCAAGATAGACGGGGTTACAAACACAAGGAAGAAGCCTATGTTTAGCAGGAGACTTTTGAAGGGCGACGATAATAGAAAAGATTACAAAAAAACAAATTGGCAACTTGTCAAAGAATTCACCTCACAAAATCTTCCAATCTCACGTGAAGTAAGTAACCAAAGTCTTCTACAAAAAGTTTCAAACCTATCAATCCTAGATACAAAATTTAATATCTATACTCCAACTCCACCACCAAGAATCCCCTTTGAAATCCAAACAAATTGCAGACTAATCAGAGAGTACAAAAGAAATTCGAGACCGTCTCATCAAAATAGAATACAACTGCCTCTTATCTGCAAATAAATTAGAAGTCAACATGCTGAAATAGTAACAGTGGAGACATGTTACAGCTGGTATGGACTACCAAGACGAAGGCAAATTCTGGCAAAAATTCTAAGTACTTTAACATCATTCTCACCCAAAAGTACATAATCCATGTTAACCAACCTTCAAAATAAAGCTGGAACTTTCAAAAATAAGCTCTACGCCAAATACAAAACATCCCAAAAACCCAAATTTTAAACAGCAGTTCCGGATAGACACCGAGCGGAGCATAGACAACGTTTTTCCATATATCACTACCTAGGAACCAACTATCACTAGATAGCGATCCAAGTAGATACTGATACCGTCAGGAGAATGTGTAGCTTAGCGAAAACACAGTCCCTGATCCAGATCACATACACAAAAAATGCCTTAAATAACTTCCAGAATCCATCTTCCCGCTGCGAGTCAAAATAATCACTAATAGCCTCCAGCTGGAATATTTTTCGACTTATAGCCAGCAAAATCATGATCCCTAAGCCAGAGAAAGTCATCACTAGTACTGATTACTATAGATCAATTTCACTCCTTTGGGCAAGATCTAAGACAGGAACGGCTCATAGAACACCTAGAGGCAAATCACAGTATACCCAGTATTCAATTTAAATTCAAAGCAGGTCACTCCATCCACAGTGCATTAATAGAAGCAGCAACAAGTCAATCCATGAACATAACAAGCAAGCTATTGGCATCTTTCTAGATATCCATAAAGCACTAGATCAGTTTTGACACGCAGGTCTGATAGAAAAACTACACCAAGCCTTAGTACTAATTCCTTTCCTGAGAATAATTATATTTCTCTGCTAGGACAATCCGTATCAAAATCACTGATAAACTTTCAATATCCTTCACTCATCACACTTGAGTCCCACAAAAGTCAATAGTAGCGCCAATTGTATACGAGCCCTAACAAATATATAAAACAAATTAAAATATATAACACTTCAGGTGCTGGACCGTAAATTTGTTATAAGTTTTTTTAATAATTATGATAATAATGCTAAATAAGCAATATTTTAAATTATAATTATTCGCAAACGGTTGTTTGCATTATTTTTTATACAACTCATAAAATCTATTAATATCTTAGGGATCATCAAAATATGTAAAAATTAGTGACAACTAAATAATGGGACACTATGAAGTATCTGCTAAAAATCAAACAGGATAAGACAAGTAGGCTGTGAAAACAATGCAGCCAAATACAAACCGCCAAATTATTGCCGCGATAAAACAATTCGTGAAGTGGTCGATGAACTTAATATTCCTAAACCACAGTGATGAATATATGTAATTAGGCATGGTAGAAAAAGCAGGAAGTATCTTAGATTAAAAAGGTAAAAGCCAGAGCCGTGCAAAACTAGTTTCTAATAAGGATACGAGAATATTAGTAAAATAAGGGTCGAAGAAATACTCTAGGGCAAGTTACAGCAAAATGGAATCATAAAACTGGAATAAATTTATCAAGGGAGTACTGTTGCAAGTGGATACATAAATTTAAAGTAAACTTTTGTAAGGTTAAAATATAGGAAACAATTTAAGAGTATACTTATAGTTTAAAAAATTATATTTTCTTGTAAGCAAAGAAAAGCCAGTGTTAGCAGCAAAACAAAAGCAAGCCAGGTTGATTGTGGTCCAAATCTAAACGTTCTTGGTCAGTAGAAGATTGGCCCTGTCTTTAGTAAAGAATCAAAATTCGACGTGTGTTAGTGATTACCGTAAACGAGTTATTCACACTGAGCGTGAGGCTCTTCACAAGGATTGTTTAAAACAGAGAGTAATATTTTCTGAACGAGGAATGATTTGGAGTTGTATGGTAGTTTCAGGTTTAGGATGTTTTTAACTTATGGAAAATATAGAAAATAATGCCAAATATCGACAAATAATTCAAAACAGCAAACTACCAAGCATTGTGAAATTAAATTTTGACGAGAAATATGGTAGGTGGGGGTAAAAGTCCGCACTTTATATATATATATATATATATATATATATATATATATATATATATATATATATGTATATATTGAAATGATATGAATATAGGAGAAAGAAAAATAGTGTTTAAAAAATAATTTATAAGTTATATACTAGAGAATTTTATAAAAATTATTTATATGAGGGCATTTTTAAGAAATTAGCATATAATAAGTGTAAAAAGTTTTTTGTTATAATTATAATATATTTAAGTGAGCCATGTGCATGGGCAACCAACTATACATTTAAATGACAGTTGAATAAGAATTTAGGAATATAAAGTGGGGTTATAATAATATGTTAGTTTAAAATGTGTAGTTTATTAAATTAGAGTGTTTAAGTTACTGATTTAAGTTTATATTCTGATCTGAAAAGCCTAAATGTCAACAAAATTCTCGATAGAAAAGAAAGGAATTCTCTAGAATACAGAATTTAACCTTTGTTTACGGTAGAACGTTCTCGAATATGGTTATGTCTATGGACATAATCGAACATATACTGTTTCGAGAACATTCATATGAAGGAAATGGAACAATTCTATTAGGATTTCTTGCCAGATGATTCTAGAACATGGAAAAAGATATAAATACCCGATGATTTGGATTCAGAGAACAGTTACAGTTCAGTCAGATGGCCAGTAAGTTAGTAAGAAAGTTAGTTAGAAGACAGACACATTTAGTTAGTGAAGTCAATTGTTCAGTAAGTTCAAGATAGTCAGAAGGTCCAGATGTTCAATATAATAAGTTTCATGAAGATTAATAAACAGTATAAAGATAATATTATTGAAGATTAAAAATTATGTTATGTAAAAATGGTAATTGGATAATGGAAGAAAGTATCAATTGAAAATTAAAATTATATAATATTTGGTGGTTGGAGATTGGTGTATTAAAAAGAAGAATAAATATAAATATAGTTAAGCAGAAATATATTTTAAATTGGTGGAAGCTGATAATTGGAAAAAGTAATTTCACAAAAACAAGGATAACCGAGGCTGAGAACGAAGACATTGAGTGGTGATTAAAATCTTTATTTTGGAGAACATTTTATTTAGGCATTCAGTGAAAGAAAGGTACAAAATTTTGTTAATATAATTTAGTTAGTATCATGAGAATTTCAATTTTAAAGATAGTTTGTTTAAAATTTACATTATCTATATAATGTTAGATATATATGTGTGTTTCATAATAGATACAATAAAGATAATTTAAAAAAGTGCTTACAAACTAATTCTTTGAGAACCGCGATAAAAACCCTATATATATATATATATATATATATATATATATATATATATATATATATATATATATACATATATATATATATATATATATATATATATATATATATATATATATACATATATATATATATATATATATATATATATATATATATATATATATTATTAAAAAACACTCATTGCTCATCATTCACATGTAATACATCATAACAATATATATATATATATATATATGCAATATTTGCCACACTTTTCATTGCAGTATACATATTACATTTGTCGTGTCATTCGGATAACTAAGCTTAGCTGTAAATATAAAACGACAGCTAAATAGCTGTAAGAACGAAAAGATCGGCAAAGATCCGCATAGCGGATCTTTGCCCCTTTGAATAAAAATAATTTTATAAAAATATAAATTAACAACGTATCAAATACAAATCTTTATTTTGTCAAAAAACATGATCTTAAAACTTATAAACATACATACAAGTAGATATATGACCTAAACGCAAAAAGATAAAAAATAAAAGAAATTTTTGAAAGCTGAAACACTTTTTAGGTTACAACTAGTGCAACATTAAATCACTTAAATCGGTTGAAAAGCTAACAAAGTCCTTAAATCTAGCAGAACTGCCTAGCAATGGCTTGGAAAGTATCCTTATAATGTCTGTCTTGTTAACAAAAAAACTCCTCGTCAGTTTCTGAAAAACGCATTGTATTGGGTGCCCTTCTATAATAAATACCACTGTAACCCTCATCTACCATTACAGTAATTCGCATAACGTACATTCGAAGTAAGTCCTTGGTTTTGCCGTAAACTTTTACTATAGCAAACTCTCCTGGACTTAATTCGGATAATTCATTTTCAGCATCACTTTCAGAAAAACTTAAATTGCTGCTACTATCATGAAGTGATATTTGCGCGTCTGAGTCTGAAGAATATTTATATTCCTTTTTATTTAGTATATTTTGTTTTTCTTCAAATACTTTTCTTACTGTATTTTTATTTTCCTTAATGCTTTCCTTCCTTTTTTTCGTTCATTTTGTATTTCTTCTCCAGCTCTGAGATTTCCATTTGCTCTTTATGTGGAGTAGATGTGAGAAGTGTAAATTTTAATCCTTTTCTTGTTTGTTTTCTCTTTTTGATTAGTTTGGGCAACGGAATGATATCTGACGGTAACGTAGTAGACATTTAATTTTTTGAGGTTTTCATTTTCGGGTTTTGATTCCAGGTTACTTGAAATGCTAGCTCTATCTGGTAGATTTTCAACATTTCGTTCTTCTGCTTCACAACTTGGTTCTTCTGCTTTATTATTTGGTTCTTCTGCTTTGTCATTTTCCTCACTTTTGTCTTCGTCAAATAAAATCCTTAATTGTGTATCTTTATTATTTCGGTGAAGATCATCTACTTCTTCTTGCTCTTGTTCAGTTACTAAAGAAGTTAAAAAATCTTCTTCAGTAAAGATATTTTCATCTAAAGAGAAAACACCTGTCATTTTAAATCTATTAACAGCTTTTTCTATAGTAGGAGTTTTCTCATAGGCTTGCATGAATAATCCAGTGACGTATTATTCTGTGACTGCTTAGCAGGGATTAGATGTGGTCCAATTATTACACAAATCATCATAGTAAGCTTATAATGGCCTAAAAAAGTTTTTGTCAAGTGGTTGAGTTCGATGGCTGCTATAAAGTGGGAGGCTGAGCAAATGGATGTTATTATTTTTTGCTTAAGTGATGGCCTCTAGAGTGGTATGAGATATGTGGTTATCCAAAATTAATAGCACTGTTATTAATTAGTTACAGCCAAAACAGAACCAGTTGGAGCGTCCTTTATCAAAAGAGGATTTAGTCTTTTGCGTGAGAAAATAAAGAATGGCGGAACATAGTGCCCTGTTGCACTGATAGAACGTGCAGCTGTCACAGTTCTTCCTTGCTATGCAGCTACATTTTTTGCTACTTTTTTTCCAGTGGAAGCAACATGTTTAGGTAATTTATTTGGTACTGTTTGTAAACCACTCTCGTCTGTGTTGTAGATTTTATTCTCTGGAAATCTATATATCTCCAAGACAGATTTAAAATTTTGAAAATACTGTGTCAATTCATTTTTGTTGAACTCCATGGTCCTAGCTACACTGGTTTTTCGTGGTGTACGCAGTGAAAGGCGGTTTCGTTTCATAAAATTTCTAGTCCAATCTCTACTTGCTGGTTTTGATTGCTTAGAAAATTGATGCTGGATACCATTTCTTTCTGCAAACTGATATGCCAGAAAACGAAGCGATTTTAGGATAAGCCCATAGAAACGTAAGTCTAAAGCTTTACAATGGTCCACTATTTACTTTTCCTGCTCTGGAGTAGGAATGTACTCTTTCGAATGGTAGATTTATCATAACCAAGAGTACCCATTTCTCATGTTGATTGACCTGTTTCCTTTAAATGTTTAGCCTGCATAAAAACATCTTCTGTAAATGGTCTCAGGTTCTCATTTTTTCTCTTGTACGTCCTAAAACAAAAACGTAATTTTTACAAACAAACAAAAAAACGTAATTTATACAAACTTTAAAAAATTTTTATGAATTAAGTAAAATTCTAGGTAATAATATATATTACACTTGAATTTTTATTTTGACGACGTTTCGGCAAGGTCGCACTTGCCATTGTTAGCTTCAAGCATCAGCGAGAAGCGTTACTACCTGACTTGAATGGCAAGTGCGACCTTGCCGAAAAGTCGTCAAAATAATGGTTTTTATCAATTCAACGCGGAGTCAAACCCTTAAAACTACAGAAATCATATATATATATATATATATATATATATATATATATATATATATATATATATATATATATATATATATATATATATAAGAAAAAAGAAGTACTTGTGACTCGTTTGGAAAAAATATATAAATGTTTTGGATGGGTTGGAGTCAATAAAAGGGGCTATTGGTTAACTATTTATTATCTCGAGCTTTCAATTATGTTTACAATTATTATCAAGAGCTGCTAAAAAAGACAAAAGGTCTTACCAAGTTGAACTATAAGGAAAAAAATTTTTGTTAACTCACCAAATAAAATTAGTTTGGTAAATAAAATTGCTGCTAACACATCTCAAAAAGAGTTAATATAAAAATGTCCTAATCTAATAAATGCTTCTCTGAAATTTTAGTATAATTTTGAACACATTTTCTTAACACAAAAACAATTGAATTTATAAATAATTTAAAATAGCGACCAATTACAAATAAGCCTCAATGTCATAAATGCCAACCTTAAAATTTTTATTTTTGACAATTATATTGCCAAAAATAAAATTTTGTTTAAAAATTCTTTTTTTTAGTAACAAAAAAGAAGAAGATTTATTCACCATTGATAGATATCTGAAAAAATTTAACAGATATATGGAAAATTAAATCAAAATGTGACATTTTACGGAATTCCTAAACCCAAAATTCATGAAACAGTCAACATTTTCAACAGTCATACATAATCAACATATTATACAATTTACAGTTGAGGAAGAGGTAAAGAGGTTTTAGAGAATTCTCTACCATTCCTTGACATGAGAATTGTAAGAAATACAGACAATATGTTGAATACCAGATGGTTCACAAAAACCATATGTAGTAATAGATTTATAAGCTATTACTCTCATCATCCAAATAAGATGAAAATGAACCTTATAACAGGATTAAAAGAACGTATTTTAAAGTTTTCTCATACAGATTATCTACAAGAAGATCTTCAATTTTTAAAAAATATTTTAATTGAAAACTCTTATCCTCCAGATATGCTACATAGGATGCTTTTTTCTAATCTTGTTAATATAAATAACTTAACACCATTTTTTGCTAAATCTCAAAACATTGTATCTAACAATCAGAACATCTGTCTATTATCATTCACTACCTTTTATACCATCATTAACACCTAAATTAATACAAACACTAAAGGTTATTGATAATATAAAAATAGCAACAAAGAACATCAAAACTATTTCATCTTTATATTCCAAAACTAAATATCCTATAGACAAATTTGAAAAAAACGAATGTTGTATACAGCATTAGTTGTACTCAGTGTGAAGCTGAATATGTTGGTGAGACCGGAAGAAATCTTTCAAATCGCATTATTTCTCACAAAAGTGATTGCAGAAATAAAAAACCATCTTGTGCTTTGGCAGAGCATGTAATCGATAAAGACCATATTATGGATTTTGATAACATTAAAATTGTATGTAGTGAAAGTAATAAATTCAAAAGGACTTTTTTGGAAATTGTTTTTATTAGCAAAAGTGATAATAATTTAAACAAAAGATCAGAAATTCAAAATCTAAGCAAAATTTATAATTATTTCTTTATAATTTATGTATAAAACTTGTAAAATGTCATATTTTGATTTAATTTTCCATATATCTATTACATTTTTTTAGACATCTATCAATGGTGAATAAATCTTCTTCTTCTGGTTCCTATCCGTTTCGGATGTTGGAAATCATATTGGCAATCATGACCTTGCTCGCTGCGGCTCGAAACAGCTCCGTTGAGGTTTTCTTAAACCATGTTCTTAAATTCCGCAGCCATGATATTCTCCTTCTACCGGGTCCTCGCTTACCTTTGACTTTACCTTGCAATATAGACTGCAGCAGGGAGTAACGGTGCTGATTTCTCATAACGTGTCCCAGATATTGCAATTTTATGCGTTTGATCGTAAACACAATCTCTGGTTCCTTCTTCATTTTTTCTAGAACTTCCTTGTTCGTGTTCCTTGCTGTCCATGATATTCTCAGCATTCTTCTATAAAGCCACATCTCAAATGCTTCAAGTTTTTTAATAGTGGTGTCTGTAAGCGTCCATGCCTCCGCCCCGTACAACAACACAGAGAAAACATAGCATCTCAAATGTCTCATTTTTGTATCTAGGGATATGTTGTGACTTTTGAAGATGGCGCTCATTTTGTTAAAGACCGTTCTTGCCTTTCCTATGCGGCACTTTATTTCCTATACATTGCTCCACTGTTCGTTTATAATAGTTCCCAAGTAGCAATACTGTTTTACTCGCTCTATCTGCGTCCCATTAATGTAAAGATGAGCCCCATTTATATTCTCCTTGCTGATAATCATTTGTTTCGTTTTGTGGGTATTAATGTTTAGTCCGTACTGTTGACTGTACTCGTTTATTCTGTCCATTAGCCTCTGAAGTCCTTCTAAACTATCTGCTATCACCATGGTGTCGTCGGCATATCTAACATTGTTTACTCTTTCACCATTTAGAAGGATGCCTTCGTCTATTCCGTAAAGAGCCTCGTTAAAAATTTTCTCTGAGTACATATTAAATATCAACGGCGATAGGATACATCCCTGTCTAACTCCGCGTAGTATTTTTATGTGATCTGTTTCTTCTCCGTTAATTTTCATGTATGCGGTCTGATTCCAGTATAGTTCTGAAATTATTCTGAGGTCTTTGTCATCCAGGTCTGCTTCTTTTAAAATGTTTATCATCTTTTGATGTTGAACTCTGTCAAATGCCTTTTCATAGTCGATCAATCACGCGTATACGTCGCAGTTAACGTCACTGCATCTTTGAATCAGTACCTGTACTCCGAAAAATGCCTCTCTGGTACCCACTGCGTTAATGAAGCCGAACTGTCTGTCCGATATTTGTACCTCGAACTTCTTATAAATTCTTCCATGGACGACTCTAAGAAACAGTTTCAACATGTGGCTCATTAGGCTGATTGTTCGATATTCTTCGCACTTTTTAGCCCCCTGTTTTTTAGGTATCGCTATGAATTCTGATTCTAGCCATTTATCAGGGATGATTCCTGTATTGTATATTTTATTGAAGACAGCCGTGATCCAATTTATTCCTTCTTCCTCCAAGAGTTTTAAAAATTCAGCTTCGATATTATCAGGCCCTACAGCTTTCCTGCTTTTCATCCGTTTTATTGCTTCTTCTACTTCGGATTTAAGTATGTCCGGGCCCGTCATCCTCTCTGAAAATGGATGCCTATAATCCGTTCTTTGATCTTGAAAAAGTGTCTCCAAATATATTCTCCATTTGTCTTTCATCTCTTGGGTGTCAATGATTAATTTTCCATTGGTGTCTATGAGTTTCATTTGTGTTCTCTTTTTAAAAGTACCCGTTATTTCTTTTACCATTTTGTGTACATTAAAATTGTCATGCTTGGCTTGTAGCCTTTCTATTTCTTTACATTTCTCTACAGCTTCTTTTTCTTTAGCTTCTTTTATTTTTCTTCTGATGTAAGCCTTCATTTTTTTATATTCATCTTTATTTCCTTTAATTAACCTTCTGCGTTCCATTAAGTGAAGGATTTCTGGAGTCATCCAAGATTTCTTCTTTGTTTCTTTGTTTGGTTTTAGCAGATCTTGTTTAGTTTTCTTAATTATTTCTTTAAATTGATTGATTTCTGGTTGGATGTTATTTTCTTCTTTTAGTTGTTTAACTTGGTTGTTAATATATTCCCCCACTTGCTTTTTAACTTCCGGATGTTGCAGGGCTGTCATGTCGTAGTTAGGTCTAGACTTTTTCTTTATTGTCTTCAGTCTCACATCCATGACTCCCACTAAAAGTATGTGGTCAGATTCAATGTCCGCTCCTGGATATAATATTGTTACTAAATGAACAAATCCCATTCGTTAGCTCAGTGAAGATGTTCGTTCAGTTGTAATGGAAACATCAAATAATAGTAGCAGAGTTTATTGTTGAGACGTACACTATGGGTGTTGACCCGGGATTACTTTGAGTAGAGACTGATGAAGTTGATCGTTGACGACTATCAAGTTCGTTGAGTGAATATTGATTGAATGCTCTTCTAGGCAAGAGATATTAGTTTTATATAAACTTTAATTGGGTCAATATTTTCGCGGACCTCGCGTGACATGTGTATTTAATTTATGTAAATTGTTTAACTTTGTCAGCACTTTTGACTGATGTCCAAATTATATTATTGATAATTGACCAAATGTGTATGTAACCTAATTAACTACGTGTGTGTATTTAATAACAAATAGATTCATTCGGTCTACTGGGTGATAAAATTATACTGTCCAATTTCGGATATGAATTCTAAAGATTTGATATTGGACATACTGCGGAATCGGGCAATCTGGCCCAAGTGTCAATACTCAAAGTTTACATATAAGTATTACATAACATAGTGAAATTCAAACATGATAAATTATAAATAGTTTAAGAATAATCAATAATCTTCCAACCGTACCCTAGCTATCAATGTCCGACTCTATCTCTAGATTAAAATTAGGGCAATTGGATGAAAATGTGGAAAGTGGGATGTCAACTTGGGAAGTCGACGGTACATTGTTGTGCCGATTACTAATTAATACAGGCACTTCCTGTTCGTTAGTCTGAGTTTGTGGATTCCCTGAACGACATAGTCGTGCAACAGGACGGTACTTCCATAACGTGAGTATCCCAATTATTACCATTATAGTAATGATCCCGGTGGCCACAAAATAATGCCAGTTAGATTCGTGAATCGATCGCCACTGCGTATGCGTCATTTCTTGTTCCAGACTCTCCTCCTCAAGTAACACATGACGTAGCTCTCCTCCTGGTATGTCAAGGTAGGTGTTTAGAGGCGTGTTAAACTTGCGGGGTGTTCTCGCCACCAGTTGGGCCACGGGAGTGATTGGCGACTTCAGGTAACTCGTCACTGCTCTGTCCACCCCACTGCTAGTGGGGAGTAATGTAATATTTTTCGTTTGGGCGATACATTTGGGTGACTCGTTCCAGTACTCTTTCGCTCCGATTTCCATCGCAAATAATGGATATGTGTATCGTGACTGGCGTGATAACTAGCCAGAGGTTGGGAGTACCCATCTTACTCCATTGAGCTGTCTGTATTGTCCTGGCTACCACTGGACATGTGCTATTCTTAGATCGCTCATAAATTTCTTCAAGTATGCAGTTTGGTTGGGTATCCATGTTTCTTATAGCCGTTGGTTAGCACGCTATCTGCGCCTTTGTCAACAGTAAGCACCTTTCTCTATCTTCCGCGGTCAATTCGAAGTAGTGCAGTGTGTTATAATCTACGACCAATAGATTCCTTGGGGCGACAAATGTGCGCAACACCGACCCCTCAACGTTAAGTGGTATGGCCGTGACTTTGAGCATGCTGTACTTATTTTTCCCTGTCACTATGAAGTAGCCGATGACTGTTATATATCTGTCGTCATGACTGACTTCTGTTTCTATAATGGGTTGTCGTCGTATTTCGACCCCTTGAGGCAGTATCTGCCCTGCTTTCCCTATTAATTTGGTTATTTCACCCGGTTTCACTATATCAATGAAGTGTCCGTGGTTATAGTGAAGGTTTAATATTCCCTCGTAAAATTGAGTATATTCGTTTATGAAGTCCATAACTTGTAATGCTATCGTTTGTATTCGTAACGTGCTATATTCGGTTTCTAGTTTTTGTGCTTTGTCTTCTACTTCGTTAAGTCCTTTAGATATTTCTTGTAGACCTGTGATTAGTGCTTTGTTAAACTTGTTCATTTGCTCGTTTATCCTGTTCTCTGTGTGATTGATTGATGTTATTGTTTCTAACATTATCTTCGCCTGGTGCTGTGATCCCTTTATTAGCTCCTTTTGGTTATTATCTAATGCTTCAATGTTACTGTAGGCTTCGTCATTGACTCCAAATATTGAGGTTAATATTGTTCCTAATATTCCTCTTCTTTCCCTCTCTTTTATTTCTACTGTCAACCCCTCGCTTACTGACTCCGCCTTTCTTTGTCCTTCCTCTAACTTCTCTATTATATCCTTACAATTCACGATTTTTATCTCATGACACAGTTCTCGTACGCCTTGTATCATATTTCTTATTAGTTGGTGCTCTGTTCGAATTCTTCCTTTTTCGAGTAACACCTTTATTCGAAATGTTCCCCGGTCTATGACGACCTCTCCAAGGTCTTATGTGAAAAATCCTGGTACCGGATTATATATTTTATACGGTTCTGCCTTTATGGGTTTTAACATCGTTAAAAACATTATAGCTACTAGTATTTTCTTCCATTTTAGTGCTGCTGCCTTCTTCGGCTTTTCCTGTTTCTCTTCTTTCAGTCGTATTAGCTTATGTATGGGTCTTTTAGTCAGTTTCCCGTTTGCCTTTCTCACTGTTACTACTCTGGTTAATCCCTGCGCTCCAGGGTGTGTTTCTGTTACCCTCGCTAATGGCCATCTGCCTGGAGGTGTATCCTCTTCTTTAATTATAACTATTTCTTCTTCTTTTATGTTAGGGTGCGCCTTATGCCATCTATTTCTCTGTTGTAATTGGTGCAGGTATTCCTGTTTCCAAATTTTCCGGAAGTCTCTTTTTTTTTTCTCCAATAATCTCCACCTCGTCGGCATCTTCAAATAAGTCGTAAGCTCTTCTTCCCGATTTGGTGATATAATTTCTCTTCCTATAAGGAAGTGAGCTGGTGTCAGGGCTATTTTCCCTTCAGGGTCTTCTGATGACCCACATAATGGTCTCGAGTTCATACATGCTTCTATTTGTGCCAGCACCGTACTCAATTCTTCATATGTTAGAACTGTTTCCCCGATGATTCTTTTCAAGTGATATTTTAATATTCGCACTGCGCTCTCCCATAATCCTCCGAAATGTGGTGCATATGCAGGTATGACATGCCACTGGGTACCTAGTGCCAGTAATCCTTGTTTTATCTCGTCATCTATTTTTTGATTTTCTTTTTTCAACAAATTTGCTGTTCCTACGAATGTGGTTCCGTTATCGCTGTATACGTTGTTGCACTGTCCTCTGCGTGCCGTAAATCTCTTGAACGCTGCGATGAATGCATCCGTAGACATATCGCTTACTACCTCAAGGTGTACTGCCTTCGTTGACAGACACACAAATACTGAGATGTAGCCCTTATAGCTCCTCTGTCCTCTGCCTCTCGTGGTACTAATTTTTATTGGCCCGGCATAATCTATCCCTGTGTTAGTAAAGGGATGACTCGGGTTCACTCTGTCTTTCGGTAGATCTCCCATTAATTGTTGTGCTGCTTGGCTTTTATACCTCCTGTACCTTAAACATTTTGCTAGATGATCTTTCACGGTTCTTCTGCCGTTGATTATCCAGTATTTCCTTTTTATGTACTGTAGTGTTTGTTGTAATCCGCTATGTAGATTTCTTGCGTGACTATCTGTTATAATTAACTTTGTTAATGCACTATCCTTTGACAAAATTATCGGATGTTTTTCTCCGTACTTTAGATTCGTGTGTCTCAGTCTTCCGGTGACTCTTAGAATTCCTTGTCTATCCAGGAATGGTACCAATGACGCTAATTTATTTTTCTTGTCTAATTGCTGTTTCTTCTTCAGCTTATTTATTTCTTGTTTGAAGTAGGCGTGCTGTGTGTGCTTTATCACCTTTAATAGCGTTTTCTCTAATTCTTGGACTGTAAGCTGACTTTGTCCATTGTCCTTCTTTTTTCTGCATTTGTCTGCAAATCTCCTACAATATGAAAGTACTCTTCTCATTCTTTCTAAATTTGAGAATCTCTCGCATATGTCCTCCTTTATCGTTGTCGTGTGCACCGTTATTTTCGTTTTGACTTCCTCTTCATTTGTCTCTGGTATTTCTTCTGATTCCTGCGTTAAAGTTTTGTTACTAGTCAGCCAAGTTGGTCCCTTCCACCATAGCTCTGCTTCTAATAATTCTGATGCGGTACTTCCACGTGAGAGGATGTCCGCTGGATATTCCTTTGTATCTACCTTATGCCAATTTTTCGGTCCTACAACGCGTCTTATTTCCTCTACTCTGTTGGCGACGAACATTTTCCACCTTTTTGATGATCCCCTTATCCAAGCCAGGGTTATCGTTGAGTCCGACCATGCATATACCTCAATGTTTTCCCTGTTCAATGCTTGTAGGGTTTTCTTCATTAAATTTGCTAGTAGTACCGCGGCACACAGCTCGAGCCTCGGTAACGTCGTTTTCCCTTTCAATGGTGCGACTTTCGATTTTGCTATCATTAGATTCGTTTTAATTTCTGGGCCTAATACCCTTGAGTAGATTACCGCTCCATATCCTTTCATAGACGCATCTGCAAATCCATGTAGTTCTACTCTGTTTATCTTGCTTAAGTTGTTCCACCTGGGCAATGTTATTTTCTCCAGATTTACTAATTGCGCCTGGTATGTATTCCACCTGCTTTGTTGGTTGCTAGTTAATTCTTTATCCCAACTGGTCTTTTGCTCCCATAATTCCTGTATGAACATTTTCGCCTGAATTACTACAGGTGCTATCCATCCCAGTGGGTCGTATAATTTTGCTACTTCTGACAGTACGTGTCTTTTCGTTATTTTCTTTGCCGTCGTTATCCTTATTTTGAATGTGATTATATCCTCTTTAGGTGACCAGTGTATTCCTAACGTTTTCCGTACTTCTTCTTGTTTGAATGCCTTGGAGTCTACGTTCCTCATATCCTCCGGTACGTTCTCCATTATTTTTTCTTCGTTGCTCAACCATTTTCTAAGAATGAAACCTCCTTTATCGTCTACATACATGTGTTCTTTTACAATTTTCGATGCCAACGGGAACCTCGCTCCTTCGTCTTCTTGTAATTGTTGTATTGTTCTTAACGCTAAAAAGGGTGCTGCGGCCGTGCCGTATGTCACCGTCGTTAAGTTATACTCTTGTATGTGGTCCTTTGTGTCCTTTCTCCACAAAATTTTTTGATATTTTTGGTCTTCTTTTGCCATTCTGATTTGTCTAAACATTTTTTCCAGATCCGCTGAGTATGCTACCTTATTGGATCTCCATCGTAATAGTATATTTGTCAAATCTTGTTGTAATTTCGGCCCTGTGTGCATAATATCATTCAGGCTTACGGCCGATGAGCTTTTGCTTGATGCATCAAACACGGCTCTTATTTTCGTTGTAGTACTGTCCTCTTTTCTCACTGGATGATGAGGTAGGTAGTACCCATCTCCCTGGTTTTCTGCTATTACCATATGACCTTGGTTTTCATAATCTTCCATGAATTGTCTGTAATTCGCTTCTAACTGTTTGTCTTTTGCAAACTTTCTTTCTAGTTGCATCAATCTGGCGAATGCTTGCTGTTTAGATTCTCCTAACTTTGCGACGTCTTCCCTAAACGGAATTTTTACTTCGTATCTCCCTTCTTCATTCCTTTTTACAGTCTGTCGATACAGTTCTTCACATTCTTGTTCTTCCACTGAGAAACTTGTGTCTTGATTTACTTCTTCTAATTCCCAGAAGTTCTTTATTTGTACGTCCATTTCTTGTCTTGATATCATACAGCATACTTCTGCTTTTATATTCTCCCTTTCTCGTGCTATTCCCGAAACTATCCATCCTAGTTTGGTGTTTTGACTCAGGAGTCCATTACTTATTCTGTGCATCCCTTCTGTCAATATTTAACTGTATTCTTTTACTCCTAGTAGTAAGTCTATCTTCCCTACCTTGTAATATCTTGGATCTGCCAGTATTGCATTTTTCTCGTTATAGTCCGGTAGAATTATATCCTGTTCTCGAAGTCACTTTCGTAATGAGTTTCGATTATAAGTTTTATACTCCAGTTGGCTGTTTTTTCTTCTGACGAGCCTATCCCGGATATGGTCGCCTGTATGGGCTTCCTTGTTGTTCCTAGCGTCGTCGCAGCTTGTTCCGTTATAAATGCGCATTGTGACCCTTGGTCGATTAGTGCTCTCATTATGTGTGAATCTCCTTTCGCATCTCTTATGCGTACCACAGCTGTCGCTAGTAATGCTTCACCTTCCTTATGGCTTGCACAGTTTACTGAATTCTGCCCTCTTTGTTGGTCGTTGCCATTCCTAGGCCCATTGGTATCTTGTGTATTTTCTCGCCTTCCGTTATTTTGTTCTCTGGCGTTGTCTGGATTATTTCCTCCTCTGTACCTATCAGCTTGGTACCCGTTTCTTCTATTGTTTGAATCTCTTCCATTTCTTTCATGTGTTTGTTCTCCTTTCGTTCCATTGGAGTTTCTTTTGTTGCTTGTGTTTCCTTTTTCATATTGCAACATATGGCGGTGGTCTCCGCCACAGTGTCTGCACCTATATTGTGAATAACATTGTTTTTCTTTTTTATGTGCTAGGCAGTTTGTACACAATACTTTTTCTTTTATCATTCTGTTCCGGTCTCTTACATTGAGTTCCTGAAATTCTCTGCAGTTCGGTACTCCGTGATCTCCGTTGCATATCACGCAATGTGTTCTTGGTTTCCTAAGAGATCCTCCTTGCTTCTCTTGTCTTTTTCTGACTCCAGCAGTTCCAGTGTCTGAAATCTTCGCTGTAAGAATGTTTGTGTCGATTTGTACGTCGGTATCTCTCTGCTGTCTCCAATGTGGTTTTCGTACAGCCTCCTAGTTTCATTGTCCCATTTCGTTATGATAATTCGGGCTATCAATGGGCTCCACGCTTCCGTGTCTGTTCCTAACCCTCCTATGGCTTCCAGACTTTCGTGGAAGGTGTCATGTAGTGATTTCAATGCTCTAGCAGAAGATTCCTTTACTTCCTGCGCTAGTAGCATCCTGTCTATTAATTTAAACAATATCATCCTTGGGTTCTCATACCTATCTTTTAGCATGTTCCAGGCCACTTCGTAGTTGGCCTCGGATATGTTAAGTGTTGTATCATTCTGTTGGCTTCCCCTCTTACTTGAGTTTTTAGGTACTGCATTTTTTCTGCGTTTGATAACTGGTCGTTTTCATGTATTACTTTAGTAAACAGATCGTGGAAAGTTCTCCACGTTTCATATCTGCCTTCATACACAGGGATTTTTACCTGCGGCAATGTCACACCGTCCCTCCTCTGTGTGCTTTCTGGCCGTTGCATTCCTGGCCTTATTTTCTTTAAAACTTCCCTGACTTTCCTCTTTAGATGATTTATTCTCTCTACTTCTCCATTATCTGTAGCGTCTAGTTCCTCATTTACTGCTGCTTCAATCATTAGTGTATTCATCTTTTCCATGTATTCTCTTAACTCTGACTGCAATTCTTCATCCTCCTGCAAGTCTTGTTCATTTTCTGGCCGTAATAATTCCTCGATTCTTTGTTTTCTTATCTGTATCTCCTTTACTTTCGGTGCTTTTCCTCTTTTCAGCACCCTTCCATATTTTTCCAACAGGGTTTTCCCCTCAATGTATATCTTAAATACCTGATCATAGTATTTTGTTTCAAAATATTTTTCTTTCGTTATACCCCCTTTTAGCAGCTTTTCGTAGTTATTTAAAAATTTTGCCCAATATTCTTCTAATTTTTCCTGTCTATCCCGGATGTATTGTTGATTTTTCCGAGATTGGGAATCCTTTTTTGTATTTGAAACGAGTTTCGTTATTTCTGTTCCTATTTCCCCTTACTTAACGTATATACTTTCCATGATTATTTTTATAAATTTTTACATTTAGCGGTAAATATATTAGACAATACGAAATGTACGTTATTTATTAAATAAGTATACCTGTACTATAACACTTTCTTTTCTATCGAAATGTGCAATTTAGCGAAATATGAGTTTGACCTTGCCTGCTGTGCTATTCTTTGTACTGAGGTAGGTCAAGATGTAAACGACACACTCTCACACAGATATATATCAAAATAAATGAAATTATTTGCTACGTAATTATTTTAATTTTTCGAAATAAAGTATTTAATTGAAATTAAAAGCAAGCTATATGTATGAACGTTTCTTTTTTCAAATTGTCATACAAAATTACTGTTTAGTAAATTATAGTTGTGAATGACGTTTATTTTTTGTTTTATCAATTCTCTGTATTATTTAAATGGTATACATTCTAAAGTACATTATTATACGATTGATTGAGTGGAGATTGTTGTTCTAAATTGTTAAATTGTAATAAAAAAAAACTTGTTAAATTGTAAGATTGTAAAAGTTGGAAGATTTTGTAATTATTCAAAAACTTACGGTTTTTTGTGTTCTTAGACGTTGAGGATCCCTCGCTTCTGGTGGGTTCTGCAATCGGTCCTGTCCTTTGGCTGCTCTGCGGCTCTAGTATGGCTCTCGGCTTTGGTACTGCTCTCGGCACTAGTATGGCTCTCGGCTTTGGTACTGCTCTCGGCTCTAGTATGGCTCTCGGCTTTGGTACTGCTCTCGGCTCTAGTATGGCTCTCGGCTTTGGTACTGCTCTCGGCTCTAGTGTGGCTCTCGGCTTTGGTACTGCTCTCGGCTCTAGTATGGCTCTCGGCTTTGGTACTGCTCTCGGCTCTAGTATGGCTCTCGGCTTTGATACTGCTCTCGGCTCTAGTACTGCTCTCGTTCTCCCGGGTCTAGTGGTCTCTCTCTGCTACTGAGGGTGTTGCTGGCGTGGACTGTATAGGCTCTCTCAAACTTCCTTGAAGTATTCTGTTTCTCGATAGGACCATGAACAAATCCCCTTCGTTGGCTCAGTGAAGATGTTCGTTCAGTTGTAATGGAAACACCAAATAATAGTAACAGAGTTTATTGTTGAGACGTACACTATGGGTGTTGACCCGGGATTACTTTGAGTAGAGACTGATGAAGTTGATCGTTGACGACTATCAAGTTCGTTGAGTGAATATTGATTGAATGCTCTTCTAGGCAAGAGATATTAGTTTTATATAAACTTTAATTGGGTCAATATTTTCGCGGACCTCGCGTGACATGTGTATTTAATTTATGTAAATTGTTTAACTTTGTCAGCACTTTTGACTGATGTCCAAATTATATTATTGATAATTGACCAAATGTGTATGTAACCTAATTAACTACGTGTGTGTATTTAATAACAAATAGATTCATTCGGTCTACTGGGTGATAAAATTATACTGTCCAATTTCGGATATGAATTCTAAAGATTTGATATTGGACACTAAACAAAAAAGAATTTTTAAACAAAATTTTATTTTTGGCAATATAATTGTCAAAAATAAAAATTTTAAGTTGGCATTTATGACATTGAGGCTTATTTGTAATTGGTCGCTATTTTAACTTATTTATAAATTCAATTGTTTTTGTGGTAAGAAAATGTTTTCAAAATTATACTAAAATTTCAGAGAAGCATTTATTAGATTAGGACATTTTTATATTAATTCTTTTTGAGATGTATTAGCAGCAATTTGATTTACCAAACTAATTTTATTTGGTGAGTTAACAAAATTTTTTTCTTTCTAGTTCAACTTTGTAAGATATTTTGTCTTTTTTAGCAGCTCTTGATAATAATTGTAAACACTATTGAAAGCTCGAGATAATAAATAGTTAACCAATAGCCCCTTTTATTGACTCCAACCCATCCAAAACATTTATATATATATATATATATATATATATATATATATATATATATATATATATATATATATATATATATATAAATTTAATGAAAAACCATAAAAAATGTTAACCGTACATGCTATTCTGAGTTAATTAAAATTTTGATATGGCACTAACTATACGTTTGTGGTATATTAAAAGTAATTAACCGCACGCAAACTTTTTAAATGAAGCGGCTTTTTGCGGAAATCCTTTAAAAAGTGATTGATTAATTTTAAAATATGAAAATCCAAATATCATAAACGTCAAACCGGAAGTTTATATATTTAGTTAACGACAGTGATTAATGCATTTTATCATTTGATATTATTTATAGTAGTAAAGAAATCCATCTTCACATTCTAAGTATTCAGTTTTTATTTTATTTAATTTTAAATTGGAAAAAGACTGTATAACTTGTACACACTAAAACAGGCCATTCAGGTTTCGATTTTTAGTTCGACTAGTGGTCCAACTTCTGTAATTGGATCTAAAATCGGACCGTGAGTGGGCTGGTTCGATTAGTTGGATAACTAGTGGTACGAGTCGGAACATCTAGAGGGACAACTTGAAGGTCCGACTTCCGACTTGCAACGAAGTGGGAGCGTGAATGGTGAAGTTGAAAGTCAGATCACAGGTCGGATCGAAAATTTCCTCAGTCAGTTGACCCTCAGCACCTGTTACGTATGAGATTTCTATGAATTATTTTACACAAACATCCCTAGTTCGCAAATATTTAATAGAAAATAAACTTCCAATTGCACGAAAATTACCTCTATTAAAATACACTATCCTTCATCATCATCTAGTATTAAAATTAAATCATAATTGTACTAAAATTAAAAGGAACTATTTTTTTATATTGTTCTGAAGTTATTTTCTTGTGGCATCTTATTACAAATTTACTATTTTAGTTAGAAATAAACCTAAATATTAGTTAGAAATTAAATTTATTTGACGTTTCGTCTTTAACTTCGGAATATTTTGATAACGATTTCCGAAGTGAAAGTCCAAACGTCAAATACATTTAATTTCTAACTCATATTGTGGCTTATTCCCAATTATCCTCCTAATTATATTTTGCGTACTGTTTACTCGATACATTTTTTGGTTGAGCGATGTACACCGTCGTGAAAACAAACTAGAACCACAGTATATTGCTTAAAAAGAATTCTTTTTAAGCAATATACTGTGCTGGAACTGAAATTGGACCACTAGTTGGATAGCAAGTCGGAGCGTGGTGGAGACGAATATCTAACTAGTAGTCCTACTAAGTGGGAAGGCAAGTTGGAACGTGAATGCCCAGCTTTATAAAATATAGGTCAAACTGGCAATAGGTGTTTGTTTTCAAAAAACTTATGTACGCACAAATAGTGTGTACATTTTTTTATTTTTTTTTATTATATTATAAGTACTTTCGGCAATTCATCTTTTCGGCATTTATACATTGCTTGTAATACCAATCATAAATTTCTGAAACTATTATCTTTCAGAATCATTTCAATATCTTAAAATAAATTTCCTGTTTTTGTGCTTCCTATCTTTTAAATCTTTTTCTACACAGCTTTCCAATCTTTGTTTGAAATCCCTTTTAATAACTTGAACTCCCTATTCTGACTTTGTTGACTACTGCCCTGAAAAGTCCGGTAGTGGTTAAGTTAAACCATTTTCGCAGGTTATGCAGCCAGGATATTCTTCTTCGTCCTGGACCTCTTTTCCCATGCACTTTACCTTGAAGTATGGTCCGAAGTAGGTTGTATCGTTGTTCATTGCGCATTATATGGCCCAGGTATTTTAGTTTGCGACGTTTTATGGTTATGACTAGTTCGCGCTCTTTACCCTTTCTATGTAGTACTTCTTAGTTGGTAACTCTGTCTATCCAGGAAATACTCAACATGCGTCTATAGCACCACATCTCAAATGCTTCGAGTCTCTTCAGTGATGCTACAGTTAAGATCCATGACTCCACGCCATATAAATGAAGGGAAAATACATAGCATTTTAGTAAACGAACTTTTATTGTCAATTTTATATCGTGGCTGTTAAAGATTTTTTTTATTTTGACGAAAGCTGATCTTGCCTTCTCGATCCTTATCTTAATTTCCGTCGATTGGTCCCACTGTTCATTTAAGTTTGCACCCAGATAACAAAAGTTGGTGATTTGTGTTATAAGTTGTTGGATAACTAGTAATTGACCAGGTATCCTATTTTTGCTTATAACCATGTATTTGGTTTTTTTTATGTTAAAATCAAGCCCAAACCTGCTACTTACTTCTGCCACCTTGGAGACAAGTGTCTGCAGACCTTTAAGACTGTTTGCAAAAATGACAGTATCATCAGCGTGTCTTATGTTGTTCAATCGTTCTCCGTTTATAAGTATTCCCTCGTCTATGTCCGTTAGCGCTAGGTTCATAATGTGCGCATTAAATTTTGTAATGTACCATTTCGTTTTTCTTGTAAATGGCCTTAATGGGTCTTAATAACCGCAGCCCTTATCACTATGTAATAATAATAATAATAAATAGAGGGACCAATTTGCAGTAGTTATCGCCTAACTTCATTGACTAAAAAGCAATTAATATGAGAAGATAAGCTTTCAGATAAACTTAAAGACAATTTCTCTTTTTAATAGAGATAATGTTATGTACTTTCTTTACTCTATTTCTAAATCTATACGAGTTTCCTTAGAGAAATTATTTTGCTTTCAGACCTTCGAACAATATTAGCAATGTCACGAATGTTCAGGGCACTGTAATCATTCATTAGCAGTTTTGTTTTTATGTATTTTTATGAAAGGGACGGCAGAGGCAGCGAAAGAAAAATTAGAATATTCATAAAACACCGGCAAGCTGACAGTTGAGATCCGTTCTTATCTTTTCAAAATTAAGTAGAGGTAATATAGTAGAGGTGGGTCTTGTTCAATGGGTAGTTTTTTTGTTTAAATTTGAATTAAATTTATAATTGTAAGAGATAGAAATATGTATGAGTCAACTAGCTATCGAAAGTTAGGTCTTACGTGCTGGAATGCATGAGAAGAAGATTAAGCAGCCTGCCTCAGTCTAAAACTGTGTGTGGAGAGCTGTATACTTAGTAGGACCTCAAGCAGGATTGACTGGGTGGGTAAATTCTCATTCCCAATGTCGCGTTTTAGTAACTAATAAGGAACCTTCTTAGGATACATAATATAATACAACAGGTATGCATAAGGTATTAAGATATAACTATGTTAATACCCACGAATAAACTACGAACACTCCATAGAGCTCAGTTTTATAATTAACTGTTGATTTGTAAGTGAACATAATAGACTCATAAAAACACAAATTAAACATACACACATGTACACATATAGCATACACAACTAGCATATCATTCAGTGAGATTTGTCCTGCGATTACTGAGCGCACCAATTCTGCTGCTAGGTTTAACACCATAGTGACCAAAAAGGGTTTTGCGTACTATGGCACCCAGTATGGGTCAATTGCCGGTAACTACACACGATATGTTTTTTTGTTTTGTGTCGCGTGGATTATATTTACAGTTGTATTTGGAACCATTTCCGTAGGTCTCTCAGCCAGGATCTTTTATATCTACCCAACCCCCTCCTACCTTCAATCTTTAATTTCACTATAGATTGTAGTGTGCTGTATTTATCATTTTAAAGCATATGGCCACGGTATGATGCTTTTGTCTGTCTACAGTTTTTAACAATTTCATGTTATTACCCATTCGTTTTAATGCAGCTTTGTTGGTCATTCTGTTCATCAAATGTATTCTCAGTATGCGTCGATACATATTCCCAAAGATTCTAATTTTTTAATAGTTGCTTCTTTTAACGTTTACTCTTTTACTCCGTAAAGCAGTGTATAGCGTACGTAATATTTCCATTAAGTTCTAATGTTTAGATTGATTTTTGTGAATGGTGATATTGATATTTTAATTTGGATCTTAATCTCTACATTAGGGTCCGACGTATCATTTACCTAGATTTTAGATTTTAGATTTTTAGATCTATTTATCCTAGATATTAGAATGGTTTTACTCTTTCAGTATGCTGGTTTTTAATATGCAAGTTGATATTTTGGATGTTTTTTTTACTAATCACCACAAATTTGGTTCTCTTTCTGTTGATCTGAAGTCCAAATTGGGTGCTTATAATATTTACTCTATTAAGCGGTATTTGAAAATCATTGATATTATTTGAAAGTATAACAATATCATCTGCAAATCGAAGATTACTTTAACACTATCAATCTGGCACTTGAATATGAAGTAAGATAGCTGAATATGGGAAAAGACAATCTTCTAACAAACAAATCAGAACAACTTTTGTAACTAACATCATGTCCTGCAAAACGTAGGAGGCTAATTACCATAAGGTTGTAATTACAACTTATTAAGAGAAATAAATTTAAAGTAAAGAACGAAGCTGACGCAGTGAAAACCTTCACATATCTAGCAGTCGAATAAAATACAGAGAAAACAGAAGCATTCGAAACGAAATTAAAAAAAAAATAATAATGAACGGAAACAAAGTCTATTTTTCAACTGACATATACCACTTTAAAACCGTATGTTAATGATTGTACAATTAAGGGCAATAAAACCATAATTAGACCAATAGTATGTTGGGAATGAGAGACATGGGTGATAACACAAATCACGAAAGAAAAGTTAAAATTCTAAGGAAAGTTTTTGGACTTATCACCTAAAATTTAGAGACTTAGATGGGCTGCTCATGCCGTATGGATTGATGATGATAGATTACAAGAGCACTACGATCGGAGAGCAAAGTGGAAGTGGACGCGCACAATTTGCTGAGCATCGGAACTTGACGAATGGCACAGGGTCGTCTATACTAAAAATAAAAATTACGGGGGCCAAGGCTGATTTTGGACTGTTTTGTTGTTGGAACAAAAATGCATTTCGGGAAAAAAGTCACTAGCAACTATTTTAAGAAAAAAATAATTACCCATTGCCATTTATAAACAAAGAATTTTCCGAGATTAAAGAGAGGAAACAAAAAAAAACATCAAAAACGTTGCAGAAATGCTAACAACAAGCGATTTAAAGAATAATAATACCATTCGTAAAAGACTTATCAGAAAAATTCAAAAATATGGTAAATAAATACATCATAGGTTGTTGGAACAAAAATGCCTGGAACCATAAGAACAAAGTACAATGTAAAGCTGTATCAATAATTGTAAAAGAAACCAGAAAGAGAAAAATCAAAGAAGCAGCGCTCATCTTACTAAATAAACAAAAATGTGCGGCAAATTCATCAAAAGAATGCAGCAAGCTCTGTTTACCAATACTAAAAGGAGTAAGCAGTCAGAAGGCAGCAGTATAACAAAATATACTAACATTAAGGAGTTAATAGGTCAGAGACACATCGACTGTAAAACTATATAAACACAAAAAAAAACAGAATTTGATATCAAGCTATTTGTCTACAAGATCGACGCAAGTAAATCAACCGTCCATTTAGTTTACAGGTTAAATCTAATAAATTCTTAATTATAATTAAAAGAAAACGATTTCTGGATTAAAAATCCAAACGCATAACTAATGTAAAATGTAATTCATATTACAAACAATTTTGGTGTCATCCCATATAAAACCGTATTTAACTTAAACATGCCACAAGAAATTAGCTTCGGAACTTCTTTAACCAATAATACACTGCAACACTCCCTCATATTATTATATACTTAATTTAAACCTTACAAATATGCACTTACCCAAAAAAATTGAGTTATCGAACAATAAGTTCAAAGTTAGGCGTTAAAATAATTATTTTTGAAAAAAATTACAACTTTTAAGCACTAAAATGAATTTAAAATTTAAAAAACTTAAATTACTTAAAATTAGTTGTAAATAAAGAGAATATGACAACACTGTCGAAACTATAAATTCCTCCTATTTAATCACCCTTCTTCATCATACTGCTATATTTGCTTAATGTATTTTATTCTAAATTGACAATCAGCTTTGTTTTACAGTTGTAGGTTCTTTAACTTGACAAGAGACGTTATGTAAAAAAATAATTCATTACCAACAATATAAAACATGTGCCAAAAATCATAGGATGGATTTTATAATATCTTCGTGTTGTTACTCTCCCTGTTTGTTCTAAATGATTTAATGTTCAGTATTCTCCTTCTTTAGACTCCTAAATATTTACGGCTTTATATAATATTGCTTCTGTAATTTCCTAAAATAAGTTGCATATTTCATCGTTATTAGATATTTGTCATATTAATTTTTAGGTATACTAACTTTCTCAATATTGTTCTGAAGCTATTTTCTTTTGGCATTTTAAATTAACTAATATTTAAATAGGAATAAGCCACAATTAAAGGTTAAAATACGTTTATTGACGTTTCAATTTCCACTTCGGAAATCGTTCTCAAAATACAAACATTGGATACAAACTTAAACAAATTTTGGTTTTTGTTGAAAAAATTTTGTTTAATTTACAACAAAAAACAAAATTTTGTTTAATTTACAATGTTTGTATTTTGAGAACGATTTCCGAAGTGGAAATTGAAACGTCAATAAACGTATTTTAACCTTTAATTGTGGCTTATTCCCATTTAAATATTAATTAACTAACTTTCTCATCATATTTTAAAAAAGATCCTTATATTTCGCTGTCATTTTTTATAACCGGTGGTAAATGACGTAAAAAGTGACTGTTATTCTTCAGTTATTTCCTGGCTTCGACATTTATTCACACATTTCTTGACTTATGGATTTGAGTTATTTTTAAATTGATGTTTCGTTCCATAGCTATTGTAAAACCATTAGATCTGATCTTCCTATTGCAATTTTTATCCTAAACATATCTGTCGTGGATCGTCCAACTACAAATTCTCCACAGTTCTCTGCAATTCTCTATCTGTTTTTTTATGATATGATATATTTTTTTGAAACGTTATTTCTGTTTCTTGTTATTATACCTTTTATGATTCACCACCTTGTGTAACGATAACAAATAGAAGCTGAAATATCCAATATTGGTGTTTTTGTCAGCATCTCTATCTTTTTTTTAAACTGCATCATTATTTATTGGACTGAACTATAAATGAACTACATATACTTAAATATTACCAGTAATATTAACAATTAGTTATAACGGTAACAGTTACTCCCGTTATTTCAGGAAAAATCCCCTTAAACCAACGCCATTTTTTAAAATTAAGTAGATGTTGAATGTTCTTGTGTAAACGCGGGGTGGCCGTGGACGCCAGCGACTTTAAAACGCGGATTAAAAGAGATTAAGTTGTTGAATAGAATGATGTATAACGAAGGCCGTAAATGTTAAACTGTCGAGCTTCCTTTCCGTGAGCTTTGGGTAATAGGAAATTCAAATGTAGCAAAGAAGATGCGTGAATATTAAAATTTTGTTTAAAAATAAACAAATATAAAGTAGCTCGTAGATAAAATTACAGATCGATTATGGTTATCGCCATTTAATAAAATAATCTATGCAGTATCGGTAGCAACTTTAATTAACATTGAATAAAATACAATCGAGGTAGTCTATCTTTGATTGGACGTCATCACATTAAATCTACAAAATAAGTCGATTTTCTTCTTCTAGTGCCTACTTCACTAATGAAAGTTGGCTATAACTATTGCAAATTTGTCTCTATCTGCTGTTTTTCTTAAAAGCGTTTGTGTGTTCAACACGGTCCAGTCGCGAATGTTTCTCAGCCAGCATATTTGTCGTCTAAAGGCCTATTTTTTCCTTCGATTTTCCTCTTCATAATTAGCTGCAATCACTCGTACTTGTCATCTCTAAGTATGTGCCCCAAATATGCTGCCTTGTTTATTTATGGTGGTTAAAAGTTCTCAAAGAAATGGTGGTCAAAAAGAATGAAAAGAGCATTCTGTGCAAAACCATTTCATTTGTAATATGATCGGTCCATGGTATTTTCAAAATTGTTCTTAAAATCCACATCTCAAAAGATTAATTAACAGAAAGATGATCGTTTGTAAAGAACCTTTAAAAATAATGAGGGTATGGAATATGAGGTAAAGTTGATTGCACTTGAAATTAAAGTGTTAGAGATACTGCGTCAACTTTATGGCTTGGCATAAGTCATAAATGTTGGTAATATGAAGACTTTACAAAAAGTGCGCCGAACAAGTGGTTTAATTAGCACCAATAAAATAATATTCATAGCAAAAACAAAGCTTGTAAAAAAAAACAAAAAATGGTGTATTAATGAAGTCTGTAGACCCAGTACAAATCCATATCCATAGATAAGAGGGAGATACCCTATGTTGAAGCAGGTGAATGGTGGTTGTCTCAATGTAAGAAGTGCTAATTGGAAAATTATGGTCAGACTACTGGGTGACTTGGGGATATCTTCCTATCTGCAGAACTTGGTCAGGAATTACTTCACGGAGTGGTGCATCAATATTGCGAGGGGTAACTGTACGAGCAGCACGGCGGGAGTGCCGCAGGGCTCCCTCCTTGAATCATTGCTTAGGAGTGTCCTTTACAATGAGATTATGGAGGCTTATCTAGGCATTGGTGTACAGGCAATAGCGTATGCAGAAGACTTGGTGGTACTGGTGGAGCACAACGAAAACTGGCCAATCATGCATAGAGCGAACTGAGCCCTCAGCAAAGTGAAGACGTGGATGGGAAACAAAAACTTAATACTGGCGGCCGAAAAGACTAAAGCAATGATCCTTAATGGTCCGAGGACCAGAGACCATATATTTGTACTGGAGGGAGAAAGGATCTTACCTACCAAAAATGTGAAGTACTTGAGGGTAGTCCTAGATATGATGCTAACCTTTGGTGAACACGTGAAGTACGTTGTTTGCAAGGCAGAGGAGAGAACTTCGGTGCTGATAAGGATTATGCCCAATAGGGGAGGACCAGGGACTGCCAAAAGGAGAATTTTATTCGAAGTGATCCACTCTTCTCTACTCTGTGCGGCACTGGTATGGCAACAAGTGCTTAACATCAAGAAATATAGGAGAATGCTAGAAAAACCCCAAAGAAATGCACTGCTAAGGGTAGCACGTGCATCCAGAAAAGCAGCGGTCATTCAAGTAATCGCAGGGGTGTAACCAATCCAGGATTGATATCCGATATCCATTGATATCGAAAGAAAGGGCGGAAACCTACGGAAAGGATGAGCAAGAAATAATAGTAGCTAGGAATAGCAGCATAATGGAGTGGCAGGGAGAATGGACAAACGAGCATAAGGTAGCCTGGATAGTAATTTCAAATATTGCGGACAGAATAGAGAAGTTAGCGAATGGAAACTGCGCAGAATGTGGAGTGTCTGATATGGCCGAGCATTGTGTATGTGAGTGTAGAATTTTTAGTTATGATAGAAACGAATTACACAGGAAGGTAGGCGGAGCGCAAATACAATAATGCAGGTAGCAATGTGAGGAAAAAGCAAATAAAAGGCTCCTTAAAGGAAGTAAATTAAATGGTCAGAGAGAAGGAAATACTAGAGAGAAATCTGCAGCAAAAGTAAGAGAATGAGAGAGAGAAAGATAATACGGGCTATTCATGTGATGCACCGGTCCTACCACATGTGAGTATTCCGGTTGAGGGAGAGGACTTTAGTTAGGGAGCTATAGTTGAATCTGTGAATACGACTCCTCTGGGAAGACTACTTGCGGATGAAGCCTTCTACCCTGAATCCACACGCCAGGGCTTCCTTAACGGGACATGGCCTGGTACGGTCTTTAGAAGATTTACCATCTCCTTCCCATAAAAAAAAATCCAGTAGAAGCAGAGTTGTATCTTGTAGTGTCATGAAAAGTAGATTCTTATTTTTTAAATTTTAAATTAAATATTTCAACCTGAAGTAACCAAAAAAATTAAGAACTTGGCGAGAAAACTCATTTAAAGCTTATTTGATTTTCAATAGTTAAAAAAAACTTTATTTTTGTTTTTTTTTTTAAATGTTTGTAGTGTCAAAACTAAGCGTGCTAAAAATAATGTTGGTCTCTTTTTTGGTTAAAAAAACGTTAAAAAACACCACCTAATTAGTGCCCATAGTAAAATTAATCGTTACCGCTTTATAATTTACTTTATTTATGTATTGGTTATATGATCTGTAAATTTGACTGATTCACAGTGCTTATTTAAAAAAAAATTGGTTTTAAAGTAAAATATTGTTTTTGAAATTAAAAAAGGATGCTTTTATTTTTCAAAATAACTTAAAAAGTTTTAGTGATATGAAAAATCTTGAGGAGTAAAAAATAGGTTTTGCTTTTTAGAACATTATGGTTTTTTTTTGTTTTTGTGTAAGACAACAAAATTGCTTAAGATATTGGACAAGATATACATATATATATATATATACATATATATATATATATATATATATATATATATATATATATATATATATATATATATATATATATGTAATCTTTAAAATTCAGTTTACAAACAGCAAAAAAAAATGTTCAAATGCACAACTGAACTGAATGCACTTCTGAAAAACCCAAACCAAATCATTAATCGGAACTATGTTTGGTACATCATACACATTTGGAACTCGATCAGGTACATTTTCCTAGAAATCTGTTATATAAACAAACCATTGATATTTTATTATTGACCCAAAATTTTATTATAGAATGGTTAAGTAATAGAATAATATCATGGGTAGTACCATGAAATTTTAAAAAAGGCACAAATAGGCGGAATTTACGAAAAAATGCAAAAAGTGCAAAAAACAATTATAATAGGCAAAATAGGCAAAAAAAGGCATTTTGCCTATAATCCGAGCTTTACTAATTATTAGCTTCTAAATAACGTATTTGCCTGAAGAAATATAACACCTTATAATTTTAGGGCCAGCAAACAATAAACTGAAAATTTAAATAATAGAAAAGGTCATTCTAAAAAGATATGCTGTGGCACACTGTCAAAAATTCAAAATTCCCAGTGGTCTTATGAGTAAGTCAATTAAAGTCTTTAGTTATATTGCTGTTTAATTCTTTGATGTATTCTATTGTGTAATACAAACAAAATCGATTCGGTAAGTTGAACAATATTCTTTAAATAATATGCATCTGTCAAGAAACAATGGACACACTATACTTGTACATAAAGTACTTTTTATTCGGAAATACTTGCACAAATAGTTTAAGTGATAAACTCTACATTTCGATGTGTGCATAAAAAGCTGAGCAATTCTCTAAAACTGTTTACAGCGCACTTTCTAAACTTCAAAATTTTCAGCCGTATCCATTCCGGCCGGAACGCGGAAACTTCCAAATTGCCGGCAACTTGGGTAATTTATTGATGGCACTGTATCACTGAAAGACAATGACCCGTACTTTTGCCGAATTTCCCAACTGCCGAGTGCTACTTCATTAATAAATTAATTCTGCCGTATGCCCTTTTTGTCTCTTGTCGTCTATTTTTTGTTGACACCTAATCACGGTGTGGAGTCGGGCAAAAAATGGCGTGGAGAACCAGAACAGTATATTATGACACTGCGAGTGAGAACTTGTGAAGCGTTTGTTTTCTTGTGTACTAGTCTTTACAATGCCAAAAGCATTTATCTTATTATTACTTCTGACATTGTTATAAATTCTCTTAACCTGTGCATTTTCGTTTTAATTTACGTCCGTAAAGCATTATTTCAGATCTTGTTTATTTCAGGAAAGGTAAAACTTCATTACCGCACTTTTTTCCCTCCGCATTTATAGTCTGTCCAGAAAGTGTCCGGAAAACTTAGCACACATTTATAATTTCATATAAATGTATACCTACATCCAACTAACTACATCTAACCATTCCTAAGAAGAAGAACTTGATAGAACTAATCCTAGTCCTTCTAGCTGACAAAGCAAATGAAACTTTATACGTTTTTAATTTTTCGATGATCACCTACAATTCGTGGTAAAGCATTATTAGACTTATTATTAGAAGGTAATAATACCTACTTTTTATTCCATTTAAAATTTCAATTTAAATTAAAATTTATTAATTATTAATTATTATAATTAATTAATTAATTTCAATTTAACTACAAAATTTCAATTTAATTTCAATATCAAAGTTATGAAATTGTCTGCGCAAAAAATTAAAGCGAACTATTAAACTTAGTTTTTTGTGCAACTTTGAAATATGCAAACGGATTTTGAAAATTTCAATATATAGGGTGTTGTTTCAAGGTCACAACTTCTTTATATTTTTTTCTTAATGTGGACCTGGATTTTTCCTATTTTCCTAATTTTACAAAATTTGAGGTAAACCTATTTTGGGATACGGAGATTCCATAATTGACTCGGAGATTGACGGAGATTCCAACTTTGGTTTTTAAATTCATCACCCTGTATATTCAGTCATTATTGGAATCTCTTATTCAATACGTGTTCAACCGTATGTAACATTTTTTGTTAACATGATTTTATTTAGTCTGAAAGATCTTAAATACATAAAATAGTGCAAAATATGTAGATTTTAATAAATTTAAATATTTAAATGTAGAATGCTCTGATTTTGACATTTGTTCACCCTTTAAATTATTAGCTAAAACTGACAGTACTTGTGTTTCGAAAAGTTCTGCAAGATAAATTGCTTCTCTAAAATGGCTCTTAACATTAAAAAACGAATTACTATTCCAATGATGAGAGGGTACGGTGACAGAAAAGGATCTTATTGTGAAGTAGCCAACTTGGTCAATGATACTTTCCGCTTTCCGTACCGTTCTCCTATTCATAAGGCGACGGTACAAAAAACTGTAAAACGATTTGAGAAATCTGGAGAAGTAAAAGATAGATACCGATCAGGTAGACCGAAAAGAGTTATGAATGACAACACAACTTTAGATATAATGCAAAGTTTTGTTGAAGATCCACATATACCCTCACGCAGTGTTGCACAAGTACATGATGTAGGTCGTTCTTCAGTCTTACATGTATTATGTAAGAATAAATTTAAACCATACAAAATTAACTTATTGTAAGAATTAAGTGAAGATGATTTCAATCGTAGCTTAGAATTTACTAAGGTAATGATGAATAAAATTGAAAATGATGAAAATTTCGTTAACAGAATATGTTTCTCCGATGAAGCAACCTTTCCACTGTGTGGAAGTGTAAATCGACACAATTGAAGGTACTGGAGTGACGTAAATTCATACTGGATGCGTAAGAACCATACTCAAAGACCACACAAATTAAAGGTATGGTCAGGTATAATAGGTACTCAGTTAATTGGGTAATTTTTTATCAAAGGAAATTCAACGTCAAATAGTTACGAAATGTTATTTTAAAAAATGTTGTAATCTATCAATTGTTACGTTTTAATGTAGTTGAAAATAGTTAGTATTAAAAATTTATTGAGACAATTAGGCGTTGCCAGACTTCTGTTTTATATCTTTAAGACCTTTCAGACTACATAAAATAATTAGGTGTAATTAAAAATAATTAAGTACATATGGCTGAACTGGTATTTAATAGAAGATTCCAATAATGACAAAATATACAGGGTGATAAATTTAAAAAACTAAAGTTACTAATAATATAAGAGAAACGGCAAATCTGGTAACATTGCCAATATCAAATATGGAATCTTCGTATCCCAAAATAGGTGTACCTCAAATTTTGTACAATTCTGACTAGCAATTTACGAAATAATTTGCCGTTTCCATACTTTTGGGCCACTCTGTATATATGTATATATATATATATATATATATATACATATATATATATATATACATATATATATATATATATACATATATATATATATATATATATATATATATATATATATATATATATATATATATATACAAACAACACAGTTTATTAGGGCTGCAGTCAGTAGGTTTGGCCGAGATGTTATAGAAACACTTTTGACTTTTGGTCGAGCTTTCGGAATTCTTTTATTCCTTCTTCAAGACATAGTCGTTGAGATTATTTTTGCAAAGCTACGACACTCAACATTAAAAACACACATATAAAATATAACATTTAAAATAATGGACAATATACATTTTAAAATTTAGTTGGAAAGTTAAAATTTTGTTAGTAACATCTTTTCATGGTGTGTTTGACTGAGTCAAGTCAGTCAAACTGACAAACAAATTTACCAGGTTCTGAAAAATTTTTCCGTAGAAGAGTCAGGTGATCTATAAATGCAGAGAATGTATAGATTAAGTTTTTTGTTATAAACCAATGAAAACTCAAAAAAGAATTCATTCAGCAGAAAGTCAAATTTTGTTATAGGAGAGAAATCAATATTTGTAGAAAAAATTAAAGTGCCACCATAAGCTGAACTTGGACGATTATACCTAGCAATTGTGGTATATTTTTCTACAAAAAACTCTCGTTAACTTCAAGCCAGTGTTCGGTAAGCGCAACTATCGGGGGAAATCCTCATTCCTCTAGAAATAAAAATAATTTATCTGTTTTATATCTTATAGAACCAATATTAATCAGAACCATGCTAAAGTTGTCATCGCTATAAAAATGTATGGTTTCTAGTTCCTCAGAACACGTCAACACATTTAAAGAAAGTAACAAATATAAAGTTTATAAGGTTACAGATTATTAGATTTACTGGTTTTATTGTGGCACCAGCTGTGTATATGTTAAAAGAAAAAAATTATTGACCAAATTTCCCACTTTCCGCAGTGGACGTAGTGCTCTATACCTTGAATGACATAAAATAATTTATTCAATTTATTTTAAACACCATGCGTACCTTTGAACTGCATCGTAATGACCGTTTTTGTGTAGTGTTGCTTAATTTTTTATATAACTTTTCCGAGAAAACTGAGTCTCTTATATTTTTTATATTCAGTTTTTTTGTTTTTAAAGTTGAATAAGCATCTAGTATAATATAAATATACAAGATCTAATCTAAGGTCAACAGAGCACCTATTGTGTTGCTTTCTTATTAAAATTAATTTAAAATACCATAAATTTTAAATCTAAAAAAGTGCAATTACGTCACATAAACTTGTAGCGGGAATTCTGCACAACGCTGAGGAAACAAAATTTCCTGTCCTCTTGTTTGAAAAATTTATGTGCCGTGTTAAGAATGAAAAAGTTTCCGAACCGAAGCAGTGCTTTACTTTGTCCTGGCCATAAATCCATATAAATAGACGTTCCACTGCATCTTCCTCCGTAATTTGCATAAACTACTCGCCCACTTCTCACTGCTTTCCTGTTTGGTGTTACCGTGTGATAAGGAATGGAATGTGGATTTCTAACTTTAAATATATATTGTTATACACGGTAATACGTAAAGCTTTTTCTGGAAATTGACCACAATTGCTAAATTGGAATTATTTTTTTTTTTACTCTTCGACTTCCAATTTATTGGTAGAATATATAAGCTTCAGATGCAGGAAGTTATAAGCAGAACCTATTGGATCAACAGCGACATTGTAACATATAATACAACTATAAATTACGGTTGGTACTAATTACTACTATTTCCATTGAAGATGGTAAATGTCATCATTGACAACACGGTTACACAAATGACGATACTAAGGTGTGAGCTTCAGTCTGGGAAAGTTGTCTTAGTCGGGGATCGTCAGAGCTAGACTACAAGTGGTTCACGAGTAAGATAAACAAGATAACAGGAAAGGGAAGAGAAGGTATTACTTTATTTTCTCAGGGAACAGGGCAACCTAATAAATAACTAATAAGAACGAAAAGAGAAAGAAGATAACAAAAAGAAAATAAGGCGAAAACGATCAAGAGAAAAATACTATACATATAAAGATTACTCATAAATTTAAATAATTAGTTATACCTGAAAGAGATAATATTTAAGATGATCAAATGAATACCTAGATATCTACATTATGACAAAAGAAATAAACGTTCGAAATACAAGTAATGTATTTGATAGCTTTAAACTAATTAGTCACTTGGCAAAATTCGGAATATATTTAACAAAAAAAAATATTCTAATGAACAAAGCTATGAATATTATTTTTAAAAAGACAACGATTAGTATATGCCTAATGACAAAATATAAATATTGTATAACAAAAAAAAATATTAGACGAAAGAGCTATATATATATATATATATATATATATATATATATATATATATATATATATATATATATATATATATATATCCAGTGTCCGTTTTAAGTTAATTTTTACTGGACAGTTAAGTAACATATATTGTAATATATTAAACAAAATTCATAAATATTCAAAATAGCCAACATTCATCTTAATAACAACTAACCTTTGGTTATAATAACCAAATACTAGACTGCATTTCATTTCAGTTGAACTTCCACAAGTGCTCCTGATGATGAGTTGAATAACTCGAAACACGTGTAGAGCAATGGTGGAGTTCCGATTGAAATGAAATGCAATCTTTTACTTTCATTGAAACGTCTTTCTCTACGTAAAGAGCTAAAAAGATAGTAATTTTCAAAGGTGAATCGTAGATGCATGTTGAAGTAAAAAGATATATCTAGCGTCGTTAAAAGTCTCTAGTAAGAGGCTTTGAATTTGCGGTTCACCCAATTTACTATCAGAGAGAGGTCTCTGGATTTCTTGTTACTTCGTATAGATGTCGCTGCTAGCGTACCTGGCTGTTATTTTGGTTATAATAACCAAATACTAGACTGCATTTTATTTCAGTTGAACTTCCACAAGTGCTCCTGATGATGAGTTGAATAACCCGAAACACGTGTAAAGCAATGGTGGAGTTCCGATTGAAATGAAATGCAATCTTTTACTTTCATTTAAACGTCTTTCTCTACGTAAAGAGCGAAAAAGATAGTAATTTTTAAAGGAGAATCGTAGATGCATGTTGAAGTAAAAATATACTTCTCGCGTCGTTAAAAGTCTCTATATATATATATATATATATATATATATATATATATATATATATATATATATATATATATATATATATATATATATATATATATATATATATATATATATAAGGGCCTGCGTAGCGCAAGCGGTAGGATTCTTGCCTCGCATGCCGGTGGTCCGGAGTTCAAATCCTACCGCCGGCAAGAACAACTAGACATTTTTAAAAATGTCTATAGGCCCCAGGTCGACTCAGCCTGAATAAAATGAGTACCTTGGGTAAAACCAGGAGTAATAATAGGCGGTTGAAGCGTAGCACTGGCCATGTTACCTTCCTTGTATACCGTATGCTACCAAAAACAGGGAAAAAACATAAATATTTTTAAGAATAACGTAATTTATTTAACAAAGTTAAATTCGTGTTAGAAATGTAATATTAAACTAAACAACTAAAAAACTACTTTTGCTACGTCCATCTATGCCCATCGTTATTGAGTACCCTGATTACCGCTGAAAAAGTCAGTAATTTTTTATTATTTACCTTGTTGTGTTAGGTTATACATTTCACAATCCAGCACAGTGAAAGATTTAACAACACCATCATTTAAAGCATTTTTTTTTGGAAAATAACACTTCAACACATTGAGGGCATCTCTTGCGTTCTTAGATGTATATCTGGTTGACTAACGAGTTCTTCATCCACTTCCTCTTCTGCTTCTTCGACTGTTTCTTGCTCCCCTGCCACTGAAGATACGATTTCAGCATCAGTGAGCTCTCCACAGAATGCAACGTCATCATTCAAGTTGACAAACTCTTCAAAATCCGAGTCCACGTTTAAAGCCTCCCTCACTCTCGTTTAACATCCTTCAATTGGTTTTGGTTGTTGAACTTCTGGATTGTCCTCATCTTGGTTTTGGTCACGATCATTCACTTGAAAGCCGTTTTTCTTGAAACGGCATTGAAACATTGTTCCATGCCTTTGTAAACATCCACATAGCATCTAACACACTAATTTTGGTTAAAGATTGGCATTCCAAGTCGTTCAAGAATTGACGGACAACCTCCCTTCTGTATTTGGTTTTGAAATTTGGTATTATTTCTTGATCAAGCAGTTGGAGTTTAGACGTTGTGTTTGAAGGCAGGGAACTGAACTTTAATATTTGTTAGCACCGGAATATCTTCATGCGCAGTGCAATTGTCGATAAATAAAATAATGTGTTTCTTCTTCTTTTTCATTGCGTTGTTGGTTTGTTTCAGCCAGTCACCGAAGACCTCTCCGGTCATCCACACTTTTTTATTAGCTGTATAGTCAGTTGGTAAGGTTGATACGTTTTTGAAACATCTGGGTTTTTTTATTTTCCTTTGACGAGAGGTTTCAGTTTATCTGTACCGAATGATTGATGAGTAAAGATTAAGACTGTCAAACGATCTTTGCTGTTTTTGACCCCTTTTCAACACTAACGTTTTCTCCGGTAGGTACTTAAAAAGAAAGATCTGTCTCATCAGTATTGTAGATATCATCTGCATTGTATCCACGGATCAAGTCTGGCAATTTAGCTTTCCAATCTTCGCAAGTAACATCATCCACGGCAGCACTTTCACCACAACCTTTTTTGAAACTAATTTCGTGTCTCTTTTTGAACCTATCCAACCAGCCATTACTGGCTCGAAAGTATGCATGCCCTAATTGTTCTGCAAACTGTTGAGCTTTTTCTTGGAGTATGGGACTTCCAACGGGTATATTTTTGTCACGGCCCTGTTTAAACCACTTAATAACAGCTTCTTCCACATCCTGTAGCTCACCTTGTAACGAAATTATATTTTGCTTACCTCAGGGTAAGAATATAGGGGTAGAAATAGGGGACAGAAACAATGGGGGCAAAATAGGGCAAGCAAAATAAACGCTACTATGCGAACGACACTCAGTTGGTTGTTGGAGAGCTGGGGTCGTGGATAAGTGAACGACAAGGGTTAGGATTGGGGCAGCTATAAAAAAAAATGAAACAAAGGGGTACTTACACAAATCTCCTGGGCAACTAGACCAATAAAACAACAAGGAAAGGCTTCTAGCAATTTAGAACAAGGGCGCCGCTTTGAAGGATCCTAAACTTGCTGGAGGAAAGAAGAAAAGGGCTCTTCCTTCCTAAAAAGTAAACATACAAAAAGGTTAGGAGATTTTCTAAAATAAATATAAACAATGGATCTGAGAAACAAATCAAAACGTTTATTTTTGTCTCATACAAACAGTTATCAACACATAAATCGCATAAAAAATATATACTATATAAATAGTTGCCAAATACAGAATAAAAAAAACTTACATGTGTCCGTTTACAAACTCCGTTTACAAAGGGGTTGGAGATATTACAAAAACTTACAAATGTTACCGCACATAGATTAATCATTTTTTTAAACAAACAAAACAAATTAATATCGAAACAAATGAAGCTAGCCGTCATATGTTAGCATTAAATTAAAAATAAAACAATTAAAATGACAGCTAAGTTAAACCATAAAATTTACAATTTATTATTTATTACAAAATCTTTTTAAATTTTAACGAAAGCAATTATTAGTAACTATCAAAAATAATATCTGTCTTTACTTTAAAATTAATATGTTAAATGTTACCTTGATTTCACTGTTTAGCACTTAACTTTCAAAAAAAACTTGTTAACATCTATGGGACTCTATCTGGACATATTCTCCAACAGGGACAAAGCAAACCATTTCCATACTCAGGGACGAACAATCAATAGATGTAAAATTAGGTTCTGTGGAGGAAGCAAGCAGACGACGGGGACATCCTATATAAACATTTTACAAAATTTCTTCAGTGCCGGTTCACAAATCTTATGGTGATTACTCTGTTCTAAACTGCCATATTGCAACGAGTATTATCACCTTAACCGGTCTTAAAACATAACACAAAGAAATTGAATCGACTCGCGATTCTTAATTACTCAAACATCTTTCCTGTCTCAGATCTATCGCTTTACTCCTCGATGCCTTACATTTTACAAATTTCAACGCAAAATAAATTCCCCTCGCGCCTCAAAGCTAGTTTTTGAATACAAACTTAAAACAAACAATCTACCCTTTTTTGACCTCTTTCTTAGCAACGAACCGACCAAAAAAACTTCTTGATTATTTATTTTTAAATTGATTAACTGGAAATTTTTTACCTCACAATACATACAGAGAATAGGGGAATATTAATGTAAACAAAGACAAAAAAAATATTCTCAGTTAATACGTCTTAGAAAAACTGTATACCTGACTTGCAATATTATATTAGGGGACTCGAAACCACTTTTAAATATTCCAGTTTATTGCGTTTTAACGACGAAAGACAAAAACAGCTGAATACCAAAACTTGATATTTAGAATCTCAACTTAAAATGCCATAATATATTGATCGTTTTAAAATTCATTTGCAAACAGAAGAACGAAAATATTCCACCAAATTTAAAACGCTATAATCTTTCTTAGCCTTTTTCCAAATTTTGGACTGTCCACCGTCAACTCCGTACTCTTCTTTATTTTTTATTATTGTGGTTAATGTGGAGGGAGTGATGTCAAAGTTCTTGGCAATCTCAAATTTCTTCTTTTTGGGATTTTCTTCAAAAAATTGTATCAGTTTACGTTTAAATTCTACTGTAAGCGCTTTTCTACTGCGTTTTTGCGTCATAGCAAATACGAACACAAAATAAAAAAAAAAACTACACTTCGATTTACTGTACGATAATAACACTTAAATCTTTAGGTACTTTAGATACTGATCACAGTGTAAACACAGTGTCAAGGTCAACACTGCACTGATTGACTGATGGTTCTAGGGGTAAGGGGTGGGAAGCAGGTCACATTGTTTTCATATCTGGACTTGTCCGCGAGTCACCATAATCTATACTAAATTACGCTAAACCGAGGTTTGGAACGCAGAAATGCGTAACACAGGGGATTCGTGCGTAATGTAGGGGTTTGCTACACTCAATATTCATTATACAGGGGTTTTATTTATTTCCGCAAAAAAGTTAATTAAAGTTAAAAAAAAATTATATTAAAATTTCAGAGAAACTATTTCATTTTTATATAAATTCTTTTTAAAATATGTTAGCAGCAATTTTATTAACCAAATTAATTTTATTTGGTGAGTTAACAAATAATTTTCTGCTTTCTAGTTCAACTTTGTAAGATATTTCGTATTTTTTAGCAGCTCTTAATAATAATAATTGTAAACACAATTGAAAGCTCGAGATAAAAAATAGTTAACCAATAGCCCTTTTATTGACTCCAACCCATTCAAAACATTTATATATATATATATATATATATATATATATATATATATATATATATATATATATATATATATATATATATATATATATTGATACGATTAGGGTTTATAGAAAATAATTTATAAGTTATATACTACATAATATTAGATATTTGGTTGTTTTAAATAAGTTATATACTAGAGAATTTAATAAAAATATATTTATGTGAGGGCATTTTTAATAAATTAGCATATAATAATTGTAAAAAGTTGTATTTAGTAATTTTAATGTTGTAAATAGATTTAAGTGAGCCATGTGCCTAGGCAACCAACTATACATACTCCAAGTGTCAAATTAAGAATCATAATTACGAATAAAAGTGGGGTTATATAATATATTGTTTGAAATGTGTATTTTATTAAATTAGAGTGTTAGTTACTAATTTAATTATATATTCTGATCTGAAAAGCCTAAATGTAAACAAAATTATTAATAGAAAAGAATGGAATTCTCTGGATCTCCGGAGATGGCCATGTTTGCGAAATGGTTTGTTCCAGAAAATTCAGACATGTATTAAATAGAACTGAATAGAACATGATATCTTACGAGATGGTTCTAGAAATCCAAAAACATATAAATACCCGTGATTTGGATTCAAGATGGCAGTTTTTAAGTTTTTTAGTCAGAAGTCAAGCAGTTTATTATGAAAGTTAGTTAGAGTCAGTGAATCAAGTACAAATAGTCCAATAGTTTAATATAGTGAGTTAAATGAAGATTAAAAATTATGCATATAATTTAATGCACATTTATAATTATACACAAATAATTATTAAAGATAAAAAAAAGGTATATTGGAAGAAATTAAATTATATTATGGTTGGAGATTAGTATAAATCAACTTATAATAATTGGATATTGGTATATTGAAAAGAAGAATAAATATAAATGCTGTTTGCTGGTTTGGTTGGTGGTGTATAGATGCTGGTGAAGAAAAATATATCTTAAATTGGTAGAAGCTGATAATTGAAAAAAGTAATTTCACAAAAAACAAGGATAACTGAAGTACGAAGACATTCAGTGGTGATTAGAATCTATATACTTAGTGGAAAATAGTTCATTTAGGCATTCAGTGAAAGAAAGGTACAAAATTTTGTTAATATAATTTAGTTAGTGTCATAACAATTTCAATTTTGAAGATAGTTTGTTTAAATTTTAGATTGTCTATAGAATTTAATTAGGTTTATAAGAATATCAGTTTAAAGATAGTTTATTTTAAATTTACATTGACTAGGTTAGATATATATGTGTGTTTCATAATAGTTATAATAAAGATAATTTAAAAAAGTACTTACAAGCTAATTCTTTGAGAACCGCGATAAAAACCCTATATATTATATTATTAAAAATACTCATTGCTCATCATTCAAACAAACAACACATCATAACAATTTGGCGCCCAACGTGGGGCTCTCTATTTTAAAGAATTAGTTTGGGAAGATAAGTGCTCTCATATAATTAAATTAATTATCAGTAGAAAGGAAAAATTATAGAATTTATTTTTAATTATATTTGAACAAGTAAAGTCTCAAAATGTCTCAAGGAAAGAAAGGTACAAGAAGCAAAAAGAATGAAGAAGATGTGGAAGTAGAAACACAACCTATACAAGAGGAGAGTTTAGTTCAAGTTCCACAAGATACTGCAGAAATGAATCCAGAAAGAGAGGAAAATGTCAATATGGCAGCTTTGATGTCATTAATGATGCAGATGAACAAGACAATAGAAGAGAATTCAAAAGAAATCAAAGAAGACATAAAAAAATTGGAAGAGAATTCAAAAGAAGTCAAAGAAGACATGAAAAAAATGGAACAAAAATTGGAAGAGAATTATAGAAAATTAGAAAAGAAAATAGAAGATAATAATAATAAAATTGTAAAACAAATGGAAAAACAAATGGATAAGAAACTTGAAGCTGCAGAGAAAAAAGTAGCAAATGAAATAAAAAGTATACGGAATGACTACAAGAAAAGGATAGACAATGAGAGGACAGAAGTAAAGAGGATTATTCAAGATAATAAAATAGATATAGAACAGAAAATAGAGTTACAGAAATGTAACTTAGAAGTAAAAATTAACGAAGACAGGAGAAACACAGAAGAAAAATTAGACGATATACAACAAAATATCCAAATAAATTGTAATCAAATAAGAAATGTGGAACAGAGAATAGATGATATTTCACAAATGAGAGACATAGGGAGACCTTACTTAAATTTAACAAATGAGACTGGGATTAAATTCTCTGGTAATATAAAAAATTTGCATCCTAGAGTATACATAAATAGTTTAAAACATAAATTAAGATTTGTGAATAATATTAATGATATTAAAGATTATATTAGAATGACATTAAATGACAATGCAGCAACTTGGTTTGCTAGTATTGAAAATGATTTAGATAACTTTCAAACATTTGAAAATAAATTTTTAAATTATTATTGGGGTGAATTAGAGCAAGCAAAGTTTAGAGAAATTCTATATTTTGGAAAGTATAATCAAAATTTAAAATCAAATATGGTAGATTATGCATTGAAATTGATAACAGTTGCAAAATATTTAGAACCACCACTTAGAGAGGATGAAACAGTCTTAAATGTATCTAGACATTTTGATGCTGATGTTGTGCAAACCGTAACTGTACAAAATATTCAAACAATAGATAGTTTCATTAATTTTATTCAAAGAATACAAAGAGGCAATATGACAAGTAATACTAACAACAGAAAAAACAATAATAACTTTCAACAATATAGACAATCATATAACAATAACACTAGGTATGGTGATAATTTACAAAATTTTAATAATACTAACAGTAATCCAAATAGAGAGAACTTTAATAATAATACTAGTTATAATAGACAAAATTTTAATAACAATACTAGTTATAATAGACAACATTTTAATAACAGTACTAATAATAATAGACAAGATTTTAACAATAGAAGAAATACAGAGCGACCTAACTATAACAGACAGGTAAATTGTGTTCGAAGGAATAGAAGCTGCGAAGGCAGGGAACGAAGTAGTACAAGGCAGGAGAATGTGAGTAGAAGTCATAGTAGGGAAAGACATAGGACATCAGATCCAAGTGGTCAGATACAATCTGACAATTCTAATAATCAAAATTTTGTGCAGTAAACTTTCTGAATTACCAGTTAGGCCATTGCTATTATGAAAAACCTTCTGAATTTATTTCTTTAGATGAAGAGAAAATTATTGAATCTATTAATTTAATTTATATAAATGCTTTGGCCAAAAATAAAATGATTAAGATTATGATAGATACTGGTTCAGAAAGTACATTAGTCTCGGAGAATTTTATTTTTAATACATTAAAACTATCAGATATAATAAAGATTCCAAAAATTAAAATTATTGGTGCAAATAATAAGAAGTTGGGTGAAATTGATAAACTAGCCAATTTTAAAATTAATATTCTTAATAAAGAAATTAATATGCAAGGATTTATTGTCAAGGATTTATGTGTTGATATATTAATGGGAAATGATGAATTGGAAAGGAAGAAAGTAAAGATAGATTTTGAAGAAAAAATGGTAACTTTGGAAGGGCAAATAATTAAATTTATGCAGAAAGATGAGGTAGAAGAAGGAATAAGAGTTGATAGGATATTATTAAAAGAAAATAATGATGTTTATGAAGAAGAAATGTATTTTGATGATAGGGAAATGTCCCAGAAGAATGTAAAGAATAATTATTGTAGTGAATATTTAAGGAATGGAAATTTTAAGCAGATAGATGCCTACGAGGCGGAGTGCGTAAAATTGGAAGCAAGGAATAATGAGTACATATTGAAGAATAATGTGATTTGTAAAGAAGAAGATATGATAAAAGTTTTAAATTGCCCTGAAGAATATAAATCAATAGTCATTTCCATATTGCAGCAACACAAGGGACTTGTCAATAAAGAAAATAGAATTGCACAAAATTATATCCATAGTATAAAAGTTAAAGAAGAAAAAGATTTTAAAACAAAATCATACCCAATACCATATAAATACAGAGAAGAAGTAAACAAAACAATTAATAATATGTTAGAAGATGGAATCATTGAGAAGGCAGATACACGTTTTATCAACCCCATAGTAGTAGTACGAAAAAGATCAGGTGAAATCAGGTTATGTTTGGATGCAAGGAATATTAACAAGATTACTGAAAAGCAATTTGAAGCACCAATGAGTATAGATGGAATATTAGGAAGAATTACAGGAATGTCATTTTTCACTAAAATCGATTTACAGCATAGTTTCTGGTTAATACCTCTAGAAAGAAAAAGTAGACAGTATACAGGATTTCAGATAGATGGAGTAGTATATCAATTCAAAGTAGTACCATTTGGACTTCAATCATCTTGCAGTGCTCTATGTAGATGTCTTCATGATATTTTGGATCAATATGAACACTTTGTAATTCACTACATTGATGATATATTAATTTTTTCTAAAACGGCTGAAGATCATGAGAAACACCTAAAAACTATAATAAATAGATTAGACAAAGTTGGACTGAAAATAAATCAAGAAAAATGTACATTTTTTCAAAAAGAAGTCATATATCTAGGTTATAAACTTAACACTAAGGGAATCGAAATGGATCCAGAACGGACACAAGTCATTCAGGAATATAAAACACCACACAATTTAAGAACTTTAAGAGGATTTATTGGAATAATTAATTATTATAAAAGGATGATACCAGATCTAAGTATAAAAAAAAATCATTACTGGAACTACTGAGAAAAGGTGTAAAATGGAGATGGGATCAGAGAAGAGAACTAGCATTCCAAGAAATTAAAAACATTTTTCTGTCAAATTTGAAAATATACTATCCTGACTACACACAGCCATTCATATTAAGAACAGATGCATCAATAGAGAGATTATCAGGGGTATTATTACAAATACATGATGGGGTCGAATAACCAATACAATTCATTTTAAGAATCACAAAGCCACATGAAAAGGGTTACTCAGTTTCAGAATTAGAACTAGCAAGTATAATACACTGTGTCACAAAATTAAGATTTTATTTGTTGGGTAATGAATTTACAATAGAAACAGATCACCAAGCTTTAACGTCTATATTAAATAACAAATATGGAAACAGTAGAATACATCGGTGGAGTCTAATACTTAGTGAATACTGCTTTGAAATCAAATACATTTCTGGAAAATCTAATATAGTGGCAGATGCTTTATCAAGGTTAGAAAATACATCACAAAAAGGGCAGCGAACAATAAAAATTGGATTAAATCAATTAGTAGAAAGTACTGGATTATATTCTAAAGAAGAAATTATAAGAGATCAGATCAATTTGAGTGAAAAACAAAAAGTCCTTAGGAAAGATGGGGTATATTATAAAATAATAAATGGCATAGAAGTATATGTAATAACTAGAACTTTAGCAAAGAAAATATTGAAAAATTTACATAACAATTATATGCATATTGGTTCAAGAAAGCTATGGATGCTATTTAGGGACAATTATTTTGCAAAGAATGACATAAGTATAGCAAAGGAAATTACTACCCAATGCCCAATATGTCAACCAAACAAAGAAAAGAATTTCAAAAACCAGAACACATATAAATCTAATGTTGTATATGAAAAACTAAATACAGTTTCCATGGATTTTATTTCAAATTTAGTTCTCAGTCCAACAGGAAAAAAGCATATACTAGTGATAGTTGATTTATATACAAAATTTATTAAACTATATCCCTGCTCTAGAACAAATGTTAAAACATTAAAATTATATATTAATCAATTTTTCGAAGAAATAGGACCATTTAGAAATTGCATAATAGATAATGCTACATATTTTAACAACCAAAAATTTCGGGCATTTTGTGAGAAAAAGGGAATCAACATTCATTTACAAGTATCAGACATCCTCAGGCAAATCCTGCAGAAAGATATATTAAAGAAGTTATAAAATATTTAAGGATACTGTGCCAAAATCAACACGAAACTTGGCAGCAACATATACCACAAGTAGAATATTTTTTAAATAATACACATAATTTGAATACAGAGGAAGTACCAGAATATTTAATGTTTGGCCATATAGGAAACAGAAAGTGGATTAGTGAATATAATCAGGATATGTTAGAACAAGTAATGCAGAAAGTGAATAACCGAATTAGGAGGAAAGCTGAAAAATATATCAGAAGACAAAATCGAAATATAAAAAAACCAATCACATTTCAAAAAGGAAACCTAGTGTTAATTCGTTCACTTAGAAAAAGTAATGTTAAAGAAAACCGTTGTAAGAAATTACAACCAATGTTTGAAGGTCCATATACAATTGAAAATCAGAATGGACTAAATAGTTATGTGTTAATAGATGCAGAGAACAGACTAAGAGGCATATTTCATATCAACGACATTTTTCAATATCATGAAGAGATTGAATAATGATTTCTATACCTTTAACACAAATATAATAACACTAATAACTTACTGATAGATCCATTTCATAGATAGATGGTAGATTTCTTTGTTGTGAATAAATTTGACATCATACTTGTTGAATTTTGTACATATGGAAATTGTTTGGTACCCTAAAAATCATAATTTGGGGTTAGATACAGAATTGATTGTGTAAATGTCTTTATAAAAAGTGTAAAACTTACCAATTTATATTGATGAAAGTTATTTTGAATGGAAATAATTCCTAGATTTTGTCTATAAATAAACAGAACACAATATAGATTATATTTTTAATTAAGGTTATATTTTATTCTCTGATAAAATCCATTCTCCATTTGACATGACAGTTTGACCATAGAATAGCCGAACTGTGCTACGTTGTTCTCTGTTTTGACAAAGACAGCGAACAGGGATGTATTTAACACATTTTAAATAAAAAAAAATTGATTTATTAAATTTAAAAAGGTATGAGAAAATTAATATTTAAAAAAATAATAAGTAAATTATTTATTTTAAATATTATTTTGGGGTATTGATACGATTAGGGTTTATAGAAAATAATTTATAAGTTATATACTACATAATATTAGATATTTGGTTGTTTTAAATAAGTTATATACTAGAGAATTTAATAAAAATATATTTATGTGAGGGCATTTTTAATAAATTAGCATATAATAATTGTAAAAAGTTGTATTTAGTAATTTTAATGTTGTAAATAGATTTAAGTGAGCCATGTGCCTAGGCAACCAACTATACATACTCCAAGTGTCAAATTAAGAATCATAATTACGAATAAAAGTGGGGTTATATAATATATTGTTTGAAATGTGTATTTTATTAAATTAGAGTGTTAGTTACTAATTTAATTATATATTCTGATCTGAAAAGCCTAAATGTAAACAAAATTATTAATAGAAAAGAATGGAATTCTCTGGATCTCCGGAGATGGCCATGTTTGCGAAATGGTTTGTTCCAGAAAATTCAGACATGTATTAAATAGAACTGAATAGAACATGATATCTTACGAGATGGTTCTAGAAATCCAAAAACATATAAATACCCGTGATTTGGATTCAAGATGGCAGTTTTTAAGTTTTTTAGTCAGAAGTCAAGCAGTTTATTATGAAAGTTAGTTAGAGTCAGTGAATCAAGTACAAATAGTCCAATAGTTTAATATAGTGAGTTAAATGAAGATTAAAAATTATGCATATAATTTAATGCACATTTATAATTATACACAAATAATTATTGAAGATAAAAAAAGGTATATTGGAAGAAATTAAATTATATTATGGTTGGAGATTAGTATAAATCAACTTATAATAATTGGATATTGGTATATTGAAAAGAAGAATAAATATAAATGCTGTTTGCTGGTTTGGTTGGTGGTGTATAGATGCTGGTGAAGAAAAATATATCTTAAATTGGTAGAAGCTGATAATTGAAAAAAGTAATTTCACAAAAAACAAGGATAACTGAAGTACGAAGACATTCAGTGGTGATTAGAATCTATATACTTAGTGGAAAATAGTTCATTTAGGCATTCAGTGAAAGAAAGGTACAAAATTTTGTTAATATAATTTAGTTAGTGTCATAACAATTTCAATTTTGAAGATAGTTTGTTTAAATTTTAGATTGTCTATAGAATTTAATTAGTTTTATAAGAATATCAGTTTAAAGATAGTTTATTTTAAATTTACATTGACTAGGTTAGATATATATGTGTGTTTCATAATAGTTATAATAAAGATAATTTAAAAAAGTACTTACAAGCTAATTCTTTGAGAACCGCGATAAAAACCCTAAATATTATATTATTAAAAATACTCATTGCTCATCATTCAAACAAACAACACATCATAACAATATATATATATATATATATATATATATATATATATATATATATATATATATATATTGATATATGAAATGAAAATTTGATAAATGGTGGAAGAAAGCCTTTTATCGCTTAATCCTATAATCACTTTTAAACTCTTGGTTCATGTATAATTAATATAATAATTTCATTTTTACGGAAGCCACTTATCGTTTTGCTGTAAATATGGACTACATAAAAAACTTCGAGCGAATTGAGAGAATGCAAAATATTTGTCAATAATAGGACGAGAAGGAGATGTCAGAATTGTCACAAAAAAAATTAAGAAAAGGACTCCGATAACATGTTTTTTTTTTGTATAAAGATTATGTTTAGATTATTTCCAAAGTTGCAATGCGTAATTTTGTTCTGTTTCGTAAATCAGAATAAATATTTTCAAATTTAAATTTGTTTGTTCCTCATGTGTTTATTAGAATTGTATACCTACTGGAATGCATTTGCCACGTGGTATTTTTTTCAAAATGTGACACGCAAAAAATTGAAAAGCATCTAAATGTTTCTTATAAATACATATTAACTAAAATCTTCAATCATAATATAAATCTCATGAATAAAAAAATTCAGTGCAAAAGGAATAAGGTATTTTTGTATAGGTTTTGACAGACCGGTAAGATGTAAAAGAAAAAGAAAAAAGTAGTTTAAAAATTTACAAACTGAAACATACTGTACGCTTAAGATTAATTTTTTTAAGTGAATCTTTAAGCCTTGCAATCAATTATCGTGAAGTAAATATATTCTTAAAAAAAATGTAGGTACTTTTTAAATCTTTTATGACAACATCTGTTCCAATAAACTCCGACACTGGCGCTTGCCCGCAAAGGTTTATAGCGAAGCGGTGCCCGAAGTGCAGCGAGTTTTTGCATTTATAGCCAATTTATTTCCTTTAGTCTTCGTAAAATGTGCAAACTCGATGGAAAAGAGTTTACCTTCTCTCGGTATTTCGTTATATACATATAATATACGGGAATGTGGCGTTTGCTTATAGATTTCTGCCGAAACTATCAATATATTTCCGAGATTTATAAGAATTTCTATGCTCTGTGCTCTGTTTATGTTTGAAAATATCTTAAAGCTGAGATTTACTAGGATTTCGCATTTTCTTGAAATATGTATGTATTACGATATAAAAGTTACTGATCGAGCAGTGAGGAAGAATGTGAATCTATATTATAATCGGAAATCTGATATCAAAGTTTTAAAAACTTTAAAAATTTTCCAAAGGATATTTAGAAATACTTATAAAATAAGAAGCAGTTAGTTAGCTATTAAATCAATAATACGTTCTTTATGTAGACTGAAGACCAGTATGTTGCTTATAGTAGCGGGGGAAGAGAAAGTCAGATAGAAGTACTGTGTATAAGAAGTCAGCTAAAAATAGATTACAGACTGTAAATTGATAAAGGGTGAGAATGTAACTAGTCAACACCGACCGGTGATAGTGGATATGGAGTTAAAGGTGAGGCGCAAAGAAAAGCAAGTAGGATACAAAAAAGTAAAGTGGAAGGTGAAAGTTAAAGGACAAGAATTTGGTAATGGTTTTTAAGAGTAGAGTGCTAAAAGAACTCGAGGTAAAAGATACGGTAAATGACTGGTGGAAAGTCAACAGTAAAGTAAGTGCTAGGAAAAACATCTTGTAAAGGTTCTTCTAGAGACAAAGATACTTAGTGGTGGAACGACAAGGTGCAGCAGAAGGTTAAAGAGAAGAAAGAGGTTAGAAAGCTCTAAAGGAGAGGAACATAAGGATATATAGAAGTTGGCAAAGAGGGAAACAAAGTGCTGTTGCTACTGCCAATAAAAGATCGTCTGCACAGCTATATAAAGAGTTGAAAACACAAGTGTTAATGAAAAGGTTATACAACATTGCTAAAGCTAGGGACAAGTCATCAAAAGACTTGACCCACGTGCAGCAGATTAAGAGTGCGGATGAAGAGGAGGAGAGAAAATCGATGTAGAAATAAAGCTAAGATGGTATGTGTACTTTAGTAAGTTGCTAAATAAAGAACACCAGAGAAGAGACAGAGGTATGACAATGACAAGGTAATACCGAGCATATCGAGAGATGAAGTTGTCGATGCGTTAAAGAGGCCGAAGAACGGTAATTCAGTAAAACCTGATAGAATACCTGTGGAGGTTTGGAAGACTCTAGGAGAGGAAGGAGTTGATATTTTGTGGCAAATAATAATATTTAGAACTGTAAGAACTATAGGGGGTAAAGTTAATATTGCACACAATAAAAATTTGGGAGAGAACTGTAGAACAAAGGTTAAGGAGAGTGACATCGATCGGAGAAGAATAGTTTCGGTTTATGCCAGGAAGGAGGATAAAGGACGACTTGTTTGCGTTAAGACAATTGAAGAAAGGCAGTGAGAAGAAAATAGAGCTACATTTGATATTTATATATTTATATTTATCTCGAGAAGGCGTACGACAAAGTTCCTAGACAAGAGCTACGGAGATGTATAAGAGAGATATGGGTTCCTTAGAAGTGCGTAGGGCTTGTGAAGGAAATGTATGAGGAAGCGTACACCAAAGTGAGAACTACTGTCGGATTGACCGAAAGTTTTTCACTGTCGGTTGGTTTGCATCAAAGATTTTCACTGAGTCCTTACCTGTTTAATCTTGTTATGGACGTACTGGCAAAGAAAATAATGAAGGGGGATTCTTGGTTATTGCTCTTTGCTGATGATATTGTGTTAGTAGAGGAGAACAAAGAACTGTTGGAGGAGAAGTTGGAGTCTTGGAGAATGGCTACTGTAGAGAAAGAATAGACAAATTCAGCGAGCAGAAAAGACATTTGATATTTCTATATCTTTTAGAAGGCGTACGACACAGTTCTTAGACAAGTACTATGGAGATATGAGAGAGAAATTGGTTCCTGAGAAGTAAGTAAGCCTCGTGAAGGATATGTATAGGGAAATGTGTCGGATTGACGGAAAGTTTTCCAGTGACGTTTGGTTTGCATCAAGGCTCTTCACTGCGTCCCTACCTGTTTATTCTTGTTATAAATATACTGAACAATGCTCTTTACTGATACTAACGTATTAGTAAAGAAGAGCAAAGACATATTGGAGGAGAAGTTGAAGGTTTGGAGAAGGGCTACTGAAGAGAGAGGACTTAAAATTAGCAGGTCGAAAACGGAGTATATGTGTTTTTGAGGACGAGAAATGGTTGGGGACGTAGAACTGCTTGAAGAAAAGCTAGAACGAGTAAGACAATTTAAATTTATGTTACTATTTAAACGTGAATAGTGGTTGATTCTAATACCTGTATAATATAAATTGTATATTTTGAAATATTGTTGAACTTCGCAGACGTTTCTACAAGAATATGTGTAGCTGTTTAATCTGCAGTTTGAGACAACACCATCGTCTGGATATGGTACTCACACAAGTCAGTCGTATCATGCTAGTTGCAAAAGTGTGTAATAATCCATTGATAATAGAGGTTAGTTTTTGAGTAGCATGCAACTTGCACAAAAATATCAGTAGCAGCAGATCAGTCACATATGTGTGTAATGTGTCTTAGGTCATTTAAAACTACTGTGTTCAATCACAAATTAACCCCTTAATTTGTAATCTCACATTATTCTGAAAACAGAAGGCCACAAAATAGACCAAATTCTAGTGGGTCAGGTCAGTATGATAACAGATGGAATTCTGAAAACAGAAGGCCACAAAATAGATCAATTTCTAGTGGGTGAGGTCAGTATGATAACAGAAGGATTTCTGAAAACAGAAGGCCACAAAATAGAATAAATTTTAGTAGGTGCCAGTATGATAACAGACGGAATTCTGAAAACAGAAGGCCACAAAATAGAGTTAGAAGAAGTAGATCAAAGCAATTCTCTTTCAGTAAAAGAAAAAGAGTGTGAAGAATATTATAAAAGACTAGTAAAAGGAGATAACGAAGGGAGATTTGAAGTTAAAATACCCTTTAATTCTAATACAAGCCTATTAGGGGACTTAAAACAGCAAGCATATGCGAGACTGCTGCAATTAGAGAAGAAATTTCAAAGAGACACAAACCTTAAAAGGAAGAGGTGGTATTTTGCGTTCGTTGTTGGTCCCAAGGAATCTACTTGCAGTAGATTACAATAACTTACACTAATTATAAGTAACATAACCAAAATAATGGAAGGTAGTCAGATATTTTCGAAACTCCAAGAGAGCCAGAAAACAAAGGCATCAAAGTTCTTGCATCCAACCTCATCCAGCGCCTCGAAGACATACTTTATCACAACCAAATTTAAGTAGTACTTTAAAGAAAGCCCCTCCTAGATCAGTTTCACTTAATGAGCTTAGATTTGAATTAGACAGTTTAGCTGAAACATAAATTCTAAATTATCAAATTATAAGTAGCACTACTCGGGTGAGATAATAATTTAAAAACCGAGTGAATTAGTGTTATGATTATTGTTATATTATTATTTTATATTTTATATGTTTTAAATATTTCTATTGGTCGTCTGTTTGTTTTTTGTATAATGGCCAATATGTTCAATTACAAATTAACCCCTTAATTAGTAATCTCACATTATTCTTAACTTGTTAATCTATTATAGTTTCACCGTGTATAAGTGACATTGTGAAAATGATATCGAGTAATATTTTAATAATTAAAGTCCATTCACCTGTTAATGAATTGTCGAATAATATATTGTTTCTAATTGAACTTCCTAAGTGTTGCAATGATGGTCTAGATTAAATTGTAATGTAAGCATATAGTTCAAAGTTGGTTAGTATCATAGAAGCAATAACCTCTGTGCTGAGGTATGAATTATTTGTGAGATTATAAATTGGGGATTTGAGCTCATGTGAGCGCAGTCTATTACAGTCAATCATAAGTAGTTACCTAACATCATATAGTGTAATTACCAGTAGCTGTCAATAAATCAACACTTTTACTCCACAACTTCAACCTTTTATTATACCTATCATCGTCGATCGACAAGAAGCGGACAAAGGGGCATTTAAAAACCGATTCCAACCTCAAATCTACGTTCAAAACTTTCCAACTGAGCTAATGATAAAATGCTTCACACAAGTTAGACGGCCATCGTCTAACTTGTTAAGCTGTTTGGTCGGGTTCTTAGGACGTTGTCGTCTGAGATTAGTTCTCGACGTTTCGCCAAGACTAGGGGTTGGCATCTTCTGGTTAGTTTCAGCTTACAAGTTAAGCAGTAACATCTCCAGAAGATGCCAACCCCTAGTATTGGAAACGTCGAGAAATAATCTCAGAAGACCACTGAGCTAATTTTTGTTTGATTAAGACAATTGATCTTAATTGAGAATTCCCAATACAAACAATACAATAATTTAATATACCAACACAACTAATAGTATTGAGAAAATAAATTCCAATAGTAAAAAGTAAAATCCGGATGGAAAATGAATTAACGGAAACAATAGACATGACAAAGGAACTAAGTCATGAAGACGTAGTCCTTTTTTCCTTATCGTGTATCTTAACATCATGCTCGAAAAAAATAATAGTAGGTTTAGCAGTTCATACTCGATGAACAAAAATTAATACAAGTGTGCAAATACTACTAGCGTTTCCAGATGATATTGAAATAATCGCAAGGCCAAGGAAAGAAATGGTAAAGGCATTTGATCAAATCCTCTACTTAGTCAAAAATGTGTAAACCGAATGGACATATTGGGAAGAAAATTACTGAGACGAACACTAGCCCCTATACATGCGAATCAAATACATTTATGAAATATATAATACTAGCTTACCCAACAAACTTTGTACAGCGTGAGAATTAAATAATGTGTTAAAGTTTAATAAGCTCATCTTTCGAGTCTGTTAATTAACAGAAACTCTGGATAATGAAATTAATCCGGTCGAAGTAAGAATAGTGCTTCGACAATACAAATGCACTTTGATCTTGTTGCAAATACAATCGTATGTTAGTTGTTAATTGGAGCATATTTAATTAAAGATAGTGTGACATAGCTTCATCAAAAATGTTTTTAATTATCACGAGTATCTTTTAAAGTTCTATCCAATGACCTGTAATGACCACTTGTGGGCCAATGTAGATTCGTCCTACGACAACGAGTAATTTGTATAAAAAAAATGTTCGACATCGCGGTATTTTTAGCGATATTGCAAGACAAAATGTCCAGTTCGTCAGCCTTATAAAAAAGTTGCAGATATTCCAGATAAAGCCAACGCTAGGGTTACTGCGATCTGATCATTGCAAATAACAAAAAAAAATTAGTAATGTTTTTTTCTATCCCTTCTGTAGCATGAAGGAAGTAAATTCCACCAGATCCAATGTTCACAGTTTTTATCAAAGTATCTTACACAAGCATTTGTTGTGGATTAAATTGCAGAAAATTTGCCCCACCTATTTCGGCTAATGTTGCATTGTTAAACTGTTGTTATCTGTTATCATAAAGTCACAAAAGAAACATAAATATTGATAAGAAATACTGAAGCCATTTTATTGTTGCTTCTTTTCGACAGGAAAGATTTGTTTTCACGTTCAGAGCTTCTGTAACAGTCACTCTGATGATCCCTGTTAGGATGAAATACGTATAAGCTAATACACAGGGGCACTTTACGTGAAAGCCAATCTTAACTGTCTTTCTTTTGAAATAAATAACATTTATTTATTGTCAAATATTATTGGTGCGTCATAAATTTTCTTTAAAATATATATCACGCTACATAAAAAACTTGTCTTGATCATCATTATTATCTTGGGCTCGACAATCCTATGTGTATCCAGACATTCTCTAAGATTCTTCGTCATTATGTTCGGTTTTAATAGACGTGTTGCCATTTTTTGATTTTTAGTCTCCCTATGTCGCTCTCAACTCCATCTAACCACCTAACTCTTGATCGGTCTCCGCTTCAGAGCATATAAATTTCTGTGTTTTAATGAACGTTACGACACGGTCCTTGGTCGTTTATAGCTCCAAATATTACTTTCATCCTTCTACGTTAGAGTCCATGTTTCCTCTTCATATGTGGGGATTAGTTCTACTTTGGATATTTCTTGTGTAAGTGAAATAGTTTTAGTAGTCACTAGCTAGCCAAGATATGTGAATACATGCGATTGGAACTTTCCAGATGAGAGTCGAATAATTCGTTGGCTTTCCGACCGAAGGTCAAAGAAGCGGGCAGAAACTTATAGATAAACAAATCGGGTATAAAAACGGACGATTTGAGATTTAAGAGGACAGTCTGAAACAGTGTCGATTAATAAATTGTTCGCGCGGCCATTTAAATTGTAACCGGTGTGAATGTCTTAAATAAATTATATAAGTGTAAATAAATTAATATTTAAGTGTTTCTATGTAGATTAAATAAACAAATGTATGTAAATAAACTCGTAAAGTGTTGTAAAGTGTAGAACATTTTATAATAAATAAAGTTAATAAATTAAATTTATAAAAACAGTTCAATATGATTTCCAAACACAAAGACTGTTTTTTGTTCCTCATTTGCTATAGAATCATTAATAGCCAACATGTTCTTGGTTTTGTCTTCGTTGATTATGGTATTAAATTAAAATTAAACACATACTAAATGAAACACCAAACAAATAAATTAGCATACTGCCGCACTATTAATATTCTTCAAATTTAAGATTTGATTTTATTATATTTTATTATTTTTTTTTATTCTACTATTTTTAATTTTTTTTTAATTTATTATTTCCATTTTATTTTATTCTATTTTATTTTATTTTCTTTCGTTCTATTTTATTCTACTTTTTTTTTATTGTATAATGGCTTTGGCATAGCCAATTAGCCAGACTATTTGTGGTAGTTACAATTTTTGATTTTATTACCTAAGCCTATTTATAATATAAATTTACAGGAAGTAACATTACACATTCAATTTTTGACATATTTACAATTTTTAATTTGAATACCTAAAACTACTTAGAATTTAAATTTACAGGATGTTATGTATTCGTAGATACATTTTAATATCTGCTTATTATTTGAAAAAATAATTGTATTTAAATTGACAGGCAATGAACAATTTAGCTCAATTAGTTTTTCATACATCATTTTGATACTTTGTTTGTACTGTCCACACTCCAATATAAAGTGCTGCAGATCTCCCACTTTACCACAGGAGCAATATGGGTTATCAGTAATACCTATGCTGTGTTTGTATGCAGGAGTGAGTGCGTGGTTTGATCTTATTCTGTTTATTGTTTTTATAAATAACCTATTTGTCTCATAGTTGAACCATCTCTCATTGGGTATTAGTGGTTGGCAAGCTCTAAAGTTTATTCCAGTTGTACTTTGGTTGTATAAATGTTGGCATCTTTGTTTGCAGTTGTTTCTACTGATATTATCTATGTCTGCTACTGGAAGAAGTATGTTGTTTATATTATGTTTGGTTAAAGCTGCAGATTTAGCTAATTTGTCGACTTCTTCATTTCCTAATATTCCAGAGAGTCCTTTTACCCAACAAATAATAAGCGAGCTACCTGCGGAAATAATATCATAATGTAACTTCTTTATTTCTATCTCAATATGGTTTAGGTTTTTTGTGGTTTTGATAGAAGTGAGTTTGTCCATAATGCTTCTACAATCAGTCAGAATGATATATTTATTCATACCAATAGAGGCTATATATTTTAACGCATGAAATAAAGCTGACAGTTCGGCAGTATATATTGAAGCTTCATTGGGCAATCGACATGATTCTTTGTAATCAGAATTCCAGTGATATATTGCACAACCCGTTTTATTTTCAATTTTAGAGCCGTCAGTAAAAATATATTGAAATGCAGGCCACTTATCTTTAATTATTTTATTGATCATACTTCCTGGAAGATTTAAATCCATATATGTTTATATTATCTTAGAGAAGAGAGTCTTGGGAGGTTGTGTATAAATTGGTGGTATTTTATTTTGATACAATTGTTCTTCAAATATTGTTAGTTTCCTATAACTTTCAACGTATATGGGAGTTTTTTTGTTACGCCAATATTTATGGCCTAAGTCTAATATATTCAAGTTACGAATATTTTTTAAATAGCTGGAGTTTTTTGATATAGCTCTAGCTACAAACTTATCTGTACAAAACTGTCTGCGTAGTGTAAGGGGTGGCTCTTTAGCTTCAATTTCAATAATAGTAATAGGAGTAGATTTTAAGTAACCAAGACATAGCCTCAAACATTTATTCTTTTGGGTTTCAATTTTATTAAGATGTCCTGTTGACGCAGACCCATATAAATGACAACTATAATCGAAAATTGGTCGAATCATTGAGCGATAAACTTTATTCTACTTGATTGTATTTTATTTTACTTTATTCTACCTTATTCCAATTTATTCTGTTCTAATCTACTCTATTTTATTTTATTTTAGGTTATTTTATTCACCTATATTTTATTCTATTATTTTTTATTTTACTTTATTCCATTTTATTTGAATGTAATTTAATTCAGTTTAATTCTATTATTATTTTACAGTATTGTAGCAGTCACAACTGCTAACATATAATTAATTAATATAATTTATTATTAAAATCCTAAAACCCCTCAGAATCCCGTTTATGAAACGTTTATGGGCAATAGACGAGAACGATGCGCAAGTGTAACAACTACAGGTCAAGAGGCGCTCAGCTAAGGTCAGTTTTGGCCAACAACTCACACTGAGAGGTTTATTTCTCCAAGCCTTTACCGGCACTTTTCGTCTTAAAATCGGGTAGAAAATCTGGGATTGGATTTAATATTTTCCCCGAACATCAAGGGAGAAATTGGAACAAATGATAAAGAATCTTGATTGAAAAACCGACTTCCAAATTTTCAGAAATTAATATTTAAAACCCGGTTTCCAAATCTACCGAAATAATTATTTAAAACCCAGGTGAGCAATTAAATCAGTTAGTTTTATAGGCATATCATTTTATTGATATTTTCATTGTCTTTTGAAATATTAAAAGTGTAAAATCAGAGTTTTCTCATATGTATCATGTGGCCTTGAGCCTAGATCGTTAATTTATCGGACACCTAATTAGTTTTTTCTGTTTTTTTTTGTATACCTACTCGGTATAAAAACTTTCATGCCTAATTTACTAGATATTCTTTAAATGCGCAGACGCAATAAATAGACAGGATGACAGTCAGCTGATGAAATAAAATGTTTGTTTATTGTGGTAATTCGATGTAAGAGTATGTGTTGACAGTCATCTTTGGGTGCCTTGATGTTTCTCTAAATATTATTTTTTGTAGATTTCACCCGATTAGGATAACGTTTAATATTAGAATTAGTTTAACCGAACACCTACTTCAACCCATTGGTAACCAGGAACCGATTGTCTCCAGAACCACAGCGTTCTTCTTCATTCGTTTTTTTCGGAGCCTCAAGGACCGTCAGAGTCTTAAGGGGACCTAACCAGGACAGCTGTAGTGTTGTGACAGACATTAATAACAAGTTTCTCAGGGTTAAGGTTTTTCTTGTAATTTACAACTTTGTATATGCATATACCAAGGTTAGTACTTATTACAGTTTTTGTAACATCTATAAAAAGTTAGGTAAATAGTTATTAATTAATTAAATTAGATTCATTGTTAGGGAAGGGGTTCATGATTTTTGTATAGCGGGTTTTAAAAGGGAAGGGAAGAAATTTATGTATCAGGGTTTTTAAAAATTATATATATATATATATATATATATATATATATATATATATATATATATATATATATATATATATATATATATATATCTTTCCGAGTCTGTTGACCATACTTTTGTTCCACCATCAGTTTTGTTAGTTGTTAATATTATAAATATATTTTTTACAAGTAGTTTTGCTTTTATTTCAGTTCCTGCTTACAGTTATAATATAGCAGAACAAGGTCAATAGTGTCTTTTTGATTTTTAAACATTACTACAGTGTATTAAATCAATAGTACTTTATTCCTTGTTGTTCATAACTTCATTTATTTTTTTTCGTTAATTTCCTTCAGAAATTAGCTGGCGCCCATTTCAGTATTTTCCTAGGCATCTCCGTATATTCTCTTATCTTACCCCTTTTATAGTTCCAGATTTTCCGGTGCATTATTATATTGTATTCTTTTGGATAAAAAGATCTCTTTTCCCCTTATCTCAAAGCCAAATTCTAGTGTAGTGAGGCTAGCCCGAATTCGTGCTTGAGGTTTTGTGTCTCTGTGTTCTTTTGAGCTAAGCCATTCTTTTTATTATAACTTCTTTGCTAGTTCTTCTCTAATTTATCATCTCCTTCTCCATATACCACCCCCTAAACTCAATTGGCGCTTTTGCGTTTGCAATTTGGTTAGGTTTCAATTGGCGCTTTTGCGTTTGCAATTTGTCTAGGTTTCAATTGGCGCCCAACGTGGGGCCTGTTTTTTTTTGCACGTACTTTTGGCTTTATATCTTTGGGTTTTTTTTTCTCCCACTTTAATTTTTGGTTGTGTACCTTTGGTGTTGTATTTTAATTTTCAGCTGTTTTCTTTAACTCTTGGTTTCTTAACTGCAACATTGGTTTTGTATTTCAATATTTAGTTTATCTACATTATCTATTAAATATACCCGTAGTACCCTTGTTTTTGCTTATTGGATTAATAATAAATAACATAAGTATATATTAAAAAGGAAAATTATTTAAATATTTTAAATTTAACTATCTTAACACTATAAAAGTCCGGAGTAGCACCAAAGTAATTCACCACTGTCTGGAAGTAACATTTTTTTGAAATTTCTAGGTTTCTCAGGGATTGTAGCCGTACCTTGCATCTGAGTTCACGACTGGATAAACAAGCAAACATTACTGGTAAAATAATTCAATTATAATAATAACCTGGAAACATAGAGTAAGTTAGACTTTACCTATTTTATCATAGTTTCCCTCATATATTTTCTGGTATATTTCCAAGTTGTATAAAATGTCTGCTTTCAAGGTAGAGCATCTGTTAGGTCCAGAATTAGAATACGAGTTGAGAGTCCGGCACTTAAACGATCCATCTTTGACAACAGTGGAAAGGAAAAGGGTAGTGTTGCGTGGTGCATTAAAGCAAGCTGCAGCAAATCGGAGTTATGCTGTTCTGTCTGCTTCCCATATTAATTTTAAGGACGAGATTGCGGAAATAGAGGTTACTCTTGCAGATCTGGTGGTCAAAATTGGTTCTTTTGTGGGTTCTCCTAGTGATACTGCCTATGCTCGCTATACTTCTCGCTTAGGTCATGTTGCATCTAGAGTCCATCTGTTAGAAGCTACAACAGAGGAAGAGGAGGAAGTGAAGAGGTCTCTTAATTTCAGGGTTCTGATTCTGGAAGGTGAACTTGATTGTAAAGTGATTCCACAGGCACAGTCAACTCCTCATAATGCTAGTGTTTCAGTAAATCCATTTCCCTTCGTTAAGTCTGCTCCTATTCATAAATGGGGTGTCCATTTTTCAGGTCAAGATAATGAAAATGTTGTTAGTTTCTTAGAGAAGGTAGAATGTCTGCGTATAGCGCGTGGTAACAGCGAGGAAGAGTGTTACTCTTCTGCTGCCGATTTATTTAAGGATTCACCCTTCACTTGGTATCTCAATAACCGAGGTAGTTTTGCTTCATGGCAAGAGTTAGTTGCCAAACTTAGGTCAGATTTTCTTCCATATAACTATGAGGACAATCTTCTTGATGAAATTAAGTCTCGAAAACAAGCTCCGCAGGAGAAGGTAACTATATTTGTAAATGAGATTGTTAGTTTGTGTAAACGGTTGGCAATTCAAATACTTGGGATGTTTGCTGAATGAGGGTTGGGACCCCGAGAATGAAATAAAGAGCAGAGTTGAACAAGCCAGAAATGCTTTTTTGAGGCTTCGTAAGTTTCTGACTGATCGCAAATTGGACTTCAACCTCCGATACAAGATGCTTAAGTGTTACGTGTGGCCTGTTCTCCTGTACGGAATGGAAGCATGGACGTTAAAGGCCAGTTCCATTAACAAACTTGAAGTGTTCGAAATGTGGTGCCTGCGTCGAATGCTCAGAATATCATGGACGGACAGGGTCAGAAATGAGGAAGTACTCAGAAGAGCGGGCTTACAGGATAGGGAACTTTTTAATTATGTAAAAAGTAAGAAGACTGCATACTTGGGGCACATTATACGAGGAGAACGATACACTTTTCAGCAACTGATACTCGAAGGGAAAATAGAGGGTAGGAGAGGTCTCGGACGTAAAAAAATGTCATGGCTGCGCAATATTCGACAATGGACAGGAATCCACAGCTATGAAATGCTTCGCAATGCTGCTAAAAACAGAATTATTTAATCCTGACTATTTAACATCTCACCTGACAAGACGATGTACGGTGGACGCCTACGCAGAAATGCATGGCACCTTAAGAAGAAGAAGAAGTAAACGGTTGGAGACTCCTTTGTCTGAGTCACATATCATAAGGATCATTAGAAAAAATTTGTTGCCATCGTATCATTCTAGTCTGGCACTTACAGATATTTCTTCAATTGCTGACTTAACGGAAAAGTGTAAGAAGTTAGAGGAAGTTTTGTCATGGTCTTCTGACAACGTGTCTAGAGTCCCTATTCATCAGAATTTCAGAAATAATGACTCATCCTATTCTGGTAGGCCTAACTATTCTCGGTCTGGTAATGTCTCTTCTTTTAATTCGAAGCTTACCTGTTGGAATTGTTGTCAGTCAGGTCATGGGTATTACGAATGTCCTGAGCCTAGAATTCGGTTCTGTTATGGTTGTGGACGTCAAGGTGTCCGTAAATTTGAGTGTGAATCCTGTTCGGGAAACGACAGAAGGGGTGGGTTGGCCCTGGCTCCTACTCCTCGTCAAAATACAGGGAATACAAACACTGTCCAAACTCCTCAAAACCAAGGAACCAGTTTCTCGAGTCTGGATGCCCAAGCTTCCACAAGCCAAACATCTCACGCTCTACCGAAAGACAAAAGACCACAGAACGGCAAATACCAACCGAAGAGAGGACAACGTTAATTGAGCATGAACACCGTGATTCTTCTGTAGTTTCTTCAAGTAATCTCTTGTCGTCGTTTGTTGATTTAGATATAAACTCATTGTTAGTTCGAAAAAACAAGGATAATCGTCCATATCTTGAGATATCTATCTTAGGACATTCTTGTTTAGCTTTACTGGACACAGGGTCCAATATCTCTATTTTAGGTTCTCTAGGTCTGGAATTTCTCCAGAATTCAAATGTAAATATAGGAATAGATCAAAGTTTGCAAGTGACTACAGCTGATGGTCAAATTCAACCAATTTTAGGTCAATTCACTACTGAGATTTCTGTTAGTTTTTGTAAAAGAATGATTACATTCTTTGTTATTCCTTCAGTTAAGAATTCAGTCATCCTAGGTATGGATTTTCTGAAAACTTTTAATAGTGAATTAAATTTTACTAAATTTTCCTTATCTGTTTCTTCTTTTAATATCTCTTGTGTCAATGCTGTTAAAGATATGAGTCGACTTAATGCTCAGGAATTAGAGCAGTTAAATAGTGTCATCACATCATTCTCTTCTATCTCATCGAAAAATCAGTTAGGTCGAACTCATCTCATCGAACATCACATTGATGTTGGTTCGTCTAAGCCCTTCAGGCAATATCAATATCCCTTGCCTCAAGCCTGGCATCAAAGTCTAGTAAAGGAGGTAGATGAAATGCTTAAGTTAGGTATTATTGAGCCCAGTACTTCTTCTTTTTGTAGCCCTCTGTGGCTGACAAAAAAGAAAGATGGGACTTTTCGTGTCTGTTTTGACGGACGTAAACTTAACGGTATAACTATGAACAGAGATGCTTATCCTATACCTCGTATAGATATCATCCTAAGTAAATTACAGAATGCAAAATTTATTTCATCTATCGACTTAAAGAAGGCGTTTTTACAGATTCCTCTCAGCGAGGAGAGTAAAAAGCTTACTGCCTTTGCAGTAAATGGCAAAGGATTGTATCAGTTCACTACAATGCCTTTTGGTCTTGTGTCTGCTCCTCAGACTATGTGTCGATTAATGGATTTGGTAATAGGTCCTGCTTTAGACCCATTTTGTCAATACTATCTTGATGACATTCTTGTCATTACTCCTGATTTCGAAACTCATATCTCTGTATTGCAGCAGTTGTTTCAGCGTTTAAAAGACGCAAATTTGACTATTAATTTGGATAAAAGCAGCTTTTGTCGTGACTCTATTAAGTTTTTAGGATATGTTGTAGATTCTCAGGGTCTTCGTACTGATCCTGATAAGATGTCAGCGATTCGGGATTTTCCTGTGCCTAAAAATACCACTCAGGTCCGTCGATTGTTAGGAATGGTTGGTTATTATAAGAAGTTTGTTAAGTCTTATTCGACCTTGTTGTCTCCTATCGATTTACTTCAAAATCGGAAAAAGGGACAAAATATTGTGTGGACTCCTGAGGCTAATGAAGCTTTCATTAAAATCAAGGAGGCTCTCACAAATTCTCCTGTTATGGTAGCCCCAGATTTTACTAAACCTTTTTATCTGATGACAGATTGTTCTAACACTGCATCTGGAGGTGTACTCTATCAAATGGTAGATGGAGAAGAACACCCTATAGCTTATACAAGCAAGAAATTAAATAAAGCCCAGAAAAATTATACTACAACTGAAAAAGAGTTGCTAGCTATAATTACTGGTATTGAACATTTCAGATATTTTCTTGAGGGTCGTTATTTCACGGTCATAACTGACCATAGTAGTTTGGTGTGGTTACAGAATATGAAGAACCCATCTCCTCGTTTGGCTAGGTGGATTTTGAAATTGGCACAATATGATTATAAGATTGTTCATCGTAAAGCTGCAGGTGTAGTAGTCGCTGATGCACTCTCTAGAACGTTCGATATTAATTTGTTAGATTTATCTTCCTTGCAACCAGATGACTGGTATCGAAAAATGTTGTATGATGTACAGAATGTACCAGGTAAATTTCCTGATTTTAAAGTTGAACATGGTGTTTTGTATAAACATGTCTTAAGTTCCATGGATGCCCTTACTGGAATGTCGGATTGGAAGATAGTCGTTCCAACTCCTAATAGAGCAGAGGTTTTGGCCACTTTTCATGACCATCCTACTGCAGCTCATTTTGGTTTTTACAAAACTTTCCGTCGTATATCGGAACTCTATTACTGGCCGAAGATGCGTCAAACTGTACGTAGCTATATCGCTAAATGCAAAATCTGTGCTACATGCAAACCGACAAATCTTCCCCAACCAGGTTTAATGGGTAGTTATCGACGGATTGATTTTCCATTTCAACTTATATCTTTAGATCTCATTGGTCCTTATCCTAGGTCTTATAAAGGTTCTCAGTATGCCTTAGTAGTTGTTGATTATTTTACAAAATTTCCTTTGGTTCATACTATGTCTAAGGCAACTACTTCATCCATTATCAAGTATCTTGAGAATGAGGTTTTCTTAATTTATGGTGTTCCACAGATCGTGTCTTGCGATAATGGACCACAGTTCACAGCTAAGGCTTTTCGCGACCTCATGTCTAAATATAATGTCCAAAAGATCTGGTACAATGCGAACTATCATCCACAAGTCAATCATACCGAAAGAGTTAATAAATCAATCGTGACTGCTTTAAGGTCATATTCCTTTCCTGATCAAAGAGCTTGGGATACTCATATCCACTCTATAGTACAGGCTATCAGGACTTCTTCTCACGAAATAACCAAATGTCCTCCATCTTATTTGATGTTTGGTCGTCATGTTCCTCTTTCTGGTGATTATTTTGGTACAATTTCAGAAAATGCCAATAACTTTTCCACTATATCAGATAAATTACACCGTTTAGAAGATATCCAGCATATTCCTGATATTTATGTGGATGTTCGCAAACGTTTGAAAGCATCTTATGCTAGAAATAAATGCCATTATGAGTTGAGAAAGCGAGAGTTATCCTTCAGAATTGGAGATTCTGTGTTGAAAAGAAACTTTGTCAAATCTGATAAAGTGAACTTTCAATCGGCCAAGTTATGTCAGAAGTACATACCTTGCACAGTTATTAAGGTCATTTCTCCTTTAATTTATGAGTTGAAGGAAACTTCCACTGGCAGGAAACTAGGAAGGTTTCATGTCAAAGACTTACTGGAGGACAAGACAGTAGGTCCACATAACTTGTCAGATAATTTGGATTCTTCATCTTCAAATGAAGATTAACTGGTCCCTTAGCAATGCTGTCCCAGTTTGGTTGGTTAAGATCGGTTTATCTATTTTGTTTACCTGGCAAAACAATAAGATGTTGTGCTATTTTGCCTTCTATTTTTTTTATCTTATCTTAATGTTGGTTATTATCTTAGTTTATGGACTTGTTAATTTTGTTGTTTGTTTTCTCTTAAAAGTCCAACTGCATATCATAGGAGTACAGGATGGATATATGGGAATTTCCCCATCTTGAGTTCTGAGTTGAATAGATATTTACAGGGATAATGCGGAAAACATTCCAAATATTTTCTTTAATAGTGTTGTATGGTTTTGTGGACCATGGCCATAAAGCTTATGCATTCATATTCACTTACTGTGTCGGTGTTTTAGCGTGGGTTCAGGATTGATCACCCTGGATGTGTGCCCTCACTTGGCTCAGAAATATATCAATACATATTAGTTGTTCCTTGAGTGTCTCTTAGGTTGAAATTAGAATGTGTCATTTAGAATTGGATCGTTCTGATATTCAGCAGTAAGTAAGTCTGTTTAACTTGGTTTGTTATCTCCTATGTTGTTATCTTCTCAAGAATTTGAGTTTAACATATCTTAGTATCTTGAGTTTGTACCTGTCTACCTCCCATTCGTACGGATTGGTAGATGTGAGTTTATCTTTACCTTGAGTGTACCTTTATCTTTACCTTAATTGAGTTTATCTCGTACCTTTACCTTAATTGGTTTATCTCATACCTTTACCTTAAGTTAGTTATCTTTACCTTTACCTTGATAAGTTTATTTCTTATCTATATCTTATGAATATATATCTTATCTTTATCTTGATTATGGAGTCCTAAAAATCTGTCCTTTACTGTTCTTGTCGTGAGTAAAGAATTGGACCACGTCAATAGTACAGTTTGGGTATTACAGTTAGGATCTCTTTTATCTCTCCTTCTACCAAGTGTATAGCTGGTAGAAGTGAGTTTTGTGCATATCCTCTACCATGAGTAGATCTGGACTTGCAATTATCTTTTACCTTTTGTGCATATTCTTTACTACGAGTTGGAATTGCAGTTTACTTACTTATTTTTATTTTTAGCATACCCTATACCATGAGTATAGTGGGCTTGCTAGTATCTAGGCTTGCTAGTGCCTTTACAGATTGTGTGTTTTTCCTACCGCTGCTAAAGCAAGTAGATGTATTGAATTATCTTTTACCTTGAATTTTCGAATATGTTGCTGATATCCAGAACCATATCATATAGATGTTTAGGTTTGTAGTAATATAGTTTCAACTAGTCCTAATAAATTAAGCCCTCATTGAACTCTTGGGTGATTAATAGAATCTGTTCGCTCTAGTGTCAACGTTGGGTAAACTTGATAGGACTTTGTTTGAGTTTGTGTTGTGAATGGTTCTTGGTCCTATCTTTTAGAGGTTGTTAACACACCTCAGTAGTGTAGTTTATTTATAGTTTTACTAATACTTGGAAATATAGAATTTAAGTATTGTCGAAGGTTAATTTACTCTATATAAGGTTGAATTGAATTATATTGAATATATTGGTATTGAGATTGATATTGCTATAAAGTTATTGAATTATATTTAGAAAGTACCTAAGTGATTGGGTTATATGTTTTTTTTACTTTTCTTAATACTTTGTCTAAATACATTAAATTATTTTAATTTTTTTTTGGTAAATTACACATTATTAAATAGATCACATGCTGTCTGTCTACTGTACGTCTGTCAGCGTCATTACTTTTATCCCATCTCCTGAGTAAACAGTGTGGCTGATAAGCTCAAAATCCTTGTGGTTGACACCACAACGTTTCGGCTTCATCATATTCATCGTCTGGTTTGTCTTTAAGGCTAGATTGTCCTAGACAATAAAAAAAAAGGAAACTTCTGGTAATTGGAAAGTTTTCCTTTTTTTTTTCTGGAGTTGAGGGAGGATGTAGCAGTCACAACTGCTAACATATAATTAATTAATATAATTTATTATTAAAATCCTAAAACCCCTCAGAATCCCGTTTATGAAACGTTTATGGGCAATAGACGAGAAGGATGCGCAAGTGTAACAACTACAGGTCAAGAGGCGCTCAGCTAAGGTCAGTTTTGGCCAACAACTCACACTGAGAGGTTTATTTCTCCAAGCCTTTACCGGCACTTTTCGTCTTAAAATCGGGTAGAAAATCTGGGATTGGATTTAATATTTTCCCCGAACATCAAGGGAGAAATTGGAACAAATGATAAAGAATCTTGATTGAAAAACCGACTTCCAAATTTTCAGAAATTAATATTTAAAACCCGGTTTCCGAATCTACCGAAATAATTATTTAAAACCCAGGTGAGCAATTAAATCAGTTAGTTTTATAGGCATATCATTTTATTGATATTTTCATTGTCTTTTGAAATATTAAAAGTGTAAAATCAGAGTTTTCTCATATGTATCATGTGGCCTTGAGCCTAGATCGTTAATTTATCGGACACCTAATTAGTTTTTTCTGTTTTTTTTTGTATACCTACTCGGTATAAAAACTTTCATGCCTAATTTACTAGATATTCTTTAAATGCGCAGACGCAATAAATAGACAGGATGACAGTCAGCTGATGAAATAAAATGTTTGTTTATTGTGGTAATTCGATGTAAGAGTATGTGTTGACAGTCATCTTTGGGTGCCTTGATGTTTCTCTAAATATTATTTTTTGTAGATTTCACCCGATTAGGATAACGTTTAATATTAGAATTAGTTTAACCGAACACCTACTTCAACCCATTGGTAACCAGAAACCGATTGTCTCCAGAACCACAGCGTTCTTCTTCATTCGTTTTTTTCGGAGCCTCAAGGACCGTCAGAGTCTTAAGGGGACCTAACCAGGACAGCTGTAGTGTTGTGACAGACATTAATAACAAGTTTCTCAGGGTTAAGGTTTTTCTTGTAATTTACAACTTTGTATATGCATATACCAAGGTTAGTACTTATTACAGTTTTTGTAACATCTATAAAAAGTTAGGTAAATAGTTATTAATTAATTAAATTAGATTCATTGTTAGGGAAGGGGTTCATGATTTTTGTATAGCGGGTTTTAAAAGGGAAGGGAAGAAATTTATGTATCAGGGTTTTTAAAAATTATATATATATATATATATATATATATATATATATATATATATTTATATATATATATATATATATATATATTTATATATATATATATATATATATATATATATATATATATATATATATATATATATATATATATATATATTTATATATATATATATATATATATATATATATATATATATATATATATATATATATATCTTTCCGAGTCTGTTGACCATACTTTTGTTCCACCATCAGTTTTGTTAGTTGTTAATATTATAAATATATTTGTTACAAGTAGTTTTGCTTTTATTTCAGTTCCTGCTTACAGTTATAATATAGCAGAACAAGGTCAATAGTGTCTTTTCGGTTTTTAAACATTAGTACAGTGTATTAAATCAATAGTACTTTATTCCTTGTTGTTCATAACTTCATTTATTTTTTTTCGTTAATTTCCTTCAGAAATTAGCTGGCGCCCATTTCAGTATTTTCCTAGGCATCTCCGTATATTCTCTTATCTTACCCCTTTTATAGTTCCAGATTTTCCGGTGCATTATTATATTGTATTCTTTTGGATAAAAAGATCTCTTTTCCCCTTATCTCAAAGCCAAATTCTAGTGTAGTGAGGCTAGCCCGAATTCGTGCTTGAGGTTTTGTGTCTCTGTGTTCTTTTGAGCTAAGCCATTCTTTTTATTATAACTTCTTTGCTAGTTCTTCTCTAATTTATCATCTCCTTCTCCATATACCACCCCCTAAACTCAATTGGCGCTTTTGCGTTTGCAATTTGGTTAGGTTTCAATTGGCGCTTTTGCGTTTGCAATTTGTCTAGGTTTCACTATTTATTAATTATTTTAGACTATTCTTTTTTACCCTATTTAATTTTATTTGCTTTTATTATTTTTTATTTTATATTCTATTCTATTTTTATTTTACTTTATTTTATTTTATTCTATTTTATTCTGTTTTATTGTATTTGATTAGATTTTTAGATATTTTAGTCTACTTTATTTGACTTTATTTCATTTTATTTTAATTTTGGTTTATTTTATTTTGTTTTATTTTAGTTTACTCTCTTTTATTCTGTTTTGTTCTATTTGATTAGATTTTATTGTATTTTATTCTGCTTTATTTTACTTTATTACATTCTATTGTAATTTATTTGGTTTTATTTTAATTTTAGTTTATTTTATTTTATTTATTTTACTCTATTTTATTCTTTTCAATTCTGGTTTATTCCATTTTATTTTATTGTCTTTATTTGCTTATAATCTACCTAACAATATTTATGTTGTCAAGTCTCCTTAAGAAAAGGTAACTTTTTAACTTTGTCGTTGGTGGTCATTTAGCTCTTTGCTTTGTATTTTCTCTCGTGAAATAAAGTCATTTTATATTCACCAGGTGAACAGCTAATTACCTACAGTGGGATGACGTTATTGTATGGATTCTCTAAAGCGCCTCGTTGACATATCTTCTCATCATATATATTGATGCTTCATCGTTATTATTTGGAGCCGCAATACCAAATACAGCATATGTCAGTCTGTCATATATTTTTGTTAATTATAGTTTCCTTTGGTAATTAGAGCACGGAGCCATCTATAAGTAATATTGCGATTTGAAATGATGGACTACAGAAAAGCTGTTTTTTACGTCTTTCCATACAATTTTTTGAAAATGATCTTTTACAAAAAACCTTGTCCTGATAATAACAAATACACCAGAAACTTATCTAAGAAGAATTATCTAATGTGGTGCAGTCGTTTTGAAGTTATGCACATAGTTCGGCGATTCATTTTTATTTATATAGATTTATAAAGAACTACCGTTTTCTCAGTATATCAGTCCATCATCTCCTAATAATAGGAGAATACAACATTGAGATGGTAAAATACTTTACATACTTAGGATTGCTAGTTACATCTAAAAATAACGTTGCAGAGTAAGTGTAGATTTGAATATTCATTGCCACTAAATGTTATTTTGGTAAAATTGTGTAACTAAGATCAGATAACGTCGCAAAAAACCAAATACCAAAAGTCCGGTAGTCACATGTGGTTCACAAACCTGGACACTCTCTAAACGTGAGCAAAGATTATTATCTACCCTCTTAAGAAAAATCTTGCGCGACATATACAAAGGCACAAAAGAAAATGAAATTTGGCAAATATATAACTTTTAACTATGCAAAATATACCAGGATCCAGATATCGAAACATTCCCTAAAATAGCACAGCTGCATCGGAACGGACATTGTGTAAATAATGAAAGAAGGCAGAACTAAACAAAATAAGCAAACCACTGCCGGTAGAAAAAAAGAACTAGAGAAAGACCGAAACTGAGATACATAGAAAAAAAAATGAGAAAAAAGTACCAAATAGATCAGAACGGAGGAGAATTATGGAGCAGGCCTAGACCTTAAAAGTGTGGTCGGTCCAGTAATGATGATGATTTAAAAGATAGGCTTAATAATATAAAGAGGATCATATTTTGAAACGATATAATTGCTTTCCCTCTTGGTAAATAAATATATTAAAGTATCCCCGATTAATTATTCGCACCAAAAATCCTAAAAGATTTAACTTCAAACACAAAAATAATTATACGAAGCCTCCTACACATAACGAAAAAAAAAAACAGGAAATAATGTAGAGGCTTTTTTAACAAATGTTCTTTTAACTCTACAAGATTTTCACCGGAGAAGTCTCTAAAAAATTCCCCGGAGACTCGTACATGCTGAAAGTGAAAGTTTATTTAGGATTCGCGAATAAAATTCATCGCTCAGCGAAATGAAACAATTAAGTCACTCCAAAGTTTGAGTACTAAACAAACAACGTCAAGGGAATAAAGTTTGTCGCCGCCTCCACTATGAAAAATTTATATGCGGCGCTTTTTAATTTTATTCACTGTCGGTTCTCTGGAGTAATTACAAAATAAATAGGTGCTGAAAATGCCAAAAAACATTTTTATTGCTATATAAAATATTATCATATATATATATATATATATATATATATATATATATATATATATATATATATATATTGATATGATTGGTGTTTATAGAAATTAATTTATAAGTTATATACTAGATAATATTAGATATAACAATTATTTGTTTATTTTAAGAAGTTATATACTAGAGAATTTAATAAAAATTATTTATGTGAGCGCATTTTTAAGAAATTAGCATATAAAAAGTATTTTTTTATATAATTATAATGTTGTAAAATATATTTAAGTGAGCCATGTGACTAGGCAACCAGATATACATGCTCTCCAAGTGACATTTTAAATAATTAGGAATATAAAGTGGGGTTATAATAATAATGTTAGTTTAAAATGTTTAATTTATATATATTTACTGATTTAAGTGTATATTCTGATCTGAAAAGCCTAAATGTCAACAAAATTATTAATAGAAAAGTATGGAATTCTCTAGATCACCGGAGATGGCCTTGTTTGCGAAATGGTTTGTTCCAGAAAATTCAGACATGTATTTAATAGAACAAATGGAACATGATTTCTTACCAGATGGTTCTGGAACATCCAAAAAGATATAAATACCCGGTGATTTGGATTCATAAGGGAGTCAGTCAGAAAGTTTAGTAAGAAAGTCCATTCAGTTAGTCAATCAGTTATGAGTTTTTTAGTATGAAAATTAGTTAGAGGCAGTCAATCAGTTACAATTGTTCAATATAGTGAGTTAAATCAATATTAAGAAACAGTATAAAGAAAATAATATTGAAGATTAAAAATTATGTTATGTATAAATGATAATTGGATAATGGAAGAAGTATTAATTGAATATTAAAATTAAATAATATATTTGGTGATTGGATATTGGTATATAGAAAAGAAGAATAAATATAAATGCTGTTTGCTGATTTGCTTGGTGGTTTATAAATGCTATGAAGAAAAATATCTTAAATTGGTGGAAGCTGATAATTGGAAAAAGTAATTTCATAAAAACAAGGATAACCGAAGCTGAGAAGAAGACATTTGAGTGGTGATTATAATCTATATAGTGGAAAACAGTTCATTTAGGCATTCAGTGACAGAAAGGTACAAAAATTTTGTTAATATAATTTAGTTAGTGTCATAACAATTTCAATTTTGAAGATAGTTTGTTTAAATTTTACATTGTCTATAGAATTTAATTAGTTTCATAAGAATTTCAATTTAAAGATAGTTTATTTTAAATTTACATTTGCTAGGTTAGATATATATGTGTTTCATAATAGATATAATAAAGATAATTTAAAAAAAGTACTTACAAACTAATTCTTTGAGAACCGCGATAAAAACCCTATATATTATATTATAAAAAATACTCATTGCTCATCATTCAAAAAAACAATACATCATAACAATTTGGCGCCCAACGTGGGGCTCTCTATTTAAAAGAATTAGTTTGGGAAGATAAGTGCTCTCATATAATTAAATTAATTTTCATTAGAAAGAAAAAATTACAGATTTTATTTTTAATTATATTTGAACAAGTAAAGTCTCAAAATGTCTCAAGGAAAGAAAGGTACAAGAAGCAAAATGAATGAAGAAGATGTGGAAATAGAAACACAACCTATACAAGAGGAGAGTTTAGTTCAAGTTCCACAAGATACTGCAGAAATGAATCCAGAAAGAGAGGAAAATGTCAATATGGCAGCTTTGATGTCATTAATGATGCAGATGAACAAGACAATGGAAGAGAATACGAAAAAAATGGAAGAAAATACGAAAAAAATGGAAAAGAATTCAAAAGAAGTCAAAGAGGACATAAAAAAATGGAAAAGAAATTGGAAGAGAATTATAGAAAATTAGAAAAGAAAATAGAAGATAATAATAATAAAATTGTAAAGCAAATAGAAAAACAAATGGATAAAAAACTTGAAACTGCAAAGAAAAAAGTAGCAAATGAAATAAAAAATATACGGAATGACTACAAGAAAAGGATAGAAAATGAGAGGACAGAAGTAAAGAGGATTATTCAAGATAATAAGATAGATATAGAACAGAAAATAGAGTTGCAGAAATGTAACTTAGAAGTAAAAATTAACGAAGACAGGAGAAACACAGAAGAAAAATTAGACGATATACAACAAAATATCCAAATAAATAGTAATCAAATAAGAAATGTGGAACAGAGAATAGATGATATTTCACAAATGAGAGACATAGGGAGACCTTACTTAAATTTAACAAATGAGACTGGGATTAAATTCACTGGTAATATAAAAAATTTGCATCCTAGGGTATACATAAATAGTTTAAAACATAAATTAAGATTTGTGAATAATATTAATGATATTAAAGATTATATTAGAATGACATTAAATGACAATGCAGCAACTTGGTTTGCTAGTATTGAAAATGATTTAGATAATTTTCAAACATTTGAAAATAAATTTTTAAATTATTATTGGGGTGAATTAGAGCAAGCCAAGTTTAGAGAAATTCTATATTTTGGAAAGTATAATCACAATTTAAAATCAAATATGGTAGATTATGCATTGAAACTGATAACAGTTGCAAAATATTTAGAACCACCACTTAGAGAGGAAGAAACAGTCTTAAATGTATCTAGACATTTTGATGCTGATGTTGTGCAAACAGTAACTGTACAAAATATTCAAACAATAGATAGTTTTATTAATTTTATTCAAAGAATACAAAGAGGCAATATGACAAGTAATAATAACAACAGAAAAAACAATAATAACTTTCAATATAATAAAAATGATAATCAACAATATAGACAATCATATAATAATTATAGATATGGTAATAATTTACAAAATTTTAATAATAATAACAGTAATTATAATAGACAACATTTTAATAACAGTACTAATAATAATAGACAAGATTTTAACAATAGAAGAAATACAGAGCGACCTAACTATAACAGACAGGTAAATTGTGTACGAAGGAATAGAAGCTGCGAAGACAGGGAACGAAATAGTACAAGGCAAGAAAATGTGAGTAGAAGTCACAGTAGGGAAAGACATAGGACATCAGGTCCAAGTGGTCAGATACAATCTGACAATTCTAATAATCAAAATTTTGTTCAGTAAACTTTCTGAATTACAAGTTAGGCCATTGCTATTATGAAAAACCTTCTGAATTTATTTCTCTAGATGAAGATAAAATTATTGAATCTATTAATTTAATTTATATAAATGCTTTGGCCAAAAATAAAATGATTAAAATTATGATAGATACTGGTTCAGAAAGTACTTTAGTCTCGGAGAATTTTATTTTTAATACATTAAAACTATCAGATATAATAAAGATTCCAAAAATTAAAATTGTTGGTGCAAATAATAAGAAGTTGGGTGAAATTGATAAACTAGCCAATTTTAAAATTAATATTCTTAATAAAGAAATTAATATGCAAGGATTTATTGTCAAGGATTTATGTGTTGATATATTAATGGGAAATGATGAATTGGAAAAGAAGAAAGTAAAGATAGATTTTGAAGAAAAAATGGTAACTTTGGAAGGGCAAATAATTAAATTTATGCAGAAAGATGAGGTGGAAGAAGGAATAAGAGTTGATAGGATATTATTAAAAGAAAATAATGATGTTTATGAAGAAGAAATGTATTTTGATGATAGGGATATGTCCCAAAAGAATGTAAAGAATAATTATTGTAGTGAATATTTAAGGAATGGAAATTTTAAGCTGATGGATGCCTACGAGGTGGAGTGCGTAAAATTGGAAGCAAGGAATAATGAGTACATAATGAAGAATAATTTTATTTGTAAAGAAGAAGATATGATAAAAGTTTTAAATTTCCCTGAAGAATATAAATCAATAGTCGTTTCCATATTGCAGCAACACAAGGGACTTGTCAATAAAGAAAATAGAATTGCACAAAATTATATCCATAGTATAAAAGTTAAAGAAGAAAAAGATTTTAAAACAAAATCATACCCAATACCATATAAATACAGAGAAGAAGTAAACAGAACGATTAATAATATGTTAGAAGATGGAATCATTGAGAAGGCAGATACACGTTTCATAAACCCAATAGTAGTAGTACGTAAAAGATCAGGTGAAATCAGGTTATGTTTGGATGCAAGGAATATTAACAAGATCACTGAAAAGCAATTTGAAGCACCAATGAGTATAGATGGAATACTAGGAAGAATTACAGGAATGTCATTTTTCACTAAAATTGATTTACAGCATAGCTTTTGGTTAATACCTTTAGAAAAAAAAAGTAGTACGGACAGTATACAGGATTTCAGATAGATGGAGTAGTATATCAATTCAAAGTAGTACCATTTGGACTTCAATCATTTTGCAGTGCTTTATGTAGATGTCTTCATGATATTCTGGATCAATATGAACATTTTGTAATTCACTACATTAATGATATATTAATTTTTTCTAAAACGGCTGAAAATCATGAGAAACACCTAAAAATTATAATTAATAGATTAGACAAAGTTGGACTAAAAATAAATCAAGAAAAATGTACATTTTTTCAAAAAGAAGTAATAAATCTTAATACTAAGGAAATAGAAATGGTTCCAGAACGGACACAAGTCATTCAGGAATATAAAACACCACACAATTTAAGAACTTTAAGAGGTTTTATTGGAATAATTAATTATTATAAAAGGATGATACCAGATCTAAGTATAACACTTATAATAACAACACTAACAGCTTACTGATATATCCATTTTATTCAATAGACTTGATTTGTTAAATAGATGGTAGATTTCATTGTTGTGAATAAATTTGACATCATACTTGTTGAATTTTGTACATATGGAAATTGTTTGGTACCCTAAAAATCATAATTTGGGGTTAGATACAGAATTGATTGTGTAAATGTCTTTATAAAAAGTGTAAAACTTACCAATTTATATGGACGAAAGCCTTTTGAATGGAAATAATTCCTAGATTTGTATCCTAACATCTCCATTGTAAAATGTAAACACACAACACACAAACTTCCATTTGACATGACAGTTTGACATAGACAGCGAACAGGGATGTATTTAATAGAACACATTTTAAATAAAAAAAAATTTTGAATTATTAATTTATTAAGGTATGTGGATAAGAAAATTAATATTTAAAAAAATAATAAGTAAATTATTTATTTTAAATATTATTTTGGGGTATTGATATGATTGGTGTTTATAGAAATTATTTTATAAGTTATATACTAGATAATATTAGATATAACAAGTATTTGTTTATTTTAAGAAGTTATATACTAGAGAATTTAATAAAAATTATTTATGTGAGGGCATTTTTAAGAAATTAGCATATCAAAAGTATTTTTTTATATAATTATAATGTAAAATATATTTAAGTGAGTCATGTGACTAGGCAACCAGATATACATACTCTCCAAGTGACATTTTAAATAATTAGGAATATAAAGTGGGGTTATAATAATAATGTTAGTTTAAAATGTTTAATTTATATATATTTACTGATTTAAGTGTATATTCTGATCTGAAAAGCCTAAATGTCAACAAAATTATTAATAGAAAAGTATGGAATTCTTTAGATCACCGGAGATGGCCTTGTTTGCGAAATGGTTTGTTCCAGAAAATTCAGACATGTATTTAATAGAACAAATGGAACATGATTTCTTACCAGATGGTTCTGGAACATCCAAAAAGATATAAATACCCGGTGATTTGGATTCGGAAGAATTCGATTTGGAAGAAGACATTTGAGTGGTGATTATAATCTATATAGTGGAAAACAGTTCATTTAGGCATTCAGTGACAGAAAGGTACAAAAATTTTGTTAATATAATTTAGTTAGTGTCATAACAATTTCAATTTTGAAGATAGTTTGTTTAAATTTTACATTGTCTATAGAATTTAATTAGTTTCATAAGAATTTCAATTTAAAGATAGTTTATTTTAAATTTACATTGGCTAGGTTAGATATATATGTGTTTCATAATAGATATAATAAAGATAATTTAAAAAAAGTACTTACAAACTAATTCTTTGAGAACCGCGATAAAAACCCTATATATTATATTATTAAAAATACTCATTGCTCATCATTCAAACAAACAATACATCATAACAATATATATATATATATATATATATATATACATATTCTTATAAAGGGCTTTAGTGACTAGGTGAGTATTAATATATATATATATATATATATATATATATATATATATATATATATATATATATATATATATATATATTTAGAGTTTATTCAACTCTTTTTCAAAACATACTAAAATTTAAAACAAAAAACTACATTAGAACAATGAAATTGATGTTTCTTCAACAGGCTTACCCTTGTGAGGATTGTATTATAAAATTAAAAAAATTACTAAACATTTGACATTATTAATTTAATTTTCTTCTTCTTTCTGTCAAAATTTATTTTAGGTAAGTTTGAGAGAGGTAGTGTCTATGTTTATGAAAACCTTCATTGCAAATTTTGATATGATATGTAAAAATGTTTCGTTTGTACTTATTAAACAAGCAACATAGTTTATGTTACTAAGTAATTAAGAAGGAAAAAAACCAAACACAAATAAAAAATAAATTTTATCTCATTTGAATTTGGAATAATCCCTTTAATCTGTGTAAATTTTAAAAAACTTTTATATCGTTGTTGTTATTTTCTTTAAAAGAAGATTACTGTATATATAGCACTAAGATTTTCAATGTTTTCTTTTTTGTTTAAGGTGTGTTGTGTAGTTTGAATTAAACACATTTATAGAATAGAGGTCTGTTGTTGTAATTTCTTAGGAGTTTCCGATGAAACTCCTACTCTATACATATACTGTAATGATATCTCGGACTTTTAGCCAATACAATTTTTCGTATATCCTATTGAACAGTTTTTCTACAGATTTCATTACAAACGATATCTTACTTATCGGCCTTATGGACTTGATTTTTTTCTGTTTGCTTTTGCCATGTTTGGGTATAAAAGCTATCATGAGGAGCTTTCATTCTTTTATCAATCTCTACTTGTCTGTAGTATCATCCATTTTTTTTGTACAGATGGGGATTGTTCCTATGTAGAAATATTAGATAAATAACGTCTAGACCTGGTGATCTGTACAGACCAAATGAATCCATTTGATTTTGTTCCGATCTACGACTTCTTCTGCTGAACGCTACTTTTCCTAGAACAAAAGTTACAGTGTCCAGTCGGCTACAATTTGTCTAGTGGTATCAGTTTAGTGTTTAATCAGAAATGTTCAGGGTCTCTTTACCATTCTAAGTGTATTCACCAACAGTTTTTAGAGTAAGGGTATACTTATCTGTGGTCCTTGGAGACAACTTTATGGAGACTTGATATTTTTTGTAGTCTGTTCGTTTCCTCGAAATGCCTCGATCTTATCTTTTGGCAAAATTAAATTTTTGTTTAACTTATGTCTTTTAATTCACTGAGTTGTTATTTCACTAGACAATTTCCGGTTTAAATTTCTAATTTTCTCTTGACAATTGTCGTCAAGAGGAGACATGACAACTTCTAGAAATTAAATTAAAAGTTATCTTCCCTTTAACTTTTCTACATAATAATCCAGGTCTGCTTGATATCCTTCGCAGTCTGTTTACGAAGATTAAAATAGGATTCCTTAATAGGCTAATTATCTATTTTTTTTAATAGCAGATGTGTCGATAGTCTGAATAATACACTTTATCTGACATATGCCATTTTTTAACAGTTTCAGCTACGTGAGTCGTGGCCATTGTTATATAAATTACCTTATTTCGTTGTAAAGCTACGAAAGTAAGTTTGTTTCCTGTATTTAGTATATCTTAGCTGATTCTCCAAGGGAAGGTAAATGGTAAGAGAGGACCGGGAAGAAGACGCATTTCCTGGCTTCAAAATTTACGAAAGTGGTATAACACGACTACCACTGAACTGTTCCGCGCTGCAATAAACAAAGTAAAGATAGCCGTGATGATCGCCAACATCCGGAACGGATAGGCACTTTAAGAAGAAGAAGAAAGTATATCTTAATCATATTCTCTAACAAACTGTAATAACGGCTCACCTCTTTTATTGGCCCCAGATTAGATCGTGCCCATTTGCATCACAGTCGACGATCAGTAGCAGGTCATCCTGAAATCTCTTGTTAAATCTTGTAGCATTTCAAATTACCTTGTATATGTTAAAACACCAAAAAAGTATTTTCAGTCTTCTTCCGATGCCGAGAATTGCTAATAAACACATTTTAAAGTTTGTTTATATATCACAGGTAGGTATTTCTTCAGTATTCTTTAATCGAGAGCCACTTTAGGATATTATGCGCGTTAAATAAATAGGAATTTACCCGTATATGTTTTGTTTATACCGAGTGGGACGAATGAATTTTAAAGATAATTACATCACTCTCCGTATACCGCTGTCAAGGGCAGTTGGTTTCGTTGTAGTTCGAATTTCATCAAATTCGTAATTTTTTCGTTTTTGGTCTTTTGTTATGGAAAATACTTAGTTTGGTGGCAGTTAATGAAGTTAAGGTTTGGAAGAGATTTTGTTGAGAGTAGACGGCGGTGTGTTAGGTCGGAAAAGAAACCGACAAATTTGTTGAAAAAAGTGAATTATACTCAATGTAATGTGTCAGTTTTGAAAGAGTAATCACTGTTTTTTATTTTTATGTCGTCTCTCATCTGAGATATTTGTCAAACGGCGTTTACAACAACTTTGAAAGATACCCACATGCATTTCAGTTTTTAAAGAAGCCAAGTTTTAATGTTTTCGCCCAGTGCCCAATTTCCAGCCTCATTTGCATTTCAGACTATCCTTGCAGTTTAAAGATGCATTTGTTTGTGTTTGCAATGTAAGTCCAGTTTAACTCCAAAAATTTGACTTTTGACAAATCTATTGGACTTGACTGGCTCGATGTCTCCAATTGTTTTGAAGTATTTTTTTAAGTCTGTAATACACCTTGAAATGAGCAGTCTTCCATATTTTGTGGGAGATATCTCGATCTTGGAGACTAGGTCCTAATACTTACTTAATCAGTCTCTTTATCGAGATGCCAGTAATACCCATAGGACGCTTAAGCATATTATTGGCATCGACTACAGTCAAGTCTTCTGCCTCCCACAGACCCTCCGTAGTCCTCACTATATCAGCAATCCATTTATGCTTTATACTTTTTGTTATAATTTATTAGTAAAGTTTACCTATAGGATTCCTGCGCTAAACATTATTTTATGGAACTGTAGAAATTGATTGTGACTTCCGATTAGAGCCTCCTTCACTGCTTTTTTAGAACATATTTTAATGAATTATTAATCTGAACAAATAAATACTACTTAATTGCATTATTGTTATAAATTAAAATGTTTTTCTTGACTTTATAATCCTTCCTTAAGCATATTAGTTTATCCATTGTCACTGTAGAATGCAACCCCTATTAAAGCCCTAAATATTTCGAATAAACCACGCATTTTCCCTTCGTGAACGGTATTCTGACCCCATTATTCAATCCAAACCATTTGTTTTTGGCCAACAACAATTATCGTGAAAATTCGGGTCGAGTTGGGGCTGCGATGACTGCCTATATGGTAAGAATATCCTTCGAACCTTTTTATCAGCGTCAGTCAGGACGACTGTAACCCCGCGGTGACTTCTTTAGAATAGGGGAGATAACCATTCGCCTGGGTTGGCCAGTTTCAGGTATGTAATTGGGAAAAGTTATATTAGCGCGGATAATTATGGCAACGGAAAACTCTTGTCTGAAATACAGGGTGAATATAAACAGTAGAGATGTTTTTATTTCAATTTTAGAAGATCAAAGTATTTAAAGGAGTATAGAAAACCTTTGGTAGCTGTTAAAGTGACAAATGTTGTATTTTAAGTATAACGAATAAAGCCTTTAATGTCGTTCCTCAATAAGATCATTTTTTTAAGGTGATATTTTATATAATCTTGTATAAACATAACAAAAGCATATTACTCAGTACAAAATTTCCAAACTTAAATAAAGGTTTTAGCGTCAAATAATCTTTTAGTAATTCTAAATTTATATATTATTTCGATATATCGGATAGATCTAAATAGGATTAATGCAATTATTGTCCTAATTCCTCTTCCGCGAATGGCATTACACAGCATCATCGATGTACATATTTTGATTTTCTATTTTCTGTTCCTTCTGACTGAAGTTTGGCTGACATTGAAGACTTTGTTTTCTTTTGACTTTTTAGGATTGAAATTAAATATTTTGAAATTTAAACTGCTGTTTGCTACTATGTATGTCTGGTGATAGTTATTCTGGTGCGATTTTTCCACAAAAAAATCTTCGCAAAACTAAATGGGTTTCTAGATTAACTCTTTTAACAATGGGTTAAACTCAGAAAATACATACCGAAATGTATAGGTGAACAGCGCAATGTTGATTAGTGACGTCATTCGTTTGATATGAGGAGAAAATCATACTGGTAATAGAGAGTAATGTTTAGTTCCTTTTAGTTGTTTAGTTTAGTGTTTAGTTAGATTTTGGAATTTTTGTGGCTCTAGACGATACCTAGGTAAATTCCAATTCTTTCTGGAGTAGTCATAGGCCTATAAAGTTGCAGTTACATTGATAGTGTTATTTTTAAGATGAGTATCTTATCATCATCATCATCATTGTCATCCAGCTTTTATTTATCACGTTTACTGCTGGACATAGGCCTCCCTTAGACTCCTCTATTCTTTACGATGTTGGGCTGTTTGCTGCTAATTTTTGGTGATACGCCTGATGTCGTCTTCCCCTGCTACGTTGTTCTGCTCTTGGCCTCCAATTTGTAATTTTGCTTGTCCATCGTGGCCTTTAATTTTAATTCGGTCCCGCAACGTCACTCCCAGCATCGACCTTTCCATTCGTCACTCTTCGTGCCACTCTTAATTTCGAAGCCGGAGTCTTATTTAGAGTCATAGTTTGCGCCCCATAGGTCATGACCAGTAATACGCATTGGTCAAATATTTTTCTTTTAAGGCTAATTGGTATGTTGGCCCTGAGTGTGTCTCACAGTTTTCCCAAGGCTGCTTACGCTAAAGTAATTCGTCTTTGAATTTCGCACGTTTAGCATGCGAGTGTCTTATATTAAGACGTAAATTTAGAATTCACGAGCAGTATTTTAGAAAAACACATACTATTAACTGATAATTTTAGTTTAAGAAATAGAACAGAAGCTTGTATCTTTTATCTTGAAATAATAACAATGGATTTTAGTCGAGGCGGATTCTTTTAGGGTTAGTTATAGTGAGACTTTTGAGAAATTTCTTCGTAAATTGTGTATAACTAAAATTTTAAGTTGCTGGAGAAAAAGCGGTACAATTTTTTTTTAAATAAAATATTGAAACTGGAGATCCTTATCTTTTTTTTAATGTCTTTCTAAATATTTCAAAATATGTTGTAAGTTTTCATGTTTCGGTGCGTAAACGTGTAAATTCGCGAACAAAAATGTTGGAAAGGGGAAAACTCATTAAATATTCCGAAAACTTCATATGAAAAATTGATGTTATTTCCAAAAAAAATTTGACAAAGCAATATTGCAATACTATTTTTTGTTTGTGCGTAATAATTTGCAATTCAACGCTTCGATACGTTTTTAAAACGGCTCCATGGAAAATTCTTTGTTATATAAACCGCTGATGTGCTTTTCCGTAGAAAAGAGAAACCCTACTTTCAAATCCATTTTGAAAAATTAAAATGGATCAAATAGGTGAGTCTATGGAGTTTTTAAAAATTGTTTTTAATATGTTTGCTTGTGAACAAATAGAAAATCATGGAGAGGTCACATTTATAAAAAATTAACACGCACAGAAAGCAATTCATAAAAATAATGACGATTTTGATGTGTATATTTATTTTATGAAATTTATCTGGATAAATTTTTTTTTATTCATAAAGGAGGTTTAAACTCACCTTATTACTTGACTTAAATTTTTTAACATTGGTTTGAAAGCACGTTATATTTTTATACGTAATAATCCGCGATTATTATAACAAAACATTATCAGCGCAGCAAAGTTTTAAATAATTTAAAAATTTTCTGCGCAGAGCTATATTGCATAATTAGTCTGCAATTACGCAAAAAGATATCGCACTTTTCGATATACTGTTGTTTTTGAGATTTGAGTCAAATGTTCCATATCAAATATTTTTCCGGTTTTACATAAGCAAATTTCCAAAACGCTATGCTGACATTTTTTCGCTAATTTTTGCTCTGATGAAAATTGTTTTACATTTTGATATACTTGTTTTCATGTTTTCATCGTTCTTGGCGTGTGCCTGAAATAAGCTACTACGGAATTTTTAATATTCGTCTCTCTCTGATACACAGATGCGTAATTCAATTGTGCGAGTCACATTCGTCATGGTAAAGTGCGATGAGAAGGAAATGAAGAGACCACTCACGTCTCGCAGTATTGTAGCAATAACACCGATGCGTTTGGCCGATACGGTGTCGGTGATAAGTTCGGCCTCTTTACGAATACAGATAGCTGGCAGTGACGTGTTTTTTTTAACATGCTTCCCTGATCTGTGCAGGTTTGAAGTAGCTGATGTAATAGTTTTTATAATTAAACAGTTTTTAATTAATTAATAGTTTGAGCTCTTACTGTGTGGAATTCCATTACATAAAATAATACTCTCGACACCTTAAAAATTCCAGTTTATTATAAATTAACTCTCTCTCTTCCGATACCCATTGCAATACTGACTTGTGGCATTGTTCTTGAATGAGCTGGCAGGTTTTAGTCGATTTTAGTCAGTCATTGTTGGAATTTGTTCCGAACAGTTTTACTTATTATATTTTTTGTTGTGAATAATTAATTGTTCTATTTAATAAAAAAAATGCCGGGAAAAACGATAAAAGGAGAAATGCGACAATGTGTAGTTCATTAATTGGAGTATTTTAAAAAAGAACAAGAAAACAACGGACCTTTGCTTTTGTTATCATCGGTACATGAACGAGTAGCGGACGCTTTGAATCAGTCTTCGCACAGTGACAAGAATAAAGAGTGAATACAAGACAAGGGCAGCTCTTACTGCACCAGGAGAGTAACGTAATGTACAAAAAAAAAGACTAATGATGTCAGCGATACTATAAAAGGAGAGATTAGAAATGTACTGTATGGCATGAAAGCAAAAGGAGAGCACGTTACAATTAAAGTTCTAAATACAAAATTAAGAAACAAGCATCTCTATGACGGTTCTGATACAAGTTTGTGGCGTCTTATGAAAAATTGTGGGTTTTCATAAAAACTAGAAAATAGTAGACGAGTGCTATGTGAGAAACCATGTATTGTCTCCAAACGTCTGTATTTTTTGAGGCATTATATGAGAAATTTTTAAAAAGAAAGAAAATTTTTAGAAAGTCCAAGCCCACTTTAGTTCGTTTTTTTAGATGAAACATGGATATTCCTAAAAGGGGCATATATACGTACTTGGCAAGATGGCTGTGTGAAAAGCATCAGAAAAGGACACGAAAATACAGGTAAACGCTTTGTTGTTTTACATGCCGGAAGTAGGCAAGGATTTGTTAAAGATGCTGGATTACTGTTTTCTACGAAATCGAAGAGAGCAGACTATCATGATTCTATGGATAAAGAGTCTTTTGAAAAGTGGGTCTCCGAAAATCTGATACCAATGTTGGAGGAACCATCTCTAATTATTATGGATAATGCCTCATACCATAACTCTTTAATAGAAAAGTTACCGAATGCCAGTTGGAAAAAATCGGACTTACAAGAATGGCTACGAGCGAAAAAAATAATTTTTGACGACGATTCGGGCAAGACAGAGCTATTGAGTCTTTGTCGCCAGAATAAACCACAAAATACCAGGTACGTTATAGACGAGCTACTCCAAGAACATGGGCATCAGCTTTTGAGATTGCCTCAATATCACTGTCAATATAATCCGATTGAGTTGGTCTGGGGCATTTCTAAACAATACTATGATCGTCATATTGTAGAACATGGACGTGGAGATGAAACAGTGAAAAAAGTTTGGGGCGATGCATTAGCTGAGGCAACACCTGCAGTGTGGGCGAGTTTTGTTAACCATACTGAAAAATTAATTCAGGACGACTGGGCAAAAATGGTCACATATGATGAAAATGAAAGTAGGATTATGCGGATTTGGCGAAAGATTCCAATGATGAAGACAGTTCCAGTGAAGACGCTGACTGATTAGCTAATTAATCAAGGTCAGTACGTTGTAACAGTTCAGAATTCGCTACAGTGCTTAAAACTAAAAAAATCTGTATTATTTTTTAATTAAAGTGGGTTAAATAATTAACACTTTTTTGGGTATATTTCAAAATCCTTTTAAAATGTACTTTTCCTAATATCCTGTCTTATTGTACTGCAAGCTAGAAAATACTTCTTCGCAATTTATACGTATATTCCGTTATTAGAAATTTAATGAAAAATAATTCATAATTTTCTTTTATAACTATTATTTCGTTTGACATGCTACATTTTGCTCCGCCACTGCAGGAGGTAAACGAATCGAGCTTAGACAAGGAAAGGCAGATGAAACAACTTATTGCAAGTGTTTTTACACGCACACGCCAATTATAGCAAATTTCATTGTAAATAATTTTACTATTATTCATTTAGTATAATATATTCCCACTGGACTTCAAATCAAACTGTATAAAATAAAAGAGAAAAAAGCACTTCTTTTTTTCGCAGCACTTCGTAAAAAAAATTTCGCCTACAGTAAATATTTCTTCAAGAATCTGAAAATGAAATTTTTTTTTCAAAATTTCCAAAAATTTTCTTTTACTTTAAAAACAATTTTATTTTATTTATTGTGCTTATTGTGCTAATTAAGGGGGTGATTTTCACGATGTTTTTACAAAAAAAAAGAAACTAACTTTATTTTGAGAGTAACTCGCTTAGTTCTGATGTTAGAAACTTTTTTAAAAAACCAAAACTTTTTTTGGTTATTTCACGTTGAAATATTCGATTATTAAATTGACAAACAAGAACCTACTTTTTATGAGCTACAACTCTGCATGGACTATGTCTACATAATTCATAAGTACCACTTTTTTGTTTTTTTTATACGCTAAATTTTTGTTGAGAATTTTTTTTTTTTTTCGATAAATGGTTACTTTTTAATTTATTTCGTGAAAAAACCGTCTGAAATTGTGATTTTTATTTTGAAAAATGAACATTTTCACTCGTTAATTATCCAAAAAGTATAAGCTTAGTGAAAAAACTCTGTATAAAATAAAAGTTGCTTGGAATTAGTAAATTTATCTATTTCCGGACTTTTTGACGTATATTTTTTCATCCCCTAGAAGGGGAGGCCTTCTCCATCCAAGTAAAAGCAACCATAAGTTTGAGTCCCAAAGTAAAGTGAAGGGGGTTTTATTATGCAATTTGCAATTTATTTATATTTTGGAATAGATTGTTTAGTTTATTATCTTTTGTTTTGTGATATTGACGACATATGTAGTTTTAGTAAATTGTAACAATCGGTATTGTTATTTTCTGACTTTTCGTAAGCTTTGTTCATAAAATTGTACAATTTTTAGTGACAATAAAAAAATATTTCTCTTCTATTCTAATGTACTCCCAGCCTCCTGTCATATTTTTCAGCTACCAGATTCTTCATGTAACTGGTACTTTGGTTAATGGTTATTACCTTCTATTATACCAAAACAAACTGGTAGATGTTCTCATAACTTAACTATTTTTCTACATTTAACTGCGAGGAGCAGTTTAATCTATTTTTTGCAAAACATTTGTATCCTTAACTAGATGTTCTCAACATTCTGCGATAAGATCATATTGCTAAGGCTGTCTTACTGTTTGTATTTGTTATAGTTCTAGTCTTCACTCCGTATAGCAAAGTACAAAACACATTACACTTAACTAATAAAGTTCTAGCCTGTATTTTGACGTGCGGGTTGAAGTAAGGTTGCAAAAAGAAATTTTCTTTACATAAAACATACTTCTGACTTTCTCAATTTTAATACGGATTGCTCAAGGATAAATTTAATCCTAATTTCAAATTGTTTCCCAAATATTTTATTTTCACATTCATATTGCTCTTTCATTTAGTCTGTTTCTTTATCCTTAACATCTCACTTCTGTTTTTTTTTTGGTTTCAAATATCTAAAAAGGGTGGCGCTCATTTTTTTGAAGAAGTGTTCTTTTCTCTATTTGTTATTTTGTGTAGTTGTGTATATCTTTCGTGTGTTTCTCACCACCCTATACCAGGATTGAGCAACGGCGTCTTCGAGTCAAGTATATCGATAAGATGTTGAGAGTGCAACAGACAGATACTAGAAAGGAAAATAATAGAAAAAGAGACAGGTGGCTATTTTGTAACAGTGGGATAAATTATTGAGATAATGATTGAAAATAAATCAGGTTGGGCTAGCATACACAACTATATCCGTGCAGTGATCAAGAAGAAAGCAGAGGAAGAAAGAAGTTGGATCAACGGCTAGGGTAAGAGGGTATTATCCGGATTTAGACTGTTTTTAATAGCTCTAAGTGAATTGTTGAAGGTAATTTGATCGGTTTGAATTTTTGGAATAGCTTCGTTCTGTCTCACATTATTCTCCGGATTTAGAGGATCTGTAATATAAGCGAAAAGAAATGCATCAAGATATGTTGATTAAAAGGAAAAATTTCAGCTGCTGTAAACCCAGCTTGAATATTTTTTAGATTAGCTGCCAAAGGAAGAACGGCTTTTGTAATTCCAGGTATACCATAGATAAAATTGTTGTCCTTGGATGATTGCGCATATACGAATTGCAAGTACCATTTATGTATGAAATAAGGAGCCCATAATACTGACTTATCTACCGGTTGGAGCTTTTGAGAACAGTATCGTGACTGGGAACTTACCACCACACCATTATATTTACAAAAAGTAATACCTTTTTGTAACAGGTGAGATTCATGATTAACCAATAATTTATTAGAACCGTTGTCTCCCAAAATGACCTGGAATGTCTTAAAAACTCTTTAACATATGAAGAAATCATCCTTGGTCATCCAACCTGATGGATTGACAAATCGAACACATTGAGGAGGGCCATTGTTAACAAAATACTGTGTAGTTTTTTTTTTGAATAAAGAACATTACGGAAATTGAATTACCACTGACACTAACGGCTAAACAAAATTTTACTTCCTCAACCCTTTCAGCCTAAGTTACAAAACCCGTTTTTTTATGCCTTTTTTTGGACTTATTCTCTCTGGTCGTTGCACGTTAGTTGACCATTTTATCGATATGGCAAATATCTTTTGGTTCAAATTTATAATGATCGTAACCTCTTGCAAAAGAGAAAAACTATTCACGTTCAACTTATTGAAACTTATATAGCGCGACTAAGGCTAGTTGCCTCTGGAGGTAGTTCTAACGGTTAATGTTTGATAGATAGATAGTTTATTTGACTGTAAGTTACAGCAAGGTTTACACAAAGTCAAAACTAAAATTATAAATATTACAAAAAAATGGAGACAATACATTCAAAATATTTAAAACATTAAAATACATAAAAACGTACAGCATAGACATATAATTAAAATAATATTAAATTTGGTTATGTTTTAGCTTGGGCATTCACAGACACATTCGTAATATTCACCTAATGTATAATGACACATGGTCAGTATGTACTCTTTGACTTGGATTTTAAAAGCTGTAGTTGAATTAATGTTTTTAAATTGTTGAGGAAGTTGATTATACAGTAATAAACCAGAGACAGTAGATGACTTCCTACTTATTTCTAAATGTTGATAGGGTACTACAAACTGTCTCTTATTTCTTATGTTGTGTGAGTGAATATCACTGTTACATAAAAAAGTTCTTTTATTTTTATGAATTAGTATCAATAATTCTAAAATGTAAATTTCTTACACTGTTAATATATTTAAATCTCTAAATAGGTGTTTACAAGACCAACCATACGGAACACCTGCAATACATCTGACAATACGCTTTTGGGCCTTGAAAACGTCCTTTATACTAGAAGAGCCACCCCAGACAGTTATACCGTAACTCATTGTCGATTGTACCACAGCAAAATAAAAAAGACGAAGGTGTTGCAGACTAAGTATTCTACCCAAATTTCTAAATTGATAACATTTAGAATTGAGTTTTTTACATACATTCCAACAATGAGCCTTACAAGATAAATGAGAGTCGAAAGTCACTCCTAAAAACTTCACATCACTACAACTCAAAATACTGTCACCTCGGGGGAACAAATAAGGGTCTATACACCTTCTGTTGTCTCCGGGTGCTCTGTAGAGGGCTTCGAATATACTGTCGAGAGCTCCTCTACTTAAGTCCATTTTCGGGTTATGGACTTGGAAAATATTTATCTTCCGTGTCTTGCCTTGAAAAAGGCAAGATATTTCTTACATGACAATTTCTTCGTCGAAATAAAAACACCAAGTTAAGTTGAAACAATTCTCAGCCACAGAGTATGGAAAATAAATGCAGGAAGCAGAGCCCCGAGAGCACTAAGCTCTCAGAGAGCCCGTGAGGGACTGACCTGGCTGACCTGAAAATCGCCAATATTTATATGCGCTGTTCGAGCGATAAATAGGGATTTTCAGGTCAAGAGCCAATGTGAAAATTCGAGGCGAGGCGATGCGCATCGAAATGAGTACTAGTCCACAGACTATCGCATTCGATGACAATACCTTCATCATTGATGGAATTACTTAAATCAGGTCTAGTAGAATTTGAACGGGATGTAAACGATAAAAATTTAGTTTTGTGAACATTGAACAGGAGTGACTGATTACTGGACCAATCAGAGAAGGTCTTCAGTAAGTTTGTTATTTTATCTTGTAAAAAATTTATGTCTTTATCGCAATATAGCATTGTTGAGTCATCCGCATAAACTGATACAAATGCATCAGACATTACATAATATGGTAGTTCATTAATATACAAAATAAATAATATCAGGCCCAATATGGTCACTATATTCAGATATGGTGACTATATTCAATTACAATATTCAGACATCATTTGGAGCCTTGTGGTACTCCATTGTTATTAACAATCGGATCAGACATTGAAATCTTAAGTTATTTTTCACTTTAACTATTTGGTGCCGGTCTTTCAGATAGGAACCAAACCAACTATGGACAACTCCCCTAACACCATATCTGTGCAATCTATCGAGGAGTACATCGTGTTGCACACAATCAAAAGCACGACTAAGGTCACAAAAAATGGCAGTTGGATTTTCACTGTTTTCAATAGAGATTAAGACTTCCTCATAGAAACTGTTAATGGCTGTGGAAGTAGAAAATTTATTTCGAAATCCATGTTGATGCTTTGTGATAATTTGGTTGATATCTAAAAATAATAAAAGTTGTTTTAGCATTGCATATTCAAAAATCTTAGATATCACAGATGGAACAGACAATGGTCGAAACTGGTCGAAATGGTCCCATACTGGGAAAACACCAGTATTAAAAGAAGCATTTATAATGTGAGCAAGTGGTGTCAAAATTTGAGACGCAATTTTCTTAATTACTATACCTGATATTTCATCAAAACCACACGATGCTTTGTTTTAAATTTTATATTTTATTATGTCTAAGATATCTTCCTCTGTTACATAAGATAGGAACAAACTATTTTGAACAAAAATCGTTGGAATGCTGAAAATTTTAACCTGGTTTAATTATTTTACTAATTATACCTACTGGTGCATCTATAAAGTAATCATTAAATTTGTTAGATATTATATCTGAATCTGTAATCCTAGTATCATCTATTTTTAGACAGATATTTTTGTGATTTTTTTGTTTTCCATTAAGTTCATTTATAACAGCCCATGTGGTTTTGTTTTTGTTAGAGGGTTCAGAGATTTTGTTAAAATAAAACTGACCCTTTGTGGTCTCAACAAGAACTTTGTGCTGATATTTTTTTTTGTCTGTATAGACTTTTTAGCTCAGGGCATGCCTTACTCAAAATATACAAATCCTTCAGACTATCTGAAGAAGATTTTACTGTGTGACCCATGTTTTTTTTTATTTGGTTTTGGTAATATTTGGTTTTTCTAATAGGATAAATAATATTGAAATAGAACTGTAACTTATTATGAAAGGCATTATATTTACTCTCAATATCACTTGCATGATAAACAACTTGCCCTGTTTTTTTACTCAAGAGATTGTTGAATGCATATATAGCGCCTTCATTTGTTACTCTGAATGTATTTCGAACTGATGTCATAGTTAGATTAATAAAATTAAACCTCGGAAGGAATATATCGTGATCGGATTCAGTATATACATTTACAGTACCTATACAATCATCACAATTTGTATATACCTGATCCAAAATATTTCCGCATGTGGAAGTCTACCTTGTAGGTGTAAAGTTCCTGGGTGACAAACCATAAGATGCTAGAAGACCAGAAAATCTGTGTGAATTATTTAGTGTCATTAAAAATATGAATTGATTTGGTTTAAAATTTGAATTTAAAATATGAAAAAAAAATTGATGTCGTTTAAGAAAACCTGTAAGAAAATTATTAAGCTAATCTTCGAAGTTTGGCTGAGTTTTTATCATACCTAATAAGATTTCTTATTAGGATAACTTTACTCGGTGGTTAGGTGCTTCCATATTTTCCATTTTATAAAATAAAACATAAAATTATACTGAATATACAATCGCGAACGACTTTCCTGTTTAGATGATCGCTATATGGCTGACCGAGTGATGGCAAAAGCCTCTTTCACAATCTACCCCTTTCGCAACTAACCCCATGTCCCGTACGAACAGTAATTAATAAGGTCACTGATAACTTAACTTACCTTAACAAAAAATTAAGTATTGTTTACTTATTATATTAATTAACTTTAACAGGTGCAAATTGGAAACTGCTTAGTTATTGCAGAGATATAACGTTCCTATTTATTCGGTTTTATTTAAATGGCTCACTATAATAACTTATTGAAAATTAAAATTTACTCAATAAAATTATATTGAACAATTACAAGTTTTACACTTATTATATTTAAAATTGTCGAAATTATAATAAACCAATAATTTCTAGGAAAGATTACAGGTGTATAATATTGTTTCTGTAAATCCAATAATAATTAATTTTATGTTAGCAATTAACAAAAACTTAGGTAGGAGTATTAAACTTTTGTGTTTTAACAATCCTGTATACGACTGCGTAAACCATGAGATAATTTGGCGTATGAATGAGAACGAAATATACCGAAGTCATGTTTATTTAACATATTTAATTGTGCGGAAAGTTTAGTAGGAAAGCACCGGCCTTTGTTATTAGATATTGGTCGTTTGCACAATTTTCCCGGGCAACGAAAAGCTGAAATTATACCAAAATAATTTGATTAAAATCGGTTAATCAGATTATTTGGCTTTAATTAACGATAACTCGGCTCACATCGGAAGCTTTTATTCAGATTAAAATCATTTTGTTTATCTCAAAGGAAATTGTTATTAGCTACCGTAGAGTGTGGATATGAATATGTGGAACAATAATTATTAACAAATTAATTGTAGCTAATATATCTCATATATAATATTACGATTATGGTTAACTCTATATCTTTTACCACTGAATGCGGCCTTCGCCCCTTTTTACTATGACGTTTTCATTCTAGGTTGGGGAATTTCAACTCAATTTTCATTATCAATATCAATCAATATCATTATCAATAATCACTCATCAATAAAGCAATATCTCAGATTTCAAATACCTGATGTTCTACGGCCCATATTGCTTTTTTTTTAGATTTAGTTGTACACTATATTACCTTATATTATTGTACGATGGATCACCATTTTTGAAACTTTCAATATGTGTTTTGTTGTTTTATTTGAGAGTTCAACTATTCTATATAATAGGGTGCTAAATAAATAGAACACCTAAACATCTTTATTTTTAGGAATTGAGAAGATTTCTTTTATTTTAGTCAAAATGAGCCTGGTAACTTCGAAACACCAGTATATTTCATTGTTTTTTTGTTTTCATTCATACGCGGGGTTGACTTCCCTAATTATATTTAAAAATAAAAGTTTTTATCCATGCCATATGGCATTAGACAACAGTAATGTTATTACTGGGTTAAGGCTGTGGGAAAGTAAAAAAATCCTGTAGGCTCAATTCTAGATACTCACAGGCGCCACTCGCATTATGAGTCAAACGGCTGTGACACTGCGATATGAAAGGCAACGGCAAACCACCCCATAAATAGTCCCTAGTTCATTCATCATGGTTATTGTAAACCAATTTGGAGAAGGTACAATATGCGGCAGGGGAGGAAGAATACGAAAATGTAAGGCTTCCCAGGTCGTCAACCCACGAAATCCTTACCAATATTTAAACACTAAAAGAGAAAAAGTGTGCACTTAGAACGTTCAAAAAATCTATACTTGAAATATTCGAAGTATGTGTGAAGGGAGAAAGATACACAACACCATTCAAGAAAAGACTAAATATCGACGTGATGGGAATCAACGAGATGGCCAGGCTCGGGACAGTGCTGTGTGAATGAGAATGTAGTATATTATGCGGGAAACGATAAACCACATCACAGAAATGGCGTAGCGGTGATTCTGAGCAGAAAGGTCGCGTGCTACCTCTCTATGATAGAGTCATTCTGTAGAAGCTGCAAAGCAGATCCGTTATTACGAACATCATTTAAATTTACGCTCCAATATCAGAAAAGCCAGAAAAGGATATCGAGGAGTTCTATGCACTTGTACAAAAAGCACTAAAATATACCAAGAAGAACGAGCTTACCATCATCATGGGTGATTTCAGTGCCAAAGTTGGCAAAATCAGAATAGAAGACATCGTCGGACAGCACGACTTAGGCGAGAAAAACGACAGGGGAGATCGACTTATCCAATTTTGTCGGGAAGAAGATTTTACCATTTCTAACACCTGGTTTAGATTTCCCCCGAGACGACTTAATACGTGGAAGTCACCTGCAGATATAGCCAACAATATCATCAGAAAGCAGATAGACTTTATTCTCATTAAGAAAAGATTTAAGAACAGCTTGACGTCGGCGAAGACTTTCCCAGGAGCAGACGTCTCATTAGACCACAATCCATTAGTGGACCAGATAGAACTCAAACCAAAGAATCTCATCAAAAGTAAACCTAAACCAAAACCTGGATTAGGACACTCTAAAAGACCCTGTAGTTTGTCGGAACGTAAGAGATGTAATGAGAGAATAACTAGAAACTGCTAAACAACCGTGCTCAAGTCAAGGTCGAAGATCAGCTGACCGACCAAGTGAAGATCATGCGAGTAGTAAGGCAAGGCTGTGTGCTCTCGCCGACTCTTTTCAAAATACACTCTGAGGAAATTTTTACTGAAGCCCTCACAAACCTAGAGATGGGAATCCGAGTAAACGGTGAATACATCAATAATATCCGCTACGCCGATGACACTGTGTTACTAGCAACCAGCCTAAATGATCTACAAGCCTTACTAGACCGAGTGAGATCTGTGAGCGTAACATACGGACTAGCCCTTAATATTAAGAAAACTAAATTCATGGTTGTCAGCCGTGCAAATTTAGATCCCGGGACACTAACGGCAGGTAGCGAAGAGATCCAGAGAGTCGACAGACTCACTTAACTCTGAACTACCCTCAACTCATAATGGGACTACGCTCAAGAGATTAAATACAGAATTGAAATGGCACGGTCTACATTTACCAGGTCGAGATCCTTGCTGTGCTGCAATGATCTCAGTTTGGGAACCAAGATGCGGATAGTAAGGTGCTACATTATTTCAGTGTTACTATATGGAGTTGAAGCCTGGACACTGACGCAAGCCACAGAAACGCAGATTAAATCCTTCGAGATGTGGATCTACAGGAGGATGCGAAAAATATCGTATGTGGACCATGTCACCAACGTTGAGGTGCTACAGCGCATGAGAAAAGAAAAAGAAGTACTTAATTTAGTAAAACAACGTAAGCTTGAGTACTTCGGGCACGTGATGCGGAACAAAAAAAAATATCGAATTCTTCAACTCGTTATGTAGGATAAAGTATTTGGCAGGAGAGGACCGGGACGCCGTCGTATCTCGTGGTTAAAAAACCTCCGAGAATGGTTTGGGTTGACCTACGCGGAGCTGTTTTGCAGAGCAGTCAACAAAACTATGATAGCTTTGACGATCGCCAACATCCAGACTGAATAAGGCACTGAAGAAGAAGAAGTTTTTATCTTGGTTTATACCAATATTCATTACCATTACCGACATGTTCTGCCTAAGTGTCTCTTCCCAAATTTTCTATGGTCTTCCCAGGTCTCCTCTTCTACTCCTTCCAGGAACTAGCAAATGATTAAAATTCTTCGTATTTGGTAGTTAACTTTTTGCCGTTGAACATGACCGAGCTATCTCTTAGTCTTAGTTGGTTGGTTTTATATGTGGTTAATCCATTGTTTTATTTAATAAACTATCCCCTGAAATAGAATATAACACAAGGTGTATTAGAGAGACATTAAAGGGTAACTTCTTTGCCAACTATTTTACAAAATCACAATTAAACAAATAGCAGATAGCAAGGATAAAGTGAAATAGAAATATTATTAAAATTAGTTAAGTTGTGAGAGATTCCTACATGCATAAAATCGAAAACCTGGCTTTGGAAGAAGTGAGGTTATGAATATTCAAAATACTCTCAGAATTATAAAATATAGGTTACAACGCAAGGACTCATCCCAAAGAGATTTCTGCAGTCCATAAAATGGACCTTATTCCATATTTCCTTCTTTTATAAATTTCAACTACACACAAAAAAATTATCCCACCACGTTAGAAAAGCTGATTTACTGAAATAGTGGGGAGTGACTACAATGAAGTAGAACACAGATGCCATAGAACATATGTCTATGATGGAATTAGCTCTTCTGTCAAAACAGAACAGAATATTTAGTCTACTGGACAGAAAGACAGAGGGCGATAACTATTTTTTGAAGAAAAAATAGTAAAAAAGAAACTGAAGGTTAAGGAATTAATAAAAATAATAAAGAAATTAAAATAAAATAATTATTTAAATATAAATTAATAAAGATGGGACATTTATAACGTTAGACATCGCTATAAGGGGTAGGTGATAATGGGGTAGTCTAGACAACGAGAAGAAAGAAGACCTTAGCAAACCTAATAGTTAGATCAGGATATAGCAACATAATAAATAAATAAACAGCAAAGAGATCTGATGAAAAGAATGATAGAGGTAAGCTGATGAACTGAACATAATTGGCTACAAAATAATTCGGTTAGAGCCTGCAGAAGAAGTGCCAAAAAACTTCGCTGTAACCGAAACAAAACCTGGATCCGAAGGCATAGCATACTTTGGATAACCAGCGAAGTCAACTCAGAGCAATAACAGGTTTTCTTACTTGACATTCGTCAGCAAATAGACACCTACATGCACTGGCTGTGTCATGAAGACATAAGCTGCAGATTCTATAACAGAGAACCTGAAACAGTCAATCATATCCTGCACGACTAAGGGGCATTAGATTAGCAGTCGGTAAACACTTTTTGGAGATTACCAAATTACTTCGAAAACATTTGAGACTCATTTAAAAGACATGTACAAGCTGGTACAGGGTTCCCGAATTCTGGAATTAATATTATAAATGAATAAAAATTTACAATAAGCCAATTGTCTGTCTGCATTACGATCGGTTGGTTTATAACAGGGGAATTCCAAAAAATAAATTCTATTAATTAATACTCTTTCATTACACACAAAGACAAATACAATATGCATTTCTGGCTTCATGAAGTCGTATGGATTTGCAGTTCTTGTTATTCCCCACGTCTGGAAGTGGAGGAGGTCCTGAGCACACTCCTGGGTTCCGGTGAGATCTCATGCTACAAAAAGGTCTTTCCCAATCCCCAAGCACTCCATCACCTCTCGACCCATGCTACCTTACAAACGTGTGGCGAGGCTTCTTTGTCAATTTAGACTATGAGAATGCCTCCGAAAATGTCAATTCTCAGTATTTACTTTAATGCGATTAAGCCGCTTCATTTACGAGGTAGCCTTGCCTCTCGACGTCATCGCCTGTTATATATTTTTTGTGGGTTAAGACTGGTTTTTCCTGTTTTGATTTTTTTGGTTGTGATTTTGTTACTATTTTTAAAATGATAATGAATGTAAGTCCTCAGTATGACCTAATGCTAAAAAAGTAAATTTAAACATATTTATATATTTATGTCCAGGCAACATATACCTGGTATACCCTTAATTGTATTTTTGATCTGGGATGTTTCCATCGAATGTTTTCGTCGTAGCTTGTTAATTTCTATATGATGCGGTTAGGGTGTTGCATCAGCACGGTATATTATAATATTATTTACACAATTTTATTTATCACTTGTAGTATTGTTTAGGGTTTAAAGTAGTCGTTTCTCGCGACTATCCTTATGTTCCGGTTTTGCGATCCCTGTATCCTTTTCCACTTGGTTTACAGGTATTTTCCACAAGGCATACGTTTATATGGATAGGACAATAATGTTGACTAATCGCTTTTTTGTTTTAAAGCTAAGTTCACTTCTTCTTTCTATTAATCTGGCTAACTTTGACTGGATTAATTTTGCTTTTTGCACTGTACACTTCACAAATAGAGTAAACCTCGGTCCTTTATCGAGTATTACCACTTAATTCTTAGCTTCATGTGGCCATTCTAATTTGTGTCGAGTAATTTTGTTAATTTGTGTATTTGTAATGTATTTTTTACGTAGAATACAAATATGTAATCAGTTAAAAAATTTATTAACAAATTAACAAAGCAATGTATTTAAACAATTATTTAGTTTTTTATTAGTTTAAAATCATTGTGTGTTTACGACTTTTCTACGATCGATGTAAATATATATATATATATATATATATATATATATATATATATATATATATATATATATATACTAAGGTACACTCGAAGAGTGGTGGGTTTTTCGGTCAAAGTGGAGAAATAAAAGACAAAGAAGGTGGCTACTTCATCTATTTATTGAAGACGTTTCGCTTTCTGCTCAGAAAGCATCATCAGTTCATCTAAAAAGAACAATATGAAACCAAAACATCCAAGGAGAAGTTACAACAAAAGTGTGTTACACACTTTTGTTGTAACTTCTCCTTGGATGTTTTGGTTTCATATTGTTCTTTTTAGATGCACTGGTGATGCTTTCTGAGCAGAAAGCGAAACGTCTTCAATAAATAGATGAAGTAGCCACCTTCTTTGTCTTTTATTTCTCCACTTTGACCGAAAAACCCACCACTCTTCGAGTGTACCTTAGTTTATTTTGGATTGACGGTCGTACTCCTTTTCTCGATATATATATATATATATATATATATATATATATATATATATATATATATATATATATATATATATATATATATATATGATGCAGTTAATGACAGAATTATACATCTGAGACTAAAGTGCTCAACATCCGACCTCCACATCATACAAATATATGCCCCGACATCCACGGCAGAACAAGCAACACTATAAGGCTTTTATATGGCTCTCGAAGGTGTACTTGATAAAATACCAAACAAAGACATAGTGGTGATACTAGGCGACTTTAATGCCAAACTTGGAAGAACGAATCTAGATGACCACATGAAGATGATTGTAGGGCCATATGGTCTAGGAGATAGGAATGAGCGAGGAGACCGACTATTAGAATTCTGCAACCAAAGGAAATTTTCTGTAATGAGCACGCATTTCAAGCATCATCCGCGTAGACTCTATACCTGGAAATCACCTGGAGATAGAACAAGAAATCAAATAGACTTTATTTTGATCAGTTCGAGATGGAAGTCTTCAATTACCAACGCAAAAACATTTCCAGGAGGAGAATGCGGAAGCGATCACCAGCTCTTGATGGCTGATTACAGAATACGTTTCAAGAACATACGCAAAGCTTCTCCCCGTTCTTTTAGGCTAACGGACCCCGAATTAGCTACCTTTAAAGAGAGAATTGAACCAGCACTAACCAGAATAGAGAACAATCAGGCAGAACAAAGTATGGATGAAGCCTGGACAGATATTAAAGAAACCATCGTAACAACAGTGAACCAATGTCGCCAAACATCTATAAATAATAGCATTAAACCGTGGATCAGCAGAAACACGTGGAAAGTGATTGAACAAAGAAAGCAACTTAAAGTTGGCCCCTGTGATCAACACACATATAAAGCTCTCTCCAGAGATATTCAACGAAGACAAACAAGAATACATCTCTGAAATCTGTCAAGAAATAGAAAATCACGGATATCGAAATGAAACCAAAGACCTCTTCCGGAAAGTGAAAATTCTTGCGAGAGAATTTAAACCCAAGAACTATGCAATAGAGGACAAACATGGTATTATCATAAGTGATATCGACAGAGTGTTGGAAACATGGAAAAACTATTGTTCAGAGCTCTACAGGGAAGAACACGTAAATCTAGGCCACACTTCAGCCCTCGAAAACATCGCATACAACCCTGAACCTGAAATTCTGCTGTCCGAGATTTAAGAAGCTGTAACTCACCTCAAGAAGAATAAATCCCCTGGCTGCGATGATATCACGGGAGAGCTCCTTCAGAACATGGAAGACAAAGGATGTTACATAATGTGGAAACTTTGTAATACAATTTGGAGATGCGGAAAGTGGCCCAGAGAATGGCGCACATCATTGTGCATACCAATCCATATAAAAGGAACAACTACAAAGTGTAGTAATTATCGTACCATCTCACTGATTTCCCATCCAAGCAAAATATTACTAAGAATCATTAAACGCCGTTTGCAACAATACTTAGACAAACAAATTCCCCAAGAACAAGCAGGCTTTGTCAAAGGGAAGGGTACGAGAGAGCAAATCCTTAATATGCGGCAGGTCATAGAAAAGGCCCGCGAATTTAAAATTCCAATAATAATCTGTTTTCTAGACTACCAAAAGGCATTTGATTGTGTGAAGTGGGAAGTTCTCTGGACAGTTCTTCATGAGATGGGAGTTCCAGATCATTTGGCAATATTAATTAAAAACTTATACGAAGATAACTCAGTTAAAATAAGAATTGAAAACCAGCAATCTGATACCTTCAAAACCAGCAGAGGTGTACGACAAGGGTGCATACTATCTCCAGACCTGTTCAATTTATATGGAGAATACATAATGAGGAACGCACTCGATGGATGGAGAGGCGGCATCTCCATTGCAGGAAAAAAGATCTCAAACTTAAGATTTGCAGACGATACAACACTGATAGCAACATCTGAAGAGGAGATGTCGAGACTGATAAAGAGAGTAGAAACCGAAAGCAACAAGTGTGAGCTCAAGATTAATAATCAGAAAACAAAAATCATGATTGTGGACCACGCGAATATCCACCAAACAACAGGCGCTCTAAATCAATTCGAGAAATTAGACGAGTTCACGTATCTAGGATCTTCCTTAAGCAATGCTGGCTCCTCCCATACGGAAATTCGCAGAAGAATAGGGATGGCCAAGAACGCGATGAGTCGACTGTCAAAAATATGGAAGGACCGCTCTTTATCCAAAAAACTCAAAATGAGACTGGTACGGACACTCATTTTTTCAATCTTCAGTTACGGTGCCGAAACATGGACAATAAAATCAGAGGATAGAAAAAGGATTGACGCATTCGAAATGTGGTGCTGGAGACGAATGCTACGCGTCTCGTGGACGGAGCACAGATCCAATCAGTCGATTCTCGAAGAGCTAAAGAAGAGCTTCTATTTGTACCCGGATCTCTTGGTCTGGATCTAATTCTGTGTTGATGTAAGCTCCCAGATATTTATATTTTGTCACTCTCTCTATTAGCTGTCCACCAAGAGTTAGTTGTTCATTATTTATTGGACTCCTTGATACTATCATAAATTTGGTCTTATCTGTGTTGATGTCCAGTCCCATTTGAATGCATTCACTATTTATTGCATCTAGTAAAGTTTGTAGTTCTTCTATACTCTCAGCCATAATTACCGTATCATCTGCAAATCTCATGGTGTTTATGATTTCTCCACCAATTCTTATTCCCTCTTTTCTTTCCCATAAGGCTTTTCTGAATATGACCTGTGAGTACACCTTGAAAAGCGTCGGAGACAAGACGCATCCTTGCCTAACCCCTCTCGCAATCGGTATATTATTTGTTTCTATATCGTTCACCTTTACTACTGCTTTCTGGTTCCAGTATATAGCCTTCATAAACTCAATGTCTTTTTTGTCTAAATTGATGTTTTTTAATTCATCTATTAACTTCATATGCTGCACTCGGTCAAAGGCCTTCCTAAAGTCTATGAAGCATATATATGCACTCTTGTTATATTCCCGACATTTCTGCAAGAGTACCGTCAACGCAAATAATGCCTCTCTTGTACCCATGCCTCCTCTGAAGCCAAACTGAGTTTCATCTATCTGCTCCTCACATTTCTTATAAATTCGGTTTTGAACAATTTTCAAGAGAATCTTTAAAGGGTGGCACATTAGGCTTATTCATCTATAGTCATTACATGATTTGGGATTGTTGTTTTTTGGTAGAGGTAAAAATATCTATTTAAGCCATTATTCCGGGATGTTGCCCTCTACATATATGTGGTTGAGAATTCGGGTGAGTCTCTTTATATTACCGTCATCTAAGGCTTTTAACAGTTCAACTGGAATTTGGTCAGGACCCGGCACTTTTCCTTGTTTTGCATTCTGTAGGGCATTCTTTACTTCTGAGGGTAAAATTTGTAGGTATTGTTTTTCTTCACCTATATCTTGTTCATTTTCTCTCTCGTCATGGAACAGATGGATTATATATTGTTCCCATACTTCCTTTATTTTGCTCTCTTCAGTAAGTATTTCTCCATTATTATCTCTTGTTATGAGTGTTCTTCTTTGTCTGGTGTTGCCTGTAAGTTCTTTCATTTTTTTATGTAAGTTTGAGGTGTCATGTTTGTTGCTGAGTTCTTTGTTCATCCATTCCTCCTTAGCCTTTCTGATTTCATATTTGATTTTATTCTTGATGGTTTTATATTTATTTTCATCTTTATTTTTGTATTTTCTTTTTTTCAGTTAATTTATTTATCTCTGCGTTTAGTTGCTGTTGGCAGTTGTCGTCTTTTAGGTTTTTGATGTTAATTTTGGTGGTTTTAACTTTTTTCTCCGGTTTCCTGAGTTTAATGTTGACGTTTGCTAGTAATAGATTATGATCCGTATCTGCATCTGCGCTTGGATAGGTTTTTGCACTTTGTACTCTATTACGAAACCTTTTGTTAATTGTTATAAAATCTATTTGGTTTCTGATTATATTGTTGGTGTTATCTTTTGGAGAAGTCCACGTGTATAATCTTCGTAAGGGTAGGTCGTAGTATGTATTTGTTATGACTAATTCTTTCTCCTGGCAGTACTGGACTAGTCTGTCGCCTCTTTCGTTTCTTTTACCTAACCCAAAATTTCCTACTATATTTCCAGTTTTTCCTCGACCGACTTTAGCATTAAAGTCGCCCATAATTATTTTTACCTCCTGCTTCTTTATGTTTTTTGTTAACAGTTCTAAGTCCGCGTACAATTTTTCGACCTCAGCATCATTGCTATTAGATGTTAGAGCATACACTTGGATTAGATTTATGTTTAGAGGTTTGGCTTTCAGCTGACGTAGCATCATAGAAAATAGTTTTATTATCCTTGGTGTAGTTTCCAGACTTTGGCCATCGGACTTCTGAAAGGCCCAATACTTGTATGTCTAATTGTTAATTTTCCTGCTTCATAAAGTGTTCTTATATTCCACGTTGCTATGCGTTTTAAATCGCTTACACTAAATTTGTTTCTCCACCCGGGGATTCTTCGCACCCCTATCCCATTAAAGTTATTTGTGGTTATTCTTGAGAATCCTTAGGGATCTTTAATGCAGTGGTTTCTCCTTGCCTTCTGCATCCTTATGCCGTTGATCTCGGGTCATCCGCCTTTGAGATCGATTTCTCAATCTCAGGACAAAAGAGTGCCCTTCCACTTACCAACTCATCCGCCCGAAGCCGTTGGTCAGTAAGTGGGGGTTTGCTTATACCGGCAAACATTCGATGATTTCGCAGTGTCACAATCGGTTAAATCATAATTACCGCCTGTGATTATTCAGTATCAGACCGGTAAAGAGATTTTCTCTACCGCTCCGATCCTGTAATGACATAGCAGCTGCCCTATGCCATGCTCTCAGTTGATCCGCGGGTGTTTATTTGGCAGAGCCTTATTCACACCTGCCCCACATATCTGTAGGACGTTCCCTATCAGCCATTGGGATGCGCCGTGTTGAGGTTGAGAACTACCCCCCTCCGAGTGTGTTTTCCAAGAAGTACTGAAGAGCCCCTACTCAATTCAGAACTCCTCCTTCTTGGAAACTACATTGGCACGGTGATTATATCTATAGTAATATTTACTGGTACGTTTTTTTTTATATTTCTATTTAATTTAGTTCGATATCTCAGATTCTACTAATAAATGGAAACATATAGAAAAGGTAGTGTTTATTTTTCTACTTTTTATAGTAACTTTTATTATTTTAAACCAGACCTTACAGATTAAACACCCAATTTAAACTTTTACGCACTACCATTCATAAAATACACTTCTTGTTTAAACATCATCCTGGAGCTTAATTTAAAACTGAACCGTTTGGATTCTTGGCGACTGCCAATGGTCGCCACCGAACGTTTTTCAATTAAAAATTCAGAATCAATTACAAAAATAATTACTTGATATAATACTATCGCAGTCAGTGAAATAAATTGGCTGTCAGCTGCACGTAAAAATCCAATAAAGCCCTAATGCCACGAGGATTTGGAGAGTTTATAAGGGCTTTTTAAATTTTAACTATGCGAGCGTGATTGAGTCTTTAATACATTTTTTAATTTCTCTTTTTCGAAGGGTTTATGCACCGTTGAGATCCTTTCTGTGTTTGATTTTTCAACAATGATTTCTCTGGAATTCTACTGTCAGTCGCGTTAATTAATTCTATTTACAGGCTGTTCTGTTGTAACTTTGCTCAAAAAGAAAAACACCAATGTATTGCTTTTGTAGACTTAAATGGTACAAATTAAATGGTACAAAAATATATTCTTTATATTTCAACTATTCTTACAGAAAAAATTGCAGTGGATTTATTAAGGTCTACGGGTCCGATCTATAGAACTATATTATAACGATACAATGTATAACGGTGTGTGCCAATGGGTAACAATATAACTACCTCCGAAAGTTAGGAGTCAATTTAGAACAATAAAACTAACAACTTTCTGTGGGAGCTAATTATTAGGCCTCGTCTAACTCACTTTCTCAGGTGTGAGAACATCTTAGCTTAGAACTAAATATGAAAAATGAGTTTGGCTGGGACAAATACACCAAGATATTAAGTAATCATATTTACTGTACATAAAAAAATACGGAATTGAAATTTTATTATTAAATTAAAATAAAAGCCTACAGCTTTACAAAAAAGATTTTTAAATAATACTTATGCCTTCTGATGTTGTCTTTAACAAGTTAGACAGGATTGCAGAATGTAGTTGTTGGTTGCTAGTTCCAGTTGTTCATACTGGTAATACACTCCAGGGATATGTTGAGTTCCCATATCAGCGACCACCTGCAGAATGATATTCTTAATCGTCCACTTAAATTGACCCTGACAAAAATTGAATAGGCCAAAAAAACTAGATGAACCTTGTGTTAGCAACTGCATTGACGTTAATATATTTCTTTTCCATATGAAGATTACAAATAATTGGACATTTTAAATACCAAATGGGCACGTATAAAGTAAATATAATTATTGTTAAACAAATTAGTTAAATTGGCACATGGGAATAGTACATAGAAAAATAAAACGTGGTGTGTAGTTTTAGGTTAAGTCAAATACGAAATTATAAAAAGACAGATATAGAAAAAAAAAAAAAGATTAATTAGAAATGTAAGTACTCACTCCAGAGAAATTAAATATATAAATTAATTGATTAGCACAGACATCTGCCTAAATAGATTAAAGATGAAAAACAATATTGCCACCACCATCATCTAGAGAATTTAGAAGTGAAGACTATCATAACAAAAGCCAAGGTTGTCAATTGACAGATATACTCAAGGTTGTCAAGTGAAGTGGAGGATAGAAATTTATACGTTCTATATCTGCGACATAGAACAGACTGGAGCCGTACAGGAATATAACTGAAATAAATGAACACTGAAAATTAAAAAAAATAATTAAATAGGATGTTTACTTGATCAAAGAGTTAAGTGCCAACTATTTTTAAAATAAAAATAGTAAAATGAGAAATAAAGGTAATAGATGTATAAATTAACAAGAAAGTGAAAAAAAAAGTGGAACTTTAGACGGTACTGTAGACTAGCGCGAAACCTCATACTATGCTTTTTGTATTTTTAAAATTTAAATAATATATTTATAATTAAATAAAGTAATTGTAATATTTATTTATTTTTTATTTTAAACAAATTCAATAAATTATTTTGTTTGCTCCTAACGCCACTTGTTAACGTATTAACAAAGCAAACATTGTTTACTTCCGTCAAACCTGTCAAATGTAGACGAAATAATAATAATAAAATATTATTATTTCGTCCGAATAATAAAATAATAATATTTCGGTATTTTAAAACGAGAATTGTTATAAAAATTTAAACAGATGATTCAATATTGTTTTTAAACGAATGACATTTATTACTAAATAAATTTTGACAATCGTTACGAATCGAATCTTTTAGTGACAGATATTCTTTTAAATTTTTAGTTCTCATTTACTGTCTATACTTTGTTAGTTATTTTTTATGCAGTTTTTTAATTCAAACCTGCTTAGGCTAAACATATGATGATTAAACACTAATTTATCGACAGTAGTGAATCGATGTCAAGATCCGCTATTCTATGAAGGTGCCCGTGACGACGCCATTTTGTGGCGCTGGTTCCGTGATGCTCGCTTCAGCATTTTACTGTAGAGAAAATAGTAATACAATGTCAGTTTAGAAGCTTCGCTTCGATAAAATAATTATTTAAAGAAAAATAACACACATGTGACGTTTATAACGTTACAATATGCTCTACTAATCTACGGAATTATCGAGAAACTTTTACACTGAATTGCCGACAACATAAAGAAGTTGAAAGAAGAATTTCGAGCATAGGGTTTGGAAATTAATTATGATAAAACACAATACATGGTCGTTGAAAATACCGCAGAAGACCTGGGTGTGAATAACAACTTCAAAAAACAAACAAATGAATATAAATACTTGGAGGTAACTTTTTTAAATACTAGATAAGATGAAACGGATATAGTGAATAAAATAAATAAAGGAAAGACAGCAACAGCAACACGAAAAAACATTTAATAATATAGAGCAAGCAACGATGTTAAAGCCAGACTAAACACCATATATTTAAAACAATAGTGGAAAGTGCTCACTTGATGGTTCAGAGACGTGGGTAACAAATGAAAGAAAGGAAATCCGAATAAATGCAATATTTTGTTTTGGAGACGAAGCTACAGATTGTCACTAATGAACAGTGTTCGAAATCAGTGAATTTCGAACTCTGTCCATTACTCTGAATCAGATAACTAACGAGTGTGGCGATTGGGATGCGGTAAATGGCAAAAAGAACATGTGCAAAGACACGGATAAGTACGTAAGTACTACTCCGATACTGTGAAATAGGATGAAATCAGATCATATTAAAAAACTATTTCATTTTACAATAGATGATCTAACTGGATGAGGTTGTTAATGCTTGGTATATACAATTAGTTACTTAAAATTTATGTCCAAACATTTAGTTTTTTGGGTTGTTACATGTGAATTTGACGTGCCATGGTGGCATTTAATTCATTTTAGTATCTATTCTAGAATTATTTCAACTTTTGACTAACCAGATTCTATTAAATTCTTATGAATAACTTAGTAGAATGAAAATATCTTTAATTTTGTTATTATTCTTTTTTTTTTGAGGCTATGAATCTTTCTATTAGATTATATGGTCATTATAACACGCAGGTTGGCACAAATCAAGATCTATTAAATTCTATATTTTTAATATAAGATTTAGCTCCCAAATATTCTAGCATTCACTGGTTTATTGTTTCACTCAAATCAAAATCTTAACGTTTATAATGTACTTTATTCATTATTTCTCATTACCTATTGGGTTTAGTTTTAGACAAAATAGATTTGGGTTCACTTGGACTTACTTTAAGATTTTCTGGTAAGACTCTTATGTACGATGATGTTCCTCAAATCCTTTCTTATAAGTATTTCAGGATATTCTTTATTTTTCTTTCTTTATATTTAAGGAATTTTCTAAATTATTTGCTTTTAATTAAGAAAGAATAATTTGGATTAACTTGGATTTTTGAATGTGGTATATTATTGTAATGTGTAATCAGTCAGCAATCTAAAAAGGAGGTAACCTGTTCTTCTTTGGATTATTTAAAATTTTTAATGCACACTTACTCCCATTCGGTTTTGTACAGAATGGGAAGAGACAGAGAACTTGACCACCATTAAAATGAGAAAGACAGCATAGTAGACGCACATACGAAATAAAAAGAACGAGTTATTGCAGGTTATAATTAAGGGCAAAATAAATGGAAAAAGGTGTCCTGGTAGACGACAAATATCATTGGCTGAAAAACATTACCGACTGGACCGGGTTGAACACACAGAAAGTTTTAAGAAAAGCGGTAGATAGGGACTAATCTGCAATGAATAAAGTCAGCTTTCATTTGTGGAGTCGGCACTGGAATAAGAATAACGTATAGATAAATGGAAAACATAAAAATCTAAACCAAACATATTTCAAATAATCCATATTTCCCGAACTAGTATTCATTGCAGCTTGATACTGTCCTCGTATATTTAAAGCTAAGTTGTCAATTTTGTTTTGATGTAATAAGTTTCAGTCATGTGTAATAACACCTCTGCGAGAATAAACATTAAGTAGATTAGGAGCGATTCGTCACTAAAACATATCCATACAAGCTCGATGAGACTATTTGGTGATTACGTTGGTCAATGAAGAAGCTCCGTGATTGTCATTGTCAAGCCAAATTTTTACTGTATTATTCTTGCCTCACTATATAACCTGACAATATTGTCGTCTCCGGTGTAATTAATAAACGTATAAAAAACTGATTGCAACTTGGTGCAAGTTTCCATGTTTATTAATCTGTCCAACTATTGCGCAATATGGTGTTATATTGCGTAGTTGGCCGGTACGCTCTTATTGTGGCATTATCTTGAAGAGACAATGCCATTGTGGTTTTATTAGGTGGTTGAAATAAAACACATTCTTTCTAAGAAGAAAAAAACTCAGCTTCAGAGTCTTAGAAAGAAACAGAGCCCTTCGAGCAAAGTGCTCTAGGGAGCTACCCTATACGGGTAAAACCATGAGTTAGACACTACTATCACAACTGTCACAACTGACTCGAGATCCGAAAATGTCCCATATTTAAAGATAAATTAACTTTTATATGAAACTTTTTCATTTCTCAACCAATTAAATTTAATTATAAGTTCCAGAAGGAAGGGCGATGAACATCGAAGTGCGTGATTGGTGGCACTTGATGACAATATCCTGTATACATATGATAAATATAACGATTTTAATAAGTAATAAATAAAAGGTCCATTGGCTTTAAGGTATGGTCAGTATATTCATTCAAAATACCTTCCACCTAAACGGGAACAGTTCAATGATAAAAAATAATAATTACCTCACATTACAACATATAATGTAGATCATCATATGAATAAACCGGGTTTGACCAGGTCCTCTCTTGACTATGAGTCTTCTTGCATTAGGCTCTAGTCATGTAAGGATCAGTGCGCGTTGTTGTACCCTCTTTAAAACTCCACAACGTAACAGGAATCCTTATTGGATATCTAGCATACAGGCGAGCGTTATGCCATATACTTCTTACAGTTGACGTTGTGGTAAGGTGTTAGGGTGTTAAGGTTTCTCACGAGCTAGTCCAACCACATATTGATCCTCTAGAAATGTAGTTACATGTTGACCACAAGTATTTTATTGACGTCAAAATGATGTGCAATATAAGCTGGTGAAGTGTCGCCCTCAATTCTTCTCACAGCATTTACCATTTGAACAGATGCGAAATGTTGAATCTTAATGACTACCAGTCAAATTCTTAATAAAATGGCTTCCTTAAGACCCATTTCATAAAACGTTTTCGTTTCGGTCTCTTCATTTAATCTTTCAATAATTTTGGCTTGTTCCTCGCAGAATAAAAAGTTAAATCTTCTCGTTTCACCAAATATTCTTCAACGTGTAAGTCTAGTGAATTTTTGACATTCGTAACTCTCTTTTTATTTACTGCCACACCTTTCTTAATCCTAACTACTTACATCTGGGTTGCACGTTTTTCAAGTTTAAAAATTGGTTTTGCCTCTCCTATATCGCTGTTATAGCTGTCCTTGCCTCTAACTTTTATTTTTGTCCTCATTTTTTTTTCAATTATAATTATTTTGGCAGTTAAAGAACTTGAAATTCAAGCACTGAACATCTTGCAAGTATTGCTTTGCCACTTTCTTCCAGGACTTTATAATCTGTCAATTTAGTAACGGTTCCCCTTTTCATAAAAATATCAATGTATGTTTCAGGGCTAGTAATTTTACTAATCTTTCTCATTTTTTTTCTAAGATACCAAAAACCCAGTCGGATGGTAGAAATGAATGTCCTCTAATGGCAAATAAAAATTAAATTTCTTCAATATGTGGTGATGCGTTTTAAACTAGAAAATAAATGTACACTGCGACTATAGTTGAGTTTCTGTTTTGCCCTTCGCAGACATCCGCACATAATATTATCTTGTAAGTAGATAAATCAGTAAGACTTGATAAGCAATGAAAAACTGCTTAAGCAATTTCATTTGATCCTTTGATATTTTGCGAAATTTAAGCCCCATCTAGGTGAATATGAACACATTGTTGTTGTGAAGTTTGGCTTTTGAGGAAACTTTTACGACAGTAAAGTTATATGTGTACAGTTGGCCACTGTAATAGGCGATTTGGTCTTTTACTTTCGGATTGACCAAGTGATTTTGACAGTCAAAGATAAAACGAGGATGTCTGGCTTTGTTTCCCTGAACTTTGCTTTGCCTTTAAATACATGAATTGTTTTTTTACTTTGAAGCTGATTACGTGCCTCGGTATTTTTTTCTTGTCTTCTTTTTTTAAGTTAAAGAATTGCACCGTGTATGTATGAGATGCTGGCGAACCAAAGCCGATGGTTTACCCTCTAGATAAAATATATTTTTAAAAAATGTTTTTTTAACTTTCAAATTGTTTTCAAGTACTTGGTCATTATACATTGTAAGCAGTTTATTAATAGTTAAATCAGTAGCCAAATACAGTCGGTTACTTTTTTCTCTAAAATAGTGGACATCAGAACATTGCGATTTTTGAGCATAAAGGGATTTTTGTTTTGAATCACCTCGATTCGCTTTCCGCGGTAAGCCGTTTTGTCCAAAAATGCGACTAATTGTTTGAATACGATCCTTGGAAACTTAAAGAATATCCTTAAATGCATTTTTAAATACCCGTACTTTGTAGTCCGTCGTTTCCCTTATTTTTACAAAGTACTTGATAACTACCGACTTACTAGATGAACCTACTTTTTTTTGCTCTAGATCTGAAAGGGACACCGGCAGACATAATTTCAAGAAAAATTTGTCTTTCTTTTGTGTGTGTTCAATCTTAATTTTCAGACAATAAAATAGGGCATGGAAATCTTACATTATGAGCATTTAACAGCGATATGTTTTTCTTGTTAAATGCTTGCATTTTGGGAAAACAGGTAGTTGCAAAGGGAAGTGTCTATAAAAGAGGAACAAAAACATAACCTAAAATGTTTTTTTAATGTTGCTATGGTTTTCTTCTATTTTGTAGAATCACTGAGCCAGCATCTCTCTTTTCCTTGATTCACCGGTAAACAAAATGATTTATTATTATCCATACTGTTATTAAATATTTAATATTTTTTGTCAAAAAAGTGTTTAAATGTCAACAGAACAAAAAGTTTTCAAGTCGTTTGTGTGATGGATATTATAATAATTGTTAAGCGACGCGTACGAAATACAAATTCTGAATTTCTATTGGTCGCCCGGAGAAGGTGAGTTTTGGAGTGAAAGAAGCGATGGCTAAGACAATTTATGGATTGATGCTTGAGCAACCAACACAACGCCGTCTCTTAGCAGTTTCAATCGGCATGTGGTCTCCTACATTTTTATTTCGTGATCTCTTTGAAGGTCTACCTACACTTCTTCTTCTAAGTTTTACTTGTGTAGTGATTTTACCTTTAGAAATGAGATCTTCTGATAGCTCAAACAAAGTTTCTAAAAGGGGTGTTTTCTTGCGTGTTCGATGTAAATCTTCTATTACCCAACTATTTACCACTGACACCATACGCAATCGGTAGAAAACTTTTTTCCACCATTTACAGGATCGTCTATCCATTTCATACACTCCATTCATTTGGTCAGCCAGGTCCACACCACCCATAATTTCGTTTTATAAAGCAACAGCAGCAGGACAAGGAACGTAAACTTTGGTCCCACTTTTATTTTTTCTTTGAATAGTTGTACAACTACTCTTATGATAGTTACTCAACAGGGATACTCGTTTAGTATCTTGCCATTTTGTGGCTAGGGTTTGGAGCTCATTTGTTAGAAATACAGAGTCTCCCTTGTTCATTTTGCTTCTTATAGAAAACTCCTTAGGAATGTTCCGTCTATTTGTATTGGTTGTACCAACTACAGCGAATTTAAGAGTGTCCACTAGACGTACAGAGGTAAAAAACCTGTCAAAAGCCACAACAACATTATTAATACGTATCGATTCACATAGCGTTTTTACTACTCTTTCACCTAGAGTTCCATCAGCTTGTTCAACTTCCTTTCCAGAGTAAACGTTAAAATCATATGTGTATTCTGTCTTAGAATTACACCTGCACCATAGTTTTATACCCCTTTTTACTGGTTTTAGAGGTACGTATTGTTTTAGGGACGACCGATCTTTGAACTTCACCATACTCTCGTCTAGATTGATTGTTTAGTACTGTCGGTTCGATACTTCTGAAATGTAAATTTGAAATAAGAGAGCAGTTCTTCTACATAATATATCTTACTGAAATCTTCAGGTTTCTTTGGGCCATTGAAGTAAAGTTTGGAGAGAATGAATAAGCATCTGTTTTTTTATACTGCAGTACTTATCGTTTTATTTCCGACAGATGGATGCGAAGACCAATAATGTCTCAGTTTAGGCACTCTGTTGTAGGACATTATTAGAGTACAACCAATAGTAATCATTACCTCACTAGCATCAGTAAGCGATTCAGACTTTCCTTCCTTGCGATTATACATTTTAATTCTCTCGTTTGTACAATCCGGAATAAAAATAAATAAACTTCGAGGAAATACTTTCAAGAAAATGTCTAGACGTGACGAATTCATATTAATTGATTCATCAACTACACAAGGTATTTCAAGAGGAACAGCAAATCTGGGTTTATGATCAGCTGCGACTGATGTCCATACCATAGGGAGTTCTCTTTTCTTTTTATTGATAATGGCTTTTTTACCTTCAATTAAATCTTTCCCATCAGACAAGCAAGTATTCTCGTCTTCTTCATTTTTGGGAGAATCAAGACGTATTTGATCAATCTGATGAGCGAGTGTGTTCTTCTTCATTGTCAGGACAATCATCTGATGCCATATACGACTCATCAGAAGAATGATCACTGTCGTGAAATGGGTCTTCTGAAGATATATTAGATTCTGCATATATGTCATCGCATGAAGATATGTTGCTTATATTATCAGCCAGTTCTTGTAATTCCTTTTGAGTAAGCTTTCTTTTTCTTGACATGCTGAAAAAAACCAATGGGATATAAGAGGAGTCCAACAAACCCAGTGGGACACATAAATCCCATGTGATTTCTGATGTAAGTTTGCCAATTTACAAAAGTAAATGAATCTCAGATTAACGTGTAGAGTTAATTACATACACTAAACAACAAACTTACCTTACGATTGTGTCGAAAACAAGTTATTTTAACTGTAAAAACGTCGAAAAGTAAGAACCACGTGTTGACTGCGTCGTACTTACAAACGAACTGAGCCATCCAACGTTGCCAATATCACTTTAGTAGAGAAACATGCAAACAGCAAACAAAATTATATACAGGATGACGGTATAAAAGTCGGAGATGCCACACTGGACAGAGTAGAGAAACTCGTGTATCTCGGCAGTAATATCAATAAGATCTGGGATCCAACCGCAGAAATTAAAAAAGTCGATTAGAACAAGCCCGAGCTGCCTTTGTAAAAATGAGAAACGTGCTTTGCAGTCACGGTCTTTGCATTGACCTTAGAGTTCGAATGACATCTTGCTACATCTTTCTGTCCTGTTGTATGGAGTAGTCGTGTTGTATAGAGCTGCTGTCAATAAAGTCACGATAGCGAGTATGGTAGCCAACATGATATCCAACGATCGATAACGGTCATGGAACTAGAAGAAGAAGAGAAACATGTGCAGTGTAGTCGATAAACTCCAATATTGAAGAATATAATGTAAAACGGGACTTTTTTGGAACATCAGGCAAATTGAAACTGTCGCTGAGATCTATAAGTCCCACTGTGTCACAAAGGGTTAAATTTCATGGCATATCTCGAGTTAAAGGGAATAAAATTATTAATCGAATGGTATTTATTTACAAATAAGTGTTTAAGGAATAGTTATAAAATATAAACATTTTTAGTGTTTAGATGGAGTAGTATTCTTTCGCCCAAAAAAGTATTTTCCTTGATACACAACCAAATTTTAATGAAGATATTCATTAATATATACGATACCTTTTTTAAGTTTTGCCCACAAATTATTGTCCACTCTGTAAGCTGTGTGCTCTGTAATCTGCTAATAGCTGGTAAGAATTCCTCTAAAACCACAATAGGTCATCCGATTTAAAAGCGAGGCTCATTTGTATTGAACGTACAATCGACGGGTAATAAATTTAGTATCAATCAAAAAGGAAATGGTTTGTTCAACGCATTGAAAATCGGTCCGCGGAGCAATTTTCACGCCAAATTATCGAATTCCAATCTAAAATTACGGAAACACGGAGCGCATTTCATAAAACAATGTCAACAGAACAACCGGAATGATCGAATATGCCCTAGCAACGATTCGAATATGAAGCCAATCAATTATTTGTAATTACGAAAAATCGCCAGGCTCCACTTTTTCATTAAATTCACTTTTACGCCTCGATGCAAAGTACCAATTAGCTGTCTCCAATTTCCTATTTTAAAATTTTAAACGGTATATATTGCACACGGTGATTTATAACTTCTAGCGGAGCTGGAATTGGTCCATATAGAAACTTGTGGCGATTAGTCAATGGGCCAGAGGTCATTTTATTTCATTCGAAATGGTTATCTAAGAATAATATTATAATAGTAAAATTATTCAATGATTTATAATATACGGCAATGGCGCATTTTAAGTAGCTGTTCATTTTTTGGGAAAGAAGCTAAGAAAATAAATCAAACAATTTTAATATTTATCTATTTTAGCTAAACAAATTCATAACAATTGCGTCTGTAGTGTTAAATTGAATTAAGTTATTCAAGTCCTAATCAATGTGCAGAGTTCGGCAGACTTAGTCCCCGATAGTTATCGCAATTTCTGTTACTTTCTTTCTAAAACGTCGATCTCAGTTCCGCTATTTTCACTCTTCAGGTATTTGGAATTTCTTCCAGCATATGACAGCATTACGCAGTTTATTACCTCCATGGATATCTTATCTGTTCTAGTGACTTTTCTGTAGTGTTATTAAATCAATGTTGTCTAGATTGTAAGTTTCTTTGTATTGGGGTTCGGGTTGTACCACTAATTTCTATAGTGCCTTTTCATTGATCTATTGGAATAACATTTAAGCATGTAGTGTCTTTTTCATCTTTGTTTAATTGGTTCAATATTTTATATGTTGTTTCCTGCTGTTCATGGATGTCATGTTCGATGTTAGCTATATATATTTTCCAACTAGAGCGTCGAGCATTTATTGTGGCGTTTGGTTATTAACAAAAATTAAGAGTATTGTTTGGTCAATCAAATTATGTATTAGATACACGCAAATCAACTAACTTTGAATAATTCAAAACGTTCTGAAATAATTAATTTTAAGTAATTTGAAGGCATTAAATTCGAGCAATTAAGTAGATACTTGAGATATATGTATTGAATTGTAAATAAACATAATACCAAAAAGAGAAATATTATCTTAGTTTCCAATTAATAGAAAATAACCAACTGTCAAATAAATAGAAAATAATGGTTAATAATTGAAAATCTAAGATCTTTTATAAATTTATATTATTGCCATGAATTTTTAAATTAGTCCTTTACTGATTCATCAAACACGCAGTATGGTGTTTGTAGGATATACAGCAGGCCAAGGTCATGAAAAAAAAAAACAACTCTACAGCAGAACCAATTTATTGTTATTTTGTCCTTATGTCGCCATATTGGTATATGGCTATCTTCTACTAAAGACCTTATGAAAAGTCAAAAAGTTGCTTTAAAAGTTTGTTTTAAGATCGAAAATACCTGTTATTCACGTTAATTCTTCCTCAGATTTTACCTTTTCAGAGGTCCCTGTTCGTTATTCTTCTTCGCCACTCATTTCTGTCCATCTTGTCTTCTTTACATAAACCTTTCTCTCTCAAGTCGTCTACCACACAGTCTTTCCATCTCATCGATTTTCCTCTATCCCGCTTTCTATCCACTTTTAAGAGCTCTATCCTTTATGCCACATAGTTTTTATTTTTACGCCTGACGTGACCAATATTTTCATTTCAGCTACCTTAGTCTTCTTTTCCAGAATCTTTTTTACAGGCCACACTTCACAGCCGTACACCAACGCAGGTCTTACCTCCTGTGCACATTATCTTTCAGCCCCTTTCTGATTTTTTGATCACAGAGAACCCCTTTCATGCGCTTCCAGTTAAACCATCCAGCTTGTATCCTATGGGCAATATGTCTAGTGTCACATTTCCATTGTTATGTAAAAGCCAAGATATTTAAATTATCTTACTCGTCCTAGTTTTCGCCAAGCTATTCTATCTTCCCAACCATTCCTTTTCCTCCCAACTACACATACTTTGTTTCCAACTTCTTCTCCAATATGCCTTTGGTCTCCTCTACTAATACGTTATTATCAGTAAAGAACTGGTAGAACTCAGTGAAGAGCCTTGATGCAAACCAAACGTCACTGGAAAACTTTCTGTCAATCCGACACATTTTCTTATACATATCCTTCACGAGCCTTACTTACTTCTCAGGAACCAATTTCTCTCTCATATCTCCATAGCTCTTGCCTGGGGACTGTTTCGTATGCCTTCTTAAGATACAGAAATATCAAATGTCTTTTTTTCTCGCTGGATTTCCCTATCACGTGTCTTAAAGCAAACAAGGAATCTGTTATTTTCTTTCCTGGCATAAACCCAAACTGTTCTTCACCTATCGATGTCTCTTTCTCTAACCATCGCTCTACAGTTCTCTGCCAAGTTTTCATTGTGTGCGATATTAACTTTATTCCTCTATAGTTCTTACCATGATACCATTCTACTCTCTCTCTCTCTCTCTCTTTTCATGCATTGGGCATTGTTTCTTTCTCATATATCGTACCTATCATCTGCTACAACATATCCTTCCCTTTCTCTCCTAGAGCGTTCCAAACCTCCACAAGTATTCCATCAGGTCCTATTGCCTTACCACTCCTCATCCTATTTACCCCCTCGATAACCTTACTCCATTCGTATAACATTATCCTTTGGAGTCACGCGTCCTCTTTCTCTCTTCCGTTGTTCTTCGTTTAGCAACATTCTAAAGTAATCATACCATCGGTAAGATAGTTTCGAAACAAATTCAGATTCCTGCTTTAATCTGGAAAAATTGCAAGACATGACCAGACGACGATAAAGATGTTAAAAGAGACATGTCTATTCATCTAGGCAGAAATCCTAACGAATTTGTTTCTCGTACTCATACAGAGTAGATCCGAATAAAATGAAAAAGACAGAAAAGATTTGATTTCACGTTCAAAGCATCTATGTATCTATTGATACGTATTTCGACTTAAAAAGTCTCATCAGAATAGTTATTCATAGCCGTTCTTAACGTGAAAAATAATCTTTTATGTCTTATTAGAAGCAACAATAACATGGCTTCGTTATGGACGCAATAGCGACACCTGATAGAAAAATCGGTAAGATAGTTTCGAAACAAATTCAGATTTCTGCTTTAATCTGGAGCCTTCTAAATATTGCAAGACATGACCAGACGACGATAAAGATGTTAAAAGAGACATGGGGAATCTAAAATTTGCATTCCACGACATGTCTATTCATCTAGGCAGAAATCCTAATGAATTTGTTTCTCGTACTCATACAGAGTAGATCCGAATAAAATGAAAAAGACAGAAAAGATTTAATTTCACGTTCAAAGCGTCTATGTATCTATTGATACGTATTTCGACTTAAAAAGTCTCATCAGAATAGTTATTCATAGCCGTTCTTAACGTGAAAAATAATCTTCTGTGTCTTATTAGAAGCAACAATAACATGGCTTCGTTATGGACGCAATAGCGACATCTGATAGTCTCGAAGCTAGTTTCGAAACAAATTCAGATTTCTGCTTTAATCTGGAGCCTTTTAAAAATTGCAAGACATGACCAGACGACGATAAAGATGTAGAGACTACTCTGTATGAGTACGAGAAACAAATTCGTTAGGATTTCTGCCTAGATGAATAGACATGTCGTGGAATGCAAATTTTAGATTCCCCATGTCTCTTTTAACATCTTTATCGTCGTCTGGTCATGTCTTGCAATTTTTAGAAGGCTCCAGATTAAAGCAGGAATCTGAATTTGTTTCGAAACTATCTTACCGATTTTTCTATCAGATGTCGCTATTGCGTCCATAACGAAGCCATGTTATTGTTGCTTCTAATAAGACACAGAAGATTATTTTTCACGTTAAGAACGGCTATGAATAACTATTCTGATGAGACTTTTTAAGTCGAAATACGTATCAATAGATACATAGACGCTTTGAACGTGAAATCAAATCTTTTCTGTCTTTTTCATAATCATACCATCTTTTATTTATTTCAAACATCGGTTTTTAACATACTTCCATCCGCACTCTTAATCAGCCTCACATAGACCAAGTCCTTTAATGACTTGTCCCTGGCTTTATCAATCCTGTATAACCTTTTTATCAATCCTGTATAACGCCCCAGAAGAAATCATAGAAGAATTTTACAATGACCTTACTAATATTGTCAAAAGGATTCGGAAAAACGAAATAATACTAATAATGGGAGACTTTAATGCCAAAGTTGGCAAAGGACAAAGTGGAAATTTAGTGGGATCCTTTGGTCTAGGGGAACGTAATGAACGCGGAGACCGTTTGATTAAATTTGCAACTGAAGAACAGCTCGTAGTGACAAACACCTTTTATGATCTTCCTCCAAGACGACTATATACGTGGAAATCTCCCCAGGATACTCCAGATCACACAGTACGAAATCAAATAGACTATATTCTTATTAACAAACGATTTAGAAACTCTATAACATCTGTTAAAGCGTACCCGGGATCCGACATAAATTCGAACCACAATCCACTTATCGCCAAAATGAAACTTAGTTTAAAGAAAGTTCAAAGACCAAAAATTATGAAGTACGATATTAACCAACTGAAAAATAAAACAGTAAAGGAAAACGTACAAAAACGCCTAAAAGAAAAAACGTGGGCTCGTACAGAAAAACCATGGGCCGTACAGAAACAGATAACACAGATGTAGAACTAGAAAATTTGCACAAAGTAAGTCAAGAAATAACAGAGAAATACTTAAAACCTGAAAGAACAAATAAAAAGGAATGGATGACGGAGGAGATTCTATGTATGATGGAAGACAGAAGAAACGCTAAAGATAATAAGAATTACTACAACAACATAAATAACGAAATAAAAAGGGCTATTAAAATAGCAAAAGAAAATTGGTTTAGCTCGAAGTGTACAGAGATAGAGTCATTACAACAAAAACATGATTTATTTAACCTCCATAAAAAGATTAAAGAATCGGCAGGCTTATATAAACACAAGAACACTGGATTCCTGACAGATAATCAGGGAAACATAGTACTGGCAATAGAGCATAAAAGCGATATTTGGATTAAATCCGTAGAAAAAACTTTTGAAGATATACGAAGTAACACTGGTATTACAACAAACACCAATTGCGAATCTGGACCACCATTTACAGTCGAAGAAGTAAAATATGCCATCAAAAGCACCAAAGATGGTAAAGCAGTAGGCCCTGATAATTTTCACTCAGAATTCTTAAAACTTATGGACTATGATGGCATAAAATGGTTGACAAATATATTTAACAGTATATATGATAGGGGCGTGGTTCCCCAAGAGTGGTTAGTGTCAACTTTTATAAATCTTCCAAAAAAAACCCAATGCGAGAAAGTGCGAAGACTATAGAATTATAAGCCTTATGAGCCATTTACTTAAAACATTTCTAAAGGTCATTCACAAAAGAATATATACAAAATGTAAGGAACAACTAACAAGAACACAATTCGGATTTCGTGATGCTCTGGGAACACGGGAGGCCCTTTTTGCTGTACAGGTGCTATTTCAGAGATGCAGGGATGTGATTTGTGACATATACGTATGCTTTATAGATTACCAGAAGGCATTTGACAGAGTAAAACATGACAAATTAATGACTCTAATGCAAGAAATTGGAATTGACAACAAAGATCTTAGAATTATCAGAAACATTTACTACAATCAAACGGCCAAAATCAAAATAGAAGACCAGTTAACTTATAAAATTGCAATAGAACGTGGAGTACGACAGGGCTGTATTTTGTCTCCATTGTTGTTCAACATTTATTCTGAATGGGTATTTAAGGAAGCTTTAGACGGTTGTGCGAAAGGAATACTAACAAACGGTGAATGGTTGAATAACATTAGATATGCAGATGACACTATAGTTTTTGCCGATAATCTGAATGACTTACAGATATTAACAAATCGCATAACAGAAGTCAGCAACAGATACGGACTAGCTCTTAACATAAAGAAAACCAAATTTATGACAATTAGTAAAAAACCAATACTAAACGCTCATCTTACAATCAACCAACAGAATATCGAAAGAGTCGAGCAATATACATATCTAGGCACCAATTTAAATAGCCAATGGGACCACTCAACAGAAATTAAACAGCGAATAATAAAAGCAAAAGCAGCATTCGTTAGAATGAGAACCATTTTCAACAGTCGAGACATATCATTAAAAACAAAATGCCGTCTATTGAACTGCTACATATTCACAGTTCTGCTCTACGGAATGGAAGCATGGACACTGACTGTTGCATCTATGAATCGGCTCGAAGCTTTCGAAATGTGGTGTTATAGGCGCATCTGTATATCCTGGGTTGACAGAGTTACTAATGTGGAGGTCCTGCGTAGAATGGGGAAAGAATGTGAAATTCTCATGACCGTCAAAACTAAAAAGTTGGAATATCTAGGACATGTAATGAGAAATCAAAAACGTTACGGCCTTCTCCAGCTGATTCTCCAAGGGAAAGTAAATGGTAAGAGAGGACCGGGAAGAAGACGCATTTCCTGGCTTTAAAATTTACAAAAGTGGTATAACACGACTACCACTGAACTGTTCCGCGCTGCAATAAATAAAGTAAAGATAGCCGTGATGATCGCCAACATCCGGAACGGATAGGCACTTTAAGAAGAAGATAACCTTTTTATCCCCTCGGGTGTTTACAACTCTTCATACAGCTGTGCAGACGATCTTTCTTTAGTAGTAGCTATAGCTCACTATGCTTCCTTGTATATATCCCTATCTTATTCTCTTTTAGGCCTATCATTTTTTTCTCTCTAACCTTCTGATGCACTTCATCTTTTTTTACCACTAAGTTTCTTTGTCTTTAGGAGGCAATTCACCAGATGATTTTCTGGCACTTCCTCTCCCACTTTTAACAAAACTTTCTGTTTGCTTCCGTCATTTACCGTATCTTCTTCCTTAAGCTCTTTCAGCACTCTACTCTTAAAGACTCTTGCCAAATCCTCATCCTTTAACTTCCACCACTTTACTTTCTGGTAATTTCCTACTTTCTTTTCTTTCTGCCTTACCTTTATCTCCCTATCCAATATTACCGATCGATGGTGACTAGCTACACACTTACCCTTTATAACTTTTCACTTATTAACCTCTTTTAAAGTAATTACTATTTAAATGGGAATAAGCCACAATTAAAGGTTAAAGTACGTTTATTGACGTTTCAATTTTAATTTCAATTTCAATTTCAATTCCTATTTCAATTTGGAAATTGAAACGTCAATAAACGTACTTCAACCTTTAATTGTGGCTTATTCCCATTTAAATAGTAATTACTTTAAAATGCCACAAAAAAAATAGCTTCAGAACAATATTAACCTCTTTTAGCTGACTTATTTTACACAGCACAAAATATATCTTTCTCTTCCCCCACTACTATAGGTAATAACTGGTCTTCAGTCTTCATAAATAACGTATCAATGACAGCTAAATCTTATGCCACTGTAAAGTTACAACGTCAATTACACTATTTCCTTTATAATTTCTTATTCCCATTTCTAAACTTCCATGAACTGTTTCTATTCCCGCTCTCTACCAATGTCCATTCAAATCACTTCCAATCAAATACGTTTTGTTTATAGGAATCTCGAGCATCTCGCAATGAAGAGCATTACAAAATTCTTCTTTTTGTTGTTCTTCATACCCTAACTGTGAGGCGTTGGCACATGTGATGTTCACGTTGGTATTACCTGTTATTATATATTTGTTATATTAATATGTCCATTCACTATGAATTCGATTGGGATTCAAACAATTATATTTATTCGGAAATATTTCTTTGTGTTATTTTTGTGACATTCTCAATTATTTTGTATTGACGGAAATACTCATACTTTGTGTATTATTCTGTAGACATGTTTAATTTAACAGTTTATTTTCTTTCAGGTAAATATGCTGCACCAGGTACTGCTTACAAAGTTAACTATTTAAAGATCATATGAGCGATCCATATGTAATTTACATAAAAGGTAAGGACCAATTATTTGTTACTTTCCAAACAAGTCAAGCCATTTCTTTAAATGAGTATAAAAAATATATGAGATTTTTCTTTAGCCTGATATAATTGCACCTTTATAAACTTTAGAGTGGGTTTTATCGGAATCTAAGCCAGATTACCGTGCTATACTTGAACAACATCATGGGTCATATTTTGCGATTTTTAAATTTTTGTAACTTTTTTTTTATATATCCTGCAATAAAACACGTAAATGTTTTTTAAATTTTAACTGATAATATATTTTCGTAAATATGTGTGTATAAAAGTTTTTATATGTTTATGTAAATAAAAAACACAATTATGGGTCACTTCAATTTTCAATCTTCTAATTTAAATTTGTAGTAGGCTAACTGTGAATATATTCTTCTAAGATGCTTTTTCTACTACTTAAGGTTGTCTAACATTACAACAAATTGATCTCTATATTGTGCGATTCGTAATAGTGAATATGAATCCATAAATGTACAATTGCTTACATTTTTTAGCTTAAACTATTTTCTTCTTTCTGAACCAACTTTTCATTTATTTTTTTTCTTATTTGTAAGATTCAGATGGTTGTATTTTCTTCCAAAAGATAACCTATATTTCGTATTTTAATAATATTTAGAAGTTATCTATCGTTTTCATATTTTTATTTGTTCTGCATTTTGTCCATGAGGTCTTTAGCATTATGGGAAATACCCATATTTCGAAGACTTACAGTTTAAATTAAGTACTTCTAGAGCTCATTTTTTGACTTTGGTAAAGCTTTTAAAACAGCTATACCAACCAGGGTATTCCAACTACAAAATTCAAATACCCTTTTAAACGGTGATAAGTAGAATAATAATAGCTATTGTTCACCTAAACAATACGCATATTGCTATACATCAAGATCTTATCTCCTATCTCTATCAAGATACAATTGATCAACAAGACTACACACAGCAGTCACCAGTACCCAAACAATTTACAGAACTTAGATATCAATCACTTCTTAATAGAATTATATATATATATAAGCGGGGATCCTACAGCTTCTGCCGCTTCCCGCATTTCGATCGCCATCTTTTTCTATCTAGTGCAAAAGATGAAAAAAATGAAAAAAGAAAGTCAAATAAAGCAAACCTTCGATCTATGTACGTGCACTAGACATAGATACCGCCCATATATACATATATATATATATATATATATATATATATATATATATATATATATATATATATATATGTTAGTTTTGATATTTCCGCGGGAGCTGTATGTTATATCAATGGTATTCCGGGTTTGACTCCGCGTTAAATGTTGTTGGTTTTGATAAAAACCATTTTGACGACGTTTCGGCAAGATCTCACTTGCCATTTTCAAGTCTCTCTGGATGGTCTGCTTCTTGTCGATGTTAGTGGAATATATATATATATATAGACGGTTGAAGATAACCGGGAACGACCCAATACTAAGGAAGCAATAAAAAACGGGTGCTTCTAAGTGAGTGTCTTTTATTAAGAGTCAAGCTTTCGCCACATAATTATTTTGGGCTTCATCAGAACTTGCTATAAATAAAAAACATTCTTCACAATATTATGATTAGATGTTATTTTAATCTTACCTTAATGTCGACACTATCTCTTAGTGTATAATAAAATTGACATGGACATACACATATTTTTAAAAAGAAACCAAACTCATCTCCCAAACAGGGGAAAAGTGGCAAACAAGGCCTTTATTAAATATTTAAAATTACTTTATTATAACCATGTGGCCGGAATTTTTGACAAGAAATTGTTAATTAAGTCATGTGTTATTTCAACTGTCACCTATCGAAACAGCACCTGTCTTAATCACTTCTTCTTTTTGTTGGCATAGAACAATAACATTATTCAGTCAGAAATATTAGACTTTTTTAATTGTCATACAAAATTAAATTACAAATTGAATAAATATAGGTCCCGCGTTCGGCAATTTATTTATATTGATTCTGGTGGTTATCAAGTGCTTAAATATTAAGTTGTATTGAGTAAATTTAAGTAACCTGACATATCGTACGATATGTTTAGTATGATAGAAGTAATATTCTTGAAGTTCACATTAGCGCTGAAGTTTCCTGTAGCATGTTTATATCTATTCTATTTATAGCTCCATTAAAGAACAAAATATTTGGCCAACTTGTAACAGTATTATTACGAGACTTCATCTAGAATTTAGTATTTATCTAGCGGATTTATAACTCTCATAAAAACAAAAGTGTCGAATCATCAAACACAAGCGCCATCTTTTAACACCCCCAAGGCTGCATCCCGTTAATATTTTATTAAATAATTCGGAAAGTTTCTGTGTTTAACTCTCATTTAGCTCTTCAACCGCAAGTAATTTCGCAAAAGTTGCCGTACGTTTTGGTGTAGCGTACGTTTTTTATGGTAAGCATTGTGAACTTTTCCAAAAGAGTTTATCTATTACCAGGAAAAGAGCAAAAAGTTGCAAAATATAAGACTTTGAAGTTTTTAGCTTATTTTTAATAATCTAACGAGGGTGAATACTTGCTCTTGCAGCTTTAGATATTGAAAGAACGAAAGTAATTAACTACTTTGTGTGTAAATTATATTATAAGGTTAAAAATCTGCCTAAATTGCTTACTATAAAACGATATCTGGGAATTACCGGGTGTGTACTTTTATTTTTCATAATTTTATTAATTGAAAATTTAATAACAAAATTCGTTCAGTAAACAGTTATCAAAATGTTCAGCGATATTTATACATTTATGACTGTATTTCTGTGCCTTCACCTGAAACGAAATAAGTTGAGATAGCACATCTTTTTTGAACTCTTTATATATATATATATATATATATATATATATATATATATATATATATATATATATATATATATATATATATATATATATATATTGTTAAGTCTTTATGAATTCTAATTTATTGTTATTATCTTAATTTACTAAAAGTTCAATATTTATAACACTTACAATTTTTTTTTTTTTTTTATTTCAACTTTAACGTGCTCGGCTACTATGGCCACTTACACAGGTACTGTAACATGAATTTTCATTACACAAACATTAAGTGTTACATTAAGAATATGTTACAACAATACGGAATGATAATAATATGTTATACAATGTCTAAATTAAAATCTTATTATATTTTTTGATATAAGTGTTCATCTCTAAGGAATTGTAGCACAGCTTTTATTTGGTCAGGGTTATTTAGGATATCTCGTACTTCACTTTTGAGTTTGTATTGTAATCTTCTGGCCGAATGTTGATGGCATTCAGTGAGAATATGTTTGATTGTCAAATATGATTGGCAGATTTGACAGGAGGGACGGATGCTAGAGGACATTAGGTAGCCGTGTGTGAGTTTTGAATGTCCTATCCGAAGTCGTCTTATCACAATGAGATCTCGTCTTGAGAGGGCTGAATAGTCAAATGTAGGCTGACTGGTTATTGACGGTTGTATTTCGTGTAAGATCGAACGGTTAGAGTTCCAATGCTGCTGCCAAAGGAGTCTGGTTCTTCTTTTAATATATATATATATATATATATATATATATATATATATATATATATATATATATATATTTATATATATATATATATTTATATATATATATATATATATATATTTTAGGTCCTTACAAATTTGAATTTTATCGGTGATTTCAGGTGATGCTGTAGCAAGTTTAGCATAGTGATCTGCAGTTTCATTGCCTTCTATACCAATATGAGATGGCAGCCAGATTACGGTAACTGTTATGTTTTGGGATAAGATAATTTGGTAAGAGACTAGGATCTTTTGGACGATTGGATGATCAGTAAATATATTTTTGATAGAATAGATTGATGCTAAAGAGTCTGTGCATATGGCAACCTGCTTATTAGGTGGAGATATATGGTTAAAAGCTTGCAATATACTAAATAATTCGCCAGTATGAACGCTGCTGATGGCTGGTATAAGTGATGACTTAATTAGTGAATGAGAGGTTGTAACAGAGCAGCCTACTCCTGTGTCATTTTTTGAGGCATCCGTGTATAATATTAGGTCGTATTTATTTGTATCTATAATGTCTTTAAACGCATTTATAATGATCTCTTTCGGATGTTTATTTTTATCGAAGTTGATGAGCGAGGTGTTAAATTTGGGCGTGGACATGATCCAAGGAGGAGATGGAGGGAGATAAAGAGGAAGGGTATGTGTAAGAGAGATATCATTAAGTGTCTCTGCTAAAATTAGTGGAATAGGTTTTATTGGTGGTAAGAAATTGGTATTGTGTAAATTATACGTGGACATTACAAATAAGGGATGCACTGGATTAGAGGGGTTAGCTGATACCGATGCTGCATAAACTTACGAATTTAATTTATTTAAATTTTATTTATATTAATTTATCTTACAATAATTTATATATCCGAGCGTCACATTTAAAATACCCGATCGCGAAATCTTCTTTTGACTCACTTCTTTCAATGAAAGCTCCGTTATTATATATGAAAATACAGCTATTCGAGAGTTCAGGCGAATCCCTCTGATTATACTAGAAAGTCAATCGGCCGGGTCATCATTCGACTGGTTTCTGGAAACTTCGCAGCGACCGTTTCAGGTAGATTTCTACCAGCTGATCGAAGGGTCTCGTAGAATCTACAACATATTAGTGAATAAACAACATGTTTACAGGTTTGTAATATGACTCATATTTTTACATAACAATATATATATATATATATATATATATATATATATATATATATATATATATATATATATATATATTTATATTTATATATAAATAAAACCTGCTTAACAGTTGATAAAGATATAATTATTATTTCAAATTTTTTAGGTTTGTTGACGTCGTAATATTTTTTCGTTGGTTATAGTTAGTTCGAAAATATACATATTTTTTAAAATATAAATAATCAAAAGTAAAAATATAATATTTTAACAAGAAAAACGATTTGCCCATATGTGCTTCACAGCTTCACTTAGGTAACTGTTAAAAGCCTATTCACAGCATAACACATTTAGTTCTCGTGTGATAGCGGCCCACACATGTTCTATGAAGTTTATATCTGGTGACCGGGCTGTCGGGACGGGAATTGTCGTCAATAAGAACAAAACTTTTTCCGATTGCACCCGCAAATGGTACAATAATTAGTTCTACAACCATGTCTCTATATCTCTGAGCCGTCATCGTAGAGATTTATTTTCAATCTAATGTATAATAATGGCAGGAGCGCTGCATTGAAATTAAATCTCAAACGTCTTTCTGATTTATTTATTTACTCATGCTCGTCAGTACTACAAACTAATTCGTGAAGGGTATTTGCCGAGGTGGATCGACAAGTTGTGGAATGCAAATTGTAGATTTTGCTTGTCGGATAATTCATCAATCTGCTGTCTGCTTTGTATGTCGTAGAAAGTGCAGTAAACAAATATTCGAATTTTAGTTTCACCGAGAAAGAAATATTCAGATTTCTACTATGATTGTTATTAGATTGTTATTTTTATAATTTTATTGGAGGATTCCTGCATTGAAATACAATCTCAAACGTATTTTTGCTTCTGATTTCTAATTGAATACTTGAAGTGTTTGAACAAAAATTTTATTTCATTTATTTATTTTTTAAATAAAATACGCTGCTCATGACGTATATACATTTTTTATATCAAAAAAAAGTTAATTTTTTTATGATGATATACCGTTGATCTCATTGTCTAGGTATCAAAGGTAAAGTAAATTATAGTTATCGTAAACGACGCTGGTTCGATAAGTGATACTATGCGTATTATTATATATCTATCGACCCATGCTTTAAAAGCACAACTGACACATCAAACCAGTACCGTTGCGCGCTATCAGCCTTTCACTTTATCTTTGATACCTCCGTTACTTCTTCTGGGTGTACTTTGTAGATAGGTAAGTTAGGCTAACTCAATATATTTTCGTTCCTAAAAATTGTGGTATAATTGATGACAAATATTTTTTGACACCCTGTATATTCAATAAAAAAAGGGAAAGGTACACATATCTGAGGGACTCCTCGTTGTCCGTTTCGTCTCGTCTACCTTGTAACCTTGTCTACCATAGATGCTTTGTTCTCGATGTAAGTTTTTAATAATTGAATATCCTTATTATCTAGTCCCTTCTATAATCTTTTAGTAGAATAATAAATAACACTATGTGTTCTACTCTGTTGAAAGCCTTCATAATCGGCGAAATAGATATGCACGTCTTTTTGTTAACAGTTATATTTTTCTAATAGTTCTGGTAATAACTCTTAAATGCTCTGGTTATATCTAAAGTTAGGATATCAGGTACTTCTTATTGCTAACAAATCTTAGAATTTGTTGGACTTCTCTGTCATATAAATTCGTTTGCTATTTTTACTTAACGAAATATTAGCTGTATTATAATTTGTAAAAAGTACAATTAGATTTAGTTGTTTCTAAATAAAGAGTGTCCCAAAATTTACGAACGATTTGAATCGAATAGAAACACTATTTTTTTCTTTATATTGTAATTGTTGTATTGAATCATAAACTACATGGCATAGGGTTATGTATGGAATAGCACATCACGCAAATGGTCTTTACAGCTTTGCTGGTACATACGCACTCTTTTGCCGAGATTCTGCGAGACACTGAATTTATGTTCCTGGACTTTCTACAACACAACCACGCACTGCTTCGATAGTTACATTTAAAGGAATTGTTTTTGGAGTATCAGTCTCCTGTCTCCCTAAATTTTTCAGCTGTGACCGCCAAAGTTTCATTATTTTTAAAATATTATTCAACAATGAAAACACGTTGTTCCCGTATAACGCTTATTTTTACGAACCGTAAACTCTCGGCTGTCGAACTGTTTTCTTTTTTTTTGTTACCAACACTTTACTGTACAATTGGCGGCAAATTAAAATCTTGCGTGATTTTTGAACTCCTAATAGATTCAGTACAAAATAAATATTCTTCATCGTTTTTGTATTAAAATACATAAAACATTGAAAGTAAACATTCTAAAACATTTTCTGCAAAAACAAAACTTTCATACGTTGCTAATCTCTAAAGTCAACATCGTCCAACATTTTGCCATTTTGTTACGTCAAAATTTAAGATAGACCATGTTCCTTTTACTAGTGTACTACAGTAATTCTTGCATTATCTGCTAAGATACATCGCGCAAAATACAAGTTTGTGCAATTTATGGCTTTCACTACCCATATTTCATGCTTTATCAGACCGAGTATAAATTTATTTTCAGATTTTCGCAGCAGACCTCGGAGAGGCAGCAGTGTTTCCACTATCACGGCGTTTATAGACCGAGGAACTGACGTGCAAAGTTACTTAAGATTATCTAGTAAAGTTGCGGCACACTTTCTAGTAAATAAGAAATGAGCACTTAGGAAAAATATATTTTAAAATAAACATGTCTAGAGAAAAGAAGGGATATACTGTAGAACCTTGACATACGGACGTTCCTGGCCGAATAACAAACTAAGCTCTCACATAAGAATTAAGTAAAAATCAGTAAGGTGATCAAAAAAGTCATATATTATTTTATTAATTTGTTTTAAAATAATTGAATCATTGTTTTAGCACATTAATAAAGAACCTTTATATATATATATATATATATATATATATATATATATATATATATATATATATATATATATCAAATGGTGATTCTTGAGGATGCAGTCAATCTATTTGGCCCACAAGACAAAGAACAACTCTTTGACTTACTGTCAAGCTTTCGAACTTATTTTAATTCTTTTTCAAGACATCTGTTAACAAATAAATATTTATCTAGTTATAATTAATAATTGTCTTACTTACTAGTCGTGCGATTACAGTGTATGTAGTACTTTATAAAACAAATCATTACACATATTTGTAAATTTTTTTAAGTAACTATATTGTCATTATATATGTCATTGTCATGTTGGTTTGATTAATATACATATAAATATGAATGAATATAGAGTTACTTTATGTGGAAAGCAAAACAAGTAACAATAGCTTTTATTATTATTAATTTGATTTTCGATGAAAAATAAATTAGTCCAGTCAGTTTAGTTTAAGCATATATAAATTTTTTAATGTTGGGATGTCGATAGAAAATGAGATTATGATGGTATGCCAATTGTTTATTGATATGGTAATATGTATAGAATAGAAATATGCTTTATTGTCACTGAAAATTATTGAACAATTTTGTGGACAAAGCTAAAAAAAAATCAGTCAAAAATTACAAAAAGCATAAAACAAAAACAAATAATAAAAAAACAGAACAATACAATTTTAAATTAGTAAAATTATTGTATCACTTACATAATTTGTACAGACAACAACAAATGAGACAAATTGTAGCCACTGCTCGAGACACCAAAATGTAATTGTAAACAATACTAGTTTTGTTTCTTTGTTATACATTAAGAAACTCCTCAACTGAATAATATGGTCTTTCAGAGAGATAGATTTTTGTCATCTTACGAAACTTAATGAAAGATGTTGCGGATTTAATTTCTCTTGGAAGGTGATTATAAAGTTTTTTTGCACTATATAGAATAGAATTCTTTACTAGCTGAGTGGACGGGATCGGTAAATAAACGTTGCAATCCGAATTTCTAACGGAGTAGCCATGATCAGGTCTATCGGGAAAAATGTTTAGATGCTTGCGAATCAAACAAACCGTTTCCAAAATAAATAAAGAGGGAAGCGTCTAAATTCCGTGATTCTTTAAGTAGGTCTTGCAATGAGTTGTTTGTTTGAGACCAAATAGATAACGAATTGCTCATTTTTGCAACTTAAAAATAATATCAAATTGGGCCGCTGTACTAGAACCCCAAAATGGAAGCCCATATCGAAGATGGGACTCGAACAATGATAAATAATATGCCATTTTGGCAGAAGATAAATTTAGTTCCTTCGAAACAGATCTTATTGCAAAGCAAGCTGAGGCTAGTTTCTTCCTTAAGGAGTCAGTATGCAAGGACCATTTAAGATCGATGGCGACAAGAATACCTAGAAATTTCACGGAATTAACGATACTGATTTGGCTCTCATTCAAAAGCAAGGGTTGAATGACTCCTTTAGAAGATAATGCTACTGTCTTATCCACGTTAAAGCTAAGTAAGTTGGAGTCTAACCAAGCCTTGATTATAAGCAAATCAGCGGTTATAATGAATGAAGCGTTGAAATATTAGAGCTGCTCCAAGTAATACTGGTATCATCACCAAATAGAAAAATTTTCCCTTTAATTTTCAAGTAAGTGATGTCATTAATGAAAAGTAAAAAAAGAATGGGACTTAAAACTGAACCTTGCGGTACTTCACACTCAATGTCTTTACAACTAGAGTCGGTGTCTTTTATTCTATCCAATTGTTTCCTACCTACCAAGTAACTTTTGAACCAATTCAAAGACACACCCCGAATTCCATAGATAGTTAATTTTTTTAATAGAATGTCGTGATTTACGCAGTCAAAGGCTTTGGAATAGTCGCAGAAAACGGTGGCGGAGGAGAGGTTACTATTTAGTGATAGATAAACCTCATGTAACACAGAAAACATGGCATCACTAGTACATTTATTAGACAAAAAGCCGAACAGATTTTGCGATAAAATATTATGTTTAAGGAGAAAGGACATAAGTCGAACTTTAATAAGCCTTTCAATAATTTTTGATAGTGCTGGTAACAAGGCAATAGGTCTATAGTTGCAGGCATCAGATTTATCTCCACCTTTATGAAGAGGAATAACGATGGCAGTCTTTAGACAGTTAGGGAATGTACCTTTTTCAAGGGAATAATTTACTAACGAGACCAATACATTATGCGGAAGATTTGAGAAGATTTTAATAGATAATTCATTTGTACTACAGGACGATTTGCTTTTTATACTACGAATTGTTCAAATGAGTTCAGTCTTATCAACTGGTCTTAAAAAGAAGGTATCAGCAATGTTTTTTGAATTAGGGAGATAGGAAACTGGATCTTGTTGTGGCGAAATAGTTGAGGTTATATTTTTACTCACATTAACAAAGTAATCATTTAGATTTTCGGGGTTAGGAAAAGAAAAGGTTTGATTCGCTGCACTGGTTTTATTTCGAAAATGGTTTATTATTGACCAAGTTTCTTTTGAAATATTTTTGGAGCTTGTTAGGCGATTATGAAAGTAGGATTTTTTGGCTACTTTGAGTAGTTTTAGATAACATTTTCTGTACGTATTAATATAATCAGAGATGGGGATACTGTCATTAAATTTTTTAATATATAGCAGAGAACGCATATTCTTCGCGAATGCCTTTGGTAATCCAAGGTTTGTAATGTTTTGGCCTGATGTTTAATAGAAGAAATGCTTTATTAAAAATAGATACAACTCTATTTAGAAAATCACTAACATCACAGTCAATGTCACCGGAAGAAAAACTCCAGTCAGAAGTCAAGCATGAATTATAGAATTTACGAAAATTTTGAGTGGAAAAAATCCTACTTAATCGTCGGGTTTTTGAGTGGGGTGCTTTTAAACTGCTAAACTTGGTATATACCGCTTCATGATAAGAAAGCCCCCCATTAATAACTGTAGAATGAACGTTAGCGGGTAGAAAATCAGAAACCACATAATCAGTTGTCAAGAATGATGTTTTTGAGATTCTTGTTGAAGAATTAACGTGCATTGTGAGACCATATGATTCAAAAATAGTTACCAAAGACAGTTGGGTCGCAGAAACAGCAGCGTAGTCAATATTAAAATCACCACATAACATTTTTCTGCTTTTAATAGGCAGAATACCTAACAAATTTAGCAGGCTCTGAAAAAATAGTTCAGTATCAGAGCTAGGTGATCTATAAATGTAAATAATGTATAGCTTAAATTTCTTATTATAAATCAAAGAAAATTCGAAGTAGTTTTCACCCAACAAATAGTCATATTTCGAGACAGAAGAAAAATCATTGTTATTAGAAAGAATCAGAGTGCCACCATGAGCTGAACTTTTGGTATATTCTTAAATGAAAATTGGCTCATTAACTTCAAGCCAGTGCTCCGTCACTGCAACTAACTGGGGAAACCCTAATTCTTCCAGAAACAAAAATAACTCGTCTGTCTTATTTCTAATCGATCGAATATTAATAAGAACGATGGCAAAGTTGCTAGCTGTTGAATTTGAGGATTCTAGACTCGGTGGAAAAGTAATTTTGGTGACATTCCCTTGATCTTTGCAGATGGATAATTCTTTCAGCAGCGATAAAGGACCTAAATGCAGCCAGATCTTCGTCTACCTCAGCTGGACCAATTCCATAAGCATCATGAAATTTCAAATAAATTTTTCGCAGATCTTCTGTAGTCCTGGAAAGTCCCTCAGAAGCCAAGAATAGCTTGATTCTTGTTTTTGTAAAACCACCATAACAAACCGAACAGGTTGGTCGTACAGAAAGGCAAGATGCAGTTTGATGGCTTTTAATATCTCTGGTTCTCTTAATCTTGCTAGAAGATATCGATTGTCGGAAGGGTCCGTGTTCAAGGTTAAACTAACCTTTGTTGGGGTCAAAGGGTCCAGATTTAGAGTAGGCATTGCAATATTTTCTTTTACAAAATTAATGTGAGAATAAGTATGCGGATTTGATTTGCAAATTTCAATTGCATGTTTATCTGAAACTACATTTATCTTTTCTTCTGTATTTTTGTTATCATTCCAAATGGTTAATGAATTTTCTTGGCTAACGGGGCTTCTAGTATTCTCCATGGATTTGTTGTTTAATTCTGAAGATGACTCGAAATTCCGTGGTTCAGAAGTCGAAGATTCAATGGACCATTTAATATGAACGTTAGGTGGCCAAATTTCCTTATTAAATAGTAACTTAATGGAGTATTTAGACTTCATACCTATTTTGAATGATGAACCATTAGAAGGACCTTGTCTTTTCAGCAGGGCATAACATCTAATATACTCTCTTAACCCTAACTTCTCTTTAATAAAGTGGACCACTTGAATATGAGTATATTCTGGAGTTAGGTTGCTAATAACTGCATATTGCCCCTTCTCTTCTGTAGTGTTTGAACTTTGTTGAGGAACTACTCCGGGCTCTTGAGTATCATCTGTTTGAGTGGCCGAGGTGACGCAAACAGAATTTTTTATAAATACCTCTGTCTTTTCTGGTAGAGTGGGTATTTATTGTGAAGTTTACAAATTTGATGAGAGCCTTTCCAAGCCCACTTTAATATCAGTTGAATTAGAGTCGTCTACCTGAATCTTGATAGTCTCGTCGGTACAGCCCAAAAAAACCGTCGATATATTGAAGATATCTTGTTCAATTTGCCTTATAGGTTTTATAACCTTTTCAGCATTAAGCAAATCACTTGATTTATGGATGTCGTCAATTTTTTTGTAAGGTAGTCCAGCTAACTATCGTTTTTAGGTTAGGTTAGGTAAATCGTAGATCTCCATAAGAACAGGCATATTGTCGGTAATTTTCTTGGTCGTATCAATTAGAGCCTCAAAGTTCTCTAAGGGCAATTGGTTTCTTGACAAATTTGATATTTTCTCGTTTAAATATCTTAAGGATGGAGAATCACATAATGTACAACAAAATCTCAGGTGGTGAAATTTTTGGTTTAATATTACTTTCGTGGTCACTTTATCAAGACCAGAACATTTCATGCAGAAATATCGTCGACAATAACCGCTGCATCTCCATCTATTATATTTGTCGTACTCTGCAAATTCAATATTGCAATTTTCTCACTTGTAGGTCATTGTCAATGGATTAAACAATAATTTAATTAGGTCAATATAAAAAAATAGACAAACATAAAATACAGTATACACTTGTCAGCAAATAACAAAATTTCTCACCATACTCCAAACACCGAAACTAATACAAACAATATGAGTAATTGCCAGCCACAAACAAAACACAACCGAACACTTCGGCAGCTAACTGAATACTGACATGTAACATATGTAACAATAAATGTTACTTAATTTGTTAATATCTAATTTTCTATTTATATTTCTGTATACGTGTCATTTTAAAAATAACTCCTTCTGTTCATTTTTCTGCCTCTCTAGAATTAAAACTTATGAAAAATTAAATGTGTGATTTAGATTGATGGAGTGGTCTGCTAATGCACAAGCTTATGATTTGTTTGTTTTTACATCACTTTTGTGAGAAATAATTCTGTTGTGTAATGTGCGAGAAGTTTCTCCTATATAAACCTTATCACAGTCTGAGCAAGGTATTTGATATACTACTTTAAAATGTATTATTATTATTAATCAAACCAACATGACAATGACATATATAATGACAATATAGTTAATAAAAAAAATTTAAAAATTTTGATATATATGTAATGGTTTGTTTTATAAAGTGTAATATAACATAAACTGTAATCTCACGACTAGTAAGTAAGACAATTAATAATTATAACTAGATAATTTTTATATTTATTTGTTAACAGATGTCTTGAACCAGAATTAAAATAAATTCGAAAGCTTGACAGTAAGTCAAAGAGTGTCTTTGTCTTGTCCAAATAGACTGACTGCATAAAAATAGTTAACCAATAGCCCTTTTATTGACTCCAACCCATCCAAAATAGTTAGGTATATATATATATATATATATATATATATATATATATATATATATATATATATATATTTATATATATATATATATATATATATATATATATATATATATATTTATATATATATATATATATATATATATATATATATATATATATATATATATATATATATTTATATATATATATATATGTACATTTATATATATATATATATAAATTATATATATATATATATATATATATATATATATATATATATATATATATATATATATATATATATATATATATATACGATACTTTACTTTACCATACTACAAGAAACCAGTTTTAGAACCTGTTTATTAAAGAGTCTCGTTATTGTAATATTTACGCTCAAAACTCGCTAATAATTGGTAAGTAACCTGTAGCCTTTTGTAGAAATAGATATTAAGTACATCATTTTTCACTCAGATGAAATCTGTATTTGTCGGCAGTAGTTTTACATTACCTGTGTTATTCTGTCCCATAGATAAGCGCCTCCTGCCGCTTGAAATTTGACGTAAATTTAACCTACGAATCGGCCATCCTTCTCGATAGTGGGGTTCCAACTTCTTCAATTTTAATACCTACATTTCTAAATACCACTTCGGTATTGAGTAGTAAATCTTCAGTTTTGTACTGTTAAACAAGAACTCAGAACCTTGCTCTGCAACAGCTTTCGTCAGTTATATACAGGGTGTTTGGTAGGTCGATGGAAATTTTTTAAGGGATAATAGGGGAGGTCATTTGCAAAATTTTTTGCTAATAATGTATCGCTCAAACTGTTAAGGTTTCCGAAATAAAATAAATTTGTCAATATTCGAAAATAAGGCTGTTCGTCTCTTTTATTTTTAAAAATAATTATCTAAGATGTTGAATCTTAATGCATTGTTAAAATAACCTTCATTAATGAAACGGGTAAGAAAGGTAAAACACAACAACGATATAACATGCTTTTTCAAACATTTATTATGCCTTATTAAGTATGTACATAAACTTCAAAAAACAGTCATTGTTGTTCAAAATGAGAACCACCATTCCTAATGCATGCTCTTGCCCTGCATCGTATTCCTGATGTGGTTACTTTTAACCTCAGTTCTGCCCTTATAATGTCAGCTGCTTCGATAATTCTTTCCATTAAATGAGCTCTAGTTCGGATTGGAATTTGATAAACAAGTTCTTTGAATCTGCCTCAGATGTGGTAGTCACACAGTGTTAAATCGGGCGATCTAGCAGGCCACAAAATTGGTCCACTTCGTCCTATTCACCTATTGGGATAGTGATTGTTGAACCAAGCCTTAACATCACGTGCACAATGTGCAGGGCATCAATCATATTGGTACACCATTCTTCGTCTGAGGATGAGGGGTAAATCTTCTAAGAGTCTTGGTAATTAATTCACTAAAAAGTCTAAGTACACTTGGCTATTTAACCTGCCTGACAAGAATGGTGTATCAACATTATAGATGTTGGTACACATTATTTTCTTGGTTTTATTTTCAAATATTGACAAATTTAACTTTATTTCGGAAACCAACAGTTTGAGCGATACATTATTAGCAAAAAATTTTGCCAATGGCGTCCCCTATTATCCCTTAAAAAATTTCCATCGACCTACCAAACACCCTGTATAGTACACCCATTGCTCCCTAGGTACCCAGTAGTTTAGCGACACCTTGTGTCTTCGAGCAAATTAGAGTAGGAATTGATGGCAGGGTTGAGTTCTATTTCTACAAGTCCCAACCAATTCATTAGCATACACTGGGCACTTCTTAAAGTTTAAATATAATAGGGATATTGAAAAACTCTCTTGCTTTAAAGGTCCACTAGAGGCATTCTAGTCTACTTTTGGTTCAGAAAAAATTATGAAACAATTTAATATCTGAGACAATAATTAGAAAAGAAGGCTGTTGTCTTCAATTTTTACCGATGAATAAATAGAATATTGGATTTGATACTTTTCCGGTTATTGGTTTCCTTCTCTACGCAAGTTGAGTACTTGAGGTACCGTGACGACTTCACCTTTTAGTATAATAATATAGTTAAAGATAATAAATCCAGAATTCTAAAACTGAGATATAAAAAGCCATCTGTAAACTTTATCTAACGAGTAAGAGTTTTAGTACGAAAATATAAAAAAAGGTTATGGCGTGCGTTTTAAGGTAAATACTCCATAAGAATAAAAATAGTATTTGACAATCATTTCATTGATGTGCAGAGAAATAAAATAATGGTATAAGACACGAACTAATTGTCTGCTCGATAAATGAGAAATTAAACAAATACAGAGCAAAGTGGAAACAACACTTAAACAAAATGGATGAAAATCGACTACTGAAACAAATACTAAAGTAAAAACCGAAAAAAAGAATAATATTGTATTATCGTAACAGAGAAAAACTACACAAACTTTAAAGCTTTTGGAAAACTCTATCAAAACGTAAATTCTGGAAACTTGATGGTCATTGAAGGAGTTGTAAAACTAGTGTCGAAACATGGCGTCAAGTCTATTTTAAAACTGACGAAGACGATACAAGGAAAGTCTAACATTGGACCAGTATTCAAGAGACCCGTTGTATACTCCAGGAAATTATCACATTAAACAACAAAACATAGAAACAGTTGAAACAATAAATAAAAGCATAAAATTCGTGTTTTTTTTTTTGGAGGTACAGAGCTTTAAAATGGAATAAAACAAAGACACATTTTTATCAATTGACAAGAAATTGACTTTATTCGAGAGATAATCTTTTGGCATTATAATTTAAATATGACTTCTGACATATGGCTGTCATGGCTAGCTCTGACGTAGTCTAATCTGGAGGTCAAATTTTTGATTAATAATGCGTCGTAGACTAGTACCTTCATATATGCCCACATAAAATAGTCTAGCAGTATTAAATTGCATGATTTTGGAGGCCAATTCACAGTCCTAAACGTGAAACTATGCTGTTACCAAACGCTTCCTTCAATCAATCAATTGTGGCACGAGATATGTGACATGTTGAGCCGTCTGATTGAAATGATAGCTCCTGTAAATCATAGTTGTTCAAATAGGGAATGAAAAAGGCAGTAATTATGGCTTTATAGCGGTCACCATTGACTGCAACTTTCTGACCAGCATCGTTTTTGAAGAAGCACGGTCCAATGATTCCACTTGACCATAAAGCACACCAAACAGTCAGTTTTTCTTAATGTAATGGTTTCTCAACATACATTTGAGTATTATCTTAACTTTAAATAGGGTAGGGTAGTTGTGTGTTGACGTAGCCATTCAACCAAAAGTGATCTTTATCGCTAAACAAATGCCTTGCTAGGTGATGATATACGTTTAATTCTTGCATGAGTTGGATTTTTTAAGCACGCAAAGCAGGATCTTGCCGCAAAATCTTCCATAAAATCAATGGACACATATCTAACCGCCGTGCACGATGGCAGATAGACTGATTTCTGGTCTTACTGTATGCTACGCTCTACAGCAGCAACAACTTTTTCTGTGCGCATGGACTATTTTCTGATGGACTATTATGTTAACCATAAAATGGACGTAGTGTGCGAGAGGTATTTTGAACAGAACCACAATTTACAAAATAAATTTGTACAATTTGGAAGCGTTGTTCAAACTACCAAACCAAACGTAACATAAATCACTTGACAGGTGTCAAAATGGCTAACAGTTAAAAAAGGGTTACCAACTTACATTTCTATACAAGGTAAAAAAGCAGCCTTTATAAAACTTAAAAGAAAGAAAATACTTATAAAATTTGAAAATAAGTAGATACCCAGGATCATCAAATAAAAATAAAAGCCCAAATTCACTGCACAACTTCCATCAGTTATAGATTTCTATGCACAAAACATCACAAGCTCAAATCACCAATTGTACCACATGTTCGTGACAAAGACAGTTAACAATTTACAAACAAAAAAAAACAATTTTACTTACACTTTTTAGGATTTCAAATGAATAAAATTTTTTAAATGTGATGAGTTTGTACGACATTCATCACATTTAAAACATAATCAACATTTAAAACATTCGACATCACTAATATCGATATTTTAATCAAGAAAAGAATCAAGAACATAATAATGATGTGAACGTACAAATTTGCACTAAGCTAAAAAGTTCCAACCAAGAAACAAAGCCAACGTTTTATATAAAGTAGACGCTCTTATATGGAAATCATTGTTAAGATGAAAACGTTGTTAAAAGGAAGAGTGCATTTTAATAAGATCTGGACCATAGCATTATATGAAATTCAAAACATCAGGAAAACGGCTAGTCATTTAAAACAGACAATTAAAATACATTTCTGGGGTGTCAGATATATTGGGATTAAGTTACTTGAATTCCTAGAACTACTACTTGCTACCTGTTACTGTTAGGTAATTATACAAGATACAAGATAGACTTTTGCCAGAAATTTTAGGTATATCAGTGATTTGTATAGAGCATTACGTATCCAATGTATGTATATTCCTTTGACTACACTGCATAATTGAGGCTTGAAAGAATCTTGGCGCTTGAATGCATCTCTCAAATTGGCGTCTACACAGATCGACGATAAAACGTCTTTATTGCTCAGTCTATAATACGGGCGGATGTTAACGAGGGATTTTGTATTTTTGAACGGGACTTAACGTTGTTAGTCTCTTTCCTTCTACCGCTCTCTTTCTCTCGCACCCTTAATGTTATCATCCTTTTACGAATAAACCTTATAAAAGAGGTGAAATTAAACTCCGCTAAAAAGATTTTCGACGGTGAAATAAGTAGGTACTTTTGAATTCATGGTTATGTATTCGAATTAAAGTAGTGGAAGTAGAGAAGTGGAAATGGAATTACATTTCAAGCAAAAAAATATACACATCCATATTTTATCTCATTATCAGCATCGCTTTCGATTTGTTTAAAGCAAAATGCGTGTGGTAGCTTTACTGTACTCGGTCCGTTGGTTCTTTACACATGAGTTATCGTTAAATTTATACTTTTTAAACTTAAAAAGTGTAATCTAAACATATGATACTTGGAAGAATAAACTCGTGTTTAAATAAAATAAAAAGAAATACAAAATGTAATTTCCATTGCAAATAATCCCATGTTAACATAACATTTAACTTGTTAGATATTCAAAACTTTTCGAAGATTATTTTTAAATTTTCATAAATATGGGGAAGAGTTTCCCATATTGTACTGCTTAAAATATTCCCAATTTTAATTTTACGTCATATTTAACTGAACGATGTATTAGGATAAATAATAAACATTTAGAAACACATGATAATTTTTGTAACTTGGTATCATTGATTTTACTGTTAAAAAGTATATTTTCATGGTAGGTTGCAAGTGGTACAATTTAGAAAACTAGTTGCATTTATTGTACCATGGGTTTCCTTAATTATACATGTAGTAACCTATATAGATGGACCAGTGTATCGTAAAATAAATTCTAGTCTGAATATAATTAATTATGTTTGGTTACAATTTATTTCCAATATCAGAAATTATTCAGATTGAACGTACACAATATTTTTATTTACATTCAAAACAAGAAAAAGTTTGGGTTCCAGATTGGACTCATGTACTAAGTTCGTGGATCCATGAACAGCATTTGGTGTATTATATCATGTCTTCAATTCTTTTGTTCTCGCAAATTGAATAAAACCACTCATCAACACACATCTCTATAACAACGTCAGGATGATTTTAAGTTGACACGGCATTTAGAAGAACAGACTCTGCAGGATTTTGATCTTTCCAAGTTTTTCTTGACAGATTCTTTGTTACTTTTAAAACTAGTTTTACCTTTTAGTTTTATTTTTGGAGCACTTAAAAGTTGCTTGGACGATTTTGGTTTAAACTAGTATAGCTGATTTAAATCACATATTCTTCAACTGTCCAGTTCATCGTAATACAAGCACGTGGCTGCTAAAAAAAATTGATAAAAGAGGGTTTAAGTACACCATTAAACGTAAATCTTCTATTAAGTGAAGACAATATAAAAATCTTTAAAACAATTATGATATTTCTTGTAAAAATTAAATTAAAGGTATGAGTGTAAAATTGATCGTATGCGTGAACATTTCCTTTGTATGTTTACCATATATGTTGTCCACCTACCTAACCGTAGTTTATGTCTTATTTGTTACAATAAAGCCGCACTGATGAATCCCTGAGCGTGAAAAGTGTCCAACTTGTACAATCCTGTATGAATGAATACTAATATTTATATGTAATTACGTGGCTAAAGGTTTCAAGCCAAAGCCAAACAATTTTGGTTTAAACTTCCCGAATTTAATTTTTATTTGTTTTATCTGTTCCTGCGCTAACTGTAGCTGTTTAGCTAATTCTAATAATTTATTTTTATGAGGATTTCCCGTCAAAACCATTGCCTTTTGTGCTGTTTCCTTCTCGGATTTTGGATAAGGCTTTGGTATCGGGAAAATTGAATCAATTGAAATGTTAAATTTTGGATTTGCTTCACGAGTTTTTTAGTAGACCTAGTGGGTGTAGTCTCTTTAGGACTAGGTAGTTCAGACCAGATTATTTCGTACTCTATAGTAGCTCCTGTTATAGACCTAAGTGGATCCTTATTTGTCTCATTAGACTTCACCATTCACTTTCACCATCTTTTACCGAGTTTTACTTTCATGGTCATTTCAATTTTGAGCCGCACAAAACTCATGATGTTTGAAGACCATGCGATTAATAGGTCATACTCCACTAATTCGGAAACCATTGACTGCTATTTCAGTGGTTACTGCTCTCCCATAAGCTTCAGAAATCAAGTCAGCTACGTTAAGTTATGTAACACGTAATCCGGGGTTAGAATAGAGCCACTTTTTAAACGATGTGTAATAGCCATTAAAAAGCTTAGAGAATAATCTACCCAAACGTTGCACGCGATGGGTAGTATGCTAAGGCAATTGTAGCATTATAACACCATTCTTTAAGAACCCCGTTCATGCTGTCCACTTTCTAAATCCCATATTTTCCTTTGGGCATCTAAAACACACCAGAACGGTATGTTTTATCTATTTATTTATTTATTTTTGAAAATAAGTAGGTCTTAACATACACAATGGTATCTTAAACTGTACTGGTACAATATAGGCAACTCGGCGTGGTACAATATGGAAAACTTGTACTTTATGTAAATAAACTACGATTTCTAACCTAAAATGGTCAAGCAAAAGAAAACAACTTAGTTTTATACACCTAAATACATGCTTTTTTTGTATTTATGAATTAAAATGGATTGCATATACCTTTACAGATGCTGTAATTTTACTTACGAAACTAAAAAACTATACTGAAACACCATGAAATACAAAAAATTCAATAAAACAAAGTCGACAAATGTGAACGTTGGAAAACTTCAGCACTTAACTCTAGCTAGTAACTAGTTCCACCAAATGACATAAGAGCACTTTGGCTTCATCATTAAGGGATAAATACACCGCTGGTACAATATTGGCGCCGGTAAGATTTCGGCTACTTTCCCCCATGTAATGCTTAAAAAACGACTTCCACAGCACAGTTATATTTAAAAATTAAAATCAAAATTTCAAGTAAAGCTTTATTTACTTATCTGTAGATTCAAGATTTAAGATTTATTTAACTACGTTTACAAATTTTACATTTGTTTGAAGCAAGTCAATTATATGTACTTATAAGTAAAAAATATAATATATAACATATACAAAATACAATAGGAGATGAAAATATAGTCCGTCTAGAAAGTATCCGGAAAAAAGAAAGCAGAATTATAATTTTACGGTATTTATTTCTATCACTTCAAATACAAAATTTCAACAAATAATTCATCTCATTTACGTATACAATCTCCACTTAAATCTAAACACTTAACTAAACGTCCAGGTACATCCGAAACTAGGTCACGGCCATAATTTTCGGTAATGGTGTTCCAGGACTGTAAAACTGACCGAATCAAACTTTCTTTATCTCGTAAAGCTGCTCGTTCCACTTCAATCTTCATCAGTTCCCATATGTTTTCAATGGTGCTAGGATCTGAAGATGCTGCTGGCCACGGAATTGTTGCCAATTCGTGTTCTTGCATCCAAGCTTGAGTATAAGCAGAAGTATGGCATCTTGCATTATCCTGCTGAAGACGCCACTCCTCTGGATATAAAACATGAGCCGTTCCAAGAAGAAAACCATTAGGGATATCACAATATTTCACACTATCAACAGTACCATTAACTATACAAAGAAGTGTAGCATCACGCTGATATATTGCTCCCCAAACCATTATTTTAGTGGGACTTTTAGAAGATTTGCACTAAGTTGGAAACAACTTTTATCAGATATAAAGACATTATTAAAATTATCTTCTTGAAAACGTTGACAAAAATCTATTCTTCGTTGCCTTTGCAGAGGTATCATTGTAGTGATTTATTTTTTGGATTCCTTGATATGTAGCCTTGCTTTTTCAGACATGCGGACAGTTTCTGGGCACACTTTTATTCTTCGTTGATTTATAAATCTGTTCGCTAACTTTCGAATACTAGGTGCGGATATTGTCGTCCTAAAGCCAGTAAAGCATTTAAATTGTTGCCGCGAATTTTACGCGGTCTACCCGAAACTGGTCTCTGTCTCATATCTATGCCATTTTTTATCCTCTGTATACACTGCACTTTTTTCGAGTTCAGTCAATTGCACTCATTTTTTAACGTTTCGGATACCCTTTCTATGCAAATATTATTTTTTCTACTTGCGACCTTATTTCACAAACCTTAAGTCTGTTTACAAACAACAATATTTGACAGATGGTGTTGTCATGCAATTTTGTTCATAACCTACTATCGGCACAACCTACTTGATGAATTATTTTTGTCTTTAAATGTTACAAAAAGGAAATCTATTAATATTAGGAAACATATAAAATTCCGGATACTTTCTAGACGGACTATACATTAATGTGCACAACATAAAATAAAACATAAAATATACAAAATAAGACACATACCAATATAGTGAGTATATCCATGTTCATGTTACTGCCTTAAAGTGATGAAAATATTCACTAACAGAGTAAAAAGCAAATCTCAAATGGTGTCTTTTCAGACTAACTTTAAAATTATTCATCGAAAGTTGTTTTAAATCCGTAGGTAGGACATTGTATATATTATAGTGAATTGAGTTTTTTTGTGATTCACTCAAACGATAGTTAACTGTTCTGATGTTATTTGCACCACTTGTGCTATAGTTATGTAAGTCAGAGTGTTTAATTAAAGTATCAGGATTTTTATGTATTTCAACATTAACGCTGTATATGCATAATGTTGGCAAGGGCATTTTCTTATATTTAATAAACAACGGTTTGCAAGATTCCAAGTAGCTAACTTTTGAAATTACTCTTATTGCTTTTTTTGCAATTTAATTATTATTAGGTAATTGCAAGAGTTTCCCCACATAATAACGCCATAGCTTAAAAATGAATGGAAAAGAGAAAAGTACGTTATTTTCAAGGTGTCAACACTTGTAACAAGTTTTAATTGTCTGAGTAAAAATAAGGTAAAACAAAAGTGGTGTCATCTGCAAATAAAACTGTTTTAAATGGAGCCATGAAATTGGGCAAGTCATTAACATATATAATAAATAATAGAGGACCCAGAACTGATCCCTGTGGAACTCCATGCTTTATCCGTTTAAATTCAGAGAGACAATTTCCGTCCTTGACTGCTTGGTATCTATCTTTTAAATACGATGAAATTAGTTTCAAAGGTGTACTTCTTATACCGTAAAAATGCAGTTTTTTTAGAAAAATATCAAAAGAAACACAGTCGAAGGCCTTTCAAAGATCACACAGCGTTACGGGAGAGTGATTCTGCTTCTCAAGGCGATCAACTATGGCACTCATCACATCTAAAAGTGCATGTGTTGTGGAACTATCCTTTCTAAACCCATATTGTTAACTAGTAAAAAAGTTATGTGTTTCGAAGTACGATATAAGACGCTTGGTCAGAATTTTTCTGATTAATGTACTGAATATCGAATCGATGGAAATTGGTCTAAGGGTATTGGTATGTGGTCATTACATATGTAGGACTGAGGTTGTTCGGACCTATTATCATCAAATAGTTCTTGTATGTATTTGGCCCATATGCATTTTTCTTGATTTTTATCTGTGATGATATTCTCTGTTGATCTTGCAGTTTGCTAGCTGTGTTGTATTTTTGAAAACCAGCTTCTTGTTTTACCTTTTTATGCATATTAAATGTATCGTGTTTTTGGTCCAACAACGCTATCTCTTCACACTGTGTTTTTAAATAATTTTTTTGACTTTCCTATTTTTCTCTGAATATTTTTGTACATTCTTTTGTTATTCTTTGATTTTATTCTTTCTTCCATGAGTTGTAGTATATTGTCATTCATCTAACTTTTCCTCTTATCTTTATTTTCTATTAGATCTTTTTCTCTGATCTTGTTAAAGGTTTAACATATATTCTGAAGTGATTCTTCTGGATCATATGCATGCTCCATGTTGCTTAGATTTTCTGAAAGAATTCGTGCGACTCTCTCCTTTGTTTCCTTATCTTTTAATTTTCTCATATAACATTTTTTGTTACTATTCTTTTTTGTAACCTTTTTAAATCTAAACCTAAATATACCAATAACGGGAATATGATCTGACGATACATTAGCACCGGGATAACTTTTAACTGATAGGCATCTATTACGGAATCTCTTGTTCACCATTAGGTAATCAATTTGATTCCTTATTATGTTTTCTGGTTGATCTTGCGGAGAGACCCAAGTATACAAACGTTTTGGTGGTAGTTTGAAGAACGTATTGAGTATTGCAAATTCTTCTTTTTCTACAAATAGTTTTAATCTTTCTCCACTTCCATTTCTCTTCTCAAGGCCAAAATCACCAATTAATTCACCGCTTTTACCGTTACTAATTTTCGCATTCAAATTTATGACATTAAGCACTTAAATACTTCGTTATGCTGTTTGTTGAATTATGATACAAAATACCAGTTCTACGTTTATCTAACACCAAATTAACATTTTATATTACCATATTTTGGACATGTCCTTCGAAGAAATGGTCTTGAAAAACTTACCATCCGGGGAAAAGTAGAAGGCAAAAGAAATAGAGGTAGATCTCCCACACGATACACGGACCATATTGTTGCTACCATTGGCGCTCCATTGTCAGAATGTGCTAGAATGGCAGAAGATAGAAAAACGTGGAGGAACATTGGGAAATTTAGTTAATAGCTTCATGATATCACGATACCTGCATCAAGTTAACGACTAAGAAGAAGAAGAAGAAATTACCATATTTACCTTTGATCTACTAAGAATTAGAGCGATAGTTCCCCGAATCTTACGAGATATACGTGGTCTTATCTGCGAGTTAACCACATAAATGTCCAAGGCACGAAAACATTATTATAATCGAAGGTCACCTGCATGTGCACACACACATACGCAGTGATCAACCCTGCCCCTAGGAACATGTGTATACCAATGTAAGAATGGGATCCACATGTCCGAAGATCAAACCGGTCACACCTCGCTAGTCGAAGTGGTACCTATCTGACCCCCAGGCTTTTCCACCACCCCTCCTCATCGTGTGACTTACGTGAGGAGGCTTATGATCTGAAATTTACTTAAGATGCCCTGGGTAATAGGACATCCTCGGTTTTTAGTGAATGTGGTTATGCCACCTAACTGTAGGGGTAGCCACATCTAGGCTTTTCTCCCTATTTACTTTACTGACTCAATTGATTTTACTCTAGCTTTACGTCGGAACTTGAGTCCCTAAAAAAAGAAAAAAGAGCGTGTGTTCCGACCATAGAGCCATCAGCCTGAGCTGATGACTCTGTGTCCGGAAAAGAGTGTGTGCTCGGTCACTCAGCCGCCGATTTGGCAAAATAAATTTTGTTCTCCTCGCCGGCTGAGCACCCGAGAGGGGTCCGGCCACCAAGCCCATGCATGCCGCAACTTAAGGGTTGTCACTCCCGAAGGTACTTTTTAAAAAGGCCCTTTTAAAGGTACAACTGACAGAGTAACAGCACTTTATTTAATATAATTACAACTGACTTTAAAATGAAAATTTACAGTATTTATATGAAATTAATTGATGACAACTTGTCTGCAATATGTGTCGAAACTGCTGATCGGCTGGACTATTGAACTGCAATACTGCTGACAATCGGGGTTAATGTATCGTAATTTCTCCATCCCCTGGGGAAGTTTTGTGAGGGATGAACAAAACTCTGTGAACTGTTTCTGAGGACTCTGGGCTTTGGTCAGGGATGTCTTCTGCTGTGGTTGGATTCTGCTCATCTTTTTCTTTTTTCAGTTTGCGTAGCTTGAGAAAACCAAAAATTAAAAGGATTGCTACCAGTATATATATCGGTGGTGTCCATATGTAGCTGTGGTCCATTTGTGTTGGAAGGATGGATTGGAACCTTTCTTCTTTCTGTGATAACTTGTGTAGTTCGTCTAAAGGAATTCTGTCCAATTTTAGGGGTTTGACTATTGGGTGGTTCTTCAGAATACTGGTGGTCTTGACTTTTGGTAATGTTAGTGGTTCTTCTTTAATTGTTGTTTTGGAATTTATGTAAACTTCATTATTGGTTCGTAGTTCACATCCTGGCGGTAACTCAATTAGATAGGTCCCTTCGAGTACTTCTATTTCAGTGGTGGTGCAATGGGTAGATACTTTCGTAGCCTTTGGAAAAACGGCAATGTAGTGTGCATCGGATACTTTTTGAATGATCGTTGTAGTGACAGTGACGGGAACACTTTGGCATTGGGCAGCATCATTGATTAACTGGAGAATTTGGATGATGCAGTCATTAGTCTGGTCATTCTCTTGTGGAAATTTCTCAGGACAGATGAATGATTTGGATTCGCTTCTTTTGCATGGTACATCCATATATTGAAAAAGGTCTGAGTTGTGGACTAGGTATGGACCAGGTGGAATGATTATTGTGTGATTATTAGTTGGAAGGGAGTATAAATGGAAGTATGTGAACGATTTGGAATGAAGAATAGGAAAATGTAAAATAAAAACAAGGGTGTGATTCGTGTAGTAACCATCAATGTCTATGATTTCATAGTATTTGGTTAAGTCTTCTTCCTGAATATAGGGAATCTGTGATGCAGGGTGGTGTTCAAGCATCTTTTGCACGGTCCATTTTATTTCTTCAGGTTTAATGAGACCGTTGTGTAAAGTTTTGATTCTTGCAAATGTAATTGCTGTTTGTAGATCATCCAGTATTTGTATAATTGTTTGTAAATTTAGATTTATCTGGTCAAGGATATTTCGAACTTGCATATAATCATTAAAATCGAAAACGAATTGGTTCATCTCTAAGCTAATTTTGCTTGTCTCTTCAGCTATGATTTCTTGGTTGTGTGTAAGTAATGAAATTGTTTGGTTAAAATTTGTCATTATTCTTTTATTGAGACTGAGTTGGCTATTGATGTTAGTAATAATGTTCTGTTGGTTATTTTCAAGTGATTTAATGGCAGCGTTGTATCTTTCAGCATCTTCTTGATCTAGATTACCAGAAATAGATTTTATTACACTTCCCAATCCGTTTATAAGTCCTCTTTTGCTTCTGGATTTTGGATATATTGTGTCTAGTTTCTCTTTTGCTGTTTGGAGGAGGTACTGTACAGTTTTATCAAAGTTTTGTAGGCTGTCAAAATATGGTTGACTAAGTCCATTTTCTATTGCTCTGTTGGTGGTGATATACTGAGATTCTATGGATTCAATCTCTTCTGCGATGGGTTCTAGATGGAAATAGTGGATGAAGTCATGAGTGCTGGTCTGTATCCTCGCTTGTCCAAGTTTAACTGGGAGGATTCCTGGATTGTCCTTCAGGTTTTGAATTTGAACTTGTTGGGCTGCTACTAAGGTACATCTGTAAAGCAGTTTTAGCATTAGTCTTTGGCTGGTGTTTGATGTTCTTTTTGTGTATTGACGTATCTTGAGTGTCTATTGTTACGGGATTATTATTTTTCACAATGCGGGAAGAAAATCTCGGAAGAAGTTTATTTCTTTTTACTGTTTTTCTAGTGTAAACTTTTGTGCTGGGTTTATAAGTTATTGGTGTTTGTCTTTTTTGATTTATTTTTTCAATATTTTTCTGTTTGGTTTCTTGTAGCTTTTTGTTTATTTCACTGTAGATTTCTTTTGTCTTTAATCTGTGGCTCTGTGTATAGTTATTTATTAGAGTTCTGTTAATATCGATGTCAAATGGATCCTGGGGATCGATATGGCCATTTAGAATTTCGATCGGCTTTTGTTTAGTTGATGAATGAATGGAATTGTTGTATCCTAAAATAGCATACAACATATGTTCTTTAATACCCAGAGTCTTCCTTTTTTCTCTAAGTATTCTTAGGTGTTCCAAAATTGTAGAGTGAAAACGTTCTATCATTCCGTTCGATTGTGGATTATCTGGTGTTGTGTAGTGAATCGAAATTTTGTGTGTATCGACAAATTCCTGAACAAGGCCGTTTTTGAATTCGGTTCCACTATCTGCGATTATCATGTGTGGGAGTCCATGGTGGGTTATAAATAGCATGAAGGCATTAAGGACATTTATTGCGTTGGATCCTTCTATGGGATATGCTTGGCCATATTTCGAGAATGCATCAATTATTGTAAGGAATTTTTGTCCGTTAGCTTGGAATGTGTCCATATGAATGATTTCTAACGGTTTTGTTGGAGTTGGTGTTACCATAAATTTCGGCTTAATTGGATTTCTGTCATACTTGTTAGCTTGGCACGTATCACAAAGGTTGATAACTTCTTCGATGTCTTTCTTTAGCGTAGGCCAGTAGTAGCGTTTTCTTATTTGAGCTTCTGTTTCGTTAATTCCTCTGTGGTTAGTCTTCCCTTGATGGTAGTTCTCTATAATTTCTTTCTGTCTCTCTGTGCTGTTTATATCTTCTAGGAGGCTGTTGCATTTGACAAGATCGAATGCGGAATTTTTAAAAGTTTCTCGTAGAATATTGCATAGGGATTTGTAGAGTTCATCATTTTCGAACAGAATGGCGTACTTCTTTTTCGGATCTATATAGTTCTTGAAAAACTGGAAAATGTCGTTGTGAAGATCATTTTTTTCCAATTGGACATACATTCTCTTCTTTGTTACAAAACACTGCTCTATGATTGGTTTCGCCGGGCTATAGTTTACTATCTTGAGAATTATTTGATTATTGTAACAATTTAGTGGTTTCTCGCTAATTGGAATTCCCATTATTGGATTTTCTGCCGTGGAATGTTTGGTTACATCTGTATCGTTATCTTCTTGTAAGTATTGGGAGTTTGATGGCTGAGCTTTAGATTTTTGCTGTTTGCTGTCTTCATGTAGGATTTCGTCTATTATCTTTATTTCTTCGGGAGTTAACGTTGCAGTTTGATTTTTTTGGATGATTTTATCTAAGTCACCTAAAGGGGTTGACGGATTCAAAGTTTTTTGAGACTCTTCGGCTGGGTCGGTTAGAAATTCTTCCAGATCGGATAAGGAACTGGGGTGATTAATCATGGAGATATCATCGTCATCTTTTGAGAGGAGTTTCATTATTTCTTCCATATTCTCGTCTACACTGTTTAATTCTTTCGTGTGAATTTCGACACGGGATAAAGCATCTGCATTGGTGTTGGATTTGCCTTTTTTATATATTACTTCGTAATCAAATTCCTCCAGCTTTAATCTCCATCTGACAAGCTTTGAGTTTGGATCTTTAAGTGAAAATAGCCATTGTAGAGGTCGATGGTCAGATAAAATTTTGAACTTTCGTCCGAAAAGGTATGGGCGGAAGTATTTAGTAGCCCACACAATTGCTAACATCTCCTTTTCGATAGTCGAATATTTCAGTTCTGTTTCATTTAAAGTTCTGGATGCATAGGCGATAGGTTTATCATTTCCTATTGGACCTTGTGATAGTATGGCTCCTATAGCGAAGTTGCTTGCATCAGTCGTGAGGTTAAAGGGTTTAGTGAAGTCTGGATATTGCAGAAGTGGTTCATTAATCAATAAGCTTTTACAGGTTTTGATACAGTTTAAGAATTCTTCGGTGTGTTCAATTTTTGCATCCTTTTTAAGACATATGGTAAGTGGTTTTGTAATTTTGGCAAAGTCCTTTATGAATTTTCTATAGTAACCAAGTAATCCTAAAAATCCTCGAATTTCTTTTGTTGTTTTTGGTACAGGATAGTCTATGATGGCTTTAATCTTAGTCGGGTTTGGTTTAATTCCCTCGCAGGTTACGACGTGACCTAGAAAATCGACTTCTTTCTTAAGGAATTCACATTTGTCAACTTGTATCTTAAATCTTGTTTCTCTTAATCTTTCAAAAATTTTCTTAAGATTTACCATATGTTCTTGAAGAGAGGTTGAAAATACAATAATGTCGTCCATGTAGACCAGACATATTTCTCCTATTAGTCCTTTTAGTACGTTCTCCATTACTCTCTGGAATGTTGAGGGTGCATTTTTGAGTCCGAACGGCATTCTCATGTATTCATAGTGGCCATTTTCAACGTTAAATGCAGTCTTCTGGATATCTTCTTCGGCCATTTCAATTTGATGGAATCCGCTGGCTAGATCTAGGGTTGAGAAGTATTGGCAGCGTCCTAGTTTGTCCAGAATGTCTGTTATATTTGGAATTGGATATCGGTCATCGATGGTTTTCTCGTTCACCTTCCGGTAGTCGACAACTATTCTCCATTTATTTTTTCCTGAGGCATCTGGTTTCTTTGGAACGACCCAGATTGGAGATGACCAGGGTGATTGACTCGGTCTGATAATTCCTTGATCAAGCATCGAAGTGATCTGCTTACGTACTTCTTCTTTATGGATGTGTGGATACCGATATGACTTGGTATAAACTGGAACTTCGTCTTTGGTTCGTATATGGTGCTTTATTTGGTTAGTAAATGTTAAAGGATCGTCTGGATGATGAAATATCTCTGCAAACTTCCTGCACAGTCGTCTTAGGTGAGATTCTTCTTCGGTATTAAGATGATCGGTTCTAAGGAGAGGATCGACATCTTTTAGATTACTGTCTTCGGTAGGTATGATATCTGACGTATATATATGATATTCCTCGAGATTTATGGGTTGACTTTTGATGGGATCAGTTAATGCTACTTGGATGTATTCATCGGTGTTATTGACTAGCTCGGTCCAGGCGAGTTGATTACAGGCAATGGTGAGAGTTTCTTTTAGGATGGCACCTTCGACTTCTTGTCTTGGGATGACGATTGTACCTGATGTTTCCTTTACTGGTAAGCGGACTTGGGTAATTGATTGGGGCTCTAGCTGGACTGTATAGAATTGGGCTTTGTTTGTGACGTAGTAATTAATAGGAAGAATAGAATGCTCTGTGGTAAGAGTAGCTTGGGTAAAATCGAGATTTGCTTTTAGAAGTTTAAGATTATCGAGGCCGATAAGACCGTCAAATGTCTTGTGAAATTTGAAAAGATAAAATTTTAGGTTAATATCGGAGTTAAATTCGGGAAAAATTGGGATTTCTACACAATAATCCTGTGAATGATTTTGAAAAATTGATGTAACGATAAATGGTTCATATTTAATATTATTCTTGTAGAATTTATTGGCTATATCAGGATTAAGGAAAGATTTAGTGGCTCCTGTATCAATAAGAAGTTTAAGAGGGGGATTTTGAATTTTAATGTAAGGAAGCTCTCTTTTGTCGGCATAGGAATGCAATTCTACTACGTTTCTTCTTTTTCGTCTTGAAACGTTTGAAAATTTACATCTTCCTCATATTCTTGGCTTTCTTGCTCATAATAAGTGTAATCTGGGTATGTGTCATTGTCTATACCTTCATCGTAATTATTTTCCTCTTGTTCGATATTAAAGAGTTCTTCTACGGTGAATCGGGGGCTGGCAGTTTGTTGAAAGCGGAAGTTTCTTTGAGATTGGGGTCTATTAAAGCCGGTTTGGCGTGTAGATACGCTCATAGGTGTTGGCTTATATGATTGAGATGGAACTGGTTTATGAAAATTGGGTTGATTAGCCCTAGAATTTTGTGCATATGGAGTGAGTTGATGATTTTGTTGGAATCTAGGGGGTTGAAATGTCCCTCTTGGACTATTATTGAATGATTGTTGTTGCACAGGAATTTGATTTGGTCTAAAGAATGGCTGTGGCCATTGGGGCTTAGGCACCTCAGGCTGCCATCGTGTAGGAGCAGGTGTATGAGTTAAATTGGATCTCTGTGTTTGTGAAGTCGCAGATGGTTTATTAGAAGATGGCAAGGAATAATTATGAGTTTTTTGGAGATATCTAATGTTATTTTCTTCCTGAATATATTGGATAGCAAGAGCGAGATTGGGTGGTCTCATGGATCGAATCGTTGATCCTAGGGGTTCTCTTAGGCCTGCCAAAAATGTGGTTAGAGCTTGTTGTTGGAAAAATTCTTTTTTACTTCTTTTAACTTCCTCGTTTTCCGTGTGTAATTCAATATGATTTGAAATGGTATTTAAAAGACTCATAACTTTTTCATGAAATTGATGGGGTTTTCGTTTGGAGCTTGCCGAAGGTTAACTAAATCTCTAGTTAATGAGTTTTCGTTTCGTTGGTCTGCAAAATTTTGGACAAGAATTGATTTTATTGACGGCCAGTCTTTACAGCCGTATACAGAAATAATTTCTCTGGCTCTTCCTTTAATTTTGTTCATAATTCCCCGGGTAAGCATATGATTTTGAAAATTTTCGGGATTTGTATGATCCCAGAAATGGTTTAGAAGCATGGAAATAACATCAATAAAATTGTGGAGTTCATTTGGATTGCCGTCGTACTCTGGTACGATAGAAAGGTCTTTATTAACATCAAAAATGGGTGCCATATTAGAATTATTTGAAATGGATGCTGGTGTAATAATTATAGAAGGTATTTCAAACAAATTTGTGGTTTTAAAAATATGATTATTATCAACTAAATGTAAATCTGGTTTAATATTTTCACTAGATTCTATATTAGATTCAAAAATTGTTGAAAGAGAATCGCTTATTCTAAAGGATGATACTTGTGAATTGATATTAGAATTAGAAATAAGATGAAATTTGCTTACAGTAATAGGATGATGCTTGGATGCATTCCTTTTAGGTACAAGTTTCTTTTCTTCTTTAAGTTTCTTTTCAGCTTTCTTCATAAATATGTTTCTGTGCCAATTTGCCTGGAATCCGTGGGTTAAATAGCTGCAGTTTTCCCTGGATTTGGGTTCGGTAGCGGGTAAACGTTTGAGAACGACGAGGATCTTCTGGAGACTCTCCCACTAATCTACTGAATGCGCCACTTAAGGGTTGTCACTCCCGAAGGTACTTTTTAAAAAGGCCCTTTTAAAGGTACAACTGACAGAGTAACAGCACTTTATTTAATATAATTACAACTGACTTTAAAATTAAAATTTACAGTATTGATATGAAATTAATTGATGACAACTTGTCTGCAATATGTGTCGAAACTGCTGATCGGCTGGACTATTGAACTGCAATACTGCTGACAATCGGGGTTAATGTATCGTAATTCGCACATGACCTCAGTGCTCGGATTTCGCGAGTAGATCTTTCATTTCGATCTGCCTTAAGGGCCTAGTCCGCGGAGCGGTATATAGAATTCTATATTTGCTATATAAGGTAAATTTACGTTAAACGGTTTAATGAGAAGTATGAATGTATCAATATGAATTTACGTTATTTAATCAGAAAACACTTTTTTTTTTTTTTTTTTTTTTTTTGTGGACTTCCTTGTGGCGTCGGGACTATAAAATGCCTGGGCAACAATTCTTTCCTTTTTTCCTTAATCCTATTTGTGTGCGTGTATTGGGGTGTGCATTCCCAAGTGTATAATGCTCTCACACACCCCGGTGTATATTGGACTTATAATTACCTAAAAACCTAAAAAAGAAAAGCGTACCCTCTCGCCAGAGTTTTTTTTGGTGTGTTTTCTGATTGACTGCATTTCTTTGTTCGTTCTTCTTGCAACCATCTCATTCTTTATTTATTCGTTCGGGTTCTCCCTATATCGAGCTATCTGTTGTTTTGGTCTTCTGTGTACCGTCCTTGTGTTTTCATTGTAGTTAGTCAGCTCTCTTAACATTCTGCTGGGGTGGTTTCTTAGTCCGTTAAAAATTTCATATGCTCTCTCGTCTAGCGTGCGTAGGATTCTTGTTTGTCCTGAGTCTCTATATACATATCTCAAGGGTACGTACCTTGGTATCTTAAGGGCATCTCTGACTATTTGATTTTGAGTAGTCTGTATCTTTTTCCTGTTTGTTTTACAGGTGTGTCCCCACGCAGCGGATGCATATGTTAGGACTGGCAGGATAATACTATTCGCAACCCTGATTTTGGTTTTAAATCGTAGTTTACTTTTCCTTCCAATAAGTGTTGAGAGCTGACTTTTCAACGCTTTGGCTTTGCGTATTTGCTGATTGATGTGCTCAGTGAACGTTAGCTTCTTATCTAGATGTACCCCTAGATATTTAGCCTGGTTGGTCCAGTCTACTGGGGTGTTTTCGATTGTAATTTCGCGATTTGGTACACTTCTTCTGTGACTAAACATTACAGCCTGTGTTTTATCTGGATTTAGGGCTATTTTCCATTTTATGCACCATCTTTGGAATCTGTTTAGTGCTCTTTGCAGATGATTAGCTGCATGATCCGGGTTTCTCCAGCTAACAGCTATTGCTGTGTCGTCAGCGTAAAGACTCAACAGAGAGCCTGGCTCTTTTGGCGTGTCGGCCGTATAGATGGTGTACAGGTACGGCGACAGCACCGCTCCCTGAGGCACACCCGCCTCCAGGGTCCCGACTTCGGATAGGGTTGCCCCTATTCGAACTCTGAACCTTCTGTTGACAAGATATGACGCAAGGAGGCATGTCATCGCCTCACTGTAACCAAATTCATTCATTTTATAGATGAGTCCATGGTGCCAGACTCTGTCGAAGGCTTTGCTGACGTCCAGAAAAGCTGTAGCTGTGTACATTTTTTCATTAAATCCTTTGGTGATGAATTCTGTAAGTCGTAGTACCTGTAATTCACAGGAGTGTTCGCTTCTGAACCCGAATTGAGCCTCTGGTATGGTTCCTAGCATTTGTGATTCTTCATTGAGTCTTTTTAGTATAACTCTTTCCGCTATCTTGCTTATAGATGATAATAAGCTGATAGGTCTGTAATTTTGCGGAAATGTGCCGTTTTTACCAGGTTTTGCAATCATTATTACGTGTGCCTCTTTCCACCTATCTGGGAAATATCGTAGTTTTAGCATGTTGTTTATTATGTTAGTGATATAAACAATAGCTTTTGTTGGTAGATTTTTCAGCGCCCTATTTGTGATGTTGTCGGGTCCTGGGGCTTTTTTGGCATTTGTCATTTTTATAAGTTCCTTTATTTCTTCGGGAGATGTATGTGTAATACCTATTCTGCCCTTTTTCCTTCTAAGTCTTCTCGCTGTTCTTTCTACCTCTTCTTCAAAGTCTATGTCATCGTCGGGGTCTTCGTTGTTTCTACACGCCGCCCTTTCTAGTTCGTCCTTCATGACTTCGGCTTTGTCGATTTCCGTATGGACAATCCCGTTTACTCCGTGTAGGGGAGGTATGGGTTTCTTGTCCTTTCGAAGGATTTTAGATAACTTCCAGAAGGCGGATTTGTTAGGATTTAGCTCATCGATATAGGAGTCCCAGCTTTCATTTCTATGATTTTGAAGTTGTTTTTTCACTTCCCTGTCTAGCTCATTTGCAATCCTTTGGTCTTCTACCATTCTTGTGCGGTAGGCTCTTCTTCTTTTCCGGTTTTTCTCTTTGATTAGGTTTTGAAGTTCTATACTTATATCCCTGAATCTTCCTTTTTGTCTTGTGATTGTTTCGGTTTTGGAGCTGGCATCGATAGCATTGTTTATTGCTTGTTCTAGTTTTATTACACTGTCTTCTAGTTCTGTAATATTATTAATTGTTGGGATGTTACCGATGTTCTCGCTCACAATTCTTCTAAAGTTTGGCCAACTTGTTTTCTTTCTGTTGTGGGGCTGCAAATAGTTCAATTCTGTTGCGCCCAGGGTCAGGACGATTAGGTTATGTGTCGAATCGCCTTCATTAAGAGAGTGTATCTCGTATTGTTGACCCACGTTGTGTAGGATTGCAATGTCGAGATACGTAGGGAGTTCTCCGTGGAAACATGTCGGTTCTGTTGGTCCGATGACATATGTGTTCGGTCTGTTCTCGAGATGGTTGCAGAGATATCTTCCGTTTCGGTTGGTCGTCCTGTCAAACCAATTGGGAGATCTAGCATTTAGGTCTCCAATAATTATAGTTGGCTCTTCTGAGTTCAGTATTAGGCTCAAATCTTCGTTGAAAATCGGATCATGTGGTCTAACGTAAGCTGACACTATTTTTAGTGTTTCGTTGTTGGCCTTAAGTCGAATAATTGTGGCTTCCATTGTCACCAGTCCGTCTGGTGTTGGGATGTGCTCGTGTTCGAGTCCCCTTTTGACTAATATAGCTGTTCCTCCTGATAATGCTCTATGATCCGTTCTATAGATATCGTAGCCTGGAAATTTTGTTTTTTTCCTTTCCACTAGTTTAGTTTCTTGAAGGGCTACGATATCGAGCTCTAATCTGTTTATTATTTCATCCAGAAGGTTGATCTTTTTGAATATTCCGCCGGAATTCCATGACCCAATGCGTAGATCTTCGTTTTGGTTTGCTAACATTTTCGGACGGCTTCTCCAAATGCAGTCATCATTTTTGTTGCTTTGTCCATCATGGACATCATTTCCATCATTTTGTTATTATACTCTGTATGGAAGTTTGCGATGAGGGTAGCTGCGTCCTGTACCGACACTTCTTGTGGTTGTGCTGGAGATTCTGAGGTGGTTTCAGCGGATTTTTTCGCTGCCTGTGCGTAGCTGACTCCTTTGTTGATTGGAGCGCTGTTTATGGGTCTTCCTACCGGTCTTGTTGGGGCAGGTGTTTTCTTTTTGGGGGCCTTAGAGCATCCTCTATAATTTGCTGTGTGCGCTTCACCACAGTTTGCACATTTGGGGTCGGTTTCCCGGCTTTTCTCACAGTCGTTACTGATGTGGTTTTCTCCGCATTTTACACATCTGGATCCGCAATGGCAAGCCTTTGAGCTGTGATAGAACCCTTGACAGTTATAATTTTGAATTCATCCTCCACATAGATGCGCATGTAGCATATATCAGATATTTTTTTAATTTTTGCAACGTCTTCCTCTTTGAGGGTGACGATGAAATGTGGCAGTACTTTTTTATCAGCTTTTTTGGAGATCATATTGATCACCCTTGTTGCTTCTATTCCTTTATTGTATAGTTCGTCTTTAATTGCTACTGTGCTAGTAGTAGCAGATAGCCCTTTTATAATGACTCTTTTTAGTTTATCGCTATCTATGGGATATGCGATGAATTCTACTTTTGGACTGTGTTCTTCTAGGATGTGTACCATTCCTAGGTAATCTTTTCTGGTTTTTGTGTTAATAACTATCGATCTGCCTGATCGTGCAAACTTGTTGACTGATATTATGCCTTGGTTGGCTGCTCTCTGCAGGATTTTTTGGTGTTCTCCTACAGTTTTTAAGATTATCGCCGGTGGTTTCGGCTCTTTTACTATAGGCTCCTCGCTTGTTTGCGGTGAGTCTTTTGGTACGTCGTTTTCTTTTTCAACTTGGCTATTTTTGCTCAAGTTATTTTGGGCAGTTTTCTTTTTCTGGCTTCTTTCATGAGCCTCTTTCGCAGCCTTGTTAAATTCGATTTCTTTCCGCTGATTTATTATCTGCGTCTGCTTTTCGGCGACGCTTATTTTTGTTTTCACACTACTGTCTGATTTCTCAGTAGTGGTGCCTGTCTTTTTTCCTTTTTTGTTTTGGACTTGTGTCCAACCTGCAGGTTCTTTGGTTGTTATGATTCTTTCCGGCTCTTTAGGCTTGCCTTTGCTACCGGATGGCTTTACGGGGGGAGGTGAACCGATTCCTAGTTCCACTAGCTTTACAACGTCATTATCGAGGGAGACTTTCCACGGGTCGATTTCCATTATTGACTCTTCTTTCTCCTTGGCTGCTGTTAATGCCATTATATGTTGTACAAGTTTTTGTATCTCCTTGTCCTTTTCTTTGTTTTCGTTTCTCAGCTCAGTCATCTGAGCGAGAAGGTCTTGGATTTGTTTATTTGCCTTTTCCTCGCGGATACGGCTTTCTTCTTTAAGGGATTTGATCTGTTCCGTCAGTACATTGACCGACCTTAAAAGCTCATTGGCCTTTTCCCTTTCCGCCATTTCTCTGGCCTTTTTCTTTACTTCTTCGTCTTCCGAAGAGTCTTCTTTGGGCCTTAGCCTTTTCATTTTCTTGCCGATTTCGGGCTCAGCTTCATTTTTGGAGACGTTGTCCACGGCGGGTTGTGTCTCTACTACAGTTGGGGGTGGGGCTTCGCGCGATTCCGCAGCTGGGCTCGGCTCTTCGTCGATGGCGTCCATCGTATTGATATCGTCATCGGTGTCGATTTCGCTTTTTTCTTCCTCCGACTCGGGCAGATAGGAGTCATCGTCAGATATTACGATTTCTATGTCGTCGATCGCGGGATTAGTCGATTTAATAAATTTATTATATAGCTCGATCGAGCTGTCAACAGAGGGGTTTGATGATTCGGCTAAATCATTCTCTTCTTCTTCTTGTGTTGTCACCTGCGTGACAACACTTTCTGGGGGTTGAATATCACTCATATTGCCGTAAAGCAGTGAACAAATAGTTCATAAGATATAAGAAAATTCTACTTAGACGACTCTGTTTTTTTTCCACCGACTGACCGCTGTCAGTACGGCTTACTGGGTGCCGTCCCAGGTACCTCGCGGTAGTTCACTCCCTGTATTCACAGTGAGGGATCCTCTTCCTGTTTCTCACACCTCAGGAGCAGGGGCCGTTTCTGTCCGACCTTGTCAAATGTCAAGGCCTTACAGTGTCATCCCTGACGACACACTGAGGTAATCCCGAATTCTTCGCAAACGCGAAGCTATTATAGCCTCCGCGAGGAGCCTATAAAAACAGCTCCTTGACGGTTTAACTAGTAACAACCTCGCATCCGCTTTTCGCTAATATGTAGGACAAGTGCCTATGCCACACTCGGTGTCTTACCCACCGGGAGCTGAAAAGCTCCGTTGACAATAGGTCAGTCGCCCCCACCTAAGCACGCTTCTCTCTCACGTCCGTACTGTTCGGCTGCTCGAGTCGAACTCACCTGCATGTGCGTCGCATGACGAACTCGTCAAGCATTTTTCGTCAGGAGTATCTAACTACCTTTATTTAGAATTATAGAAACTTATTTTAGATTTATTAGTTAACCCATTTCTGGCCAAAATAAGAAAAAATCGTTAATTTTTAGTAAAGTTTTATTTTTCTATGTTAATGAGAGCTATTGGTAACAGAAGTATAAAAAAATTTGGAATTTTTTCAAAAATGTTTGAATTATGACATGGTGCGTATACGCACCATTGGCCAAATCTAAGAACATAATTTGTACAAACAAAAAAAACTAATTTAATTTCTATTGTGAAATTTTTCAAAACAATCTGCATGTAAATGTACATTACACTTTATACAAAGGTAAATAGTAAATGATTTTTACACTCTTTGCACCTTTTTCGAGTCTTATCGGCATGTTTTGTTATTGTATGTCCCATTTTATCAAATCTTACTTCTGATGGAACGGGTTCTCTTGGTGGCCTCCCAATGCTGGTACTTTTTGTAGCGTCGCCTTCACATTTCATCAGACAGACTGCTAAATAAGATTTGAATTCTAATTGAGACATATTTGAACTATTTGCTATTCTATATAATTTCCACGAATTAGTTATGACGCTATCTAATGTATTGATGAAAAGAGGCCACCACCATTTTTTACCTCGTATATTTGTTCTGTAATTAGCAATGGCGTTGTCGTGAAGATCTACTCCGCCCATGTATTTATTATATTGTTTTATGAGGTCAGGTTGTGGGATTTGGATATCTTTACGTTCTTTTCGGTTGTATCTTTTAGCAGTTGTAAGTGGTTGAACAGCAAAATTATTACTAGCGACTGTAACAACTGAATTATCATTCCACCTAACCAGAGTAACTTTGGATTTTTCACTGTAAGCATAGTCATATGCTCCTCTGTCTTTTTTTGTTAATATTTTGACCCCATCTAAAGGAGCTTTATTTGTTCGATTTTCTCGAATGGTACCCGTAGCAAAATAATTCATCTGTTGTAATTTTTCGAAAAGCTTATACGACGAAAAATAATTATCAAAAAAAACTCTGTGGTGCAATGAATTTTCAAGTGCAGATAAAAGGTCAATCACTATTTGGCCACCAAGTCCAAGTGGAGATTTTTCTTTTTCCGTGTTTGCTCCAGCGTACGGTATAAAAGTAAACAAGTACCCATCTGATGAACACAAACACCACAACTTGAAACCAAATCTTACCGACTTTCCTTTTATAAACATCTTACAGGAATGGCGACCAAAATAGGGTACCATTTGTTCGTCGATCGATAGATTGTGGGCGAATATTCCAAACTGTTTATTCCTAGCGTTTATGGCTTCAAAAAATGGTTGAAGTTTTGCGAATTTATCATTTTGATTGAGATTTGCATTGTTTGATAGATGGATATTTCTTTTGATATTCCTGAACATGTTTCTACTCATACATTTTCTTACAATAGGCAAACCCTTATCTTCGTCCAAACTCCAGTATAAATCTGTTTGCGGTAATATGTGGTAACCCGATAGTATCAAAATACCAAGAAATTTTTTTAAGTCTTTTATGCAAAATTTAAAATCCTGACGATTATTATCACGAGCATATTTTACTGAAAACTCAACTATCATGGTCAAAAGTTCTTCGTCAAAAAACATTAAGAAAATTTCCAATGGTGTTTTGCCCTCCAGTGCGTCTTTTATTTGTTGTAGACTATTATGTTCATTTGAGGTAGGTAAATGGGTATAAACAACTTCTTTTTTTTCCCACTCTATATTTTCCCTCTCTTTTTTACCAGAAAATCGTCTTTTCTTTCCTGGCACAGGTTCTTCAGGCTCATCGCAAATGTCATTATCGATATCAACCTCAATTTCCAAGGTACCAGCTATTTCTTTATCAATTGATTCGTCATTCATAAGTAAATTCTCGTCAATATCTTCTTCATCAGTCAACTCGTCTACATTAGGTGGTATATAGACAGCATCCACAAATCCTATCAAAATTTATGATGTTATTTATACACGAAAAATAAAAAATTATATCAACATGCCTCGTTCTATTTCTAAATCATTAACAATTTCTTCTAACGCACTTTCTAGCTCCCTATGGGTCAAAATGTGTCTTTTTGGCATAGCTAAATTCAGTAATAAACAGCACGTGTATACTTAGTTCTTGTCGATACGAAATCTACCGCATAACTAACCACTATAACTACTAAAGAATGAGCCGACAAGATCTGTCGAGTTGCTGCGTACTTATTCACAGATACCGCCAACGGTGCGCTAACGCACCACTATATAATGACAATCTGTTTCTTAGAAAAATAAATATCTTATCACCAAAAATGACTTATACATAGATTTGTTTATCTTTTCAGAACAGTAATAAATAAAAAGCGTCCAAACAAAAATGTATCATATAGTTTATTTTTAAAGTTATGGCTAGGCATTTTTAAAATGGTAAACATGAACTATATTAAAAAATTCACAGAAAGCAAGGAAACAACAAAAATAGAAAGATAATATATTGAATTAAATGTTTAAAGGTTGTATATTAAACTACCGCAATGAGGTTTTCTGTTGAAATGCTTTAATAAAAAAAAAAATCTAAAAGGTAATGGTGCGTATACGCACCATTGGCCGAAAATGGGTTAAAGGATCTCTGTGTGGATGAAATTAGAATCGTAGCCTTGTTTTTCTGTCCAACATAAGAAACGATAGTGATTTTACATATATTGCTGATCCAGTATCACTAGTTTTATTGGGTGATAATGGAGGAAGAATTATTTCTTTAATTTTCTTTATGCTACCAACATATTTTATCGCAAAATATTTATTAGTTCAATAGAAGAAAACCCAATAGCTGTTGTTATAGACATATTGTGATGGCTTGGATAATCTCTTGTATTCGTCTGAAATACCTATTCTACTGAAGTCTTTGCCACTATATTAGCCATTATACATGGTTTGCATATATTAATCTGGTTTATTATACATGTATATTTTAAAACGAACTTCTTCCCTAAAGCTCACCAACATTTCATCAACTTTTACCGACTGATCAAGTTCATACAGACTCTTGCAGATCTGACAAAGCATCGGAAAATTTGTCTAATGTGTGCAATAGGATCCACTTTATTCCGTTTATATGATCGTCCGGATTACTAAATCTAAGTGAAACGTGTAAAAAAAAGTGTTATTAATACTTTTATGGTTTGAGTTAAATATTGAAGTGAAAATCAGAAGTCCTGAGAATACCTTTAGCTCAATCAAATCTGCATAATTTAAGTGCCTATATTCTTGATTTTAGTTAAATCATACAGATTCATAATTTGTCCATTCCCTATACCCTATAAAATATCCGTAAATAAATAAAATTCCCAAACAGATAGCTTTTTAGATTTCTGCTTAAGATTTTGGGCTCTTGATTTTAAAATGGGCACTTTTATAATTATATTATGTTTCTTTGTACGCCAAACTGGTTACACTTTCAACCTAAACCATCTAAAACGATTTTTTCCAAAAAAATTTCTTGAATTAACTTTCCATTACATATTATATTCGCCAATTCCCATTTCACACAGTTTTCTGAAAATTCAGAAAACTTCTGCAATACTGAATATTCGCCAACGCTACTGTTAGGTATAATTATATTTTTATTTCCTTTCTCGCAATTAACAAAAATTAAATCTTCTATCATCGAACACAGAAGCAATTTCGTAATAGGGGTAAAATCAAAGAAGCGACAAGAGAGCGGTGGTTAATTCAGCGCCTGTTTACGCACATGTGTGTTTGGGGTCGCGTAGGTCACCCCAGGGAAATTACTCCGATACCCGAAGGAGATAATGAACGAGTGCCAACTAGATGTTTGAGCGAAAATCGAAACTGTTAATTGGCCGGCGCCAGTGATGTGGAGAAATGAATTTTCTCTATTTATTAGATGCTTTAATAGACATAGCTATTTTTAAATTTTTGGATTGAATTTTGAATACAGACAGCGGTAATAGTGTTTAATGGTGGGTAAATGTGTATTTTATTTATAACTTCGTTTTACTAAAAAACAGTTTGTATAGTGTTTTTATTTTTTGTTTATGTATATTATAGGCTTTACTTATCATAATAGGCCTCTAAATACGTAGCTTATTAACAATATTTTTCGTAGTAGGATGTTTTCCCTCAGTTGCAGACAAAGGGGAAGACAAAAACAACGTCAATGGTACAGTCGCGTGAAAAGAATCTATCGAGGAAAACTACCGACAATTGTACTAGTCACTAATGAAAGTGACCACGACCAGACGGAATAACTAACGAGCCTCGAAAACACGGAGGAGAAAATATAACCCTAGGGGTGACAAAACTCATACAAAAACTAATATTGCACTCCAAAATACCAGACGCATGGAGAAACAGCATAATGATACCAATGTTCCAGAAAGGAGATAAAAAGACCCCAACAATTATAGAGGTATAAATCTACTGAACACCGCTCTTAAGCTTACCACAAAAGTCCTAACCAACAAAATCAATAAAATAACAACTTTATCAGATTAAAAACAATCCAGAAGATCCTGCGTAGACGCCGTATTTGTACTAAAGCAAATCACAGAAAAGGCTATCGAGTACAATAAACCAGCATGTTTTATAGACCTAACAAAGGCTTTTGATGGCATCCAAGTCGTAGACGTATTATACCTACTGTATAAAAGAAATATACCAATCAATATTATACCAACCACCGCTGATGCGGATTAGGCCCTTAAGGCGGATCGAGTGATACTGATCCTTTCGCGACACCCGAGCACTGAGGTCATGTGCGGCAAGCATGGGCTCGGTGGCCGGACACACATCGGGCATCGGGGCCGGTGAGGAGAACAAAATTTACTTTTGCCAAATCGGCGGCTGAGTGACCGAGAACACACTCTTTCCGAACATAAAGTCGACAGCCCAGGCTGTCGACTTTATGGACGGAACACACGCTATTTTTTTCTTTTGTTTTAGGGAAGTCAAGTCAAGTCCCGAAGTGAAGTTAGAGTAAAATCTATAGAGTCAGTAAAGTAAATAGGGAGAAAAGCCTAGATGTGGCTACCCCTAAAGTCAGGTGGCATAACCACAATAATTAAAAACGGGAGGTGTCTCATTACCCAAGGCACCTCTAGTAACTTTCAGATCATAAGCCTCCTCACGTAAGTCACACGATGAGGAGGGGTGGTGGAAAAACCTGGGGGTCAGATAGGTACCACTTCAACTAGTGAAGTGTGACCGGTTTGATCTTCGGACATGTGGATCCCATACTTAGTTTGGTATACACATGTTCCTAGGGGTTGGGTTGATCGCTTAGCGTGATTGTGTGTGTATTATACCAACCATCGAAAACATCTACTTCCATAATCCAATACAGGCAAAGTTAAAGGTAAAACTAACAGAGTGTATACCAGTACAAACCGAAGTCAGATAGGGTGCCTCGTTAAACCCACTTCTCTTTAATATAATAATGGACGAAATAATACAAGCAGTACGTAAAGGCCATGGTTACAGAATAGGGAACAAGGAAATCCAAATATTATGTTATGCAGACGACGCCGCATTAATCGCTGAAACAGAAGACGAACTCCAAAGAATAATACATATCTTCAATACAAGAGCCAAGAAATACAAGATATCAGCAGAAAAAACCAATGTATGACAACATCTAAATACCCACTACGATGTAAAATCGAAATTGATGGAAAAATAATAAAGCAGGAAACAAGGTTTAGATATTTGGGAATAGACATACCTAGTTACGGAGATGTTGAAGAAGAAGTACAACAACAAAGCTTAAAAGTAAGTAAAACGGCGGGATTTCTTAATGACACAATCTGGAAGAACAAACACCTAAGATAATACACAAAAACAAGAATCTATAAAGCAGCAATTAGACTTATATTGACATACACGGCTGAGATAAGACCTGACACATCTAAAGCGAGACAACTACTAGAAACAACAGAGATGAAAATACTTCGACCAATATCAGGGAAAAGTCTGTTGGATAGAAAGAGAAGCGAAAATATAAGAAGAGCATGCAATATAGAAGACGTAAATGGATGGGTGACAAAACGGAAATAAGAGTGGCACGAACACATTAGTAGAATGGCAGAGGATAAGATAGTACGAATAGCACGAGATAAGTGAACAAATGAACGAAGAAGTATTGTCAGACCAAGAAAAAAGTGGTGCGATAATTTAAACAATTTACATACAAGATACATACATACAGAATCTACATACAAGAAGAAAGAAGAAGAAGAAGACTAATGAAAGTCACTTAAAAAGCGCAAGCAAATGAGACCACTGAAGAGATAAAAAGATATTTGTCAGTACATCTCGAAAAAACAAAAAAAAAGAAGAACTACTATTCATCGAGTTTATTATGACAATATTTGTTAGGCTATTTGTAATAGTTTAAATTTATCTTAATAAAAAATGTGCAAGTAATCATTCTTTAGTCACTATATTTTCAGAATCAGGTGCTGTTATATTCATTTAGAATTTATATACACTCGTTGAATCTTAAGTTGAATGTAGAGTACGAATTCAGGCGGAACTGTCTGAACCTTTGAAAACAAATAACGGGTCACACCAGGGAGACCCCTTCTGCTGTATACTCTTTAATCTGGCTTTGAAAGTAGTAATAAGTATGTCACAAATCACAACCATCGGTTCAATATATAATAAATCAGTGCAAATCCTTGCCTATGCTGATGATATCACTATTGTTGGGAGAACGGTAAACTATGTTCGAGAGGCGTATGAATCATTAAAAGAATCAGCTACACAACTAGGGTTTAATAATAAACACGAACAAATCGAAGTATATGAAAATAAGCACGCAACCACAAATCCTACAACGACTTGAATAGAAAACGATGTTATCAAAGCAGTGAACGAATTTGTACACCTGGGAGCACTCCTTAACTACTGCAGAGATAAACCGCAGAATTTTCACGACCAAGGAATGCTAATGCTTAATCTCCTTTTTAAATTTACAATTATATCGACAAATACAAAAATAAAACTCTACAAATCAATAATACGCTCAGTCCTAATATATGGTTTAGAGACATGGACATGGAACAAAAAGTAACGAGAATATCTAAGGATGTTTTGAAAAAAAAGTACTAAGGCGAATCTATGAAGCAGTGAATTATAATAGAATGTGGAGAAGACTATACAACTTAGAACTTTATAAAATCATGTATCGTAAAACATATTAAGATATGACGTCTGTGGTGGATAGGGCATGTAATGCGGATGGAACAAAATAACCAAGCTAGAAAAACGCTCATTGATACAACTACAGGCCAGAAAAGAAGAGCAAGACACAGAACAAGATTCGTTCATAACATCTATGAAGACATGAGAAATATGGGAATACGTGCTTGGCGAAGAAAGGAAATTCTTGAGGAAACTAGGACCCACGTAGGGTTGTAAAGCCAGAATGATGATGATAAGTCTTGATTTTGTAGTTTCATTAGGGACAATGTAGTAATTACATTATTTTTGTTAAATGTCTTGCTAAAGTCTACTCTATCTTTTAATCAAAATTTTTGGAAATATTGCAATACGTGCAATATAACTATATAAGAATTTAGTTGACCATATTGTTTATTCACAAATACTTTTTTAATTCACTTTTTTTATTTAATTCTTCTTTTTTAATGTGGGCCAATTTTTATATATTTGCCGACAGTGTTTTTTGTTTAACTATCTTGTAGTATTTATTGGTTTTATTATCTTTAGTGTATTGTCTGCCCGTTTTGCTCATGCAATAATTAAGATGTACTTTTTTAACTTAGGTGTGTTTGTTGTTTGACCTTTCTTTAATCATCTTTCTCCTCTGTTCTTCTTGGAAATAATATGCGCGTCCGTATTAAGTACCGCTCTCTACCTCAAACTACAGCAATAATAATTTTAACAACTTGAAGCTTCATTTTTGATGTTAGTTGAGTTATTGTATAAATAATTACTATTCTTCTGTTTTTTAAACAATATGTATTTCTAGATTTATATGTTTGAGTTAAGTCTATTAAAAATACAGACATTACTTTGCCCACGCAATGTAATTAATTTAGATTTATTATCATTCCTAACTACTTTATTAACTTTTAATTACAAGCGCTGGTATATTTGGTACACCAGTTGCAACAAAACGCTGTAAAAGCCGTTAAATTTCAAAAACATAGGGCTAAAAGGAACTACAACGTTAAAGGGTTTTTATTGTTTTATATAGTCAATGGTAAAACCATTTAAAGAGGTGCGTTTTTAGGAAAGGAGTGAATTTTTACCTATGCACTAGGGCGCATTTGGGTCAATTTTATGCAGTTTTCGTACATACACATCCACAGATTAAATTTTCTATCGAAATGTCACCTTTTAAAGTTAAAAATAAATTCTATTAATAAAAATATATTTAAAAAACGAAGCAAAAAACAGGAACACATGCGATTTTCTTTTTGTGTCCTATAACTTTTTTTTTACGAGGGTCCAGTTGTAGGCATTACCAAAATGACGTTTGGTAAAAGTATTTTCGATTTACAGTATCCCAGATATCATTTTTCAAAGTTTGCCAGTCACACCATTTTTTGCCATTTTTCCTATTTTTTCGCAAACACTGCTCTATTACTTTTTTCTACGCAGTTTTAGGTATATGCAGTAGTACATTTAAATAAAAGAAAAGTTAACTATCTTTTAAAATGGTCTGCAGTAGGAGATTCTAGAACTAATTTTAAGCAGTTCTTCAAAGTTTTCTACTTTTAACGATTTTTTATCCAAATTACCAAATAAAAAATTAAGCTTATTTTCTGTACTTTAAAATAGTCTATTATCAAATATTCTAGGACTTACGGTTACCAAGATGTAATTCGTCAAATTAAGATCCTCCTTCTCCTAAGTGCCTTCTCTATTAAGGTTGGCGATCAATATGGCAAATTTCTCTCTATTCTGGGCTTGATGAATTAATTCATTTCCTTTTGTGTGGGTCTAATCTCTGATGTTTTGTAGCCAAGATTTTTTCTTTTGTCCTATGCCCCTTTTACCTTCAATCTTGCCTTCTAATATTACTTGGAGCTGCTCAAATTCGTTATGGCTCATTATGTGTCCTAGATATAACGTCTTTCTAATTTTGATAGTATTGCCCAGATGAGGTCGTATGTTCATTGCTCTCAGTACTTCTTCATTCGTAGTTCTGCTGGTCTAGCTTCATCCACACACAGTTGATCCACATTTCAAATGAATTTAATTTGTTGACGTCATACTGTTTTAATGTCCAGGTCTCAAAGTCATATAGTAATAGAGACCACACATAACACTTTAGTGTTCTCAATCTTATTGAGACTGATATCTTGGGGTAACAGAGCATTTTACGCATATTCATGAAACCAGATCTTGCTATTTCAATGCGTCTTCTAATTTCTTTTGAGTGTTCTAGTGTACTATTTAGTTCTCTGCCCAGGTATATGAAGCTTTGGGAACTCTGAAGGGTGATACCATTTATTTTTATTTGATAAATTAAGATACTTGCAACGATTTGTATATACCTAAATATACAAGGAAATAATACTGCAGTCGCAGTCGGTAGGGACGAAACTGAGACTTAACCTCTAAAAATCGTACGAGCAAGCTGAATTTCGCTAAGAATGTCTATTTTTATACACCGAAAAAGATTCAAAAGAGCTTTCCACTGCGGCCTCTGGGCCGTTAACCATTATTTCGAAGGGGAAGGGGAGCGGAAAACATCAATTTACCAAGAATCTGTAAGTCGAAGAAAAAATATTTTATACAAGAAATGTAGTTGAGATAACATTAAACAAAAATGTATATCAGTTCTTTTTCTGTAAATCGTTCTCTTAGAAACAACGCTTGAAACGACCAATGTTTTTGAATGTGTTACGCGCGCTAAATTAATTTTATATCAGCTTTATTATTACATATAAATTTTATATCAGCTCGATGGTAAAAATAGCTTTTAATCAGAATATTCTATCAACAAAAATTAAAATATTAAATTTAATTTATTAAATATTTGTTACGTTTATTATTTTTTAGATTATATAAATTAAAATTGATCAATTTCTTGTATTATACCAAAAAGCTAAGGGTACTTTGTATTGCAATCTGATCAAGCCGGTTAATTAGCATCATCATCATCCTTTCTTTATAAACCTTCTGAGTCCTAGCCTCCTTAAGAATTTCTCTCCAGTCATCCTTAACCATCGCCTTTCTCCGCTGAGCACGTATTTCCATATTTCTCATGTGTTCATTGATGTCGCCAAGGACCTTGTTCTGGGTCTTTCTCTTTTTTTCTGACCAATGGATCTATCAAGGAGCGTTTTTTAGTTGGGTCAGTTTGTTTCATCCGCATTACAGGCCTTACCCACCTCAATATATTTTAATATATCTCCTTAATATATTTTATAATATCCGGTTTCTGGTATATTCTGTAAAGTTCGAAATTATATCGTATTCTTCACGCTCTATTATGATCCCTACTCCACAAATTCGCCTTAGTATTTTTCTTTCAAAACGTAACATTTTTCATTACTTTTTGTTATGAGTCCAGGTCTCTAAACCATATGTTAGAACTGGGGCTATTATTGTTTTGGTAAAGTTTTACCTTTGTATTTCTTAAAATAATTTAAGATTTTGCAAGGAGATTGAGTCCAAAATAGGATCTGTTTATTATTAGTATTATTATTTTCAGTATTAAGGAGTGCTCCCAAGTATATAAATTCGTGAACTGCTTTGGTGATGTCGTTTTATATGACAAGTGGTTATAGGATTTGTGGTTGCGTGGAAGCTTAATGAGCAGTCTATTTTAATCTAAATTGTTACAGTTGTTATTTTAAATTTTGAGAGCTATAGTTTCACTCAGTAATATTTCTATATGTACTAACTTACTATATTTACACTTTACATACATATATGAAGTTTGCGCAATGCTCCGCTTGTACACTAATTATTTAAACTTTACTAACTCGAAGGGTTTTGTCCTTTTGACTGTTTTTTCTATATCGGTGTTGCCGAGTAGTCGGATGGTCTAGATATTCACATAATAAAATAGATGTCGTTCATATCTTCTGACACATTTGGCGATTATTTATTCTAATGTCTCCATTTTCAGATCTCGGTGGATACAACTATTATTACGAACCGTGGAGCATCAACGCTGGTCCTAAGTACAATATTCTAAAATTTCTGTTTTACTTCAATGTTTTTTTTAGTAGCGCGTCCCCAGAGCTGTCCGCCCAATGCCCATACTGATCTTAGTATTTGTTTGTAAATCTGTAGTTTGTTCTCAATAAATTGCTTGGAATTTCTTCCAAGCATTCAGTTCATCTTTCTAAGTTTTATACTGAGATTTTCCCCTCTCCTTTTTAGTGTCAACTTTCCAACTCGGTCTCTTATTAAAATTTAACCCTAGGTATTTTACAGAATCTGCAACAAAGATTGTTGAAAAATAATATTTTGGATATTGTAAATTCTAAAGATTCTACTAAATGTCATTTTGAGAAGGAAACATATTTTTTTTTCTGTAAAGTAATGCCGATACCTATATCCACGTGGAAAGAAGTTATTAGGCTAAAAAAATCGCCTGTGTTCCTGTTTTTTTTTTCTTCGTTTCTTAAATTTGTTTTTAGCTTAGTTGGTTTGTTTTACCCGGTGGGCAAAGTAGTCCCCTTTCTCGAGCAGAGAAAAAATATATCCTCTTTAGGTGAAATCTCATAATATCAACCTTGTGTTAGTACCTTAATAAATATAATCATGATTTTCATAAAATTTAAAAGTTTTTAAACCTATTTCAGTAGCTAGTTTCAGCTACTTTATAAAATGCTTTACTGATGATGGTCCGAATGGACTGAAAACTATTTTTAATGAAATAATATACCATTATGCACCAGAAGTTTTTACTTCTTTGTAAGTTTTTTTAAACTAGGGTATACAGCCATCTACTGGAATTGTTCCCTTTTACTTTGTAATTTTGTAACACTTAGACAGTTTACCAAAGATCTCAAAATCAATTTAAAAAGATATCAGAAATTACAACACTGAAGACACAACTTAAATCATTGATAAAAATAAAAGTTTAAAGTTTCTGCGCCAAAAAAGAAGCGAAGAATCAAAAAATATTTGCAAACTTGTAAATAAAAAGGCAGAAACTAAAAAAATAAGAAGATATTTTAAAAATTGTATAAATGAGAGGAACTTCCAGATCCTAATCAAAGTCAAATACTAAAAGGCCAAAATTTGTGCTCAGAAGACATCCTAGATATTACGATAGACGAAATAAAAGAAAACTCTCTCGGAGATAAAAAACAATAAATCACCTAGAGAAGCTCTTTTAGTCATTAAAAAAATCAAAAAAAGAAGATAAACCTTATTAAATTATTAAGTTACTAAGTCATTAAGTTATCAAATTAAAAAGAAAAACGCTTGACATCTGGATGGCACTTTTCCTCTGTGGACGTGGACTATAATTTCAGTGATTTTTTAGTAAGGCTTGTCTGTATTTTCAATAAGGCATTTCATTTAATAATTATTAAGTCAAAACATCTCAAACACTGGACTACCAAAGGTATCCGCATATCAGCCAAGAATATGCGTTCACTACTGTTCATCAAGAAATTTACTACCAACGTCTTTGTCACTGAATATATCTCCAAGTACAGAGGAACCTCTCTAAAACTTATCAAAACAGCAACAACAACAAAATGTACTATCACAATTATCTAGGAAGCTCTAAAAATTTTGCAAGACAAATTTGGTCGATAGTAAACGATCTTCGAAATACAACTAACACAGCTGAAACATTTTCTCTTTCATATCCTGAAAATCTAAATGAATACTTCGTTAATGTGAGTAAAAATATAACATCAACTATTTGACAATATATTTCCCCAATTCAAAAAAGGTCTCGAATTCATTCTTTATAAAACCAGTTGATACATTTGAACTAATATAAACAATCAGTAGTATCAAAAGCAAATCTTCCTGTAGTACTGATGGACTATCCAAAAAATGTTTTTTAAAATTTTCCAAAAAATGTGTTGGAAGTCCTTCTCTCACTAATTAACGATTCGTTTGAAAAAGGTATATTTCCAGAGTGCCTAAAAACAGCCATTATGATTCCTCTGCATAAGGGTGGTAAAAAATCGAATGTCTGCAAATATAAACCTATTGCCATAATACGGGTCCTATCCAAAATTATTGAGAGACTCATAAAAGCCCAACTTATGTCCTTTCTTGTTGCAAACAACCTTTTATCACAAAGTCAGTTCGGCTTTTTATCTAATAAATATTCCAGTGATGCTATATTTTCTGTACTACATCAGGTCTATCAAGCACTAAACAATTCGAGGTATTTCTTTGAATTGGTTTCCATCTTACTTGAGGAATAGGAAACAACTAGTTAGAGCAAATGATACTGACTCTAGTCACAAAAGCATTGTATGTGGAGTATCACAAGGTTCAATATTGGGTCCTCTACTTTTTTTCATCTTTATAAATAACATCATTAACTTAGAAATCGATGGAAACATTTTTCTTTTTGCTGATGATACCAGTATTACCTAGAGGAACTCTAATATTACAACTCTTCATGTAATTATAACTTCTGATCTACTTAAAATAAAAACTTGATCCGACTCTAATTTACCCTCTTTTAACGTGGATAAGACAGTAGCATTCTCCTCTAAAGGTGTCTTTAACTCTTGCTTCTTAATAACACCCAGATCAGCATTAATGACTCTGTAAAATTTCTTGGTATTTTTATAGACAGCAACCATAAAGGGTCTCTTCATATCGATTTGTCAAGTAAGAAACTAGCCTCAGCCTATTATGCAATAAGATCTTTTTTGAAGAAAATCAATTTAGCATCTTCGAAAATAACATATTTTTCTTTGTTCGAGTCTTATCTTCTATATGGCCTTCCTTTTTGGGGTTCTAGTACAGCTGACCAATCTGATGTATTTTTTTAAATTACAAAAAAGAGCAATAGCAATTATATATTCTAGAAACTGTTTGCTTAATTAGTAAAAACACCTACATGTTTTTCTAGCAAGACCTAATTATGACTACTCCACAAGAAATTAAACCTTTGATGTGTATTTACTGATCCCCTCCAGTTTAGTAAGTTAGTAAAGAAATCAATATTATATTCGGCAAAAAAATTATACATCCACCTCCCTGCAATCTAAATCTATAACATCTTTCCTTAAGTTCTGTAAATTAACAAAAGCCTGTCTATAACCATAGAAAGGCCATATCACTGGAAGAGTTTCTTAACGAATAACTAACGAAATTACAGTACGTTTACGTACAAGCAACAAAAGTAATTTTTTATATATTTAGGTATCACATGCAACAACTTACACTTATTCGTAAACTAATTCGTAAGGTATTATTATGCAATTTGTAATTACATTTTGCAATGGATTGTATATTTTATTATCTTTTATTTTGTGATATTGACGATTTATGTAATTTTAGTAAATTTTAATTGTTATTGTTTTTTTGACTTTTTGCATTATCCACTTTATATATAAAATTGTACAATTTTCAGTGACAATATATCATATTTCTATTCTATTCTAAATGTAGGAAAAAAGACGTGCAATGTTTGTTTGACAAAAGGCGTAATCTTCTCTCAATGTCCCAATGCAATAATAACCATAATGCACAAAAAGGTGACATTTTGAGACCCAAGAACTACAAATCAATTAGTTTACTCTTCCATTAGTTTACATACAAATCATTCATTATTAATAAAACGGCTTGTAAATAAACTAAATAGTTATCAACCTTGCGAACAGGCTGGGCTCCGCTCCAGATACGGAACAAATTATCATCTACAAATTATTTAAACGCTAATAGAAAAGTGCATAGCTCGACATATTTGTCGACTATGAAAAGGCATCTGATAGTAATAGGGAGTAAATAGCAGATCTCGGGCGGAGGAGGAGCACCTGCCCCTAATTTGTATACATCTGTCCCTAATTTGCATACAGCTGTCCCTAATTTACTCCTGCCCTAATTTACATACAGCTGTCCCTAATTTGCATACAGCTGCCCCTAATTTGCATACACCTGTCCCTAATATGCATGCAGCTGTCTCTTATTTGCACCTGCCCCTAATTTTCATACAGCTGTCCCTAATTTGCATACAGCTGTCCCTAATTTGCACCTGTCCCTAATTTGCATACAACCGCCCCTAATTTGCTTACAGCTGCCCCTAGTTTGCATACATCTGTCCCTAATTTGCATACACCTGTTTTTAATTTGCACCTGCCCTTAATTTGCACGCACCTGCCCTTAATTTGCATACACCTGTCCCTAATTTGCAGACACCTGTTCCAATTTGCATACAGCTGTCCCTAATTTGCAAAAGTAGCAAAAAATCCCAATTCAATCAGGTATCAAAAATAACCCAGTATATGGTACGTCAGTGGTGCACATATATTCAGGATTTCTAAAGTTGTCCTTAAAAGGACCTACCCTGTATTCTTCTTTGTATTACTAATTGCAGCAAGTTATAACGCTTGCCCCTCATGTCATGTTACAGATATTGCAGTTTTATGACTTTAATTGTATTTAAAACCTCTTTATCTTTTTCCATTCTTTTCAACACCTCGACATTCGTGACTCTATCCACCCAACCTAATCTTAATATTCTTCGGTAGGCCCATAACTCGAAGGCTTTTAAACTGTCCGAAACATCTTTCTTTAATGCCAAGCCTCCAACCCATAAAATAATACGGAGAACACATAGCATCTCAGAAGTCTTATCTTTAAAGAAATTGAAATGTCCCTGCTGCAGAGTACTTTTTTCAATTTGTTTCAAGGAATTTCTTGCCTGTCCTGAAATTAGGGACAGGTGTATGCAAGTCAATGACAGATTAAAATTAGAGGCAGGTGTATGCATATTAGGGGCAGGTGTATGCAAATTAGGGACAGATGTATGCAAATTAGGGGCAGCTGTATGTAAATTAGGGACAGGTGCTCCTCCTCCGCCCGACATCCGCTATTTACTCCCTACTAATAGTATAGATCATCATAAAATGCTTCGATTGTCGCATCGACTACCAACATATTGCCTTGATTTAGAGTATCTACAAAACTGATACAGCTTGTGTCCGACTTCATGAAGGTACCAAAAAGTTTAGAATAGAAAGTGTAATTACACAGGATGATACTATTTCCGCAAAATTGTTTGCCTAAACTAAATTGTTTGATACCTAAGATTTGCCGATAACATTGTTATAATATCGAATAGAGTTGCTACAAAAATGCTGGATACGCTTGACGAAACATCAAAAACAATCAGTCTTAAACTTAACGCCTTGAAGAAAAAATTTATGACCAAGCTTGTAGTTAGCGATAAAAATCAGATTGAAAGCCAATTAATCGACCATGTAAAATCTTACAAATATCTAGATTAAACAACATCTTCAAGTCTAATATTCCAGTTTTATTAAAAAGAAAGGTTTTTAACATGTTTTACCGGTCTTTACATAATATGGTGCAGAAACACTAGCTCTGACAAAAGGAACAATATATAAAATAAGAGTTACACACCACGCTACGGAAAGATCAATGTTGGGTGTTACCATTAAAGATAAAGTAAGAAATGTAGAAATAAAAAGAATAACAGGACATATTGCCAGATTGACGGATGAAAGATGGACCAGAAAGATTTTGGCATGCGAGCAAGACAAATGGCATATTGAAACAGAGGACGACCACCGTCTAGATGGATGGATGATATAAAGCGAATCACCACAAATTGGATGGAAGAAGCTCAAGATCACAAGAGGTGGAAAATTTTACGAGGGGGCCTAAGTTCAGCGGTGGACAAATATAGACTAGTTCATAATGATGAATTAAATGGACTATCCTCCAATCAAGTGGTCGCAGGAATTCACTTTAAAAATATTGATATCATCAATATCATTTTAAAGTCATATAATTTAAAAATATATAATATATGTCTGAATTTTTAATATGAATGAGGCAGATAAAATTTAATTATTAGAAACAATTTTTCGTATTAATAAGTAATCAAATAATTTTTAATTTGTATTTTAGGAACGATTTTTGAGGTAGAAATTGAAACGTCAACATAAACGATTTTCAACTGAAATTAGACAATACTATATCTGATACATTGGCCTAAAATATTTATTAATAAATCTCTAATAACTAAAATTTATTTTGTATCTGTTCTGTTCGCCAAATCCGTTCCTGATTTATCGCGTTTCCAAGTACGATTTCGTAGCATCCGTTTTACTAAAACTACAACTTTTTGTCGAGTCCCGTTCTCTTCAGCTTTCCTATGGTAATCTGCACCGATTTCAATGCCTCCATTTTGATTTATCGTTAGAGGAAAATTGCTTCCTTCGAAAATTACCTATACGCAAATTTTCCATAGCTCGTCGGTGGATTTTCATACTGATCAGATTGCGGCTTAATACGATATCGATGTTCCGTGTTATTAGCCCTAATACAGGCCGAGTTATGGCAATGTGTGTGCTATAAGATATTGCTTGCATCTATTTACATAGTTGGTTATGGGGTGTAATACAATGAAGCACTAAGCAAATTGTTTGCACACAGGTATTTATTTCTAATTACGAATTACATATCAGATATGTAGTTCTAAAATAAGCCGATTGAAAATTATTCAGTTATAATTAAATATTCCATGCCGCTGTGATTTTTCTACTTTGCTGAATTTTAAGCTTTATTTCTGTTTTTCCCAATATAATATTATTTACACCTTCAGCCTCGGGAGTTATTTCATTATCTTCTTTGCCGCTGATTATCATTAGCTTACTTTTTTCCTCGTTAATTTCCATTTTTAGTTCTTCTATTTATTCTATCTATATATCCACTAGTTTCTGCATTTTATTCTCAGAAATTGTTATTAGTAGTATATCGCCCGCATACATTAAGGAATCTGTTGTTACTGGGTGTAATCTGTGGTATCAATATCTATAGCTAATAGGTTCTGACACTAGTATTTCTTATCAATTCGTTTATTACCATTAGGAATAACAAAGACTGAGACTATCTCCTTATTTAACACCTCTTTTTCAATTAAATTCTTCCGATCTTTCCCCTGTTATTTGTACTCTTCCTTTTACATCTTTGTAACTACTTTCTATATTTTTTATCAATGTATTTGGTACATTTATTTTCTTTGAGCATTTTCCTATAATTTGTCTTCCTATCGTGTCTAATGCTACTCTTACTTCTATGAATGCTAACACTAGTTTTCCTCTGTGCCTATGCTTCTTTCTATTAGGTTCCTAATGATATGTATGTTGTTATTTGTCTGTCTATATATATTTAGGGATTCTACAGTATTCACTGCCTTCCCTCGCTCAACCGTTTCCATCTCTCTCTGTTGTTCCATTCTCCATCGTTTAGTCCTCTCTTACTCATGGCGTCGTCTACTTCGTTCCTCCAGGATTTTCGGGGTCGTCCTCTTTTCCTCCTTCCTATGGGGCTCCATTCGGTTATTCTTTTTATCCATCTGCTGTCGCTAGCTCTTCTTACATGTCCATACCACTTTAGTCTTTTTTGTTCTATATATGTTAGTATGTCTGTTTCTATTGATGTTCTTTGCTTTATTTCGTCATTACTTCTCCTATCCATTCTTGTTACTCTGCAGCATCTTCGCAGGCATTCCATCTCTGTTGCTATTATCTTACTGCTGTTTTTCTTGTTTATGATCCAATTTTTGGCCCCATATGTCATAATACTTCGCACTAATGTTTTATAAATCTGCGTTTTTGTCTTCATATTTAGGTGTCTATCCCACCATACTGAGTTAAGTTGTCGGATTGCTGTTCTTGTTTGTCCTAATCTTTGTGTAATTTCTTCCTCTGTTGTTGCCTTTTTCGTGATTATAAACCCCAGGTATTTGAATTTATCCTTTCCTTTGATTGTTACGTTGTCATCAATCTGTAGATCTTCTATGTCTTCTTCACTTGTAGATAGGTACTCTGTTTTCGCGAGGTTAATATCTAGGCCAGCCTTGGTATATTCTTCTTGTAGTTTCTTCATCATGTAGCTGAGGTCGTCTTGGTCTTGTGCAATCACTACTTGATCGTCTGCAAAACTTAACGTATATAGGTATTCGTTCCGTAGCGGTACTCCCATGCCTTCGCATTTTCTTTTCCATGTAGTCAAGGCTTTCTCTAAGTATATTTTAAATAGGGTTGGAGATGTGGAACAACCCTGCAGGAGCCCTTTTGTTGTGGTGAAGTCTCCTATGATTCTTGTTCCCATTTTAATGGACACTTTATTTTCTTTATACAGAGCTTTTGTAGCTTCTATGAGTTCCGTCTGTATTTCTAATTTGTACATTGCCTCCCATAGTTCTGACCTTGGTACAGAGTCATACGCCTTTCTCAGATCCACAAATGCCAAGTGTATATCTCTATTTTTTGCTTTTTTCTTTTCCAACAGTTGTTCCAGTGTGTATATGTGGTCTATGCATGATCTTCCTGCCGTGAAGCCTGCCTGATCCTCCCCGATTTTGCCTTTTATCGCTTGCTCTATCTTTTCTCGCAGTATCTTCCCATATAATCTTCCTGTTGATGATATTACGCTTATTCCTCTGTAGTTTTCGCATCGTTTTCTATCTCCTTTCTTAAATATAGATGTCATATATGCCGCCGTCCATTCCTTTGGGAGCTGTTCTCCATTTATGGCTTTTTGAAATATCCATTGTATCATCCGGTGTAATTTTTTTGATCCGTATTTTATAAGCTCAGGTGAGATGCCTCCAGGTCCCGGTGCTTTCTTATTTTTGATTGCTTTTATGGCCGTTCTCATTTCCCTATCTGTTATTTCTATTTCTTGTTGTGGGAATCTGCTTCGTCTTCGCCTGTTTTCTTTTCCAATGAATTGTGGTCTTTGTTCTGTTAATAGTTCCTTGTAGTAGTCCTTCCATTCTTTGTCCTGTATATTTCCCAATTTAGTTTTTTCTTTTGAGTTTTGTTTCAATCCTCTCAGTACTTTCCATGACTCCGAAGTTCTTGTACCTCCTATATATGTTTCAATATTTAAGCAGATTCTTTCCCATTCTTCATTCTTTTGCTGTGTTATTTGTTTTTTCACTTCTCTATCTTTTTCTCTATATTCTTTATAAACTTCATCGTTGTTTGTAGTCAGCCATTTTCTGTATAGTTGCTTTTTTTCTTCAATTATTCTTTTTGTTGGTTCATTTATTTCATTATAGTGCTGTTTATTTGTTATATGTTCTTTTTCCCCAAGGGCTTCGAATGCTGCTTGCTTTATACTCGCCTTTATATGCTCGTATATTTCTTCGAGGTTGCCGTATCTAAATTCTATTAATTTTTGGTCTAGACGTTGTTGGTATAGTTCTCTTATTGATTGTTCTTGGAGTAGTTCTATATTGTATTGTTTTTCTCTTATAGTGTTCAACGGTTCTTCTGTGGAGGGGGTCTTGTTATGTTTCCAATTAATGCCCATTTTTGCTGTCAGTAGTCTATGGTCCGTTTCACATTCTGCTCCTCTTTTGACTCGCACATCTTTGATCTGTCTGTCTTTCTGGTCTAAATGCCGCTTGTTCTTCTCTCAGTTCAATTTTGACTGCTAATCTTAGTATCTTCTATATAATTTTAGTATATATTTTAAAGCATACTGATGACAGCCATATTGCTCTGTAGTTTTCGCAACTTACATGTACCCCTTTTGTGTATATTGGCACGATGATGTTGTTTTGCTAGTCTTCAGGAGTTATTGGTTTTCCCCACGGCTCTTTATATATTTTCCATAGCCAATTTATTACTACTTTAAATTTTGTCACCTCCACCTGCCTTGTCTATTTTTATGTATACTAATCCTTCTATTACTTCTTCTCTACTTATTTGCTCTAGCTCTATGTTTTCTTTGCCGTCATTTCTTACATTGTCTTCCTTTATTACTTCGTTATCAGATTTTTTCTTATAATATTCTTTCCAAATCCTATCTATTTGTTTTTAGTTTATTTGGATTTGCTTTTATGTATCTCTAACTGCGTTTATTTCCTTTGGATTTACTCCCTTCATGTGTCGTATGTCGTCCAAAAGTTTCTATTATTTATGTATATCTCGCTTCAGCCACAAATGCATATTTCACTTTAATGGTTTGTTTACTAAATTTGTTTCCTATTATCACGTCATTCGTTTGGCAGAATTCTAGCATTTTAATTCCGTTTCTATACCTACTTTTGTATTCCAATTTCGTAAGATTATTATTTTTTATCTTGTCTCTCGTAATTTATCAAATGCATTTTTTAGTTCGTTGTACAATTCTATCATTGTCTTTTCTTCAGTACTTTCTGTTGGTCCATATGTTTGTATTATTCGAATCCTGTCTTTTAATTATCCATATCTACAATTTTTATATGGGTCCTTCACTCTTACGCCTTTATCTGACGTAAGTTCATCGTATAAATATGCAAGTCTTTTTTGTTTTTTTTTTTTCGTAGGAACCCATCAAAAAATTTGTGTAATCTAATATTTTATTGTACACTCGTACAGTAACCGTACGCAAAGAGCACCGAACAATGAATGACCCAGAATATAACGGCAACTTCGTTCGCTTCATAAAAAACTTACAAAGTTTGAGGCATCACGTAAATGCCTCGCTGTTCAGACAAACAAATTTATAGTGCGCGAACAGCAAGGCATCGATGTGATGCTTCAAAATTTTTGTGCGATAACTCCATTGTCATTTTTTTTAATGAATCAGAAATGCGGAAAGGTATCCATGACTCTCGTCTCACTTACAAAAAAACTCTGAACAACGGACAAGAAAAAAAAATAAAACACCGGGGCTGAAGGTGTTAAAATAAGTTTCAATGTATTTAAATTTCTTTACTTGATTTATATTTACGTTATTGTTAACCAGCCCGTGTAATCAAGTGTTTCGTATTCTGTTTTCTTTACACTTATCTGTATTCTTCACTTTTTATATTCATCGTACATTCTTTCATCACAAATTCTATTTTATATGAGTCCTGGGCTTACACAAGTTAAGGTTCTGAAAATTTACTGTCATTTACAAGGTTTCTTATTCCACCACTTCCTATTTCCCAACTTTCAAGTGCAACTGCTAATATAGATTAAAGAGCATGAGAAATATGCTATAATCCTATCAATTAATTTATGACATTATTAGATTGTGAAAGTGTTACACATTTTTTATTTGTGTGGTGTTGTCGCTATCTACGGCTTTCCTTAACTTTTCCCAAATGTTCTCGGAATCTTTATATCCTATTATATGCCTTTTGTCTCCAAATGTCAAATGGAATTCCTTTCCTACTTCTATAAACTTTTCTTATATTATGTAATTGTTTTAAATAAATGCTTTTACTAATCATCGTATTATAGGTACTATTTACAGTTAGATCTAGGTAACAACTAGTGTATCTTCTTTTGCTTTTCTTAAAGATAGTTATTAGTTACGCCGTCTTTCACTCCATGGAACCTGTATTTGTTAAGAGCAGTTTTAAATCAGCCGTGTTATTCGATTTATAAACAAGGATATCTACAGAACCTCAGACTAGGATGCATGTTATTAAATTAGATACATTTTTTATGAAAAGATAGCCTATTTGTCTTTATGTTGTTGGACAAATTTAAGCAACTTTAATATGTACAAATAATTTCAGTTATACAAGACAGAGTTTTTACCGTACAGCCGATTATAAGTTATTGTTTGCGTATTTTACTATGGTGTAGTACTGCCAGCTGGGATAGTATACCGATTGTAATCGCGAATGGAATCATACTGTGTGTTCTGTTCCGGATCAGTCTTTAGGCTGACAATGGTCACAGCCGCGTAATGCAGTTATTTAGGTGATAACTATTAAATAAACCAAACTATTCATTTAAAATTAAACATCATACTATTAGGCACAACAGTCACATGTAACTTTAGTCATTTTAATAAGCTACATGACATTAAACTGGAACGGGTACATACAAATCGAATTTGATAGACGTATGTTAAACCAATAGTTTTCTTTACTAAATACTTTTGTTAATCCAAAAATATAAAATATATACAACTTAGTAAAACAGACACTTAAAGAACAATATGAAACCAAATATCCATAGAGAAGTTAAAAACATGTGTGTTACCTTACAAAGATATGTAGCAGTCAATGATGTTAAAAATATGAAAAAGCTTATGATACTGGACATTTAGAGTTAAAGTTGTATAAAACAATTAATTGAAACTAGGTATAGTTTAAAAATTAACATAATTAGCACAGCAAAAGAACATGTTATAATCATCCATGTATATAAAAAAAGTTATTATAAAAACTTAAGTAAAAAACATTAAGATTTTGATGTGTAAAAAACTAGAAAGATCATGAGAATGCACTTCCAACAATTTATTTATAATCAGTTAAATTTTAATTTTGACTTTAGGTAATATTATTGAATTATTTAAGATTAAAATATAATATTAAAGATAAAAATGAAGTTACCAGTCTTTAGCTTACTGAATCTCGCAGGTAAATGAATTTACAGACTCACGCAAACAACGTGAGAAGACATGGCCTTGAGGTCAAAATAACAGAACAGCAAGGCGAAATACCAACCTCTAATACAATAGAGCCGTACATTCAAAGAATATGATAAATTTGGTTGACAACTTGTCGTTAAAAAGCCAAAAAATGAAAGGAAAAGGTGGTTAAGATCACCATTTTCTCCCAGTGATTGATTTGTTAACAAAGAACAAAGCATGCGAGGTCAATCCAAAAAATCATATATTATAATATTTATGATGTCACTGGTTAGCCAGCCAACAGGTGAAGATTAATTCAACTTCCACAGTCCAAGGTTCATATCATTTGGAACTGTGAATGAAAAAGATTCTATGAATCAATTTTCATATTTTTAACATCATTGACTGCTACATGTCTTTGTAAGGTAACACACATGTTTTTAATTTCTCTATGGATGTTTGGTTTCATATTGTTCTTTTTAGATGAACTGATGATGCTTTCTGAGCAGAAAGCGAAACGTCTTCAATAAATATATGAAGTAGCCACCTTCTTTGTCTTTTATTTCTCCACTTTGACCGAAAAACCCACCACTCTTCGAGTGTACCTTAGTTTATTTTGGATTGACGGCCGTACCCCTTTTCTCGATATATATATATATATATATATATATATATATATATATATACATATGCTAGAAAATTATACTTTTCTTCTCTTTAATCAGTCGTTTCACTTTTTTTATTCTAAACTGATTCTCCCTCTAAAAGAGAGTAAACGAAAAGCTGCATAAATGTTTTAGAAAGTTAAGAAACCCTCTCCTAAAAATATGTAAGGTTTTTACGAAAGAAATCTAGTTTCTCTGGCGATGTTCCAGGAAGAAGTGTACTATGGAAAGTTTGCGACAAATAGAGATGTCCTTTGTAGATTCCTACTAGTTATTTTTCGGTGTGAATAAAACGGAAAATTAATTTCCAAGATCTGTAACGTTCTCGTCTGATAAAAGTAAAGAAAAAAATATAGAAAACAAAAAAGATCTATGAAAGAGCTTAAGAAATTAACAAAAAAGAACATTCGAATGAATAAAAATAGAAGAAGATATTTGAAATAAAATAGGTTATCAACTCATCTATAAATAAATAAATAACACATATTTTTAGAAATATATTTCTTGAATAAAGATAAATAGCTTCTTTAATACAACATCACTGATTCTGTTACAAACCATAACATCCATTTTGTTTCCAATCAACCACAACACAAAGTAGCTTCTAGACTAGCTCCTCAAGAAACATCCCTTTTAGTTTTAGGTCGATGTATAATAAGTTAAAAACCCATAGACAATACTTTAAAATAAATAAGCATTTGAAACACGTCATCTTAACAATAGATCTTGTAGCGGAATATAAGTACTGCTTATAATATATTATACTTACGAGTATTTCACCTTTACATTAATTAAATCAAATAAAAAAATTCTTCCATTTTTTAAATAACATAAGTCATATTGTCACCTTTTGTACCATACCTGATCCAAGGTTCAAATTGGTAGAATTACAGTACGTAATTCTTCTAATAATGATCCGAAAACTCTAGTAGTCGAAATCGGTCGTCGCTTACTAAATAAATAGATTTTAAGTAAGTCTGTCATTTCAACTGCCTAGTTTAAAATGGACTTACACGAGTAAACAATTCATTTTTTTGATTTTTGGAACAAAATAATGATTTAAAGAAAAATAACAAACACGTGACGTTTATAACATTACATTCTGAAGCTGCGAGCAAGGTATCCTGTACCGCTACTTAAAATATAATCAGTTAATCAGTCTAGAGTAAAGTTTGGCGGTAAAGACTATTATAAAATACTTAAAAAATGGTTACGATAAACTATCTAATGAGTGTGACGAACAAAAAGGCTCTTTTGATTCCAATGACGATACATTTGAGAAAGATAAAATGATAGACGACGACTTCTAAACAAAATATTTTCCTTCAGACTATGAAGAAGAGGACAGTTTTAGCACAACAAACGATGGTGATGTTTGAAGCACACAAAATGAACCAGGCAGCGTTGCTGAGAATTGACTTCCACTTAAAATCCAATCTTTGATCAACCGCTAATTACTCAGGCTCACACATTACGCCGGCTCCACACATGTGGAGTAACACACAAAACTGTGTGGGAGCCAATATTGGCGCCAACGTTTTTATGACTTGCTCCAACGTTGGGAGTTTTCCGTTGGCTGTCGGTTTTTGCGTTCACATCAAAGGGTTTGGCGCCAATATTAGTATTGCCGACCACACATTGGCGCTACAACAGTGTTAAACTTTATTACGTTTATAAAAACTTCGTTCGAATATCGTTCGAATATATTAGAGCTTTTATTGGCCTGTACAGATTGTCCCATATTCATTGTTCTATATATGTAAGGTATAATAATGTTTTGACCAGTTAAGTATGACTTTATATTACTATGTTTGACGAATTTTCAAAACTCTTATTTCTACTTCAGTTAGATACATCTATACATGTAAAGATATGGATGAAAAAAGATTACGCGACGACGAAAGAAAATTTTAGAAACCAACACAGGCACTTCTTCGCTTAATTAAGTCCATTAAAAAAGGAAATAAAAATATAACTGCTGATAATTGCTTCAGATCAATAGACCTACTTTATCAGTTATGCAAAAAATGTTTATGTTTTACTGGCCCATTGTACAAAAAGAACAAGCGGGGGATACCTCTAGACCTCTAGACTGTTTTACCATCGTCTTAAAAAGTAGTTGCATTTACCTTATATAGGTTCTTTAATGATTCATTAACACTAAAATCATCATAATCAGTGTATTTGCCTTTATCGCTATGCAAAGTTGGCTTCTCTAATTTCATTTCTCTATAAGTTTCTATCTTAGACCTTATAATTATCAATCCTCTTTACTGACATGTCCTAAGCATGTTCCCCCAAATATTCTTTGGTCTTTCTCTCCTACTTCTTCGAGAAACCCGCAGATCAGTAATTCTTCGTATTATGTAATTAACGCCTCAACAAACATGCCCAAACCATCTAACATTCTCTCTCATCTTGGCATCAATCGGTGCTATCCGCAGAGTTCTCCTAATGTACTCCTTCTTAATTTTATTCTTTATTGTTACTCCACCCATCCACATAAGCATTCCAATTACCGCCATATGCATTTATTGTTCCTCTTTCTTTTTAACTGCCCTAAATTTAGTTCCGCCCATCATAGATGGTTTTATGACAGTTTTATAGAATTTTCGCTTCAGCATCATTGGAATTTTTCTGTCACACAACACACCACTTGTCCTCCTTGACCTCCTTTTGGTGGAATATACCCCACATGGCTGAAACTTCATAAGCCTCATGGTACCACTTAAGGACTTTCTAAAACACATCGTCGACCATGTAATAGAAACTGCTATTCAAAAGCAGTTTGATTTTTGAATAGCAGAAATAGCTATTAAAAAATCAACTGCTACCTGAAGATACATACATGCAAGCATCTAGATTAGGTTTTATCCAAGCCATCATCTGAAGTCAACAACTACGTTCAACAAGCGATCTAACTGCAAGAAGCCAACACTGCATACAACAACAATGTCATAAGTATCATTTTTTGTACGAATCTAGGCAGGATTTGCTGTGCTGCTATTAAAATTTTATTTAAATTTATTTTAATGTGCAATAAATGTGATTATATTATATATCCTGTTATATTTGCCCTCTAATCAACTTTTAGATTTGTAACTAAGATAAGAGGTTCTCACACCTGTGATATTGAGCTAGACAAAGCTTAAACATATTGGCTGCCCACCGTTTCTGATGTGTAGTTAATTTTTACAATCTCGTTAAATCTTATCTGGCGACGAGATGCAAATGTACCAATAGCGATTTGAAATTGAACTATTTTTATGGTTCTTAAGATTGTCATTTTCATATACAATACAAATATTTGTACAAACAAAAATGTCGTGAAAAAATTAGGGGTCATTATATATTCAACCAAAGCAATTTCTATATTTCTGTTTTTTACTCTCTCAGAGTTTTGTTCGACAATCAAAATATTTTAGGATGCAATGCTACTATTAGTTTGTTGTTTAGGTGTACAATCTATTGTAAGTTCTAAGTTTTGTCTCTCTTGTTATTATACATTATTCTGGTAGTGATACAGTAATTTGCTCTAGTTTAAGTTTTGGACCGACTTTTTCATTTTATGGTCGACAATAATATAACAATTGTTACTTTTTCAAACACAATCAAATAGTGGCGTTATTTTTGCAGAATCCAAATTAACTTTAGCTCACGGCTAGCATTTGTGGAAAAATACACGGCATTTTTTTAGGATATAGCAATGGAAAGTATCTAGTGTAATAACTATTTAATCAATAAGTTTTTTACGACACGCTTTCTTTGGTTTACATATTGCACCGTAGTGGGCATAGATTTGACTAAATAATATATATGAGCTCTACTAAATAAAAACTAAATACTTTCTGTCTCTTTGTTCGTATGTGAAACATTTAAAGTTTCACTCTACGAACTATAGGCATGAACATTAAAAGTGGTAACTAACAATCGGCTGAATGCTGTCGAGATGTGATAGGCTGTAGGGCTCTCCTACGTATATTCTGGGTTGACCGATGTACTAGGCCGTCTCCAATTAATTATCCAATGGAAGGTAAATGGCGTAAAGCGAAGATGTATTTCCTCGTTTGTTAAATTTACGGAAATAATATAACACGACTTCCACTGAGGCTTTTACGATTTAAACTACTATTTTACTGTGGCCGAATCTAATCTTATATAACACAAGCAATGGAGACAGATCACCAAATTGATGATATTTATACAGACTTATCAAAAGCATTTGACAGAGGTAATTAAGAACTCCTATTCAGTAAACACGAAAATTTTGGTAACACTGGATCGTTATTAAAATGGTTTGCCGATTATAGTACCGATAGAAAACAAATTGTACGTTTTACCAGTATTAAGTCGAATGAAATTTCTGTAACTTCTGGCAACCATAGGGATTCCACTTAGGGCCTTTATTGTTTAATCTATTTATTAATCATGTAGTTAAAAGTTTTCACCATGGAGTAGTACTTCTATGTACTTGCCGTTTGAAGATGCTGAAAAGTTACAAGACGACTTGACTAAACTTCAAAGTTGGTAGATCAATATGGTATGAAACTGAACAAAAGTAAGTGTAATGTCATACATCAAGTTTATCGAACTATTAACCCTTTACTCTTCGATTACAGTATTATTTTTTCCGTTCTTTCATCATAAACTATAATTAAAGGTCTTGGAATATTGCTAGATACCTCGTTAACTTTTCATATGCAACTTGAAAATGTGCAACAAAAATTTCTTGATATAATTGCGTTCAAAAGTGGCCGGTATTTACATTATGATAATACTTTAAAAATGCTAAATCTTTTTACAATAAATAGCTGTCAGAGACTTTATTGTATTATTGAAATTAGTTAACTCTGAAATTGACTGCACAAATGACAAAATATTTATTAAAACAAAACTGAAAACTTTTATTTGGGCATTTAAAAAACATATATATATATATATATATATATATATATATATATATATATATATATATATATATATATATATATATATATATATTGTGGCTAAACACCTCACACGGGGTTACGCCGCTTAAGCTCTCTAGATCTATGTTACGAGGTAGATCAGTCCTCATTTTCTTTATTTAATTTTTCCTGTTATTTTTCTCCATTGTTTCCTATCTCTGGTTTTTCTCTCCATTGCCGTACGCCCGCCCTGTTGAGATCATTTGTTACTTCTTGTAGCCATGTAGATCTTGGTCTTCCACTTCTTCTTTTACCAGCTGGTGTCCATTCCAATATTGAAAATATTGTCGTAGATGGTCCTGATCTCCAATATGTCCTAGCCATTTTGCCCTTTGCTGTTTTATTTTACAAACTATATCCTCTTTAATTTCGTTTAGTAATTCATGATTCGTTCTTTGTTTATATTGGTTTGCATTAATTTTTATTGGTCCTAATATTGCTCTTAGTATTTTCCTTTCTAGTATTCTAAGGTCTTCCTCTTGTTTTTTTGTCATGCTAAGAGTTTCGGCAGCATACATCATAGTCGGTCGAATTATTGTTTTATATATCTTTATTTTCGATTTCTTGCTCAGGAATTTATTTTTTAGAAGTTTTTTATTTGCATGGTATGTCTTATTTGCTGTAATTATCCTTTCTTTAATTTCTGTTTCCCTTTCTCCATTGTTTGTTATTAATATTCCCAAATACTTAAACTTTTCTTCTTCTTCAAATATATATTCTCCCAGTCTAGTCTTTTTGTTTTAATATTTTTTGTCAAATCTCATTATTTTTGTTTTTTCTTGAATTATTACTAAGCCCATTACTTTCCCTTCTGCTACCAATACTTTTAACATGCTTTCCATTATTTTGCTGTGCTTTGAGAAGCATACATAAGATAAACTAAATAATTTTTATAAAAACCGTAACATTCTTTTAATGCAAAAAATAAAATAAAACATTTATGTAGTTAATATAGATTAAAGGAAGAAAAAGCAACCGAGATATAATGAACATGTTGTGTTCTTACAGTTCCTCCTGAAGTAATGGGTGTTGGAAGATGCATTACAATGTCACTTTCAGATACAAAAGATTCATCCTGGACATCTGGATGGGTGAATTTATTATCTGTACAATGTTTTAAAAAGTTAACAAGGAATTCGTTTCAAGCCTTTTCATTCCCTGTTACTATTCCAACGCAATATTTTAAATGTTTTTTGTCGCAAATTTAACAAAAGAATAAAACTTCCGACATCAACTTCTTCCATAGGTTGTTCATTTTCAGTCCAATCTATTTCATCCGAGTCAGTAAGCTCCAAACTGCTTGAGTCTAAATCTTCTGAGCTGCTGCCACTGGCTACAATACTTTCGCTTTGTTTTGTGCCATTGGGATAAATTCTTCTTTATAGTCACTGATTCTTGAAGAGTATGTTTTCTGGCTCTCTTTTTATTTTGTTCTTTTTCAATATCTTTATAAATCGGCGTACGGGATTTTTCGTATCCGTGTGTTTTCTAGTTATTCTAATTTGGGGAAAGGTTTTCAGACTTCCGCGCTAATATACTGCTTAGGAGGCGTATTTTCTGTTTTGCTGGTAGACGGTTGTCGTTCTAAATTTAGAGATTTATCCTCTAAGGACTCTGCTATACACTATACTGCTTTTTCTGCATTAAGAATAGTTAATTAAAAAAATGTCGGTAACAGTAGAAGGAATAAAGTCACTATCATCTAAAAAAATTCGTGTAGGGGAAACATGCCCGTCTTTTCAAATCTAGAGACAGAATTTTGGAAGAAAAATAGTGGTAAACCTGACCTGAGTTTTCTGGTATATCAATGCGCTTATTTTACATGCAGCATTGTAATGACTTTTAAGTGAACTATAAATGGTCATATCTAAAGGTTAAAGCTTATGGCTTTTATGTGGCGGAAGAATAAACAAAACTACATGTTTTTTTTTGTCATTTTATTGCTTTCAAAGAAATTAGGCTATTGTGGTTATTTAACTGGCTAAAGAACTGACATATCTTTTGTCGGATTTGTGTGGGATATAAACTTTAACCATTGCACAAATATTTCTATTGTAATCCACCCAGAGGGTGATGCGGCTTCAATACTTGCATTTAGAGCACCTTTAAGCATGTGCTCTTTAAAAAATTTCCGCGTAAAAATTAAAAGTGACGGAACTGTATTACCATCTGCATTAATTGATCCACAGAAAGTTACCGAAGTGCTTCTTTCTGCGGAAGTTATTTGCCAGACTTGGTTTTGACCCTTTATAGCTATGACTTTTCCCGCTTCTTGTACTGTGGTTAAAGTAGTTTCATCTATGTTGTATATTTTGCTAGAACGAAATTTGTATTGATTCATTACTTGCTTTAAATTGGGGATAAATTTTTGTACAAAAAATTTATTAAAACCCATTGCTTGTCCTAATGAGGTAGCTTTTGCAGTTTGTAACAGTCGTTACTTTTATTACAATTTATATTAAAATAATAAACAATTTATATTAAAAATAATTTCAGAGATGTAGTATGGGTTGCCTAACTTTAAGTGTTCATTTGCCCATTAAGTGTGTATTTTTAATAATTTAAGTTGTCACTCTGATCTAATTTGGTACCATTGCGAACCAAAAAGAGGACAGGAGATTAGGAGTAGTGGAAATTGGCTCTTCTTGGTTAATTAACTGTGAATTAAAATTCACTTTTGATCTAGAGTTTGAAGTGGTACAAGGTGGCAGTTAGCGAAAGAAAATCCAATTAATGCATAGAATTTCCTTCACTTCAAGAAGTTAAATATTCTAAGTATACCATAACGATTTAATTGACGGTGTTTTCGCAAACTCGGGAGGTGAAGTGAGATTTCTAGCACGGAATTGATTAGCTATCTGGTAAATAATAATTTTTTATATTATAAACATTAGAGTATTTTATCTATATCCTATTATTCAGATTCATTATTTCATATTTTAATATAGTATTTTGTCCAAGGCCATTATATTTTTACTCTATGTGAAGCAAGGTCACGCTACATCCGATTGGATGGTTTTTTTATCTACCATAATTATCTTTTTGCTCCGGTTTCTTATGCTGAAAGAAACTTTCCTCACTTCTTCTTTGATTTCTTTTTATGAATGTTGAGATTAGAAGTAACGAGGAATTGTTTTCAGCCACCTACCATGGAATTATAAATTTCCCTCAGAACATCCGAGGGAGAGTACCACTTCAACTCTATTAGAATCAGGGTCATTGGGACAAGCCACAGGGAGTATTATCTACTCCACCCTCATTTTTTCTCCAGCCTGCACCTAGAGGTAGGGCAGGACAGTCATCATCAGAACTGAGCCAATTAGCACCAGCTCCGTGCTAATTTCGGACCTCAAGGAGGACTTCGCTGGGACACCGAAGCCATTCGGGAGTATCCTTCCAGACAACTGTTTCACCTAGGAGGACAGTTGGTTTTTGATTCAGAACTATATATATATATATATATCTTGTTTCACTAGTTCTAGTTTTTTTTTATAACATATATATATATATATATATATATATATATATATATATATATATATATATATATATATATATTAATTAATATAACTCCCCTTGGTGTAAGGTATCGGTAAGTTTGAGCTCAAATTCTACCCAGAGATTATCTTCCATTGTTTTTTTTGTATTAACCATTTATTTCATTATTAACTTTAATTATTTTATTATTTGTTTATTTAACTAATTTTTTATATTTCATCTTGCGTTATTAACTCCGGTTATTATCCCTTCAGGATAATATACCGTTTCAATTGTTTAACTTGGCTTGTTCCCATTTATATATATTATTTTGTTTGTATGTGCATTTAGAGTTGTTTAACAATATTGTTGGTCATATTGTAGGTAAGTTTGATATATTTACTTGGCTATACGTTCTTCCAACGTTAGCATTATTTTGTTTAAGGTTGTTTTTTAACGTAGACGTAGGTTGTACACTCTATATCAGAGTTATTCTGTGTAGTTTTCAACTTTTTATTATAGTTGTTTTCAACATTTCTTTTTTTAAAATATTATATTGTGAAATTTTCATATACTTTTTGGTAACTTAGAGATTGTCAGAATCTAAGAAGTTATATTTAATAAACTTGAATTTGTTTTGCATATAATTTTTTTTATTAATATTTCCTTACCTTTTTACATTTACAGCATTTTTGTTTATTAGATCAACTTTAATTAATTTTAGCAGTATACGATACCTGGAAGAGTGACCGTTACTTTTTTTAGAGTAGTATCCCTCTTCTGGCGCCCTCAATTTGTTTTCTTTGTTAATTTTCATTATATATATTCATTTTTCTTATCTTCTTTTCTATCCATCATACATATTTTCCCGATTTACTGTCTTTAAAAGGCATGCAAATTGGCCGTATCCATCCTTGAGTTTCTAGTGGTCATTCTCCTGCCTACATTGCTAGCCTAGCCACATTCCGTTCAATATTTTTTTTTCTTTCATACTTCTTTACTTAATTGTTACCTATTTTATCCCCTATATATAGACCACTCTTCTTATACCTCTCTCCTCCTACACACCCCTGTATTTTGCTACATCGGCGTCCCAACGCGGTGCCTTTTCCAAGTTTTTGGTTTTAAGACAGTAGCTTTTAGCTGATTTTTTTTTCTTACTTGAGTTTTTGTATTTTTTTGTACTTTTTCTTTTTTTTTACTCATTATTGCTGATTTATTCTATCTTTAAATTTTTTATTAATACTAAACAGGTATACTTATGCTGCTGTATTGATTTATTAGTTTATTTATTAGATTTATTAGTTATTAATATTTTGAGACCTCAGTGATAGGTTATAGTAGTACAACTTACATTCTAGGTTGAATTTTGTATTTTTATTGAGAACTTATATTTACTTACTTACCTACACATACTTATATCGTATATTATATAAACTTTTATTCCTACAGCCAACAGTATTATACTTATAGGTACTATTAATTGTTGCATATATATTAATATTTGGTTTAGAATAGTTATAATTTACATATAACTAGAAATTATTTTGAGTATTTTAGTAAGATAACTAAGGTATTTATTTGATTATATATATATTATTTTTGCTGGCTATTATGATCTTGGTGGTGTGTTGCTAATAACTTGGCCACATTTTTTTTCACAAATCAGTCCCGAAATTAACTACTAATCATGAAACGTTGAATCCGCCTGTTTTAAGTGATCACAGATGGTCAACTACCAATTCTTCTTTACCCAGTAGCGTTAAACACAATTCTAATGATTACAGTAGTGAAATAGTTCCATTATCAGTATCAACTTTTAGGTTTGTTGATGATGATGATATGTCTATGGTTGTACCATATAATATTTATAACCAATCAAATACTTTAGATTTGCGATTCTTTGTTGGCGATAGAGTTTTAAAGAGAAACTTTGTAAAATCAAGTAAAGGTGATGCTATTTCGGCAAAATTTTGCCAGAAATACATTCCGTGTACGGTTGTAAGGGTAATATCTCCTTTGGTATATGAATTAAGGGACAATTCGTCCAACAAACGAATTGGTCAATTTCATGTAAAGGATTTACTGCCTGATAACACCATCGACGAGGTTAGTTCTTCATCCTCAGAAGAAGACTAACTTAACACTTTCGTTTAAGCTAATCTCTTTCTCTGTTTGTCTTTAGCTTATTTTGATTATATTTTGCATTTTAGTCTAAGATTTTCTTAATCACCAGGTAACGTAGGTACACCGCTATTTTTTTGTATCTTTTGGCATTGGTTAATGACTTCCATAACTTATTAGATAATTAGTATGTATGACTTATCCATTTTTTTTGTATTATAAATGATGCACTTTATAATGAATTAATATTCTTAAGTACTAATCTTCCCAGGAGAATTACTCCTTTTAACCTCATATGATACGAGGGTTGTTTAGTATATATTTACATATTTAGATTTATACTTATAGTTAATCCTATTACTGATAAGGAACTATGGAACTATGTTGTTACACTACTGGATCATATATTGTGTGTTATATCTTTGATATTTGATTCCTTAGTATTTGTTTTGATATATTTGTTCAATATTTGCCAATTTGGAAAGATGTTGTGATTTTTTTTTATCTTTGGTCTGCTTTATTCTCACTTGTCACGAAAATCTTAAATACTCTACAATAATTTATGTCCTGATTCCATATACAGGATGGTTCTGGAATTAGTTTGGAATTTTGAAGTAGGTAAGGATGACCGGCGCGGCGTCCTTCTTATTTCTTCTTATTTATTCTTCTGAATTTTCTGTCAATGAATCTGTCAATACTCAGCTTTAGTGAATACGTGGGTTCGAGATTGTTGCTCAGCAACTGATCACTGCTGCTCAATTAGGTTCGTACTATATGTGTTTATTGCAGAGTAGGCAGATGTTTATGCCTCATAATATTTCTGGTCAGGAAATGCTCGCGACATGTCCTAACCATTCTTGTGTGATTGTCCAAATATTCCAGTTACCTTTTCACAACTTGATAGGGAAGTTTAATTAGTTCATATTAGTTATCTTACTTCAGGTTATGTTTTTTCTTTAACTATCCCTACACATGTCAAGTTAGTCATTTTCATTATTTAAGAGTTTAGACAAATGAGTTGTCCTCTTAGTGTAATCCCACTTCTTTCCTTAGGCATAAATTGCTGTTTAGATGTAGGACTATTCCCGGATAATTCCATGCTGCGAGAACTTACAAAACTGTAGAAATCTACAGTTTTGTTCAAAATTGGTTGCTTGTTCTCGACATATATTTTTTTCTATCGTTAGTAATGGTATTATAGGAAAAGTCCACCACTTATATTTTCTTAGGATTTCTATTGGGATTTTATCGGTGTCTGGTTATTCTCATACATCTGTTGTAGCCCCATGCTATAGTTAGCGAATACCAGCACCCTAAAAATTTATTTAGCCTCTGAATTCCTTTAGTCCATTTTAGACTTTAGACTTTAGGTATTTATCTTTATCTTTGGTTTAGTTCAGTTACATATTACATTACTTAGTCTGAATAAGTGTGACAATGCTGCTTCACACTTTAGGAAATTTTGCTTTATTGTAATTACTTAGTTGGCATTGGCTCATATTACCGGATGAGGGTAAGAGCTAATTTAGTTATTAGCATTAGTGAGAATTGGCCCTTTCCTGATCGTTCTTCTTTGGATATGCTCTATTTATAAATCTGGTGTCCATCGATAGTCCGATTTTGGATTCAGTGTCTGATTCCTCACTTATTTGGTTTATTTGGTTATGTAGGTTCGTATCACCAGATGTGGGTGTACGTAGACCTCATTTAGTTTTGAGATTTAGTATTGGTGTGAATAGGTCCATAAATCTTCCTGGTCGTTCTTCTTTGGATATGCTTTTATGAATCTGGTGTCCATTGATAGTCTGACTTTGGATTAAGCGTCCTATTTCACATTTATTTTGGTTATTACGTCTTTGATATACTTTGGTATGTTTACGATTTAGATTACTATTTGTGTTATTTGGTTTGGTGAGAATTGCTCCATAAATCTTCCTGATTGTTCTTCTCTGGATATATTACTATGAATCTGGTGTCCATTGTTAGTTCAATTTTGGATTAAGTGTTCAGTTCTTAACCTATTTAGTTTATGATTTCTTTGATCTTAGTTTAGTATATCTCCGGGTGAGATATTGGTTGAATTGGCTCATACATTTGCCTGGTTGTTCGTCCTTGGATATACTTAGTCTTATAGATCTGATGTCCATGGATAGTTCAATTTTGGATTTAGTGCCCAATTCGACATTGATTTGTCAGCAAGAATTTAGTTGGTATATTTAGTTAATATTTGGCTTTTAAGCATATTGTCGATTGAGATTTTGATTCGACTTCGAGTCATCTGAGTTTGTGGTGTCTGGCGCCATGACCACTTTTTTTTCCGTGATCTTTAGTTCGTGGTTATTTTTTTTTTTGTGTAAACTTACGGATCAACGTGAAATGTTAGGCCAGTACACTTAGTTATTGATACTTTTAATTTTAGGAACAAGATGTAGTATGGGTTGCCTAACTTTAAGTGTTCATTTGCCCATTAAGTGTGTATTTTTAATAATTTAAGTTGTCACTCTGATCTAATTTGGTACCATTGCGAACCAAAAAGAGGACAGGAGATTAAGAGTAGTGGAAATTGGCTCTTCTTGGTTAATTAACTGTAAATTAAAATTCACTTTTGATCTAGAGTTTGAAGTGGTACAAGGTGGCAGTTAGCGAAAGAAAATCCAATTAATGCATAGAATTTCCTTCACTTCAAGAAGTTAAATATTCTAAGTATACCATAACGATTTAATTGACGGTGTTTTCGCAAACTCGGGAGGTGAAGTGAGATTTCTAGCACGGAATTGATTAGCTATCTGGTAAATAATAATTTTTTATATTATAAACATTAGAGTATTTTATCTATATCCTATTATTCAGATTCATTATTTCATATTTTAATATAGTATTTTGTCCAAGGCCATTATATTTTTACTCTATGTGAAGCAAGGTCACGCTACATCCGATTGGATGGTTTTTTTATCTACCATAATTATCTTTTTGCTCCGGTTTCTTATGCTGAAAGAAACTTTCCTCACTTCTTCTTTGATTTCTTTTTATGAATGTTGAGATTAGAAGTAACGGGGAATTGTTTTCAGCCACCTACCATGGAATTATAAATTTCCCTCAGAACATCCGAGGGAGAGTACCACTTCAACTCTATTAGAATCAGGGTCATTGGGACAAGCCACAGGGAGTATTATCTACTCCACCCTCATTTTTTCTCCAGCCTGCACCTAGAGGTAGGGCAGGACAGTCATCATCAGAACTGAGCCAATTAGCACCAGCTCCGTGCTAATTTCGGACCTCAAGGAGGACTTCGCTGGGACACCGAAGCCATTCGGGAGTATCCTTCCAGACAACTGTTTCACCTAGGAGGACAGTTGGTTTTTGATTCAGAACTATATATATATCTTGTTTCACTAGTTCTAGTTTTTTTTTATAACATATATATATATATTAATTAATATAACTCCCCTTGGTGTAAGGTATCGGTAAGTTTGAGCTCAAATTCTACCCAGAGATTATCTTCCATTGTTTTTTTTTGTATTAACCATTTATTTCATTATTAACTTTAATTATTTTATTATTTGTTTATTTAACTAATTTTTTATATTTCATCTTGCGTTATTAACTCCGGTTATTATCCCTTCAGGATAATATACCGTTTCAATTGTTTAACTTGGCTTGTTCCCATTTATATATATTATTTTGTTTGTATGTGCATTTAGAGTTGTTTAACAATATTGTTGGTCATATTGTAGGTAAGTTTGATATATTTACTTGGCTATACGTTCTTCCAACGTTAGCATTATTTTGTTTAAGGTTGTTTTTTAACCTAGATGTAGGTTGTACACTCTATATCAGAGTTATTCTGTGTAGTTTTCAACTTTTTATTATAGTTGTTTTCAACATTTCTTTTTTTAAAATATTATATTGTGAAATTTTCATATACTTTTTGGTAACTTAGAGATTGTCAGAATCTAAGAAGTTATATTTAATAAACTTGAATTTGTTTTGCATATAATTTTTTTTATTAATATTTCCTTACCTTTTTACATTTACAGCATTTTTGTTTATTAGATCAACTTTAATTAATTTTAGCAGTATACGATACCTGGAAGAGTGACCGTTACTTTTTTTAGAGTAGTATCCCTCTTCTGGCGCCCTCAATTTGTTTTCTTTGTTAATTTTCATTATATATATTCATTTTTCTTATCTTCTTTTCTATCCATCATACATATTTTCCTGATTTACTGTCTTTAAAAGGCATGCAAATTGGCCGTATCCATCCTTGAGTTTCTAGTGGTCATTCTCCTGCCTACATTGCTAGCCTAGCCACATTCCGTTCAATATTTTTTTTTCTTTCATACTTCTTTACTTAATTGTTACCTATTTTATCCCCTATATATAGACCACTCTTCTTATACCTCTCTCCTCCTACACACCCCTGTATTTTGCTACAAGTTCTAATTGAAAGAAAATTTCTTTTTGTTTTTTTTTCTGTTTAGAAATTTGCTTAACCAACCTTCTCCGGCTATTTTATTTTGGTCTCATAAAAATGGATACTTTTTATGGTTAGTGAACGCCAATTCGTAGGTCAGTTTTCGCAGGTTCTTTGGAATCAAGCCATGGTGCAGTCTGGCGCAGGTTTGTAAGTAGTTACATAGCTGATCTTCCTTTTCAGCAGAAAATATTTTTTCTTACCGTATAATTAAAGGTTAAACCAACCCGTATATAGCTTTTACATCATGATAATCTTTGAATTATTTGACATACCTTCGTAATGTAGTTCGGGGTATATAATGCCGCAAAGATGAAGTTTTTGCTGATAGCCCATTATTTTTAATACCATCAAGGGCCTTCTTCATTGTCTCCAAAGGAGTTATCCCAGTAATAGTCTTCGGACAAGGCATTTTGTTCCGAAACAACACAAAATTTAATTTAGTTTTACTCATTTAAGACAAGGCCCACTTCATTGTCACCAAAAAAAAAAACTTTAAAAATCGTGCCCTACAGTGGCCACACTTAAGAACTATAAATTACTAGGCCTATCCTAATCAATCGGATCGTAAATGCAGTGTCTAAGGATGAAATACTTTATCTATTGCTTACAGTGTCATCAATTTTTCTTTCGAAATATTCCACAAAACAAACTTTTGTCTTGCAAAAAATAATTTTTGACTCTTCTTTTCAAACTGTCGCAGCGAACTAAAATATAACAAAGCATGTGTTTGGACGTTCTGTTTCGTTACTTTTAAAACAGGTGGCGCAACATTTTAGTTCATGTAACCAGAAAAACATGGGTTGGCCACTGTAGAGGCCCTGTGTACTGTAGAGTGCTCTTTCCTACTTACTTTTATCTATGTATTTACATTTTTATTGTTTTATAATTTAGCTTGTAAATGTTTATGTTGTTTTAAATCTTTAACTTGTAAATTGTAGGTTTTAAATTGTACTTATTTTGTAAAATGGTTTCGCCTGCAAATAAATAAATAATCTAGTATGGAATTGGCAAAATTGATCGTTTTTGCTTTAGAATTTAAAACTTAATTTAAATCTCATTTTGGTACATTTGTAGCACGTCGCTCTCGTAAGTAAATCTTTCTATCCGCTCACATGGGGTTAACTAATTCAATGTGACAATGTAAGACAAAGCCGTTCCAAGTTCTATATCAGTAGACACACCTCTAACCTCAAGCTTTTTGTGTGATTTAAAATGTGTCCTGTCTAGACTGCCGACACCGGTACATAGATAACGTGTGCATTAAACTAAATTTTGGCAACCTTTCAAGAGGATTATGTTGCTTGATATGGGATAACTATTCGTAGATTATTTTTTTGGGACAGTTGTTAAAATAGCTAATTTAAATCAGAAATATCATATTAATATATATATATATATATATATATATATATATATATATATATATATATATATATATATATATAATATATATATATATATATATATATATATATATATATATATATATATATATATATATATATATATATATATAGTGGAGTTTCTACAACCTGGTCACTTTACACACTTTATAGCCACATATTCTTATCCAGGCATTCATCTGCTTCTAAATTTGAATTCGAGAAGTTATTGCTTCATTAATGTTGTGTTTCCTAGTTGTCGTTGGTCTTCCTTTTTTGCCCTTAGATCTTGGCATTTTTTCTAGAGCTTTCTTCGACCATTATTGTTTCTCCATCTGCATAACATGTCTGTGCCAAATTAACTGGCGCGATTTAATTCGCTCTATAACTGTTTCGTCTATCTTATTGTGTCGTTTTGCAAATATAGTAGTTTTGATATTCTGCATGAGCGTTTTGGGTAATCCATTTTAACTACTTGCAATTTATCATTCATTTGTCAGTATTCTGCCAGGTACGTCACTATAGGTTTAACAATAGTTTGAAATATCTATGATTTTATTCTTAATGAAATTCGTTCTGACCATAGAGTAGAGTTAAACATTTGTATACATCGCATTATTTATATCACTCTATTCTGAACATTCTTATCTATGTTTCCGTTTATAAGATTATGGAGCCTAAGTATTTGCATTGATGACATTCTTTTATTGTTCCATGTGATAGTTAAAGATCACTTGTCTTCCCTCTCACGTTTAAATATTCAGTTTTGCTATATTTATCTTCTGTGCCGATTTTCTTAATTTCTCCTCCACTTTTCAAGTAAATAGTATTGGTAAGTAAATAGTACCTAAATAAATGCAATTGTATATGCATTATACTAATTTTTAAGGTTTATCATCTCCGGAACCACACCTTAGGAAAAGGAAGGTTAAATGGAAGATGTACCTTCCATTTAACATCTACCTTGGCCTTTGGTGACGATTATATTTATTTTACCTATAAGTCCTATACAGATACTATTAAATATTCTAAAAAGAAAAGGACTATACTCCCAAGACCTAAATAGCATTCAGTGCCTATATGAACACCAGATTACAACAGTACTGTTTGAAAACCCGCTAACAAAAAGCTGTTGTAACTAAACGTGTAGTGACTCAGGACTGCGTACTGAGCCCTATGCTATTAAACTTGTACTATGTAATTTTAATCTAAAACGTACTTGAAAGCTCAGAAGATGACATAAAAGTGAATGAAAAATAATAAATAAATCAAGATAAGTCTAAAAATCAACGCCACAAAAACGAAAATATTAGAGTTGTACCAGAATCCGAATAAACCAATGCCCGTAAATGTACAGCGTTAACCAAAGTTTACACCTAAGCAGCTAAATCAGTATAGAACTGAATTCTGACTTGAAATTGGAGCTTGAATTGAAATGACCAGGGCAAACTGTTTCAAAATGCGAAGACTCTTATGAAGTGCTACATAGACCCAAAACAGAAGAATTTGTCAAAATTGTTGCCGATCTTCGATAGGAGAAGGCACTCGAATAAAATAAATCGATAAACTCTTTATTTACCGAAACAGTAAATAAAGAATTTATTTTCCAAATTATGTAATTTATTTCCAAAAAAATATAAACTGTAGGTTAACAATAAATCATGTTACAGCTAGATAACCAGTTGAGGCGCTTTAGCCACTACCCTTCTAAATAATTCCGAACCGAATCCACCACCACCAAGTAGGGTTTACTCTGTCGTTTTGCTGGACTTGACAACTCGTTTGAATGCGAGAATATAAGCAAAATGTGGGATGCTCCTGAATTCGAACTTTTTCTAAGGAAAAGGAAAGGTATTGCTGGGTTTCTGATGGAAATATATTTTGTATTTGCCAAGATTTATGCTCTTTATTGGAATTTCCTTCGTACTCGATGGAGTGGAATTCGAGGTTTTTGTGTACACCAAATTGTGTTAAATTCGGTGAACGGACTTCTGGAATTTCAATGTTGAGTAATAAAATGAGTTCTTTGTGAAAAGTTGCTTTTATTAAATATTATGTTACAACTATGTTATAAGTTATTATAGCTTTATTCATTGTGTTGTTATAACGAACATAACATGTTGGTGTCTCGAACATATTATGAAATACATGAACTAATCATATTTTTGAAAATGTTTTAGTGTATTTAGTTATAAAGGACGAATTTACCACATTGTGCCTTCTTGCAGTACTAAGGGACAATTTTTATTTAGCCACTTTCATGCTTTTATTTTATCTTGCAATGTAGCTGATTACGAAAAAAGAATAGCCAAATAAATATGGAGTTTTAAATGCCAAATATTACCTTCTGTTTTAGCGCTCACATTGTTATATATATATATATATATATATATATATATATATATATATATATATATATATATATATATATATATATATATATATATATATATATATATAATAAGAAATGCACTAAATAAAAATGTAAGAACATAAAATATTGTCATATTACCCTGACCAAACTAGTACTATCGTGTAAAAGCTGTACTTGAGTACTATTTTTTTGAATTGAAATACTGTTTTAAAAAGTGTGATATAATTTTAAGCTTAAACGGTGATAAGTATGGACTTTTACTTTATCTGTCAAAAAGTTAGACAAACCAGGATCAGTCGAATTTTTTATACTCTTTGTCAATTTAAAACGTTGTGCTCTAATAGCATCTTTGGACCTTGTATCATGATCCTGGAAGTTTAAGTTTTTATTAAACTTACCTTTGTTGGCATGAATTTTAATCATCGTCTTATACATAGAGAGTGAAGGTAGAGGTATATTACCTTAATCCAGAAATAAAGGTTTACAGTGTCCCCTATACTCTGCTCTTGCAAGTATCCTCACTACTCTTTTTTGTAATTTAAAAATTCTATCTGCGTGTTAAGAATTACTCCAAACAGTTGCTCCGTACTGTAAATGGCTATGGAATCGTGCAAAGTAGCATATTCTAAGTGTACTTTTAGAAATCATCTGAACTAAGTTGCGTATTAAAAATATACTTATAGCAAGTCTATAACTTAAGTAATCTGTATGAGCACTCCAATCCAAATTATCATCTAGAAATATTACTAATAGTTTAACACTATCTCTTGAGATATACTTCCAATCGGAACTAAAAATAAAATTCTGATTTTTGTCTACATTTAACTTCCGCCCATTTCGCAAAAACCAGTTTTTTGCTTTCTGAGTATTACTATCCATTTCAATTTTTAAATTACTTTGATTGTCAGTATTTATGAGAGTTGTATCATCTGCGAAGCATCCACATTTTATAGAAAAAGTATAGTGAAATAAATTGTTCAGATAAATACGAAACAAAGTGGGTTCTAATATCAAACCTTATGGAAACACACATTCGAGAGTGTTACCCCACTCAGAATAGCTGTTCTTAAGAAAAACTGCCCGTTTTCTATTTGTTAAATTTGATCTAAATAGATTGAGTATTTCCCCTAATACCGTATTTATGCATTTTTTCCAACAGATATTCAAGCGAAACACAGTGAAAAGCTTTGGATAGGTCACACAATGTCAAAGACTCAAAATGACCTTCATCCAAGCCATCAACTATATCTCTCACCATTATCTGCGTAGCTAGTGTAGTGCTACACTTTTTCCTAAAGCCATGTTAATTAGAGTGAAGTATTTTGTGTTTTTCTAGGTATTCTATCAAACGAACATTTAGAATACTCATAAAAATTTTGCCGAAAATGGGAATGGTTTAGATGGAACGATCATTTTCAATTTAATCTAAAGGTCCCTGTTTGAACACTGGTATTACCTTTGTTACTTTTAATACTTCTAGTAAAATCTCTCCAGTAAGACAATTATTATTATAAAGTATAGATAATTTGTGAATAATTATATTAATATTTTCCACAATTATTTTTTTGTTGAAGAAATAAAAATCTGTATAATTTTTCAAACTGTGCAAAACATTCCTGATTTTAATATCACTAACAGTTAATAAAAATAAAGAGTGGCAAGGAGAGTGTACATCTTTAAAAAAATCTATGGCTACAATTTCATTTGTGGAATTAAAAGAAGTTCTAATAATGTAGTAATGTAATTATTGAAATAATTTGATATAATCGGGCTGGACAGACTTTTTTATTTTGAAATTTATTTCTGTTATAATTTATAACTTTTCAACTGTCACGAGATATATTTTCTGAATTGGAAAAGATATGCTCATAAGCCAGTTTTTTGTTTATTGAAATTGTTGATTTGTAGTGCTTCTTAAACTTTTTATACTCACCATATTCTTTTGTAACATCAGTTATTATCTTGACTGTTGAAAGATTTTCTCGAATTACTTTTGATTTATCATCAAACCAAGAAGTTGACGCTTAACTATGAGTTCGTGATTTTTTTATCGGAAAAAGTTAATTTCAGTTAACTTTACATACATAATAATATAGCTAATTCTGTTGCTTGTTTGAGAGAAACAACTGAAACCCAGTCAACGTTATTTAACGAATATTTTAACATCAGGATGCTATTAGGCTTGTTATATGTTTCCGTATGTATTAGCACTATGACTTTTTTTAGATTTTATTCTCAAGTGAAGAAGTTGAACAAGACGATCATAAATACATGGGTCCACAAATCCACAACCAACTATCTCAGTGCTTATGTTTGTTAAGATGTCATCTAAACAAGTAGCTGATCTATTGTGATTCTAGTAAATTTGGAGGATGACCTGCAACACCGTTTTGTTTGTTTGTATTCGGCATATATTTAACCTCCAAATTTGCGGAGTTTTGTAGCAAATATATAATATAATTACGTTTCCCTGATATTACGTTTCGAAGCGCCTAATTGAAATTTTGCAATTTTGAGATCATATTTTAATGTTCAATAATTTACTACTTTGACATGGTCAGTTACCAAATTATCAGTTATTTCAGCAATAGCGTCAAGGAACTTAATACTTTCATCACTTTCCACATACCACTTTATCACTTGATTTTATATTTTAAGGCACTTTCTTCTCAATTATTACCCCAATTAAATCAACTTTATTTAATTAATTTAATTTTTCTTGACTTCTTCAACTGTAGTGTATTTGGTTTCTAAAAAGTTTTCAAGTCAAGTCTGAAGTATTTTTCATCGAGTTCTCTATTGTAGGATTTTTGTAAACAAACCAATTTTAGAATTTTATATTATGATAGCCTTAGTGAATTTTGGGTTTTGTTTTAAATAAATAAAATAGGTAAAGCTAAAAAATATATGTAAGAACGTAGGTAAAAGAAAAATATTATCAATGCATTACATCCAATCTTGTAAACTGAGAAAAATTTGACAAAAAAAAAACAACTCTCAACCCAAATGATGTACTGGAGAAAGTGTTGCAGTTTACCTTTACTGGACACACATTTACATTTACAATGCGATACTGGACAACATAGCGGACAAGCAGTTGAAATGGTGTGGACATCTGCAACGCATGAATGAGGGAAGGATGCCGAAGGTTTGAAATAGACAACAGCACAAAGAAACAAACGGCGAAAACCGCTGAAAAATGGATTTTAAACATCTGCGCTGAGAAAGAAAGTAAACGTCTCCATTCCATGACTTTAAGTTGCAAAATCTCGCATATACTACTACAGTATAGATACAAACAAAATGTGTCGACTCAATGGCTTTGCGGGCGGTTAACGCTGAGATTAGTAGTTTCATCATTATTCTGGCTTTACAACCCTACGTGGGTCCTAGCCTCCTCAAGAATTTCTCTCCAATCGTCCCTATCCATCGCCTTCCTCCACCAAACACGTATTCCCATATTTCTCATGTCTTCATCGATATTGTCAAGGAACCTTGTTCTGGGTCTTTATCTTCTCTAACCAATGGGTCTTTCAAGGAGCGTTTTTCTAGCTGGGTCATTTTGTTGCATCCGCATTAGATGCCCTATCCACCTTAGGCCACCAGCTAAGAAGTCACAGCTTAATATGTTTTACGATATCTGGTTTCTGGTATATTCTATACAGTTCGAAGTTGTATCGTCTTCTCCACATTCCATTGTCATTCACTTCTCCACAGATTTGTCTTGGTACTTTTGTTTCGAAACATCCAACATGTTTTTATTATTTTTTGTCAGAGTCCAGATTTTGTTAGAAGGGCAGCGTTCTTAAAATTCAAACAATTGTTCTATGACAAAAATCTGAATGTTACGTTTGGTCGCAACTATTGTACGGGGTAGAAATATGGACACTAAAAGCGCAAATAGTTAAAAAGATTGAAGCCTTTGAACTTTGGATATACCGGAGAATGGTGAGAATCCCATGGACTGCCAGGGTCACCAATGAGGAAGTGCTGAGAAGAATGGGTCGAGACAAAAAATTGTTGAGAACGATAAAAGTACCCAAGACTGCATACCTTGGACACATACTAAAAAATAATAAATATAGCCTTCTGCAGGTCATCATGCAGGGTAGAGTCGATGGCAAAAAGGGAATAGGTAGAAAGAGGAAGTCATGGCTGCGAAATATTCGAGACTGGACAAACATGACTGTAGACGAATTATTCCACGTTGCAAAAGACAGAGAAGCTTTTAAAAATGTGGTCGCCAACCTCCGTTAATGGGGACGGCATAGGAAGAAGAAGAAGAAGAGTCCAGATCCCTGACCCATATGTAAGGACTGGGCGTATTATTGTTTTGTACAGTTTTATTTTTGTATTTCTCGATATAATTGTCGATTTAAGGAGGAGATTGAGCCCAAAATAGTATTTGTTAGCCGTCCAAATTCCGCGGTAGTATTTGTTTTTTCGTGTTAAGAAGCGATCCCAGGTATACAAATTCGTTCACTGCTTCGACGATGTCATTTTTTATAACATGTGGTCTTAGAATTTGTGGTTGCAAGCTTGCGAGGTTAGTAGTTTACTAGATTTTTTATTCGAGCCAGGCTGTAGTCAGACATTTTTCAAACTTGGTAGTATAATGGGTAATGGCATTTGCAGATGATGTTGATATCATAGCCAGAAGCGAAAGAGAGATGATAGAAGCATTTAATGCGATAGAAAGAACGGCACAAAACAGTGGCCTAAACATTATTAAAATAAAAACCAAATACATGAAGGCCAGTAAATCGACAGGCCAAAGAAACCTACAGAATCTGACAATAGGAGACTATAACATCGAAAGCGTGAAAAATTTTACATACCTAGGTTCACTAGCTACCACAAATAACAATGTCAGTGAAGAAGTTTAAAAACCAAATGCAAAATATACAAGACCCTGATAAAACCGGTCCTTGTATATGGATCAGAGACATAAATTCTTAGACACATATATAAGGGGGTAAAGGAAAATGACATATGGCGCAGAAGATATAACTTTGAACTGTACACAGCATACAATGAACCCGAGATCATAACATCCATAAAGATCGGACGTCTGCGCTGGATGGGCCATGTTGAACGAATGTTGGAGACTGAAACACCAAAACATATTATGAGGCAAACACCAGTAGGAAGAAGGTCAAAGGGAAGACCCAAACTTAGATACATGGAACAAGTGGAACAAGATCTAAAAACACTTAAGATTACCAACTGGAAAAAACAAAGCAAGGAACAGAACAGAATGGCGGAAAATCCTAGAACAAGCCAGGACCCAGAAAGGGTTGTCGAGCTACTGATGATTATGAGTATAATGGGTAAGAATATTTTTCGTTACGTGCTTTATAATATAATTTTTGTTTTTCTATTAACGCTTTCATTTTATAACACTGAGTTTAGATTCTCTTATAAAAACTCGTGTTTCTTTTGTCTTCGTCAAGTTTTTCTATTGTAACTTAGCTACTTGTTTGTTTTTACAACATTACAATTTCACTTTTATTTCTTTAGTTTGTTTTTACTTTTATTCGCATTTTTAAGGTTTACTGGGGCGTATTTTAGTATAAGAAAGAAAAACCACCAGAGTATTTCCACATTCCCATAAAAACAAATATCTCTATCGACTTAGCACCGCCCCCATCTTGAATAATGATTACCTAATGCCGTTACTGTTAAGAAAACAAAAGATCTTTCGAGAACCAACCATAGTTGATAAATGTATGGTAATTTTCGAGTGTTTCCTGGGGCTTAATATTTGTTATTTCGCTGGTGGTGGGTAATTATTCTCAGAGAGGAAGCAGGAAACTCGAAGGAAATTTAGAAAACGGATATTTTCTTATTGTCGTGTATGCGAGTAAAGCGGATTACTTCGAAAGATTCAAATATGTGTATAATCAGGAAAATATTAGTGAAATGAGGTTGTTTAACTTGGATAGAATTCAACTAAGAAGATACTGTCTTAGTTGAAAAAACACTCATGTATTTTGTATAAATACTAACGTCATCCATATTACCCTGAAATACCTTGCATTTTATTGTATTTTTCAAATGCACTAAAAAGATTTGTTAAAAAATAATTTATTTTTGAAATAAATTAAACAAACTCTCTGTATTGAACTTTTGTAATTAAAACTACACTGTCCCGCAAAATTACCCAGGCACTATGTTTATTTTAAGTAAAATAAAAAAATATTAGAAAAACTTAAATAACATTAATTGTTTTTATTGTATGTTCAATAACAAATCACAAAAAAAAAGCAAGTACCAAAATATTAATTAATTTAACAACAAATAAAAATTAAAAAAAATTACTTCATAGTAGGATATTTTTCAAATTGAAATCATAAAATAATTCTAAAGTATGGCTATTAAAATCGAATATTTTCTTCCCGAGCTCAAATAACAGCTTTAATTCTTTCCGGTGTAGACTGGATTAAAGCAACCATCTCGGTTTGCGGTATTTGTTCTCACTCGTTTACTAAGGTCTTTTATAATGATACCATAGTTTCAAATTCGCTATAATTGTTGCCTAACTACTCCTTACAAATTGTCCCACAATCGCTCTATGGGTTTAAGTTTTTGATTTCTATAAGGCAGACTCTGGGAGAAAGTCAACACTGGAAATAATGTTCTCCAGGCTTCTATACACTCGTTGGCGACACTTGTCTGTAACCATAAGGTTTCTGAAATCTTCCATATCCCAATCTGTATGAGCACCGGAGGATTCCAACAAGCGTTGTCTTCGATCAACTGCATCCAATAAAGGTCCTGTAGCAGGTACATAAGATGATGAATTGTCTGCTCTTAATATTTTCCGTATGATATCCGTTAAAACTATGGTACTATGAAAATGTCACAGTTTCCTAGTTAAAACTGTAGCAGTAACTGTTCACACTCGAAGCACTTGAACTTTCAGAAACCGACCATCCTCTGCATTTGGTACCCTTAGTCTTCCCTGTCCAGGTCTTCTTGAGTAAAAACCAGTTTACCGAAATATTTGTAAGGCATCGGTTATTGTATTTCACGGAATGCCAAGCATTTCTTCGATATACCTAATGAATGCTTACTCTACTTGATCTAGTCTCACTGTAAATTATTTTTTGCTACTAAAAACCCTCTTCTTTCCTCTGTACGGTTAGTTTTGCAGGGCAGTGTATTATAAGCCTATTTTTATACTTAATTGCATAAAATATTGAATAATGTTAATGTTGAGTAGTGTTAATTTATTTGTATCTTAACCCAGATATTACTGAAACTTTTATTGTTAACATTTTGAATTAATTTCGAATTTTCATGAAAATTATAGCATATGGAACCAAAAAACACAATCATATATTTTTTTATGACGATACCTGTCAAGTTTTAACATGTTCTTTTAAAAGGACGGTAGTAATATACGGTACCAGATTTCATATATATTTTATTAGTATCAATTTACAAAGAATGAAAGGATTTAAAACAAAATTTTGGATGTAAAGGTATTTTGCACTTTTCACACAAAAACTGGACTTTTTTGTGACAATATCCACATCGCGATTGCTTTTCTTGATAAAGAACCAAGTGGTTAATACCGTCATATCTTGAATTGGCTACCGAATTCGAATTCCGCTTAGAAAGTCCGCGTTTTGTTTCTTTTTTAAAAGTTTCCAAAATATTAGTTGCAATAGATATTCTAAATTCAAGTTGATCCAGTTTACCGTCTTGAGTTTTGTGAATCTGCCACGCATTTTGAATAGCCATATCAACGCAATGAGCAAAAAGGGGAAAATACCATTTCTTTCCTCTTATGGACACTCGATATAAACTGATGTTCTGGTCACTGCGATCAACGCCACCCATGAAGTTATTGTATATTCTAACAATATTTGGTTGAGGAACTTGAATATGTTTTTTCTCTGCTTGTGAAAATCTCTTTACAGAGAAGCAAGGCATTACTGGTACAAAATTGGAAGCAATAGAAACGATATTATTATCATGCCAGCGGCAAACCACTATTCCTGTATTTTTATCAAGACGATACTCGTATTTACCACGTTCAGTTTTTTTCATAATAGATGAACAGGGTAAAGGACATTTCATGGTGCGATTTTCCCTTACAGTGCCTGTACCAAATATGCCTCTTTGTTTTAGCTCATGCAGTAAATGAATAGAAGTAAAATAATTATCAAAAATAAAATGGAATCGCCTTTGAGGCCATACTTCATTCAATCTGTCTGCATAGGATAGAACTACTGATGCACCCAATCCAAGGACTTTATTTTGTTTAGGTATTGTAGTGGAATTACCTTGGTAAGGAGAAAACCAAACTATGTATCCCAGACGAAGGGCTCCTACCCACATTTTGTACCCCCAACGGATTGGTTTTCCCCTGATGAATTGTTTTGTGGGATGGCGACCAAAATACGGAACCATTGCCTCATCTATGCTGTGATGTTGTTCTAAAGGGGAAAATTGTATAAATTTTTTGTTTATTACGTCGAACAGGGGTCGCATCTTGGCAAATCTATCAAATTTATCTAATGACAAGTTATTACAAACATGCAAAACTTTCAGTATGTGGGAAAATCTATCCCTAGATATAGCAGCTACCACCATTGCGTTGTGCGAATCGTCACGATTTTCCCAGTACATGTACCTTTTCGGCACAACCACATAACCACTCAATACAAGAACGCCTATAAAACATCGAATCTCATTTTGAGTAATGTCGTTCAAAAGATTTCTTTGTCCTGCGTAGATGTTAGTGTATTCGGTAACCAAATTGATGACTTTATCATCAAAAAATAAATTAAAAATTTCCATCGGCGACTGAGTCATTTTCGGTCCAAATTGAGTTTTCCAGTAAGTACAATCAGGGTGTTGATACAAGTCTCCTTGAATCCAGTGTGCAGATATTCTCTTCTCTAATTGATGGGGCAGCTTTTCCTTGGAAAGAAACAAAGCCAATGGTATATTGTCATCATCCGAATCTTCTTCTGGTAGGCTGGAATTCACAGAATCTTGTGGTAATTCAGTCGCGTTATCAAAAACAAGTTCTACATCGTTTCTCAACTACTACCTGGTAAATTATTTATTGTAGTTAGTTCTTCATCGCCGAAATCGTAATCGGTGACATCATCATTGGCATTTTCTGGGGGAAATATGATCAAACCATCTGGAGGGACTGGGATTTCATCAGAATCAAGCTCTTCTAATAGCTCATGCAATTTGAGAGGCCTCCTAAAACAATACGCACGTTGGTAGTACTAATTACTACCGTCCTTTTAAAAGAACAAAATGAAATCCCAAGCGGCGAGCCTTTGAAACAACGTGACAACTATTCGAGCCAAGAATATACGTACATAAGTCCCTATTATACAATACTCCACATGCCAATGCCGTGAAATAACAGTTTTTTAATTCTAGACTTACCTCCAATTATTAGCATCCATTTTGTTGTCCAAAACCTGGCAATTTACACAGATAACCTCACAATTACAGCATGTGCGCGCACTAAAATCGTTAAAACTTGTCGAATGCTGGCTCTTGAAAACACTCCATCTAGAGCTATCTATCAGTTGGTAGCTGTACTAACCTAAATTACGCATAATTTACACTGCCTTTTAAAAGGACGGTAGTAATATCTGGGTTAAAATTATTAGATAAAACACCAGTAGTAAACAAAATTTTATTTAATTATTTTATATCAAATCTTCTGAACAAAATAATCTCCGTTTAATTATTTATTTGTCTACTCTAATGAACCATTCTACATATTATTTATCATTGTCAGTTAAGTAATGTGTTATTTATAAATGGTAAATATGTAAGATATAATAAAAAAAGTTTTTCTTATACTCAAGTTTTAGTCTTTAGATTTTTAGAAGTGTAGTTAAATTTGTACCTTAAGATTTAATTTTACCCTCTTCTCACTCAGAATTTCTAATTACCCTGTCGTTTTACCGTTATATCAGCCGCCACTATACTTCACATTGTACACGTAGTAAAACGTCAACGGTGCATTCATTTGTCTCTAACATTTCCATAATTACATAAAGATCAGTGGAGGGCAGCATAATCAGCTTTGTCTCAACTTTGGGTAAAAGAGTTGCATCGTTCAAACAGCGAATTGTGGACTTTGGGCTTTAGTTTATGTTCCGAGGAAGTCCTTTGCCAAATATCAACCAACAGTGCAAACACTTGGATTGGACTGATTATTTGCTTTTTACTACTTTGCTGGGTTTCAGTCGGAGTCCCGTCGGTTTGCAGGGACATTATTACATTTTCAAGTAAAACAAATTTAAATTGAGAGGATATTCTAGTACGGCTTCAATAAGTCGGCAATTGTGGTTCCGTTCTTTAAAAGGATTGATGAGTAACCGCGTTGACTTACAAAGATAACACAAGTTGTTTCGGAAATTAAAGGTTTTATTTAACGGTTACGTTTTGTGTTAGTCCAACAAACTTTTTTTAAAGATGTTTCCAATTAACTATGTCTTAAATAGTAGGCTGATAAATATATGCATTAAAATACTATTTGTATGATCGATTAACTCAGATATAGAACAGATGATTACCACTGGGAATTAAACTTGGGGAAGAGGATTGATATGGCACTCACTCAAAGCTCAAGTCATGAATGTTGGCCATTACAATGCCAAACTACAGGCAGCTACCTTATGTAATAAAAAAAAACGTTCTTATTTTTTCTTCTTCTAATCCGATATAAGTTTATTTTTGCACTCTTCGTACTTGGTTACTACACGTGTAAGTGTATGCTCTCTACACAAAAAATTGTTACATCTACAGCAAGTAAAAGCCTTTTTTGTAGTAGCATGTAAAAGTAGCATTTACCATGTACTCTTTTATTTATTAGATTGTCATCTATGTCATTAATATTACATGTAGGTTTAATACGTAATTACAGATCTCTGTTTAAATTTTCTATTGTCGCTTGAACTCGAAGCTGTTCATCCAAAAAGAGAAAATGCTAAGACCTTCAAATTTTTTTTCGAATCATTTTGTTTTCAGCAGGGTTGTTAATTTTATAAATCACTAGCGAATTAATGCCTGCGATATTTAGTATAGTATTAAAAATTACCATGGATCAATGTCTTGTTTTTCGCGATACATCATATGACGAGCACAGCTGATCAACGACGTCAACCCCGCCTTATGTATCGTTATAAAACGTCTTATAATGTTCAACTGTGTCTTTATCTATAGCGTCGTCATCATGCAGACTTAAAACAAGCAATCTAACATAAGAAGCATTTCATCGCATGTTACAAATTTCGAATTATATCTCAAAAAATAATCGAATGAAAGCCATCTTATCAAGTTTTCTATGTTCATGTAAGAAGAAACCGAAATCGTGATATAGACGTAATTAGTCGAAATATTTCGATACCTTCGTTATTAGTTTGCCATATGTATCTTCTGTATTCAGATAATGGGCTTTATATGTCCCTGCCAACCATAAAAGGTCTATAAGAGCGCGAATTTCAGATGGGTTTGTAAGCTTCGCATCTCTTCCTTGTGAAATTGCTTCCTACAGTTTTAATACATTTATTAGTGTTTTCCACAACTATATAAATTATGTCCTCATCAACAAAATAATTTCGTGTTTCATAAATGCTTTTCAAGTCTTTTGTAATTTTATTGGGCTTAGATAAAATTTGTTCCCCTGTTCCCCTAAATACACTTACTCATTCTATGGTATTCAGTCAAACTTCTCCTACTTGCTCTAAATCCTGTTCTTGTTCGCTTTTCGAATTTTTTGTCCTTTCATCAATAACTTCTAAATTAACTTTATTCTCGTCATTTTCTTTTCTATTCTCAAGCGTTTCTTCTTTCATGAGGGGTTGGCATCTTCTTTGTTTCTGCTCATAGTCGATTCTGAAAATAAAGTTTCGTAAAGTAAAATAAATCTTTGATGCTCAATAAAAATAAGGGGAAACATGAAATATCGTAATTGTAATTTTCTGCAAAGTAAGCATATTATTTTAAAATTTGATGACTAGTCACATGCGGAATTTCTGACTGCAGTAAGAGAAAAAGAGGTATACTCAAAAAGTTGCTAAATAATGAGACAAAAGTATAATAGTATATTTAAAAAACTAGCGTTTATACATACCTTACGGTAATAATAAACACAATAAAACGATTTATAAAAGCTATAAAAACTTTTTAGCTGACCAGACCCGCGCGGAATTTATGACCTTTAGCTGTAACTACAAATCAACACACCTCCCGCTTCTTTGATTTAGTACTGAGTCTCCACGATAAATTATTAGTTTAAATAATATAAATCTTTGGGCACTTTAAGAGGTATGTCAATTAATTACTGTTTGCAAAATCAGTAGAAACTAGTTAAAAGATATCACCTATTGAAGCCAAAAATAAACTATCACTGAATCATATTCAACTATTTGAGCGAAGTGTAAAAAGAAATATTTCCTTTTTAAAAATCTACACCGACGAAATGATAAAATGTGTTTTCCTTTAAGATTATTTATTTTAACAAGCGGTCAACGAATTTGGCGACATATATTTGAACAAGATTTAAATCAATATGTTCGAATACAAAATAATAATATCTATAAATAATAATATTCGCTCCGTGCGTGACTGACGCGACACCCACCGTCTTTATCTGACAGTTTTGGACCTACCAATTTTCAGGTTAAACATATGACATATGTTTGACATTGTTAAATACATGCGAAATTGACAATTATTAATAATTAACTTTTTAATTATATTTTTGCAGTTTATGTACAAAATAAATGTAGTATTAAAAACTGGGTTTCTCAAAATTCATCATAATATATCTTTTCAACCACAAAAGGAAAAGAAAGGGAAAAATCTAGTACTGGCAAATCAAGTTTTTCACGTGAAAGAGCATATATTTAAAAACAGTAATAGTAAAAGTTATGATATAAACACTAAAGTCATCAGGCACTCTGCAGTTAGCTTGAAGCCTTATAAAATATCATTTAAGGTAAATTATTTAAATTTTTCCTATTTCAATTGCATAAAAATAAAGTTATGTGATATTAACTTTTTCATATTAAGAGCACGGATCCATCTTTTTCTTTTCTCTAATTTATATGTAATCTTTGGGAACCTATAAAAACTACACTTACTATTTTTGCTATTATTAGCACAATTAAATACGCAATATGTATTTGCATACATTTTTGATAAAATTTATGCGTATAAAGGTAGGTCCAATTGTGTCATATTTCGCCGCTACGCACGCTGGCATCGTTTCAAAGTACCCCTACCATGGTCACGCACGGAGCGAATAACAATCTTTCAAACTAATTGATAAAATTTCGATACATAAGGCTGAATTAATTACCAAATTAGAGACTTTAATTTTAATAAGTATTAGTAATAGTTAGAGTGTTGTGTTGTTCGAGTGTATTTAAAAGATTTCTCGAAAATATTTAGAGTTTTTCTTATCTCCTTTCCAGAAGAACATTAGCATGATTGCTCTCCCACATTCGTCTGGTATTCTGTTAGTACTTATTGTTTTGTGTGAAAGAAGTTGTAGTTGTTGCACAAGGTAGTAATCACCTCCATACTTCAAGAGCTCATTTTATTATATTGTCTTCTTCTGGTAATTTCCGATTTTTTTGAGTTTATTTATTCCTTGTCTTACGTCTTTTTGAGATATTTTGGTCTTTTCGACAATTATTATATTGAGCGTTGGTACGGATTCTTCATTTTTTTATATTTTTGTAAGAAAGGTTACCCATTATTCTCCTTTTATGTGTGTTATTTTCACCTGTTCTTCTGTTGATCTTAGAAATCTATCTTTAGTCTCTTTGTGAATCCTTTCCAGTAGTCTCTTTTTGTTTTCATTACAAATCGATGAGTGTTAGTTTTTATTCTCTTGTATTCTTGGTATGATTCACCTGTTTTCTCTTATTTTTATTTTAGGAAAGTTTTGTTTTTTTTTGCAGAAAATTTTTTCCAAAGTTTTCGCCAGATTGTTTCTACGTTGCTTTCATTTCCGATATCTTCCAATTATATCTTCTGCTCGAGCCTTTTTTATATAAAGATTTTTTTGAGTTCTTAAATTATTAAATTTTTAATTTTTATTATTTTTTTTTGTCTTCATTTGTTTAATATTCACTTTCCTTCATTCATTAAATCTAATTTAACCAAGTACCAAATAGTAGTCTCTTCCAACATTAAGTGATGTATGTGATATCTTTGCTCACACTCACTATCTGATTATGGTGTGTTTTCTGTGTGTGATCACATAACCTGTCATTGATCTTTATTGCCTAGTATTTTTAAATATGTACTTATGTTTTCTGGTCTAATTGCTGATTATTTCGTTAAAACTTTGTTTTATTCGAGTTATTACTTCGTCTTCTACACTGGCATTGAAATCTCTCAATATTATAAGGAATTCATTTTGTTTTACTTCATTTTTCACTGGCATTTGGAGCTCAACATACAATAATTGTTTTGAATAAGAATTATTCTTCTTTATAGTTATCAGGTTTGTATATCGATATTTTTATTTAATTTTAATCATAATTGCCATAACTTTCTTTGATATCTCTTATTTTATAACTATACTATATATTAGTAAATATTCTTCCATCATCGTTTATGCTCTACCTTTCGTCTTTGTTTTCTGTAGAGCGAAAATTTCTATTTGATGTTCTCTCAACTCCTTTTCTATTTCTAGACGTGATCTATGTTATTAAGACTTTTTATGTTCCAACTAGCCACTCTCATTATATTTCTCGTTTTCTATTTCGTCATCGTTTTTCTCGCCGTTGTTTTTACTGTTTTCCGTTCTAATCTGAGGCTGTTCACCAGTTATTTAAGCATTTGGTAATTTTTTATAGATGGTAGACTGCTAACCCTAATACTCTTCTCCTTTACTTCGGTTTGGGACCGGCAGTGATAACTGGTAATCTGCACAATTCGCCCATCAGTACAGAACACTTAGGCGGAGTTCTAATTTTCTTGTAAAAGTAAATATTTTTTATATGAAAGTTTTATATGAAAGAAGCATAATCATGAAGATACTTTTTTATTACAAAGTAAAACAAGAAAATTCCAGTGGTTGGCTGTATAACATAGTTTAAAAAAAAACTTAAAAAGAAGTAAAGACTTTTGGTGTATAATGTTATATTTTATTAAAAATATTTAAAATTTATCCAAAAGAATTAAAATTCTTCAAAACGTTTTCGGTCCAGTTAGACCATCATCTGTGAAAACTGAAAGTATATTTCCGCTCTAAAATGACACAAACATAGGTAAAATTTTGACTGTTAAACTACTAAAAATGTAGACAATACTAACCTTTTAAAGTAGTTAAAACTAGCAACGAAATTAAGTGCTAAAATGTTTGAATTACATGGAAATTATAGTTAATTGTAATAATATAATGACATGAGGTCGATGTTATACTCCATTCGCTTAGCTCGGGCATATTTTGACACATTCATTGTCGGAAACCTACAACACAACAATTACTACTTCTTAGTATAAATAACTCAAGTATCCTACTATTGTAGACTTCTTTCTTAAAAAAAAAGAATTATTCTAAATAGTGGAAGTGTATACTAAACCCATCAAATTTTGGGTAGTATATATTTAAAAAATATATTTTAGTTGTTATAATTTAACATAACTATTTATTATATGGTGCAGATAAATAAATATTGATTGTCGGTAATTCACAAAGTTCTATTTTATTTACTATTTAGTTTGTTTACAATTAATATTGGCTATGAGTACGTGGTACCTCGGCCACGTGATGCGGAACGAAGAAAAATATCGAATTCTTCAACTTGTTATGCAGGGTAAAGTATTTGGCAGAAGAGGACCAGGACGCCGTCGTATCTCGTGGTTGAAAAATCTCCGACAATGGTTTGGGATGACCTCAGTGGAGCTGTTTCGCAGAGCAGTCAACAAAACCATGATAGCCTTGATGATCGCCAACATCCGGACCGGATAAGGCACTGAAGAAGAAGAAGAAGAATGAGTACGTGTGCTTGGTTGTATAGTAATTTCCAGCCACTTTTAGTCTGTCAAAAAGTAACTAACTTAGCAAAAAAATAATTACTAAATTCACTATACAGTTCGGACTGGGAATAGCGAACCGAGTATATATAATTTCACATAAAGGGAACATACTGCTCGAAAGGAGGACGACTTTGTCCATTGGTTAGTGCCAGCTAAATGATTAGGTCGTGGAGGAACTAAAATTTATTAAAAACTGACAGTGGAAAGCTCCTCAAGACATGGAAAGTGGATTTTTGGCGACCGCTCAAATAATAGCCCAGGACTGGCATATTAAGAGTGAACAGGTACGTATCGCTCTGTAAATTAGTATCGACTCGAAATTTATTACCGTAAATAACCTTATTACCCAGTTTTATTTTATTATATTTAATTACAAATAGCGATAAACAACCTTTTGTGTACAGATTGGTAATATTTTCTTCATTACTGCATACAACGTGTTCCAGGCAACAAGCAAGTCTTGCAAAATTTATAAATAATTGTCTAGTTTTCTTTTATTAACCTACTGATAAGAAAGCAAATAATTTTGTCAAGAGCTCTGAGCTTTTAGCAAACCAATATAGATTACACATTTTACAATATGAGTTTGTTACTTGCGGACATTCCAGGAGAAATATTAACATTAGTCTTCATCACTCCGTTGCTTTTGACTACAAAAGCAATAAAATTATGACTAATAAATTCACAATTAATACACAAGTCACAAGCAATGCCTATATCCAGTAACACCGAATCTTCAACACCCGCATCTTACGTTGTTACTATGAAATCTAGACCAAACCCTTCCTTCCCCAAAAAGGGGCAAGCGATTACTTATCACTCAGAAGAAAACTTAAAACTATTCGACTGTGTAAAATTCGTTGGTGATGTATGGAATAGTTAAATAGAGTTGATGTCTTCAAAAATATGGACCACTGGAGAATTATATTAAGAGTATGTGCAACTTAAGTCACGATTAAAGGAGAAGTGACGAATTGAAGTATTTGGGGCTAGTGCTCATGTCTTTAACAATCTCCAAGTCTTCATATCAGTCCAATCGTAAGATGTTTTTTCTTGTAGTCTTTTCTTAACTGTGAGGTGGTGGTAAAAGACTGATGTGTTTTCTCGTTTAGAGTATTCCGCTAATGAAGTTGTTAACGATTTATATATCCTAATATAGGAAGCATTACAATTAGAGCAAGACAATCTGTAAACTCCACTACGGTTCATGTAGTCGATGGAATCTTTGCTGTTAGTTACATTATTATTTAGAGTGTGGACAACTTTGAAAGAAATGTAAGTGTTGTTAAAAGTACTCAGTAAAATGTGTTTAATTTTTAGGATATAATTGAATTAAGAAACGGTAAAGACCTATAAGTAGGAGAAATAGATTGATTTAAAACAAATGCTGATTGCTGAAGTAATTTAGATTTTCTTTTTCTGATAAGTTTGTCAATGATGTGATTGTCATACCCATTGTTAACAGCTATTTATTTAATGAAATTTAGTACTTTGTTATATATTTATCATTTAAAATTTATTATATATTTATCAATTATAACTACTTTTTTATTACATTGTGTGTTATCCAAATAATTTAACAAATCCCTACAACTATGGCTACGACGATTTATGGTAAATTACTGTTTTACACTTATGTGAAACGGGAACCTATAACGGGAATAATAGACTGGAATAAATAGGTGACACATTTGACAGGTCGCTTACATATCCCTGCCACATAAAGATAATTGCAACAAAGGCACATTCCAGGAACAACATCCTGCATAATATGCACTATGTTATATTTGCTCTTGTGTATAGCTACGGGAGAGATACTGCTTATTCATTTTATTGAACAGCCTATGCACTGGTTAAATAGAATGTCTACTGTAGGATAAACTAATCTAACTTTCAAAAAGTTTTTTTTATGATTCATGTTAATGAAGGTTAAACATTCTATATTTTTTATAGGTTTATAACAGGAAATATTTTAATCAACGTGCCTTAAAGAGTAAACGATCTGAAAAGGGGCGCTGTTAAGAACGTAACAAAATATTTCATTATTTACAAGACAAAAGAAAGCAAATAAGAAAAAACAAAGGAAGGTTAGTTAATAGTAACGTAATCTCATTAAGTAAAGGTGGCGTAGGAAATAAGACGTTGCCAACTTGTGTGAAATATTTGACTTTTCCAAGAAGGTCCACAAAATAAGAATTATAATCCAGATAACAACAAGAAAAAGGAATCCTACTCTTAAATAAATAAACATGCACCTCAGGAGGAGAAAAAAGAAGAAGAAAAAAAAAGATAAATTCAGAGTTTTAAAAGAAAGGTAACAACTTCTCTGGGATAGGTAAAAAACTGAAAAATAATTTGGGATTGCTTACTAAACATTTTTTGTAACGCCAATGGTTTTCAAGATAAGGAGCCTTAAAAAAAATTACACATTTTTTACGATTTTGCCGAAACTACTGTTAACATTGTAATGAAATTTTATACGAATATGTTTTGGAAGCTGATACATCCTATGGATTTGTTTTTTTTTATCTGACTCTCATAGAGGGCGCTAGTTACAATGTTAGTACCAAGTATTATTCAACATAACTTTTTTGATGCTGGAATTATTAATTAAAATTCTAGATTTACTTAAACATCATACAATTTTACACCAAAAATATACTCTTGGAAAAACTCGATACTGTGTACTGTTTTCGGAATATTTTGATTTTAAAATTATGAAATAATAAACGATAGAGAATAAGAAAAAACTCCACCTCCGATAAGTGCTGAGTGTATTGAGTAGTTCAGTAAATGCCGGTACCGGTCCCAAACCCGGATAAAGGAGGAGGGTTGAGGCGATGGGCTAGCAACTCATCCCTTGTCAAAAGAAATAAATGCTAAAAATTTTGACCAAAAGCCTCGGAATACAAAGGATGAATCAAAACAAAGACGACTAATGCAACAGAAAAGGAAAATGATATTGGCTACATGGAATGTACAAGGACTTAGAACCAAACAAGCAGAAGTATTTAAAGAATTGGCACAAAGAAAAATAGATATAAAATTAAAGACAGTCAAAATTTACTTTCACGCAAAAACGCAAAAAATAGATATATGTATTCTCCCTGAGACCAAGAAAAAGGAAAAGGAAATAAAGAGATAGGAGAATATATACATATCTACAGTGAAGTAAGTAAATATAACAGAACTAAGAGAGGAGTCTCTATTGCCATTCGAAAAAATCTTAAAAACAATATTAAAGACTAAAGTAAATAAACAACTGCTAATACTGGAAATAAAAAAGAATGGGCACAACATCGTAATTGTCGGGGTGTATGCCCCAAATGAAGATGCAGATCCAGAAAGTAAAGATGATTTCTACAACAAGGTGAATGAAATACTCTCAGAAGTTGAAGAAAACTGTGAAATCTTTATACTAGGTTATAAACGGCAGAGTAGGGAGAGAAGAAAATAACAGAGTCGTAGGAAGATATGGGGAACAAATAACCAGCGACAACTGAATGCGTCTTAGAGATTTTTGTGAAACAATGTATCTCAAAATTATGAATGGCTTTTTTCAACATAGAGATATCCACAAATGTACATGGATACAACCTACCAGAAATCTGCGCTCGATAATCGACTATGCAATCCAACGTCAAATTTCCCAGCTGAAAACAACTGACGTAACGGTATACATTGGATCAGAATGTGGATCCGACCATCGTTTACTTATGACCAATGTGATAGTTAATTATCGCAAAAACAGTAACACTCAGGTACACAATATAGAAAAGGGACAAGAAGTAACATCCCCTAAATATAACCTAGAAAGCTTAAAAGAAGATTCAACGAAATTTATTTACAAATTACGACTGGCCACAAAATTACAAAATGTGGATCGAGAAAATATATCAGCGAAAGAATAATACCAGCAACTTAAAAAATGCATTCATAAGGCTGCAAGTGAAGCTTTGGGGTATAAAGACAAACATGAAACAAAAAATCAAGAATGGTGGTCGGAGAATATGCAAACGTTAGTAAACAAGAAGAAAACTGCTTATCAGAAATGAATTTTAACGAGAAAGGAGGAAGATCACAACATATATAAAAAACTAAATCAAGATGTAAAAAGAGAAGTAGTGAAAAGTAAAAATGAGATGTGGGATCGAAGATGTGCAGAGGTGGATAGGTATATGGGTGGAACAAGAGTTGGGCAAGCGTGGAAGGTGATAAAGTCTCTCCGGAGGGAAGGAAAAAAAAATCTAACTTACAGTTAATAGATCTAAAACAGTGGAAACACCATTATGAGGTCTTACCGACAGAGGATAGATGTAAATTCCAAGAAATCGAAATATCCGAACATATACGAATAATTGAGATAACAACCGGAGAGTTAAGCGATGCCCTCAAAAGATCGAAAAACGATAAAGCAGCAGGACCTGGAGACATCCCAATTGAGTTGGTAAAGTATGGACCAAAAATATTACATGAGATGTTGGTTCAACTATTTAACAAATGCTGAATAGGACAAAATATCCCTGATGTTTTGTAAATGCTCTAATTATAGCTGAATAACTGTTATCAGCTCAGTGGGGAGGTTGTACGGTCGAATAATAAAAGAAAGAATAGAATCAGAATATGAAGACATAGAAGAACAAAAAAATAAAAGAAAGAATAGAATCAGAATATGAAGACATAGAAGAACAAAATGAATTTCGTGCAGGAAGATCGTGCACTGATGGTATATTCGTTCTGCTGCAGGTAATCGAAAAACGGAAGACAAGGAATCTATCTATCCACCTATTGTTTGTAAATTTAGAGAAGGCATACGATACGGTACCTTTGAAAAAACTGTTTCAAATATTGACGAAAGTAGGTCTCAATAGAGAGTATGTGGATGCTATCGCAAATATATACGAAAATGCAAGAAGTGTCGTTAAAGAAGGAAACTTTATATCTGAATCATTTCCAATAACAAAGAGGCTTAAACAAGGATGTTGTCTATCTCCTACCTTATTTAAAATATATATTCAATCATCGTTAGAGCAGTGGAGGAAACAAGTATCCAGAATGGGAATAGACATAGGCGATGGTAAATGTCTAACAACTTTATTTTTCGCAGATGATCAGGTAGTCGTAGCGAATAATGATTAAGACATGGACGTGTTTAGAAAACTAAAGAAAGGATATTAAAAATGGGGCCTCAATATGAAAATGTCAAAGACAGAGTATCTTAAAATAGGACATGATGAAGAAGATCCAGAGTTAGAAATTAGAAACACAAAAACATGTCGAACAAACATTTTGTATCGCCATTTATAAGGCTTATTTTGAATATATTGCCTGAGATTCGCTGAACGAGTACCTTTATTTGCAATCATAGTTTCCTCTATGGAATACTGATTTTTAAATTGATGTTTCTGACAATTCAATCTGACTGCATCCAAAAGTGGTATGATTATAAAATACCGATCTTTGGTTTCGTCTGTACCTTGGCTGTTGTCATTGCAGTGTATAAATCTTCTGAGAAGTTGAAATTGTTTTAGTGGCATAATATCCGCAATTTGGGATATTCTAGACAATATTGCCCAATAGTCTTCTACTGCAGGTAAATTTATTACTCCCATCAATAATAAAATGGATAATAAATCTGTTATTTCACGGGGCGAAGAGTTGATGGATTTTGCTTCTTACCTGTGTACTGTACAAATTAGACTGGTACACGATATCTTCAATAACATCGAGCGAAAACTCCAAAGGCGTAGCTACCTCTCCACTGAAAAATCGATCTGGATCAGAAGTGGAAGTAGTTGTAATATCATCTTATGTCCAATTGAAATGGGTAGGATCTCTTTTTGCTTTTTTTCTTGGTACAACTTCCTCTTCTTCATTTGCTCCTTCCTCAACAGCTTCTCTATCTTCATCTATTTCTTGTATAACCATATTGTTTTGACCTGTTTCATCATCAGAGTATTCGAAAATATTTTCGTCTTGCAAATAATTTTCTTCAGAAACAGATGAATCGGAAATATCTGAAATATTTGGATCTACCGGAGTTATTGCAAGCGTTTTTTTTTTCTTTTTGCTTTTTCTCTTTTGGCTTTTTTTCTTGGTACAACTTCCTCCTCTTCGTTTGCTCCTTCCTCATCAGCTTCTTTATCTTCATCTATTTTTTGTATAACCATAATATTTGGACCTGTTTCATCATCAGAGTTTTCGAAAATATTTTCTTCTTGCAAATAATTTTCTTCCAAATCAGATAAATCGGAACTATCTGAAATATTTGGATCTACCGGAGTGATTGCAAGCGTTTTTTTCTTCCCATAAAAACAGGCAGACCTGATTGGCTTAAAATTCATAACAAAAAATAATTTTCTTTGTAAAATCTGCAACAAAAAAAACTTGCTATAAACTGGCAATGTTTCTTTTTACCTACATAGTTTTTTGAATGCAGAATTTACGGTTATATAGGTCTTTTATTACTGTAAATATTTAAAAACCTAAAGTAATGATCCTTTGTATTCAACGTAAAGCCAAAATATTGTACACAAAAAGGTTTTTACTTACCTTTATGATGCAATATTTATTCACGTTCAAGCAGCATGTACGCGCACGCAAAATTTCTAAAACCTTGTAATATATGGTTCTGCCAGCCTTAACACTAATAAAAGACGTTGTAGTTTAAAGGCTACATTTCTAGATAGGGTATGTAAAGCACTATGCTGTTGAAATTATTGTTTAAAGTTGATGTAGCCAAAAAACTACAGGACCAGATACAGTAAGAAACATGGATAATTAATAAATCAGAACATGTCATGGTTTAAGTGTGGAAAAGAACGGTCCTTATGAAAATATGTACAAGATTAGAAGATCATGAAGTGGAGTATGCATAAGAAGATAAAATGCAGCATACAACTACTGGAATGATTAGGTTATATCCAAAGAATGTCATAGACGTGTAAACAAAGGATGTTTTTTAGAGGTATAGAACTTGAAATAGAATAATATAAAGGTGATTTTTTTCAGTCAGTTTTTATGGATGTAATAGTTTCTCTACATGTATTTGATGATTATCTCAACTCCAAATAGGGCTGTTTTGTTTGTTTATGTAGTCATTTGACCAAAAGGGAGCTTCATCACTAAACAAAATTTCCTTCTGAAAATCAGAATCAACGGCAATCTCATTTTGGACCCACTTTACGTATCTGTGCCTTGCTAGGTAATAACTTACCTTCAATTCTTACTTTGGATTTGGGATTTTGTAAAGGAGTTGGATTTTGTAAGCACGCGAAGCAAGATCTTTCCTCAAAATGTTCCTTAAAGTGGGTGGACACGTATCCAACTGTTGTGCACGATGACAGATAGACTGATTCGGGCTTCCTGTATGCTATGGAGGAGCAACAACTTCTTCTGTACGCACTGTACGACATGTCTGTGGATGCATATTATCAATTAGAGTAAACGTGTTTGCAAAAACGTTCTATGGTTAATTGAATTACTTGGTCTGATGGACCATTATGTTCACCATAGAATAAACTTAGTGCGCGATACGTATTTCGAATAGAACCACAATTTTCAAAATAAATTTGTACAATTTGGAAGCGTTGTCTAGGCGTCAAGTCTATTTATTCTGAAATGCCAAAACAAACTTAACATTAATCACTTGACAGCTCTTAAAAGGGCTGACAGTTAAAAAGGTGTTACGAACTTACATTTCTATACCTCTAAAAACACCCTTTAGATGAAAAAGTACGTCGAAAAAGATGGATAAAATTTAATATCATAAACAGAAAAAGCCAAAAAGACAAAAGATTCGAAAAGCTAATTAATTTTATATATATATATATATATATATATATATATATATATATATATATTAATAAGATCCCCAAATTTGTAGATAAAATTAAAATTAGAAAGACCATTAAAAAATTCGAGAACACCCTGTATATAGAAATAGTTTAGTTGTACATGAGTGGTTTCCGAATAAGTGAATAAGTGATTTGGACAGTTTTCTCCAATAAAAAAGACAATACGGTTTGGACATAAGCAGTTAGATTTAGTACACAACTATTTGAAATTTGCAGTTATAATAGATTAGAAAGTAATAAGTAAGGATTATTGGTTATTGAGTTTTCTCCTTTATAAAAGTTAAAAAAGAATTCAAGGTCCTTTGAAAGAAAGTATTTTAACGTCAAGTAATTTTTGGAAAAACAAAAAAAAAATTTATGAACTAAGAATCCGATGATGCGTTGGATGACAGGGAACTGTCAAGAGAACTGTCAAAATAACTGTCAAACTGGAATGCGAATTTTGGAGATGCTCCTAAAAAATATTAATTTTTAGTGGTTTTCTGATATTGTAGAAAAGATATTGTAATTGAGAATTTATAAGAACTAGTGTTTAATGTTTTGTGTGGAAAATTAAGTAGCCATTGTGGTAAGCAGAGACGAATGCCAGTAGAAATAGAGGCATTACTGTGTAAGTACACACAGATATATTTTCGTTGTGTCTGAGAGGAAGCAGTTTGTTTATCTTGGAGTTTGGAGATTGTGGTAAAATCCAAGCAAAGGAACCAATAATTCTTATATTAATTAAATTAATAATTAAAATTTTTATATTAAGAGATAGTTGATTTAGAAATATGTGTAGTTAAACCTTATTGATTATTAAGGGATGTGTGATTTGATGGATGATTGATTATATTTTTTTTTATTATTCTATTTATAGTGTATGGTGTAAGATTTATCCTCAACGGAATTTTCAATTAATTTGATATATTTTAAAATAAAGGACAATTGTTATAATATCAGAATTGATTGTCTAGTATTTCTTTTTTCTTTTTGTTTATCTTTCTTAAATGGAACTAGCAGAAGATACTTTGAAGCCACGTTTTAATAAAAAAATTATATATAAGTAATAATTATTTTCAGCCCTGAGATATTTTTTGATTTTGATTTGTTTGATAAAGATAAACTTATTACTTTTCAGACTATATAAGTAGATTTACAATTATAAGCAAATCACAACAATTGGCGCCCAGAACGTGAGGGCTGATAAAAAAGTATTACTAGTTACATTTGGAAAGAGATACAATTTGAAAAATAAAAACAACAGGTAGTTATAGTTTTTTTTTGGTCAAGTGAATAATAATTTAGTACATTTTTTTATGACATTTAAAATTTTATCTAAATTTATATTTTCTAACAATTTATTTTTAATTTTTTTTTGATTGACGTTTGATAACATTTGAAAATTTTTGACAAATATTTATATTTGGGTGAACGGAGGATTTGCCGTATTTGCAACAAATCGAGGAAATTTAAAGTTGGCATTTGGCGGGGACAATATTTCAAGAGATAAACAAATGGCTGCAACGAGAAGCAAAAGTAAAGAAAACAAAAAACAAGAAGAACATTTAGAACAAGAAGAACATTTAGAACAAGAAGACATTTTCGAAACAACAATTATGGAGAGAGAGAGTCAGGAATTATCAGGATTAGAGAAAATATTACAACTGATGCAAATACAATCACAAAAAATGGATAGAAATCAACAAGAAACCTCAAAGAAAATAGAGGAATCACAACAACAAATGAAACAAACAATGGAAGAAACAAAACAAACAATAAATAAAAATCAACAGGAAACAAAACAAGCCATAGAGGAGAACAACAAAAAAATGGAGGAACGCATAGAAAAATATGAAAAGGAAATAAAAGGATGTTTGACAATGATGAAGAACGAAATGGGACAGCAAGAAATGAGAATTAAAGATCAAATGAAAGAACAAGAAACAAAAATTCAAAATACAATGAAGGAGATAAAGAACGATCATAAAAAGGAGCTAGAGAAATTGGAAATCAAATTTAAAAATGCGTTACAAGAAGACAAGGGAGAAATAGAAGAAAAAGTTAAGCAGACCGAAAGACAAATTGCGGAAATCAAGACGCAACAAAATTTTGGAGAAAGAAGGGAAATGCTTATCCATAGTACAGATGATGTGAAAATAAGGTTTGGCGGGGACGTAAAAAAATTACACCCAGTAATTTTCATAAATAATTTAAAGAAGAAAGTGCGGTACATCGGTAACTTCGAAACAGCCAAAGAAACGATAAGGAACCATCTTAAAGATGAGGCGAGTTTATGGTTTGACAGTAAAGAAGAGGAATTTACCAATTGGGAAAACTTTGAGAAAAGATTTTTGAACTATTTCTGGGGAAAAATACAGCAATTGGAGATCAACAAAGAACTGCAGAACGGGAAATATAACGAAAAGTTGGGAGTATCAGAAAAAGTATATGCTTTACAAATCTACAACAACGCCAAACATTTAGAGTACAATTATTCATCGGAACAATTGGTAGAATTGATTGCCAGACAGTTTGAGGAAACATTAGAAGACCACATTACTTTGCAAAATTACAAAGACATTGATAGTCTCTGTCAATTTTTACAAATAAGAGAATCACATTTACGAGACAGAAAAACTAGAAGACCACAAGAAATGCAGGAAAACAGAGATAGGAGACAAAATTATCGTCAAGACCGACCTAAAAGAGAATTTATTCCGAGAAGAGAATACGAAAATAGAGAAAACAGGAGAGAGAGATACGAATCCAGGAACCAGCAAGGAAACCGAGACAGATACAGAGAAAACCACAATAGAAATACATACACAGACTATAAAGAAAATAACAATTACAGGAGGACAAATGAACAAGGATATAGGGACAACAGATACGAATCCGAAAGGCCAGGAGGAGTGAGAAGAGAGGTAAATAACACACAAATAGAAGAATACGGGGAAGAGAGACAATGCGAGGACAGAAGAAGTACAGAAAGACAACAGGAGGATTTTCGCGAAGGCGCTCACTAAAAACAAAGAAAAACACCGGAATTTTTTGTCACCCAAAGGAATTTATAAAACTCGCAGTACATAAGGACAAAGAAAATGGATCAAATTTAAAATATATAAACGGATTTATAAATGAGACACCCATAAAAATTTTGATAGATTCGGGTTCTGAAATTTCGCTGGTAAATAGAAAGTTGATAGAAGAAGTTAATTTGACAAATTTAATTTATAAAATACCTAGAGTAAATTTAGTGGGCGCGAATAAACGAACGTTAGCAACGATAAATGAAGGGATACGAATTAGGATACGATTGGGAAAGAAATTTTTTTCACTACAATGTGTGATAATGCCAAATATGTCGCATGATATGATAGTAGGAGTAGACGAATTATCGGAAAAGCATATAGTGTTGGATTTTAATAAGAAAACCATGAACATCGAGAATGAACTGATAGAATTGGAAGAAAAATTAGATAAGGACAAGGACAATGAAACAAGGAATATAGATGAAGCGGATGAAAAAAGAATAGTAGAAATGAATTTGGCAACGAAACAAGGACAAAGAAACATGAGAAGATACAAGCAGAGAAGTATAAAAGAAGTTAATGCCTGGAATTCCTCAAAAGAGACGAGTCCAGAAGAAGAAGAAAAGGAAAAGATAGAAGAATTTAAAGAATGGCATTCCTCATATGAGAAGAGCCCAGAAAAGGAAAGGATAGAAGAAATTAAAGAATGGATTTCCGCAAAAGAGAGAAGTTTAGAAGAAGAAAAAGAAAAGAGAAAGGAAGAAAAGGAAAGAAAGTTAAAAGAAGACAGTCATACATGGGATGTATGGAATCCAGGGAGCATAAACGAAAAGCAAGATGATAAGTTAGAAACAACTGTATTTGAAGAAGAAGTGTATGCAAACGAGGACACCGAATACGCGGTAAATATATGTAAACAAGATAAGGAGAACGAAGGAGAACTAATTTGCGGAGAAGGACAAGAAAAGGAGATGCGTTTGATGTTAAAAAACTACGAAAATTTAATAAACGAAGAAAATAGAGTGGCCAGAAATTACGAGCATACATTTGAGGTGAAAAATTTGGGAAGTTTTCGTTCAAAAACATACCCCATCCCGTATAAATATCGGCAAGACGTGAAAAGAGAAATCGAGAAAATGTTGGAAGATCAGATTATAGAGAGATGTGATTCACCCTATGTCAATCCAATAGTGATAGTGAAGAAAAGCAGTGGAGATTTAAGGCTATGTTTAGATGCGAGAAACATCAACCAGCATACAGTATCCCAATATGAATCACCATTAAATATTGAGGCTATTTTTGGAAGAATAACTGGGTCACATATTTTTTCCAAAATTGATTTAAAACATAGTTTTTGGTTGATTCCATTAGCAGAAAAATGCCGAAATTATACAGCTTTTTCAATTGATGGGATAGTATATCGTTTCAAGGTAGTTCCTTTTGGATTGCAAAGTGCATGCGCAGCACTGGTGAGAGCTCTGCACACCATTCTCAACCGTCATGAAGATTTTATTGTCCACTATATAGACGATTTATTGATTTTTTCTCCGGATACGCAAAGTCATTTGAAACACATTAAATTGGTGCTGGAAGAATTGGATCAGGCTGGTTTGAAACTAAACATAGAAAAATGCCAATTTTTTCAAAAGGAAGTAGTGTATTTGGGGTTTAAACTGGACACGAGCGGAATTACTTTAGCGGAAGACCGAGTAAATTTAATAAATGATTATCCGAGACCGAAAAATTTGAAAACTTTGAGAGGTTTTCTCGGAATGGTGAATTACTTTAAAAAACTAATCCCAGATATAAGCGAGAAACAAATACCGCTAATAAAATTACTAAAAAAAGGAGTTAGATGGAATTGGAAGGAAGAACAAGAAAAAGCTTTCTTAAGATTAAAAGAAGAGTTCTCAAAAGAAATCAAGGTGTATCATCCTATTTACCACCAACCATTTATTCTGAGAACCGATGCTTCAATTCAAAAATTTGCTGGGGTTTTATCACAAATACAGAATGAACAGGAAGTTCCGATATGTTTTATTTCTCGAGTAACGAAAACGCATGAAAGAAAATATAGCGTTACTGAACTCGAATTCGCGAGTGTACTATTTTGTGTTAAGAAGCTACGATTCTATCTATTGGGAGCGAAATTTACAATCGAGACGGATCATGCCGCTTTAGTCCACATCATGAAGAATCGATTAGTAAATAACAGAATACATCGAGGAATTTTGTTACTACAAGAGTACGATTTTGAATTCAAGTACATCAGAGGAAAGGACAATATCATAGCCGATGCTTTAACCCGGGATGAAGAAACAGGAAAAAAGGATACGATTGAATTGCATGTAGGTTTAAACCGATTGGCACAAGAAGACGGTATTCTCGCTTAATGAAATAAGAAGGAATCAAGAAGGTTTGGAGGAAAAGGATAAAAGAAGAGCAGAAAGAAAAGACGATATTTTCTTTAAAAGAATTGAAGGAAAAGAATTATATTTGGTGACACCAACACTGGCCGAGAAACTGATGGAAAACCTACATGTAAATAACGGACATATTGGAGCCCGGAAAGTATGGTTAGTTTTCCGTGAAAATTATATTTGTCGACAAGATTATTGTATAGCTAAGAAGATGACCCAAAAGTGCAGTAAATGTCAAAGATATAAAAGTAAGAATTACAAAAATGAAAATATCGCCAAAAACATCGTATCCCGAAATAAATTGGACATCGTAGCAATCGATATGTTGAGTGATTTAATCATAACAAATCAACGAAATAAACACATCCTGGTAATGGTAGATGTATTTTCAAAATATGTGAAATTGTATAGTTGTCGCACGACAAAAGGAGTCGAAATATTGAGAAAAATTGACGATTTTATAGATTCCGTAGGAACGCCAAGGAGGATTGTATTGGACAACGCGACGTATTTTGGAAACGATCGTTTAAAAGGACAGCTGAGGGAAAGAGGAATAGAGACAAATTTTGTCAGCATTCGTCACCCTCAGAGCAATCCGTCGGAAAGATTTATCCAAGAGGTAACAAAATTTCTTCGTATTGCTACAGATGGACAACATAATCGATGGGACAGAAAAATAACAGAAATAGAAAAATATTTAAATACGATCCCGAGCACGGTGACAAAAGAAACCCCGGAATATGTTATGAAAGGAATAATGCCAGAGAGGCCGTGGGAAGATACAAACATCCGAGAATATCAACAAGTTTTGGAATTGGTGCGGAGAAGACTGCAAAGAAGTAATGAGAAATACGTCCAAAGACAGGACCGCAACAGAAAAAGAAGGCCTGTCACTTTTTAGGTTGGCGAAAAGGTGCTGGTGAGAGCTCTGAGAGTATCCAACATCACCAACAATGTTTGTGCTAAGCTAATGCCGGTGTTTGAGGGTCCATATATCGTAAATAATGAAAACGGTGTAAATAGTTATGTCCTGAGACATATGGATTCTGAAAGAATCAGAGGAATTTTCAATATTCACGATGTATACAAATATCATGAATAGAAAACGAAAAGGTTTTTTTTTTAAGTAGAAATAAAATTTTTGATTTAAGGAATTTGGGTAATCTCATTAGTTTGAAATTAAGTGTTGACGCGAAAAAATTTGTTGCATATGCGGAAAATTTTCATCTTTTCACCAGGCGGGGAGTTAATAAGATCCCCAAATTTGTAGATAAAATTAAAATTAGAAAGACCATTAAAAAATTCGAGAACACCCTGTATATAGAAATAGTTTAGTTGTACATGAGTGGTTTCCGAATAAGTGAATAAGTGATTTGGACAGTTTTCTCCAATAAAAAAGACAATACGGTTTGGACATAAGCAGTTAGATTTAGTACACAACTATTTGAAATTTGCAGTTATAATAGATTAGAAAGTAATAAGTAAGGATTATTGGTTATTGAGTTTTCTCCTTTATAAAAGTTAAAAAAGAATTCAAGGTCCTTTGAAAGAAAGTATTTTAACGTCAAGTAATTTTTGGAAAAACAAAAAAAAATTTATGAACTAAGAATCCGATGATGCGTTGGATGACAGGGAACTGTCAAGAGAACTGTCAAAATAACTGTCAAACTGGAATGCGAATTTTGGAGATGCTCCTAAAAAATATTAATTTTTAGTGGTTTTCTGATATTGTAGAAAAGATATTGTAATTGAGAATTTATAAGAACTAGTGTTTAATGTTTTGTGTGGAAAATTAAGTAGCCATTGTGGTAAGCAGAGACGAATGCCAGTAGAAATAGAGGCATTACTGTGTAAGTACACACAGATATATTTTCGTTGTGTCTGAGAGGAAGCAGTTTGTTTATCTTGGAGTTTGGAGATTGTGGTAAAATCCAAGCAAAGGAACCAATAATTCTTATATTAATTAAATTAATAATTAAAATTTTTATATTAAGAGATAGTTGATTTAGAAATATGTGTAGTTAAACCTTATTGATTATTAAGGGATGTGTGATTTGATGGATGATTGATTATATTTTTTTTTATTATTCTATTTATAGTGTATGGTGTAAGATTTATCCTCAACGGAATTTTCAATTAATTTGATATATTTTAAAATAAAGGACAATTGTTATAATATCAGAATTGATTGTCTAGTATTTCTTTTTTCTTTTTGTTTATCTTTCTTAAATGGAACTAGCAGAAGATACTTTGAAGCCACGTTTTAATAAAAAAATTATATATAAGTAATAATTATTTTCAGCCCTGAGATATTTTTTGATTTTGATTTGTTTGATAAAGATAAACTTATTACTTTTCAGACTATATAAGTAGATTTACAATTATAAGCAAATCACAACAATATATATATAATTATTACTGTTTACTGTTAATTAGAATTACTGTTATTTGGAATAATACACAATGCAGTCTAAAAAGTGCACCGTATCGATTTTTTTATAAGGCAGCAAGTTTATGCTATTAGAATTTATCAAGATAACCGATTCTTAACGTCTTTTATAAAACTCACTGTTCAGTGCCCCTCAGTTTTTTGGCCCCCATGAAATTTCTTATGAAGTGCTTCATTGTTCTTGCGATCCCATCTTTTCGTCAATGCTCCAAAGGGATTCTGCGGATATGCGATGGTAACAAAAATATGCCTTACTGTTAAAAACACCTGTGCTTAAATTCGATTACAATTTGGATCCATTTTTCACGAGTAACAGAAAAGGCTGTTGATTCGTTCGAACAAAAGCCCATTTTTTATTTTCCGATGTTGGGATTTCAATAAAAGGGGAGTGGCGGGTAATAACACAGATGAAATTCTTTCGAGATTGATGCGTACTTCATTGGAAGTGAGGGTTTGTTTTAGAAAAATAGAGAAAAATTTTCAGAGAAAAAAAAGGTAGCTATAATGGAAAAACGAGTTAATGACATCCTTTGAACATAATGGGTAAGAATAAATTACGAAATATATTTTAAATACATTGAATAAGTTTATTAATATATTAATAATACCAATAAAAAAGATTGAGCAATAATACATTCATGGAAAAAATGATCTAATAATTTAAAATCTTTAAGAAGAGAATTTTAAGTTGAAAAAATAAATTTTGATTACTTTAACTCTTTAAGCACGTTGTAGTATATGTCGAGATAGTATGATGCATATCGACAATACAAAGACATTATACTGAATCTTTTGACATATTTTTTACACTCACGTTAATATTAGTTTTTGAAATCCAAGGATAGATGCCTGTTCCACATGTATTTCAGTAGACGAAAAAATCAAATACTCTCAACCATATCAACTTCTTTCTCTACTGGAGCCTTTCAAATCTCTACAAGTATTCCATTAGGTCCTACTTTGTCCATAGAAGGTCCTTTACCAGATGTAATCTAATCTTAAAGACTCTTGCCAAATCCTTATCCTTTAACTTTTACCACTTTATTTTCTGGTGTCTTATTGCTTTCATTTCCGCCGCCTCACCTTTATCTCCCTATCCAATATCACCGGTCGGTGGTGACTGGCTACACACTCACCCTTTATCACTTAACACTTGATAACCTCATTTAGCTGACATCTTCTACACAGCACAAAATATATTGGACTTTCCCTTCCTTGACTACTATAGGTAACATACTAGTCGTCAATCTTCATAAATAACGTATCAATTACAGCCAAATCCCATACCACTGCATAGTCAATCTCACTATTTCCTTCATAATTTTTTATTCTCATTTCCAAACCTCCAAGAACAGTTTTTATTCCCGCTCTTTCTCTATCAATATGTCCATTCAAATCACTTCCAATCAAACACTTTTCGTCTATAGGAATCTCGAGCATTTCGCAATCAGGAGCACTCCGAAATTCTTCCTTTTCTTGTTCTTCATACCCTACCTGTTGGGCGTAGACAAATATGATTTTTATGTTGGTATTACCTGTATTCATAATTTACCATTATTATTTATTGTATTATTATGTCCAATCACTATGAGTTCGATTGGGACTGAAACAATTATATTTATTCTGAAATATTTTTTTGTGATATTTCTGTGACATTTTCCATTATTTTATATTGACGGAAATATTCAATCATACTTTGAGTATTATTCTGTAAAATAAGTATACTTGTTTACTAACAGTTTATTTTATTTCAGGTAAATATGCTGCACCAGATACTGCTTTCCTTCAAAGTAAACTATTTAAAGTGAGTATACAAAATATATGAGGTTTTTCCTCAGCCTGATATAATTGTATCTTTATAAACTTTAGAATGGGCTTTCTCGGAATCTAAGCCAGATTACCATGCTTTGTTTGAATAACCTCATAAGTCAAATTTTGCGATTTTAAAATGTTTGTAACTTTTTTTTATATGTTCTGCAATGCCACACGTAAATGTTTGTTGAATTTTAACTGATAAAATATTTTAGTAAATATGTGTGTATATCAGTTTTTTTAAGTTTTAATTTAAGTTTAAGTAAATAAAAAAGAACGGTTATTGTTTCACTTTAATCTTCAATCTTCTAATTTCAATTTGTAATAGGCTAACTGTAAACATGTTCTTCTTAAGATGCTTTTGCTACTATTTAAGGTTGTCTATCATTACAGCAAATTGATCTCTATGTTGTGCGATTCTTAATAGTGAATGTGGATCCATAAATGTACAATTGTACATTTTGTAGTCTGAACTGTTTTCTTTTTCCGGAACCACATTTTCATTAAATTTTTTTCCTTGTCAGTAAGATTCAGAAGGTTGTATTTTCTTCTATGTAAATATTATCTAAAAAATAACTATATTTTGTATTTTAATAATATTTGGAAGTTATCTATCGTTTCCATATTTTCATTTGTTCTGCATTCTGTTCATGAGATCTTTAGCATTATGTGGAATACCCATAAAAAGTAATCCTAAACCCATTTTGTATGGTTCAGAAAATAATTCGTAAATTAAAATTAAAGGCGTTTGACTAGCTATAACTAGTTACGGAGATGTTGAAGAAGAAGTACGACAACAAAGCTTAAAAGCAAGTAAAGCGGCGGGATCTGTTAATGTAGTGACACAATCTGGAAAAACAAACACCTAAGACAAGACTTTTTTCCCTGCTGCAGTCTATATTGCAAGGTAAAGTCAAAGGTAAGCGAGGACCCGGTAGAAGGAAAATATCATGGCTGCGGAATTTAAGAACATGGTTTAAGAAAACCTCAAACCTCAACGGAGCTGTTTCGAGCCGCAGCGAGCAAGGTCATGATTGCCAATATGATTTCCAACATCCGAAACGGATAGGAACCAGAAGAAGAAGAAGAAGACAAGACACAAAAACAAGAATATATAAAGCAGCAATTAGACCTATATTAACATACACGGTGGAGACAAGACCTGAGACATCTAAAACGAGACGACTACTAGAAACAACAGAGGTAAAAATACTCCAAAGAATATCAGGGAAAAGTCTGTTGGATAAGGAGATAAGCGAAAACATAAGAAGAGCATGGGATATAGAAGACATAAATGAATGGGAGACAAAACGGAAACAGGAGTGGAACGAACACATTAGTAGAATTGCAGAGGATAGGATAGTACGAATAGCATGAGATAAGTCACCAAATGGACGAAAAAATATCGGCAGACCAAGAAAAAGATGGTGCGATAATTTAAACAATTTAGGAAGTTAATATTGAAAAAGAAACAGGCTTTAAAGCCTACACACAATAAGGAAGAAGAAGAAGAAGAAGGCGTTTGATAGTTTCTTAAAAGAGAAACTAGAAGATCTCTTAACAATAAGCTTTGACTGTCAAAATTATTAGGTGTTACCTGGATTAACCTGTACCTGATTAAAATGGGTATTATTCCAAGCAGTTATACAACTATAACTTAACTCTCGTTGTTACAGACTTTGAAGTCTAAACAGTTGAAAGATAACGCTTTCATTTACTATTGCGACGATATTAATAACGGTAATTGGCCAAATAAGATCTTTCCTAAGTTTATCACATGCTACAAAATTATTAATTTTCTAAAAATGTAGCGACCTTTCAAAACAAAAATTATTACATAATCGGAATGTTGAGATTCTGGTTATTGAAACATGCATCTAAACCAATACAGACAATTAAACTTTTTTCTTTTGTTGAGTATTCATTTCTGTTCACTGATTGCTCATATATAGAAGAAAAATTAAAAAATAAGACGGTGTTATAACACCGCAGAATGCACTACAATTTTTGTTATAGTTGTCAGATTCAGAAGACGATACAACTTCGAATTTTATAGAATATGCCAGGAACCAGATATCGTAAATCATATTAAGATATAAGGTGAATAGGGCATGTAATGCGGATGGAACAAAATAACCCTGCAGAATACGTACTCGGCGGAAAAAGACGATGGATAGGGACGACGAGACTGCAGAAAAATTCTTGAGGAGTCTAGGACTCACGCAGCGTTGTAAAGCCAAAATAATGATTGGAAGAAAGTGGTAAGTGAGGTGAGGCAGTCACCTCTCCAGTGGAGTTTCAAGTTCGGCGCATTTAAAAGATTTATTTTTAGGAGAAATTTAAGGACGAAAAATTGATTAAAGGGAAAATCAGTTACAAAGCCAATATGTCAAAATTTGTCAAAACTTGTAAAATGTTTGTAATAGGTTAAAAACAAAAACATCGTCGACACACTGAGGAAACTTAAAATATATTATATTATAGTATATTTATTACATAATATATTTAATAACATTAACATTTAATTTACATTTAATAACATTACAAGAATACAACTTTGAGACGCCGTGTAACTATTAGCAAAAACTTTGGAGCGGACTGGGTAAGTTGGACAAAGGACTGTTTATGAAATATTAGAAGAACACGTTGGAACTTAATCAAGATACTGCTGCGCCAAACCTAGAGGAAGTTTAGGGACAAAGGTATTTTGTAGCTTTACTACTTCCAAGGAAGAAGCTTTACTTAAGCAATTTTGCTTGTTCATTTGCAAGTTGTTGTCTATGTCGCAGATTGTCACTTCAGCTCTTGCGTAGTCGGCCGATACTTCTACCGCGTGGTGATTTGTCTCTTGCCATTTTAACGACTCATGTGTCCGCCATTTTACTGATATGATTATTTTATTTGTTTTTTTTTTTATTAAGTGTCCACTTATTTATACCATGTACATTATATTTTTTATATTTTGTTCTGATTTTGTCACTTCTTATTCAGTCTCTCAGTGTGTTTCCTGTACTTCTTTTGAGTATTCTTATTTTTGTTGTTTCTGGTATTCTCTCTATTTTGGCTGTGTGGTCTTATTTTTAATGCATACGCCATTATTGGTCTTTCCATTATACATATACGCAATTGCAGGCCTTATAGATAGGTTCTTGATATTTCATCTTACAGTTAATGTGTCGGTTACGGTATATATATATATATAAATATATATATATATATATATATATATATATATATATATATATATATATATATATATATATATATATATATATATATATATATATAGTGTAATTAAGACAATCTCTGCTAATCTATTTGCTCTTTGTACTTGATCTCTTTCTTCTTTTCTAATGGCTTGTAGGCTAGTGTTTGGAATTATCCTTTTCTGACATTTCGTTTGCAACTGCAGTACAAATTATGAAACCCATGCGGCAAATTTCATAACTGTCTCGCCTTACCTTCTGGTTCTAGGTTGTGGGTTTCATGATTCGTTGTTTTCATTACTTCTTCCTTTTGTCGACGGTATGTCCGAGCTATGTTTGGGTTCATGTGACACGTCTAGAAATGTAATCTGTTTTTTGTTCTCTATTTCTGGGTTAAACTAGGTCCTATCTTTTAAATAATTTATCAAATTTTATATGTAAGCGTTCTCCGAGGAATAACATGTGGATCCGATCACTACTTAGTAAGAGCGAAAATTTTGTTCCCACTTAAGATAATACATGGAGACCAAAACCTAGAAGACAAGCAAGACTTGCAGACAGTGGATACTCCGAAGTACAACTTCAATAGTTTTATAAATGATAGTACTAAACAGCTATACTGGATGAAAAACTACGAGAAATAGAGAGACAAACATTTTCAGATATTTACGAGAATATTATTGCTAGTTTACAGCATCTAAAATGGCTAAATACAAAAAATACTGAAGACCATCAAGCTTACAAAGAAACCGATAGACAACTACGAAAAATGATAAAACAAAAAAAGAATAAAACATGGGATCAGAAATGTCAAGAAATCAATACATACATCATAGGGAAGCAATGTACAGAGGTATGGAATTTTATACAATCAGTAAAAAATACAGGAAAAGACAAAGCACACATACACACCATAAAACCAAGACAATGGAAAGATCACTATAAAAGCTTGCTGACAGAGACAAGACAAGAATACCTAGCGAACTCGTCAACACAGTCAGTGCATATACAAAGAGAGGAAGCGAGGGTAGACATCGACACAGCAAGAAAGGCTGTAATCACCCCAAAGAATGGTAAATCCGCTGGACCTGAGGGAATCTATGATGAAATGCTTAAGAATGGAACTCATAAACTATTTGAAAAATTAAGTTATGTGATCAATCAGTACCTAAATGGACACCCAGTACCAAAACAATGGAGCACGGCATACATGTCCTCAATACACAAAAAGGGGGACAAAAGGAATTGTAATAATTATAGAAGCATATCGGTAACCAGCACCCTGAGCAGACTGTATGGACGAATTTTGAGAAATATGATCGAGGAAGAATATAAGCACAATGAAGAGGAAGAACAAAGCGGGTTCCGTGCAGGAAGATCGTGCACCGATAACGTATTTTGTCTTAAACAAATAATAGAAAAAAGATCGGCTAAGAATCTAGAAACTCTTATTACTTTTGTTGACCTGCAAAAAGCACATGACAACATCCCCTTAAAAAAATTGTGGACAACGTTGAAAAGATTTAACATCAACTACACATTGATAAATGCTGTACAAGAACTATATAGAGACTCAAAGGTACAGATAAAAACAGGAAAATATCTAACGCAAGAATTCCTGGTTACAAAAGGCTCGCGTCAGGGATGCTGTATCCTACCAACCTTATTCAAGATATATGTTGCAGCAGCATTCGAAAGATGGAAGAGAAAGGTGCATAGGATGGGTATAGAGCTTAGCAATGAATGTATATATACACTCCAGTTTGCTGATGACCAGGTAGTACTAGCGATCGACAGGGAAGACATGCAGTATATGCTTAGAAAACTGATAGAAGAATATAACGACTGGGGAATCAATGTCAATACAACAAAAACCAAATATCTTTGTATTGGAAACGAGTCAGATAACATAGACCTCGAAAATGGACAACATATTTCCTGCTGTCAGAGCTATGACTACTTGGCTGTTGCCTTTTACAATACAGGAACTGATACACGGGAAATACAAAAACGAATTACTCAAGCAAAGAAAGTCTTAGGATGTCTCAATGGTATACTGTGGAGTAAAGAGATAACGAAAGGAAGAAAATTTATTATATATGAGACCATGATTAAAACTACTCTTCTCTATGGCGCTGAAACATGGAGAATTAGTGAAAAGAACGAAAAGCAAATAGAAACAGTAGAGATGGATGCGAGACGAGATGCGGATCCAGACGAGACCGAATCAGAAATGATGCAATAAAACAACGTATGGGAATAGAAGGAATAGAAGGAATAGAAGGTCGATCGGATAGCCAAGCGGGCTGGGCGGCTGGCTTCTCCTTCGCTTCAATGCGAGAGATGTCAGTTCAAATCCCCGGCTCGGTGAACAGAAAACAAAAAGGCTAACGCAGTAGTTTAAAATTCTAAAATGAATCTGCGGCTTAGTCTAGAATATGCTGGTATCTGATCGGCCTATGGTGGAGCAGTACGGCAAGAGATAAGGGCTTGCGGCTAGGTGATACTCCTCCATAGATCCCTACCGGAAGGGCGTGGAACGCCTAAATACCGGGTATATATATATATATATATATATATATATATATATATATATATATATATATATATATATGGGAATAGAAGGAAATATAACTCAAGATATAGAGAAAAAACAATTAAGGTATTATGGGCATGTTCAACGGATGCCAGCAACAAGACTCCCCAAAAAAGTAGTAGAATGGCAACCGAGAGGTCGACGGAAAAGAGGAAGACCCAGATTAGAATGGCAACACGGCGCAAACAAGTCCATGAGCGAAAGAACTTTAAGAACAAACGACTGCGAAGATAGCAAGAGATGGTGTTTAGGTATGGGACAACGTCGAAAGACGTTCTAAACCGATGTATATATATCAAATTTTAGAAGTTTCCCGTTAATGTTTCTCGTTGATCTAGATAAAAAAAAGTATCATTCAAATAAATTATCTAATAGTATGTACAAGATCCCATTGCATGATCACTACGTTCATAACGTAGTTCATAAAATTTACATTTTATCATACATTTAAAATTAGGAGAATAGATTGATAATAAGTTGACAGTCAAAATATGCCGCAAATATTTTTAATTCAAATAATAGTTTGTGATAAATATTTTATTTCGTTAATTAATTTTTTAAATATAATACGCTGCTCATGACGTATATACATGTTTTTTTATATAAAATTAAAGCTATTTTTTTAATATGATGATAATAAGTTTGCCTAAAAAAATGGTTGACAATTAGGGTTGCCAGCTGTTAAAATTGCTAGCTATATATTATTATATAACTTTCATCGACGCATGCGTTAAAACTCACACAACTGACACTTCAAAACAGTAGCATTGCACGCTAGCTGTCTTTTATTTTATTTTTAATACGTCGTGTTTTTAACAGCTGGCAATCCTAATTTTCGACCATTTTTTTACGGCAAACTTATATCATAATATTAAGAAAAATAAATAATTTTAATTTATGTGTACTATGCCACAATTGTCTTCTAAATAATTTAATAAAAATCTGATAAATTGAAGCTTGCAATTTTTGAATATAATGGATTTCTTAGTGCTGTCACATCGAACTGTTTGTGGTATCTTATCGAAAGCAATAATGAATGCATTCTCATACCTCACCAATTAAAACCTTGCTACGCAGTAAAACTATGTCAATAAAATGTATACAATCACCAAAGTAGGTTTCAGATTGGTGAATGCATGGTTTTAGCAAAATATTTAGATACTTTGCACTATCGTAATTAGGAGATAATTTGTACTGACAATCGGTCTTAAGGAAGATTTTCATTGTGAATTTTGGAAAGGTTATACCACCGTATATTTTTCTTCATTTATTGTTCGATATAACAACCAAGTCCAGTTTTACTTTCATGTATGTACGTTAGGGTGGAGTGCTGTTATATGGAGAAAAATAAAATAACGATTTTCACAAACGCGGGGTGCGGAATCGATGCTACTGTGGGACAGTATTCGAAAAGTTTATTGTCATTTTTTTATATTTCCAATCTGACATCTGCCCCAACGTGATATAAAATTTTGAAAGTTATAAAAAAAAAATTTAAATGCGCGGGGTTCGGTATCAATCCGGTCCTAGGATATGAAACGAAAACTTCATTAACACTTCTTGCTATCTCCATCAGAAAAACTGCCCCGGTGCCACTGAAATCGATCTATTTTGAATTTCGGAGCAGCCCCCTACCTAAAAGAGATACCAACCAGTTATTACCTGTCACAGAAGTCGACCTTTACTCCCCCACTCTATTTTAATTCTAAGTAGGTAGTAGGTACATCTTTTGTATTCACTATTCAGTACTGTTTCGATAATCGGTTGGTTTAGTATCGTTTTCTATAGCATCAAGCTCAATCGTCAAAGTTTAGTGTTGCGACAAATTTCGTGTGAATTCAGTTACTATAATTATAATTACAACTATGGCATTACTCCGGAGTGAAGTAACTTGTCCAATATTTGGTTCTGGTAGTAAGCTCCCTAAAAATGTGTTACCTACGTATAAAGATATGATGAAGCTGTTTATATTCGTATCTCAAAGCTATAAAAAACAGTATAACAACTGTGTGCAGAAAACCAGTGAAATTGTGACGGAAGAGTAGAGGAGATGTGGCGCAGAGCTTCAATACCCATCGTAGAACACAAAACAATATTAGCCAGAGTTATAGCTTACCACGATAAGTATAGAACATTATTGAAACCATATAAAGGTAGGAAGGACGAAGTTGGTTACAAAGAGAAGCTGTTTAAGTTTGGTGAGGATAGCAAGAAATTGTTTGATATTGCTACTTGCAAATGTTTAGAGTTCACAGATTGCAGCTGTCCTAGAAACCGAAAAATTCCAATACCAGAACGAAATTTCTTAATCGACCAACGAACTGACCGTAAAATGATTATTGGTAGTTTAGATCGTGAAGCGACAAAAAAAAAATGAGGTGAATTTACATAGATTACACCAACAAAAGCAACGTGAAGAACAAAGAGCCTTGCAAATAGATGTTGAATCCATTCCTAGTACTTCCAAATCACCTACAAATTCAAAGATACGACTGAATGTTCAAAAGTCAGACACATTAAAGAAAAACGGTGACATTGAGGACTTCCAATCGCAATCAATTATTTCCACTTCTTCACTCACTATGACTGATGTCACATTTCCAGTTGTTGCAAGAACATTAGATCGTTATGGGGTTTCAGATCGTGCTGGAGCTGCAATCATTTCTGCAGCTTTCCAAGACATTGGTCTCATTACTGAAAACGATTCATCACGGGTTATAGACAGAAGTAGAGTTCGACGAGCTCGTTCTAAAGCTAGGGATACATTTACAGGTGAAACTACAATTTTTGGTGCTATCATCGGATTATTTTACGATGGTAGAAAATATAAAACGTTAATACACGAAGATGGTCGTAGAGAAGTGATTCAGGAGGAGCATATTACCATATTGAAAGAACCGGACTCTGAATAGCTAGGCCATATTTCTTTGAAAACTGGTGACGCCAAAACGATTTGCAATTCTATTCTGACATTCCTTTCCTCCAAGTCCATCGATGCAAATCAAATAATGGCTATTGGTTGTGATGGGACTGCCGTGAACACAGAAATCAAAGGTGGCGTTATTCGTTTATTGGAAATCAAGTTTCAACGTCCCCTCCAATGGCTCGTATGCTAACTACACGCTAATGAACTGCCATTGCGTCACCTTTTTCAACATTTAGATGGCACTACAAGTGGACCAAAAGGTTTCACAGGTCCCATTGGCAAGGCAGTTACTAATTGTGAAGTGTTACCAGTTGTTCCGTTTGATGCAATTAAATGTGCGTTACCCGATATTACCAAATCGACACAAGAGTTAAGCACCGATCAACTGTATCTACTACAAATATGTCAGTATATCAATAGTGGACATTGTGATGAAAACTTTGCGAAAAAAAATCCTGGTAAACTAGTTCACTCTAGATGGTTGACAATGGCGAACCGGATATTGAGATTATATGTCTCAAGTGAAACTCCGTCAGAAAACCTAATTATACTAAGCACATTTATTTTAACGGTCTATGCTCCTATGTGGTTCAGGATCAAGACTGAGCCAATGTGTACTTTTGGTGCCAAACATTTATATGATACGATAAAACTGTCGCGCTATTTGCCAAACCATTTGAAGAATATTATTGACCCAGTTATACAGAGAAATGCATTCTTTGGACATTCAGAGAATTTACTACTAGGAATGTTAGCCGACAACAGACAGTACATCAGAGAACTTGCACTCCGCAGAATATTGAAGATCAGAGAGACATCAAACATCGTAGCCTTGCGTATTGTCCAAGAACCTACTTTAAATATGGATGCTCATAATTATATCGATATGATAGATTGGAAAACCAAGACAGAACATCCACTAACGAAGAGTATCTGTACCGAAATAATATCTCAGGCTATCATAGAGCCACAGCTTGTCGAAAATGAAATCCTGAAGAATATTAGAAAAATTCCGTGTCACACACAATCCACTGAAAGGTGTGTCAAATTAGTTACAGAAGCGAGTGCTGCCGTCTGTAGACCACAGAGGAGAGATGGATTTATTAAGAATAAGCTGAAATCATGCCTTTTGATGCCTAAATTGGACAGTAAGAAAGACTATCATTCATAATGATTTTTTATGTTATTCTTGAATTTGTAAGCATATTTTTTTTTATTTTGTATTAACTATTTTTTCTTTTTTTCTTCGTATTATTTATAATCCTAATAGCTAAAATAAATGAATAAAAAACATTATCGTTGACTCTGTCGAACTAAAAAATTTTTTACAAACTTCCAAAATTTCAATCACCTTGGGACACTTTTCAGACTGAAAATACGAAAAAATGTCATTTAAGTTTTTCATTCGAAAATGGAAGACGCATCAATTACCGTACCCCGCAAAAATGAAATTCGAAAAAATAAATTTGAGTTCCACCCTAATGTACGTGTTCGTGTACAGTCTCTCTTTAAAGTAATTTTATTTTTATCATTATTTTTAAGTAATACTCATCTTTAATAATCTTCAGTTAGTAATCTTCCCAACAAATACAAATTTTCCTCAGTATTTAAGTCGTTAATCGCTCTTTTCCAAAGTCGTAAAATTGTTTTCGTCATTGACTTCTCGTATTACATTATTAAAGGCTTGTTTATCTATAGAGCGTTAGAGAGTTTATGAGTTTGTGTATCATGATAAGAGCATTAAGTATTGTTGATTAAAACATTGTTTGGATTGATATTTTTTTAAGTACCTCTTGAATATGATAGATTTCATTAAAAATGAAAAAATAACTCCGCTCTGTAAATCAATTTATTTGCAAAATTTGTTTTGCCAAAAAATGTTACTAAAAAAAGTAAAGATGAATACTTTGATAACATTTCAGTCCTTTATTAAATATGAAATAAACAGCTTTTCTTCATATCGTTAAATAATTTCGATACAAGTGATAGAAGGATCCAACGTGTGCTTGATAGAAGTTCCAAATGAACTCTCTTGCACACTAGTTTTGCGGTAAAGTTACAAATCACTAACAATCCTAGCCTGCGAATGAAATCTCGTACTCTGGCATTGCTGTGGAATTGATTAAAGCCATTCATTGCCTAGCAACCAATTATAATTATTTCCCTTGCCGCTATATCTGATTCGAATAAGTTCGGATGGAAGATGTATTTGATATATAAATTTTCGATGTAAAGGCGATTGCGACATTCGAACCGTATAGAACTAAGGGTGACATTCCAAAAGTTTTGTAACCATGACATCAGATTGGATTAGACAATACAGAAACTATTCTTTTTTTTTTTATTAACCGCATCAACTATCAATGTTATTAGTGTATACTCCATTCGCTACGCTTGATAATATTTTGACAGATTAGTTGTCGGAAACAGAAAACAATGAAATTTCTATCTCTTACTATTAATAGCTCAAATACACTAAGGGCCAATTGTTCGAAAGCTAATCAAAACTTGATTGTAATCAAATATTTAATTAAAATCAAATACAAAAAGAATGATAACCATGAATAATCCATCCATCCAATGGCGCTACAGCCCAAATCGGGCCTTGGCCTCCTTCAACAGGCTTCTCCAACCATCTCTATTTACCGCTGTTCTTTTCCATGAACGCGTTCCCAGGCAGTTCCTGGCATCCTCATCGACTTCATCTTCATCTTCATCAACCATGAATAATGGTTGTATGTATATTTATTTTGTATATTTATGTACACTCTGGGCCAAAATTAACCGGCCACCTTCTTCTTCTGAGGGCGCTACAACCCTTTGTGAGTCTTGGCCTGCTTAACAATGTTCTTCCATTCTGCCCTGCCGGATACTTTCCTTCGCCACTGCCTGATGTTCATGGTTTTAAGATCCCTCACTACGTCGTCTATCCATCTTTTACGGGGCCTTTCTCTTGTTCTGTTTCCTTGGGGCTTCCATCTCTGGACTACTTTTACAGCTCGATTATCTGGCATTCTTTCTAGGTGACCAAGCCAGTTTAGTCTTTGTGACTTTACAAATCTGACAATCAGATCTATTCTGTAACTTGTAACAAATCGAATAGAAATGACCAAGTCGAATCGTAATTACCTGAAATCGGAATGTTGGATATCGATCGCGTCGTTTTTGTGTTTGGATTGGCATTCTGTAACTCACATCGTAATCGGTCTAAATCAAAAACGTCAACTTCTACTTGACGCGCTCAGAAGTTGGTGGCAACCCCGCATTAAAAAGAGAAATAAGTGTTCTGTGACGTTATGTTACTGGAAAGGCTAGTGCGCGCGAAAAATTTATCAAAAAAGAAGATTATATTTCAAGCTTGTCGTCAAGTAGTTTTGATTTGTTTTGGTTAAGTTTAAAAAGTTCGTTACAAGAATACAAAATGGCAAGCGGAACACCAAAGAAAAAGACATCGGCTGAGCAGTTAAATTATTTAGTAAACTTTATCTAAATAAATAACACCACAGACTAAAAAATATCAGACTAAAAAAGTCAACAAATAAATGTCAAAACAAACGTCAAGACCAATTTCGATGTCGAAATTTGATCTCGACAGAGCTTGTCTAGTCGAAATCAATTTCTACACAACATTCCGATAGTAGAGGTCAAGATGAGTTACAGAATACCGATTCCTACAATTCCGATCCGACTTGCTGACCTCTATTCGATTTGACTCATTTCTATTCGATTTGTAGTTACAGAATAGGGCTGAATATCTGCGCTCTGCATTAGTTCATCCAGCTCGTGGTTCATTTTAATTCTCCACGAACTATCGCTGCATTGGGTTGGTCCAAATATCTTCCTTAGTATTTTGCGCTCAAATATTCTCAGTTGATTTTCATCAGTGGTTGAGAGGGTCCACGTTTCACATCCATATGTGACCACTGGTTTTGTAGAACCGGCCACCTTAAAAATGGGTAATTTTTGATGTCTGATATCTCCTAAACCTGTTGTCCGATTTAAGTGATTTTTTTAATATGCCTTATTTCTTGACAATATCGTTATAATAATATGGTTGCTAAAGAGGTAAATTTTCCTTGTATACCGGGTGTACGAATTAAACTGTATTTTTTTCTTAAAGTTTGCATCACCCTGTGGAATATTCTAGCATCTATAAAATATTGAAATTAAAACCTAACTATAGCCTTATATTTTTTAAACATTTTGTTTTTTGATTCATTCGCTTATGTTGGATAATACAAAAGTTAGGTAGTTTAACAACTAGCCATGTTTTTCATTAGAAAAACATACGATTTAACTCACCAGCAAAATTAACCCCACCACCTTTATTATTGTTTTGTTTACATTAGCTGTCACAGTTTGTTTCCTAAATTTGTGTCATCGAAGGATTTTTGACATATAGTCGTTGTACGACATTGTTGCAAATCTGTTTCCGTGTTACTAACAATTCGTGAACAGAATAACGGTATTAGATTTTTGTTTTGATACAGTGCAGCTACAACCGCTGATACGTATTTCGACCTCCTTAGGTCTCGTCAGAACGGTATAGTCACTGCTCTGAACCAACACAAAAATCTCTCCCGTCCTAGACAATAGTTATTAAAATAACTATATACGGACGTAACTACGCCATCTAAAAAAAAAAAAGAAATCAAACAATTTCTACTTAGCGAAACCGAATTCAAATCTTAACCACTGTGTTTCCTAAAATTTGCGAAACAAAACTCGGCAAGGGAATCTAAAATTGCATTCCACAAGCCGTTCATCCTGGTCAAAATTCGTAGTGAATTCAGTTTCTGGTACTTCAAACGAAGTAAATAACAAAACAGAATGACGGTATTAGATTTTTGTTTTGATACAGTGCAGCGACAACCGCTGATACGTATTTCGACCTCCTTAGGTCTTGTCAGAACGGTATAGTCACTCTATCGCATTTGTTTAGGAAATATTTGCAGTCTTCAATGTTTAGCATTTTTTACTTGGGTTTTAAGCAGCTCCGTATAAAATAATTGAGCAATACCTACCGGCTTTTAGAATTTTTTCTATTTCGAAGCCATCACCTGGCCTGAACCTACCCAGGTGATGTAGGCACCATCGCAGTTTCCTGTCGCCTTTTCGATATACGTATATACAGGGTGAGCCTTAAGTAATTGTACAAAAAGGAACAGTAGATTCTACACTTTAAAATATTACGATTCAAGCCAAATGGCCATAATAATAAAATGATATTAAGAAAGGTACAAGGTGTTAAATTGAAAATTTAAAATTTGATTTTTTGCTATAACTTTCATGTTTGTGAACATTTATGCATAAAAATTTATAACTGAGTACTTTTAAATATGGGGGATTAAAATTTGATGCACACTTTGATATGGCTGATAGAGGGTGCCACATATGCCACATATGTGGATTAAATTTGCACTTAACGTTTTTGCTCTTCAAGTTACCGGTATTTGTGACACAAATATTAAAGATACATTATTTTAACAACAAAAAAAAATATATCTGTTAATAACTTCAAAACTCAACAGTTTTCGAGATAATCGGATTTTACAAATTAGCTTCTATTATTATTAGCTAATCATTAGCTTCTAATAATTCCGATTTAACGCAATTACTCCAGGCAACGAAGGAAAAATAGACAAAAACATTAATACGTCTGAATTTTCCTATGAAATACCTTTAACTAAACCTAAATAAAATAAATATATCAGCAGAATAATTAAGAATAGGATTTGACAAAATAACAGAATAAAAAGATTTTATATCAAACATTTTACGTTTTATATTAAATTAAAGTCATAATCAAAAAATTTTATTTACAAACCAAATTAAAAAATAGTTAAACTAGATAACACTAAACTTTTTGTCAAAATAAGTCCACCATTTTCTTAATTTAATTTGACCATACGTTCCATAAAAGATTGTCTCATATAAATAGCATCATTGATTCTAAAGAAACTGCTGCAGTATCTATTATAAGTATTATAAGTATTATAAGTATTATAAGTATTATAAGTATTATAAGTATTATAAGTATTATAAGTATTATAAGTATTATAAGTATTATAAGTATTATAAGTATTATAAGTATTATAAGTATTATAAGTATTATAAGTATTATAAGTATTATAAGTATTATAAGTATTATAAGTATTAGAAGTATTATAAGTATTATAAGTATTATAAGTATTATAAGTATTATAAGTATTATAAGTATTATAAGTATTATAAGTATTATAAGTATTATAAGTATTATAAGTATTATAAGTATTATAAGTATTATAAGTATTGTAAGTATTATAAGTATTATAAGTATTATAAGTATTATAAGTATTATAAGTATTATAAGTATTATAAGTATTATAAGTATTATAAGTATTATAAGTATTATAAGTATTATGTCAAAGTATTATATTTTTGATTAGTCAAAACAAGACTTATTTTTAGTTATCAAAAGCATTCGTGACATCAGCCTAATATAATAAATATTTCGTAATACATTGTGGTTGTCTGCTGACATCAAAACTGGCTTCAAAAGAAGGTGGTAGGTATAGTAGCTGGCACTGTAGACTAGCGCGAAGCTTCATACTATGTTTTCTATATGTTTAAATAATATTTTTAACATTTAATACAGTAATTTTAATATTTATTTATTATTTATATAATAAACAAATTATATTATGCTAAAATAATTCAATAAATTATGTTTGCTAGTAGCGCCACCTGCTAACGTATCAACAAAATACAGACCCGCAAAGTGAGACTAAATATTAAGTTATTAATAAAATATAAATTTAATATTTAATCCCTAATTTGATAGTAAATTTAATGATTGTATAAAATAAGTAAAATGTTTAAAAATAAAATTTGATTAAAGTTTGAAAGAATTTTATTAACAACTTAACGTTAAAAACTGTATGAAAAATATATGACTTGAAACGAATTGATAGAGAATAGTAAATCGATGTGAAGACCGTTATTTAGAAAAGCTACTTGTGACGCCGTCTCGTAGCGTTTCTTCCGTGTCGCTTGCCTCAGCATTTTACAACATAGAAAAAAATCGGTTGCCTGTAAAGTCGGTTTTACGGGCGAAGATTTTACGTGACAACGTCTTTTTCTCGGTAGAATATTTATTGATATGAATATTATTAAATTGCACAATAGGAACAAGGAATTGAATGAAAATAAGAATTGCACAAATTTTAACTATAGAAATATATTTTGTTTACTAAAACATTGTACATGTAAACTTAAACTTAACTAATTTCTATTTGAGTGATTTTGTTGAGGATAGGACGATGATAGGAGAAATATGAAATGAAAGGAAGTGTTTCTGCTGTAATGTGTCTTGCGAAAGTCAAGTCGATGGTTGTTCCTTTTAACGTAGTTGACTGAGACGCAAGGCATTCGCCGGTCCGGCGGGCCTCTCTCTCGTTCGGTGACTCATCGTAACAGACGTGAGCGGGCGTTACACTTTTTCATGAGTGACTCCGAGCCACAACCTAATTTAAGACGTTGTCACGTCAAAAGTAATACAACGCCAGTACAGATACTTAGAGAAGCGATAGAGAAAGGAACTTCTAAGCATGATGACGGCCAACGTCCGAATACGGACACGGCACCTAAAGAAGAAGATATAAGCTTCTCTCCAATAAGACATTTAGCAGCCATAAAAACGCGTTTTGTGATGTTACATTATTATCTTTGATTTTTTTTAATAAGAAGAAACTATTAATTATGCTAACCTACAGGTATTCAGTGCTTTACCGCACAAATATCAGAACTAAGAATTATTATGCAGCTGACTTATAAAATGCGATTATCTCGAAAACGATTGAATTTAAATGTTATGAACAAGTATACTTTTTCTTTGTAAAAATAATGTATCTTTAATATTTTTTAACACAAATAGCGCTAATTTAAAGAACAAAAAAAATTAATCGCAAATTTATGCCAGATATGTGGCGTATGTGGCGCCCCCTATCAGCTATATCAAAGTATGTATAAAATTATAATTTATCGTACTCAAAAGCATCCAATTTAAAATTTTTATCCATAAATATTCACAAACGTGAAAGTTATAGCGAAAAATAAAATTTTAAATTTCCAGTTTAACACCCTGTATCTTTCTTAATATCAACATTTTATTAAGGCAATTTGACTTAAATCGTAATATTTTAAAGTGCAGAATCTACGGGTTGTTTTTGTACAATTACTTAAGGACCACCGTGTATACTTGAAATACCAGAAGGTGGTCAATGGTTGTGTTTGATCCGTTAATGAGTGTGACAGCTGTGTACGTATGTTATAATAATACTACTAATAATAAAAAATATGACATTGATAGAAGGTTGTATTAGAAAGACCTTTGCTAACCTCTAATTAGTCAGCATTAATACTACTAATAATAAAAAATATGACATTGATAGAAGGTTGTATTAGAAAGACCTTTGCTTATCTCTAATTAGTCAGCATTTTCAGAAATGGTTACTTGAAACAAACGTACCACGTTCTATAAGAGACAGACGACAGGAGGTAGCAGAAACACGGGATGTTCAATAAAACGAAGAAACACAATCAGGGTCAATAAAGTAATCTTTTTAATGCATAAAAAAAAAACTCTAAAACAGCGTAAAATGCAAAAAATTTGTGTGTTTGTCTCACAGTAAAAGGTGGTGTCTTGCTTGTGTCACTGATAACGAAACCACACTATCCTAATAATTTAACAACTGTTTAATATTTACGTTTAACAAAACGTTTATTATTGTTTTTAATTTCGATTTTTTTTTTTTGGGACATTGTGTACTTTTAAGGTTCTTGCATAGGTTTTAGAAGTATTATTTTTTCATATGTATTAAGATCATTAAAAATGTTTGTGAATATTTGTGATTCTTTTAACAATAAATGGTTTCTATTTTAACATCTTTTGCTAAAGATTAAAAAAATCATTTGGGCGCTGTAGGTCTCTATAGGGCGCTGTAGGTCTCTGTAGGGCGCCCAGACTGAAGGGTTAAAGAAATTAAAACATGTAATTCATTAAATTAAGTATAATATGTTTATGTCGCCAAAATTGTGATTTTTGATCGTATGTCAAACTGGTTCTATGCTAATAAATCCGCACAAATTCTTGATGTTTAATATTAGTACAATATTCTACGTGTTTATGATAATAAAGTCTATTCAGGATTCCAACCCTGCGTTTAGTTGATAAAGTGCCGATTAAAATCTGCTCTTACTAAAACTAACTTTTCAGTGGTTTATAATCAAGAAACGTAAAATATTGTTAGCTAAATAGAGTATTTAAACAACAAAGTTTCTTCACACAAAAAATAAACTGTGAGTACATTACCAATTTAATACAAATTCAATATTATTAAATATTATACGTAACCCATAATTCAATACAACACATCAATTAATCCAGTTTCTGGTTTTTTGGAAACTTCCACAAGTCGAACTAATTAGCCGATACAGGACCGGCTCTAGAAAATTTTTATCAAATGAAGAAAACAAAAATTAAAAATGGATGATTCTGAAAATATTAGTATACCTACTACATCATCAACATCGACATACTCCAATGCAGTAAGCAACTTCAATTTTCCTTCAAAAGAATAAGCCATTATTCTGTCAGCTATCCAAGGTATTAAAATACATGAATACATAGTAGCCATAGGGTCTCTACTCACACCAAAAAATGTTATCTTTGCATCACGAATAGCTAACAACAGAGTTTGTATTTACTTGAACAATACTAGCATAGTAGATACCTTACTAAATAACCATAAAACAGTAGTCATCCAAGGCAATGAGATAGAAATTCGAAGACTTATTACGCCAGCAAGGAGACTAGTAATATCAAACATCTGCCCCAGCATTCCGAACAGTATTTTAGAAGAAGAACTGAAATAACTAGAAATAACTGCAGTATCCAAATTAACGTTTTTAAAAGTTGGCATGCCCGAGTCTGAGTATAGTCATGTCTTAAGCTTTAGGCGGCAAATATTTGTCTCTCCGATAATCACCAAACCAATTCCAAATACAATCTTAATAACCTATGACAACACTCCTTACAGAATCTTCCTATCCCTAGATGGTTTAAATTGCTCTAGATACTACTGGCCACAAAGAAGAAAACTGCACATCAACATCAACTGGTACAGAAACACTTAAAGATCCTTATACCTTAGAACTCGAACCCATGGAAGTAAATCAGAATAATTCAGCAACAAATATTTCAGATGATACAACCAACTGTTTCAACCCTATTTCTGCAGATATCCCAACGACAAATGATTCGCTTATAGTACACAGCATACCTTCAACTTCAGCTAACAGCAATAATAGTAAAACAACCAATCAAGCAAAAAATCAAATTTTAACCTCTCCTGAAATCTCAGAAACTAAAAACCTAAACGAAACTTTCATAACTCCAAAAAAATCCGCACACAAAAAAAAGAAAAAGGCTTTAGATGTCGAAGCCACATTAAAATCAATTGAAAACATTTTAATGACAGCATCTCCTTCATATACGCTAAATTTCTCTGAATTATGCGACTTCGTGATAAACGCAATAGGATCAAAATTTCCTGAAGTCACAGCTAAAAACTATACAGAAGATTTTGACGGCTTATACACCTTATTAAAAATGGTTTACTCAAAATTAAATGATAGACGCATGAAAAATAATATCACAAGAATTATAAAGAAAATAAATCCAACAAATGAATCTTCCCTCACTGAAGAAAGCGACTACGATTTATCTCAATAGTCCAATTATATTCATTCTTCAATGGAACTTGAATGGCTATTATAGCCACATTGAAAACATTAAAATGCTAATCAATGAACTGTCACCACTAATAATATGTCTTCAAGAAACTCGTCTTTCCAACAATCAAGCAAAACTAAAAAATTATATGCCCTATACAAAAAATCGAGCAGTACAGCAAATATCCAGTGGTGGAGTCGGAATTTTTGTACATTCAACCATCCAATCCCAAGAAATTCCGTTAAATACAAATCTGGAAGCAGTAGCAGTTTCGGTAATACATCATTTTAAAATCAACATATGCAACGTATATTTACCACATCCTGACGAAACTACTCTATTAGAACTTCAAAATGTAATTAAACAAATTCCATCTCCAAAATTAATTTTGGGTGACACAAACTGTCACAACATCGCATGGGGATCACAAAGAACAGATAAAAATGGACGAATATTATTAGAAGCAATTAATAACATAAAACTAGTTTTATTAAACACAGGAGCACCTACTAGATTCAATGCACATAATGGCACTTTTTCCTCCATAGACTTATCTATCAGTGATTCAACTTTAGCTCCATTTTTACAGTGGAATACATTGGACCACCTATACGACAGTGATCATTTTCCGATAATAATACTCATGACAAAGATGAAAAAACCTGTACAACACCATATGAAACTTGGAAATTAAAGTCAGCCGATTTAGAAAAATACTCGAACTTAGTAAGCATACGTATACCAAATCTCGTTATATCAGATAATATAGACACTACTCTATCATCTTTCAATGGTATAATTTTAGACGCAGCCAGAGATTCTATAGGAAAAACCAAAAATATCACAAAAGCTCCTCTTCCTTGGTGGAACACTGAAATCGCATCCGCTTTAAAGCAAACAAAACATGCTTTTAATATATACAAAAAGTTTAACACACCTAATAACTTAAACAATTTTAGATCTTTTAGGGCCAGATCTAGATTTTTAATAAAACAAGCAAAAAAAGAGAGCTGGACCAATTACGTGTCGTCAATTGACTCGTCTACGCCCATAAGGGATATATGGCAAAAAATAAGGAAAATAAAAGGTTCAAAAACATTTAACCATATTGACACAATCACTACAAATGATCTAACAACTTCAGACAAACACGAAATCTCAGAAATTTTAGTAGAACACTATCAGTTGTATTCAAGCAATCAGCAGTACCACCCAAATTTCTTAGAACACAAAGAAAGAACAGAAGCATCAAAAATTAATATAGAAGATACTGCTGATCCACTAAACACTTCCATAACACTTGATGAATTAAATGAAAGTCTTAATAACCTCAAAAATACCTCACCTGGACCTGATGACATATCACCAATTTTCATAGAAAAACTACCTATAAGCGCGAAGGTTACTTTAGTAGAGATCTACAACAAAATTTATTCGACCCATAAATTTCCATCTCTCTGGCGCGAAGCAATTATAATACCATTTTTAAAAGACAATAAACCAAAAAACTTATCTTCTTCGTATCGACCAATATCTCTTACCTGTAGCATCTGCAAAATAATGGAAAAGATTCTAAGCAAAAGATTAAAATGGTACTTAGAAAAGAAAAATCTCCTTACATCCATCCAAAGTGGGTATCGATCAGAACGGTATACAATAGATAACATCATAGCATTAGAATCTGAAATACACGAAGCTTTTATACATAAACAAAAATTAATAGCAATTTTCTTTGACATCACAAAAGCATTTGACACCACGTGGACATATCACATCTTAAAAACAATGAAGAGTTGGAAAATAGATGGTAAATTCCTAGCCTTCGCCAAAAACTTTCTGGAGAACAGAAGTATAAAAGTTAAAACAAACGGTGTCATGTCAACTAAGAAATCACTGGAAAATGGTATCCCTCAAGGATCTGTATTAAGCCCCCTGCTATTCTTAATAGCAATCAACAACGTATCTAACCATTTTATGCTTCCAGTAAAAGCAAACCTTTACGCCGATGATCTTGTAATATATATGAGAAGTAAAAACCTAAAATCAGCTGCATCAATATTACAAAATACACTAAATAAATTAGAAGGGTGGTCTTTAGATATGGGCTTGAGATTTTCAACCGAAAAAACTAAAGTAATAATATTTGACAAAAGGAAAACACAACACCACTTAAATTTAAAACTTAACGGAAATACTCTTATAACAATCAACGAAATCAAATTTTTGGGAATGACATTCGACTCTCAACTAAAATGGACATCGCACATAAATGAACTAATTAAATCATGCCAACAGAGAATAAATCTTCTAAAAGTTCTTTCCAATCACAAATGGGGCGCAGACATAACTATTCTTCTGCAATTATATCAAGCTCTAATTAGAAGCAAACTAGATTATGGATGTATATGCTACGAAACTGCTACTAAAACTCAAATGAACAAACTGGACATCATCCAATCCACAGCATTACGCATAGTTTTCGGAGCTTTCAGAACCACGCCAATTAGCAGCCTTCAAGTCCTAGCAGGAGAACCGCCATTAACTCTCAGAAGACAATATTTTTCAATGTGTTGTGCTACTAAATATCTCAGTGCAAAGGAAAACCCGTTTATAACAAGCCTAATAAGGAGCAACCCTCCACATCTGTACTCAAATTATTGCCCTAGAAACTTACCTTTCAATGAACGAATAAATCGATTTGAATTCGATATACATCAATTGAGAGCCACTTCTACAAACAGATGCCAGTCTCCTCCCTGGAAAGTTCAAATACCAAAAGTAGATTTTACCTTACTTAACTATCCCAAACATTCACACAATCCTTCTGAAATACAACAACAATTCCGGTCTACCATCTCCAGATACCCTGATTTCAAACTAATTTTTACTGATGCCTCTAAAAGCAGTAATGGTGTAGCTGCTGCAGCTATTTTTAAAGACAACACCTCTGTCACCCGTCTAGCCAAGGAGTGTAGCATATATACTGGAGAACTGCAGGCAATCTTCAACGCACTGAACCAATGTACCAGCATTGATACAAACTTTCTTATTATATCAGATTCTCTAAGTGCCTTAAATGGTGTCAAGCAGATGTATCCTACTCATGCCAATTTAGCATTAATAAAAGACATGCTATACAATGCCCAAACATGTAGTAAAAACATAACATTTTTATGAGTACCATCCCATGTTGGGATAAAGGGTAATGAAGCAGCTGATAAAGCAGCAACAGAAACTATCAATAACATGACAATTCCTATTATGCAAAACATACCAATTTCAGACCAAAAAACATTAATAAAAACTTACATGAACAAAACCTGGCAAGTAAAATGGAACCAAACAGAAGCAAAATTAAAAAGTATCAAACCAGATGTTACTTCTGCTTTACTACCGCTCCCAGCTAAAAGACATGACCAAGTAGTTATTAACAGACTGCGGCTAGGTCATACAAAATTTACACATGGATACATCATCTCCAAGGACCCTCAGCCGATTTGCCACATCTGTCAAATACCATTTTCAGTGCAACATATAATGATAGACTGTCCAGTGTACTCAACAGCAAGATCGACAGCAAAACTAAAACACAATTTGAAAGAAACTCTAAAAGAAGACATCAGCAATACAATAAATTTTATCAAAAATTGTAAACTATATAACAAACTGTAACATAACATAAAATGTTTGTATTTTACAAAACTGTTATGTAAATTTTAATAATATACTAAATGTAACTTTTCTAAAATAAAGATATACCACCCGCTAATAACCCTAGGGGTTGATGCGGTAAAAAAAAAAGTCTATTCATATATTTATATTTAAAAAAAAATCGGTTGCCTGTAAAGTCGGTTTTACGGGCGAAGATTTTACGTGACAACGTCTTTTTCTCGGTAGAATATTTATTGATATGAATATTATTAAATTGCACAATAGGAACAAGGAATTGAATGAAAATAAGAATTGCACAAATTTTAACTATAGAAATATATTTTGTTTACTAAAACATTGTACATGTAAACTTAAACTTAACTAATTTCTATTTGAGTGATTTTGTTGAGGATAGGACGATGATAGGAGAAATATGAAATAAAAGGAAGTGTTTCTGCTGTAATGTGTCTTGCGAAAGTCAAGTCGATGGTTGTTCCTTTTAACGTAGTTGACTGAGACGCAAGGCATTCGCCGGTCCGGCGGGCCTCTCTCTCGTTCGGTGACTCATCGTAACAGACGTGAGCGGGCGTTACACTTTTTCATGAGTGACTCCGAGCCACAACCTAATTTAAGACGTTGTCACGTCAAAATATGCAATACGGACTTTGTTTTATTTTGAATAGTTTCAAATAAAATTATACGATTTAGGTTTCTCCTTCAGGCTTTATGCTTAAATTTTGTACTATCTATCTAAATAAAGCAATTTTGTTTATAAACCTACTTAAGTATGGTTTGATATGACCACAATTATTTTGTGTAAAGATGTAAAAAATAAATAATTTTTTTTTATTGCTGACACAGATAATTGTTGATGAATATCGCTAGACCTATTTTATATGTTAGTAAAGATAAAAAACATTCTTGATTCATTGCGGTTTTAAATTTCAGTTTGTTTTCTACATTACATAACCATCTAATGACGTTTATTTATTTCTCACGCTACCCACGTGACTCTGATCTTTCGAAATAATTGTTTTGTTGTTTTCTATAGAGGTTCACCTTAGCATCGTCCGACGTTACCTTGACAAACCATAAAATCCAAGTAAAATTATAAATTAACGGAATGTCATAAATAGTTATGCATTTTAAGATAGAATAATTATATTTTTTTAATACAGGTTTACATACATACATTCTCAAAATAGAAATATTAATAAATTAAACAAATTTTGTTTTTGGTTACTTGGTAAAAAATTCTAATAATAATTTAATTTTACCTGACTCATTAAAAAGGGAATCATTAAATCCTTATACGATAGAACCAAATTTACTTGTTCTAACGAAAATTCGTTCTTAGAGAAGAAAAATTTGGTCACATCGGTTTTATTAAGAAATGAATATCCTTTATCGATTATAAAAAAGGAATTTTCAACAATTGACCGAACAGAACAAAACAACTTGGAAAAAGATCCTATAGCATACACAAGGAATAATACGAGGAAAATAAAAATACCATACATAAAAGGATTATCAGAAAAACTTCAAAATATAGGAAATAAATTTAACATTTCAACAACATTCAAAACAACAAACACATTGAGATCTATTTTATCTAAAACTAAAGCTAACAATGAACAAGAAAACACAAAGAATTGTATTTATAATATACCTTGTCAATGCAATCATTTTTATTTCAGTAAAAATATGTGTTAAAATAAGTGAACATCAATCTTATATTAAAAATATAGAATTTGATAGATCTCAAATATGTAAACACGCATAGGAAAGTGAAGATAGGGTTTAATGAAACGATTCACGTATAGTCCTAAAAGAAATAGTTTGTAAATCACAGAGAAAAATCAAAGAAATGACTCTAGTTATGCTAAATGAGACCAATTGTGTCACAAATTCCTCGGCAGAATGCAGTAAGATCTGGTTACCCATATTAAAAGAGGAAGTTAATAAAAGTAAAATACGACTAATAGTAAGTCAGTAACATATCGAGGACATATCATTTATGTTTTTTAAATACCATACATATAAAGTCAGAGTTTGGTGTTTATTGAGATTAAACTAAATGTAAGATCAAATACGGACCACGTCAGGATAGTACTATGAGGTTTTTTTCTCGTGATTTACTATGGAATCACTAATAGTAGAATTTAACTGGCATCATGGCATATGGTTGTCTTTTTAAACATAAATCACATCCTATGATATTTCTGACGGATATTATCAAGTTAAAGTTGATTTCATGTGATAGAATGAACTATCTTACAATAAAGTCGTTCCACGAACATAAGTCAGCTGTCATTGGCAATATCATTTTGAAGTCATCTACTTTAAAATGTATAATATATGTCTCAATTGTCAATATAAATGTATCAGATAAAATTAAAGTATTAGAAGAATTTTTCACCAAGTAACAAAAAAAATTATTTAATTTCTTAATACTTTTATTTTGAGAACGATTTCCGAAGCGAAAATTGAAACGTCAGTAAACTTATTTAAAACTTCAATTGTGGCTTATTTCCGTTGAAATATTAATTGTTTTAAGATGCCACAAGACAGTAGCTTCAGAACAATAATGTAATTTGAGAAAGGTTATTTATTCTCTATTGTACCCGATTTCGTGTACAATATATTTTTCGTGCACTATTGTACACGTCTTATCGTTTTACTTTTATATTAATTTTTATGTAAACGAAAGACGAAAATCATATTAGCACACAAAAAGGATGTAAAAAATCAAGGTGAAAACTGCTATGGCAATTTGTTAAACGAAGAATTTGACATAAAACTAACCAAAAAGCAACTATCACAAGCACTAATTGACACTTATGCATGCATTTAAAACAATGTTTAATCTATATTTTTCTACTGTATTATGGTCTTGTACGGAATATCAAGTTAGATTATAAAGATATCTAACTGATTTGAATAGAGTTTTCTTAGGCACTTGTTCCATTATTAGTCACTCTTTCATAATTTTTCTACTATAGGGTGAAGATCCTGGCCTATACAAAAAATTAAAAGCAAGTGTTGAGTAAAAATACACTTATTTGTAATTTAGGGTAATTTTTAGGGTGTTGGCTAAATCGTGAGGAATAGGATGATGATAGAAAAGATATTTAAGCAACAAATGCCCGAAAATATTTTCAGACTATAATAATAAAAAGACCTTTTCCAGTATAACAAAAATTATAAGGAAATATTGGCATCTCCTGAGGTAAGATGTTCCTGAAACAAAATGAGCCTCCGTTCAGATTTTTGGGTGAGGACTGTTTCAGGGGAAACACTACGACACGTTAGAACCGTTAGGATTGAGTGTTGAAATCATAAATGTCTGCATGTAAGCATATAGGGTTGTAAGATTCACTTAAAAAAAGGATGGTGTAAATTATCTGCATTACAGTGGTAAATTGGTAACAGTGAAATTTCTACTGATAAAGTGTTCAATTTTATATTTGTATGCTTCTTAAATCGGCCTGGGTGATAATCAATAAAAGAAAAGCTTTTTTCTATGATCATTTGAGAGATATACTGAGATCATATTTTCTTAGAGAATAACGTCATAATAAGAGATGTGTTGTTGAACATAACGTGAGCTAACACAAAAGAGAATATGAAGCAATTTATAGCGGAGTAGGTTCTGGAACTAGAAAGAAAGCTTGAGATATTATGCTGGAATTCGCAACAGCGTTAGATATGGCGAATCTTAACACGTGCCTTCACAAGGGAAAAAGTCATCTTATATTAGATTCTTCTTCTTCTTCTTCTTCGTCTAGCCATTCACGTCCACATCTGAACATAAGCCTCTTCAAGTCTTCCTTTCCATTGTTTTTTATTGTACGCTACTTGTAGCCAATTTTTCCCGGCAGTCCTTTTCAGATCATCTGTCCATCTCATAGGAGGTCTGCCTCTGGGTCTTTTGTGTTGGTATGGTCTCCAGGTTAAAATTGATCTGTGCCATTTGTTTAGATCGCTCCTAGCTACATGTCCAGCGTATTCCCATTTCAACTTTAATGATTTTTGCACCACATCGGTGACTTTGGTTTTCTGTCTTATCCATGTGTTTGTTTTCTTGTCCTTAAGTGATATACCTAGCATTGCTCTTTCCATCGCGTGTTGAGTGACTCTAAGTATATTCATATTCTTTTTTGTGATTGTCCATGTTTGTGCCGCATAAGTTAATATCGGAATAATGCATGCATCAAAAACTTTAGATCTAAGATGAAATTGAATTTGTTGATTTTTGAGTATATAGTTCAGTTTACCGAATGCTGCCCAAGCTAACTTTCTTCTTCTTTTTATTTCTTCAGTTTGAATTTTCTTATTTAGTATTATTTTTTGTCCTAAGTATATATATTCTTTAACTTTTTCTATAACTTTATCGTTTATTATTGTCACGGTGTCTTCGGAGTGCATGACTTTTGTTTTGTTTAAATTCATTTTCAGTCCTATTTTAGAAGATTCGGTATGTAGTTCTAAAAGCATGGTTTGCATTTCTTGTAGGTCAGTAGCTATCAGGATTATGTCATCTGCAAATCGTATCCCATCTGTTTGACTCCCCTGTTTAATAGTACAGGGTTCGTGTGTTCATTTTCGTTTAGGTAGTATGTAGCTGTAGCTTGGTTCATAGTTTCTTTTATTAAGTTAATATATTTGCTGTCTATTCTACAATTTTGCATTGCGTTTATTACGGCCGTGTGTTCTATGGTATCAAAAGCTTTTTCGTAGTCTACAAATGCTAGGAAAACTGGAAACTTGTATTCGTTACATTTTTCTATTAATATTTTTGTGGTTAACAGGTGATCGGAAGTTGAATATCCTTTTCTAAAACCTGCCTGTTCATATGGTTGGTATTCGTCTAATTTCCTTGTTAGTCGAGTAGTTATGACTTTGGTGAGTATTTTAAACAGGTGTGACAGTAGGCTGATGGGTCTGTAGTTTTCCAATTTTCGACTATCACTTTTCTTGTGTAATAAGATTACTTTAGAGTTGTTCCAGCTCTTAGGGACTTTGCCCTGATGTAAACAACTGTCCACAAGCTTAGTTACAATTGCAATTAGTTCCTTACTTTCTTCTAATTTCATATCTGTGGTAATATTATCTTCTCCTGCAGCTTTATTTCTCTTCATGTTTTCCAATGCTGTAGTTACCTCTGAAATTGTTACTTTTGGCATTATTTCTGATCCAACATTTTTTATTAATTTCCGTGCTGGTCTCATCTCATCCTGTTGATGTGTTCTGTAAAGTTCTGTGTAAAATTCTTTTATTCGTGTCAGTATGTTTTCTCTAGTTGTGATTTCATTTTTGTCTTTTCCCATTAATGATATCATCTGACATCGTCCTAATGTCGGTCTGAGGCATTTCATACTCTTATTTTTTTCAATAGTTGTTGTTATTAATTTTTCATTTTCTTTTCTTTTTTGTTGTCTGATTCCTTTTCTAATCTGCCTATCAAGTTCTCTATATTCGTCGGTTCCCCTTTTGTTAGATTTATTTAAGATCTTCCTTCTTTTTATTTGTTGTAATATTTCTTTGTCTAATTCATTGTATGTTGTTTTTGGTTTTTTCAGTTGCAGAAGGCTTTTATTCACTGTTTCGGTAATAAGGTTATTCAAATCATCAATATCGTTGGAGTTTATCTGCTGCACGCTAACTTGATTTAATGCATGCGCTATCTTTTTATTAAATTCACCCTTTTTGATTTCTTCAGATGTCCATTTGTATCTTTTTTCATGTATTCTTTTTCTTTATCTTATACTAGATTAAGTGTTGGGTATTAAAAGATCAGAAATAAAGTCTTTTTAGGGAAAAATGGGAGAAAAAATTTATTGGTGAAAGGATGAAAGTTGTGACGGTTATATTGCCTACCACATTGGGATCATTATAGGGGGTTAAACATTGGGGACACAAATTACTAAGCGGACATAGGGTAAGCAAAACAAACCGGAAAGTTTTTGAACGGCTACTTTGGGTTTGTTTGGAGAGCTGGGTCGTAGATAAGTGAATAACAAGGGGACTAAAATGGGGTAAGTACAAAAAGTGAATTAAAAGTGATACTTACATAGATCTTCTGGACAACACAACACAAGAAGGTTCCTAAGCTGTTTAAAATAGACGCCACTTACAACAATCTTCCTGCTGGATGGAAAGATAGCCTTTTCTTTCCTTAAACATACAAAAAGGGGTTAGAATCTTTTTAAAGAAAATAATACTCTTTTTATTATAAAAATTATATATTTATTATAGTCTCACCATAAACAGTTACAAATATAAATAATAATAACAACAAAATACAAAAACGACTTACAATGCTGCTATCGGTTTACAACTCTAGACGTTGAAGACACTATAAGAATTATTACAACTGAAAAATATCTTTTTAAATAGAACTATGCATAAGGTTAACCTTTTTAAATAAATTCTAAATTTATGGTTAGGTATGTACTTATTGTCAAGTAAATAATGCTAACTGTCATATGCCAAGATAAAATTTTAAAACATTATAATAATAATTAATATGACAGTTAGCCACTTCCTAATATTTATGATTTTACTTATTACAATTTCTTAACTTGTCATGCAAGCAATTATTGATGGAAAATGTCAATTTTTACTTTAAAAACATTTAACAAAAAAAGTACCTATTTTAACTTTATATTATATCTCCTTTAAAAGTGTTGGGGTTGAAACTGAACTCAAAACTCACTGCAAAACAAACAAAATGCGTCTCAAAAATTGCAAGAATAGTCTGGAATGATAACCAGAGACAAACAAAACGAGGATGGAAGCTGGGCACTGGATTATCTTTACGCAATCTTTAAAACTTAGCTTTTAGAACACTTAAGCCTTTGCTTGGAACCATGTGGACATCTATAAAGTTTTGGAGTGCCGGCCGTCTTACAGATCTTTCAGATGAGATACAGCACGAAACAAAACAGTGATTACTTTGACAAAAATTGACACATTACATTCGAGTATAATTCACTTTTTTACAAACAAAGTTGCCGGTTCCTTCAGGCTACCTACGCCGCGTCTTATTTCTTCAAAAACTTCTTCCAACCTCAACTTGAACTCCACATTTAACTGCTACAATACACTATATTTCCGTGACAAAAACGAAAAACGAAAAGCCATTAACAATTTAAAAAAAAAATCCGGACTCGAAACAATGAAGTGACTACTTCGGTGATCTATTGCAGGGTGACATCATTCACCCAACTCAATAAAAACCAAACGTATAAACGGGAATATTTCTGTTTATTTGACGCGCAAAATATCCTGAAGCGGCCTTACAATCAAAGAAATACCAAGGACATACACATCTGTGATATATAAACAAACTTTAAAATGTGTTAATTATCAATTCCAGCAATGAAAAATGATTGAAAATAATTTTTCTGTGTTTTAACATATTCGATAGGAAATAAAAGTATATTGAAAATATTCATCGGTGTTTTAATACATACAGGGTGATTTTCAATACATATGAAAGAAAATGCAAATGCTACAAAGTAATTCCTAATACGATTTGGAAAAATAAAACCAGAATTATTAAATATACTTCTATTGAAATTCTAAAAAAAACCTAAAAAGAGAAGTTCAGAGTAAAGAGAAAAAAGATGATGGTTAAATAAAGGTTAAGAAAAAATAAAACAGGAAAATAAACTCAGTCAGTGGCCAAAAAAGTAGGTTGGGTACCAAATATGCAACATCTTTTTCCGTAGTTCCGTAAAATAACAAAAGCCGATAGCTAATTGGCAAAGAGCCAATATTTGAAAGATCATATCCAGTAGAAGACTTTCTTTATGATTAACTAAGAAATTACAGTACCTTTATGTACAAGTAGCTAAAATAGTTTTATCTATATTTGGAGGTCACGTGCAGCAACTTTTGCAATGGATTGTTAATTTTATTATCTTTTATTTTGTTAAATTGACGATTTATGTAATTTGAGTTATTGTTATTTCTGCCTTTTTGGAAGCTATGTCTATTATATTTGTAATGCTTATTTTAATTATGATAACTTTGTATGGTTTAATGCATGGGACAAATAATAATTTAAGGTATCTAGAAGTAATCCGGAAAAATTTTGACATGCATGCCAGAGATAAGCCAGGAGGGATAAAATGAAAGGTGGTGAGAGGTGTGTTGTGTGACAGATTCCAAAAAATCTATAAAGAAAAATCTGCAGGTAAAACAAAAAAGAGAAACAACTAATGCAGGGGACATAAATGAGAATGCTTAGATAGATAAGTGGAGTGACAAAAAAAGGTAAATCCATCGATGGCACTAATTAATGCCAGAATAGGAGAGAATAGGTTAGGACAGTTGGAGTGTTCACCGTCGAGATGAGATAAACGAAAAAACATTGGGGAGAGATGCTTATACAAGACATTTCAGTAAATGGGATTAATATTTATATGACCAAGATATAAAATTATTAAGATATTTAATTAGGAAAGCCGGCGAAGGAAATAGTGCTGCTGGACATTAAGGAATCCTTTAAATGCAACGTTTAGTTTGGTTCAAAGCATCTAATAATATATCCTATATATCGTTAGAGCACATAGTAATATAGAATAAATCTATATTGCTATAATTCATAATTATAATATTAATAAAAAGCGTGGTTACTATCCATTATGTCCCATTATAAACTAACCATACTGTATATAAATTGTCTTTTAAAACTAGTCTTTTACAATTTTGTAAGTTCGCGAAATCCACCCATTTTTTGGCAGCGGACGAACTGATTTTATTTTATTAACTTGAATATTTTACTGCTCTATGAATATTTATTTTCTGACCAGCTTTTATACCAAAGCATCCAGCCTCTTTTACCGTTTACATACGAAATAAATATTCATCAGCAACATATTTAGAATTCCAACCAATATTTAAAACGAAAATAAAAAAAGATATGGAGAATATTTCAAATTACACTCTTAACTTCTCTTTTTAATAGTAGAATATTGAACAGTACGTAGTGTCATAATTGACTATCCTAGAATACGTATTTGGACATTGATGTCTTTACTAATGAGGAATTTTATGGTTTACGAGATAATAATCAACACCATGAATAAATTAATGTCTATTGGAGTTGAAATCATGATGAACTAAAAGTTTTAAGGAGATTATTTACATAAGTATATTATTTACGTATGTATAAATGATGGTATGTATAATAATTATATCATTAACTGATTAACTGCAGTCGAGTATATTTATTTATAAGTCTCCGTCATTCGTTAGTATTTTCCTCACTGGACCTAAAATTTGCTTAACCATTAGCCCCTTGCTTTACTTTTATGCAACGATACGGTGGCAATGGTACAATGTAATCCAATGTTCTGGTGGACGTGGTATGAATTTCTATCCAACAAAAAATCAGTTCGTGTTAGGAAACATTCCAGTTAGAAATAGTTTGGTTAATTTCCATTATTATTTGTGTGTTTCGAAATTGTGTGATTTAAATAGTTCAAAAAAGAAAAACATCAAAATTATAGACTTGCTGCAATTCTTTAGGCTATGGCTCCACGAGCGACAGATTGTCGCTAGCAGTAGCAGTAAAATGTATCTTGATAAATGAAAACAACACCAGTAATACTGAGTGGCTCCACGCGCTGTAGATTCTCGCTTCGTTTCAAGACCGAGATGCGTCGTCAAGGTCGTGTCGCTTTCGAATAGATCCGGACCTATTTTTTAGCAGTAATTTGCAGCGCGTTTGTGGCTCCACTAGCAGTAATTTGTCACTTGTAGCGGTAATTGCCGTTTAATCGGATATTTTTTTTCTTGTTTGTTTATTTCTCTGTGTTTGTTAAGTTGTTTTTTTGTTGTTATAAATTACTTTAAAGTTTTTTCATACAATTTTATGTCTCAAATCATAACAAAAAATTATAAGTTCTAAGAAAGAAATAAATCCAATATTTTCTTTATCGGTATTATAGATAACAAAAATCAATGGATGTTTGTTTTTCAATCCCAATTAACCGTATCAAACTGTACTTTATAATAGATGCAATTATTAAACAAGAAAAAGTTAAATAAAAAGAAAAAACAGTTTTTATTGATTTCCCGAAAATTCATTTTTTGGATTTCCTTCTTCGAACTGGTGATTCATTTCTATATAAGTGGTTGTCTAATGATCTCATATAAATAAAATTTTAATAATTATTGTTTATAGTAAAATTTTATTATCCTTCAGTACAAATGTTTCGTTTTCGATAGCTTGGCGTGCTTCATAAATAAAAGAATGCAACAAAAATGATTTTATGTCGCATCAGAATTTTTTAAATTATTGTAACATAAAAAAGCTATAATAGATATTGGAAAAGGAAGATTTATTACATATACCCAATATGATGAATGAATATAATCGTGTATAGGATTATAAAATATGTAATTTGAAATATTACTTTAAGGTAGGTAATTGCTAATTTTTCTTCTGGACTTAGGCTATCACGCATTGATGTATCCTGTTTTCGTATAACATCTTCTATTTCACATAATAAAAAATTAAAAGAAGACACTGACATCCTGTAATATTCAAAAAACTTGTCAGGATATTCTTTTAATTTGTTGTGTAAAAGAAAAAAATTTCCCTTTGACTGTCTAGGCACTGTCGCTCGTGGAGCCATGATCTTACTGCTTTACTGCCGCCGTAATTTTACTGCTACTGCTAGCGACAATCTGTCGCTCTTGGAGCCATAGCCTTAAAGATGACTCACAGTGCAAAAACAAATTGATATCGCTTTTGGAGAAGATGATGAAATAAAAAATAATTAAATAAGGAATAAGTTGCTCGTATGAGTCCATTTTAAACTAGGTAGTAAAAATAAATGACAGACTTGCTTACAATCTATTTATTTAGTAAGATCGGTTTCGACCCGTACATTTTTCTGTTACATATTGTAATTTAACTTACATTTCGGTACAAAGTCAATGTTATTATACATCGACCTAAAAGGGATGTTTTTTTGAGGAGAAAGTCTAGAAGCTCCCTTGTGTTGTGATTGATTGGAAACAGACTACAAATTTGTAACTGTATCAGTGATGATGTTTTACATCTATTTTGTTTCCAATTAATCACAACACAAAGTAGCTTCTGGACTATCTCCTAAAAAACTAACCCTTGTAGATGTATAATAAGTTGAAAACCACTAGAAAATACTTTATTATAAATAAGCATTTGAAACACACTATTTTAAAAATAAAACTTGTATCAATATGTAAGTACTGCTTATATTATTTTATAATAATTTCACCTTTAAATTCATTAAATAATTTTAAATCTCCTCCCCATTTTTTAACTATTATAAGTAATATGGGCACCTTTTGTACCATACCTGATGTAAGGTTTGTTTAAATTGGTATACTTACAATATGTAGTTTTTTTCAGCATTCTAAAGATTGTACTTTACCAGTGACCTGATGGTGACCAGAAAACGGTAGTTGTCGAAACCGGTCGTCGCTTACTAAATAAATAGATTGTAAGTGAGTCTGACATTTATCTCTCTACTACCTAGTTTTAAATAATAATTATTCTATAAGGGCAGTTTATATAGAATCGGGGAATCCTCGTTCGTAAGGTACTCTTACGGACGGGGACGGGGCGGAAATTTGGACCATTTGACCAAGCGTCAGTTACTTACTGATGCAGAAATCCGAACTGTTAGAGAATTGCTACTGGTACAGGATATTTCTACAAGATAGTCCTAGTTTTTTGTTTATTTAATAAAACTCCAACAAGGATCTTATGATTATTGCCATCTCATCATTCACTATGATCAATAATCAAGTTAGTTCTATATACAAAATATTACAAAAAATTTTTTTAAGTTTACATTCAGCAATTATCCTTAGGCTCTAATACATTATAGTACTATTAGCTAACGTGTACACTTTAGCCGCAATTTGCTCTGCTTTTTCACTTTCACTCACTTATAGCACTAACTCAAACGGTTTCGTTCTCTTAAGTCTTCTTATCTGGTTGGAGTTGTGTAGGAGTTTGATGGTCTCGACATTCACGTGGTTGGAGAGCCTTTGTTCATGACTCTCAGCAAACTAACTTATTGTCTGGATAACCGTATCCATCTGGAGGTCTCGATGAAGATCACAGTTTCCGAAGTACCATGGAGCGTTAACGATGTTACTTAATAATTTATTCTGATATCGTTGTATAATTTGGATGTTACTATCTTTTGTACAGCTCCATATCTGTATCCAATATGTCCATATCGGTTTAAGGACTTGCTTATACAATAACAATGTGTTATAAGTAGACAGAGTGAATTTTTTCCCATCAACCAGTATATCTTTCTGAACAACCAGTATATCTTTCTGAATTTAATTTTTAATTCCTCCTTTTTTTTTCTTAATATGTTCTTTCTAACGTAGCTTGGAATCTAATATCATACCCAAATATTTTTCCGTATTTGTATAAGGTATTTGGTTTCTATTTATACTAACTGGGATAATATGTTGTTCTCTTTTGTTAATAAAATTGACATGAACAGATTTTGTTTCATTTAATACGCCATCGTATTTACGCCATTATAGCATCTTATTTTATGATATAATCGGTCATGCCACACTTTGTCAAAAGCCTTCTTGACCTTTTTCTAGTATATATCTGTTACTCTATGCACCTGATCTATCGTTGAGTGGCTTGCTCAAAACCAAACTGATAAAGAGGAATTCGATTTTTTTCCTCTATAATTGGTTTTAGTCTCTTCAAGAGTAATTTTTCGTATAATTTAGACATGACAGGTATTAGTGAAATAGGCCTATATGAAGAAGCTTCTTGTGGACGTTTCCCTGGTTTTAGCGTCATTATAATTTCTGCCACCTTCCATATCTTTGGTACGTACCTTAGCCTAAGGGAAGCGTTTATAAGATGTGTTAATTTTATTATAGCTTTCCTTGGAAGTTGTTTTAACACTTCCCCAGTAATTAGATCAAATCCAGGAGCTTTCTTTGGAATTATGTTTTCTTTTATTTTCTTAGGGACAGTCCTAATGACATGATCTTAACTACGAAAAGTTGTAATTAAACGAAAATATTGCTTCTTCGATATATCAATATGTCACTAGCATATACCTACATCATACCCCAAAATTTCTGACCCCTGGCATTAAATTTAAGGAGATTTCACATATAATTCGAGACAATTTTCTGAAGCAGATTATTCATTGTTTTAAAACAAATCCATTGTTAACGTATTAAAAATAACCATCAGAATAATGTAAATCTATATTTGATAGCGATAGTATTGCCTATTTAGTCTGTGAGAACCACAATAGATAGATTTCAAAAATTTTCTATGCGGCACCAGTGACATAGATTCTTTTATTGCAACTCTTATTCGGTCACGATAAAATTTTCTTTCTTTAAAGGAATATGACTGGGACGTGCCTGAATATTTAATTAAAAGGCTACTAGAAAATGTATTACTTTCTTGCAAAGGGACTGCTTCAGAGCAATTTGCCGTTATATTCATTACGCTGATAATACGAGTATTAATAAATAGCTTTCGAAAAATATCAACAAAAATGGTAAATTCTAGAAAATTCATGCCGTCATGTATTAGGAAAAAGTAACTGCAATATTTTATTCCAAAAAAACTTTATTCCAGCTCTTTCACCCTCAAGAGCGTTTTTCAGAATCTCTTCGGAGTAGGCATTAAAAAGAATTGGCGACAATGGCATCCCTGTCTCACTCCACGTCCAATTTCAATTTCTTCTGACAGCTGTTCGTTAACATGTACTTTTGCTCGCTGTTTATAGTATAAATTTCATATGATCCTGAGGTCGTTGTAGTCAATCTTCTTTGATTTCAGGACATTCATTAAATGTTTATGTCGTACTTTATCGAATGCTTTATTATAGTCAATAAAACATGCGTATATATATCTTGATTGTCATCCAGGCATCTTTGTATTAGTATACTAAGTGAAAAAAGAGCTTCAAGCGTTCCTAGGCCTTTGCGAAAACCAAATTGTGTATCATTAACGTCTATGTCCAATTGTGATATATTCGGTTATGGATGACTTTCAGTAGTAACTTTAGCACACGAGACATCAAGCTAATGGTGCGGTAATCGCTGCATTCTCTTGCGTTTTTCTTTTTGGGGAGACAAACAAAAATCGACTTTAACCACTCTTTGGGTAATACGCCTGAACTATAAATTTGGTTCAAAAGTGTCACTAAAACATCAATGTGCTTCTCGTCTAGATTTTTTTAAATTTCGATAGGAAGCATGTAAGGTCCAGGGCTTTTTTCACTCTTCATTGTTTCTAATGCATGTAGTATTTCTTTTTTTTGTAATATATGGACCTATTTCTTCTGACGTAAGTTCTATGTGCTGCAGATCTCCTCTTTCATCATCGAACAATTCGTCGATATATTCTGTCCATCTTTGTACTTTCTCGTCCTTATGTGTTATAGTTGTCCCGTGTCTATCCAGAATTGCACGAGTGGGATTTTGTTTTCTTAGTCCTGCCAGTTCTTTAACTTTATTGTGTAGGTTAAACAGATCATATTTATTTTGAAGGTCTTCGATCTCTTTGCATTTTTCTTTTGCCTGCTTTATCATCTTCCTGATCTCGTGGTTTATCTCTCTGTATTTATTATTGGCTTTGTTTTTAAATTGTCTCCATTGTTCCAACATATTGAGTATCTCGTCATTCATCCATTTTTTTTTCTCCTTGCGGAAGTCTTTAGTATTTGACCGTTTGAAGAGGTTTACTCTCCGGACACTGGAACTCACTTAAGCATGGGTGTATGTTACCTGAAGTAAAATCTAATTAAAATATTAAACATCACATAATATTATAAACATCATGTACAATCTTTGGTAACATTTTTCAATTTAAAGGGTTTTTACCCAAATATTTTGGTGGCTCAGGCATGTTAACCTGCATTTTAAACCTGATGATGGAACAGTTGTTCCGAAAACGTTCGTGCTTGTAATGTTGCCCTTTTAAGGGTTTTTATAAAATAAAATATACCCACATACAAAGAATAACCTCTTTTGTTATACGTGGTATACAGCCAGCTACAGGAATTATTTTCCTTGTGGATTTTCTTTAGTATTTCTTTACAGGGTTCCAGTAGACAATGTTTTAGTCGATCCCATTACTCGTCTATATTATTGGTGTTTGTGTACAATTTGCTGCAGTTCACATGCAGTTCATGTGGGAGGCATTCTTTAACTTTAGGTTCTTTAAGTTTTCTTGTGTCTATGGTAGGGATTCTTTGATGTCTTTTAATATTTTTAAGGGTGGGTGTAATCTTGGCGATAAGTGGATTGTGATCTGAGGCCACGTCTGATCCAGGATATGCTTTCATGGCTTTAACCGCATTACGGTATCTTTCATTAATCATAATGTAGTCTATCTGGTTCCTGACTACTTTCTCCGATGTATCTGCGGGCGATCGCCATGTATACAGTCGTCTGTTTGGTAACTTGAAAAATGTGTTTGTAATAATCAAGTTCTGCTCTTGACGGAATTGTAACAGACGGTCTCCTCTCTCGTTTTGATTTTCCAGACCATAGTTTCCTATACATTTTCCAAAAAAAATGTTTTACCTATAAAATATAAAACTTATTTTAGGAAGTATCAAATCCTGGTAGAGCTGATAGTAGACTAGCCACGAGTTTTTCAAGCCGATCATCCTTGAAGATGGGGGGAACATAGGGGATAATAATATAACATAATGTTTGGCAATACTTAGACGTACACATTACGTTAGAACCATGTAATATAAGATCTAATACACAGATCTAATAAAAATATTGAATATTTTATTGTATTTATTGCTTTTTTTCACCAAATACGGTCGTTTTTTCTACAATTTGACGTCTAATCGGCCAATAATTCGGCGTAGTAGAGCTCTGTGACCGTTTTGATCTTCTCCAGGTAGTCAATGTAGATCACATCTTAGGAATACTAGAAACTTGTGGTAATCACCTTTCCTGCCGATAAGAGGGTCATAGTGGAAACGTGTGTATATTATGAAGATTTTTCCACTATTTTAATCGTTATATCTCCGAAACTGTGACAATTTCGAGAAAAAGTATACATACAATTTTTTATAGATAATCGTATAGTGTACAATTTTTGTCTGATGTATTTTTATATTAAAATTTAACGAGTTTAGTTAACCTATTTCTTCAGATGTGGGATTAATGGGGACTTTTAAGATTTTATTTATATTGGTGTTCCGAACTTTGTACCAGTTTTTAGCTCAATACAATGGTTGTAACCTTGAATGTATATCTTGACTGACCTATAAATACATATGTCCTTACTCGCATTAGCAGAAATAAACGCCAAAAAATGTTCCTATTTTAATTAATATTGATAATGCTTAATACCAAAATCATTATTACTCCAGTAAATGACCGCCTTGGAGTGTAATTTTCCACGTCACAATGGATTTGCTTGAAAATTTGGATTTAGGTTTCTCGTACTCTCTACTTTACTTTTGAACTTGAACCCATGATTGCTTTTACATCCTTTCTCGGGGATGAAAAAACATACGGTAAAAATAATTCCAGAAATATTTAAATTGACTTATTCTAAGCACCTTTTACTTTATAGAGTTTTTTCACTAACTTAATACTTTTTGAGTCACTTGCGAGTGAAAATATTCATTTTTCAAAATAAGACCACGTTTTTAGATGGTTTGCTACAAATAACTTAAAAAGTAAGTATTGATAGAAACAAATTTCTTAACAAGCCAACAGCCCAACCAGAGTTATAACTCATGAAAAGTAGGTTCTTTTCTAAATAGAGCATTATATGAAGAAAAGGACTCATACTACGTCTTCGCTACTTTCCAACGCAATGAAAATTTACCCAAATTAATATGATTCTGCAACCTGGTAATGTCAAAAGTATTAGAAAGGTAACTATTACATAAAATCGATATTGATATACTAATACATAAAATTATACCACAACATCAATTTGGATTAACACGTGAACACTTAACCATCCAACAATGTCACAGAATAGTAAATATAATTAAAACAACTCTTTTAGAAAAAGTTTTGGGCTGGAGTGTTTCTCGATATATAACAGGCATTTGAGTATGGCATTAAGGTCTCCTCGATAAACTGAAATTACACCTAACAGACCAACTATACTTTATACTAAAGTCGTATCTTACTGAGATTTACTTGTGTCAAAATTGTAGACATCTACTCAAATTACCACCTCATATAATCTGGCGTACTTCAGGGTAGTTTTCTGGGCCCATTTCTGCATGTCATATTTGCAGCAAACGTTCCAACCAGCAATGATACCTGCTTAGCTACTTCTGCCGATGACAAGGGAATCTTGGCAGTGGATATCGACCCTAATGTAGCATCACAAAGAATGCAAAATCATTTAGACCAATTACAAAACTGGCTTAAGCGATAAAAGATTAATTGTAATACCAGAAAATTAGTACAAATTAGTTTTACAGATAAAATCTAAATGTCGTCAAGTTTCTATTAATAATACTTTCATTCCCATAAAATCAGTTGTTAAATACTTATGACTATATCTGAATGAAAAAATTACATGAAAAACGCACATTAAAACAAACGGAATCAACTAGATCTTAAACTAAAAAATATAAACTGGCTATTTAACAAAAGGTCTCAGTTATCTCTTGCAAATAAACTGCTTCTGTACAATGCAATAATCATACCAGTTTGGGCATATGGAATAGAACTATGGGACTGAAAGCTATAATCCAAAATACTCCTTATGATAAGTCTATAAGATAGCGCCATGATATGTATCTAACTAAACACTTCACAATGATCTGGACATCCCACTATTTAAGAACATAATAAAGCATCATTCAATAAAATATAAAAATCGCACCACTGATCACAAAAACAAACTGATAAATTATTTATACACTTTACCACTTGCCGAAAGAAGATTAAATAGAGTATGGCCAAAAGACCTACCGCAATAATACTTAGAGAACCGTCACTGGGCGGTTAATTTACTTACAGACTACTTACTTATTACTCTGTGTATAGAGTACATTGTAAACATGCAATGTAATGTTCTTTTAGTGTATAAATTTTGAAATTGATATGTTTAAAGCTCGTAAAGTTATTCAATTTGTTTATAAGCCTAAAAAATGCTTAAAACTTTAAAAAATTTTCTAGGCTCTCCTAGTAAACCGATTTGAATTTTACAAAAAGCGTTTGAAAGTTTAAGCATTCTTTTATGTGTAAAAAAATTTGCAACTATCTGAGAGCCTTATTTAGGGCCTACTATAAATTTGAAAATTTTTCGATTTTTTTTCAGTAGGCTGGGTTGCAAAATTATTATGCGAAACCTATCCGACCGATCTTAACAAAATTTAGCAAACGTTTTAAACATATTAAAAGGTTTTTCTAGGTGGAATATGGAGCTTGTAGGTCAAGTTTAGAAAGTCGAAAACATTTAAAGGATTAACTTCATTTTTTTGTACTTTTTTTCCAATTATTGCTATTTTTTCAACAATAAACATTAAATTTTCAATTTCTAGCTAACGGAATATTATGTAAAATTGAATAATGAAACTTTTAACTTGTTATAATTTTTTCTCTAGGATCAATATTTTCCGAATTATCAACGAAAATAGGAGCAAAAAACTGAGAAATTTTCAATTTTTTTCAGATTTTGTTAAATAAAAAATTTAGCACAGGGTTTGCGACTGGCGCATATCATGATTATCGATATTGGGCATATCCTGAAGTGATTCCAGTAAAAAAATAGCTTCCTATGGAAAATGTCCAATCCAAAACAAATCCCGCCTAGACTATATGTGTTTTTTATATAATCTATAAGTTTGAACGGTTCAAAGGCTAATTTTTGTAAAAATTTGGTTTCAAAGTAAAAGAAAAATTGTTGAAATTTTGAAAAATGTTTTTGTTTTAAAATAACTAGTGGTAATTAGTGATACGAAAAGTTTTGAAGGGTAAAAATATATAGGTTTTGCTTTTTTGTTTGCATACACTCGTGATTAGTAAGTCGTTCAAACACTTTTAACTACAAACTTTTTAAAACTAACGGTTTAAATAATATCTTTATTTAAATGATCTTATTGTACTTAAAAAAACCTACAAAATAGTTTTTTAAGCATTGTTTAGCTTAAAAGCTAACCGAGTTAAAATCCAATGACATATTTTAGGAGATATCACAACGCGTATACTGGAGCATTGGAAGATACACGTAATGTGCTATTAAGGTACAGGGTTTCTCATTATATTTTGATCCCCCACTTATTTTCCTTAATTTCTGGAATACAAAAAAAAAGTTTCAAATAAAAGTTGTATTATTTTATCTGTACCGTAAAAGTCCTACTAAAAGTCGTACATAATTGTATCTATAGAAAGTGCGAAACAAACAGTTTGGATTCAGAGCCGGCATGGGAACAAGAGTAGCTGTTCAGTTTACTAGTTCTCGCCAAAAAATGCTACGACCAACAGAAAGATATATTTATATGCTTTATAGACTTCGAAAAAGCATTTGATAGAGTAAGACACGACCTACTATTAGAACGTTTGAAAGAAGTCGGTTTAGATGGAAAAGACATCAAATTCTTAAAAAACTTGTACTGGAACCAAAACGCCAGAGTTAGGATCGAAGGTTCCACATCCGCAGAAGTAGAAATTAGGAGGGGAGTTAGACAAGGATGTGTTCTGTCGCCTCTGCTGTTTAATCTGTACTCCCGAGTTTCTATTTAAAGAAGCATTGGAGGATTCCAAGGATGGAGTCAATGTGAATGGCGTAAATATCAACAGTATCAGATACGCCGATGATACAGTGTTAATTGCGGATTCCGACTTAGGTCTACAATGACTCATCGACAAGACCAACTCGACCTGTGAGCAATTTGGTATGAAAATAAACATTAAAAAAAACCAAAGTGATGTCAATCCGAAAAAACCAAAACGTACCTCAACCTTGCACAATAAATGGGCACATTTTAGAACAGGTCAATAGATTTAAGTACCTGGGATGTTGGATCGATAGCAGCCTAAATCCTGATCTAGAAATAAGATCGAGAATAGAACAGGCCAGAAAATCTTTCGAAAAAATAAAAAAAAACTGCTTTGTGATTCTCGAATAAAACTCGAAATTCGACTACGTTTATCAAAATGCTACGTCTGGTCGACTCTTCTATATGCAGTTGAAACGTGGACCCTTAAAACATCAACCTTAAATAAATTGGAGGCCTTTGAAATGTGAATCTACCAGAGAATACTCAAAATTTCATGGACATCGCATACCTCAAACGAAGAAGTGCTGCATAGAATAGGCAAGGATAGAGAACTTTGTAACACAGTAAAAGTTAGAAAAACATCATACCTAGGCCACATACTGAGAAATAATAAGTACCAATATGCCCAACTTATAGTGAAAGGAAAAATCGAGGGAAAGAGAGGCCTAGGAAGGAAAAGACTATCGTGGCTCAGAAACATCCGACAATGGACAGGGCTAAATTTTGAACAGCTAATAAGAACAGCTGAAGATAGAGAAGAGTTTAAAATTGTAGTAGCCAACCTCCATTAAGGAGAGGGCACTTTAAGAAGAAGAATCTGTACCGAGCAAACAGTGTAGCAACAGACCAAATTTTGTATACAGGGAGTGCCCAATAAAATGCATCTTTAATATTTCAAATGGGACACCCTGTATTTTTTATAGTTTTGAGCCCCCTCTGCATTTCCTGATTACAAATATATAACATAGTGTAGCATTAGTTTTGTTCTATAATGGCGTATGGTACTACTATACTATACTAAGATAAGAAAAAAATATATTTAGAAAGTCAACAAAATTAATGACTTACAATACTACATTTAAGATACAATACTACATTTAAGATTACAATAGATGCTCAAAGTGCCCTCCATTGTTTATATTACACAAGTAATATCTTCGTCTCAAATTTTCTAATGCGTCAGATATTGTGTTATTATAACCATTTAAATTTTCAATTTCCGCGCGAACTTTTGCCGTGATAGTGTTAATATTTATATTTGAATCAAAATACACTTTTTCTTTCAAAAACCCCCATAAAAAGCTATCACATGGTGTCGGTGTAGTAAGTCGGGACTATTTAGTGGCCATGTAATGGTACCCTTATTGCCGATCCACACATTAAATTGATTATTTAAATTTTTTTGAACGGCTACATTATGTGGCGGTGCTCCATCTTGTTGCCATATCATACTATTTAATTAGTTTTGTGTATAATTTTGATTTAATAACTCATCCACTTCTGTAATGACTGTGTCCAAATATGATTCCCCAGTTAATTTATAATCATAAAACAATGGGCCAACTATTTTGTTTTGAAATTTTCCGCACCACACATTTATTGATTTTTATTCTGACTTTTTAATTTGCTTAATGTTTCTTTTTCTATTCTTTTCTATTCTATTCTTTTTCTGTTCCCACAAATACCTATTTCTTCTATTAAAAATGCCTGAAGTTGAAAAATTTGATTCATCTGTCCATAAAATGTTATAAAAATAATTAGAATCATTGTTCAAATTTGTAAGCATGTCTTGACAGAACTTTAAACGCTTTCTCTTATCAACATTGGTAAGTTCTTGTACCGGTAATATTTTGTACGGCTTATAGTTGTGCTTTTTTAAAACTCTATGTATCGTCGCACGGCTTTTTCCGTTCAAACATTTTTTCATTTATGACATGGCGATAATTATATAAAAATGTATTTGCAGAAGGAGTCTGTCGATCTGGATAAATCAGCCTATATTCTCTTCTTGTCGCTTGCTTGTTTTTATAATATTTTACATAAATTGAGAGAATATATCTACTTTTTCATCTGCAGTATAACCCATTTTGGTATGAGGACTGATAGTTTATAATAAATTAATAATTGTTTCATTTTGAAATGCCAGTTGCATAGCCACCTATGGTTACCCTTTTGTAGTAGCATATGCCATTATAGAACAAAACTAATGCTACACAATGTTATATATTGGTAATCAGGAAATGCAGGGCTACTCAAAACTATAAAAAAATACAGGGTGTCCCATTTGACATATTGAAGATGCATTTTATTGGGCACTCCCTGTATACAAAATTTGGTCTGTTGCTACATTGGTAATCGGTACAGATAAAATAATACAACTTTTATTTGAAACTTTTTTTGTATTCCCGAAATTAAGGAAAATAAGTGGGGGTCAAAATATGATGAGAAACTCGGTATATATACTCACAATTTATATAAAGTGACGTCACTTATATTTAAAATTTCCAGAACGTCAACCTTAGAGTTCAAATTTTCCTAACACAGCTATTAATACGAAACCCATACGGAACTGTTCGATCTTTCATAGGCGTCAACATGGTATAATAATCAGAAAAATGTAATCATCATTATATTGGGAATTTTAGAATTATATTGATTAAATAACCAAAAACATTTGTTATTATTAATAATATAAATTTTATAAAATAACTCTTTAAGTCTAATATTCCACAAAATAATAATTTTAATTAGGAGTTGATTTCGAACCTTCGAACAGTGAACACGTTATCGCTTTGAATCAATTATTTATTGTTAATTGATATTTAATATTAGTGTTCAATACAATTAATAAAATGTGAAATAATTTTGTAATGTTTTTATATGAAGTGATTAACAGTCAGTAAGTTTTTTATTCTACATATTGGAAAATTAATTATTAATTTTGGACTATCTATCGTCTATATAAAATTTTAACTAGTAGTGTTTTAAAAAAACTATCAACAACTACAAAATAGTTTATTAGTTTTTTGTTTTAAATCCAGAGTCGCCGGCCAGCTGTAAAGCTGGCCACGGACATATTAAATCCTTCAATAATTTTAATACGTTGGAGGAAAATTAAATATGGCTACTAACAGCAGCATCTCACCTACCTCACTACTAATGTCTGAAATAAACTCTAATAGCTCAACGTACTCATCAGCAGTAGCATATATGCAGTTCCCATCGAAAGAACAAGCGATTGTCTTCAGTGCCTTGGATAATACTAAATTGCAGGACTATTTAATTCCATTGGGCAAGATAATTCAACCTAAGAATATAATATTTTCATCCAGATTATCAAATAACCGTGTTTGTATGTATCTAGCAAAAAAAAAAGATTAATCACCCCTGCGGAACAGATTGTTCTTTCAAATATGTGTCCCACCATACCGCATAGTTTCTTAATCAACTACCTACAAAATATCGGACTTAATATGATATCTCCAATTACATTTTTAAAAATCAGCGCTATATCACCTGAGTATAGTCATATTCTCAGTTTCAGAAGACAGGTTTATGTAAGTCCTCATATTATAGAACTACCTGATTCGTTTACTATAAATCATGACGAAACAATATATCGAATCTTTCTGTCTCAAGATAGTATGGTATGTTACAACTGCAAAAAGACCGGACATACTGCCCATCGCTGCAATGAAAACTCACAAGTTTATGTTCAAGAATGTTCTATGGAAACCAATAATGATAATTTATCCTAAACTGAACTTAGCAATGTCATTATGCCAACTCCAACTTCATCTTCTACAGATAAAACAGAATCAATCAAACAAAAATACGATAAAACACCTAACCAAAAAACTATCATCAATAATATTGATAACACAATAGACACAATAGGTATAAATAGTAAGCCAAAACGGAATATTCATGATATTCTTACACCGCCAGACACGGATCTAAAAGAAAACCATTTTTCGACACCAACACCTAAAATGAAGAAAACTAAGACCAGTGAAGATTGCACAGAAACCATACTATCCAGCCAAACTCTTTTCGAACCAGTAAAACACTTCATTGAAAATCAATCACCACCATTTATTATCCTTAATTTCGATCAATTTTGTTTACTTTTAAGTAATGTTAGTGGTGTACAAAATCCCATTAATATAATTCAGGACTTTACTACAGATATCCCAGCACTCATTCATATGCTAAACACAATTTACCCCCATTTAAAAGGAAGATCTGCTAAACGAAGCATTACCACACAAAATTACAATCCTAAGCAGTTCAATTGTTTTAGAAATGACAGAATAAGCAATTGTAATTATTCTTCTGGTGGGGTTACCACTTTGGTCAAAAAATCTTCCGTAGCAAGCCTATTTCCTGTAAACACCACACTTGAAACAGTAGTAATAAAACTTGAAGTACCTGCAACTCTCTACATCTGTAATATTTATTTACCATCGAGTGCAGTATTTACTTTTGATGACATAAATAGTCTTATCGAACAAATACCATCTCCTCGTATTATAGTCGGTGATTTTAATGGTCACAATAACATATGGGGGTCAGTACCGACAGATAGTAGAGGTAAATTACTGAAAAATTAATCTCTGAGTTACAGCTCAACTTACTTAATGATGGAACTCCTACACGTTTTAACATTCAGACGGGAGATTCATCTGCAATTAATTTAAGTTTTTGCCAGTTTTGTCTCCTCAGCTCTGGTGGGAAGTCCTACCATATACATATAGTAGCGACCATCATCCCATTATTATCCGAAATATTACTAGACAACAATCTACTCACGAGTTTTTACCCAAATGAAAAACTGAATCAGCAAACTGGACAGAATTTAAAGACTTCATCGATAAAACTATAGAAAACTTTATTGCAAAAAATAACATCAATGATACTCTAGAAGACTTCAATAATATCATTATACAGAGTGCAAAACAGTTTATAGTTAAAACAAAACCGCCAAAAAATCATACACCCGTACTATGGTGGAATCCTGACTGCAGTGAAGCGATTAGGGCAAGTAAAAAAGATTTTTAGGTATAAAAAACATAAAAATCTAGAGAATAAGATTGCATATAAAAGACTTAAGTCTAAACTCAACTATTAATTAAACAAGCAAAAAAATCCAGTTGGATAAAATATGTTTCTAATATAAACAGCTCCACGTCAATAAGTGAAGTTTGGAAAAAAATTAGCAAAATTTCCGGTTTTCAACAGCCACCCACAGTATCGAGCCTAAAAGTAAATAACCAAATAAATACATCACCAAAAGAAATTGCCAACATATTGGCACCAAATTATACAAAAATATCTTCCAATGAAAACTACGACCCTGTTTTTCTTGAAAACAAAACACAATCCGAAAATTAGAGCACACTTTCATATGAAATTAACATTAATTCTCTAAATCTTCCTCTAACGCTTCATGAATTAAATGATTCACTTAGATATTTGAAGGATACTAGTCCTGGACCAGATAATATACCATCTATTTTTTTAAAACAACTTCCTAATTCAGCCATAAAAGTTGCTACAGATATTTAATTTCATATGGCAGCAACACCAGTACCACACAATTTGGACTAAGGCTATTGTTCTCCCATTTCTTAAACCTCAATGTCCCCGTCTAGACCCTGAACCTTACAGACCCATAAGTTTGACGTGCTCCATAGAAAAATTACTAAAAAAATCATCAATACAAGGCTCACCTGGACACTTGAAAGTTCAAATCTACTAACGAATGAGCAAAATGGTTTTAGACAAAATCGATCAGGCATAGATAATATACTAGATTTAGAAAGCGATATCCAGGAAGCACTAGAGATGCGACAACACTGTAGAGGAATATTTTTCGATATAAAGGAAGCATTCAACACGTGCTGGAGACATAATATTTTAAAAAAGATGCACTCGTGGAATATCCGGGAAAACTCTCTAGAATTTATTAAAAACTTTTTACGACAAAGAGCATTTCAAGTCAGAGTTCACAGTTTATATTCCGAAGAACATATTGAGGAAAACGGAACCCCTTAATGTTCTATAATTAGCCCAACATTATTCCTAATCGCCATAAATGATATAATTAAAAATTTACCAAAACCTTTGAAAGCTCGTCTTTACGTAGACGATTTGGTGGTATATATCAAGGGCAAAGATTCTTCACTTATGTCGAACTACTTACAAAATTTTCTAAAACAACTGGAAGAATGGTCCTGAGACACAGGATTTAAATTTTCCGTATCTAAAACAGTGGGAATGGTATTCACTAACAAACACGCTTTCAGTAAACCAATATTAAAGTTTTTTAATTCAGAGCTCATGTTTAAAACAGACACAAAATTCATGGGAATGTGGTTGGACAAAAAACTATCCTGGAAAAAACACATAGATCAACTTGTCGCATCGTGCAATAAAAACTTAAATATATTAAGTACTTTATCTAACAGGGATTGGGGCTCTGATTACTATACACTAATTAGTCTATGTAAAGCATTAATTAGATCTAAAATAGATTTAGGCTCCATTGCGTATATCTCTGCATACGACACAACACTAAAACCATTAGATAGTATACACAATACCGCATCAAGAATTGCTCTGGGAGCATTTAGAACAACACCGGTAGAAAATTTATATATTGAAACTGGAGAACCATCTTTACTACACCGTCGCATTTATTTAACATTAACACATGCAACTTCTATAGCATCCAATCGAAATAGACCTATTTTTGATAATACATTCAATAACAAAAATACACTTTAAAATAGATCTATCTAACTTCTATCGAAGATATTTACACCTAGATTTTCCAGATATATTTCAAATAAATTTGAACCATCCTCCATCTTGGTGTAAATATCCTCCATCCCCGAAATAAATTATAATATTACTGTATTTAATATGCATTCTATAAATCCGGCTGTTATTAAAAATAACCTCAATTCAGTCATAAACAGACATGGAGAAAATTGCTGCAGGATATTTACAGATGCATCCAAATGCAACACAGGAGTTGGTGCTGCATATGTAACGTCTAACAATCAATTTTAATTCAGACTGCCCAAATATTTCAGCATCTTCTCTGCTGAACTTTATGCAATACTCAAAGCTCTTGAACATATCAACAATAATAAAATACTAAAATGCTTGATTCTAAGTGATTCCCTTGGTGTTTTACAAACCTTAAATCATATGTATTGTAATGTTTTTATTAATTTTAATTTATTGTTCTTATCTTAATTTACTAAAGGTTCAATATTTATAACACTTACGAATTTTTTTTTTTTTTTTTTAATTTATTTAAATTTTATTTATATTAATTTATCTTACAATAATTTGTATATCCGAGCGTCACATTTAAAATACCCGATCGCGATATCTTCTTTTGACTGTTCCCCTTCAATGAAAGCTCCGTTATTATATATGAAAATACAGCTAGCCGTAGAATTCAGGTGAATCCCTCTGATTATACTAGAAAGTAAATCAGGGTCATCGTTCGACCGGTTTCTGGAAGCTTCGACCGTTTCAGGTAGATTTCTGCCAGCTGATCGAAGGGTCTCGTAGAATCTACAACATATTAGTGAATAAACAACATGTTTACAGGTTTTTAATATGACTCATATTTTTACGTAACAGTATCCTAAAAGCCTCTAGAAAAAATGGTAAAATCTGAACTAAAGCAAACTGAAGAAAATTCCAGACGCACTGCCTTCATATGGATTTCATCTTATAGTGGTATTGATGGAAACGAAGCTGCAGATTAGTGCGCGAGTAAAGTGTCGGAAAGTGTGGAAACAGATGTAACGGAGTGTCGAAATCCCGCGGGTGATATAAAAACGTCTATAAAAAACTTAATTACGTGTAAGTGGAATCAAGAATGGAATTATTCACAGACAACACCACGGAAAATTAAAGACAATATTTATCCATGGCTACCCAGAACTCGAAACCGAAAACTGCAAACCATCATTACTCGACTACGTTTACGCCATACAAGATATACGAATTCGTACCTTTTTACCAGAGATAATCCCCCTAAATGTGACATTTGTGACGAAACAAACAGTGTTAAACATTTTTTAATTGACTGTCAACTTTTTGTAAATGAACGCAACAGATTCAATATTCCAAACAATATCAATAAACTCTTAGGTACAGACTTAAATTATGCTGATTTGGGAAAATATTTAAAATGTATAGGATTATATTATTATAAAATTTAAACTATTAGAATTGTACACCTACATTGTATTCCCGCTAATCACCTTATGGTGGATGCGGTAAACTTTTTCAATAAAAAAAAAATAATTTTAATTAAATATATTAGACAATTATTGTACGCAACTGATATGGGAATACTTCAAATTTTTTGACAGTTAAGCATGTGGCAAAATTGTTTAAAGTGTTGATGCTTTTTTAGAGTAAGAATTTTGTTTCTGTTTTGATTTCTTACACAATTTGATCATAATATATTATATATTAATAAATTGTATTTATAAATACATATTAAATTTAGAGATTAATAGCTTTAAAAACTAATTATTGTTGTGTATTGTGATTGTGCTATGCCAAAACAACTAAATAATCTGTAGAAAGCAGATAAGCTTTCATATAAAAAAGATTATTTTGAACAAGAAATAATGGCGGGACGTTTTTACTATTAATGCTCTAAATAGAGGTAAGTTTAAAATTTAGAATATATAATTTTTTGTATTAAAATGTTTTCTTATGTATTTTAGTGTGTTGCAGTAGTCTTAAAACTAAGTGTATTTACTGTTATATAATAGTTTGACAAATAGTTGACATTTTAAAAATTCCTCACTTACTAACTATTCTGATGTTTTGGCAACGCTGTGGGGTTCTGACGTCGTAAATATTGAATGACGTGCACGCATTTGTATATGAAAAATACTATACATACATACTTTTACATATACTTACAAACTAATAAGGGTTGTTTTTTGAGGTGGTTTTTATATGGGTAGAAATTATGTGGTAAAAAATTAAAACAGTAAAGAAATCTAAATTGAATGTCACTATATAATTAAATCATTCTAAATGGCTTGAATTTATAATTTTATGATTTTTTTCTATGGGGGTAGTTTTCACCCTTAAAAAATAAGCAACCAACGGCACAACTCCAGTGAAGGGTAAGTATAACATATATCCAAATGCCCATGCAAGTCAGTGGAGACAAGGTATTCAATGACATTGTTTTAATTATAATTAGTCTAGGAGATGAGATTTAGGGGTTAAACTGTGATAAATCTTAAGCATGTTGTTTATTGTTATTTGACTTGACTTGACTTGACTTCATTAAAAGATGATTTGAATCAATTACCCACTTTAATTTACAGTTATTCGAGTTTTTTCTAATAGGCGTACTTTTCGCCCCTAAAAAATAATAAGCAACCAACGGCAAAAATTCAAAAGGGAAATGGAGTGTAAGTAGAACCTAAATCCAAATTGTTATGCAATTCGGTGGTGACACTGAGAATTATACAGTTTCGCTGTATTTAATAATCATTTACTGGAGTATATACGTAATAATGGAATGTAATAAAATTAAATTTCAGTAAAATGAAACGCTTATGTCGAATCAAAGCGAGCTCTTATAAATTTTTCAGGGAGTCGGTACTCTTAACAAAAAATATAAACGATCAAGAGAACGGTCGAACTAACCGGAATTGATGTCTACCCTTTGTGTATTTATTTTCATTGACGGAAGACCAAAACGGCTTTCGCCCGCTCGATATTGTCTATACACCCGAAAAAAAGAATTGAGATAAATAATTTCCCCGGTTCTATTCGGTCTTATTAGTTAAAAGGGATTGGGGAAAGGGACCCCGTAAATTACTTTCTGAAAGACGATTATTATTAATCCTAGGAGGTTTTTCTTTATTTTGTGGATTAGGTCCCGATTCAGTTATTAATATCTGCGTTTGGACAGAAAGTTGGACAGTATAATCCAAGAGAAATGCGAAGCAATAAAGACCATCTTGTAGATTTTATTAAATAATACAATGGATTGAGTTTATTGTTGGTGAGTACATAGTCAACCAGATTTTAAAGCGTTTTCTAGAAAATATTTTCTTGGGGCGTATTATTTCGTACATATTTCCAGTCCCTATTGACAAATGTCCAGGTGTTACTTTTTTAGTTTGTTTTTTTTTATCTTTCTTCAAAATATTGTATGAAAGTAGTTTTGTATGTCTTAATATTCTTTTGTACTTTGATTTCCTCTTTAAATACATCACTTCTAAAAAAATAATAATAAATAGTAATGGGAGAAATAAGAGATTTGTAATCTTGAGAAATGCTAAGACGATTCAGACAAAACTTAGGAGAAAAACTAAAGTAGATAATATTCATTGGAAATAAAAATGGAACTAATTAAGCTCACGATTCTAAGGCCGTGGAACAGAAAATGGGGTTACCAGTGAGACACGAATGTCTATATATATATTAAGAGTTAAAGAACATGCCATAATAATAAGGCAAATCCTGAAAATGTAAGTTACACAACACGAAAGCTGCAAAAAACTGCCTCGAGAGTAGCTTTGTATAAACAAAACATCTTGCAATAATAGAAAACTATGTAAGATTCATAGACAGATAATAAGGTAATAATTAAAAGAACAGATAAATAAATTCTAGTGGAATAAACGAAAATATTTCACCAAATGAATCAAAATGACCAAAATTTATTGGTATTATTTAGATGTTGTACCATATTCAAATTTGACAGCTAATAAAAATGATTGTCAAATAAATTATATTACTTACTACGATAACCAAAATGGAATAAAATTGGTCCTTTAGATAAATGGCTGCTAAAATATCAAAAAAAAGTAGAATATTAGTATAAGATCTTACAAACAAGGTGTCTTGGTAAAGAAGATTGGCAACAATGTGTCCAAATTATTTTCTGTTTTGGAGCTTTAATAGCAAATTATTCGAGTCCAAGCCAGTACAATCTAGTATGTTTTTATCCTGGTGCATGCTTGCCCTCAACTTTACCGTTGACTAAGAGCTGTAGAAAATCGTATTTATTGTTTTTTATTAGTTGTCCGATATATGTAATTTTCCGCTTTTTAATGAGTTCAAAGAGCTCACGTTATCTGCTCATTCGGTGAAGAACCTCTATCTTGGTGGTTTGAGAAGTTCAAGGTATTCGTAACATTCGTATATATACCTAGATTTCCAATGCTTCAAGTTTGTTCAAACTGACAACTTTATCTTAAATGCAGGTCGGGTGACCTATCGTATAAGAGGTTTCTTATTAAAGAAAATGGTACAGTAAGTAGCTCTGTAGACTGCGAGAAGCTTCATACTATGTTATCTCTATTTTTAAAATTCAAGTAATATGTTTAAAATTGAATATAAATGTAGAACATAGTGTCAAAAAAGATGAAAGTTATATAACGAGACAAGTACTTGAATTCCAACCAAAGGAGAAAAGATGGAGAGGAAGACCAGACAACAGCTTGAAAAGAACTACAACGAGAGAGCACGAAAAAATTAGACTAAGATGAGGTGAAATTAAAAACAGCACAAAATAGAAGATATTGGAAGAAACTAGTACACAGTTTATCTAGAGAATAAACAAAATAGAAAATGCACTTATCGAGCGTCAGCAATCTTACAATTTTGGTCAAAAAACGCATAAGCGCCATAAACTCTACAAGCAGGATTCTGTTCCAGGATTCTTTTCTATTCTGATCTATTTCGTGCTATTTTTCTTATTTTTTTATTTTTAAGGTTCTTATATCTTCTACTATTTGTTCTATGTAACTCAGCTTCGGTATTCCTCTTGTCGTTTTTCCTACTGGGACTTTTGCTTATTTTGTTTGATATTTTGCCTTCCTCCAATCTTTCCACATATCCTATCCAATGCAGCAGTCCTATTTTATTAAATGTTACGATATTCGGATCCTGGTATTTTTTTTATACTTAAAAGTTGTATCTTTTTTTTGTGCCTTTGTATATGTGTCTCAATATTTCGTCGGCTTAGTGACATAAAACTGTATCTCAAAAATGACTACTTTTCAGGAGAGCTTATTTAAGGTTTTTAAAAAAATGATTTGCATTTTGTAATGACCTGTAGTTTATTCTCAAAATTTTTTTCCGAATTATTAATCTTAGAAATGTATTCTTTACGGTAATACAATCATATGCAACAATGGATAAATTGTGTTTTCAAAATATCAAGAATTAGATACAGTAGTGGAGATACATTTTTGTGTCCCTAATTGAAAAGTCTATTATTATAGAGACTTACGTAGGTACCATTTCATTTTAGAAAAACTTAATCTTAATCATATTTTTCTTCTTCTTCAGGTACCATCTCCGCTACGGAGGTTGGCAATCATCATAGCTATTTTAATTTTTGAGGCAGTAGCTCTAAAATGTTATTTTGAGCTGCATTCAAACCATTCTCTCAGGTTCTTGAGCCATGAAATTGGTCTTCTTCCGAGCTTCTTCTGCCATCTATCTTTCCTTGCATTATGAGTCGCAGGATGCCATACTTCTCGCCCCGCATCACATGTTCGAGATACTGTAGCTTTCTTTCTTTAATTGTTAGTTCAACTTCCTTCTCTTTACCTATTCTTCCCAGTACTTCATTGTTCGTAACTCTATCTACCCAGGAAACCCTCATATTTCTTCTAAAGGTCACATTTCAAAGGCGTTAAGTCGTCTCATTGTGTCTAGATTTAACGTCCATTATTCCACTCCATAGTATAGTACACTGTATACGTAACATTTTGTTAGGCGTACTTTAAGAGCTAATGTTAAATCTTTGCCACATAGGACCTTTTTCATTTTCATAAAATTAAAACGTGCTTTTTCGATTCTGACTTTGATTTCTGCAGTGTAGTCATTATTTTCTGTTATAAGTGTTCCTAGGTAGGTGTACTTTTTTACTCTTTCGATCTGGTGGCCTTCTACTGTCAAGATTTTGTTAGTATTATGGTTGTTTTTACAAATTTTCATAAACTTCGTCTTTTTGATATTGAGCGAGAGTCCGTACTCCCTACTACACATTACTATTTTACTGATGAGTCTTTCCAGGTCTTGTAAACTATCTGCTATTATTACTGTATCATCTGCATATCTGATTTTTTTAACTAAGACTCCATTTACTCTTATGCCGACTGTTTCATCTTCCAGAATTTCTCGAATTACCTCTTCAGAATAAGCGTTAAATAATAGAGGTGATAGTATGCAGCCTTGCCTGACTCCTCTCTGTATTTCCATTTCTTCAGATGTCTCTTTTTCAATTCGTACTATTGCTCGCTGATTGTAATAAAGGTTTGTTATTAGCCTTAAATCTCTTTCATCTAGTTTTTTATTTTTTAGAATTTCCATGAGTCGGTCATGTTTTACTTTATCAAACGCTTTATTGTAGTCTATAAAACAGACGTAAAGAGAACGGTTAACATCCAAACATCTCTGCTTCAGCACGTTGAAGGAGAATAGTGCCTCTCTGGTACCCATACCATTGCGGAACCCATATTGTGTGTCACTAATATCCAGCTCCAGTTTAGTGTGAATTCTGGCATGGATAATTTTCAACAGAATTTTCAAGGTATGTGACATTAAGCTTATGGTTCGATAGTCACTGCATATTTAACTTAATCATATTACAAAGTCCTTTATATTTGAATGATATCGATAAATTTCGAGAGATGAACATACTGAGTGGCAAATATAATAATTAAAAGTACAATAGATTAAAATTTATTAATCTCTACCTGGTCTGAAAATTTAACCACGATATTTAAATACAGATGACTTTGTAGTAGGTTTAAGACAAAGCTTTTCTAAAATGAAATGGTACCTACTTGTAATTCTTTGTTGCTGTAGCATTATAATCTAATTTCACAACTGAGGGTTACCCAATTTAATAATAATAGTCTCCCGTTTTATACCGCTTCGCGGCTTTGGGAGTATAGCAGGGTAGTCTGCTATATCTAGGGCCTACGGTATACAAGGAAGGTAACATGGCCAGTGCTACGCTTCAACCGCCTATTATTACCCCTGGTTTTACCCAAGGTACTCATTTTATTCAGGCTGAGTCGACCTGGGGCCTATAGACATTTTTAAAAATGTCTAGTTGTTCTTGCCGGCGGTAGGATTCGAACTCCGAACCACCGGCGTGCGAGGCAAGCATCCTACCGCTTGCGCTACGCAGGCCCTAATTAAGTTACCCAATTTACTAATAATAATATTAAAAATAATAATTATAATTTATTTTATAACTTTATATTGTTCTGGAGCTATTTTCTTGTGGCATTAAATACTATTTAAACATCTCGATGGGAATACCCACAATATATTTATTAAAAAAAGAATATTTATAAAATGTTTAAACAACGATTTCTGAATTAGAAGTCGAAATGTTAATAAAGTTTTTCTTTTAATAGATATATTGTGGTTATTCCCTTCGACACGATTATAACTTTATTTAAAATCATAAAATATTTTTTTTAAATTAGACATAATCTTTGAAAACATTTTCAAAACAATAAATTTAATTCTGTCAACAACTTGGCACATCTGATCGATTTTCCTTATTGTTGGTAAGCAACGACTTATAGAAGAGATGATGTTGGGAAGGAATAAAGCCTTTATTGCACAGTTCTTCTAGATCCTTATATTTTTTCTCTTTTATTGGCCCTTGTTCTTCAAATGCCGTTAAGTTTGACATGGAAAATTTCCTAGTTTATTTTCGGATAACCTCATAAGACACGAAATTTTTATTTTCCTTGTTTTATTTAAAAAATGTATGTTTATTATCGTCTTTCCTGTACTGTAGCCATGTTAATTTCAGCCAATTTATACTACTACAATCGATGTCTACTTTTTTGTTTTTTATTAAAATTGTGGCAAAAGCTTTGAAGTCATAAATTTCTTCCTGTCCAATCTCGTGTACAGTCTATTTTGATTTCTTTGACGCCATTCTTACAATGGAGTACCACCCACTAGAGTCAAATATGTCCACATTTTTATATGCTTTATGACCATAGACCGAGTCACACTCCATCATCCAATAGCCAGATTCAAAAAAACAATGGTCAATTTTTGAAATCTATTGTGTGAACAGCGTAAAGCAACATAGTAGATATATTTACGCTGCGGTTTTGGCCACCACACGTGTCACTTACTCTTGTCATAACAGAACTGCAAATACAACGGACCACGCTGCTAAACATATTAAACAAGTTATCAAATCCACAGTTGCTACCTGCAACCACCATTCAGTGCAATAAAATTAATGCCGCAATGTAACTCAATATCAGCTTATTTATAGTACGAAAACATAGTATCACAGAAATGTAACAGCACTTACATTTCTGTGACACTAAATGATTGCTAAAAAATGTAGTTACGAAAACTCCTTACTGGGGTTTTAGTTGTTCGGAGAGATACAGTTTTGTATCACTCAATAGAACTCACTAAAGTAAGTTCAATGGTGTAGATATCTCAAAACGGGAAAAAATGTATGTAGTTACATTTTTGTATCACTAAGCCGACGATTTTTAGTTCAAAGATGGCTAATAACCATTCCTTACTTTTAGAGAATTTATGTAATGCTTCAGATAATTTAAGAATAAAATAAGAGAATTTGAGATTTTCTAAATTTCAGACCAAAACCATTGACTGCTACTCTCCACAACAAACTTGGATCTATTTGAATCATCAGTCACAATTCCACTACTTATATTATTTATATTTGTATATTAAATATATATATATATATATATATATATATATATATATATATATATATATATATACATATATATTTAAATTAAAAGGTGAAACTATATTGTAATTTACTGCACTAAAATTGACTAAGTACTAGGTATCTTATATCATTCAACATTTATTTCTGCTTTCTTTTATTTTCACTTTAAATGGGCCTCCTTTCCTCGCACCGGCTTCACTAAAATTGACCTTTCCAGCCAGCCGTTGCCTCCGAGAAGCACCCTTTTTCATTTTCTTGTGAACTATCGCTTTCCTGCAGTGTCTATAAATTAGAAAATCATATCGAAGGAGAGGCGAACGAAGCCGTTATCTCCTGCTGATCCCCAGTCACGCCCTGCAGGATAAACTTAGCAGGACAAACTGCGAAGACGATAGAGGGTGTTATAGGCCAGTATATTTATTTATTTTATGTCGTGGCTTCTAGTTTTTCTAGACGTGAGTGGTATTTATCTTTTGGCTTTGGTCAATGAAACTGAACGAGAAGGACAGAAGGGATGATTCTTCTTGTGAAATATATTGAGCGGCAAATGAGTTTGTTGTTCAGTTTACGAAATACCCTGAAGTAAAAAGTAGATCTTCGTGTATAATAACTGTTATCTTTCTTTTCTTGTTTTTTTTAATTATTATGATTAACCGGATAAATAAAAAAGGAATACAAAAGAAACTTAAATAGTTTATTTTATAATTTGTGGTTTAATCATTAGCCGATATCGATAACTAAGAATTTGTTAGTTGACTAATAGTCAGCCATTGATCTTTTTTAAGCAAAATGGAGGTCTCGTTTGTACTTAGACAAAAATGAAATAAAGGGTCGTCGGAATGCATTTACAATACCCATTCTTTTGTTAATTAAAAGTCGTTTCATTACCTTTTTGTTTTTTTAATATTAAAACTTAGAAAACAATAAATACTATGTGTATATGGGAACATGTCACAATTTATTGTAATAACAATTATATTTTACCTAAAAAAATAGTTTTGGAGTGGAAATTGAAACGTCAAATTTTTTAGGTAAAATGACGATTAATTGTGAATTCCAGTATAAACATAGTATTTAAATAATGTTTTCTGTTTTGGTCTAAAATTGTGAACAATGCCTATTGATATTTTGTAAGATGTCGCTTACTGTGAGCAGTTCCAAACCGTACGTACTTAGAAATTGTATATTTGTAGTTTGAGCAAGTTTATTTTATGTTAACTTACGTAATATAATAGTTTATGACGATATTTACTGAGAGTTCGCAATCCTGTTTTGTAGCTGTAATGACTCTGAGCATCTTTATTAATTGCTATCTTGCAACCCTTAGAAATTCCGGGTGTCCAGTCAGTTTTTTGGGTTGTGGAAGTAGAGAGTGACGGTACTGTCGGTACTTTCTTGCAATTGTCCCCATTTATGTACATATTACGCGAAACTCAAGAATAAACTCTAACTCATTGCACCGGTAATTTCTATAAAAGTGAAGGTTTGCTTTGTCTTATTCTGCCAAACCAGCTTCTTCTTCTAATGGCCCTACAACCCTTTGTGGATCTTGTCCTGCCCAATGAGGTTCTTTCATGCTGCCTTGTCGGATACTTTCATTCGATTTTCCTCTACATCGTCTATCCACTTTTTACGGGGCCTTTCTCTTGTCCTATTTTATTGGGGTTTCCATCTCTGAATTATTTTTAGAGCTCGCTTAAATGGCATTCTTTTTAAGTGGCTAAGCTAATTTAGTCTTTGCGACTGTACGAATCTAATGATATTTGCACTCTGCATTCATTTATCTAGCTCATCTTTATTCTCCACGAACCATCGCTACAATGGGTTGGTCCAAATATCTTTCTTAATATTTTGCGCTCAAATATTCTTAATTGATTTTCATTAGTGTCTACGTTCACATCCATATGTGAACCCACGATTTAATAACTTTCTATTTATTAAGTTCATTAAGTCTTTGTATGCATAAAAGCACTTATTACCGCTAAGAATCCGTGCTTGTATTTCTTGACTGACGCTGTTGCTGTTATTTATTATTGAGCCTAGGTAGGAAAAGGTGGAGGCATATTCGTAGGTATGGTTATCTACCGTCAGATTCTTATGTCGATTTGACCTTGTGCACTTCATATATTTTGTTTTTCTTTCATTTATATTTAGACCAAAGGCAGTGACTTCTCGTTTCAAATTTATAGTTTTTTTACTTGATACCCTTCAAGCTGGCCAAACCAGCTTAGCATAAGTAATTATGCATGTGACAACCGTTATGTATAACAAACAGATTCTTTACCATTAACAAGGAAACATCACAGGAGAGGAGGTATGAGGAGAGTGATCTAGCAAAGATCGCTATAAGAAATATAACTAAAAGATGGAACGCACCAACTATTTACCGGTAAGCTCGAAAGGAAACACAAATGATTTCAACCTACGCTTTACCAATCCTGGAAAAAAGTTAATTCAACAAATTAAAAATTATTTTGCATAGAAGACAAAATTTCTCCTATAAAATTAAAAACAAATGAATGGAACAGAAAGAGGTACCACCCATTTAAAAGTCAATAATAAAAAAACAAACGAAACAGACCTAATAAACATAAAACTTCTAAGATATGGATGTTTCTTTCTTCACTTAAGAATGATCATTTTATAAATTAATGGCTGTAATATAAAAATATTGAAAAATATTAAAAAAACATGCCAAACCACCTTCAATGCAGATGCCATAACATTAAGTATAAAGAATAAAAAGTTACAATGCGTTTGTATTTGTCTTAAAACGGTTATACAAAATTTCCATAATAGTTTTTGAACTATTCGATTTATGCAGCCATTTTCTAAATTTTATAGGTGTTTTATATTTATTTTCACATGGTGATTTTAACCTGTTTAAAAGTTTCTGGCCTAAAAAAGCAAAAAGGACGATAGAGGATATTAAGGAGGGACGTTGGGGGTTGGATATTTCTTGGACACGGCTTTATAACTATTAGTTGCGGCTGTAGGGTGGAAAATGCGGGAAAATCCTGCATAAAAAGTCAATTTGCGTGGATTGTTCGGATCTTTTCGTTATACGAGAAAAGTCTCGTCTTCTTTTTTGGGGTTTATAACGGCCGAGGACCGGCGCCGAGGAGCCCTTTAATAAAAACTTATGGTAATCGGCATCGTTCTGGTTATGCGCTGCGAATACATGTGTGAATTATTTAGCGATTGCAAATTTGAATGGCTGCGTACGGTCGCAATGAAGATTTAAAATACTAAGCCGTAAAACTATTAGAATGATCAGTTGGGGTTAGATAAATTTACATAAAACTCTTTTATTTGCTTAGGACATGTCGTCTGAACTGAAACGTTAAATAAAATATATATTTAAAAGTTAAGCTTTATTCCCAACACTAATTGATAACGACTACTTTTCCTTTTAACACTTCTTTAACAATTCTGTTCATCTTTATTAATTTAGTCTATGAGGATTATGGATTGGTGTATAATAAACAAAAACTAATATAATAAATAAAAAATATATTTATACTTTATTTTAAAATTATGATTTTTAAAGCGAAACTTCTATACTGGCGTTGTATTATTTATCTTGAAATGCTGAGGCGAGCGTCACGGAACTAGCGCCACAAGAAAGCATCACGAGTGGAGTCACGAAATACCGGTTGATCACATCGATTCGCAACTCTCGATCAATTCGTTTTTAGTTATTATATTTAATTTAAAAACTTCATGAAAAATAACTAACAAAATATAGACGTTAAATGAGAAGTAAAAAATTTAAAGATTATTTTTCAATACAAAATTCGATTCATAACGATTTTCAAAATTTAAAAGTCATGAATGTCCAAAGTTTAAATTTGTATGACACTTATTTTAAAATAATTTCATATAAATGCAATTATTATTTTTAAGAATCTTATTCAGTATAATATAATAATTAAATTGATTATCAAATAATATTTATTTATATCTTGGTAATAGTTTAATATTTTGTCCAAATTTGACAGGTCTGTCAGAGGTAAACAACGCATGCTTTGTTAAAACGTTAACAGACAGCGTTAAAAGCAAACATAATATTTTATTAAATTATTTTATAATACTAGCTACATCGCCGAACTTTGTACCGCCTTAAAATTCAATAATGTATCAAAGTTTTTATTATAGAACAGGTAAATTCCATAAAATATTTGGGAACAAATATCAATAGTCAGTGTAATCCAAAAAAAGAAATCCTATCAAGAATCGGACAACCAAGGAAAACATTTAAAAGCATGAAAAGATTTTTTACAAGATCAGACCTTAGTCTACAGCTTAGAATTCGAATGATCAGATGTTACGTTTTTTCTGTCTTACTGTATGGCTGTGAAAGTTGGACAATGGACTCTGAAATACAAAAAAGAATAGATGCCTTTGAGATGTAATGTAATGTTGAGGTACTTCGTCGCATGTGTAAACAAAAAGAATTACTAAGAATAATCAAAGAGAGAAAAATGCAATACTTGGGTCATGTGTTGAGAGGAGAAAGATATGAATTACTTCAAGTTATACTGGAAGGAAAAGTACAAGGCAAAAGATCAGTAGGAAGACGCCAGAACTCGTGGCTGAAAGACCTGAGGAGATGGTTCGACCGCTCATCTGTAGAGATCTTTGGCGCAGCAGTTTCCAAAACTACAATTGCCATGTGATCGCCAACCTTCAAAAGGAGACGGCGCAATGAAAATAAGAAGATCACAGTTTTTCTTTTGAGTCCGGTCCGAAATTAATGCGGTCGGGGTATCAATAGCAACTTTACCATTTGCAATATCTAGGTCACATCTATCAAAACTAATATTCATTTTTTTAATTATAGCTTCCGTTGTTAGTCATATTAGGTGACATTAAATTGCTATTAAAGATGACAGAATAACTGTTTTTCCGTACAATTTTTTAAAAATTATATATTATACAGACCTCAAACGAAGAAGTGCTGCATAAAATAAGCAAGAAAAGAGAACTTTTCAACATAGTGAAAGTTCGAAAAATAACATGCCTAGCCCATATACTCACAAATAATAAGTACCAATGTGCACAACTAATAGTAAAAGAAAAGATCGGGGTAAAGAGGAAACTAGAAAGGAAAAGACTATCGTGGCTATAAAATATTCGACAATGGACAGAGCTAAATCTTGAACAGCTGATAAGAATCCCTGAAGATAAAGAAGAGTTTGCAATTGTAGTAGCCAACCTTCACTCAGCAGAGGGCACTTTAAGAAGAAGAACCTGTGGTATAATCGTAGCAGTTGTAAAGAAGAGTATTCAGAAGAATAAATTTTATATAGAATACGCCTTATAACAATGCAAGAACTTATGGAGTCAATCACAACATCAAATAATAGAAAAGCAACCGAAAGAGACCCAATAAACATGAAACTTTTAACATATAGATATTTCTTTTTACACTTAAGAATGCTACATTGTATAAATCAATGGTTGAAAGCCAAAACAAAATTGGAATGTGCTAAACTGCATAAGTTATATAACTGTGTAAAAAAGCGACCGTAACAATTGCAAATATTAATTGTAGAGTTATTATAAAAAAAATTTTTAATAATAAATTATTAATCAAATCCTACAGAAAGAATACAGAACCAAATGAAAACAACATATAAACGCAATGGATGAAAATCGTCTAACGAAAGAAATATTAAATTATAAACCGAAAGGAACAAGGAATGTAGGACGCTCCTTAAAAATGATAATAACTGAAAAAGCAACAATATCTAATACCTGGAATAAAGAAAACTTTTTAAAAATGCTTTAACTATTTAATGCTTTAAAACGATTTGCTAAATTGTTACAATAAATAAAGTACTTCTTTCAGTGCATCTCATAATTTTTTCTAATAATGTTCTTAAAAGATCAATAGTACGCCACTGGATCATCGTCTTGAACGAAAAATTCCTTTGGCTTAATAATGCCGTCCGTCGCACTTAAATTTAAGGATTTTCATTTATAAGAAAGTTTATTGCCAAATAAAATGGAGTATTTTCTAATGCACTTAATTGCGAAAATAAAACGCTTTTATCGTTGTTTGTTTCTGCCTTTTCTGCAATCGCAATGTTACACTGATGCTCTTTCTATTGTCGGTAATGGCGCACGAAAACAAAATGAGTCTCCGATCTAAATTTCGTTATACGACGTCGTAAACATACTTTGTTCAACTAGATTATGTAGTTTCACTGGACTTTGTAAAAGTTCTGAATTATTAAAAAAAAAAAAAAGGTTTTTTTGAATCATATTTAACTTACAAGAAAAAAATTTTAGAGACCCGTTAGAACATTTTTTTAAGGTTGCAAAATATATTTAAAGCACTCAGAATATTCTACAGCTAATTACTATTCTATCTTTTTCTATGGCATTATTTGTATTTTTGTGCCTTCTAATTTTTGGGTATAATCTGTAGGAGTATCTGATTCTTGTCTATTCGGATGTTTATACTCTTTTGAAACAAACTCTAAAATGTATAAGATTTCCAATGAAATGTCACTATGTATTACTTCTGTTCTATTATTAGGTGTCTTTTGATCATTATAGTGCAGCCTTCCTTACATAGTCGTTCTTCATTTCTGCCCACGATTGTCTAATATTGGCTTTTCTGTGCCATGCTGTATCGCCTTGTTTTCTTATGTTATAGTCCCTCCCATCCTAAACTTTGACGTTTTCTTGGTCTCTTGACGCCTCTTGGATATCACAATGTAATTCTAGTCGACCATCTATTGTCAGTTCTTTTCGCTAAATGTCCCGCCCACTGCCATTTTAAAGATTTAATTCTATGGATTACATCAGTGACCTTGGTTTTCTGTCTGATCCATTCTATTCTTTTTTATCTCCCTTTGTTATACCTGGCATGCATCACTCCATTGTGTTTCGACTGACTTTGAGGTTCGCAGCCGTATGTATACACTGATCCAATGCTGTTTTTTCGGGTGGAGTGGAATTCTGGATTTGATCTTCTTCTTCAAGTGCCATCTCCGCGGCGGAGGTCGGCAATCACCATAGCTATTCAGACTTTTGAGACTGCTGCCCTGAAAAGTGTATTTGATGTACATCCGTACCACTCTCTCAGGTTGCGCAGCCATGACATTCTACGCCTCCCTATGCTTCTCTCTCCTTGGATCTTGCCCTGCATAATCAGTTGGAGCAAAGTGTATTTCTCTCCACCTGTAATATGTCCAAGATATTCCAATTTTCTTGTTTTAATTATATTTAAACTTTTTATTTCTTTATTCATCCTTCTCAGAACCTCTTTGTTTGTGACGTGTTCTGTCCACGATATTTTCAGAATTCTTGCATGGATTTGATATAACTGTATTTTTATCAAAAAATGAACAAGCCAGTTTCATTCTTCTGTTAAAATCTGGGAGTAAGAAGCCAGATGCATGTATGAATTGTCCCAGTATATCCTCGTCTACTGTCATAAGTGTAGTATAATTTATTAGTACATCTTAAACATCCGCTAGCTCGTTGCACATGGTTTTCGTTTTTGTCAAGTTCATTGTTAGGCCAACTTCATTGCTAGCTTCCGTAACGATTTGTATCGCCTCGATACCGACAGCGCTTTGTGTTCACGCATCCTTACTAGTCCCCTGAAGGCCAACCGCTTCTGCGAGGATAAAGTATTAATCTAGTGGAAGTTCCGTACCCGGTCTTGGATTATTAATCTGAGACATACCTATTCTCTCCTGTGTCCAAGCACTGATTGGTGTATACGGTGTGTTCCTCGGGCTGAGTGTTGATTGGCCCACTACATCTCTACTCCTTCGATCCGTTTCCATACAGTCTGTATCCTGTGTATAAATAGTGGGTCGTATCGTCTTGGAAGCTGTCGTCGCCAGGATTGACGATCTAATTTTTATTGTAATATTACCTAGAAACTTATTTTATTTTATTATTGATTTATTTGGAATATATTTTTATTTAATTTAAACCTGAGTTTTACTGAGTCTGTTGTCTAAAAGAGCTACTCGTTATACTGCATTTAGGTCGCTTACAAGTTATTGTGGTTCTGCAGGATTATTAGCAATCAGAACGATGTCGTCTGCAAATCTTAGATGGCTGAGACATTCTCCATCAATGGATAGGCATTTGTTCTGCCAATTCATTTTGTTGAATTCATTTTCTAGAGTTGCAGTGAAAAGCTTTGGTGATATTGCGTCTTCTTGTTGGACGCCTCTGGCAGTGAGAAATTTTGTAGTGTTTTCATAAATGTTTACCTTAGCTTTTGCTTGTCTGTATATATTTGCTAAAGTATCTATGTATGTACGGTTTGTCAACGCCTTGGTTAGTCAAAGCTTCTTTACTGACTTTGGCTATATAGAATCAAAAGCCGTCTCGAACTCTATGTAGGCTAATACTAGCAGTATTTCATATTCTTTAGCTTTACTTATTAGTTCTTGAAGCGTATGGATATGATTAGGCTACTGAATCTACTTCTAAAGCCAGCTTGGTCTCTTGACTGTACAGCATCTAATGTATTTGTGAATCTGTTGTTGATGATCTTTGTGAATATCTTGTATATGACTGGTAGTAGACTTATGCGTCTGTAGTTTTTGATATTTTCTTTGCTATCTTTTTTATAAATGAGAATTATGTTTGCTGTATTCTAGTGGTCTGGTATGCATCGTGATCAGCTGTGAAGCAGTTCCACTGTTATACCATCTATTCCAGCTGCTTTACCGCTTTTCATTTTTTTAATTGTCAATTCTGCTTCTTCCACACGGTCTTTGGGTACTTCTTGATAACTGATTGCTTTTTCAAGTGTTTTAAGGGCTTTGTAAAGTTCGCTGAATAATTTAGTCACAAGTTGTATTATTTCATTTCTATCAAGTTTTTAATATATTTTTTCTGTTTCCGATTGGATTTTCTACCAGTCTTTCATTGTATTTTCTTATGTCTCCCTTAATACTTTTCCTTATTGTCTTACAAAGTGTATTGTATTCGCTCTATTTTGCTCAATACTTTTATTTTACTTCTTTGTTTTAATATTATTTTGGTTTTGTTAGACAGTTTCCTATGTTTATTAATTTGTTGTTGCGGTTTTCGATTGCTTTGTCACTATCAATGATAATTTCTATTAATCGAGGTCTGTCGATTTGGTCATGCAATCTTTCATCAATTGCCCTTTGGTAGTTTTATTTTATATTGTTAATATTTATACCGGTTACTGTTGGCTTTGTGATTAATTTTATTTTGTCTAGTTTTAGACATAAAACAATTTTTGCCCTGATAAGTCTATGGTCGTTGTTTGAAATTTATTTATTACACTGACATCATTAATTGTAGCAATCCTGTTGGTTACAATGAAGCTAATTTCATTATTATTGGTTCCGATTGGTCTACCCAAGTCCATTTTCTGTTCAGTTTTTTCTTAAAGCACGTATTTGCAGTAGCATGTTTTGGTAGTGTGCAAACTGAACGAGTCTTTCTCCTTTTTTATTTCTCTCATCGAGTCCATATTTCTCAAATTGTTTCTTGCCGATTTTCTTTTCCGCTTTGGCATTAAAGTCACCAATTAAATACTTAAAGTTTTATTGTTATTTAATAGATCAGTCATGTTATTACAGAGCTCCTCTATTTCTTCAGCGTGAATAATAGGGCATATATTTGTATAATTTGTATATTGTATCTATTTTATAGTTATAAGGTTATACATATAAGCTGGAAATAAGGAAATGGATCTTTTGCTTGTTCAACGAGATGTAGTACGTCATTATTTAAGAACTTTTGGGAAATCTACTTATTTTAGAAAACAACTTGCAGGGTCTATACCAATTAGTTTAAAAATGGATGAAAGTAGCCATTTTCCAAAGAAAATAGACAAACAACTTTGATGTCGCTTATGTCATCATTACGTTGGACTTATATATGTATGAAGTTACTCTTTGTTTGGAATGTAATTGTTTTGTACAATTTCATGCTCGTTAGAATACAAGACTGGTATTATAATCATGTATATATCTAGTTTGTAAGAACATAAAACATTTTTATTTTTACACAATGTTTTATATTTTTGACTTATCAGCCCATTGTACTAGTACGAATACACCTACTTTTTGTTAAAAATAAAAAATTTTTTGTCAAATAAGAATGAATTTTGGCTATTTAACCCAGCTTCAACAAGGATATTAAAAAATGTTTTATTATTTAAAAAAAATAATGTTGTGGAATCATAGGGCTTAATATGTAATACATACCCGAGGTACTTTAAGCTATTACTTTTAACAATCGTTTCAGGATTAAGCAATGAGCCGTATTCAATCCGACTTGCAGTGAAATGTATCTCTCCCACATATATCTTAGCACTAGTTGTTAACTTTGTCATACAGATTTCTTACAATTGTCATATATCTTCTAATGACGCTACAACCGCTTAAAAACGTTCTTCTATTTTATTCTGCCGGGCATATATAAATACATACATATATATATATATATATATATATATATATATATATATATATATATATATATATGAAACTAGACGCTTAAATTTCTTTTTGATTCGAGTTTCAACATTCTCCTACACGTATTTCAAAGTTTCACCTCTCACTAGGTAGATTTCCAAAAACAAATAAATATCATTTTAGTTGAACAAGTACCGTTCCTAGTATATCAGTTAAAGTAACTTAAGGTAACGGACAAAATATCAGTGTATATTCTCAGAATTTTTTATAGACATATAATACAAATAGACTGAACAGATACGCAATACAGGCCCATTCCCCCAGTGCGACAGAGAAAATTGACGCAAATCAGTCTCTGCATCTTTTTTTTAATTTACTTGGTTTATGGACCACGTGATCTAAATGATCAATGGTAAGGTCACGTGGTCGATAAATTTGGCCTATTAGAAAAATATGCAAGGAATTTTTGCATCAGTTTTCTCTGTCGCTCTGGGGAACAGGTATTTTTGCAACATTCAGTCTATTTTATAATATGTCTATGGAATCTGTATAGTAATGATTTTTGAAAAAAACGATTTCCGGAGTGAAAATAGAAACGTCAAACATTTGTTGATTTAAAATTTGATTTTTATTATAAGCAATAATTGTGGCTTAACCCCATACTAACATAATATTTAAATTAAACAAGCCACAAGAAATTAGTTTCAGAACCTTGATAATTTAAAAAATTTGCGGTCTTCCAGATAAATTCCAGTGCGTTGAAATGTTTTTGTGCCTAGCCAAAGCCGATTTAATTAAAGTCTTAAGTTCATTACCGACCCATTAATATGCTCACTGAATCTCCTGTGGACAATATCGCGCTTCGTGTCACAATCTAATATACCTGCCAATTGGTTAACGCTATATCCTCGTGAAATAGACTATAATTATTGTTTATGATTCATATGGAGAATTGAATAAGGCATTCTAGTCATATAAAAAGTTGTAATTTGGGAAAATATTTTGTTTTTACTTGGTATTTAAAATTAGAACTTTATTTTTTACGTATTTGGATAGTACCTATTATGTTCTACATACAAAATAATTTATTAAAGTTTCAACTAAAATAAAGCTAGAAGATATTTCTAATTTTTCTTGTAGAGTCAGTACAACAGTTATTATAACTACTTTATATGTAATAAATATATAAGACTATATGTAATAAATTAAAAAAGTTTTGTACAGAAAACGTAAAAAAGATTTTACTTACGAATGCGATAAATAATGAAAAAATATAAACCTACAAAAACTGCTGCTGAATAGAAATTTGATTAAAAATATCATAAGATTGTAAAGAGAATAGTAAAAACAGCAGTATTTTTGATTAATACAATACTTCGCGCTAGTCTGCAGTACCGCCTACTGAACCCTTTTTTATTTCGTATTATAATGCTTCTTTTTTTTAATATATTCATGTAAAAAAATCTGTAACGCTATAGTATCGACTAAAGCTTACCCAGGGGCAGATATAGCAAGTGACCACCAACCTTGTTTTAGCAGACACAAAATTTGCCACTGATCTTTGCCACAAGATCAAAGAACAGATACACATGGAAGTCCAGAAAGTAGAATGACAAGGACAAAAGTAAACAATTAATAACACAAGAAATAAATTCATTGATATCTAAACGGAGAATATACAAGAATAGAAACGAACAACAATACAAAATCGTAAATAAAACAATCAAACAAAAATCAAAGAAGCGAAGGAATACTATCAGAAAAATGTGCACAAAAATGTGCAGAAAGATTAGAAACACAACATAACATTTTTAATATAGAAAAATCAAAAGAAACAGCTGGCACGTACAAAAAAGAGGTATTGGAAACATAATGGACAAAAACAACAAAATATTAATTGAAAGAAGAGAAAATAAATAGATAGGAAGAATATATAAAAGGCTATTTGAATACGACGAAATAATGAAGACAATGTTACCAAGAGGTAGAAATGGTCCTGCAATTACCTAAGAGGAAATTAAAAAAGCATTTAAACCTCTAAAAAATTATTACGCTATGGGACCGGATGAAATACATACACAAATCTTAAGACTACTACTACTAGTAGAATAAAATTTACAATACCGGAGAAAATCCGAAAGAATGGTCAATATCTGAGTTCAGCCCAATACCCAGAAAACTCAATACAATAAAATGTAAAAAATATAGAACAATCAGCTTGATGAACCATGTTATAAAAGTCTTCTGGCGAGTGATTCATGAACGGGTCTACCAAAAACTAGACGATAGAATAACAGGAAATCAACTGGGATTTAAAAAAAGGCTTTGGGACTAGAGAGGCATTTTACTATACAAACACTCATAGAACGGTATCGAGATGTCAACTGTGGCGTATTCATATGTCCAGTTGACTTCGAGAAAGCCTTCTACAAAAAACCAAAACAGAAGGCTGGCAAACATATTATGGAACACAGAAATAGATGATGATATCAGAAAGCCATAATACGAGTCGACCAACAAAAATTTAGAGAGATATTTATAAAAAGAGGAGTACGACAAGGACGTGTACTATCCCCTCTAATTTTTAATATGTGCTTAGAAGAGATGTTTAAAGAGGCACTAGAAGACATCAATACAGGCATATTAAATAACGAAACGCTAGCGAATAATCTCAGATATTCAGACGATACAATGCTCCTTGCGGACAGCTGAGGGTTGTAAATTTTGGTTGATTACACTAGTCAATACTGCAAGAGCTATGGAATGGCACTGAACACAAAAAAAAACAAAAATCATGATTGTTAGTAAGAATAAGATTTAAGTAGAAACAATATACGTTAAAGGCAAAGCTTTAGAGAAAGTACCCAAATACAATTACTAAGGTAATGTAGTAGAATGTAGTAGTGCATATGAGTTAAACGAACAATGGGACCTTGAAATAAAACGATGCATTGAGGTAGCCAGAAGCGCTTTCAACAAGATGAAAGGAGTATTATGCAATGGAAAACTGGGAATAGAAATTAGAACTAAAGTGTTGAGATGCTACGTATTCTCTACCCTTTTATATGGAAGCCCAGACAGTCAGATATGCAACTGAAAAAAGACTTGCTAGCTTTCAGATGTAGTGTTATCGAATAATGTGAAAAATATCATGGGCACAACACATAATAAACATGGAAACATTAAGAAAGAGGAAAAAAGAAAAAGAAATACTCAACACTGTAAATGAGAGAAAATGACCTACTTTAGTCACATACTAAGAAATGAAAAATATGAGTTGATTCGATTAGTTATACAAGGGAAAGTGGAAGGGAAAAGAGTACCAGGGAGATGACGCACGTTCTGGTTGAAAAATGTGGAAATTCGAAGTGAAAAACCAACAATAGAACTCTACAGATCTGCTGCAGACACGGTAAAATGAGCTGTGATGATCGCCAATGTCCTTAAAGGATAAGGCACAGAAAAAGAAGAAGAAAAATATATTTTTAACTTTATAAGGTGATATTTCGATAGGAAATTTAATTGTTAAACAACTTTAGGTAGGTGTATATGTCCAAAAAGTATATAAAATTCACCCAAATGCACCATAGTGCATAGTGACTAATTTGCTTCTTTCTCAAAAACGTACCTTTTTAAATGGTAGCACTCCGCGGATTTTTCATATTTGGGGGTCCATTGACCATATGAACAAATAAAAGTCCTTTAACGTTGTAGTTCCTTTTCTTTTGGACATAATCAATAGCCTATAATGAATACAAACGAATGTTTATCTGCTCATCTCCAATCTGCGAAAAATGTAGATTCGCTCATAAAAAGTAGCATAGCCTTTTTAATGCGTTTTACCAATTGTTTACTAATATTCCAGTCGCTATTGCCATTTTTCTCCACATAGGAGATGTTTAATCTTTCTAGTAGTATTCCATATGGTGATCTCTAATGTTGTATCTCTGTTTTGCAAACAACCATAATTGTGGTGTTAAAAAGCTCAAGGTACTGAAATTGCGCTTTTGTAAGTTAATCAATAAATACGTTAATTAAATTACAGCTTCAAAGTAACGAAACATGTAGATTCGCTCCTAAAAAGTGGCATAGCCTTTTTAATGCGTCTTACCAATTGTTTACTAATATTTCAGTCGTCATTACCATTTCCCTCCACATACGAGATGTTTAATCTTTCTAGTGGTATTTCATATGGTGATCTCTAATGTTTTATCTCTGTTTTGCAAACAACCATAATTGTGGTGTTAAAGAGCACAAGATACTGAAGTTGCGCTTGGGTAAGTTAATCAATAAATACGTTAATTTAATTACAGCTTCAAAGTAAGAGCCGGAAAATATACAAACAGCACATTCTGTTGGGTTCGAAAGACTCGTCTTGCTCAACAACATCATTGATGTGACTCTACCTACACTAAAGAGTCAATTAATGAAACTTTCAGGTTTATTACCGCCCTGGTAATACGCCTAGTGAATTTCTTGCGGACAATGTCTCCCATATAGATACATCGTTGCCATGTCAGAGTTTAATATACCAACCGATCGGCAGCGTGTCGCTCTGGAAACAATAAACCTATTATCAGTTGTATGGTGAATTCGCCATAATTATTGATTTCCAAATCCGAATCGAAATTATTCACTGTACGTTAATGATACCGCAATTCTCGTCTAATAACGTCTATAGAATTTACTCCTACGCAGAGTGCTTTGCATTATTCTGTTATATCATCGTTGGAGTGTAATGGGTCTGGGCGCCGAAGTAGGGAGGTCATGAGGAAGCAGATATTAGGTATTGATTATATTAATTTGAGGAAACATTTTTAAAAAGAATATTAAATGTGGGATTGAATCTCCATTTATATCAATTAAAAATTTGATGAAATTCAGTTTGGCATGACTTCTCTTAATTATACGTGGTCTTGGTCTCTATAAATTTGGCAAAAAATTGGTAAGCTTTTTTCTATAAAAAATATTTTTTTCTTCGGTATGTTACTTCAACACACTTCATAAAAAGAGCATTTCTTACCATCAAATCATTTTTCCAGGTGTGGATACAGATAATAATCGCTGGGTGCCAAACTTGACTACTGTGAATGTTGCACTTACATACTTTTGGGTAATCAGTGTTGTGGTTAGCCACTCCTAACCTTCTTGATAACTTTCTTATTTACGAATCCCATTTTTCGTACATGCTATAACCATCGAACGACCCATCATTAACGGTAGGTACCAATGGGTAACAATATAACTACCTCCGAAAGTTGGGAGCTAATGTGGAACAATAAAACTTACAACTTTCCTTGGAAGCCAATTGTTAGGCCCAGTCTTTCAGGTGTGACAAGGTTATGTCTTAAAAATAAATCTCAAAAATGAGTTTGGTTGAAGCAAATAAACTAAGATACTAATTATTAATATTTGTTATACATACATATAGAAAACAATTTAAATCAAAGCAAAGCTTTACAGAAAGATTTTAAAGTGATTCTTATGGCATTGTTCTTGCATGTACTGTTGGCTTCCTACAGTTGTATCACTTGGTAAACACAGTTGGCGTTGTTGTTGGCTTCAGATGATGGCTTGACAGGTTAGTGGAGATGCCGGGATCGAGCCCATTGTGGTGTTGCTATTGTTTAAGCGCATCTGCTATGCTGCTGCCATTGTTACCCTTATGTGTGCTGCACCATAAAGATTTACAAAATTACACCCAACAAGTGGAGAAGGAAAATTTCAAATTAGGCCAAAAAAACTGAAATAATAAATCCTTAGTTAGCGACTGCATATGTTTTAAAATGTTTCTTTATCATATGAAGATTGAAAACAATTACAATATTAAATAGAAAAAAGCAACTTCAACAAGATAAAATGAATATATTTAATATGAAATAATGATTTAGTTAAAATGATTTAAATAAAGATCCTACATGTACATAGGAAAAGTCGCACAGGTGGGTAGGTTGTGCATAAAATAAAGTCAAAAAATAGTATTACACTATTATTAACAGACAGATAAACACTATTAACAGACAGATAAAAAAATTGATTAATTACATTAAAATATTAAATTAAAATTAAATATATTAAAAATGTAAAAAAATATTGCCACCACCTTCATCTAGAAGGATTAGGAGTGAAGAATAACATAGAATAGACTAGAGTCAAATACAGAAAATATAACCGAAATAAATAAACATTGAAAATAAAAAATAAAGATTAAAAAGAATATTTAGTTGATTGAAGAGTTGAGCGCCAACTATTTTTGGAGCAAAAATAGTAAAATAAAAGATAAAGTTATTACATGAATAAAATCGAAAGAAATTAAAATAAGATAATTATTTAAAGAAAATTAACAAACACGTGGCGTTTATAACGTTAGAATGTATTTTTTTTTTATTTGGAAATTACAGCCGCATCCACCATAATGGTTATTAGCGGCGGCTACAGAATTACAAAATTAGAGTTTATAAAATATTTCTATAGATTTTAAGAAATTTACGATATTAATAACAGAAAAATTATTGCCTAATAAATTACTTAAACTGTTAGGTATGTTAAATGTAAGACGAAAATGGGCAAATCTATGACATTCAATTAATAAATGGTTAACGGTTATTTGTACCTTACATGTTTCACAAATAGGTGGATCACTTTTGGACAGTAAATATGAGTGAGTAAGTCTCGTGTGTCCAATTCGTAATCTAGTTATCACCAATTGTTCTCTTCTGTTCCTGGTTGAGGGTTGCCAAGCTGTAACGTCATTTTTAATCTGCTTCAGTGATGTTTTAGAAGATTGCCATTCGTTTTTCCACTTGCACAAAACTCGATTTTTTATAAAAGCTTTTATATCACTCGCGGTATTTCGATTCTCGGCTTTTTCTATATCGGCACATTTAGCAATTTCACTCGCGCACTGGTCCGCACTTTCGTTGCCAGCAATGCCAATGTGGGATGGAATCCATATAAATCTGATACTTCTAGAATTTTCTTGAGCCTTCATGAGTTCTAGTTTTATCAGTTTCTCAAGCGGACCTTTAGGATAGATCTGTTTAAGGGTTTGAAGGGCGCTTAGTGAGTCACTTAAGATAACAGAGTTAGGAATGTTATTAGAATTTATATGCATGATAGCTTTAAACATTGCATAGAGCTCAGCGGAGAAAATCGAAAAGAAGGTTGGAAGACGAAATTGATATGTATCGCTTGGAGTAACGAATGCAGCACCTACTCCTTTATCACACTTAGATGCATCTGTAAAGATTTTATAGCTACGTTCGTAATGCTGACGGAGAATTAGATCTAGATTATTCTTAATCTCTGCGTAACAGTTAATATGTTTGTTGTATTGGGTTAGACAAGTATTTAAATTTGGGGTATTAATTATCCAAGGAGAGGGGCTTTTAATATTGATTGGAAAGGTATTTGGGAATTCTATATTAAGACATCTCAGGTAACACCGTACTCGCTCATAGTAAGGCTTATGTTTGGTACTATTGGTAAAGAGATTTATATATTTATTAGTGAACGTATTGTTGAATAGAGGTTTGTTTACATTTGAGGCTATTGACGTTGCGTGTGAAAGTGTTAAGGAAATTCGGCGGTTAGAATGTATTTGTTAAATTTCTTAAATTGTTGCAAAAAATTGGCAGAAAACTCCCAATTTACTATTTAGCCCTCTACTAAAAAGTCATTTTAGATAATTTTATAACGATTTCAAAACAGTTACAAGAGAATAAATAGTTTGATAAACACGATAAAACAGATAGTGCCAAAAGTATAAAAACCTTATATTTCAACATTGGAGAAATAAAAGGATTTAAAAGCTATCATAAGCCCATTAAATTCTTCATATTGTCTATTGGTAACGCTTAATATAATGAGTAGTTATACAGTCGAACCCGCGTATTAGAATACCGGCTATATGAATATTTCGGTTTAAGGAATAGAAATTTGAGATCCCAAAACGTTTCCATTTACTCCTTAATAAATTTATCCGTTTATGTGGAGATAATGTTTGGAGATCTTGTAAATTTTCTGCAAGAATGGCTGTATCGTCAGCGTATCTAATATTGTTGATTCTCCACCTAGTCTTACTCCCATTTGTCTGTCATCCAAAGCCTCCCTAAAGATTTCTTCAGAGTACAGATTAAAAAGAGTGGGTGACAAAACACAACCCTGCCGTACTCCACGTTTGATAGATATTTTTTCAGTCGGACTATCTTCAATTTGGATAGAGGCTACTTGATTGTAATATAAGTATTACAGCAGTCTTAGATCATAGTGGTCAAGTCCTGCTGCCCGTAGGCAATCGAAAAGTGTATCGTGTTGTACTTTGTCGAACATACTTTCGGAATTCACAACTTTTTTGTAATAGAACGCGCATACAGAATAGTGCCTCTCTAGTTCCTAGACCGTTTCTAAATTCAAATTGCTTATTACCCATCCTACTTTCGCATAGAAGGAATACTCGGTTTTGTATAATTCGTAAGAGTATCTTCAGTGTGTGACTCATCAAACTGATTAGTCTAAAATCGCTGCATTTGGTGGGCCTGCTTTTCTTTGGTAATGTTATAAACAGTGACTCTAACCAATCATCTGGTATTTTTCCTTCGTTGTAAATTTTGTTGAAGAAAGTGGTTAAGCAGGCAATGCTTTCCTCATCCAAAAGTTTAAGTAGCTCAGCAGGGATTTGATCTGGCTTTATTGTTTTTGGCTTGCTGTATTGCCTTTTTGACTTCCGAATTCAGTATACTGGGACCTCTGTCTAACTGGTTGTCACAGGCAGTATTTGGAGCATTTTCTCTAGAAGCATCGTCAAAAAGGTCAGTGATGTATCTCTCCTATTCTTTGCACTGTTGTTTGTGATCACAAATTTTTCCGTCCGCGCTTTTAAGTATCTGAGCATTTTTCTGTTTTCTAATTCCGGCAGTATATTTAAGTTTCTTGTGGAGGTTGAAACTGTCATGCTTTTTTTGGAGGTCTTCTATTTTTTTACATAAATTCTCAAGCCATAATTCTTTGGCTTGCTTAATTTTTCTTTTTATGCGTTTATTGATTTCACGGTATTCGATAATACTGTGAAATTTCTATTTTTGTGTTGCCGTCGAACTTCCATCAGGTCTAGAATTTCTTGTGTCATCCACTCATTTTTTGCCAACATGGTAGGTGTTTTCAAAGACTCTTGTACGTTCTCTAAAATCGAGTTTTGAATATCATACCAGCATTCGTTAATGGTTCTGTTTTCGTTTGGTATATTTGATATTCTGTGTATTTTACTATTTATCTGCTGTGATATGTGTTCGCGCGTTTGAGGGTTTTTCAGGGGGTCGAGATATATCTTACAAGGCTTAGTTGGCTCTGTTAATTTCTTTAATTTAATTTGTATTTTGGAGCAAAGTAAATTGTGATTTGAGTTTATGTCAGCGCCGGGGTAAGTTTTTACATCTTTAATATTGTTTCGAAATCGGTGGTTTATTAGGACTTAGTCTATTTGGTTCCGTACTACTCTGCCTTGATGTCCATCTTGAGGGGATCTCCACGTGTAAATAAGCCTTTCTGTAGGTTGAAACCAGGCATTTGTAATGGCGAAGTCATTTTCTTGTCAGAATTCTATTAGACGTTTACCTCTTTGATTTCTCTCTCCCAAGCCAAACTTTCCGGTGATGCCCTGAGTCATCTTCTGTCCAACTTTAGCGTTAAAGTCACCCATAATTATTATTGCTTCGTGTTTCTTTGTTATTTTTAGCACTTCTTCTATTTGATGGTAGAGTTCTTCAATATTCTGTTCATCTGCGTCAGCAGTGGGAGCATAAACTTGGATGATAATTATATTTACAGGTTTAGCATTCAGCTGTATTAAAATTACTCTGTCTGATATTGGGATGAAGTTAGTGACATACTTATTAATATGCTGTTTGATAATTATTGCTACTCCATTTCGATGCATATGGTCTTGATTTCCAGAAAAATAAACGGCGTAACCATTTGCAATGAAATTCCCTTTGTTTGGCCATCTTGTTTCACTCGCCCCCATGATAGTAATGTTTAGTCTGTCCATTTCAGAGAGTAGATTTCTCAACTTACCAGCTTCATATAAAGTTGTTACATTCCATGTGGCCAGTTTATATGGATTCTTCATTTTCATCGTATGTCTAGTGATGTTTTGCTCACAGGGATTTCGCTGGCTAGCGACCTGGGAAGCCCTGTGGTTTGATTGTGTATTCCTTCCCCTGCCGGATCTTGAGTTCCGCAGCCCATGATCAGTAATATTCGTTACACTCATTGATTCCATGATAATTAAATTAAAGTAGACGACATTAAAATGATATCGCCAAATTTACGACTTTATTGTAAGAAATTTCGTTTAACACTACTTTACGTTTAACACTACAATATAGTAGTTTTCGTTTAAAACTACTTTATTGTAAGAAATTTAGTTTAATTTGTCTTATTTGCATAATAATTAGAGCCGCTTCTTTAATTTCTCTCTTTTTACCGTCTGTTTCTTCTAGGAATATACTTGAATCGTTCCATTGAACCCTATTTTCATTTTCCCATTCGTGAGATCTGTCAAATATTCTATTTTTAATAAAAAAATTGTTGTTCACTGCGAAAATGATCGCATTCGCAAGGTATTTTCTAAATACAATTCTTGAATGTTGTTAAAATGTTGAATTTATTTTCTATCATTTTAAGTTTTTCTGTTATTATTTTTTTTTCGGTAGTAATTTTGGGTGTATTGTATAAGGATTTAATAATTCCCTTTTAAATATTGATGCTGTGGTTTGACTTTTAATTTAGATATCTGTTGGTGTGTTTGGTTTTCTATACGTGAAGTCTTCATACTATATGGAGTCCCATATCCTGAATCGTTCTTAGAGATTAAAACATGCAGAAAGGGTAGTGTTCTACCCTATTCCTTTTCAAATTTTGTTTAGAAATAATATTTGTTTCAAAATCTTCTATAAATATATCACCTAATAATGGAGATAAACTAGAGCCCAATATTAGACAAAAATTTTGTTTATAAAATTCATAATTTAGTTGAAAATATATATTATTAGGACATAATGTCGATAACTCCATTATAGCTGATATATTTAGTCTTGTTCTAGTTCAACTAATTGTTGAAATAAATCAAACTATTCATGTCAAAACTTACTAAAACATTTGAATTAAATTTAATATTAGATAATTTATTTAAAAAATGTTGTTAATTATTGATAAATGTGTCATTTTCATTTGCAAATGTTTATATAATTTTTAATAAACATTTTGACAGTTCACAACAAGGAGAAATCATAATACTACCAAATAGGTATAAGTGGTGTATTCGTGTTATGAATTTTTGGTACTCCATAAAAATAAGGTGTCTTACTATAATGAGGTACTTAATTAATCTTCTTTGATAATTTTTTAAATAATCTTTAAAATTAAATAAAGTCTAAATATTCTGTTTTCCAAAGGCTTCCTTGGATCCTTCGTTAATTTTGTATAAGGTCCAATTGTTATTAGATCTTTAATTTTGTTTTCATATTGAATTTTATCCATTATCACAGTTACATTCCGCTTTTCTGCTGGTAGGATAATTATGAAGTCGTCATTTCTTAAACTTCTAGCGGCCTTTAGTTCCTCTTTGCTTATGTTTTGTTTAGTTTTATTAGACTTGTCCAATTCAATTTTACATAATACTGTATCTTCTTTTTTTTGTGGGTTGGTCAAAATTGGGATATTTTTTCCACTGAGATAATTATGTCTAATTTTGGAATAGATGAATGAGTAACAGCAAAGTTTAGACCCTTTGACTATTAAATTTATTTAAATATATATTTCTTTGTTTCTCATATGAATTTTCATATACTGTACGTATACTAAAAATAATTCAACCAAAATCAGAATTTTGTATCACATTGAAAAGACAATCTCCAATACTTACAACGTCTTGCGCAAGAAAAAAAATTGGATCTATGAATCTGTAAACTGTTTTATCCATGTTTCTAGGAATATGGATAAACTGCCTCCGGGTAGAATTTTTTCGAACCTACTTTAATATGTTGGTCGTAACTATAAATCTATTGGTATTAAGTTATTATCTCTACATCTTCTTATAAATTTAATGGAATTTTGACGATGTGCCAGTTGTTCGTAAAGAATTTCCAAGCTCCTAAAATTTTTAATAACGCTAGGCCCATACCGGTTTCTTAATATTGTTTTGAAGCTATTTTCTTGTGTCATCTTAATGCTATTACTATTTTTATTGAGCCACAAGTTAAGTTTAAAAAAAGTTTATTTTTGACCACTTCGGATATCTTTCTTAAAATACAAAGCATTAATAAATGTAACCAATTTTGTTGTTTTTACTTGGTGAAAAATTCTTCTAATAGTTAATTAATCATATCTGACCTATTTATATTGACAATTCAGACATATATTATACATTTTAAAGTAGACGATGGATCAAGGTGCAGTTATTTTCTAACTTCAATTAATAAAATGTCTTTTAACTACTCTACATGCTAAAGGAGCTTAAACAAAAATCTGGAAAAATTGGTCTGGAAAAATTGATTTAAAGATAAATTTAAATTAAACAAAAGTGATAATAAATCAAAATATCACAATAGATTTAGATGGAAGTCAGATCGAAAATGTCGACGAGTATATATAATATACCTAGGTCACACGATCAAACTAGGTAAGGATAATCAAACGGCAAACGTAAATAGAGGAAACCGAATAACTTGAGCAGCAGTATAGTTTATTATTTTTCCAATACAAGACTTTTTAACATAGTCTGTCTTTTAAATGAAATTCCATGTACTAAGCATAATCTGCAACAGTATAATCTTTTATTTTATTTACTGAAGATTGCAGTTTCTGTGCAGCTTCTTTACGATTTTGTGAAATTGATAATACAGATCATATTTTTCGTCAGGTCATGCATTCCTGTATAAGAAGGAAAATAACAGATAGATATATGTAAAAATATACTTATTTTTTTATTGAGGTTATGGATGAAATAATTACTTTTTTTAATTTTGTTTTTTGAATATAATTCAATTTGTGTTATCTTATCTGTATTCTGTATCTAACAGCTTCCAATAATACAGAATAACATAACGACATCTTAGCTTAGCATGGCTCCTTTCCAACTAGTTTTCCAGACGCCACCAATGTTCGTATCTCATACCGGCTAATGCATCGTCTAACACTTACTGCTGAGAAAGCTGGAGCGACTGGGAAACACATCTTAGATGATTTCACATTGTTGTTTGTGATACGTTAGGTTGGCAAAGTGAGGTGTCAAGTATTATGTACTTTATTGATACCGAGCAGCTAAAGCACCTTGAAGGAAATAAATGTTTATCTGTTGGCGCAGAGACGGGCTTTGTAGTTTCTTTGCTCCTGAACATGTTTTTGTTTTTTTTACAGCTCATAGGTTGTTACGGTCGTATCAAGTATACTGGGTGTCCATAAATGTTAGTTTTAAAGTTAGTGTATATTTATTTTTATTTTTAATTTTCATTCGAGAATTTTATTTTTCATCTGCACCAATAAGAGACAGCAAACCCTAATTATAAAAATACAATTGTTAACTACCCTTTTTGACACTAAGACACCTTATAATAATCAAGTTATCTCAAAGTACCTATGTCAATATTAAACAAAAATATCCTATGCGGACACTAAAAGGATTCTCACCATATGGATCCTATTCTTTTTTTTTATGTAGACATGACCCTGTCTGTTTTTGAATGTGCCTCCAGTAAGATGTCATTCCATCGTTTTCGTGATTTTTCTAGTGATAGTTTTCTACTCTTCTATTTCTTACGTAGTCCTTGATGTTCTCCACCTTGCATCTGCGTCGTGTCTTTATACTTTTAGCTCTGTCGCATAGTGTTTTACCATTAATTTTTCTGCTATTTTCACCTCTGCTGTTTTTAACATCATTTTGTTCTCTCTGTGTCAGGTCGTGTTTCTGCCGCGTATGTCATTATTGGTCTGATGACTCTTTTGTAAATTCTGCCTTTCATTTCTTTCCCGATATTTTTACTTTCCAGCTCCAATTTACATCTTAGTAAATTTGCTGTTATAACCATGCATTTTGTCTTTCTTGGAGAAATTAATATGTTAAATTTTTTGGCGGTAATATTAAATTGGTGCAGCATACGTATTAAACCACCTTCAGTTTGAAAGAGTAGCATTACGTCGTCTGCGTAGCGGATTATTTTAAGTTGTTTTCCTCCCATTTGGTATTCTTTTTAGTTCTTAATTTTGTTATTATTTTAGCCATAATAAGATTAAACAATAAAGGACTCAGGGAATTTTTCTGTCTTTCCCTATTGCCAGCTTTAATAGGGTTAGTTAGTTCTTCTTCTACTTTTACTTTTATTGTGTTGTTTTGGTGGATTTTTTAATAGTTTTAATTCTTTCTAAAGGTATCTCTTTTGGGTACAAAAAGTGGATAACGTCATTTAACTTGGCCTGGTCAAATGCCTTCTTAAGGTCCATGAAACATAGATATGCCGTTTGTTGCATTCTAAAGATTTCTCTTGCACTTACCTCATTATAAATATAGCGTCGGTGTATGATCTTTTCGACCTAAAACCTTATTGTTCTTTTGCTAGTGTTATATTTTCATTCAGTTTATTTGTTATCACTTTAGTTGTTAATTTTAGTGTTTTGTTTAATAATTTTAGTTCCTCTATAATATTCAGGGTCTGATTTGTCTCCTTTGTTAAAGAGAGGTTCTGTTCCCTTCTATTAGTTTTTGAATTAGTTTTAGTTGTTGGTTGGGCAGATCTGGTTTTCCGTACTTTAGGAGTTCGTTCGGTATTCTGTCCTCTCCTGGTAATTTTCAGTTTTTTAATTTCCTGAATGCTTCCTTTACCTCTTCCTCCTTAATATTTATTTCTTCGTTTGCTGTCGCCACTGATGTTGGTGGTTCATTTTAGTCACCTTTAGCAAATAGTAATCGAAATTAATCTGTTCATGTGTGATGGGTAGCTCTTTCGGGGCAACAGACTCAGTAAAACACAGGTTTGAAATAAAAATAAATCTATTAAGTATATATATACAATAAATACCGATGGGTTCCGCTTGGTTAGGGACAGAGTATGATCCTCAATACGGAACTATCTCTGTCCAGAATGGCTCGCTGTTTCACTACACCGGCGAGTCAGGGAGCCTAGAGCGCTAGCTACAAGACTGTCTAATTCCGCTATTCACACGCCTTAAATAGCCGTTTGAATCCCACTACGCCGTCAGGTTGTAGAAGTGGATGCGCAAATATTGACACTCCCACGGTTCGAACTGTTAAACGACCAGAGCATCGTTACACCCCCTTCTCTTTGAAAAAAAAAAAAAGTAACATACCTTTTTTTTGTGTATATGGTGTCTACAGCCTTGTGATGTCATCTATCCCTCTCGGTATCTTTATCACAATCTTCCTCCCCACGGTTTTAAATCTTTTACATGCGCCGTCGTCTGCTTGCGGCTACTACTATCGGCCAATTTCAGTTTTACTATTACTGGTGATATCACTGACGTTACTATGTATGGTCCTGAGTACTTCGGCGCTAGTTTGCTGGTGAAAGCTGCACTAGCTGATGATAGATGGTGTTCCTTTTTCATGACTCGATCTCCTGGATGCGGCTGCCAGTCTCTTCGTCTTAGATCGTAATGTTTCTTTTGGTCCTCGAAAGCGTGTTCCATGTGCACTTTCGCTAGTTCTCTTAACGCTTCTAACTTGTTTAAGTTTTCTGCATACCCCTGTATATCTTGTCCATTTGTCGCCTCTGTTATGTCTAATTCCCTTCCGAAATTAAGAAGCGCTGGTGAAAATCCTGTTGAATCGTGTCTTGACGAATTTATGGCGTAGCAGAATTCTGGTATGAATTTGTCCCAGTCTTTATGGTTATCCTCCACGTAAGTAGCTATCATCGTTTTCAGTACTTTGTTCGTTCGTTCTACTGGATTGCACTGAGGTGAGTACGGCGGTGTTAGAATGTGATTTATGTTATAGGACTTTAGGAACGCCTTAAAATTTCCGCTTGTAAATTGCGCGCCGTTGTCCGAGATGATTTTCTTCGGGATACCGAATTGCATGACTACTTTAGATCGTAGAGTGTCGATGATTGAGTTCGTAGATGCTGCTCTTATTGGCTGGGCGACGACCCATTTGGTAAACCGGTCTTGCACGACTATTAAGAAAATGTTTCCTTTTGCAGATCTTGGGAATGGTCCCATTAAATCAACTGAGACAGTATGCCAAGGCTTTTCTACAGTGGGCGGTTGCATTTTCCCGGCTGGTTGCATTTGAGACGGTTTATATTGGAGGCACTTCGTACAGGCTCTAACGTAGTCTGCAATTTGTTTAAACATCTTAGGCCAATAGTACTTTTGCGCTATTCGGCAAATTGTTTTTGCAATTCCTAAGTGGCCTGCTGTGGTCGAGTCATGATTTTCCTCCAAAATATCTTTCCTTTTATATCTTGGTACGCATAATTTCCATGGGTTATTAAACTCTGGGTCGGCTAGATTACGGCTGCTCCAAACGTGTTTATATAATTTCCCGTTTGATATTTGTAAATCCGGGAAATCGTCTGGGTTCTGGAGTACATTCCTATATAAATTATCGTACCAACTGCATGATTCCAGTTCTGATGCTAATAATTCCGACTCTGGTTCTTCGCTCTGGTTTTCTTGTGGTTGTCGTGACAAAGCATCTGCTACCTTGTTGAGGACTCCCTTTCTATATATTACCTCGAAATCGTACTGTTGCAGTTCTAAACTCCACCTGGCTAACTGACCTGACGGGTTTTTAAGGTTCTTCAGCCATTTGAGGGACTGATGGTCTGATATGACCTTAAAATTGTATCCTTCTATATACGGCCTCATTTGCTTTATCCCGTACACGATGGATAGACATTCTTTTTCCGTTGTGGAATATTTTGTCTCGGCTGGTGTGAGGGTTCGACTAGCATATGCAATTACTTTATCCTGGCCGTCGTATTTCTGTGTTAGTGCAACTTCAAGTCCACAGTTCGACGCATTTGTTTGCAGGTAAAATGTTTTCGAAAAATCGGGGCATGCTAATACTGGGGCCGATGTAAGTTTTGATTTTAGCTCTTCAAACGCGTTTTCCTGCTTATCGGTCCATTTCCATCTTATCTTCTTCTTCTAGTTGTAGCAAATATCCCCTGGGATAGAAAGCTTTTTTAAAATCTTCGCTGAAATCTGTCCATGATTTCCAATTTTTGTTATTATTTCTGTACCATAACAAAGCGTGGTCTCCTAATAATTCAGGTAATGCTCTTAATAGATCTTGTTTATCGATCTCGTAGGCCAAGCTTAATTCGTCTATCCTCTCTAAGAATTCTATTGTATCCGAATGTTTCTTGTCGAAGTGTGTGTTCCACTTTCGTACTTGATTTAGCAATTCTGGTTGGTAGCTTCCTCGCGATTTTTAAAATAGGTTCTGAGTCGTGCTCTCAATTCGTCGACGGTTCCCTTGGGATCTAAGCCGCATTTTTCGGCCTCGCTCTGCAATTCCTCTTTGCAAAGTCGATTTATCCACGACGTACCTGTTACTGAGTCTGTGTCTTTATCTGTCGGCATGTTATTAATTTTGCTCGGGCGCCAGTTTGTGATGGGTAGCTCTTTCGGGGCAACAGACTCAGTAAAACACAGGTTTGAAATAAAAATAAATCTATTAAGTATATATATACAATAAATAAAAACTAAAAAAAAAGGAATCCTACGTTGTATACTAATAAAACAAAAATAAAATGAATTCTACGTTTCCGTCTGGGTCCCGCGATGAATGAATTCCCCGGCAAACGTCTATAAGAGAAAAGAAATTAATTAGTACTACTAATATACTCGCTTTCGCTTCAATTCAGCGAAAGCTCCGAATATGCTCGCAAACAAAATATTTAGCTGTGCAGACCCGCGGCAATGTTCAATACACAATGCCGACGGGTTCCTCAATACGGAAATCTCTGTCCCGATTGGTTCTGTGCAGATCCACGGTAATGCTCAATACGCAATACCGATGGGTTCCGCTTGGTTAGGGACAGAGTATGATCCTCAATACGGAACTATCTCTGTCCAGAATGGCTCGCTGGTTCACTACACCGGCGAGTCAGGGAGCCTAGAGCGCTAGCTACAAGACTGTCTAATTCCGCTATTCACACGCCTTAAATAGCCGTTTGAATCCCACTACGCCGTCAGGTTGCGCAAATATTGACACTCCCCAGGTTCGAACTGTTAAACGACCAGAGCATCGTTACACATGTTTCATTCTGAATGTGTTTTTTTATTAGTTTGTTCATTTTTTTTCTTTGTTTTTTCTGATCATTCTTCATATTTATTTCTGTGTTCCGTAGAAGTCGGGTTTCATCTGTTTTGAGAAGCTCTGCCAGTGTTCCCTTTTTATTACTCTAACTTAAGTATTTTTTTAAACAAGAAAAACAAAAAAATCAGAAACATACATATTACAGAAAGTGATGGAGTCTATGAAAGCTGGCCAAAAATTAAGTCTCATATATTAGCCTCGGCCAAGAAAGTTCTTGGTGGAAGAAATATAAATAAAAATAAATCGTTTCCAAGGCGAAGAACCCCATGGTTTTGTACATAAGTAAAGAAATAAGGTAAAGGAAAGAGCTTATCCGAAATACATGTCATCCAAAACACAAAACACATCCAACATAATTATAAGACAATAAGAAACAAAAAACATGCACAAAATGATCACTGGGAACGCTTTCTGAAATAAATTGAATATGGTTGTTGTGGTCTGCAAAAGGAAATGTGGTGCTTTATAAGAGGTCAAAGAACGGAGGTAAAAGAACTAATAGAACCAAAACACATTGAAAAGGATACATGGATTGACTACCTAAAAAAAGTTTCTTTTTATGTCACTACGGTGTGACATCACATCGTAGTGACATAAAAACCAACAAAATAAGTGCATATGCACTCACAGAACATGTTATAATTCAGAAACATGAGTTCTCGAGGATTCCTGTATTTTGGTAAGCGAAAAAAAATCATGCCAGACGTGTTTTCTTGGAAATCTAGTACATCTTGCATAAATAAAAAGTCTGACATAGATAAATTAAGCAACATTTATTGTTATTTTCTGGAAAAACATCAAAAATAAAATAAATATTAACGTCTACATATTCTTGTATGCATAACGGGTTGCATACCATTAAGACAGGTTTAATAATCAAAGTTACCCAATATGGGCCTTTTATTTCTTGAAAAATAAATACAATATTAAGAACAACTAATTACATTTTAATCACATTGTTTTTTCTTTCTGTTCTCTATGTATCAGAGTTAAAACATACTATCAAAAGATGTCATGACATAAACTAAGTTTTATTATCCTGACCAAAATTTTTAGAATGTATTGTCCATTATTATATTTTATATCTGTGTTATTAATGTTGAGTGTCAAAGTTAATTTTAAATAATCTCAACGACTAGTAAGTTGCACTGACGAATTGTGATATTTTGTAAATATTTACACATTATATATATATATATATATATATATATATATACATATATATATATATATATATATATATATATATATATATATATATATATATATATATATATATATATATATATTACAGTGTCTTGAAAAAGGAATAAAATAATTCCGAAAGCTCGACAAAAAGTCAAAAGAGTGTTTCTCTAACATCTCGGCCAACCTTCTGACTGCAGCCCTAATAAACTGGTGGTTTTGTTTATATCGACAGTCACTAATATCCTGTATTTCTTCACACGTAGTTCACTCATGTTTGGGATCGCTTACCCTTTTTTGTGTACCGAAAATGTCATAACAAATAAGCAAAAAAAAGGAAATTTAGAAACCGTGAAAACCAAAAAACTTTGATAATAAGACCAATCACTATTTTTCTTGGGAATAGCCACAATTTAAGATTCAAATAAATTTATTGACGTTTCAATTTCCACTTCCACAAAACATTAATAAATTAAACAAATTTTGTTTTTCGTCACTTGGTGAAAAAGCCAAGCTAATAATTTAATTTTATCTGACTCATTCATATTAACAATTTTAACATATATTATACATTTTAAAGTAGTCGATTTTAAAATAATATTACCAATATTGGTGAGTTGCGTTCCTGGGACGGCTTTATTGTAAGATTCGATTACATGAAATCATCTTTAACTTGGGAATATCCGTCAGAGAAATCGTAGAATGTAATTCGTCTTAAAACAAAAAACCACATGCAAGGATGACGTAAAATTCTCCTGTTAGTGTTTCCATAGTAAATCATGAAGAAAAATCCAGGAAAAAAACCTCATAATACTATCCCCACTTGCTACTCGTGGTATTTTTCTTTTATTTACTTCCCTTTTTGATACAGGTAACAGATCACCGAGGAATTTACGACGGAATTGGTCTCATTTAGCATAATAGGAGCCGCTTTTTTGAATCTCGAATCGTTCCATTGAACCCCATATTCATTTTCCCATGCGTGTTTACATATTTAAAATCTATCAAATCCTCTATTCTTAATATAAGATTGGTGTTTACTTTTTCTAACAATTATTTGTCTTAATGTTTCACCTAAATAAAAATGTTCGCATTTACAAGGTATTTTATAAATTCAATTCTTTGTTCTTTCTTGTTCATTGTATAGTTTAGATAGAATATACCTCATTGTGTTTGTTGTTTTGAATATTGTTGAATTGTTAAATTTAATTCCTGTAATATATTTAATTAAAGCAGCAGTTGAATACAATATCGACGCATTTTTTTCTTTTATTTTTTGATTTTCTGAAGTCTTCTTAGAACCAGTTCAATATATTAACAAGGTGTAAAAAAACTTTTATTTAAAATTTCAATCGTTTAATTAATGCTTAGTTGAATGATATGACATTGGACGATTTTATTCATTCCTGTACCTGTTATTGTTAGAAAAGACTTTAGCCCGTAATACAAAAAATATACATTAAAAATAATGATTAGATTACAGTATTCTCCATTTTACCTATTATGTTGTCTCCTGGCCTTGCTACCAAATTAAAGTGTTACAGTTCTCTATAATTGTGACGGTATTTCAGCCACCAACTGGCTGTTTAGAAAATGCAGTTACCGTTGAAAAAGAAGTGGTCGTCGTACTGTTTTGTGCTTACGAGATATGATGCGATTTATTTGTGTTTTGCGCGTTGTACATTAGACATGTAATGTGGATTATTAACGTTATGAGTACAGTGGTGTAACAGTACATTTCTATCGTACAGTCGTGATTTATAAAATTAATTTTCTTCGTCTTCTTGTAAACTACTTGTCTCTGGCACATGGTCGTGATATCTTTGTACCAAACCATGTTCTTCTTAAACTTCATGAAGAATTTATACTCAGATAAACGTCAGAATAGAAAAGACAGGCTGCGATTTATAATCTGGTATATTCAAATTCAGCTTCCATCCTTTTAAAGTTTAGTACCGTAATATTTTGGACGTTCATCTCATATGGGGGAGCTCATCAGGCAAGTGCAAGAAAAAATATAAGAATACAACAAACCGGTACATGTATGTTTCGTGAACCTTAAAAAGGCATTTGACTGGGTTAAATTAAAGGACGTTATCCATTTATTGTACACGAGATTATCTGAGTGATCTATTATTCAACCTTAATATGGATGAATAATAACAAAAGTAAGAACTAAAAATAAGGATACCAAATGGAAGAAAAATAACTTATAATAATCTACTATGTAGACGACGCAATACTACTCTCTCAAAGTGAAGATGATTTACAAGGTATGCTGCACCAATTTAAGATCATCATCATCATTTAACCCGGATCTATTCACTGCTGGATATAGGTCTCCCTCAGTCTGTCATGTATTTCTGTTTTGTGCTGTTTGCATCCAATTTTTGTCGATCCGTTTTATGTCATTAGACCATCTTGTTGGTGGACGACCTCTACTTCGATGTGCTTCTTTTCTCGGTCTCCACTGTATTATTCGCTGTGTCCATCTGTTATCCGACATTCTAGCTATGTGCCTCGCCCAGTTCTACTTAAGGGTCATAATTCTTTCTATGACATATGTCACTCCTGTTCTCCTTCTTATTTCCTTGTTCGTGATCCAATCCCTACGAGAAATGCCTAACATCGATCGTTCCATGGCTCTTTGGGTAACACAAATTTTATTTCTTACTTTCTTGGTTAGTGTTAATGTCTCTGCACCATATGTAAGTACTGGCAACACGCACAGATTAAAGCCTTTTCTTTTAAGACACATAGCCAATTCTGATTTAAGAACATAGCTTAGCTTGCCGAATGCCACCTAAGTGAGTCCTATGCGGCGGCTTAGTTCGCACGTTTGATTATCTCTTCCTATGCGTATCTCATATCCTAAGTACTTATATGAGATGGTTTCTTCAATATGCATGCCATTTACTGAAATCTTTTCGCTTAACACAAGATTTGTCATGATTTGTGTTTTTGTGTGGTTGATTTTTAATCCTACTTCTAGGGAGGCTAGGTACCTATAGTTTGTCCAGTTGCGATACTGCATCATCGATTCTGTCAGCAAAAAGGACGATATCGTCAGCAAACCTCAAATGACTAAGCATTTCTCCATTGACATTAATTCCTTTTTCACTCAGATTTGCGTTCTTAAACATATGCTCTAATAATGTTGTAAACAATTTTGGCGAAATTGTGTCTTCCTGTCGCACTCCCCGTTTTATTTTAAATACGTTGGTCTGTTTATCTGCTAGTTTCACACTTGCTGTCCCATTTTGATAGATGTATTTTATCATGTTTATATAGCGATGATCTATACGGCACTTTGTTAAGGCTTTTAACATTTTTTGATGACTTATTGTGTCGAAAGCTTTTTCGTAGTCAACAAATATCATGACTAATGGCTTGTTATATTCAACACTCTTTTCTATTAAGTTCTTAATTACTTGTAAATGATCATTCGTGCCATATCCTGCTCTAAAACCTGCTTGCTCTCTTGGCTGATAGAAATCCAACTTACTTCCTAGCATGTTGGTAATAACTCTTGTAAATAGCTTATATACTTGTGACAACAAGCTAATGGGGCGGTAGTTTCTAAGGTCGCTGATATCTCCCTTCTTATGAAGTAAGATGATTTCCGCGTTGTTCCACTGCGTCGGTGTTATCGCTTCGCACAGACATTTATTGAACAGTTTAGCAAGTGTCAGTAAGAGCTTATTTTCTCCTAGGTTTAGGATTTCGGTCATTACCCTGTCTTCACCTAGGGATTTATTGTTCTTCCCGAAGTGCATTTACATCAACAGTTATGTTCGGCATTAATTCTGAGCCTTGATTCTCTATCTTTGGTAAGGGGCGTCTTTCATCGGATTCACTTGTTTCATAGAGTTGTCTGTAGAAGTTTTCCACTGTTTTCACTATTTCTTCCTTATCAGTCACAATGTCGTCTTGTTTATTTCTTAACTTATGTATGTTCTTTTTCCCTGTAGACATGTTGTGTCTTAGAACTTTCAGACTTCTATTTTTCTCTATCACCCTTGTCACCTCTCTCATGTTATGTTGCCGTATGTCTTTTCGGATTTCTTTGTTTATTGTTTTACTAAGTTGACTAAATTCTGCGGAGTTTGTGTTATACCTGTCCTTTAGCCTCCTTTTTTCGATCAGATTTTTAGTGTTGAGACTTATTTTCTCATGTTTTTTCTTCATTTTAGGACAGCACAACTTCTCCGCTTCTTTAAGGGCTTTTACGATACTTTCGTTTAAAACTTCGACCTGTGTTTCGTCGTTGATTTGTTGAAGGTTATGGTCAATGATGTCACGAAAGTGGTCTATATTTTCGGGCGGGGTCCATTTACGATTGTCGGATTTTATCATTTTTGTTCGTTCATTCTTTAAATTGAACAGAATTTTTGCTCGAATCAACCTGTGATCGCTTCCAATTGTAAATCTGTTTAAAACAGATACATCTTGTACAATTGCTTTTTTATTAGCAATGATAAAATCTATTTCGTTCTTTGTGAAACCGTCTGGACTTTTCCACGTCCACTTTCGTTGGGGCTTTTTTTGAAAGAATGAGTTCATAGAAAAAAGATTTTCTTGGTGTAAAACATCTACAAGCATGGTCCCTCTTTCATTTCTTTCTCCATAGCCGTAGTTTCTGAGTGCGGTTTTACTTTGGTCTTCTTTATTTCCCAGCTTAGCATTAAAATCTCCTGTTATCGAGTATAAAACGTCTAAGTACTTTTCAGGGCTGTTCTAATATCTTCAAAGAACATTTCAATATCTTCATCTGTGTGGCTTGTCGTTGGTGAATACACTTGTATCAATTTTAATTTATATCTCGAATTCAACTTTAGGATTAGAGTGTTAACTCTCGAGCTTACACTTTCTATTTTTAATATGTTTGGTACACTTTATTGATTTTAGCTTTTCCTCCATTTCTAACAATTTAGACTCTGATGACATTGTTCTCACATTATATGAAGCAATATGCATAGGTTGTCGTCTATGGTAGCCTAGTTTAACCCAGGGATTCTTAGCACCCTCTACTCCGTCTTTCTTCCTACCGCTACCATAGTCGGAGGTAGAGGAGTCGCCGTTCACTGAGGGCCGTTCGTTTCCTGAATTTTGCATACAGTGCGTATTGGTAGTGGGTTAGGATGTGTAATGGATATGTACGAATTTGATGGAAATTTTTTGGTTAGGACATGACTTCTCCTTGGTAGGGGACTGTGGAGAAAGTCAAGGCTTGCTTAAGGCCGGGTTGCGTCCCTTTAGCAGATTTGTCTTCTACCGGGGTCGTAGAAGAATATCTACTTGCTATCTTAGGCTGACTGCAAAGGTTAAAACACCTTTGGGCGGTGGGGTCGCCACATCCCTACGCCGATATAATTAAAGATATCCGCCAGAAAATTTAACATGTTAATTTCCCCAAAAAATACAAAATGCATGAGCTGGAAGGTCAGATAATGGAATAAGTGATGTAGTTTAAATACCTAGGCATCACATCAAAAGTGGAAGATCAAATGAATAGAGTAAACAGAGCCGCAGGTTGTCTAAATGAAACAATATGGAAAAATTTAAAAATCGGGAAAAAAGTTAAAGACAGAATTTACACAACAGTCATTAGACCAATAAACACATACGCGGCAGAAACACAACCTGACACAGAGACGAAAAGGATGTTAGGAATAGCAGAGATGAAAACACTTGGAAAAAATTATGGTAAAACACTATGGGGTAGAGCTAGAAATACAGATATACGACGTAGATGCAAATTGGAGAACATCAACATCAAGTAAGAAGTAATAGAGTAGAGTGGAATGATCATATAAGCCGAATGACAACAAATAGAGTAGTAAAGAGGACAAGAGACGGTTTCCAAAAACGATTGAACGACAACCTTACTGGAGTACCCTAAGTGGAAGTGTCACAGGCTTTGATTTATTAGTGTCCCTAGCCGGCGTAGATTTTATCTCATCTAACTGAATTAATAATATGATGGAGTTGGTAACGCCACCTTCAAATTAAAATTTTTGTTTTTTGTGCATGTTTAAATTTGGGCAGATCTTTAACATTGCCACCTATTTTTTTTTTTTTCAAGAACATCTTTTGTAATGTAAAACTACTTTTTAGAGAACTACGTTAAAGAAGCGTCATCAATAGTTTTCATTAGAGCATTTTCATCGAGCTCCAAATGCAGGTATAATGCCTAATGTAAAAGGAGTTATGATATACTGCCTAAAGCAGACAGTTTGTGAGTTTTTTAGACTTCCATTCAGGTTTGGGCAATGCTTGATACGTCTTTGATTCCATGTTGCTGTTTTCTTGGTCTCTGGCATCTTCTAGCATCAGTTAGCATAGGTCAAATTCCTTCGCACAGTTAAGTTTTAACAGCAAATGAAGTTCATAGAACTAATACTTTTAACATCATTTATTTGTAAAACTAAGTCCATTTTTATTCTGTATATGAACTACTAAGTAAACAAATTTCCTTTAAAAGCAGGCCCCAGATCAATAACTACTATTACAGGAGTTCTAAAAGTTAACTTAAATTTATTACATGCTATCTTCAAAACTCCATTGAAGCCATATCGCGCATATCGCTATAACATCTCAGGGTAAATTAAGCTCTTAAGAGGTGATATTGTAATATAAGAAAATTTATAGGTCAACTACCACTGCCGTGTGTCCATAAATAAGTAATAAATTCAGAGAAAAGCAATTCCATAAAGTCAGATATGACTTCAGGAAAGGAGGAAAGTTGGCACGATTCTCCAGTAATTATTCTGAATTACGAGACTCGTAGCTAGACCGGGCAACGGAGGAATTTTTAAATTGCAATGCCGAGAGCATTTCATCTGGGATGTAAAAAAGAACAATTCCTGTATCATTTGATGGCTTTCTTTTAAATTTTAAAAAAGAGAAATTGTAACAAATAGGTTAAAAATGTTAAATATTATTAGGTTTCTTTTAAATTAACATAACAAAAAACTAGAGAAAAGAACGAATCATGGGAAAAAGCTGTTTAAGAATAAATAACATAGAACTATAATAAATTAAAAAAATAAAAAGAATACATCCAAACGTTATTGGATGAAAAAAAGAAGAACTACAAGAAAATAAAGATCTCGAAAATTGAAGAATACAAATACGAATACGAAGAATGAAAAGTAAAGAAATTGAATTCAAATGTAACCAGATATACACCGTAGCATTAAAACTTTGTATCAATGTATAACAAAACTGTCTTGCATGCATAAATTGTCAAAAAGTACCAAAAACACAGAGAATATCATACGACAACAATTAATAAAAAATCAATTTAGGAATATGCTAGGGCTAAATGCTACAAAGCAATATTGTACCAAAACATGAAGCAGAAGAATAAGAGATTTTAAGAATAGAAAATTTCAATATACCGTCAATGAAATTGGGAATGAAATTTTGTTCCAGTAAAAGTAAATGTGTCTATTTCACCAGAAAACGTAACGTTAATAGTCCCGAACTTACAATCTTTAATAAAACGTATATAGTATGTTGATTGTACCAAAATCTTGAAATTTAGTTTTACAAACATTGAAAATTTAAGCAATCAATATATTATCCTTTAATATATATAATGTATATATATATATATATATATATATATATATATATATATATATATATATATATATATATATGTTGTCAAGTCATATATTACAAAGATTGGGGATGTGATCAAGAAATCCTATTGACTGACTCAATTGTCTCACTGAACTGTACAAAATAAAAAACACGAAAGAATTGTTGAACAGTCTAGAAATAATAATAATAATTGAGAATATCGAAATCGAACCGCAGCGCAGAACAGGACGGAATACACAGGAATTTTTCTTCTTTTTCTTCCTCGGCTTTTCCATTTTTAGGGGTCGTTGTTTCTTACTCTTTGTAGCCACTCATTTCTGTCCATCGTGCTTTCTTTACCTACACCTTTCTATTTCGACCTTTCTATCAAGTCCTCGGCCACACAATCCTTTCATCTTCTTCTTGATTTTTCTCTACCTCTTCTTCCATCAACTTCTAACAGCTCTATCCTTTATCTCACATAGTTCTTCTCTATACGTCTGACATGGCCAAACCATTGCAGTCTTTGTCCTTGGAAATTTTTAGGAGACTTTAGTCACCTCGGCTCTTTCCCCAATCAAGTCGTTTTTAATCTTGTCCCTTCTAGTCTCACCCAACCTCCATTTTTATTTCAGCTACATCTATCTTATTTTCCTGGATCTTCTTTAAAGGCCACACTTCACAGCAGTACACCAACGCAGGTCTCACCACACGCTTGTATATCTTTTCTTCTAGCCCTTCTCCGATATTTAGATTACAAAGTACCCCGCTTATTCGCTTCCAGTTAAACCAACCAGCCTATATCCTGTGGGCGATTTATCGATGTAGTGACCCATTTTCCGTTATATAAGAGCTAGTGTATTTAAATTCTCCTACTTGTCCATTCTTCTTCTTTCCAACCACAAATACTCCATTTTCGACTTACTAACATTAAATCCCTTCTCTTCAATAGACCTCTATCTTCAATAGACCTCTATCTAACACGATATCATCAGCCAAGATCATTGATCATCCTCCTTTACTTTCTCTGTCGGTAAATCCATAACAAGATTAAACAGGTAAGAACTTAGTGAAGAGCCTTGAAACAAACCAACCGTTACTGAAAAACTTTTGGTTATTCCGACAGCATTCCTTACTTTGGTGTGCGCTCCCTCATACATATTTTTTACAAGCTTTACCTACTTCTCAGGAAACCATTTCTCTCTCATACATCTCCATATCTCTTGTCTAGAAACTGTGTCGTACGCTTTCACAAGATCTATAAATATCAAAGGTAGCTTTTTTTCTCGCTGTATTTCTCTATCAACTGTCAACGCAAACAAAGGTATCCGTTGTCCTCCTTCCTGACATAAACCCAAACGGTTCTTCTTCTATCGATGTCTCTCTCTTTAACCTTTGCTCTTCGATTATTTCCTATGGTGAGAATTGCTTGAGATAAATCGCCAACGGGATGAAAAACTATAGGCCGACCCTGAAAAAAGTGGAGCGGCAATTTGAACATAGATGCAGATGGATAAAGTTTAATCAGACAATTTGTCTGGAATAAAGAAAGAAAAAAAATATTTTTAATAAAATATGGTTAATTTGCTTTGCTCTTGACTAATAAATTTAGAATTTTTAATGTGTCACTTTAATATAGCAATTTTTTAATTTCCGTTTGGTGTAATCGCTTATTACACGTTGTCAATTTTATTAAAAGGTAACCTCATTATTGTTATTTTATTCAAAACTATACTTTTTAAAACTTTTTATTTAATTATATACCCGTATTAGACATTATCTCTATTTTCTATAAAATATAACCCATGTCTCTTACAAGTTACACTGGTCCGTTTTCTGTTAGCTTCACTAAAACGAAAAATACGCTCTTCGTGATCAGTTAAAAATTTAATTTTGTTTTCCACTCCATCAAGATATTTCTTTTTGGTTGGAAAGAAGTTCCAATTAGCTCCATTATAGAAAAATATATTGTATAACCCTTTCTATTCTTTTCTACTTACCAATCTATTCACGTACATGATTTTCCCCAACTGGGAAAAGTATTCTTCCAAAATGTTTTTAAGAATCATGGAAACGTGACTGCCATGGCTAACTTTTAGATATGGTTTACTGTATAACAATATAAAATGATATAAAATACCGGGTGATGCCTCTGTATTAAAATGTACCTATAGAATTTTAACATTGACAACATCGGTTTATTGACTAGTTGAGATATGCATGGTCAGTTGATGCAAAGACAGTAGTAAGAAAATAGAAAATATTACAGAACTATTTTAAAATAAATAAGAAATAAAAGGAAATACAAAAGCATTAATAATTTTTAGGATATTCAAATGTGTTTATGACCTCTTGTAATAAGAAATCATGACCTATTTATTATTACCATTGTTGTACTTGGTACAAAATAACACTTCGAAGTGAATAGGTACTAGTAGTCCTAGATTAATAATAATTAATTTTTGAATAAAGGTTTTATTGCATTATTTTTGTTTATTTTTTTTTATTTACAAAAAAACCGCTTTAACATAATAAGGTTATTAGCGTAACGGTAACAATTAATTAAACTTTACTTATTAAATTACAATCTTTTAAGATTTCCACTTTCACATGTTTTACTGTACGGGGTGAACCACACTGATCACAAATTGGGTGTTCTTGTTTTTTTAAACACATGTTTATGGGAAAACTGGGTATGTCCAAGTCGTAAACGGGAAATGATCATTTGCTTCCGTCTAGATACAACGGGTGGTTGCCATGGTCCAATTTTATTTTTTATTTCCTGAAGCTTTGATGGTGTGGATTTCCATTTATTGTCCCAGATCTCAAAAATATGTTTCATAAAGTAGCTTTTTAGATCCATACTAACATATTGGAGAGACATTTGGGTACTGTTATCATTTATGGCTTCTTTGGCATTTCTTACCTTTTTTTTGGGGGAGGGGGTCTGGAATCTTCAAAAGACATCTCAGTCCAGGCCGCCGCCTGACTAACTTTAGTGCAGGATTCGTTCTTCGTACTCCCGGCGATAGTTCCCCAGGTACTTTAAAATGCCCTCTCGTCGCCGAGTCTACGCCGAACGCCTACCTGCTAAACCAGACCCTCCTCTATCATCCAGCGATTCAGAAGCGGAATGGCCGCTGTAAGGCCGGCATCACTTCCGAATCACTACCTTTATTCATTCATTTTCCATTCATATACATCCACACTCTATTTATCAGCAAGGAGGCTCCCTGTCTCGTTCCAGGTAGCGCGTAGAAGACACTCATCGCTCCTAGTTCGGCATCATTCCCAGATGGGCATTTCCTCCTTCCCCACAGTCTGACTTACGCATTCTAACTCATACAGTGTGACCCATTTTTCTAGCTTCAACTTTCAGAATCATTCACTCTTACCTTTAGCGTTGGTCCAGCAGTCTTTCTTCCTCTTCCTTTTTCTTGATCATGGCACGGATATAGCTGTGTATGTTAGTCTAAACTAATTTATTTTCAATCATTCTCTCAATCATTTCTCTCACTGTAACAAAATTCACACCTGTCTCTCTCTCCATTCTATTCCTTTCCACTATCCATATGCTGCAATCTAACATCGTATGTGTCACAGTGTCCGAGTATCCACAGTATAGGCATTCATCTGTATCAGCCTTTCCGATCCTATAGAGGTAGGCCCTAAAACACCCGTGACCTGTGAGCACCTGCGTCAGGAAATAATCCAGTCGCCTGTGGCCACAGTCCAGCCAATTTCTTATGTTCGGGATCAGCATTTTCGTCCACTGTGCCACATCTTCCGTGTTGTACCATTCTTCGTGCCATCTTTCAACTGACCTTTCCCTTTCCTTTCTTCTCTCGGCCACAGTAAGGTTTGGACCTCTTCTCTAATAAAGCTCTTATCTTTTCACCGCCAAAACATGCAACGGAACACATCCAGTGATGGTCCATAAGGCTGACGCAGACACAGTCCTGTAGACGCATGCCACTTGCAACAGACTTGTTCTGTCTAATCGTGTCATGAGACTCCTATAGGCCGTTATCTCTACCGCCTCGCTCCAGACTGGTGTTGCGTAGAGGACGATCGACTGTACAACACCGTGTAAGACCCTCCTCCTTTCTGATTTGGGTCCTCCAATGTTCGGCATCACCCTCCCCAACGCAGCCGTACTATTCGCAGCCTTACGGACCACCTCCCGCACGTGCTCCCCCCATTTTCCATTCTGGTGCAATGTCACTCCTAGATACTTTACTTGTTTTTTGGGTGTTAGACATGCTCCCGCACATTTTAATTCAACATTTTGCCTGTTCCTTGTCCCCTTCAGAATGATGGCTTCGGTTTTCTCTGTCGCAAGTTTCAGTCCGTGCTGCGTCATCCATTTCTTTACGACGCCGCCTGCGTTTAGAACCCGGTTTTTGAGATCTGGCTCATCCTGGGCCACTACCAGTACAGCGAGGTCATCCGTGAATGCGAAGGGTGTTGTACCCTCTCCGTATTCACAGTTCATAACCCCGTCATATGCCAGATTCTCTAGCGTCGGGATCAAGACAGATCCCTGGGGTACCCCGACCGTCACGTCGATGATCGTGCCCTTTTCCACCATAATCCTTCTCTCGAACAGATACTCCACCGCCACATTCATCAGGTAACCAGGACATTCTCTCTCCTCCATTCCCTTCATTACCTCGTTCCACTGCAACGTATTGAATGCATTCTTAACATCAAACAACAGCAGGGCCGCCTAGCGATGTTCATTCCCTCTGTTCCGCAATGCTTCGAGTACACTCATGATTGCATCAATCGTGCTTTTCCCTTTACAAAAACCAAATTGCCTCCTTGATAAACCACCTCACCTCTCAATCATGTCGTCTATGCGTACTCGCAGCATCCTTTGGGAAGCAGTATCAACCTCGATGTCCTCCAAGGTTCAGGAAAGGTTTGTACTTTCAGCAGTGCATTCATGTGTTCCAGAAGCCACGCAGGTTTCACCCGTCCTAGACCCTTCACCGCCTCAGGTGGTATCTGATCTAGTCCTGGGGACCTACGAGTCTTTAGTGAACCGAATGCCTCGATAAGTTCATCCATGGTAAAGTATTTACCTGCTTCATTACCTGCTATTCCAACGTGTGATGGGACCCAGAGAAACTTGATACTTATATCTTTAGCATGTAATTTACTAAGTTCTTCCTTTATTAATAAAGCTAATGGATGCTGGGTGTATATTTTTTTGATTAGGTGTAGTGATGTTCTCCTGTAAATACGGTTGCAGTATCTGGAATTCTATGTTTGAGAATCTGTGTGTTGTTAATTATTGCCACCCCTACTCCATTTTCAGTTTTAAACGCGTCTATATAGTATACTGTGTAATCGGAATGAGAGTTAATTAGATCTCTGAAGTGTCGTATGATAAGATTAGGGACCAATTTACTAGTTTATTTAAGTGTTCTTGTAATATTCACTCCATATTATTAACGTTCTTGCCTTTGATGTAAAGAATCAGGTCATCAGCGTATACTCTTGCCTGAACAGGTTTCGCAATGATTTTTATTATTTCGTTTATTGCTATTAAAAATAGAGTAGGACTGATAATCGATCCTTGTGCGATTCCATTTTGTTGTTGTCTAATATAAGATATAGCACCGTTTGCTCGGACTTAAAATGTTCTTTGAGTTAAAAAATTGCTTATGTAGGCCAAAATATTTTCTTGATATCTCAGCTTTTTTAGAATGTTCAATATACGGTGTTTCCATACTGTGTCAAATGCTTTAGTTATGTCAAAGTAAATTGCCGTACATTTTTGGTTATTTTCGATAATGTTGCCGTTTGATAATAATGTTCGCAGATTCGCAGATCGATAATGTTGTCGTTTGTTGATCTGCCTGGTCTAAATCCAGCTTGTTCGATGATAAGTTGATCATTGTGTTCCAAGGTCCACATTAATCTTTTATTAACTACATATTTGTTCCATAAGTTTACATGGGGAACATGTTAATGAGATAGGACGATATGCATCTGGGTGTAATTTATCTTTATTTGTTTTGATAATCGGGATAACGATGGCATTTTTTCAGATTTTTGGGAATGATTTTGGTGACCAAATAATAGTAAAAATTTTGAGCGGAAACTCTTTTGCTAGTATGGGAAATTTTTTAATAAATTGTATTAGTATGTCATCTGGACCTGGTGAAGTGTCTTTCCTGCTATTAAGTGCTTCTTGAAACTTTCCACAACTAAGGGGTGTATTTATTGGGTTGAAATTGTCAGAGATTGTAATAGGCATTGCCTCCTCCTCTTGTTTGTAGGTTAGGAATTCGTTACTGTAAATTTGACTTAATGAGAATTTTTGATAGGTATCAGCTAGTTCATTTACTATATCCTGTGGGTCAGTCAGTAACGTTCTTTCTTTCTCCAGACTTACAATTTGTTGGTAGGTGTGCTGTCCTGTTATTTTTTTTAACTTTTTTCCAAACGGATGATATATCTGTACTGCTGTTTATGTTAGATATGTATTTCTGCCATGATTCTTGTTTGCTTTTGTTTATGATTCTTCTGGCTTCAGCTCTACGTTTTTTGTACTCTGTAAATAGATCAATACTTTTGTACTTTTTGTATCGGTTCCAAATTATCTTACTTAATTTAATAGCGACCTCACATTGTGTATTCCACCAGGGAACTGGTTTGTGTTTTTTTAAAAGTTGAGATTTTCCTATGGCTATATTAGCAGTATCAAGTATAAGCTTCTTGAAGCACGTGAGTGTGTCATCAATGGAGTCTGAAATTTTAATCTGATTCATTCTGTCTGATAAAATTTTCTCAAATTCAATTCAATTTGCCATTTTTAGTTTCCATTTTTGAGTTGGTATTGTGTTTGTGTTTAAATTAGCGGTATGTTTTATTAAAATTGGGAAGTGGTCATTACTATATAACTCTTTAAGTGCTACCCAATCGAATTGGGTGAGCAACGAAGATTCACATATGGAATTCACATCTTGTTGGAGAGCCGTCGTTGAGAAGGCATAGGTTCATAGTGTTAAAAAAAACAACCTCGGTGTTGTTTTATTTGATCACAATGTAATGTTATGGCCATTAAAATCTCCCGTGATTATTCGAGGTGAGGGATTTGTTGGAAAAGATTAAGTAATTCGGATTTAGTTAGAGTTTGATCTGGTAAAATATAGATGCTACAAATATTGAACTTTAGTGGGCCCAGTACTGTTACGGCTAACGCTTCGATATTAGTTATGAGGTTTATTTTTTGGACAGGTATATTTGACTTTATATATAGAGCTACTCCTCCGCTGGCATAATTCTGATTGGGTCGATTGGTGCAAAATCGAGTGTAACATTTTGTTATTTTTAAAGTGCGTTTCTTGTAAAGAAATAAGATCTGGTGCATGCTTTGCGAGAAGAAGCTGTAGCATGGTTAAATGGGTATAATACCCATTAACATTTCATTGTAATATACTATTAAAGGCGATTTATTATTTAGTTGAAACACAAGAATCACTATGGGGGTCAGATGTTTCATGTTCTAATAGTTTTTCTAGCTTTTTGCGTAGTCGTGTGATTCGGTTTTTTAATTTTGATCAGTAAAATGAGCATGAGTGTCTACAAGCATTTTAATGAGTGATGTTAAATCTGGTGTATAATATTTTACAATATTATAAACGTCTTTACCTCCGTATGTTTCATTTAGTAAATCCCGAAATTGATAGTAGTTTAAGACATATGATTCTGAATGTTGATTGATAAATCTTTTAGCAACTTTTTCGGTTTCTGTTGTTACTTTAGTTGTGTCAATTTAATTTTGTAATTTTTGTGAGTCTTAAAATGATGGTAATATGTTTTTATTAGGTTCAAAAGTGGTGTCGGTCCTTATTTTGTTGGATGTAGAACTAATTTTATTACCTCCCTTGTGAAATAGTTTGGTTGATTGTTCTTCTGTTGGAGATGGGGTTTGAGGTATATATCTTTTGGTTGATATTGTTGATATTTCCGTTGGTGGAAGGGTCACATTTGACACCTCCATAAAATTTATTGGAATATGAGAAGTTAGTGAATTATTTTCGTGGCTATCTGTTGTAGGAACCTGCGAAGTGATATTTTGAGGTGGATTAGAAGTTGGAGTAGTATTTGGTATATCAGAGTTGATTAGGGGGGAGAGGTTTCTGATTTTTTTTTGCATTTGAAAGAAAGCGAGATTGGTCGCTGAATAAAAATATTTTGTAGCTAACATTTTCATGATTGACCATGATAAAATCAGGTATGGATATATTTTCTAGGGGTTCTATGGATACTTGATGTCTAAAACTGAGTATGTGGCTATATTCAGGATTTATAGCTCCAATTCTCAAACATGTTATTGGTGACATCAATTTCAGGCCTAGGTTCTGGATAAAATCGCTCAATACTTCATGATATTGTTGGACTAACATTAGATAAGAAAAGATGTTCTGATGGGGTGATTAGTCTTCGTGCTAGAAGTACTTCATTGTTTATTTTAATGGATCCTGTTTTATTGAGAAAATAATCAACTACAGCTTTACTGGAAAGGTAAATGCATACTCGGTTATTAGAGATTCTTGACGAATAAATAATATTTTTTGGTTGAACGAGTGGTCCTAGCTGTAATAGATAATCTTGCAATTTTGCGCCATTACTTGAACTGAAGATGATGGCTTGTTGTTTTAGTGAAAATTTTGGACTAGTTTGTTAAAATGCAACCGTAGAGTACATTGGATTACTTTGAGAAGTGGTGGGAATTTTCATTGTTAATAAATTATTATTCATCATTTAATTTTACTTGAACACTTTGTTTTAATTATAATCATATTCAAGTATGGCTCTGATTTTAATTGTTGTTGATAAAAAACCAGTCCGGTGTTGTGTTGATATATGATGATTTTATTTAGATCGATTTCCAAAGTAAATATATAATTTCTATCTAAATAATGTTCATCTACCCACGTTTTTAGGTCTTCGTACAACACTAACCTTATTAAACAGGTATATCACTTTTAATAATTTACTATGGTGAAAATACTCCTATAAAATTGCAAATATATCGGAGCTGAAATTAAACACCTATTTTATTTTTTTTAAATAAAATATGCTTAGTTTTATACCAAATTAAACCCATTTTTTTCTTAAACCCATTAATATAAGTTTATCTGAGAAAAAAGTGGTCGTAAATTAGGGTTCGTACTGAAAACTAAAGATCGTAAAGCTGTAAGGCTTCACAAATTTTATACAGAATTCCTAAAACTTATGTCCGAACAAGGAATAAAACGACTATATTTAACAAAATATAATATATAACTTGAAATTTTCCCCAAAGCTGGTTAAAGTTGACCTTCATAACTGTTCCAAAAAAATTAAATGCAAAAACATGAGAAGAAGACAGAATAATTAGCCTAATGAGCCACTCTACTGAAATAAAACAACGCATAGGGAAAGCAAGATCAGCGTTCGTAAAGATGAATTCTCTTGTTAGAAGTTACGATTTACCACTTATTACCAAAATCTCTAACATCAGATGATATGTATTTTATACATTATTATGTGAAGTAGAGGCATGGACGCTCTATTTTGGACGCATTGACGAATTTCATGTGTGGATCGTGTAACTAATATTAAGGTCCTACGTAGAATGGGCAAAGAATGCGAGATCACTAACACAATCAAAAAGCGCAAATTAGAATAACTTGGCCGTGTTATTAGAAATAAACACAGATATGGCTCATTGCAACTCATTCTTCAGGGCATGGTATTTGGTAAGAGAGGACCAGAGAGAAGAAGAATATCTTTGCTTCAAAACCTAAGGAAGTGGTTCAATACGTCTACAACCGGACTATGCCGAATAGCTGCAATTAAAGTTAAGATAGTTAAGCTGATCGCCAACATCCGGAACGGATAGGCATCGTAAGAAGAAGAAGAAGAAGAAGAATTAGGGTTGCCATCTGTTAAAAACGCGAGGTATTAAAGATAAAGTAAAAGACACTTAGCTAGCAATGCTACTGGTTTGAAGTATCAGTTGTGTGAGTTTTAAAAGCATGCATCGATAGATATATAATAATATACATATTATTACTTGTCAAACCAGTGTCCTCGTGCGCTAAGAATATTTAGTAAGTAAACAGAAACAGTAGGCGGTACTGTAGACTAGCGCGGAGCTTAATACTATGTTTATTATACTTTTAAAATTTAAATATTATATTAAATAAATTAATTAGAGTATTAATTAAATAGACTATTTATTTTTTTTTATATTTTAAACAAATTCAATAACTTAATATGTTTGCTTCTAACGCCACCTGTTAACGTATTAACAAAGAAGCATACGTTGTTTACTTATGACAAACCTGTTAAATTGAGGAGTTTGCTGTAAGAAGGATGCAGCTCCATATTTAGACCGTTTTGGGTGGAAACATATGCTATAATTAAAAAAAATTGGCAGATTGACTGGTATAAGAACGATGCAGATCCGATAATAAATAAATGAATTATACGTCTTTATGGATTTGCCTCCTCATTGATTTGGATACAGCTCCGGACCTGCATCCTTTTTGCACCAAACGATTGTCTTTTTACTTGTTAGTCGCTATTATTACTGCATGGCGTGTATTTTCATGCGGTTTAATTATTCGTGTAAAAATTTAACGTCGTATAAAAATCAGTGAAACCAAGTCAGATTCATTTCGCTAGTGAGTCAGACTATAAACCTACAAGCTCTGATGAAAGTTGTTTTAATAGTGATGTCGCAGGACCTTTAGCTAGGAGGAAGCATCCAAAGAAGAAACGTACATCTGTAAAAAACAACATATTAAACCTGTTGTCAACATGGAGCCCACGGAAGAGCCCCAGTTGTTCACGTAACCAAAAATAGAAAAAGTGCCAACTCCACACTCTGGAAAAGAAATATGAAAAAAACAAAGCTATTGCAGAAGGGAAAATGTATACGAACTGGAAAGGAATACAGAAGGGACCGAGATTAACTCGATCGAACTGCAAAAGTCTAACAAAAGAGGCTACAACGATTTGCAAATACCTAGCAGTCTCAATACTAAATTTACTTAATAATGACTAAATAGTCTCTGTTTGTCATCGATTGATATGTCTTTCGGGTTAAAATAAAAACTTTTATTAAAAAACCGATTTTTTCAATTTCCCAACAATTACCAAATATGGAGCTGGATCCTTCTGACAGCAAACTCCTTAATTCACACCAAATATTAATACTAATATACAAATAAATATCATTTGAAAGTCAAATTGATTATTATATAAACTAATTATGTTTAAAAATAGTAATTGTATTTAAATTATTTTAACAAGAAAAATATTATAAACTTTTAAACAGATAATTCAATGTTGTTATTAATCGAATGACAACTATGACTTTTATTAAAATTTGATAATCGTTACAAATCGAATATCTTAGTGACAGATATTTTTAAAAATTTTTACTTCTCATTTAATGTCTGTATTTTGTTAGTTATTTCTCATGCAGTTTTTAATTTAAACCTGCTTAGAGTAAATATCTGAAAACTTGAAACGAATTGATTGAGAGTAGTGAATCAATGTCAAGAACCGCTTTTTTAGATTTTTTAGAATAGATTTTTTAAAATACAACATTTTCAGTTATAGTACATCCACTAATAATTTTCCAACATAAACATGTCTTATTCTGGTATCAAAGAGACCGCCTTTCAAATCAAGGTTGTCAGACATATTTCCTAAAATTCCTAAGGTTATATTTAAAAAATATTCTCTATTTTCTATTCGTTATTATTCAATTGCTAGTCAACGAACGACACTCTTAAAAAATAATATGAACTTATTCTCAAAAATATATATATAAATTAATTAACTAGGTACTAATATTTCCATGGACTCTTCACTAATGAATTAAAGCAACCGTGAACTTTGTATATATTACTTATATTCTAAGTAATTTTCGAATATTGGCAACATTGTAGTCTGGAGAGAATTTGAACGTTCGACGTTGCCCTGTTGGTGAATTTAGCGGTAATACTTTTATAGATATAATGATCGACTTTTAAGAAATCAGACAACTTTTAAGAATCCAAGTTCTCAAAAACGGTTTCAAGAATTGTATTATTTTTTTCCAAATTTCATTGATTTTATACCTTACCTGGAAACATGAAAAATTGCAGATATATTAATAATGGTATTAAGGTTATATTCACTAATTTTAAACTCATGCATTATGGCAACAGCGCGAAGCGCAAACCAATAAATTCTAATGAACACCTGTTGTCTGCTATCCGATACCCTAAAATATTTCCTATTGCAGAGGCGGGGGCTTATAAGGTATAGGTAATATAAGTTATAAGTAATATTATATTTTTCTAGGATGGCATTTTTTAAGATGCATCAACTTCTGTGTTATCAATAAATAATGACAATTATGTTAATGACAGCTCTGAATTAAAAAATAAAGATTTGCACGTACAATCACAAAGAATAGTTTTAAATATGTATGAGTGTTTGAAAAAAGAAAATATTGGGATGGCTGATAATGCAATTGTTTCGAGAATTCATGTATTAAAAAAATCGGGTATAAGACGATATATACAATTATTAAATTAGGCACAGTTACAGATCATTCCTTAAAACGAAAGCGACCAAATAAAAAATTGGGTAGGATTGACACTGCTGCAAAAGACGTTATTCAGCGAACAGTTTACAATTTTACAGGCACACTGACGATTCTTTTCAGTCCTTCTAATTAATTTCTTTACAGCTATCGCGATGCATCTTGAACACTAGTATTCATTATTATACAGTGTGTCGCATTTAAGATGAAGACAACTCTATATATCAGCTACTAAAATACATACAGATTTGACATTTTGCACAGTCATACATGTTGTTAGTGCACATTTTTTTAAGATAGTCATCTGAAATTTAAATTTTAAACGCGGCTTACTGCGAATCCACAAACAGGGTAAATTTTCGATATTTTGCTTCGCGTTAGAGAAATCGGAAAAACTTATTTGGAAAAGTTGTTCCACTTATTGTAAACGCACATACCAAATTTCATGACAAAATTCGCAATTTTAGTTTTTCAGTATTATTTGTAATCTCGATCCTAAATCTACAATTGGCTGTCTAAAGATGCATCTCGGGACAGCCAACTGTCCGTTTTAGAATCCTGACTACAATTGAAGAGCTTATTTCCAAAGTGTCTTACATCCATATAATGAAATCCATGAAATTACAGATTTTCATACAAATTTAACATACAAATTATACAATTTTACAATTTTCATATGCACTTTTAAATGGTAAATAAGAAGTTGTTTTGGTACATATAACTTTATTCTAGACTTGAAGAAATCTATAAAGTTTAAAAAAAGAAAATTTAAAAAATCGAAATTTTGGATTTAAGACACTGGAAATAAGCTCTTCAATTAATGAAAAAAGTAAAAGTGCGAATTTTGACATAAAACTTTGTTATGTGGGGTTAAAATAATATTTGGAACATCTTTTCCAAATAACTTTTTCAGATATCTCTAACTCGAAGCAAAATATTGAAGATTCACCCTGTTTGTGCATTAACAGTAGGCCGTGTTTAAAAATTAAATTTCAGTTGACTATCTTAATTGCTGGATAGACAATGTTTTAAAATTTTCTGACAGAATGAGCCATTATTTACAGATAATTGTAAAAAAATATTATGGTTTATGTAAAAACTAAATAATAAGTCCAATATTCTTATAAATCACTAAAATTAACAAGCTTTAATTTGAAAGAATTAATTTGTTATTTATTCGGTGTTGTGAGCCCGCTCCCATTTGAAAAAAAAACTGATTCTGTCCTTTGAAGAGTCCTATTCAAAAATGCCCCGTTTAAACAAATCGAAGGTTGAAGGGTGCCGGACATTTTTGCCGGAAACAATTCAAATTCAAAAGATCACCTTTTTCTGCTACGGAAAATATTGCTCCGATTTCTCACCAAAATCAATGTTGATACTTTAGTTTAGATACTCTTGAATCTCAAAAATACTCATTTACATATTTTTCAAGCCTCGAAAATGCATATTAGGTATCGCATTTTTCGGATTTTAAATCGCTTATATCTCCAAAACTATTAACTTTTGAGAAAAATGACATAGATCTTATTTAGAGTCACCCAAAAACCTAAAAAATATTTTTTGGAGCACAAAAGGTGATATTTTGAATTTGTTTAAAAAATTGTTTAAACAATTTCTGCCCAAAAATTGAGAAATTTTCCTGAATATAATTATGTAAAAATTAATAAAAATTATATGATTTTTCTTGAAATATGCGTTTGATAACTGATCCCTTTTCTTAATTTCCACGCCAATGGTCGGCATCGACATCAAAGAACCTCAAAAGCCGACGCTTGGCAAATTGACAATGGAAAAAGTATACCTAACAACTCCAGATTAATTTTATTTGACGTAAAAAATCTTTTTCCTAGTATCCCTCGTACTGAAACTTTTATTCTAGTAAAAAACCTTTTAGACCAAAATAGTACAAATCCAATCATTACATCTGGAATTTTACATCTTCTTGAAGTTTGCATAAATCAGGACTACTTTGAATTTAACAATGAATTATATACAAATAACAGTGCAGGACTTATAATGGGCAATCCTCTAAGCCCATTGCTATCAGATATTTTTATGGATCATCTAGAGACAATGATTTCAAAACATCCCATATTCAAACAGTTTTTATATTGGTGGAGATACGTAGACGACGTACTGGTATGTTTCACAGGAACTAACAGGCAACTCGACCAATTTTTATCGTATATTAATTCTCTTCATAGTCATATTGAATTTACAATAGAAACAGAACAAAATCAATCCATAAATTTTTTAGATTTAAAAATTACCAGACTTAAAAACAAACATGACTTCTCCATATTTCATAAACCTACCCATACTGACACGACTATTCACAATTCATCATCCCATCCCACACAACATAAACTGGCAGCCTATCATAGTATGTTACATAGATTAACAGCAATTCCTATGTCAAAATACAATTTTGAGACAGAATTAAATATCATTAAGCAAATAGCAGTAAACAATGGATACAACGAACAAACAATTAATAAAATGTTAAATCAAAAACTACACAAGAAAACCCTGAACTTAGTATTTCCATCACCAGAGAAAAAACCCAGTACCTTCTGCTCGATTACATATACAGGCAAAATATCAACAAAAATAGCCAAACACATAAAAAAGAAAGGAATAACACCAGCTTTCAGAACAAATAACAACCTAGCCAAATATATTAAAAACAACAAGAGCCAACATAAAAAACACTTACACAGTGGTGTGTACAAACTTAATTGTGGCGACTGCCCAAAAACTTACATTGGTCAAACAGGTAGAAATTTTAATAAACGAATAGCAGAACATAAAAGGGCTTTCAATAATAGAAAAACAGATTCTACATACGCACTTCACCTTCTAGATCATAATCATTCTTTTAATGACGAATTTAAAATTCTACACATTCAAAATAAAGGCCTTAAGCTATCTTTGTTAGAATCTATGGAAACCAACAAATTAAAAAACACAGATATAATTCTGAATGAACAGCTTGAGACAAACAGTTCTACCCTCCTCAACATATTTCATTAGAGACTATAAAGTGTAAACCTATGCCAAAAACAGATCACTTGAGAAAGGCAATCAGCCGAAACAGGTGTAGTGATAAGAATTTAAAATAAATTTTGTGGAAGTTTTGAAAACAAAGTTTTCAGTGTTTTATTGTTACATGAAATATAAATATTCAGCAAAATGTTTCGTGGATCACTTCCGATCACTTGAAAAAGGCGTTTTTGGAAAATATAGTATATTTATTAGTTTTTAATTGACCTCCGATTTCACTTCTATATAATTGTTAAATTTAAACCTTTTCCAAAAGCATGGAGAACAGCTTTTATGGTCTGCCTACAGAAACATATGGGGAGGTGGATCACTTACTCACCTCACTGACTCACCTCACTCACTCCTCTCACCCACTCGTCTATAACTCCATCCATTTTGCACCGATCATTCTGAAATTTTAGCTAGTTACTTTTGACACTATCGAAGACTATGAAGAGTCCCACTTAATGGGAACTGGCGAGCTAATTGACTGATTGACGAGGAGTATAGTGAGAGATGAATTTCCGTTACTTAGTAAAGCCTCATTAATTAATTCGGAATACCAATTGGAAGCTAGATATTGGAAAATACAAACCATAATTTTCAACATAATATTTAACATAAAAACTAACCAAAATAAACAAAATACAATTACTTATCGCTAAGTAAAACCACAAATTGTAAAAACAATATTTATTTTCTAACACATAGGATGCGTTTGAACATCTCAGTCATCATCAGGCATAAATTTAGAAGCTAAATTTAAAATCCACAAGAGAAGGTACACAACTTGAAGAAAGAATTACTGTTCTAAAATTAGCTACTTACGGAGTCTAATTTAAAGAAAAATGGCTAGGTTGAATATCTAATTATTAAAAGGACTCCAAAAGGACTTACTGGTCTGATCACTGGATGACTTCCCCTAAGTGATCGTAAAAAGACCCACAGTGACATGGTAGTGAAGTATGGACAATGACAACAGCAAATGTGGAGAAATTGGAAAGATGGGAAAGTAAAATGCTTAGAGCCATATAAGGAGGCAAAAACACGGCTGAAGGTTGGGTGCGACAAACAAACAGGGAGCTAGAGTAACTAATAACGAACCAAGCATCAGTCGCTCCATAAAAGCACAGAGAGTGAGATGAATCGGGCACGTAATGAGAATGGAAAAAAGAGGATGCCAAAGATGATTCTAAAACGGGGCCCAATTACGATAAGAAGGAAAGAATGGCCCAGACAAAGATGTGTTTAATAGCGTACAAGAAGATCTCAGAAAAGGGGAAATTAATGGTTGGGAAGAAAGAGCAACAAACAGGGATGCATGCAAGAAGCCACTCCAGTTGATATAAGTTTTGTAATATATAAGTATTATATTAATTGTATTATCTGTATTTTAGCCCTAGGTCTTCAAGGCCTGTTGAACTTTGTAAATAATAAAAAATAGCATTTTGCCTATTGTTTGTAATAGTACAGATTTCAATAAACATTAGATATTACAAAATTACAGTGTATTGAAAAAAATCTAGTTTTAAAGTTTTTTACAGCTTATGTTTTATTGCTATGGCAAACTTCAAGCGTATAAATTATAAAATAAGATAATTGTCACTTTTTTTAATGCAAACTTCCTTTTTTTTTGTAAACCGAAAAATGATTTTTAGTTATAGTTTGTATTTTATGCATATTTTAACCATTTTCTTAGGCATCCTTGCAGGTCTATAATTATAACAATTACTGTCAATCTATTTTAGTTTTCTTAAGTTACCGAAGCTGAGAGTAGCGCCCTTCGTCTCGTCATGGGCCTAAACCGTCGCCTTGGGTCTTACGTCATGCATAAATCCCATTGTCAAACTTCCTCCGCTAATAAGCTCCGCTATTGTGAATCCACTGGCTAATACAATTTGTTGAGATTATAAAATATGCAGATTCCCTTTAAACAATTTATAATACACTTGAAGTTTGTGACAGTTTTCGTGGCGGTATCAAGCCTACGAGGAAGGGAAATTACCTTTGGCCGGGGAGGACCCGTGACCTTTCTTTGAAATATTGTTCGGTATTTACTCGTATATCAACTCGAGGGGATAAAACCCCCACGGATGAGATTTTAAAGATTAAGAGGAAGTAATTAAAAGTGACGGTTTAGGTTGTTTATCATTTTCTTTTCTTTAAAATTTTTACAGTTACGTTGGCCTGATGTTTATTCATTGCCCTGTTTATTAAAATATATTACAGCACTGAAAATAAAAAAATATTTTAAATTTAAGAATTAGTATTGTTCCGTCTCATTTTAATTTAGTTCATATTATTTTTCGATTTTATTTTATTTAGATTCATAGTTGTAATTTTTAAAGTTTTAGGGGTTTGGTACTAGGGGTTTCTGTTAGGCATTTGTAATGTGTTTTTAGTAGTATCGAACGAATTTCAGTTCTGTAAACATGTATAGTAAGCAATAAATAGTTCTATAAAAATTCTCATCGTATATTATTTTAATTTAATAAAATAATATTTTATAGCAAATATCTCTCACGATAAACTAATCATGGGTCAAGACATGGTCCTTCATCGAGTCGTTATATTCACCCTTTACGATTAGTTACCTTACTAAATATACATATAACTCTTTCTCTGAAAACGTCAAATAAATGTCAAAGTTTAAATACGCGCTATTTAATATATCCTGTTTTTTTTTATTGGTATAGACTAGGTGTCAATCAGCCAGTTACAACATGACTAATACTTTAAACATAAAAATTCCATATTTCCAAATTTCAAAAAACGGTACATATAATATAATTCAAAACACTTTTTTTTGTATTATCTCCTTTTTATATATATTTACATAAAAACAAGATGATGAGGTTCTCAGAGTTCCACAGCAAACCTTGAGCAGCTATCTACTCAATCCGACAGCTGCTTTGCTATGGAGTGTCCAAGTTGCTCACCACAATTTTGCATATACATATATATTTTTTTTGATACTTGACACTACAAAACTATTTTGGTACTTGACAGAAATTTTACTAATGCATTATAAATTCTCTCATTTCCATTAGCTAAGAGACTAAGGATATTAAACGGAGGATCATGTAATTGTTGAATAAATTTATCTGTTTCATCCTTATATTGACGTGACAACGTCTTAAATTAGGTTGTGGCTCGGAGTCACTCATGAAAAAGTGTAACGCCCGCTCACGTCTGTTACGATGAGTCACCGAACGAGAGAGAGGCCTGCCGGACCGGCGAATGCCTTGCGTGTCTCTCCCACTCAAACATGATCGGTCCGCTGCGCGCGCAGCACTAGAGAATTAGGCGCGTTGAATCGGTGAAAATCACTCAAATAGAAATTAGTTAAGTTTAAGTTTACATGTACAATGTTTTAGTAAACAAAATATATTTCTATGGTTAAAATTTGTGCAATTCTTATTTTCATTCAATTCCTTGTTCCTATTGTGCAATTTAATAATATTCATATCAATAAATATTCTAAAAGACAAAATCTTTTAGCGAAAGCCGCTATCGCTTTATTAAATTTTATATTAATATTAATTTAATAAATATTCTACCGAGAAAAATACGTTGTCACGTAAAATCTTCGCCCGTAAAACCGACTTTACAGGTAACCGATTTTTTTTTGGCATTCGAAAAAAATATGATCTAAATCATCTTTTTTGCCACACTTTTGATAAAGATCACTTTGAGAACATGAATTTTATGTAGATGTGTGGGATAACAGGCGTGGACAAATCTAAGACGTCTTACAGTAGTTGTGATATATTTTCTTGAATAATTATATGGCTGGAACCACGTTTTATTCGGTATTTGATTTTGTATACTGCAGTATCTACAAGGATTGGTATAAGTATGTTGTGACCAACATTCGTTCCAAATATTGAGATATTTCATTCTAATATAAACTACTGCATCACAAAAACTTACAGGTAGTTTATTGGTCAAACTATTTTTTACACTTTTTTTTTGTTAACTTTTTGTAGTTCTAAAATCCGTTTTTTAATTGCATATATGATATAATCGGAGAAGTAACTTGGGTATTTGGCCAAAACCAAGGAATTTAAAACAGACAGGGAGTCCGATATAATTATTGCAGAATCAATTGTAGACTGTGATAAAAATGTCAACGCTTCGTAAATTGCAATAGCTTCAGCACTAAATATAGAAAATATGTTACAGTTTGTAGGAATAGTTAATATTTTTGAAGGGAATATAAAAGCACATCCTACACCATCCTTGGATTTCGAAGCATCGGTATATATTGCTGCAGTAATATTACCGTTAAAAAACCGGTTATAAAATTTTACGGTTAAAATTATGTAACCTTTTTTGTACCCTCCAATACAGAAGTAATTTCATAATTTATTATTTCATTATCTAAAGATTTCAAATCGTCCAATGTACGTTTATTTTTGAAGAAACTAATTATAAAGTTAGTCATAGCTCGAGTAATATCTTGGTTCTCCCTTTCTCCACTGTGAGAAGCGGAACGGGGTGGATTAGCTGGTAGAGGTTGAGATGGTCCAAATCTGAAATTAAACATGGGAGGTGGCTGAACAGAGTTAGAAGATACAACAGGAGAAGAATTGGCTTTCCTCTTTTTGTTAGGAACTGAGTAATTGTTCGAGTTTTGGCAAAAAGTTGGATTAAAATTAGTACTCGTAGCTGCATTAGAAGTAGATTGCGCAGATGTTAGGGACATTTTATTTTGTGTAATATTAGGAACATTTTTATCGTAGTTGGATAAAATTGAAAACTTATTTTGGCCTAGAGTCTCTGAATACGAGTTTTCATTAATTTCCTTGGCCTCTATAAAAAAAATTTTATTTTTAATCATAATATTTTTAATTTTTTGTTGTTTTTGGTAAGAAGGACAATTTTTTGAAACCTAAACATGTTCAGTACTCTTACGATGAATACAACTAATGTTTGAATTTTCACAAGAGTGATGTTCATCTTTATTCTCTCCACATCGAATAAATAGATTTTGAGAACTTCTACACTGTTTTGAAATGTGACCGTATCTCAAACACCTATAACACTGAGTAACCCTACCTACAAATTGTTCGACTGGACAAAAAGTCGATTTATATTAACATACTGAGGCAGTATATTACCTTCAAAAGCTACAATAACCGATCGTTTTGCAACATACTCAATTGTACCATTTTTTTTTCAACTTTTCTATGCATTCGTTTAATATTTAAGATACGTGAAGGAGATTCAATATTTTCCTGTAAATATACAGTAACAAACTATGTATCCCGAATTAAACCCTTGCTTTTTAATAAGTGACCCGGAATAAAGGCTTTTAAATTTTCTTCCTTTAGTTTACTATTATTTATAAGACTATCTGCATCATGTATAGAAGCTACTACTACCTTAATTATGTTCTTACCAATTCCCTTTACTTGAAGGATATTAGAAATTCCTAGTTTTTTTTGTACAAAATATGACCTATTGTAATTGGATGTAAGCGACCAAGATCGGTGTTATCTATCCTTTCAATATACACAAAAATATTTTCAAGATTATACTAATCTGAATTTATGTTAAATCCTCTATTTTTTGACGGCACCACGTTTTCTTCAGGCTCCATTACTTCAGATGACTTAACAATATTGTTAGAGGCACTTAAAAGTGTCCTCGAGTCAATGCCAGTCCCCATAGGGGAAAGTAACAAAATTTTTAAGCACTATGCGAGTATGTTTTAATAAACACTACAATTTAAAAAAACTAGCCGAATAAAATTAATTTTAAATTACGCGGTGTTGCTTTAAATCCAATGAAATAAACTTTAAAATGCGGAGAGTATTTAAAAATGCGTATCTACACTTTGACGATATACCCTGTTAAATTGTTAAATTTACAGAGTAAAAACAAAATTCATACGTTATGGTAACATACAATATTATAGTGTTAATACATTGTTTATCGAAGAAACCATATCTGTGAGTACATATTTTGCTATTAATAAAGTAATCCGTAATCACAGTATTCCGTAATCCGTAATTATGCCAGCCATTTACCAACATTAGTTTTGTCATCAAAGGTAATTAGAAAATACTGAAGCCGAACAGCTCCGTATGAAATTTGATGTTACTGAGAGTAACGATGGATTATCCCAATCTACACCACAACCACCTTAATTTTAGTCAGCTGAAGTCAGTAAACAACAAGAACATATCTGTCAGTCATCTGTTAGTTATAGGCTCTCTAGTTAGAGCAAAACATATTTTTTTTTTCATCAAGAATCACCAACAAACGCATGTGTATTTATTTCGCTAGCAAACAAGTTGCAGATGAATTTAAAACTATAGAGGTTTAATCACTGTAAACAATTTACAAATTCAAGTCCTTAGACTAATTACTCCAAGTGAAAGACTCTTACCCAATGTATCTCCCACTATCCCGCATAAGATAATAAAAAAAGAACTTTTATAGTTAGGCCTAAAACTAACTCTATTAATGTCATTTTTGCATATAGTAACCACCAATCCAGAATATAAACATGTACTTAGTTTTCGTCATATTTACATATCCCCACCCACACTCTCAATTCCCCATTCCATTGTAATAACGCATGACGACACTAACAGTCGATTTTTTTAACACTAGAAAATGCACATTTCCAGTAATTGTTCAGTATTTGTAAAAAGTTCGAATAAAACAACTGTTATTACACCTTCAACAACGTGTATCTCTAAAAATGTATTAAATACCTCAACGCCACTATCAAGAACATCATCTACAACCCACTTAACGACGTACGATATCTCAACTACAGGTAGTGTAATATCAACAATATATAAAACAAATATATCCACCTCATTAACACCATCATTTTTTCACAAGCATAACTAAATACCCTTCATCTTTCAATCTACACAATAACGCTAGCTCTCTTAATGAAAATAAAAAGTATCCAGCACCACAATAATTTGACATATCCAAAGAGAGAAATACATCAAAATCGTCCTCCAAACAAAGTATATCTAAAGCAATAACACCTCCAATTGAGACATTAGCTAGTGACAATGTATTTTCAAAGCCAACCCAAAAACAAAAATGAATAAAAACAAAAACATCGACAATGCCTTTAGAAACCCTAATTTAACCAATTAAAAAATATTCGATTCCGCAACACAAATACTAATCTTCAAGGAAGCAGTTGGTTTATTTGAAAACATTCAAGCAGCTGAAAATGTTACCAGTATTACTTACAAATAAATATACCTCAGGCACTAAGCATTAATACAACTCTAATCCAAAATCTGGAAACTGAAGAAACAGCTCAAAAAATACAAATATAAGGAATAAAGAACCCGACACAAATGCATCGAGTAAGTAATCCCAAGAGCTTAACATTTAATTAAAAATATCTTAAACATTGATATGTTCAGTTTACTTTGTTTACCTAAACAAAGACATTTGTCTTCAAGAAACAAATTTCAAAGACCAACATTCCATACATTTAACAATTTTTCAGCTTTTTCTAAAAATACAAACGATCAGGAAAAAGTAATCATTTATGTTAATAATACCTTTAAAGCACAAACTATTTCTATTAGAAACTGTAGCCGTCTCAGTTAAAGCTTCTCAATGCATTAATGTATGCTGTATTTATGTTCCCCCAAAGGCACTCATCGCTATAACTGATCAAAACACTCATCACACAAACACCTATCCAAATGCATATGCAGGCTAATAATAGGAGATTTCAATCGTCACAGCCCAATATGGGGTTAAATAAATTTTAATACCAAAGGCAGACTAATCGAAGACTTATTAAAAACAGAAAATTTAAATATTCGCAATGATGGACGACCAACCAAATTTAATGTACCAGGTGGTCCAATAAACCTCTCGACTATATATCAGAAACTATTCATGTAATAACTTTAGCAGAAAAAATTCCTTAGTAAAAGTAGCCAAGAGAAATCGCTGAAAATAACTTTCAAGTTTCTGGGTTAACCGCTAGGGGGCGTAACCTGTGAAGAAAACTTTGAAAACCAGTTTTTTGGGAAATATGCCCAATTATACCAAGTGTTAAATAAGTAAACTAGAAAGAGGCCTAAATTCTGCACAAAGTTATTTAAGTACTTTTTTTTATTTTTTCAAATAAAGGGTGGGGGATAGATATTTGTGGATTTGTGGATAAATACCTATAACTTTGGTTTGGATCAACCGATTTTAACGAAATTAGTGTCATTAGAAATAGTGTGGATGAATTAATTTACATCTACTATAAAATAATTGCATTTATTTTTAATTGTCATAGGTAGAGGGTACTTTCGAATAGAAAAAATTAAAATTTGTTTTTCTTTTAAATGTTTAATGGAAACACCTATTTATTGTAAATTATAATGGAACTGGATTAAATTCCTAACAAAATGGCACAAACCGCATGTTAATGGCTTTTGTCGAACTCGAGATATAAATAAAAACGCATAAACATTAGTAAGTATAGTATTGACTCACCCTGTATTATACATTAAATTAACAAAATAAGTCAGTAGGTATTTTCAAATTTTTTTGTAGCAGAAGAATCTAAATTTTGATACCTATTTTGACCATTGTTATTTAATATGATTAAAAATAGTTTTTTCGAAACTAAGTAGGCTACGACAATGAATTTGACGGGAAGTTCATATTGTTTATTTTTATTGAAAGCAGTCAAAACATGTTTAAGAAGTGTTATATTATAATTTAAATTAAATATTGCACTTCTTTCAATAGATATTAATATTGGTAATATTAGTAATTAATTATCAGTACTAATAATTCGTGATGAGTATATCAATTGCAGAATTGTATGATATGATGTATGAGTTTATTTCGAAACTGATAATTTTCAACGTCCTTGTTTTAAACGACGTAGTAGAGGTATGACCGGAGATAATTCAATAAATGTTCTTGCTTTAATTCAACGGAATCCACATATAAGTAGTCGGCAAATTTCTATAGAATTAAACATACCCAAAACTACTGTTCTATGGATTTTAAAACATCAAAGGTTCGTTTTTCATATTATAAAGTTTAGGTTAGAAACTTGGAATTCCCTTTAAATTTTAGATTCAACTGTTATTTTAATATTCCGATAAAAACGGCAACACGGCACTTTTATCCTTTTATTCGTTTGTTAAAAATTCTTATGCACGATTTATCTTGTGAATTAATTGTGGATTTTTCAAGATTTTTTGAGTTTTAGTAAATATAGTGGTTTCTTTTTCACCAATATTTCATGTTCTGTTTTTTAGACTGCATCCTTATCATGGAGTTCTCCACCAAGCTTTACATGAGAGAGATTTTGATGCAAGGCTGGATTACTGCAATTGGATGTTAGGTCTGCTAGAAGAACAACCGCATATCATGTCAAAGATTTTGTGGACAGACGAGACTACGTTTAATAGTGCGGGTGGTGTTAATCTGCATAATATGCATTATTGGACTGAAGAAAATCCGCACTGGATACATGAGATGGAGTCTTAATGTTTGGTGTGGTATAGTTGATGGAAAGATCGTAGGTCCATATTTCTTTGATAGAACTGTAAATGGCGAAACATATTTGGATTTTCTGGAAAATCAGTTGCCTGTTTTATTGGACGATATATCCTTACAAACAAGAAGAGATATGATATTACAACATGACGGGTGCCCTGCGCACTTTTCCAGACGAGTTCGAGATTATTTGTATGCAAGTTATCCAAATAACTAGATTGGAAGGGGAAGTATATTTTCATGGCCAGCTAGATCTCCAGACTTAACATGTCTGGACTTTTATCTGTGGGGAATATTGAAGAACTTTGTGTACCAAACTTGACCAACCGCTCAAGACGACATGAAACAGCCCATTTTAAACGCAATAAATAGTATATCAACAGCTGAGATTGAAGCAGCTGTTATGTCTACGCGCGAAATATTACATCTTTGTGTAGACAACGATGGAAAACAATTTGAACATTTAATTGGACATTAAGTTTTAATGATCGAGATATTTGTATGATCTTTCACATATTTAATTTTAAGTTATAATAAAGGGTGAGTCAATACTATACTTACTTATGTTTATGCGTTTTTATTCATATCTCGAGTTCGACAGAAGCTACCAACATGCAGTTTGTGCCATTTTGTTACGAATTTAATCCAGTTCCATTATAATTTACAATAAATAGGTGTTTCTATTAAACATTTTGAAGAAAAACTAATTTTAATTTTTTCTATTCGAAAGTACCATCTACCCATGACAATTAAAATTAAATGCAATTATTTTATAGTAGATGTAAATTAATTCATCCACACTCTTTCTAATGACACTAATTTCGTTAAAATCGGTTGATTCAAACCAAAGCTATAGGTATTTATCCACAAATACTTTTCCACTCTCCCCCGCCCTTTATTTGAAAAAATAAAAAAAGTACCTTAAACAATTTGTGCGGAATTTAGGCTTCTTTCCAGTTTACTTATTTAACACTTATATAATTGGTATAATTGGGCATATTTCACAAAAAAACTGGTTTTCAAATTTTTCTTCACAGGTTATGCCCCCTAGCGGTTAACCCAGAAACTTGAAAGTTATTTCCAGCGATTTATCTTGGCCACTTTTACTAAGGAATTTTTTCTCCTAAAGTTATAGCACGAAAAGTTTCTGATATATAGCCGTGAGATCGGCTTATTGGACCTCCCGGTACATACTGGTAAAAAATCACTAATCGATCTATTGATTTGTGACCCAACTCTTTCAATTGCGCTTAACTGGGATGATCTACCCTTTTTATATGGAAGCGATCATTACCCAATGAAAGTTTCTGTATTTTCTAGTAACATTACCTCTGAATACCAACCAGTTCGAAAATGGAACTTAAAAAACGCTAATTGGAATAAATACGCTGGCGTATAAACCTAAAATCAAAACACGCTTTTTAAAGTTCCTCACGGATTTAAAAGATTTAAACAATGTTAAACAGATAAATTCATTCACCGACAAGTTAACAATACAAAGCAAAGTGCTTCAATCACTAAGTGATAAGGAAACAAGTTGGTTTATTATTTCAAAGGTCTTATTTAAGTGTGGCTATACTAGTGTAATTAAAAAAAAACCAGTGAAAATACCGAGAAATCAGGTGAGATCTTTTTTTCTTCCTTTCCAATTTAAGAGAGGGTCTATTAGGTACTCTCAAATATTGAGCTGCGGTCTTGGTAACCAGGACTACACTCATGATGAACAGCACCAAACACTCTATGTACATCTACACAAAACAATTTTAATTCTAACTCAATATCAAATGTTGCTGGCACACTCTCTAGGCCCTCTCCTTTCGTTTCCTAGAAGGGAACAAACTATTGTCATGCACTCAAGTTCCACCGTCGCCTCTATACGCAGGCCCATTGCTCCGGCCAAAAGAATCCGTATTTCAAATGTATGTCCTTCCATCCCGCATTCACTAATTGAACAGTTCCTAAAAGATAGCCCAGACTGGTTATGCAAAAATCATCGATTTTACGGGAAAATTTTTCGCAGATATCTGAAGCTTTTAAGACATAGGTGGGGATTACTAGATCACGAATAGATGAAAAAGTACTCGTATTTTTACCTGGCGTTTTTTTTAAACAATACTTTATGGTCACAATTTGATTTTTTGTCTATGTTTTTTCCCTTATATTTTACATCAACAATATTTATGTCATTTTTTTATATCAAGAATGTCTTTATTTTCCCGCTTTTTAAATTAAAATGAATAAATAATTTACGGAGATATTTGCAAAAAGCAGTTTTTTTGCACTAGTTTATAAATTTAATTAATTTTTTTATTAACAAAATAATGTTACTAATGTCTTTTAAATTTGTGCGAAATTTGCCTCCCGATCGATCAAATAGTTTAAAAGTTATTTCATTTATTTATCCCTGAGGCTAAATATTGAAACTATTGAACTTGCTCTATGCAATGATGCTATACACATTTAGCAAATTTCATAGGATTCTTTAAGCCTTAAACTATCTCAGAAGTTAAATGCATATTGCGTTTTCATCGACATTATTTACAAAATAAACGATTGAAAAAGGGGTATGTTTTTTACTTACAAACAATTGTAATAACTTCTATATTTTTCAAGCTACAGCCTTGTATGTACAACCATTGGATAGCTGGTAAAAAACTCACATTAAAAAAACCTTCTATGAACAATAGGACCCAAGTTATGGACTGTTTTTAAAAAAATCATTTTTCCATTGTTTATACCATTAAGAAGTAAAATTTGCACAAATTTTGAATGAAAATCAAAACTTTATATTGAAACTTATAGCTATAAAATTCGTCCAATTGATCAAAATACAAAAATTAGTGACTACACTAATAATTGTATTTTGAGAACGATTTCCGAAGTGAAATTGAAACGTTAATAAACCTACTTTAACCTTTAATTGTGACTTATTCCCATTTAAATAGTATTTACATAGTATATGCATTTGCCAAATAATCCTTATTACATCACCTTGACGTTACTCAAACTACGGCGTTAAGAATAGCCACAGGAGCATTCCGAATCAGCCCAATAGAAAGTTTGCAATCATAAACTGAAGATCCACAACTTAACTCTCACATATGCATTTGCGGCAAATTCAAATCCGAACAATCCAACTAGAGATAACATATTCACTGATTGTTTTAAATACCTTAGATGCTGAAAATATGAATGTGGAACCATCATCCTACGAAAGAGTTAAGCAAACTAATGGCTTTAAAAATTCCGATACCTAATACCTATTCCAACTTTATAAAAGAATTTCTTTTCGTTGGACAGTAAACATTCTTCAACATGACACATCCTTAAATATCTTTACAAAGAAAATTTCTCCCTATTCGTTAATATAAAATACTTCATAACAAAATAAATCATCAACAATATCACAAAATTTTCTAACCAATCACGTGTACATAGACGTCTCTAAAACATTACACTTGAGTATAAACTATTATCCGTAAGCTAAATACGTACTGACGAGCTTTATGACATCTATCAAGCTCTCATCCATATTATTTCCAGTAATATATCCAATGCCCTTATAATTACCGATTCCCTGATTTCCATCAATACAATTAACCAACTTTACACAACACCTTCAATTGCTCTCATTTTTAAAAAAGAAATAGCTGCCATACAAAACAACAGCCAAACTGTGCAATTTCTATGGGTTCACATATTGGCCTTCAAGGAAATAAAGAAGCGGATCGCATTGCACAATAAGCAAGACTCAGTGAAACTGCGAGTGAAGTGAGAAATGTAGTACTAAATGACTTTAAATTATGTGTTAAAGTGAAGGTCGAAAATTTGTGGCAAAACCAATGGGGCAATTCAACTTCTATACTTCGCAAAGCGAAAACATAACATGTAAAACCGTGAAAATATCAAATTCCCAATAAAGCTCATCAAGTCGTTGTTACTCTACTAGTACATACCCGGCTTACCCACAGGCATATAATTGGTCACACTAATCCCAATTTATCTGACAACTGTAATGTTCCACTAAGTGTTAAGCATGTCCTTTTAGAGCATCCAAGATACCAGTTGCAGACAAAGACCAACCACATCATCGGATTAAGTGAAATCGTTTTTAAAACAAAATTGAAAATTGAACATTTCCTTTTTTTCTTTTGTTATTGGCTTTAGGGTAAATACCCACACAGCCAGACACAAATTTTTAAAAACAGATACAATACAAGGATTTTACAGGGATTACACTCTTCTCGCCCAGGGCCGATCAGGGCATTTTTATAAAAGATAAAAGGTAGGCCTCGGACAGATAGGTATACATACATTAAGGAAAGACATCAGATATCAATAAAGGTGATATTTGTATATTCGTTGTGTAACATTTTTTTATAATTATTATATTAAATTATTTCTAATCCCTTTACCCCTGTGGATGATACGCCGATGGTCGTATTTACAAATGGATTGTTTAATGTTATTGGGAAACTACCGAAATATTATGGAAGAACCGACTTATTATAGACGCAGTTTGATTAATCCTTTCCTTTTTAATCCTGAGTATGAAAGGAACTAATGCTTTTCGGTGAAGGCGGGTTCTTTTGGATAAATTCGGTAAATATCGTCGGAGGCACGTTGTAATGTTTTCTTTCTATAATAACCTAATTCAAAGGATTTTAATTTTCTCATGTCCAATTGCTGGTACCGTTGTTTAACTCAAAACTTTCGGAATTTTTACCTTCTTAGAAATACTACATGCTGATCTGTCGTTTTTGAGATGGAGATATCCCACCCTTCTTTGGTAATTTGGTAAAGCTTTGCAGAAAGGAGACCACTTCTGAGTGGGCACTCGTTGAGGAAAGGCCTACTTCTCGTGAAGCGCTCCACTCATATTATCGTCTCTGTGTTACCTTCTCTGTGCATTTTCTTTCTAAGTGTGTATACACTTGTATGTTTGAGTTTGTTTGATCTAATATCATATTAGATTAAATATTGGTATAGAGTACCTTTAATTTTAATTAACTTCAGTGCTTGATACAAGTAAAGTATTATAGTAAAATAAATTAACTTCAGTGAATTAGTGTAGCAGTCATCAGGAATTACTGTAAGTTACCATAATCTTAGTATCTCCACTTATCTGGGCGAATAATATGGTATCGTATCATTTTTTTTTAATCATCTTGGCGAATCTAAGTTCATCCAAGTCTTCACCTGTAGTTGAGAGTAACTACTGATTTTTTGCATTCAATTTACATTGCAAATATATTTCAAATAAATATGGTCCAGGTCACCGATTTTATTACAGGCTCCACAAAGATTACTCTCAAGTATTTTTATTTTAAATAAATGTGCTGGATAACATGCGTGACCAAATTTCATTCTGCTGATAGTAGTTATACTTTTTCGACTGTAATCTTACTCATTGTACCAATGAGTAAGGTACCTTAATTTGGTTTCAAGTCTCGTGTAACGTATTGGATTTGTAAAGATGTACTCTTGCCATAAATAGGACCAGTTCTTCATCATTCTCTGTTTTGCAATGATTATTGTTTATCTGTGGTTAATTCGTAATTTATTTCTTCCCTCATTACTATGCTTTCTTTGGCGATTTAATCTGCAATTTCAATATTTATTATTCCTTCGTGTGCTTTGATCCAGAAGAATTTTATATACCTATTTATTTTAATCTTGTAAATGTTTAAGTATTGCTTGGATGCTAAAAATAATGTTATTGGTTGTGTTTGAGTTTGATTTTAAAATTTTAAGAACAGAAAGTGAATCGGAAAAGATTATAGCATTCTGATCCTCTTCCTGATGAACATATTCTAGTGCTTTTAGAATTGCTATTGCCTCAGCTGTGAAAATAGATGAGTTTTTGTTTAACTTATATTTTTTTTGTATACGTTTAGATATTACGAAAGCGCAACCTGTACCATCGGTGTTTTTTGATCCATCAGTGTATATAGTGACGTAGTTTGGTTGTTCCTTTAAAATTTGATATATGACTATAGTATTAAATGATGCTAACTCCGAATAAAGTAGTATATTCACATCACAGGAAACAAAGTGATCAAATTAAAGGTTAAAATACGTTTATTGATGTTTCAATTTCCACTTCGGAAATCGTTCTCAAAAAAAAGTGATCAAGGTAGTCGGTCTCTACCTTTTTTTTGTGGTTTTAAGGTCACGTTTCTTAATCCATCACAAATAGGAGGAGAGTTTTTATGAATCCAAAAAGGCTTAGTTAAGTCGTATTCGTTTAACTTATATATGCTGCTAATGAATGGTGAGTTTTTCTTTAGCGACATAATAATCATTTTTTTCAGCTAAAAATGATCTTCTCAGTTCTAATGGAGCTCTTAACGGTTCAACTGCTGTAGATTTCATTGCTCCCAGATATATTCTGAGTGATTTGTTTTGTATAATATCCAGCTTACGTAGATTTGTTTTATTGGCTGTTCGATAAAGTGTACAACCATAATCAATTATTGATCTTATGTAAGCTTTATAGAAGATTAGAGCTGTTTGAGATTCTGCACGCCACCAAGTTCGCATAATGGATTTTAAGAAGTTTAGTCCTTTATTACATTTTCTCTCTATTTGTTCAATATGAAGTTTCCAGGTCAATTTTCTGTCTAATGTAATTCCTAAGTATTTGACTATTGTAATTTTCTGCATCGGTTTCATGTTATGCTTAGTGGAGATTGTAACTTTGGATTTTTCTTCGGAGATTTGTAGCTCTAAATCACTTATGGATCTTAAAACCAGTTTCGTGCTTGAATTCAAATAATTGATGCATTCGTCGAGATGTCTGCTACGTGTATAAACAACAAGTATCGGCATATTGTATAATAGTTGCTTTAGATATGGAGGTGTGTAAATTAGTAGTGTATATATATTAAAAAATAATGGTTCAAGGACAGATCCTTATGGCAAATCTAAATTTGTAGTGTGGTATTTTACTGGGCACATATAATGTCCTCTGAGCTCTACTCGCCTGTTTATATATAATTTGCATATCGTGTTAGCAACTTCTGGAGGGATTTGTAATTGCATAATTTTTTCCCGTAAGATGAACCAGTTAACATTGTCGCAGGCACCTTTAACATCTAGAAACATCATTCCATTATACTCGTTTTCAGTTAAGCCTATTTGTATGTCTTTAAATAAGTTTGTCACCGCATCTGTGGTACCAAAACCTTTTTTAAAACTATATTGTGTAGTTGGCAGAGAGCCGGTTGTATTTAACCACCATTTCAATCGGTTTTTAATTATTCTTTCGAAAACCTTGAGTATACATGGCATTAGTGCCCTAGGTCTATACAATCAATAAGAATTTTGATTAGAAAAATCTTGGCATTGTTTGGTAATTGGAATATCATAGAATATTTAATATCATCATATCCAGGTGATGTATTCTTTCTGTTTTTATGATATAATTTAATTCAGGTAAGCTAATTGGTTGACCAAAAATCTTATGGTTAATGTTATTTTGTCTTTGTTTTGAGAAAATGTGTGAGGTATCATCCAAAGCATTAGCTGGTGTAATTTTATCTAAAAATTGTTCTTGCCACTCATAATTCCCGGATGTATTACCTTTCCCATATATCCTATTCATTTTTCTGGCCCAAGTCCATATGTTTGTCAATGATGTATTTCTATTTAAATTTTCGCATAAATTTAAATTTTAAAAACTTTTTAGTTTTTGAAATTTCGTTTTTACATTTCACATAATTTTCCATAGTGCTTTGTTGCTTATACGAGCATTGGTTTTTTTAATAGCCCCTTCGCAGCTTTGAACCCATCATGGTGGAAGAATAGTTCTTTTGTGCAGTTTAAAGGGTTGGTAAATGGGTATAGAGGCATTGGCTGTCTTATTTATCCCTTCAATTAATAAGCTATAATTATGTTCCGCGTTATTGCTATTTTTAATGTGTTGACAGAAATATGTTTTCGCAACTTCTTGATACAGACTCCAATCTGCTTGATTCAAATTCCATTTTGTTTTTGGATGTATTATTATGTCTTTACTTTCCATGCTTTTATTAATTTCTATAATAATTGGAAAATAGTCTGAACCCAGTACATCAGGTAAAGTTTGCCATGCATAATTAATTGCTATATCTGGAGTTGCAAAAGTTAAATCCACGACTAAATTATTCCCATTATTTGTGAACCTTGTAGGTGATCCGGTGTTTAAAAGTACTAACTCCGTATTGTCTGAAGCGGTTATAATTTGCGTGCCTTTGGTGTTACTTTTGATGATCCCCATGTTAAATGATGCGCATTAAAATCACCTTCAAATATACTATTTGACTTGGTACAGTTAGGAAATGCGTCCCAATCGGCAGTTGTTGTTCGTATATCAGGTGGGCAGTATAATGAGAAACATGTTAGCGTTATTTCACTGTTATTCAATATTTTGTATACCACACATTAAAATATTGTCATTAAATTTTTTTTTAATTGGAATTTCTTTAAAACAAAATACATTTCTGACAAGGATTGCCACACCTGCATAACCATTATTTCTATTTTTACGAATAATATTATTACCTTTGAAAATATATTGTTTATCTGGCTTAAACCATGTCTCTGAAATTAAGGCAATATCAATTATATTTTCGTTTAAACATTTAACTAAACTCAGTTTATTAGCTACAGCCGATTGCGCATTCCATTGTTAATCTTTATTTCATTTTTTATTTTATTAGCCATTACTTAAATTTATTGAATTTGTTAATTTTATCATAATTGTATGCTTTATCTAACTTTTCTAAATCGCTAAAAGGATCAAACTCTTCGAGTACACTTTTAAAAATATTGAAAAACATGATTAAAAATTCATGTGTATTAGGATCAGGATCGGCACTGTGTAAAATATTTTAGGCAAGAGGTCTTTTTGGACCAAATTCAAAAGGAAACATAGCTTCAGGTAAGGGAGATTGGGCTTTTCTTTTTTTAAAATGTGAAGAAGTTTTAGGTTGATTTGGAGGTACTTTTTGTGTTTGTTTTTGGGTATTGGATCAGGATGGTTTAGGTATATATTTGGTGTTAGTTTGACTTGGAAGGGGTGAAAAGCTTTCATTACTTAGCATACCTAATACTTCAAAACTATTCCTTGTACTAACAGCAGATGTGTAAGAGTTTTTTAGACTGTCGTTTGCTTCTAAGAAAGTTAAATTTTTTTTGGCCACATGTCCTTTAATTTCGTTTTGTTCTTTAAATTTTGGACATTGTTTGGAAATGGATTTATGCTCATAATTTTTACAGTGTATACAATAACAGTGTCTTGTGGGTCTCTACAGTTATGATCATCGTTTTTCTCCTGTCCGCAGTTAATACTTCTGGTTTTTGTACTGTTACAATTACGAAATATGTGTCCATGTTACAAGCATTTAAACCATTGTATAAGTCTATGCACATAGGGTTCTACGTCATCGAATCTCGGTTCTACGAATCGGTTCTACTTCTGTAGATTAAACAGTTTTTTCCTTTTTCCCGTTGTTTGGTCTGTAGGCATTCTTCCACTTGGTCCATATTTTGGGTTCCTCTTTGTCAGGGGGGGAGTTTTCATCCATTTTTGTAAACTACCACTACATACACACAAACAAAAACAATAATAAACACTTAATAAACACAAAAAGTGGGTTTATTTGCCCGGAGTGAAATTGGTTTATTATTATTAGTCACAAAAAACTGGTGTTAATCAATATTTAAGCACCTGTAAATATACGTGTACTCGCTCTGAATAATCGAACAAGACTTATGAACATTTTCTAAAATTTCTTAAAGACATTTATATTATTAACAAAGTTTGAATATTTATATTCTAAGTAAATTTTCTCATGTTTGTGTATATATGGCGCTAATAACCTCAGAGGTTGAAGCGACTATGTTTGTAAAATAAAAATAAGAATTTTTTCTCTCGCACAACATACAACTCACTTTGTTTATGCTATCCATTCCGTTTTAACCATATTGCCCTAATATCCACCTGTTTCATTCCCCATACTATTAATGTCGATTAAATAATTATATTTCAAACTTTTGTGTTGTTATTTTATAATTGATAATTGTTTCTCTAAGCATGCTTCTTTCTACACCATTTTTAAAGTTATACTTCTATACGCGCGCTCCACGTTGGAAATTTCTATGGGAGTGAATCTGTGAAATCATTACATATGTAAGATAATGAGTAATAGAGAGACAGAAGATATATTTTCTCTCTCTTCCTATCTCGAATACAAAAATGTTTCTTTTGTATATATATTTAATATGTCATTTCCTGTCCAAGTAGAAAAGTTATGTATATTATTGTCATTTTTAAATACTTATTATTATTGCATTTTAATTTGTAATGTATTATTATATTGAATTATGTTGCACTGTATTGTAGTGTATTTTTTTATGTATATTATTGTCATTTTTAAATACTTATGAATATTGCATTTTAATTTGTATTGTATTGTTATATTGAATTATGTTGCAGGGTATTGTATTGTATTTTTATATTAATAACAAAATAAACAATGAATTTTACTGCAGAGTATGTGTAAAAATATTTTTACATTCAACTCCTTTCAGACTTATATGAAAATAAAAATATACATTTTCATCAAAATATTGATTCAATCCTTTATTTACTATACTCCTATTGCAGGTCAAATGTTGTTTATTAATTGTTAGTAAGTTGTTATTAATTATGTTTCTCTTTCTGCTATGTCTTACCTATAGCATTACATATGTAATGATTGTGCAGATTGACTCCCAAATAAATTTGTAACGGCGAATGCGTGTATAGAACTGTAACTTCTACCTGCAGTCCCACTAAACTGCCACACCCGTTTTTTTATTTTTTATATTCTCTATTCTTTTTTTTAATGTCAAACATTTAGTGTCACGTATCATATCTGATGTGACAGCGGTTCCTTTGAACTTTTTCTGATCAATGAAGTTAATAGCGTTTAAGAGCTAATATATAATATAATCTTACTCATCACTGTAGCTGCAGAACTGTGTTTGGTGATATTTTATTTTTAAGGAGTTATCGATTCTATTTTTCTTTTGTTTCGGATTTCTGATCTCACTTAAGAATTCCTCTTATAATTTATTTCTTTAAATATTCATGATTGTCGTCTTTAACCTTAAATACCTTTTCCTAATACATTTGCCATATGTTGTTTAGCCATTTGTTTCGTGTCTGATTTTTGGTTTTTGTTTGATCTTTATTGCAGAGTATTTTATTTCTTTATGATTTTCATCCATGTTATTATTTTTTGAGACTCATATTTGCCACTTTTGTTCATTTCGTTAAATTCGAGTCAAGTTTTTCCACGTATATTTTTTATCTAGGCTTTTGTTCTAGTCTTTGTAACTTTGATTATTTTCGTCTCCATATTTCCTTTTACCAGAAGGGATCAAAATTTGCATTTATTCCTCGTTACGGCCTGATATCTTGAATTTTTATTTACTATTTTAAAATAAAATTATGGTTTATACTATTTCCTTCAGTTGATGCTTGTAATGCCCGTGTTATCTTATGTTCGTTGTATGGATGATTATTTATAAACCATTATTAAACTTGACTAATCACCTAATCAGTAATTAGAAAGCTATTCAAACCAAACCCATTACAGTATTATATTATGTATATGCGGTATTTTGTACATTTTTCATGGTTTAATAATTGTTCACCGACTGATCGCTCCCAATCACGAAAAACAACAACCGTTCATGAAACAAGCCTAAAATTATCTTCTATTCACTACCGTAACGTACACAATTCCCCGTAATCATCTGCCACCATTAAAACACGATATGGAGAGTTGAACCTCCCTTATAATCTCCGCATTGCCAGGTGCGACTCGTGCAACTGTAAAGAAAATAAAGCTAAAAGGGATTTATACAGGATATTTCCAAACGAATCAGATATTTCAGTTATAATTTCGTCATGAAAATATTAACTAAATATCGTCGCCTCAAAGCAACAGTAGAATATGTAAAATAATGTAGTTTCGAGAAAAACGCATTTGAAAATTTTACAAAACTTCAGTAATTAATAACTTTTTTATATTTGAATGGATTTACGTGGAATTTTGTTTGAGTACCTAACTTGACATGTGTCAAATAACAATTTATATTAATTAATAAAAAAGTGAAAAATAATTGGAAAAAAAGTTAGTTGTCCTACTGTTGCCCTCAAAGATAATATCACTTTTTATTTCTCCTAGTGTTACACTCAACAGAAGGGTTTATTTCGAATCATTTGACATGAATATCACAAAAGTCATTTTTTTTTCATATCCTACTGTTGCTTTGAGGCGACGATATAGGTATAGATATCCAGCTTAAAAAATAAAGAGTAAAGCAGAAAGTGAAAATTACCACAAATTGATAAAAAAATGATACAATGAATATATTATGTATAATCCTTAACATTGACTTTTCGTCAATAGTTAACTTCGCTGTTAAATGTATACAAATATTAAATGATTAGCATAAAACACGTGACGGTTTTAAATTTCCACAGAATATAATTTACTAAAATTGTCTCGAGTAAATATAATAGATTTCAACAATAACAGCTTTCTCAGAAATATGATATTTTAAACTTATCATTTTGAACGTATCATTTATTTGGACTAACCACAAGGACCGTTCTTTATATTTTTATTTAATCATGTCTTTTCACACAATCCAAAATTGTATTATATTACAAAAGATTTTAAAGATTTTAGCTTACATTTACAAATTTGAATTTCATTGACAGTAGTTTCCGTAAGATATAGTGTCCATATGTTTTCAAACAATCAAGATATTTTTCGGAACTAACTTAAAAGAAAAATAAAGACACGACTAAATTAAAGAACTAAATAAGCACGAATACTATATATAAAACATACCTTAATAATTTATCATCGGTGCTGCCTAACTCTCATCTACCATGACTTTTCGCCATGGTAGTTCGCGAAGTTTATCTTTTAGTTTTTTACTTTGTGACATTTAAATATAACAATTTCAAAAGGTAAAAGAAATAATAAGTTAGACTTACTCACAATCAATTTAATTTAACTAATCGGATGACCGGTTTCGCTTTCTATAATATGCAAAGCATCTTCAGGTCACGATACAAAGTTAAAATGCTGAAAATAATAATCCCATATTAGGGTGTTGTCTAATAAAGATAAAATTTATTGAGATTTTATGTTTTGTTTTGGATTAAATAAATTACACACATTTCATAAATATATCTCCAGAATAAATATAAATAACTTTAAAGAACTTAATGGTATAGAACATTACTTTCATCAAACAAACAATACATTTCACCTATCACTACTTCATTGGATAAAATCTGTCTCCTCAAGAACTTTCCCGTTTACTGTTAAACAATTACAATAGTTGACCTGAGTTCTCCAATCAACAATCCAAGATAGTTTGAACCATGTTCTTTTAACCATCAATTAATAGAGTTCCGGCATGTAAGTAATGTTTATTTATTTGTTTATTTATTGATTCATTACAGTTTAATAGACTATGTTACCAATTTGTGGGTCTTACCTTGTCTGCTTAAACATTTTATTCATTTATAAAACCACAGACATGTAATATTGGCATAATTACTGTAATTTATATAATTTATATCACCTACCTATGTTTTATCTTTATTAGACAACACCCTAATATGTAGACAACACCCTAATATGGGATTATTATTTTCAGCATTTTAACTTTGTATCGTGACCTGAAGATGCTTTGCATATTATAGAAAGCGAAACCGGTCGTCCGATTAGTTAAATTAAATTGATTGTGAGTAAGTCTAACTTATTATTTCTTTTACCTTTTGAAATGGACTCACACAAGCAACACATTCATGATTTTTATAACAATTTTAATTCAACAAAAATGGTTTTTACTAATAAGGAATACGCTGATATGCCTTATTTTATGGCGAAATTAGGTGTAACGCTCGAGCAGCACAACGTAGATACACTAAAAAATTTCCCAATCAATCGTGATCCTACTTACTCAATATTTACAGCTCTTCATCAACGATTAAGAGAAACAGGTTCTGTGGTACCAAAAAATAATAAAAGAAGACGACATGATTATGTAACAGTAGCACATGAAGATGTAAGTTTAATGGAAGTTGAGGAAAATCCAGAAATTAGCGTTCAAAGACTATTTGCCATGTATCCCACAATTTTAAAATCTTCCGTAGGAAATATCTTACACAAAGAAAATGTACATCCTATTCATTTTACAAAGGTACAAGTACTGTTACAAGGAGATTTTCCTGCTCGTGAAGAATTCGCTAAATGGTTACAAAATCAGAAAAATCAAAATGATAATTTTTTTCAGGTAGATTTTGTTTTCGACCAAGCTACATTCACAAAAAATGGAATATTTAATGTGCATAATGCACAATATAATTCGTATGTTGGTGACAATCCCCACGTTGTTCAAGAATTTAAACATCAACATAGGTTTAACATAAACGTCTCGATAGGAGTAGTTAAAGATTATCTACTTGGGCCTGAGGAATTGCCTGCTCGTTTTAATGGTGCTGATTCCTTACATTTCCTGCAAAATCTTTTACCTGATTCATTAGATGATGTGCCTTTAAATAATTGGCAAAACTTATGGTTTCTCCATGACGGCTGTCCTGCCCACTTTACCCCTTATATGAGACTTTCTTAAAATATCTGCGAACACCGCTAGATTGGAAGAGGCGGTCCAGTTGCTTGGACAGCAAGGTCGCCGGATTTTAATTCTTGCAATTATTGTGTTTGGGGATACATAGGCATTTGTTTATTCTGTTCCGATACGAAAATCGTGCACAACTCTGGCTAAGGATACAAGATGCTTGCAACGAATTTACATAGAAATAATTTTTAGTAAGATTTTTCTAGAAAATGGTGTATTCTACCGACTTAAAGTAAGAGTAACTTTTAGTACTAGAATAACTGAAAATTTCATAATCTAGTATAACCAATCCTTAAAACCTAAAACATAAAACTTATGCATTAAAATAACCGTTGACCTATCCAAAACGGACGCCAATAATGACTGGTACTAGAAATTCGCAATTGATGGAATCGATTCAATTCTTAATGATAAATATTGAACGTTCTGAAGGTATTAAAAAAAACTAATTACAAGGCGCCATCTTCAAAGAGCTCTACCTCCCTTGGTAAGCATTTTCGGAGTAGGTGAATTGGATTAAAGTATTTTAAAATTATCTGAGAAATCTTTAGTCTTCGTTTGTCAGGAGAGTTTCTGGACACTCTGTACACTGTTTATTTTTTTGTGGGATTTTCTTCAAAATTTTTTTAGGTTGTTGTAAATCTAGTGAATGTCTCTATCTGAGCAATTTGTTGTGGGCATTATACCTGAATAACATATAAATTTTCTGGTTTTACTTTTAATGTTGTACTTCTTCTTTCATTTTATGGTCTACCGTTAATTGTTGCCTGATATATTTCGATATTCTCTTATTTATAAGTATGGCAACTGCATTATCTTCTTTGTTTTCAGATCCTGACACGTCGATAGTGTGGCTGTTTGTTTTAAAATATCCTTGAGATCTTCTGTGTGTTTCTGCTAGACCACAAATATTTAAATTTTGCCTTTTTAGCTCTTTCTCTGCTATGTGAAGTTCTCCTGTTTGGAGAAGAATATTGACGTCCCATGACCCTATATTCAATGATTTTTTACTTTGAAGCTTCTGTGTTTGGCTTTCTCTTCCAGTCATATCTTCAACCATTGTCCTGTAATATCGTTGCATTATTCTTTTTGTTAAGTTAATAATTTTCGTGATAATAATAACACAAGGTTACATCATATTTGGAATAAGAACTTTATTTTCTAATTACTATTTTAGACTATTGCACTATTAAATTTTGGATTTTGTTTAGTTCTTTTCTTTTGTTATAGCTTCTTTAGATTCTTCTTCTTTTTGTGTAGACATGAGTGTTCTTTTTTTTCAATTTACCTTCAGAAAGTTGTCGTTTTATCATTTTCGTGGTCTTCTCACTAATTCCTATTGTGGTGTTCCTATTGGGGAACCGTCTCTCGCCCTCTTTGCTACTCTATTTGTTGTAATTCCGCTTATAATATATAGAACGATCATGTTATGATCGTTCCATTCTATTTTTTTTATTTTTTTACCTAGATCTTGATGTTCTCCACTTTGCATCTCTGTCGTGTATCTGTACTTCTAGCTCTGTCCCATAGTGTCTTACCATCGATTTTTCTAAGCGTTTTTATCTTTGCGGTTTCTAGCAATATTTTTGTTCTTTCTGCATTTTGTTGTGTTTCTAACGCATATGTCATTATTGGACTAATAACTATTTTGTAAATTCTGCCTTTCGTTTTTTCCGGATATTTTTATTTCTTCATATTGTTTTATTCTGGCAACCTGTGGCTCTATTTGCGCTATTCGTTTGATCAACCACTTCTGTTTCGAGCTTTCCGTAGCTAACACTACATCATCGGCATCTATTAATCACCAGTAATTTTTCCTTTAAATTGTTCTATTGTTTGGTGCAGCACTAATAAAACTAAATATGAGTTGGCACTGTTGTAATCATTTTCTTAGATGAAACTTTTAAACATTAGTTCCTATTCCCAAAATATTTCTGTCAAGTTTTAGTTTCCCTCTAAAAAATAACTAAAACTTTTTGATAGTTAAATTTCTGAAATAAAGAAAATAATATTATATAGAAAAAAGTGACGTTATATTAAATACCTATCTTTTTTAAAAATTGCATGAACTCTGTTATAAGAATTTTTTTATTAATAATTTTTAATTTTGTTTCAGGTAAGATGCAGTTAATTCTTAATACAAACTCATCTCTGTTTGGTAAGTTATATACAAATGATACAAGGATATATACGATGGAGACACTTTGTCTAGAACTTATACTTTTTAATTTAATAAAAACTGTTTAAGTGACAAAAAGTTTCTTTAACTTTATAATCAGTTTAGTTCGTGTACCATCTTCATATCGGTTTATGTGCCTTATTCTTTCTTTTTCAAATTAATAATAATTTAAAAGGAAAATGCGGTCTTCTTTTATGGCCCTGTTAAATATTTATACAACGGATTTTGTAGATTCAATATTATATTCTCTATTAATTTCATTTTATTGTGTAGTAAAATTAGAGTAGGGATTTAAAAGAACGAATGTTATGTTTTCTTTTATAAAAAGATGAAATTACAGATGAATGTGTAAAACAAAATACGCAAAAGGTTAAACATAATTTTTTATTTAGAAACTACATGTAAACAATGTAAAATCGGTATTTTATTTTAAATACTAAAGGTAAAGTCTAGTAAATTATTTGAAAAGTGACCTAACTTTACTGAAAAAACGTTGAAAATCCTTTAAAATGAGAGTTTGTAAAGTTGTTTTACAAATAAAAAGCTTTTTTCGTGATACTCTTTGATGCAGGTATCTAATAATTGCTTCTGATAAATTTGGTGACAACAATATGTAATAAACAAAATATGCAAAAGATTAAACACCATTTTTTACTTATAAACAATATATAAACAATGTAAGATCGCTATTTGATTTTAAATACTAAAGGTAAATGCCAGCAAATCATGTGAAACAGTAACATAATTTTACTGAAGAAGCATTGAAAATCCTTTAAAATTTGTATTATATCAATTTTTTGAATATTAGTAATACCTTTTATAAAAATGCACAACAAACTTTAGTTTCGCATGATAATAGAGACAATATTATATGTATTTAGCTACAAAAATTTCAAAAAGTTTTACGTAACAATTATTGGAAAATTGAAATTATTTATCCCAGAAATTTTTTATCTACAACGTAATTATAAGTAAACTATTTAGCTATTAGATCTACATAAATTTTGAAAGCACCATATTGAAGAGAAGGGCTTGCTTTTAAAAATTATATCATTTTATGATTCAAAAAAATAATGTGAAATATTGTAAAATATTTTTCTTTTAGTTTTATAAAAGTACAGTGATTTTAAACCTATTAACATTTAAAATAAGTCAGACGCATCAACATTTGAAGTTAATTTTTTTTATTCAAAATTTCAGTATTTTTACACGAATTTTAAAAAAAATTGTTCTATGATGCTTAGAACCCGAGCTAACTGAATTCATAAATTCAAAATAAACGTCGCAATATATATGGTTCTAATCAACGAAAATTTATGTGTTTTTTTAAAATTTAGGGTACCTCGTTGCGTAGATTATAAAAATTTAATCAGTTAATTTGTGAATTATTTATTTTAATAAATATTTATTTTGCCGAATTTAACTTTTTCCTTATTAATAGTAGCAGTAGAAAAGGATATGAAATGATATGTAACTTAAATATTTATGTATTATAGTTATAAACAATATCTTTTAAAAATAAATTTTACAAAAAATTAGTTTTTTATTTGAAAATCAAATCTATACGTGATTGACAGTATGTCATTCGAACAAGTACATACCGCTCTGTGAATCACTGTAAAAATTGGCTGTTTATCGTGGTAAATACCAGTTTTTAAAAGTATTTAACCAACAAAAAATTAATTAGTAATTGTTGTGTACAGTTTTTAACATCAAGAGCTGTAATATTATTCGGTAAGAAATTGTTTATTAATACTTTTCTCACCAAAACATTCAACTGTGTTGACATTTTTTGTTACACTTGACATAAGCCAGTCCTATCAAGGACTGGTTCGGCGAAGTATTAGCCAGGCAACCAGTAATACAGATATGCGCTACAATTGCTGCCTATCAGTCGAAACTTTATTACAAGAAAACCAAAAATAGTTACTTTTGACTACATGAGTAACAACTTAAATCAATATTCTCCTACAATTAGCAACACCATGTCTGGTAACAACATCATCAGTAATAATCCAAATTCATATGCAACTGCTACTATGTTAAAACTCAAACCGAAATATCCCAAAAAAGATCAAGCCATATTAATACATGCTTAACCAAACTTATTACTACTCGACTACGTCAAAGCCATAGGTAATATTGTTAGCCCCAAAAACATATGCTTCGCCTCAAGAATTTCCAATAATCGGATATGCATCTACTTAACAAATCCTGAACTTGTCGAACATATTTTAACAGAATACCCTACGATTACAATCAACTCTGTTTAACTACCCGTAAGAAGACTGGTTACCCCAGTCAAAAGACTAATAATCTCCAACGTCTGTCCATCAATACCTCATGAAATTATAGAAAAACACCTTCAAGATCTAGGTCTTCAACTTGCTTCAACAGTGTCATATATTCAAGCTAGAATCCCCGGTGATGAATTTACGCATATTAAGAGCTTCAGAAGACAGATATACGTTACTCCAATCACAGATAGCCTCGAAATTAAAACTTCATTAATAATTCCATTCGACAATAATTCGTACAGAATATTTCTCTCCACCGACAAAATGGCATGTTTTCTATGCAAAAAACATTTACATATAGCAAATAACTGCCAAAATCCCCCTAGCAATCCTCTTCCAAATGAACAAACGTCCCCGCTGACCCCATTTCTGCTACCCCAATATCAAACAATATGGCATCACCAAACACAACACAAAATACGGTTCCCAGTCAACAGATAAAAACTGTCGATATATCCACCACTTCTATTGCCGCAAACAATGAATTTATTCCTCCTACCACTGGTTAGAAACGAACTCGTTCTGACTTCAGCGATTCTCCCTCCCAAGAAACAAACACATCTACGAACTTACCCATCAAAGACATAAAAATGCCTGCATCCGATGTAAAAGTGCATAAAAAACATCAACAAACTAAAAAATCCAAGAAAGTCGCACCCGATCAATCGAAATTAACCGCCTCCTCTGTTCCCACAATCAATAATCTTTATCAAGAAAATCCACACTTATTCTCTTTACCGGTTGAACATTTTCTTGCCTTTCTGGAAAACTCATTCGGCAGTAATAACCCTCTTCAAGAAGCAAAGTAGTAGTAGTTCACTCAAAATGTGATAAAAAATTAAGAATAAATTTACAAGAGTTTCTAAGAAAATTAAACAGCAACTTAATATAGACAATTATTCAGAAATTGGAAGCACAACATCGCAATCTACATATAATGATGAAGATTATCTAACCGACTCTTCTCTAACCTCTCAACGTTCTTAATGTTAAATATACAGTGATAAGTGTCTTACCACCCGGCTTTTTAACGTAAGAGATAGAAAACACAGTTACCTTGTGAAATAAAAAGGTTGTGAAAAAATCTGTAGAAAAAGTGGTGTAGAAGACATTATAAAACACATAGCCAAAATTAAATGGAGGTGGGCAGGACACGTCGCCAGAATGAAGGATAATAGGTGGACCAAAAAAATCTTGGAGTGGAGACCGAGAGCGGATAGACGAAACCCGGGAAGACCACCCACAAGATGGACTGACGACATAAAGAGTATTTGTACCAACTGGATTGCAGCAGCGCAAGATAGATCTGAAAGCGGTTTTTCGAGAAGGCCTTTGTTCAGCAGTGGACGACTATGGGCTGATGATGATGAAGATGATGATATTTTGTTTAGTACAAATTGTTATTACCAAATTTATCAAAAGCTGTTGTTAGATACCTGTATTAACGGGTACCATGTTGCGGGAAAATCCTTAGTTCTCTGGTCTAAGTAGGAAATGACCAGAAATGCCAGAGAGAATGCAAAGAGAGTGCCAATGATTGTAGAATGCAATAGTGAGGACCATCATTAAAAAACGAGAATATTAACATAACAAAAATTTAAGAAGAGATTACTCTTTTTTGCCAACTGAAATAAATTGTAACAGAAAGTATTTAGTTATTCATATTAAAAGTTAAATCAGATAAAAAGAAAGAGTACTATTTTGACAAACGTAATTTAACAAAATTGTAAACAAAAGAACCACACTTTTGGGATCATTAACGTTTTAAAAATGTTCAATCAATAAAAAATAAAATTTAATTTGGTGTCGACATTGACATTGGACCAAATATAAAATAAAATACATACTATGTGCAGATTATAGTTTTTTTTTCTAGTACCTACTTTATGATTTACAATTAAATTACCAACAAGATAATTTTACTGCTATGATTTGTAATATTATTAAAGACTAATCATATTCTACCATTATTTGTTTGGCAGAGATTTTTAAATTAAAGATGATTTTATGTAATATAAGGAACTTTCCGCTAATAAGGTCGTCCCAGGACTCATATTATAAATACGGATAATATAATTTTAAATGCTTTTACTTAAAGAAGTAACGTTGTACTTATAAAGACAATTTACACTTTTACCACGTGTAAATTATCATTATATTGTGAGATGAATTAATTTGTTTGATTTATATCTCAACAAAACATAATAGTTTATTTATATTTTAAAAAATATATTTTAAAAACATCCTCGAGATGGAGGCGTAAAAGTCAAACAAATAGTTTCTAATTTTCTAAATTGAGGCTAATTCCCAATTAAATAAGAAACTAATCAAAGTGTTGACTGATAAAAATTTTTGTATGAATTCTTTCGTACGCCCTTGATAATAAAACATATTTGTCAAATTAGCTTACAAAATACGCACATATATCATGTATCGTGTCAAAGGTCTGAAAATCTTACATGCAAAATAGCCATTTAACCTTGTAACCTGAAGTTATTACACCAACTTATATAATTACTCTCGTTCTTATGCCCATTCATAATAGATTAATGTTTATAAGTTTGAGCCAGACGTTTGCCACACGTCATTCGCAGGCTAGATTAATAGGCGGGGACTTTTGGGTGTCCATATAATTGATGGCGAATATAGATAGTTAAGGTAATCTTTTGTTTTGTCAATTAAGTAATAAGAAGTGCACATCTTAAAAAAATAAGCATCATGAATATATTTCTTATTTATTGTCATTTTTTACGATTTTGTCATGTTTTCATTTTATTATTACGTATCTAACAGTTTCTCACTATGTGTGACATAAAATATAAAGTTCTGACTTTATATTTCTTCATATAGAGGTCGCTGCTAACTCACACTACTATATTATCTTACACTACAATTTAAGTCTTCACAAGTCGTTTTTGATTAGTGGAAATCTAGGAAATAAGTATAGGAGAACGGTGGGACTCCCTCTATTATTTTAACATTTTTACACTACGGAGAAAGTGCAAATGATGATGGCTGGCTCAGGTAAAATGCTAGTGTATTGTCAGAATAGAAAACCATCTATAAAAAGTCCTCTGATTTTATGTTTCTTTATATAGAGGTTGCTACTAGCTACTACTGGTATATTATGTTCAATAATTCGCAGTGACACAGTATTATCAAGTTTTCCCTGAATGGTGGAAAACCATGAAGTAGGTATAGGAGGAGAATATTGAGATTCGAATTTTAAAGAAATGCAACCATCTATACATATATATATATATATATATATATATATATATATATATATATATATATATATATATATATATATATATATATATATATATATATATATATATATTGTTATGATGTATTTTTTGTTTGAATGATGAGCAATGAGTATTTTTAATAATATAATATATAGGGTTTTTATCGCGGTTCTCAAAGAATTAGCTTGTAAGTACTTTTTTAAATTATCTTTATTATAACTATTATGAAACACACATATATATCTAACCTAGCCAATGTAAATTTAAAATAAACTATCTTTAAATTGATACTCTTATAAAACTAATTTAATTCTATAGACAATGTAAAATTTAAACAAACTATCTTCAAAATTGAAATTGTTATGACATTAACTAAATTATATTAACAAAATTTTGTACCTTTCTTTCACTGAATGCCTAAATGAACTGTTTTCCACTATATAGATTCTAATCACCACTGAATGTCTTCGTACTTCAGTTATCCTTGTTTTTTGTGAAATTACTTTTTCCAGTTATCAGCTTCTACCAATTTAAGATATAGCTTTCTTCACCAGCATTTATACACCACCAGCAAACACCATTTATATTTATTCTTCTTTTCAATATACCAATATCCAATTATTATAAGTTGATTTATACTAATCTCCAATCATAATATAATTTTAATTCCTTCCAATGTCCATCCAATGTTCTTCTAATATACTTTTATAATCTTCAATAATTATTTGTGTATAATTATAAATGTGCATTAAATATATGCATAATTTTTAACCTTCATTTAACTCACTATATTAAACAATTGGACTATCTCCAACTAACTTTCATATTTCTTATTAAACTGCTTGACTGACTTACTAAAACTGTGAACAATTGACTTCACTAACTAATCTACTAACTTTCATAATAAACTGCTTGACTTCTGACTAAAAACTGCCATCTTGAATCCAAATCACGGGTATTTATATCTTTTTGGATATTCTAGAACCATCTGGTAAGAGATCATGTTCCATTCGTTCTATTAACTTCTATATAGATGTTCTCGAAAAAAATATCTGTTCGATCCACCGCCATAATCATTATTCCAGAATGTTCGACCGTAAACAATGGTCACACTCTGCACTCTGGAGAATTCGTTAATGTTCCATTGATAATTTTGTTGACATTTAGGCTTTTCAGATCAGAATAAACATTCAAATTAGTAACTAACACTCTAATTTAATAAAATACACATTTCAAACAATATAACCCCACTTATATTCGTAAAAATTCTTAAACGTCACTTCAGAGTAAGTATATCTGTCACTCACATATGTATAGTTGGTTGCCTAGTCACATGGCTCACTTAAATGTATCTACCACATTATAATTACTAAAATACAACTTTTTACAATTATTATATGCTAATTTCTTAAAATGCCCTCACATAAATATATTTTTATAAATTTCTCTAGTATATAACTTATTTAAAATAATCAAATACTTTTTTATATCTAATATTATGTAGTATATAACTTATAAATTATTTTCTATAAACCCCAATTGTCACAATATATATATATATATATATATATATATATATATATATATATATATATATATATATATATATATATATATATATATAACAAACAACACAGCTTATTAGGGATGCAGTCAGAAAAGTTTGGCCGGGATGTTACAGAAACACTCTTTTGACTGTTGGTCTAGCTTTCGGAATTGTTTTATTCCTTTCTCAAGACACTGTAATTAGAAGAATGTGTAAATATTTTCAATATATCACAAATTGTCAGTGCAACTTACCAGTCGTTGAGATTATTTATATAAAGCTATGACACTCGACATTAATAACACACGTATAAAATATAACATATAAAATAATGAACAAAATACATTTTAAAATTTAGTTATGCTCAGTTCATATATGTCAGACTTTTTATTTATACAAGACGTATTGGATTTTATGAAACACATTTCCAAGAAAACACGTTTTGAATGTTTTTTTTTTTTTTGATTTTGCTCATACAAATACAGGAATCCTCGAAATTAAATTCATGTTTTAACGTTAATGCATGTTCTGTCAGCGCACATGCATTTTTTTTGGTTTTGATGTTGCTGCGATGTGAGATCACTCTACTGTGAAAATTACGAGATGATTCTCCGACATACACGTTTTTACAATTGACACACGGTATAGAATATACAACATTCGATGACTCCTGTATTGTGAAAGGATCCTTTGTCTTTGTGTACTACTTCGATACCGTTTTCATATTCTTAGTTGCCATTTTTAAGCCACTAACATCTTTTAAAATGTTCATTACCTTAGGTGTCAGAACTGGAATATAGGGTAGGCAACCATACGTTATTTTCAATTGTGGTAGCTCTGATGTGTTGTGTGTCAATGTCAGTGTCAGTTGTCGGACCTTATTATTATGAAAATTTTGGTTGTCAGAAAATTGCAAAGGAAAAGGAGAACCAAAAATGAGTTTATTCAAAAGCCCTGTAGGATAGGAGTTCTCTTGTAGTATAGACCTCAACTTTTTTAGTCCCTTGTTCCTGAACTCGATGTGTGATAAGTTGATAACCCTAGTTTTAAGGGCCAAAACCAAATTTGTTTTCATCTTAGTGGATGTTGAGAACAAAAGTTAATGAAACGGTTACTAAAACAAGGTTTACGATACCACTTTGTCCTTAGCCATCATTGCCACGATGTATAAGCATGTCTAAAAAAGGAATCATATTATCAGCCTCTCTCTCAACCGTAAACTTTAAGTGTTCACACTGGGCGTTAAAGGTGTTTAAAACATCAGTTATTTCTTTTCAGAGACCGATAAGATCAAATCATCTACATATCGTTTGATAAAAGGTATGTGAAAAGGTATCTTTTCTTTATACGTTCTTATAAGTTCATCCAAAACAAAGTTACATAGTATAGGGGATATTTTGCTGCCCATTGGAGTGCCAAAGATTTGTTTAAAAAAATTACCATTGAACAAAAAAATGGATGAGTCAAAAACGAATGTTAAAATTCTTATGAAATCATCTAAACTGATCTTGGTATGCGGAGAGATGCTGTTCCAGTTATGTTTGATGCTGTTGAGAATAGCAGCTAGTGGTAGGTTTGTAAATAGTGACACAACATCTAAACTAATCAATACATAATTATTCGGAACTTTAACATTATTAATGAATTTACTAAACGTGAAAGAATCTCTAATATAGAATTCATTGGATTCGTTGTAGGAAATTGTGGGGATATCTGTAAGGTGTTTAGCAAGTTTACTATTAGGAGCATCAATGGAAGAGACAATAGGCCTCATTGAAAGAGTGGGTTTGTAAACTTGTGTATAAAACCCGGGTGCAACTGCATTGTAAATTAAATATTGCAACTTCTGTTGTTATGGATTTGTAAGAAGCTAAATCCGAAACCAGCTTGTTCGCCTTTTGTTGGAGGATGAACACCAGACTGTTCTTAAGTTTGATGTAACTTTTTGTGTCATTTAGTAAACTATTGCTTTTTTCAATGTAATCATTCCTATACATTGCCTCTGTAACATTTCCCTTGTCACTTCTAACATTGTAAATTTCTGGGTGTAATTTTAAAAATTGTTTGCACTCATTGTATATTGTGTTGAATATATGTATGTTGTATGTATGACATACAACATACTTGTACGACTTTTAATGATGAATTTCAAATTCTTCACATTCAAAATAATGGCCTTAAGCTACTTCATTATAATCTATGGAAATTAACAAATTAAGAAATACAGACATAATGAATGACCAGCTTGAGACAAACAGTTCTTCTCTCCTCAACTTATTCAGCTAAAGACTATAAAGTGTAAACACATACCAAAAATAAATCACTTGAGAAAGGCACTCTGGCCGAAATCGCTGTAGTGATACTAATTTAAAATAAATTTTGTAGAAGTGTTGACAAACAAAAGTTTTTAGTGTTTTATTGTTAGATAAAATGAACTTCCATTAAGTAGCGGTTGAATCCATTACAATGTATTTATATTACTTTTAATCACAAAATAACTAGAAAAATTTGATTTCACTTTATCCCTAACGTACACTCTCTTATATAATATGTGAGCAATTGTGCCACAAGCAATATGGGGCTATGGAAATAACTAAAAATCAACACAATTAAAATTTTATTCTAGCCTTCCGTAACACAGAATCATCGGTTATATTATTGTCGATACCTCACATTTGTTGAAATTATTACGAAATTAACTTCTCGATGTGAGCTTCTCTATTTCATGTACTTACCCTAGTGTTCCACTTCATCTGACACTTTCATAACACAGTGTATTTTATGTTTTATACTATTTTTTAAAATACCGTTCAAATTGCTTTTAATTATAACCAACAATTTTCAATTTTCCCTAATAGAATTTGGAGCTAGCCGTATTGAGTAAACTAGGATAGCATTAAATGAATGATTTTGTGGCAGATAGATGGCGCACTAGTCTGAGAAGATGTTACGACGTAATTAATAATAACACTTCAACTAGGCTTTGATCGGCTATCTGAATTATTGGTTGTTTCATCACTAACGAAGTTATAACGGAAATGGGAGCTGGTTAAATTATAGAATATTCGAACAGGGTCGAATTATCTTAATATGTGCTTTAATTTATTTTTTGTTTGACATACTATTTAACCTCAAGTTTAAGTGAAAATACGATTATTTTAACGTTTCTATTTTCACTTAGAAAATCGTTCTTAAATACACAATCGCAAGAAATTATTTTCGTTAACTATTTGAACCATGGAGAAACAACTAATGGAGATTATTACATTGGTTTATTGGTGCGTTTAAAGACCAAAATTGCAAAGAACAGGCCTTATTTGTTAATGGCAAAATTGTTGTTTCACACAATGCACCATGTAATTAGATGATGAAAACGATGATATATAGAATATATAGAATAGCTTCAGAATCCACCGTATAGTGTTGACCTGGCCCCCAGCGACTATAGTTCATCCCAAACCCTTCTTTCAGTGCGTCACAGTTTATCGAATTCTCTCTAACGCATTAAGCTAGAAGTGACAGAAAAAAACGTGAGTCTGTGATTATTATACATAGAACTTAGAAAATTATATTTCGTTCACGGGTATTTGCATATTAAAGCGAATTCTACTTACGGATATATAATTGGTCGGAGTTTAGAATACGCTAAATAGATATCCAATCAATGATGCGCATAAATATAATTTGACGCAGATGGTCTCGATAGTGACAGTACTTTGACAATGTCAACTGATAAAATGATAATTGTCATTCCAGGATAGTATTTTTAGACATTTTACAGTGAAAATTTAATTTTGTATTTATTGTCATAAAAATATTTTAAATATGCCGAGATATACCGAGAATGAACAAAGACTAATATTAAAATTATTAAATTATTTTCAATTAGAAAAAGAGGCTGGGACAACTTTATTACCAGTTTCTGCCGTTCGTGAAGTAAGTTTTAAATTATTCTAAAAAATATTCACATTAGTAGTTTAAATACTATACATTTTAGCCATAGTGTTTGTAATAAATAATAATAAATACATAAATAAATCTTAGCTAATTAAGCACTTTCCTTGGAGTGTATAGAATAGAAATTATGACAAACTGCCGTTCCAATATAATGCACAATAAAAATTTTTATACAGGACGGGACCTCTAATATGTAAATTAAAAAAAAAATTGAATTCTTTTTACTCCACATTTTCAAAAAATAACCTTTTCACATTTAGCCGATTACGATCCTTCAACTGTCAGATTTAACTAAAATGTCATGCAATAATTCTCGACATTCTTAAAATCCTATATGACGTCAAAATTAGTGACGCACTGAAAGAAGGGTTTGGGACAGACTGTACACAATTTTTTCAATCTAGAAAAGTGCTCCGTGCAAGAAATATCGGCTCCGATGAAGAAGTAATCATCAAAAATAAAGCCGGTTTATAAGATCTGCATTAAAAAATTAGAAAACCAGTGGAACGATTGTATTATGGATTGTATTGTTTTATGGACATATATAATATAAAGTAAAAAGTGTTTACGTTGATATTTAACATCGAACTATCGTATTCATATCTTCACGCAAAACTGCTTCTCACTTTTTCATCTGGTTTATGAACATTTAAAAGCTCAAGATGGGCGTAATGAGTAGACGATTATCTTGCTTGTCAAAATTTCATGCAGCTTTTAACCACTGCTGCAGAAAAGTACTCACCATATATGTCTTTTATTCATATACAAATTGGTTTAGTTGGCAGGAGGTAAACGAACAGTACGCATATTATTTTAGGACGGATTTCATTATGAAAGTCATTTTGTACCTCTATTAAAAGTATTTTTCCATATGCTCATTGCTACTTAATAGGTAAATGAAATATGAAATATGCACTGAAATATGGTTGTACTTGTGGATAGAAGATTCTTCGCTGAATCTTGCAGAGATCCAGCTTGAAGTCTTCTTCAGATGTGAAACTTCGATAGAAGTTTCTTGAATTATTTAATATGCTTTTTAAATCTACTGTATGTTTTTGCGACTATCAATATTAGATTAAACACATATGTTTAAAGTAAGCACAATAAAACATATTTAACTGTGAAAATCAAATAAGCCGTCAGAAGGAAATAATAAAAGAGTATAGTCAACTTATCAATGAATACTGTACTGTCCGTATCATAGTATTAGTACAGACATTTATCTGTAATTACAGTATTGTTGCTACTAGTAATATGTCGTAAAAAAAATAGACGTAAAAAGTCAAATATTAAATTGAAACACACGGATTTTTTTTTATTTACAATTGTGTTAAGAGGATACTAATTCAAATAAAGTATAAATAAACTTAAACAAATGACAGAGGGTATTTCAGTAAAGTAATAGCAATCTAAGATGAATTTATTTACAATATAGCACTTCTTGATTATGCCATAACTGACATAACTATAAATCGAAATAACGGTATAATATTTATAAAGACATGATATAAATATTATATTGGGAGATCTAAATGCTAAAGTGGGCCAAGGAGAAGTGGAGAATTATATGGGGCGATATGGACTTGGAGGAGGAATGAACGTGGCCGTCGGCTGGTTGATTTCTGTATTAATAAGGAACTCATAATTGCAATTCCTTGTTCAAACTCGTTAAACATAGATTATACGCATTGAGGTCACCAGCTGACCATAATAACAAAATAGTCAAAATAGATAATAGATTATCGTCAACAGAAGATATAGAAATTCTATCATATGATCCAAAACTTGTCCAGGAGCAAACATATTCTCCAATTACTATCTAGTTGTTTTGTCGATAAGAGTGAAACTAAAGAATGTAAAGCACCCTAGCTCCAAGAAAATCATGGATACAAGACGGCTCAAACAAGACAATATATATGCGGAAACGAAATTTAAAATAAACGAGAAGTTAGCTTGGATGACAGTAGAAATTCTTGAACTTATGGAATAACGAAGAAAACATAAAGCAAAACACCTAAATAAATACAAAGAAATTTAGAAAAAGATCTAAAAGAAGAGAGGAAAAGATCAAGATGCACAAGAGAGGTGGCATTTCGACAGATGCAAGGAAATAGAAGATCTGAATAAAAAGTATTTTATTTAGCTTTTAATTTACACAAAAAAATCAAAGAAATGACAGGTTCTATAAAAAGAACAAGAACGAATATCCTTAAAAATGATAAAGGAGGTATTATTACTGATATAAAAGAAAGATTGTGTCACTGGACCAATTATATCCATAAGCTATTTAATGATGAGAAAAGAACTATTATTAGAAACCACAGAGCATACCGGACCACCAATATTAGGGGAAGAAGTCATCTAAGCAATCAAAAAGAGAAAAGAGAAACAAAGCTAGCGGACCAGATGATGTGCACATCGAATTATTGAAACTCATTGATGAAGATGTTGTTGATATAATGATTGAACTCTTTTATCTAATATATCAGACAATGGCTGTATTCGACCTTTGTGGCAGTAGTCAAAAAGTCAACTACAATATACTGCTCAGATCACATAACAATAGCTTTAATAAGTCACACACTTAAAATATTTTTGAAAATAATAAACAGCAGAATTGCATATGAACTCTTGCATATGAAATTAGTGACACACAATTTGGCTTTGGAAATGGTATGGGCACAAGAGATGCTTTGTTCGGCTTAAATGTGCTGGCCCAGAGATGCTTGGATATGAATCAGGAGATGTACTTATATTTTGTAGATTTTAAAAAGGCATTTGATAAGGTTTAACATAAAAAGCTAGTAGATATATTAAAAAGCAAAAATATTGACAGTCATGATATGAAAATTGTATCTTATCTATACTGCAATCAAACTGCCAAGGAAGAGATGAAAACCAGAACACCCGGGATATCAAAATACAGAGAGAAGTCCGCCAGGGTTGCGTGCTGTCACAACTACTCTTCAATATCTACAGTGAAGTGGTATTTAAAGAAGCGCTCTTAGATTTAATAAAAGGTATATCTGTCAATGAAGAACTTTTAAATAACTTGTGGTTTACAGGCGATACAGTTATAATGGCGGATAAAAACACAGAATTACAGAACGTAATGCAACCACTTACTGAATGCTGTCATAAATACGGACTAAGGATGAATTTGAAAAAAACTAAATGCATGACCATGACTAAATCAGCAGATGCAAACATCCAATTGATTGCTGAGAATACTGTAATTAAGAGTGTGAATACCTATAAATTCTTAGAAACATAGATAAAATCAAATGTAGACCATATCAAAGAAATTAAGATACGTATTGAAACAGCACGTGCATCAATCGTTAAACTTCAAAAGTTTCATTGTTGTCGGGATATAAGGTTAGGACTGCGCCTAAGAATGCATTGGTGGTAAGTATTCACTATTCTTTTTTATGGCTTGGAAACATGGATATAAAACAATTGCATCTGAATATATGAGTAGGAAATGGAGCTCAAATAATATTGACTATCAAAAGAAGAAAACTTGAGTACTTAGGTCATGTTATAAGAGAGAAAAGATACTCATTATTGCAGCTTACTAGACAGGGAAAAATTCAAGGAAAGCGAAATGTGAAAACACGTAGAATATCGTGGCTTAAGAACTTGAGGAAACGGTTTGAATGCAACAGTGCAGAACAATTTAGAGCATCAGTCAACAGGGTCTGCATAGCCATGATTATTTTCAACCTTCGATAAAATACTTTCAACTTTTTTTAAAGAATCAAACTATAATCTAATTGAACAATTTGGGTGAAAACTCATAAGGGTGACGATTAAGTGTTAACAACTTTACGACATTTACTTTACATCAACATTAATTTAAAGTATTGTCTAAATACAGGGTATCCATAAACGGTTTTCACAAAAGAAAACTACAAATTCTAGAACTCATTTTGTGTCGATTTGACGTAAATCACCTTGACATAAATGATTTCTAAGGGAGCTTTAAAGACCTTAACATCGGTTTAATTCAAATATCTTTAAAACGGTTCTTTTTAAGTTATATCATTTTATATTTATTTAGTGGAATATGCCCAATGGTTTGGTGCAAATAAGTTTTTTAATTGCGTTTATCATTTTCAATTAATCATTTTGACAATACATTTGATAAAAAAAATGCTGCTCTTATCTGAAGTCCCTAAATCGCAGTTATTCGAGAAAAATTTATTTGTACTTTTCATGTAAGTATCGCTAACACCCACGCTAAAATATGACTACTTTATTCTAGAAAATAAATGTAAAGTAATGTAATATTAAACAATTAACACTAAAAAAGTAAGAAAAATTCGTTATTACTACGAAATCGCCTATATCCCAATTGAACATAGCTTTATTAAACTAGTATTAGAACAATAATTGTTGTACATATATTTCCAAAATGTATTAAATTATCTGCGTACCTGTCCTGTACCAGATTACTTGATATTCGAAACATGTGTTATAGGAATATCATTCTACGATAAGAGTTAGAATTGAGTAGAATTGAATAGAATCTCTCACAAGTGATCTGGGGCTTCCTAATTGAAACAGTGCTTGTAAAATGAGTAATCTGAAATTACATAAAGTATTAGCACTAGATATATTATATAACATAATAATTATTGAAAATCAGTGTTTAAACTGAAGACTAATTACATTAGAATGTTAAATAAATTTTTAAATAAAAAATTGAATAATAAAACCATAATAAAAAAGTTAAGTTAATCTCTTAATTAATAAATTCCTAATTCCATGAATTGTTGAATAAATGTTTGTTTTGGAAACTTAAAATCACAGAAGCAAACAAAATAAGTCGAGTAACAATTTGGTGAGTTAGAAACGGTTGTGGAATGAAGAAAACGCTGGAAATAAAAACGCTTGTGGAATGAAAAAAAATGACGATGGTAATTTTTGTTTTTGACCTAAAATGTTCAAATATAAAATACTAAATCAATAATTTTTTTAACCCTAATTAGTTTGGAATGGAAGATCACAAGAGTAAATATCTGGAGAAATATAGTGCAGAGTTAGAAGAGATGAACATAAGAAAAAATATGCATTCCATAAGTAGTTCATGCAGCAAGTGAAGCAAACAGTACGACTCAAGAAGGACGAACACTGGGAGAGCATGTGAAGAAACATTGGTTGAAACATACCAGTTGGCTCGTAGATTCAGAAGAAAATTTAATTTTAGAGAGCAAAAACAAAAGTCCAACTTTTAAAGGTTTTCATATAAAATTCTTTAAGGCACAGTTTTTACAAGGCTCTGGTAATATTTTGGTGTAAATGAATTATATATTTTTTGCAAGTTTTGCTTTAATTCGTTGACGGATCTGGTAGAATGTTTCCTCGATGCTTTTTTTATTTCGCACCACAAAGTTTTTATCGGAGATTAGTCGGGACTGTTTTAAACCCATTTAAAAAGTGGTATACAATGGTTTTTCATCGAGTATAGTACTGTTGGAAGACACAATATTTCGTTGATTTTGACTTTGTTTCATTGGTAAAAGAGATTATTTAAAAGCTTAAAATATTTGTCCATATTTAAAATCTTATTTAAAATACAACTTTTTCATTTTTTTGGACGATATGCTGCCCCTGACCATGACAGACGCACAAAATATGACTTTTGTCTTGAGGCAGTCGGGTTGAAAAGCTTCATTTTTCCAGCGAATAACGCGACTCCTACTGTCTCCAACACACTTCAAATATGTACTAATCACTCCATTGTACTGCATCCCATTGTAAATGAATATTATTGCACTTATTTTTCTTGTGTTGTAATGTTTCGTAAAATAATTTGTACTGATTTTTCCAACTACATAAATTACTTTGTAAGTAGGAAATCCTAATAGACTGTTGAATTTCCGACGAAGGTCGTCCACGATTATTTCTCTTATGCCTTTGAGAGTATTGAATCAAAGATGAAATCAAGGAGAATAAAATACGTAAAAACTGTGTGCTTTCCTGGGGAAAATTTTTCGTGAAAATTGAATTATGTATTGGAAATTTTTTTTTTGTAAAAACAATTTTTTTTAATGAAATTTTAAAAATCGATAGAGCAATATTAATTGTACTCTTAAAAATGTTGGCATAAGGGCTACTGGTACCCTAAGAATGTTTATTATGACATAAACATGTAATATTTTTAAGCCAATGATGTCCGTGGTTTTCTCCTTCCCGTCAATTAAAATTTTCTTAGTTTTTATGATAATGAACCTGCAGAAAAAGACATATCGGTAGGTCGTAGAGACGAAAAATTTTACCTTGGAAAAGTTCTTATCCCAGATGACATTTTCAGTACACAAAGAGACATATTGGGTATAATTATTAAGTATTTCAGTGAATGAAAACCAGGATTTATCGAATTTTTTTTATTGTTGAAAATTAATAAAAAACCTTAAAGGTAATGTTTTTATAAATCATAATAAGAAATTCCATAATAATTAATATGGGAAAAAACATGTAGATTATGATTTACTTATGGTATTTGCAATAAACTGCAAATTCCAAAGGTGGGCCAAGTCAAATGGGAAGGGACTCGTAATAGAACTTGAAAAAAAAATATTAGAATAAATAATCAAGGTAACAGGATCTTACAAATGATGACACCAAATAAATGCACGAAATATTACACAAAGTTACCATACTACAGAATAATAATTGTTGTAAAATAATTTACTGATTGCTTGTAAAATATCTTTGTCGTCCAAGACTTATTGAAATAATGAAAATAAGCAACTGTACTTCAATAGCGAGTTTTGCTCATCTGGTGGATAAAAATTTTGAAAACAATGGGACACTTTTGGAATCAAATTTTAGATCATATTCTGTGGAAGATTGTCCCATTTCTGCACTAGTTGTCGCGAAGCTCTAGGATTTCCAGAGGTCGATAGATATTTTCGTAAACATCTTTCAATTCTCCTCAGTCCTAATCCCTTATAGAGATGTGGTAACACCATTAAGTTTTTAAATTTTTTTTATAATTCCGCTCCACCCTTTTTCTCTCCTGGGCTAGTTGTTTCACTTCGTGAAACCCTCAGTTAAACAGCATTTTTTTGATCCAGACAACGACTTGGAGATCTTTTGCTAGGTATTTTTTCTTTAACTCTGCCCTTAATTATAAGTTTTTCTATCATACCTGTTGTTTTAATAATGTCTCCAAATACTACAAATATTTCTGTTGTATTTGTTTAAGTAATCCATATTTTACTTTGAGTTCATCTAGTCTTCAGGGTCCACTTTTCAGATGCATATGTTTATGGAAAAAAGTGCTCTTACCAGCCTTACTATTATATGTACTGTTATCGTCAATTTTTTTCAAATTCTTAGTTTTAGTGTAGCAGTTCTTGCCTGCTAAGTAAGCCTTTTTCGTATCTCTCCGTCGCATTCTCCTTTATGTGTTATCAGAGGCCCAGGTATATGAAACTATTTACTGCTTTGAAGCCTTCAATCTCTTTAATGCGTTGAAAATTTTTCTGTGTTCTGTTTACTATCATGCTTTTTGTCTTACATCTGTTTATCTGTAGTTCATACTCTACTTTTCTTCACCAGACGTCTTATTATGTTTTTCATTTCGTCTTATTTTGAAACGAGTAGTAATGTATCATCGATATCTCTCAAGCAGATTTTCTATCCTTCAACCGATATTTTACCCTCCAATCGTCCAGTAACTTTCTCATAATGTATTCGCTGTAAGGTCTTGTCACCTTATGCCCAATATGTTGATTAGAATTTAAATTTAAACTGCGAGTAGGCCAAACAGATCATGTGATTTGGATCTCGTCAAGATACTGAATAATTATCCGAGCAGTTAACCGTGCTTATAATACATACATATTGCGTTGTCTCCAAGAATAACTTGTTCTTCTTCAGGTTCCGTCTCCTATCGGAGGTTGGAAATCATCATCGCTATTTTAATTTTATTGGCCGCGCTTCTCAATAATTCTAATGAGCTGCAACCGAACCACTCTCTCAAATTTCTTAGCCAGGATATTTTGCGTCGTCCTGGGTTTCTCTTCCCTTGTATTTTCCCTTGCATAATTAATCTAAATAATACGTACTTCTCGCCCTCATTATATGACCCAGATATTGAATCTTTCTAATTTTAATAGTTTTTATAACTTCACATTCTTTCTTCATTCTTTGTAACACCTCTATATTAGCACCACATCTCAAAGAAGTTTAATTTTATGATTTCAGACTGTTTTATTGTCCACGCTTCTATGCCGTATAGTAAAGTAGAGAAAACGTAACAACGTAGCATTTTTGTGCGGATCTAAGTTACTGTTGCAAAGTAAGTTCTTTAATTTTATGAACGTGTTTCTTGCCATTCTATTCTCGCCTATTCTAGATCTGATTTCTTTTGTTGGATCTCCATCTTCGGTTAGCCACGTTCCTAAATATTTATATGTTGTTACTCTTTCGATCGTTGTATTATTTATGATTAGGTTATCTACATTTTGTGTTTTTTTTTGAGAATATCATTGATTTTGTTTTCTTGAGATTCATTTGCAGTCCGTACCTTTCACCTGCATTGTATACATGTTGTATTATGTACTGTAGATCTTTCATGTCACTTGCAAATATGACCGTATCATCCGCATATCTAATATTATTAATGCTATTTCCGTTGACCAAAATACCTTCCACAATATCCAATAAAGCTTCATGAAATATCACTTCACTGTAGACGTTAAATAAGAGTGGTGAAAGTATGCACCATTATCGAACTCCTCTAAGTATACTTACTTCCTCTGTTAGTTCGTCTTCGACTCTTATTCTTGCTTTCTGATTTTGATACAGATTCGATATAATTTGTAGATCTCTACTATCTATGTTTTTGGTCTTAAGAATACTGACTTTATGTGAGCCCTTAAAGATAGGCCTCCCCATGCATTAACACTGATATTTTACCAAATGCTCGGCAATAGACGGTTGAGCATTTCCCCCGCCTGTCTGTTAACACACTCTTCCACATCTATCTGAGCCCATAAGACAAAATCAAGATTCATCAAAAAAACATGCACGACTCTATTTCGCTATTGGACAAGGCAAGATTCTTGTGTGAAATTAAATCTCGTAATCTAGTCTTCACGCGAAAGTGGTGATCTGGTAGTTCTAGTTCGAGAAAATAGCATAAAGTCGCTTTCTAACTGTCTAGTCACTCTAACTGTCTGGTCACTCTGAACGCGGCTATCTTATAAAGCCGGTACAGTTTTTGACATAACAACATAATTGATGCTCATTGCAATACACTAACAATGACAACACTACATAATTTTGGGATAGGGACCATTTTTTGGCCAAACTCTTATTAAAACAACAATATCAACATCTTTAAACATTAAGTAAACTATGTTACAACCAAAAAAAAATCCAAAAAAAGTATTTCTAAAATAACTTTAAATTACGGGGTGACCTGAATTTATGTTCTTTAATGTAGTACAAAGTGATGAAATAGTTGCAATAATAATTTTTTTTTCTCTGAAAAATTCCTAATAATTTAAAGTATTCGATAATTTTGTCTATGTTTGTATAATATAAATATCAAAAAGGTTAGAATAAGTTTAGCGACTATATTTTATATAGTTATAATTATAACATACTATAGTTTTTGTTGTATCGTATAAAAGTTGAAATACATATATATTTATTCTTTTTTACTTCCGCCAAAATAAGACAAAATATTAACATTGTTTTCAATACTTTTCTCAAATTCGTTTATCAAATAGAAAGTTAATTTAGCGCACCTTTAAAGGAATATTTTTTATATAAAATTTCCAAATAATTAAAACCTACATCAACCTTTTACATTTTACTGCAATGAATATGATTTTTTGCATATTTTGCCGAACACGTTCATAAAATCCCATCCATCATTTCTGAGATTGGTGCAATACTCTTCAAGGTTTTATATTTTAAATTAAGTAGATCGTATTTAGCCTTCCTTTTCTTAAGCATTACCAAAAAGTCTATTTACTACAGTAAAATACACAATTAATAGTAAACACAAACCGAGGCCAACGTTTCGCTAACCGAGAATTCCTGCGAATAAATTTATCACACCTAAGTGATTTTCAATTGGAAAGTTTTAGTTGGCAGGATTAGAATGCAGGGAAAACTGCCTAGTAGGGATGGGTTGCTAGAGATGAGCTGATTTCGTCTGGTATTAAAAAGTCACGTTTAAGTACTCCGTTTATAAAAGTGATAAACCTGTTTTTATATAATCTCAAGAAATTATAAAAAATATGAGAATGATATCCTGTGGGTAAAATTAATGGGTAAATTAGATTATTTAAAATTAATTAATTGAGCAAAGCCGCTAGAATAACAATACTTCTTATAACAAGTTACCTAGTTCACTCATGGCTGTATTTGTTATACCTAAATGAGCCAGCATCTACGTCAGTATGACCCTTGTGTTTGTTTTCTTCTTTACAGAATTATGTACAGCCATCTGTACCTTATAATAAAGGACCTTACAGCCTCTTCGTATGAATTATTGATGTAGATAAATTCCGTGTTTAAAGCTTGATATGTTGGTGACTTAAACGAAGTTTTCTTAGATTGAATGTTGTCTATTGAATTTCTATTTCTGTTAAATAATCAATTATCTTCAATTTACTTTTATTTTAAAACAATGTCTTGCTTTTTTACAGTTGTTGCCTAAGTTAGGATTCCGATGTCCAACTTTCATACCATTTAGGGGGTCTTTGAGGGGTCCGGTGATCTGCAGGTGTTCAGTTTTTATTTCTTTGCAATCTTAGCAAGTTAATTATCAACCATTGTATCAATGTAGTCTCTTTATGGTTTTTTTCCGAGTCTGGACCATTTTAAAATATATTGAATGTTACACAAGGGTCCTGAAATCGGTTTTCATTACTCTGACTATTTGGCCAGTAATTAATCTAAGGATCTTTGTTTCTGTCGTTCTTAGTAGTGGCTTAGTAGTGGTCGTTTCTACTCGTGTTTATGTAGCTTGGTTTATTATATTAGATCTTACATAAGTTTTATAAATTTGGGGTTTGTTTTCTAGGCTCATATATTTGTTTCTATTTTACTTACCCGAGAAATCCTAATACCCCAACCGGTGTTATCGCTTGTATTTCTTGTTTTAGATTTTTACTGCTTGTAATATTAGCGTCGAGATACTTAAATGACGTAACTTGCTCCACAATTTTATTAAAAGATGCTAATTTACATCCTCTGGGTTCTTTTGATATTGTCATAGACATTTAATTCTTTTGCTACTATTTTAGACTTGTGGACTGGTCTCTATAGATTGTCCTTATCTTCAGATACTATCATTGTATAATCAGCATAGCAAATTATTATAAATTCTGTATTGCTCATTTTATAAATTTTTCCGATGTTTTTACTTCTTTGATGCTATGATCCATAAAGACGTTAAAGAGGATTGGGCTGAGACTCTCCCCTTGTCTAATTTCTATTGAGACTGGTATTTGGTTGTACAGCTTATTGTTTGATCTTATAAAAGTACCTATATTTAATTTTAATTGTTTTTGGGTTTATGATTCTTTCCTTTAATAGTTTCAGATCAGCGGCAAGCCTTACCCCATTAAAGGCTCACATAAAGCATATTATTTTGAAGGCAACTGTATTATATTTAATATCTTTTTCGGCTCTTTGTCTAATAATCAATATTGCATCTATGGTGCAACTTTTATTCCGGAATCTTTGCTGTTATTTATTGATGCAACTCTGTGGCATTTCTTCTGCCAAAATTTTTGTATTTAGCTTGATAATAAGTAAATAGAGTGAATTATTAATAAATGCATTTCAACACAAACAGATATATTCCATAACTGCAACCCAGTATACTAATACAATGTCAATCATACCCTGATTTTTTTGTTAATATTTTTCCAGAATTCATCTACAGTACAATCATACAATACAATTCATACTTAACTAACATAACCTTACAGTAACATTAAATTTAATTCACATATTTATTCATAAATCCACCCACATTGTACTGCATCATTTATTCTATTCTCTGTCTATCTTTAATAAATCCGCACATACATTAGTCAACACCTCAATCTTTGACAATCAATAATCCAGCATATATCTGATATACAAATTCCAAAATATGTTAATTTAAAATATATAGGGCCTTATTAATTAATATTTCAGTTCATCATCGTTTAATCAGATATATGTATTTATGTCTGCCTACCTACAGTTAAAACTTTTATCTAACTTTATCCCATCTGTAACAATACCTCTTCTACAATTATCTAACAAACCTTCAGGGTAGAGTACACTTTTATCCCAACATTTTATTGTTTGCTTCTACTATTTGCTAATACGTATTTCGTCCTTTTAAGGACTCTTTAGAGCGCCTCAGTAGGAAGCCCTGAACGTAAAATCAAATATTTTCCGTCAAAAGAAGTAGTAATGAATTACCTTCCCAAGGGTGCATACAGCGACATCTAAATTTGACAGGATTTTGGTTTTAAACGTGTAGTAGAAATCTTGAATTTTTACTTGTTGCTTTAAAATCTTTGTGATTGCTGATATACAGCCTCTTCTTATTTAGGTGCCATCTTCTTAGCGAAGGTTGGCGATGACCTCTGCAAAGTCTTTCGTATTTTGGGGTTTCCTTATTAAACTTTAAAAGTCTAATCCTGTTCAACAAAGCAAACACAAAATATACAGCCAAACACAAAAATTAATTTTTTTTTGTGGAGATATATTCTGTTTCCAGTAGTAAGTATTAAATTGTGTGTTTTACGTAGATTACACTTTGATATCTTCGGATGTTGATTAAGACTGGAAGGGACAAGATAAGGAACTACGTGATTACGGAAAGAACGGGGGTGACTACAGTCTCAAAGAAAGTTGAAGAACAATGACTACCATGGTAGTCAGATTGATTACGTCAGATGTAGAAATGAAAACTATGTGGGATGAAGGATAAAGCTCTTAAAGTTGGAGGAAAAAGAGGTAGAAGACAACCGAGAAGAAGATAAAAGGAATGTGTGGCAGAGAACTTAGAGAGAAAGATTTAAATGGAGAAAAAATGATGGACAGAAGTAAGAGACAAAGAAGAGGAAGAAACAGTGACTCCTGAAAAGGAAGAAGCTGAGAAAGAAGAAGAAGAAAAAGACATGTAGATTTCTCTGGAGAAATATATGTTATTTGCTAAAATAACTGAATAACTTAAATGAAAGGATAATCTACTAAAACTACTGAAACCACTCTGCAATGGCCCTAGTGTATCTGATAGTTTAAAACGTCGACCACGTCAGCTCTTGGGGGTCATTGTAAAGTGAGTTTAGCAAATTTTACATCTGTGTTTACTTGAGACCTTGAGTTACCGTCACTAACAGCCTATCTTACTTACGAAAAAGCTATACATAGTTGTAGCAAAATGTCGAGATGAATCTATAGAAACAGATGTTTCAAACAAAAATCATCACCCATCCTTTTGCTTCCAAAAATAAACATAGGCTTTCCCTAATTTCTTCCAGTTCTGTCTATCTTGAACTTCCTGCAGTTAATTGTTGTGAATTTATTAAAAGGTTCAATATTTATAACACTTACGGATTTAATTTATTTCTTTATTTATTTTAACTTATCTGACAATAATTTATTATATCCGTACGTGACAAATTCGCGTGCGCGGGTCTTGAGAATTAACTGTCCCTCCATATAAAAATGTTGTATTTATATACGAAATCCTGATATACTAGAACAGCATCGAAAGATCGAGAAGCTTAGCCGGCTCATTCACCATAATTTTGGTTCCAGACTTCCACCGAAATTTCTACAATAAAACAGAATAATTAGTCATAAAAGTTAGGCCAGTATATTTATCGTAACATTGCCCCCCTCTTAAAAGATGGTTCCTCCTGGAACCTTGTCGGGACTGGAACCGGAACTGTATGCTGGTATCGGCAACTGGACCCTCTTTTACAACTTCCAGTTGTATAAAAATGACAAGGGACGGTTTTCTCTCCGCACCAGTAACTATGCGGATTGCAACAGACTAACACCTGGACTTCGGTGTCTTTAAAGATCTCCTCCACCATATTTCGGATAACCCTCCAATCTAATTGGCGGCACTCCAACTTTGGCATGGCTAACTTTTGCACGTCGGACTCTAGTACGTGCCCTCTCAATTGAAGTAAGGCTTCCCATACATCTCGGTAGGTAGGTTGGTCACGGGCAGTGTCTTTTGTTACCAGGTAGAAAAGGTAACGTGATGCATCTTGGAGTTTCAAGGTTTTACCGGGAGCTGGCACTTGGCATTGAAGTTCTGCAACTCGACCAAACTTCCTTCGAAAGACGGATGCCAACCCTGGTGCGTCTTTGATACTGGCCGGGATGGTAAGGGCCAGCGAGTAGTCATCGGGGAGCGCGAGTAGATCTTGCTTTTCTTCAGTGGTAACACCATGTCTCGCTTTACCGGTACCTCCATAGGCACCCATGAATTCCTCAAACGTGAGGTCAGACACATCTTGGACTTGGTTTACTTCCACTTCTTCATCTACGTCGTGGTCACCTTCGAAAGATGCCAACCGGTTATGGTGTACTATCATCGGCTTTCCCCTCGGAATCTTGCTTATTCGGTAGATGACATCGTTGATCTTCTCCATGATGAGGTATGGACCTTCCCAAAACTGCTGCAATTTGGGAGAACAACCTTTTCGCTTCTTGGGATTATACAGCCATACTTTGTCGTTCTTCTTAAAGCAACCCTTTTCGGCTTGTGTATCGTACCGTTTCTTCATTCGGTCGCTAGCGATCTGAAGGTGGGAACGGACCAACTCATGTACATCGTCCATTCTTCTTCGTAATTCGATCACATAATCTTCACCTGCTACATCTTCTCCAGGTCGACACCCAAATTCTAGATCACAAGGTAGTCGCATTTCGCGTCCGAATAGGACTCTGGCTGGTGTCTGGCCCGTTGATTCGTTAACAGCAGATCTGTAGGCCATTGTGAAGAACGGAAGGTATTGGTCCCAGTCTCGCTGATGATCGGACACCATCTTTGTCAAATACTTGCCAACTGTCCTATTCATTCGTTCTACCATACCATCCGATTGCGGATGATACGCGGTAGTTCTTGTTTTCTTCATGCCTAGTCTATCACATATTCCTTGGAATAGATCACTTTCGAAGTTCCTGCCTTGGTCACTATGGATCTCCAAAGGCACTCCAAATCGGCTGATATATTCTTGGATCAACTTATCTGCAACGGTGGCGGCCTTCTGGTCTGGAAGTGCATAAATCTCGACCCACTTAGTGAAGTAATCCATTACTACCAACATGTACTTGCCCCCATTTTCACTTTCTGGAAATGGCCCTGCAATGTCCAAAGCTATTCTTTCAAACGGGCTTCCAACATTATATTGTCTCATAGGAGCTCTCCTTTTCCGGTGAGGCCCGTTACTCGTAGCACAAATAGTACATTTCTTACACCAGTCTTTTACGTCGTCGGAACTGTTCATCCAATAAAACCGTTCCCGAATTCGCTGAAGGGTTTTCCTTACACCAAAATGCCCTCCCGATGGACTGTCGTGTAACTGACGAAGTACTTCGGCTATTCTGCTCTTTGGGATCACCAACTGTCTTCTTTTCTCTGAACCGTCATCATTTTCCAGGACTCGTTTGAGCAAGCCATCTTCGATGATAAATGAGTCCCACTGGGCCCAATACGTCTTAACTACTGAGCATAGGTTTGATATTTCCTGCCAAGGTGGTCGACGGTTTTCCTCTTTCCATTTTCGGATTTTCTGTATAACTGGATCTCTCTCTTGTTCTTCCCTTATCTTAGTAGGCGTCCAGTCGTCGTTGACAATCGTCGTTCTTAGCACTGCCGCTTCCTTGGATTCCGTTTTGTTGCAGTGGGAACACTCTGCGGGGCATGGCCTTCTGGAAAGAGAATCAGCATTTCTGTGGCTAACTCCGGCTCGGTGCTCAATCTTAAAATCGTATTCTTGGAGTCGTTCGATCCACCTGGCTATCTGACCCTCTGGATTCTTAAACTGCATCAACCACTTAAGGGCGGCATGGTCGGTTCGGATTAAAAACTTCCTTCCATAGAGGTATTGATAGAAGTGCTCTACTGATTTAACTACTGCTAGAAGTTCTCTTCTCGTGACGCAATAATTCCGCTCAGGTTTTGAAAGAACTTTACTAAAATATCCGAGGACTCGTTCCTGTCCTCCTTGAATCTGAGACAGCACTCCTCCAATTCCCACATTACTTGCATCCGTATCTAAGATGAACTCTCCTTCTGGCAGTGGATACCCTAAAATTGGTGCTGTTATTAAATGCTTTTTCAAGGTCTCAAAGGCATTTTGGCAGTCTATATCCCAGCGGTATTCTCTTGCTTCCTCTGTTACAGTTCTAACTTTACTGTACCCACCAGAGGCCTGCGTAGCTGACTCGTATTCGAGGGCGGCGGATAAGACATCAACCAGCGTCTTGTGACGAGCTAATCGTAGTGTTCTCTGCATTTCATGATCACGAAGACCATCAATAAACGTTTGAACGGCCAATTTTTCCATCATGTCTTCGGGAGCTGTTGGATAAGCATATCGTACTAATCTGGCAATATCTACCTCATATTCTTGAAGAGCCTCATCTTTCTTCTGTCTACGATTTTTAAGCTGTGACTGATATACATGCTCCAAATGGTCGTGGCCATATCGCATATTTAACCTCTTCTTCAGTTGTTCGAAATCATCGGTCTCCTCTACGGCTATGGTCTGAAGCACATCTAAGGCATCTCCTCGAAGAGCGATAGTCAGGTTTACAGCCTTTTCTTTTTCAGACCATCCATTTGCTCTTGCGGCTGATTCGAACTGTTTCATGTAGTTGTTCCATGATGATTTTCCGTCGAAAGTTGGGACTTTAACATGAATAGAACCTCCACTTCCTTCAAATTTCGGCCGTGTCTCCAACTTAAATTTCGTCTCGTCTTCTTTTATCTCCACTGTAATCGGATTGTTACCTCTCTCTGCTGTCCCTGTTTCTTCCATCTTCCTTTCCATCTCTTTAATCTTTTCTTCGAAGGCCAACTTATCGGCAGCAACTTGGTTTTTTAACGAAGATATTCTATCGTCCAGGGCAGACATCTCAGAAGTGACTTTAGAGATTTCTGAAGAGATGTTAGCAGAAACTTTGCTTTCCAGGGAAGAAATCTCGTTAGAAACTTTGCTTTCTAAAGAAGCGATGTCGCCGGAAACTTTCGAAATATCGCCAGAAACTTTGTTCTCTAATGATGCGATATCACCGGAAACTTTGGCTACATCAGAAGAAACTTTCGAAATATCGTCAGAAACTTTGTTCTCCAATTTCGAAATCGACGAGATGACAGCATCTTCAAATATATAAGTCTCTGGATCTAGACCTTCTTCTAGCAAAGCGTTCTTTAGTCGTTGGACTAACTCAGCCTTTTTTCCGGTAGAAGCTAATTCTCTGTCTTCGAGATGTCTTCTTAAATTCGTCACTGTGAGCTCATAAATCGTAGCCATTTTCACAATTTATTTTACGTATTCACTTGTATTATTATTATAAGTCTAATTTATGTTCGATCCCACTCTGACACCATTTGTTGTGAATTTATTAAAAGGTTCAATATTTATAACACTTACGGATTTAATTTATTTCTTTATTTATTTTAACTTATCTGACAATAATTTATTATATCCGTACGTGACAAATTCGCGTGCGCGGGTCTTGAGAATTAACTGTCCCTCCATATAAAAATGTTGTATTTATATACGAAATCCTGATATACTAGAACAGCATCGAAAGATCGAGAAGCTTAGCCGGCTCATTCACCATAATTTTGGTTCCAGACTTCCACCGAAATTTCTACAATAAAACAGAATAATTAGTCATAAAAGTTAGGCCAGTATATTTATCGTAACATAATGTACAACGATTCTTTTGACGTCGTCTGTCCATATGTAGGTGGTCTACCTCTGTTTCTTCTGTCAGTTCCTGGTCTTCACAGTGTAAATTTTTAGGTCTACTACTCGTCATTCACTCTAGCCTTGAGTTACTGTTACTAATAGCTTATCCTACTTACGAAGAAGCTACATATAGTTGTAGCAAAATGTCTAGATGAATCTATTCAAACAAATGTTTCAAACACAACATGCTCCAAATCAAAAGATCAAAATATTTTATGATTAAAATATGTATATATTTTAAACTTCATCATCATCATCACCCATCCTTCTGCTTCCAAAGTTGAACATAGGCTTTTCCTTTTTTTTTTTTTTTTTTTTTTTTCAGTTCTGTCTATCTTTAGCTTCCTGCAGTCAATGCCCAGCGATTCTTTTGACGTCGTCTGCCTTTTGTTTAGGTGGTCTACCTCTGTTTCTTCTGCCACCTCCTGGTCTATACAGTGTAATTTTATAGGTCTACCACTCGTCATTCACTCTGGCCACATGGCCCGCCCAGCTTCACTTTAGTCATGCTATGCGCACTATGACATCTATCACGCTTGTCCTTCTTCTTATTTCTTCGTTTTTAACTCTGTCTCTGAGAGTCAGTCCAAGTAGTGAGCATTCCATTCGTCTTTGGCCTACTCTTAGTTTGGTTGCTTTATCCTGAGTTAAGAAATGTGTTTCGGCGCCGTATGTCATGAACATAAATTAGTATGTTTTCCTCCATTGCTAAAAATAAATGGTGATCTTTATCAGTAATTTTTTTCTTGTTTTTGTTTATTGCTGATCATTGCCGATTACCTATGGACCTGTAGTTTTAGCTTACCTAAAGAATACACATACTATTATTGACGTTGCTGTTCTAGAATCGGTTAGTATAACTACATTTATTTTTAATCATTCTGATAGGCTACACATGCTGATAGAACATAATGATTTAAGTATTTATTACACTCTGTATCAATACTCTTCCTTTTTTTAGGTACCATTGTTTTAAAGATTGGTGATAATTATGATTATTATCTACATTTTGTTTCTTATTCTTTAGATTCCTTCTTATATCACAGGTTAGAAATCACTATTGCCGGAAGGACGGTAGTAGCTGAGCGGTAAGATACTGGCCTCTAAGCCAGAGCGTATTATTTTGATTCTCGGCACCATCAATGACATTTTCATTTCTAAAAATTATACGAACCGTTCGGAGGGCACGTAACCCAATCGGTCCTCCTGGGCATTGATCTAGCTACTTGAAACAGGGTTAAAGATGCAATAATCGCCTAAACCTGTCCGAAAGTATCTCCTTGGCAAAAATGCCATATGATTAATGATTATTATAATTACCGTCGCTATCTTAACCTTATTAGCTGCATTTTTAGGGTTTTATTCGGCTGCAACCAAATCAGTCTCCTAGATTTATTATGATTCTCCTAGATTTTACATATTTTGCATCTACAAGAGTTTCTTCTATTTTTATCTTACCCTGAATAATAAATCTAAGTATCATCATCAAATTTATCTATATAATCCATCGGTTCTGACGTTATCGGTAGAAAATATTATGGTCTGACTTTTTATAATAGCTAGCGACATTTTTTATTATGTGTTTAATGGTTTTTAACGATTTCTAGTCAATTTGCATTATTTTCGTATTTGATGTGCGAATGAACTATGTTCAGTCCTGATGCAATTTATTGTGCATCTGGTTTTTCATAAAAAACTAAAGATAGAGGAAACTTTCATTTAAACTGGGCATATTGCTGTTGGGTTGATCTTTATTTAAATCACACATAAATTTACTTATTGGCTTGCCGAATGTGAAAATGCCGATGTTTTCCACGTCGAATCAAAAATTTTTTGAATAATTATATTCCTGGCGTTTACCTTCACAATAATTATAATTAAGTAATTAAGTGGTTAAAACTTGGATTTTTTCTGGTCCATAGTTGTAGAATTTTTTAAATAGAAGTTTTCTTTAAGTCAGCCATTGTAATTTTGCAGTTTGTCTGTTACTATTGTTGGATCTATTTTTTGTCACTATATTAGATAAAAATTTTATTTTTGTTATACTAGTTTTGTGGAGGCGGATTTTTAAGTGTTAATTTGTTTAGGAAAAATGTTCGTGATCAGTATATGCGTAAGACGTATAGAAATATATAACTAATCGTATTTTTAAGTTTACCTAATATCTATATTTCACGAGTTTGATCGCCGGAGGTTACTATGAGCGGTGGTTAGGAACTTCTTAATAACAAGAAGTTCAGTTTACTTCCTAATATAATCGCAGTTACAATCGCAATCGTGATCGTCTTCGCAAACTTGGTTCTAATTGCAATCAAGTATATACGCGCTATGTATTAACTTTATTGCAAAGCTCTATCCTTGTCAAAAATAGATTAAAGGATTCCGATATTTTTTAAACTAGTGTCTCCCATCTCTCGACATAGACAAACTACGTACCTTAAATAAACCCTCGTGTCACAATGCGATTTAATATTCTAAGCTTTGCTATCACGAACAGAAGTCGAAAACTCCAAAACTCTCCTTTTGGTCGGAATTTATGCTCAAGAATGCTTAGTAGTTCCGGGCCGAGATCAAAACCAACGAGGAATACGAACCTTGAGTTGACAAAAGGCCGTTGTAGTTTTTATGGGTTTGTTGCCGGAGGAGATGGGGACAAAATTTAAATACGCCCATTATTGTCGCTTCGAGAGATATCGAGATGATGGCTGTTAGTTGACAATTAGAATGAAGGACTCGTGGTCTGAATTTGATCAAGTAAAAATAGTCAAATTCTCCATTGCTCAACTTTTCAGTTTGTGTTCGCGGCTTCATTTTGTGCTATTTGACTTATTTATGTCCTCATGTCAAGTTTTTAGTGAAAACAATATACAAAAACAAACACACACACACACAAATTTTCAAAACGGTCTCAAGAAGGAAGAAATCATTTATTCTATAGATGTGTTTTATAGATATTTACTTAAAGTATACTGCAATAGCTTGAAAGTTATTTCGAAAACTGTTACTGTCTTTCAGTATTCATTTTAAAAAAATTCACGTGGAATATAATTGTTAATAAATAAGCAATAACCCAATTTAAGTTTAGTACTAAATATTAGTTCTGAAATTGTTTTTTTTTTTTCTGACATTTTTAAGTAACCTATTATTCTACATGAGATTAAACCACGATTGATTGTAATGATGTTGTTGAAATGTTGAAAAGACGTTGTAGTTTATAAGCCATTGATGTATCCAAATTATATTATTTATATTGATTTATCCAAATAGCTACATGACCAGGTACAGGGTTAAAAAAACAGGTAGTGTTTAAGATGTCAAACGATCTAGTTGACCAAAAATTAGTGATGAAAAAAAAATTAACATAATTTCAGAAATGGTACTAAACCTTCTTATACAGCCCAAGTTGCATCTATCTATGGAATCAGTCAAAAGACAGTAGGCCGAGTGTTGGCTGAAAACAAATTTCATCCATGCAAATTAAAAATTGTGCACCAACTTTCAGATGATGACCCCGACCGAAGACTAGAATTCTGTGAAAATATGTCCAATAAAATTAACCAACAACCCAATTACATAAAAACAATTTGTTTTAATGACGAAAGTACTTTTTCTCCCAATGGAAATGTTAACACACACAATGTGATGTATTGGAGTGACACCAATCCTCACATCTTTCGTGAAACACATGCTCAATTTCCAAGAAAAAAAAATAAATGTTTAGGCAGGTAGTTTGGGAAGCCACATAGTTGGACCTGTTTTTCTCAATACTAACTTACCGGTGAAGTGTATCTCTAGATGTTACAAAATGCAATTGAACCGTTAATACTTGAAATTAATACAGATGAATTCAGCAACTTGGAAATAACGTTAAAACAAGATGGTGCTCCTGCACATCATTATGGCGTGGTAAGACGTTACCTAGATGAAGAATATCGTGGTAGATAGATTTTACGACGAGCTACGATTGAATGGCCAGCTCTGTTATTGGACCTCACACAATTAGATTTTTTCTGCGGGGATAGTTGAAATCTAAAGTTTACGCTACAGCACGTGACAATATTGACATTTTGAAACAACGAATTGTTAAATAATGTAGTTCAATTTCCCCCGACACATTTGAACGAGTACGTTAAGAGTTTAGAAATAGGATGCATAACTGTCAGGAAGTAGATGGAGCACATTTTGAACAATTATTATGGAAAAGCGTGTGGTGAAAGATTTTGAGAATTTCACGTATAAATTTATTAAACAAACACTATAAACAACAAACTACTGTATAATAATAACTTATATAATTTAACAATATTTTCATCCAAGCGGGGGTGTCGTCATTCTCTGTTCATCTCGGCGTAAGCAACCCTCTGTCGATGGGGAGCGTTCGATTCGATTGCGTTAGATCGGGACGCCGTCGCACAATTAGTAGGGTTTTAACTACGATGTGCGCGAGCAGGTCCGTACTTAACATACTATACGAATTTATATTAACCTGTAGCTGTTTATCAAATGACGCTTTGTCTCAGTCAATTTTAATGTTGATTTACTTGGCTTCGATCTTGGCAAATAGTCATGTTTGGGATTGAAATTCTTTGGGTGATGTATCTCCGATTGATATCAAATTATGATTTGTGTGTGTGTTTATGTAGTTATTTGTAGATGGTGTGTGTCTGATCTTCTATTAAACCATTTATGTTGTGTTATTCTTCTTCCTAACTGCTTCTTTGAGTATTGGTAACCAGAGCCTGCTACATTCTGTTGATGGGTTTGCTAAACATTTTTCTCCATTAAGTAAGATGAGGGTTGTCTCTTTGATTTTTCTAGTTTTTTCCTTTATTAGTATTCATGCAACTTTTCAGTGTACCTACTTTGTGCTGATTGTCGTAGGCACCTAACACTTAGTTTAAGCTTACTGAAAATATGATACGTACGGGTGGAACTAAAGTAGTTTCAGTAGTACTTATTAGAAGTCAATTAAACAATACTTTTATTCTCCACAAAAAAGATTTTCGTGGCAAAATGCCCATATCTAACAAAATACATTTCTGTATTAATTATTATTAATGAGTTAGTTGATAAAAATATAGTTTTTAAAAACTTATCAGGCATATCAATTTTTTCACTTATTTTTTCCTAACATTTATGTTTTTAACCCTAGAGCAGGCGCGTCGACTACCGTTTCATAACCGGGCGCGCTGTGTATTTTGTACACAAAACACATTTTAGTTGATGTTGATTAGTGGTAGTTGATTTTACCAAATTTAGTGCGTTTTAACAAAATGACAACCACAATTTACAAAAATAGTTTATTGTTACATAAAATAATAAACATAAAACATGTACCTATGGGTTACTTCACTCGATTTCTTCTGATTGCTGCCGTTCATTGTTCTTACATTTTACGCAGGTAATTGTGGTTTCTGAATGAATTTTACATACAAATATTCTACATAGCCCACATCTAACGGTTGTGCTGGAATTTTTTGAGCCTGGACATATTAAAAAACGTCCACGTTTTCTAGAGCTTTGCACTTCTGTTCTAGTAGGTTCTTCACATGATTTATATTTCATTAGAAAACCTTGAATATCCTGAGGAAGATATTGCATTGTCGCTCTTTCTGAAAGATGTACTTTCATTAAACTCAAGCTTAAATTCTTTAGAAAAATTCGGCGACATATTTTGGGAATTGTTTTATTGGCACAAAACAACACCTGCGCGTTGATACCCGCCATATCCATTGAAGAAAAAAATATAATTAGTGTCCATCTTCTGGTTATTCTTTTTACAGAATATGATGCACACATTTGGTCAATAGTATCCAAACCGCCTTTTGTGGCATTATAATCTAGAATAATTTCTGGTTTTTTAGTTTCGACGTCTACGGTGGCAGTGTCATTCATCGTGGATAAAAGTATGACCGACTTACTTTTTTTTGGAACAAATGAAACCAAAGTGAAATTTTTCTGGAATCCAAAGAGTGACGTTCCCACTTCTTTTTGTTTTTGGGGTAAAAATTAAATAGGTATTTCCCTTTTGTTTTCTCTCAAAGTGCCAATTGTAGTTATTTTATTTTCCAAAAGGGACATAGCTAAAGGATAACTGGTATATTATCGGTTGTCAAATTGCGATTCGAACCTTTTATATAATCAATAAACCTTTTTAAAATATCACTGGGAGAGTTTGATACAGCATAAGGCCCCTCAGGTTGCCGTCCACAATAAACCTCTAAATTTCCAACAAAGTAAGTTTGTGCATCGCCCAAAATGAACAGCTTGATACCGTATTTTACTGGTTTATTTGGTAAATACTGGATGAAACTACAACGTCCTCTGAATCCCTTTAGTTTTTCGTCTATTGTAACAAATTCACCAAAATTATAGGAATTTTTACAGTTACTAACAAATGCGTCCAATATATTTCTAATTGGTGCAAGTTTGTCATTTATTTTCCGTTCATGTCTTGTGGTTTTGTCATCAAAGCGCATTTAACGTAACAAAAATAAAAATCTTTTTTAACTCATTACAGCTCTAAGAATTTCTATACCTATTACATCAGATGTCCAAAGTTCAAGTGCGTTAGTATGGTTACCCTTTTTAGTGCCTAGGAGGTAAAGCACTCCCAGTAACGCCATTATTTCACTTTTTGAAGTATGTTTCATATCTCGTTCTCTTTTATATTGAACGTATTATTTTTTACTATCAATGTACAAATTAGTAAATTGTACGATGTTCTCTAATATATCAGAATCTATAATTTTTTCAAAAGCTGAAAGTTTTGAGGTTACTTTTGAAGCCACTGCCTTTGGTCCTGGAAGTATTGTGATAATATTTTTCTTTTTAATTTTTGATTGCGACGACAGCGGAGTCTTACGCCATGCAGTTTTTTTATCTTTACCTTGAAAATATTCGAAAGCAGTCGTACTTACTGCAGTATTATCCTCGAAGTCACTGGCTCTGTCGTGGTCATTCTGTTCTTGTTCAGATTCAGAATTGTGGTCATCATCATGTATTATTTCTTTATCTATCTCAGATTCATCGGAATATTCTATTTCACTAGTTTCTGTTTCTGAGTCTTCCAACTATTCGAACGACAGATCTCTACTGGACGAATAGACGCGACGATATCGCCAGATTGACGACACTTCTATTTTTAGACGACTTTTTCTATTGGACGTGTACAAAATACACGGGCGCGCCCGCTCGAGGGTTAATATTGTTTTTATCGCTAGCCTTATAGGTTAACCTGTTACTTTTGACCAATTTAATTAAAAATTTGTCTTTATCTCTTTTTTAAATTAATTGATCCATTGCCTCAGGTTAAAACGCGTATAGCCCGTACGTTTCAATGCTCTAAATAACTAAAATTTCTGCGTCCAACATTTGAAGTTGCGTACAGCAGTTTCACGCAGCGGACGGCTTACAATAGAGACCGCATCTATTATTAAATTGTACTAAGCATACAGATGCAACGTATGACGTAAGGTTGTAAGCGGCGTACGGCGTTTATTAGAGACCACCACCTGTGAAGCTGTGTACAGTAGTAGGACGCTGCGTTTAGCAGACAATAAGAGTTTTTACACATAAAAATAGTTTTACTTTTATATAGTCTACAATTCCTTCTCCAGTTTTCAGTATTGCGTTCAATCGTGTGGCCCATAATTTGTTGCCACCGTCACCACAGAAATATCGTTCCAACGTACAACACTTATTTTATTAGTTTGATCATAGCGACAATTCGTAGTACCGCGATCGTTTTTCCCAATGGAAAAGTAAGTAAGTAAAGTATCCTTACCGTTTTAAATATACTTGTAGCTAATAAAGAAATTATCAAAATAAATCTTGTGTGCAAACTTGTCTTCCACAATATTAAAATATTGATAACTCCTCGTTCACTCATACTAAACTCTTTTGAAATATTCTGGTTGGATTTTCCAGCATAATATCTATTGATAGATGCAAGGCACCACATTTTGCATCCGAAACGAACAGGCTTTCCTTTTATAAACATTTTTGCCCAATGGTGGCCAAATTATAGGACCATTTGTTCATCTATTGATTGTTTAAGTATTGCCTGACAACGCCATATTTTAAAAAACTTTTGGTCAACAACTAAAATTGGACGAACTTTTGCAAATTTGTCTTATTTATCTAGCTGGTCGTTATCTGCAAGATGTATTTTCTGCTTTATTTTAAGAAATCTATTTCGAGACATTGAATTCTTTACAAGCTGAACTCCCTTATCCTTATCCAAAGACCAGTAAAGGTTTACACGTGTAAGAGTGTGATATCTGCTCAAAATCAACAATCCCAAAAATATTTCTAAATCATTTCGATCAAAGTCAAAGTGTGACGGTTTTGATCTCTTAAGTAATTTTTGGAATTTCAAATAATAGATAACATAATATCTTCATTAAACCTTTCCATTAAATAGTCCACTACCCACTTTTCATGCAATTCCCCAACTATATTTTTTATGCGATTTGTTTCATTCAAATTAGCATCATTTCCATAGTCAAGGGGTCTTCTACATTACGTTACGTTCGTTGTCTATTCGAGCTATTTTTTTTATTTTAATGTATGCAGATGAGACTAATTTACTTTTTTCTCTTCTAACTCGTATTTTTTATTTATATTTGTTATTTCAAATGTTCCAGGCACATCTTTCGGCAAACCATTTATATTACTCATATCATCCTCATTTATATATTGATCATCAGTTAGGTTATTAACTTCTGGAGGTACTAAAGAAACATCTCTTCTACATCCAGGTATCAACAATAGGTTCGAGCTCTTTCGTAGTCACAGACGACCTTTTAGAACCATCTTTATACTTTTTATCACCTTAAAAACATTGACCAACTTAGTAGTATTCACATTAATATTGAAAAATAAAATGGTACTCGTACTCACCGTGATAGAAATTTTTATGTTATCTATTATTACTGAACACTTACAGATACCGTATAACTACATAATTCACATCAAATACAAAAAAAATACCTTTATTCAGGAAAAGTCTGTGTTTATATACAGTCCTTACCAAATAAATATAACGACTGAATAACCGAGCGTACGCAAGACAAAATAACAAACACCATGTGTCTATCCGAGTCAGGTTTACACAAGAAATTAGTAAATTCTATATGTATTATAAGTACTTATTATCCGATAGTTGCGTTAACCCAACGCTATATTCAAAGTCCTGAAACGATATTATTTTCTAAAAACAAATAAATTCTACGTTTAGAATATTACTTTATGTCCTAAGAGATAAATATATCTTAGTGAATGATAAAATAATAATACCTTAATATTTGAAAGCATTTTTTTAGAATGTAATTCGCTTGTAATAATTTCTCTAGTTATTCTGCTACTTTGAATAATATTTCGAATTATATTTTTTTGCGTGGAGAATGTTTTTTTGAATTGTTAAATCATTCTTAACACAACACTATTCTCAATTTATAAAAAAAAAATGCATTTAATATGTTGCTTTAACGCAACTATGGGCCTAAATGAGTTAAGACACAGGTTTTTGTAATCATTTGATAATGAATCCAACAAAAATGTTTGTTTTTAATTTCGTCGACAAATAGTTCAAATTCGATGTGTTCTATGGGAACACCATAGGTCTTCGCACATCGATACAAGTCTGCAGGCTGGCAAAATAAGTTATTATCGAAGCGACAATAAACGCGTTGCATAAAATCACTAATTTAATTCAACATAGTTATAAAATGCTTCTCGTGACGCGTTCTCTTAATTCCGGGCGACAGAACAGGCATTAAGCGGCTCCGACGTTGATGCATAAAAGGGCAAATACAAGACAATTTTTTGAGAGAAATGCGTGCATAAAACGGCCTTAGTGGTCTTGAGCTTTCTTCCACATAAAAATTATTGTATTTGCAAGGTATTTTATAAAATGCTGTTCTTTGAGCTCTCCGGTGTGTTGTTTGTTTCGTTTTAGATAGAATTGATCTTAGTGTGTTGATTGTTATGATGGTTTTCTTGATGTGTGTGTGTGACAAGATGGCTTGGAAAAAGGTCCGTTAGTCACATACTTTTATTTATTATTATTTACCATGATATTTTAGTTTTGTCATATCTACCACTAGTTTTTTTAAATGACAATATTTGTTTTATTCATTAATCAGTAGGTTGATTGCGGGGTGCAAATACGCCTGGGGTGATTGCGTGGTGGATTGAGTAGCTCTGCGGTTACTACAGCCGTCTAAAGCCCGGATAAAATGTGACAGGTGATTGGCAAGGTTCGCAACCTACCAATCGTAAAAACAAATACTGCTCGAAGAAACAATATACAGCCTCGAAACCGGATTTACTTAGAATAGTAAAGACGCAAGAGACAATTCCTTAATAGGAACACGATCAGTAGGAAGACCACGAAAATGTGAGAACGACAACTTACTGGAGGCACACAGAAAAACAGACAGTCATGTCTATATAAAAAGAAGAAGAAAAAGAATCAGTGGGTTAGTTATTATCATCTCATGGAAAATTAGTAAAAATGCTTTATAATAATTGGAAAACACACTTGTTCTCGTTGTAAATGTATTTATTTCGTATCTTTTTAATTTTTTTTGAAAAACCGTTTACATATGGCACTGTGGTCACCTTTAAATCCCTTCTTTTAAGCAGTTCTGGGTTGTTTCTGGTATTATGTGGTTTTATTCTTTTATTCTGTGAAATTCCTTGATAAACAATGATAATTTTCACCATAACGGTAAGGCAACTGTCAAATTATCTGACACAAAGCGCCTTGTTATAAACGTTTACCGGTTAACCTAATTTATATTTTAAAAACTGTTTCCGAATTGAAAATCAAAACGCAAAAAAATGTAAAGTGTAATTTTTTTATGACCAATTTTGGTTTAATCCAATATAAATACAATACAAATATTAGTCATTTGTATTCGGTATATTCGGTAATAATTTTTGACTAATGGGTGTAACCTATTTCAATTGTATTTAAAGCCGGCTAGTTTTTAGTGTAATAGTTGTTATCGGGAGATCTATCTAGCTATCTATACAGCCCTTGCTGTCCAGTTTTGGACATAGGCCTCTTCTTACTTCTTACATCGGTAGATCATTTTACCACTGGTCTATGCCCTCTTTCTTTTTATGGGTATCTTCCCCTTCCTGATTTTGGCTACCATCATATTCTCACTGTATTGATTGCTGTACAATCCAATTTGTTGTTGATATCTTAAACCAAGCTTTTAGATTTTAAAGCCAGGAAAGTGTTTTTTTTCTGGTCACGCTTAGCCAATAACTTTTTCTACAACAACTAAAATAGTTCGTATCACTGATTGTTTCTCATAAGACGACCCATACATTGTTGTGACCCACTCCTTTTTGAACTTTCGTGTTTGTCAACAAAATACCGTAAAGTTATTGGTAAAGAAATTCCATTTCCAAAAGGAAAATAATTCCTGCAGCTGGCTGTATACCACGTATCACAAAAAGAGGTTAGTCTTTGTATGTGGGTATATTTTATTTTATAAAAACCCTTAAAAGGGCAACATTAAAAACACGAACATTTTCGGAACAACAGTTCCATCATCAGGTTAAAATACAGGTCTGAGCCACCAAAATATTTGGGTAAAAACCCTTTAAAATATATTATGTTACCAAAGATAGTACATGATGTTGATAATATTATTTGATGTTTATTATTTTAATTAAATTTTTAAATTTAAAATTTAAATTTGATTAAACATCAAATAATATTATCAACATCATGTACTATCTTTGGTAACATAATATATTTTAAAGGGTTTTTACCCAAATATTTTGGTGACTCAGGCTTGGTAACCTGTATTTTAACCTGATGATGGAACTGTTGTTCCGAAAACGTTCGTGTTTTTAATGTAGCCCTTTTAAGGGTTTTTATAAAATATACCCATATACAAAGATTAACCTCTTTTTTTTTTATTGGTAAAGCACAAACTCGTCTTAATTTATTTTACTTTGATTCTGATGTGACTTTTTTTTATCTTAATTAGCTACAAACGAATATTTAATATGATTTTTGTCGTTTGTCACACACATTGGCTTTTTGTATTTAATTTTCAAAGCATACCCGATGATGATATTCTAGTTTTTAACCATTTATGTTTTTAATTATAAAACAAAATTATTAACTTACTGACTACAATGTCAACTTAAAACAATTACACTGTATGTTTTGTTTGCATTTGTTTATTTGGTTATTCGCAAAGTTGCCATTATCATGCTTTTATTAAAAAAATAATGTGAAGTTTAAAAACTCGTGTATGAAAATTCGACGAATTGATTTGTTTAAAAGAAGTTTCTTAGAATTATTCTTTCATCGATAACGAGTTTTTATTATAACCTGGTTTTTAAAGGTTTTTATTTGGCTAACAGAGTGTCACAAAATTTGTTCCTTTCTTTGTACTTCATTGTTTTTAAACGAAAGCACTTTTTAAATCATGGCAAGTGTTTTCAGAACAGTTTTGTATTTTTTTTTATTGTGGAAGAATTTCAACGCTTTTTTTCCACTCTGTAATCCGTTCTTTTGCACTTACCAGTCTACTACTAGTACTCGCAAGACAAGTTCTGGATCTTTCTTACGTATAGTCTGCCTTTTGCCAATTTCGTAACCATACTTTTTGTAGGGTTTATAGGCATTTGTCGTAAAATATTTATTCCTGACATTTTGTTTACAGCTTTAGTTGATTTTATTAAAGCGATGCGTTGACGAATGTAGTAACCTCCTGTCGCTCCCTGGTGGCTTTATTCTATTATATGATCTAATTATAAACAAATGCTTTGCCGAAGTCTGAAGTTGTAGAAAAAAACGCCAGGAACAAGCAATACCGAACCAATGAATATAAATACTTAAAACAATGTACCATTACAAGAACTGACCTGGAAAGCCTACACTTATTTCTTCTGATGTCTTAATTTTATACTTAGCTAGTGAGTGCATATTATTTAATATTCTGCTCAAAATCTTTTCTTAAAGTGGTTTGAACAATTTTCTCACATTCCTAACTCAATATTTAAATAAGAATCTTACTAAATAAAAAAGAGCTCTAAAGAGATTAAATATTGAAAGCCTTAATCTTGATTAAAGAAATATCGAAATACATATATGCCCGGACGTGATAGAAGATGGGCAATAATTGGATGGTCAACGCCGATACGGACCGAGTGATTTCCGGTCAAATCATTTACCGATATTCATCGGTATTTACTGATCAAGGGTTTCAGTCGAATTAGTTGGTGGGTGGTAGAGCACAATTGTGTGCTTGAGAAATTGTCTGCACAGCTGGATACACCAAAAAAATTGTCAACGGCGTAAGAATATAGAAGAGAAGACAATGAGAAGCTACTGTAATAAATCTCGCCGTGATTCTTCGGGAAAATTATTATCACATCTAGCCCCTATCTACAAACTGTAACTAATCATTAAAATTAGAATACTTACAAAAAGTCAAGAGAAGGGGAAAACATACTACCACGAAGCCTCTTGGTCCGTAAATATGCGAAAAACTCTAAAAACTCTAAAAAAAAGAAAATCTAATTTGAGAGCATAGGTGAGATCCATTTGCAGATATAAAACTTGACAATAAAAGCAATGAAATAAATAAAAGTAGACGATTAAAGTAATAAAATTTTAATCTAGGTTGAATTAGCGGCCCATAAAGCATTAAATCGAGGTAGAATGTTATACAAATTGTAAAAGCTAGAAAAACTGTTGGCATACATGAAACACCGGCTAAGTTTTTAAAACTGGTAGACGAATAGGCCACTCACTTGAGATTTTCTTAAGAGAACACTGCTCAGCAGAATCAGATACAAATGCGAAGACAATCTTGAACAAACTTAGTTTGGATGTAGAAATGCACTTGATAGTAGAGAAACACTATTTGCGCGGAACGTGTGGTTTCGTAAGTGCCGTGGATAGAATAAATATGTTTTATCTTCTTTCTGGATTTTAAATAAGCGTTTGATACAGGATAATAATATATATGTAAAACTAATGCTAATTATTTACTTTTTTTTAATTATTTAAAACTTTATATATTAAGTCAAACCGCTAACGGAAAAATTTAAAATAGTATAACTAATGAAATATGTATAGAATAGAATAGAATTTATTTAGTCAATATACAAAAATAGTTTTGTTTTTGATAACTCAAAGAAATAGTAACATTTTTTACATACGAGGGTGGATTGATATAAAACTAGCTTTTGATAGAAAAAACAAGTTTTTTGAAATTAAATCGATTTATTTCTCAACATATTCGATACCTTTTAGCTCGATACACTTAGTAAGAGGATGTTCCAATTTTTCTATCCCATCCTCCGAGCCATTTTTTTAGGTTTGGAAATAGGAAAAAATCGCTGGCGTTAAGACCTGGGAATACGATGGGTGTTCAACCAATTCATAGAACAATTCGTGTAATTCTGCCATGGCGACGGCCGATCGGTGAGCCGGTACATTGTCTGGGTGAAAGAGCACTTTTTTGCATTCGAAACCCGTTTTTGACGCAATTCGGCATCGAATCAGTCCAATAATGCTGCGTAGTACTCACCATTGATTGTTTTTCCTTTTTCCAAGTAGTCGATGTGGATGATGCACTTCGCATCCCAGAAAACAGTCGCCATCACTTTGCCGGCCGAATGTGCACTCTTTGCCTTCTTCGGCGGCCCTTCGCCGCGTTTGCGCCACTGCTTCGACTGTTCTTTGGTTTCCGGTATGTAATAGTGTACCCAGGTTTCATCAATGGTGATAAATCAGCGAAAAAAGTCCTTCCGATCGCGCCGTATTATCGCCAAAATCGTCTCCGAAGTGGTCCACGTTTTTGCATTTGATCGATTGTCAGCAAACGTGGCACCCATCGCGCGGATAGCTTTTTCATGTCCAAATGATGGTGAATTATGTTGTGTACGCATTCATAGGAAATGTTTAGGACCTCTATTATCTCGCGGAGCTTAATTTGACCATCTGCCATAATCATGTTATGGACTTTGTTGATCATTTCCGGCGTGGTGACTTCATTTGGCCTCCCAGGACGCTTATCATCAAAAACACTCGTACGACCACGAACAAATTCAGCTTTCCAAAATTTTACTGTTGCTAACGAAGGTGCCACCCCACCATAAACTTCGTCCAGGCCGGCTTTGATTTGCACATTCGTTTTACCCTTTTTGTGGAGGAACTTAATCACCGAACGATACTCGACTTTTTCTATTTCTCCGAAAACACAAAATTTGTTTGTTTGTGACGGCTGTAAAAACCAAACTAATTGTTTTTAAAACTTAAAATTTTGAGAGACGTCATGTCATGAATGGCAAATGTCAACACCGAAACCAATTCGGGATCAAGTAGCGCTATCTATTAAAGGCTACTTTAATATCAATCTATCCTCGTACATACCTATACATTTTTTGCGAATTTAAGCATTACAAACAGATATTTATAATTAACAATGAAAGAAACGACAAACACACTAAATAAAAATATAAAAAACATGAAATATGGTCATAATAGGCAAATACTCTGACTAAACTAGTACTATTGTGTAAAAGTTGTACTTGTTTTTGAATAGAAGCAATGTTTCAAATAGTGTAACTTGATTTTAAGCTTAAACCATAATAAGTAAAGACGATTTACTTCGTCTGGCAAAAAGTTATACAAACCAACATCAGTCGAATTTTTTATGCTCTTTGTGAACCTAAAACGTTGTGCTCTAATAGCACCCTACATCTTGGATCGTGATCATGAAAGTTGGAGTTTATGTTAAACTTACTTTTGTGGGCATGGATTTCAATCAGAGTCTTGCAAGTATCCCCACTACTCTTTTTTGTAGTTTAAAAATTCGATGTGCATTACAAGAATTACCCCAAACATTTCGTACTGTGGATGACTATGGAATAGTGCAAAGTAACACATTCTAATGGTACTCTTAGGAATCATATAAACTAAGTTGTGTATTAAAAATATCAACTTACAGCAAGTATAAAACTCAAGTAATCTGTATGAGCACTTGAATCTAAATTATCATCCAAAAAGATTCCTAATAGCTTAACACTATTTCTTGAGATATAATTCCAATCGGAACTAAAAATCAAATTCTGATTTTTCTCTTAGACCATTATATAAAAATCAGTTTTTTGCTTTGTGGGTATCATTATCTATTTTAATTTTTAAATTATGCTGAATAATATCAGTATTAATGAAAGTTGTATCATTTGCGAAGCAAACACATTTTATAGGAAAAGTAGGTATAGTGAAATAAATTATTTATTTCTATTTTAATAGATTATAGTTAAATAAACCCCATATTCGATAGTGTGTGTTAAACACATAATAGCTGTTATTAGGAAAACAACTGCTTGTTTTCTATTTTTTAAGTATGATCTAAATAGATTAAGAGTGTTTCCTCTAATATCGTATTTATGCATTTTTTCCAATAGTAATTCATGTGAAACACAGTCAAAAGCTTTGGATAAGTCAATGTCAAAGACACAAAATAAGCTTCCTCCAAGCCATCAACTATATCTCAATCACAATTTTCTTTATAGCTAGTGTAGTACTACACTTTCTTCTAAAGACATATTGATTACAGTGAGGTATTTTGTGTTTTTCTAGATATTCCATCAAACGAACATTTAGAATAATCTCAAAAATTTTGCGGAAAATGGGAATGATTGAGATGGGACGATAATTTCCAATTTCATCTAAAGCTCTCTTTTTAAACCTGGTTTTACTTTTGTTACTTTTAATAAATCGGGGAAAATCCCTTCAGTAATATAATTATTATAAAGTATAATTAATTTGTCAATAATTATATCGTTTGTGGTTTCCACAATTAGTTTTTTTGTTTAAGAAATAAAAATCCGTGCAGTGTGAATTTTTCAATCTATGCAAAACATTCTGATTTCAGTATCACTAACTGGTAATAAAACTAAAGAGTTGCAAGGAGAGTGTACATCTTTCAAAAAATCTATGGCCAATTTTTTATTTGTGGAATTAAAAGAACTTCGAATAATTATATTAAGCTACTGAAGTAAAGTAATTATTATAATCGTTTGATGTAATCGAGCTTGAACAGACTTTTTTATTTTGAAATTTATTTCTGTGATAATTTTTCGACTGTTCTAACAACCATTCAAATTTCGTCATTTTGTGTCATGTGGAACAATTTCACCCAATCGTGTCAACATTAGACTGATAATTGCATTAAGTGCAATTTTCAATCCCTATGACAACACGATCGAGTTTGACAACTTCATCCAAATAAATTTCAAAATGTCACGTTTCGGCAATGAGAATGTTCAAAGTATAAATGCGCTAATATACTTTCACTAACTGTACTTTTAATAAATAAATGTTTCGTTATGTTGAGTTATGATTTTTGTTTCGAAAAATTATCCGCCGAATATCCCTCGGACATTGAGGAATGCCTTATAATTTCATGACAAATTTCTCAAGCTCGTTGCTTGGTAACAGCACGAAGCCGAAGGCCGAAGGAACGAGCTTTCGATTGTCATGAAATTATCTCGTCTGTTATCAATGTCTTAGTGATATTACTACTGATAATTATATCTTTACAACTGTCACGAGATATATTTTCTGAATTGGAAAAGAAATGTTTGGAAATGAAGAACATACGGTTGTATTCTATCCCAACATTATTTAATTTGTACCTATACAAATTAAATAATAATTAATAATAAATAATAAGTGGATGCTGAAAATAGGAACATTTCGACAAAGTAAAAATTAAAGAAAATAGACAACCATTAAAGTCTTAACATACTGTAACGATATGATCGTTAATAATCTAACATTTTGAATGTTAGCCAACCGGATCCCTGCATTGGCTACTAATTTGCCGCCGTTGGTGTATGCAACCCACAATACGATCTCTAATATTTCATTTTATGACTTTCGAACATCGTTATATCGTTTGATAATATAATCGATTCCCTTGTCATTGGAAACCTAACCTTCTTGAAGGGAATTCTGGTCATTTTGGAAGGGAACTCCGAGAAGAGAAGTTAAGTTATCACGGCAGGCAGAACTTAGCAGCAGGGATAGAACAACTTTTAAGTTATTATTTTTGGGAAAATGTGAAGAGTTTGATTTTGAAGAAGTTTTTCGTTAGAAAGTTACGTTATTTTTTTTATTGGAAAAACCCTCCGAGGTTCTGGTAAGTTACTTTCCATACATGTATTATCTCCATTTAAATATTACAAGTCCTTAATCATGTATCACCTTAGTAGAAATATCAAACCATCATTGTTTATATATACATATATAAGTAAATTTCAGTATGAAAATATTAAATATTTGAGTCAAGGTCACTTAATGACCAATATATTCTAGTTTTTGTTATTTGAACAAAAACTAATAAGTATAAGAACACGGAATAAAAAGGTTCTTTTTGTTCGTTTGTAGCCTGCCGGCTGCAATCTTAGGACTTTAATTTTGGGGAAGAATTTTTTTAAGTTGGGAAATACTTGGATTTGGGAAGAGTTGGACGTTGATTTTGGGCAAAGAAGCCATATTAAGTTGGAATTTTCTAGTTGGTCTGCCAGTCCTACTCAGCTTTGACTTTAGTGAATATAAGCAGAGCCACCTCAGAGTCCATCCACTACCTGGACAATAGACCACTTCTTAGGGAACTTCCTTACCAGTAACAAGGCTACTGAGGACATTATTTATTTTTTCTAAAGTATTAATAATTTAAATTTAAATTTTTTTTATATTATATATTATATCCTCGGATACTTAGGCATTCAGCCTAAGTGGGTTACGAAACAGATTTGTGCACAATCCCTGGTTAGTACCCTCAACTCTTTGAATCCTTTTACTTGCCTTCATTTTTACATTTCTACTTTATCTTTAATTTATTCATTTATTAATATTTTACATAACAACATAAGTTGTCAGGATACATTATCCCATTTTATGGTTACTAGTACGTACCTTTATTTTGTTAAATTGATGTAAGTTGTGTACTGGTCTAGTTACTTAATTGACTATTGCATACTTTAAAACTGCCTCCTTTAATAATTTGTCTAATTATTTAATTGTTGTGTGCTATTTTAAGTACTATTTACTCATACCAATTTACATATTTACCAATTTACCTCATTGTCAAAGGACTGGGTAGATCAATTTTTTTGTAAATATTTATATTTTGGGGTCATATTATTTTTTTCATACTTTTAGATACCTAACTGTTTTTGTATATAAATATTTTAGGGAATATATTTTAGACATTGTTTGGTATATAATACATATTTGTTTTGGGGATATAAGTAAATTAAGATTATATTTAATATAGTGTATAGAGCATTACAGATTTTTATTTGTTTTCCCATAATCTTTTATTTTTCAGTTAGTGTATAACTATAGATACCCCAAATTGGTGTTATATTCAAAATTCACCCTGGCGCCCATCTCAAGATCATCTTAAGATTGATCTAACTATCTTTTACTACAGGCAAGCAAACGTGCCGACCTTCTCTCTGAGCACAACTCTCATTCTCTTGAGCTAAGCCGATTCTCTTGTAGTGTTTAAAGTAAGCCTTATATTTTCTCCTGTATTGGTTACATTCCCTGTTGTTTAACCATCTTATTTAACCACAAATATTCTGATTCACTACAGTTTATCTTCATTAAATATAATTTCCACTTAAAAGATTAACCCTTTGTTTTTTTCCCTTTTCATTATTTGCAACATTGGCTTGACCATCGCAGTCCTTTCCCTTTTTTTTTAATCCGTTACAATACCATTAAGTATTTTTATTTTTTCTGTTACAATTAGTTATTTAAAATACGCCTCCGTATCATGTTTGCGTCCGATATACTTCGTCCTCAAACAAAACCAGTCGAAAATTTCCGTTACCCTCGTTTATTCTTCTCTAATCGGAAATATGTCATTAGGCTTTTATTGTTTTTGGACTACTTACTCAAAAGATATTAAATATTTTAGCTTAATATTTTATTTATAAATTTTTTTGGCCAATATATGACAAAAATAAATTATTGCTGAAGTTATGTCAAGAACTAACCCACTTTATGGAAATTCGTTAAAGCCGTTAGCACTGGCGATTTGCTGCTTTTCTATGAATTGTTGGGTTGTAGCGGCAATTGTGGCATTATTTATTTACTTCTGCATGGTTAAAAGTGACAAGGATATTTCGACTTGAATAGAAATTGCACTGTCGTTCTGTATTGTGCAGTAGAGGTTTGCCATTGACCACACGTCTAAAAGTATTGAAGTGCTACGTCTGATCCGCTTTGTTCTATGGATGTGAAAACTGGACAACAAAAATAAAAAAATCTTAATAAATTAGAAGCGTTCGAGTTTTGTTGTTATCGTCGCATGCTTATAATCCCGTGGACACAACACATATCTAATGAACGTGTGCTAGAGACCATGCACAAAGAATTGATCAACATCATCAAATTAAGAAAGGTCAAATACTTCGGCCATATAATGAGAACACCTAAATATCTCTTACTCCGGTTAATCATTCAGGGCAAAATCGAAGAAAAACGCTCGGTCGGAAGAAAGTAACTGTCCTGGCTGCGTAACATTAGACAATGGGCATGGTTTCATCTGGCGACCGATCAAGAAACAGTTCATCAGCTTGTTAATACGACGATAGCCAACGCTTGAAAACAAGCACGGCACATAAAGAAAAATATATTCATTGCTGAAGCCGGTCACCGCGCCCAAAGTCAGACTAACTTTTCATCTCGCGAGCATAATAATAAGCTCGGTCACTTTGCAAAACTTATTCGTAACTACGTAATACTCTCTTCGTATATAGCAAAAAAATAACTTATAAAATTAATATTTATCAAACACGTTTTGTAACAAAATATTTTTGTAGTTGTGCTACACAAAATAAAGTGGTTTAAAATCAGCAAATTAATATTTACTACCAACTCGACTTGGAAATTATTTCGACGAAGGATTATTCAATCCAAGTCTTCATATTCAGCCAGTTTTAACCTCTGGCTCGCTGTTTGTGTTATAAAAAAGAGACAGTTTGCATAAGAATAGTTTGCATAGAACAGAAAAATCTGAAGAGATTGTGAGAAGATATACAATGAAAAATATGTAAATCCTTATCAGTAATAGAGAACTGAATAATACTACAATAGGAACAAATTATGGAATTCGTTTTGTATTTGTTAATATATAATTTGAAGATGCCCAGCTGTACGTTGTCAACCCTGTATAAATAATTCTAAATAAACAAAGTTTGTAAACTACTACTCATGTTTAACTAATAAAGTCAATACGCTACATTTTGTTTGTATGTTCACAGAATTACTTTTATCTACTACTTGCTAGAAAATTCATTTCGCAACATACAACATTTTCCTCCGAATGGCGATGCGTTTTTTTCTCTGTCAATTTCATTTAACATTTAGCGATTCTCTGCTCGGCCATTTATCAAAACAAAAACTTCCCGGTTGGCCTTTCATGAAATGTTAGACCTTTCGACTCATCCGAATTTTTGTCTCGCCTTTAATCGATAGTAACTTCTGGCGTTATGTTGTTATTTTTTCTCCATATAACCGCATACTCATGGATCGTGTGAGAGGTTGAGATGACACTGTGGCTTTTGAAAATGTTGAGTAAATAGGGGACGCATTATGTCAGTATTATATGTAAAAAGATTAATTGCAACATTAAAAAGAGAAATGATTTATTATACAGTTAAATACAAATACTGACAGTAAACAATTATTTATTTATCTTTTAACATTAAAACATGAGTGTATTGTTTAAAGAATCTATAACATTATTAATTATCAATATGATCAATATGTTAGTTACACATCTATGGGCTTCAGTGGCGAGACGAATCAGGTAAGAAAATTCTTTAGGGAAGTGAAGACAGTCAGACAGGGTGGAACTGTTGGAGTAACGCAAGCTATGAGAAATGAAGAAGGTAAACAACTAATAATGATAGAAATAGAAATCGTCGAACGATGGCGTAAAATTCCAGTAGATATTGCATTCTATTCTGCAGATATGGAAATACCAGCACCAACACCAAGTAAAGAATGCTATAGCATATCTTAAGGATCATAAAGCGCCAGGAAATGATGGTATAAATGGAGAATTGATAAAAAAGGGAGAAACGTTTTACATCAAAAATTGTTTCTAAGAGTATCGCAACAACAGAAAATGCCTAGGGAATGGCATGGAAGCGTTCTAATATGTATACATAAGAAGGGAGATGAAGAACAATTTCGAAACTATATTGCTTATTAATACAGCATATAAAGTTTTATCAATTCTTGCTAAAGAGGCTCACTCCATATTCGCCAGATATTCTACGCGACTACCTTTTGTGCTGGAAAGTTAACAATACATCAAATATTTACGATCCGACAAATATTTCCGACCGCCTATCAAAGTTGTTATTTAATTTGGTCTTAAAATATGCAATACGTCAAATATCGTCTAAGCTGACAGGGGATTAGCAAATTGAGGGTCAAAACTATTGATGTCCTTTGCTAATGATCTAAATGCAGTCGCTTATTCTTTAAGAAATGTTAGAGAAGTGTTTTTACAACTCGAGAACGAAGCAGGTAAAGTGCAACAAATTTCAGTTTGGGAATGTGACGTAGTGTTTAGCGCAGGTGGGCGGACTGTTTGTACCAGTGGCTGGCGGAAACATGTAGATGTAAAATAATTTTTCATAAGTATATTCAATTAAGTTAAGAATGAATTTGTTAATTTTTATTTTCATAGTTTTTAATGATTATGAAGTTTATAGTCCATTGCACTCGAAAAATAATGAGTAAAATAGTACTTTAATAAATAACAAAATTCCTCAATACTTACAATTTATTAACATTACCACGAAGGAAGAGTTTCAATAAACTGTTATTGTTATAACAATTGACTTTTTAATTATAAACATGCACCTGATTGAAAAATTCACACGCCTATTAACGCACACATTGTTAGGTACAAATCCAGTCTCTCCTCGAGCATAAACAATAATCAGCCTTTTGCACTTAGAAATCGTTAACCGAAAACATTAGATCTGTATGGCTGATGTGCACCTATATATCTTTCATCGGTATAAATTATGGTTCTACCCTCAGATCGAAATTGAATTATCTGCTTTAAATATTCTATTTGTTTTAAACCAATAACATAACTTTTAATTAGGATACTCCAGTTGTCTTCTGGTTTTCACCAACTGCAATTTGTTTGAGACGATTTGAAGAGTATCTGTTCAAAAGTATGATGGTTTTTTTTGTTCCTATCTTTTTAGGAGCCATATTGTTAAGTAACTATTATTAATAACTAAACTAAACACACTATAGCTACACTAAATGACTTGATAATACACTAATTACTACTACCAATGTACTAAACACTAATATAAAAAAACTAATAAAATATCCAACACGATCAAATCAATAAGTCAAACACTCTCTGCGATACGTACTTCTCAAACTACGACACTGGCAAGCAGTACACTGGTCGTTTCCATGGTAATACAAGTAAACACGATTCACTGCGCATCGTCGAGGTATCAGTCATATTCCCAAACTTAAGTTTGTTTTTATAAAAGTCTGGGTCTTCGAATAAATGAAGAAAAGAGGAAATATTTGTACGCCAAAATATTAATTATTTGGGGCCATAGAATACTGGCTTTGGGGCCATAGAATACTAGAATACTTATTAAGTTGTCGACATATATTTAAATAAAGTCACCTTACCAATGTTTATCGTTAAAAAATGTACAATATAATTGAGAATTAGAAGAGTTCATAATTTACATTCTTATTAAAGAAACGTTTCTCTAGTTGTTTTTTGCTTATTAAAATTTTCTGACCATTTGATATGGGAGAAGAACATTATGCTAATTGTAATAAAATACTTCAGAGCACATGTACGCAATGATCAGAAATATAGTTAAAAAAATGTATAACTCATTAAATTATCCTATCCACATATTGGGGTGTTGATTGCTTTTATTTTCTGATAAACAGTAATATTTCATGGTAACGGATGTTCTTATGATCTATTTAATATCAGCAAGAAACATTTCAAACTATTTATTCGGGATGACGAGTAGACTGATTGGTCGATATTTGAAGGGGCGTGTTTGTTTTGAGATAATTTCAGAGTATTTCTCTTTAGTGGACAAGAGCATACTTTAGAATAATATGAAGATGCGATTAAAGATTACAGTAAGTAGGACTATAGTTTTACGAGATAAGTGTTTTAATATTTCTCCTGTTATTAGTTAGTAACCTAGTGCTTGACGTGGACTTATCTCTTGATAAACAACTAGTTGATCTTTTGACGTATTTGGAGATAGTAGCTTCTATTTGATATTTTGTAATCTTGAGGATCAACTTTAGAAACAGTGGGTAAGTAGAGCGCCAGCATCTCAGCATTTTTCTGATCAGGTCGTGTCCATGCATTATTTGGTTGATGGAGAGCTGAACAAAGAGAAGGGTGTTTTGGGTAGTTTAGTTTTAAGCTGTCTATATAGTCCACGATTTAACTGGTGTCCTACTCTTCTTTCCGATTCTTTTTAGAAATTAGTTAGTGAATAGACAGTGGTATGATTGTGACATACAACTTCTTTTTCATCTGCTTCTGGTATGCTTTTGCAGGCAATTAATTGTGCGGCGTTTCCAATGTCTTTAAAAAATTATAAGTTTTTCACTCATCATCATTCGCTTCACTATTATCTGCAGAATCGGCATGCAAATTACATTTCTTCATAAATTTCTGTTGGGTCGTACCTATATCAATCCCTTTTACAGGTTGATCCTAAACGTTTCCCACCGGGTCTTATTTATTTTGTTCTCTTTATTATTATTTATTCCTTTCAAAATTTTTAAATCAGCTATACCTTATTATGATTAATTAACACTGTTCTAAAGATATTTTCTTATGACATCTTAATGCAATTACTATTTGTTGGGATTGAGCTTATCCACTTATTTTACGCAAAAGAGATACCTCTAGGAATGAACAAAACGATCGAAAATATCTACCAAAACAACACAATAAAAGTAAAAGTAGAAGAAAAACTAACTGAGCCTATTGAAGCTGGCAATGGGATAAGACAGGAAGAGTCCCTTAAAACAACAGAGCAAATGAATAATAATTATTATTAAACAAATTAGTTAAATTACATTAGACACTAACGGCACATGATTTGAAAAAAAGCACGTGTTTTGGATGTTAGATATGTATAAAAGTGAAATAAAAATCATAAAAAGACAGATACAAAAAAATTAATCAACTAGAAATGTACTCAAATGTAACTCAAAGAGTTAATGATATAAATGAATTTTTAATGAAAGCATGCCTTTTTATAGATGAACGACAACTTCCTTTTCTATTTTTAGGTACAGCTGACATAACAGAAGTCAAAGTGTAATCAACAGAGAGATATACTTTGCCCACTGAAATGCACGTAGAAATTTTATGTGTCACGGCATAGAATGTAATGATGGAGTCTGAACTTTAAGTGAAAAATAAAATTGGACTTAGGATTATGACAGAATATTTAGTAAATAGAAAGTTGATCTAAGAGTTGAGCGCTAACTATTTTTAGAATAACAATAGTAAAATGGAAGAGACACAAAAAAAAAAATAAGTTTATAAATGAATAAGATCGAAAAAAAAAAATAAACTAAAATAATTATTTCAAAATATTGCCAACGTTAGGGGAACTTAATATGGTACCTAACGAAGAAGATGATAACATTGGGTCAGTGAATCGAAGTTGTCTTCAATATTTAGTAATGAAGATTAGTATATTAGTGCATCTACTCTAAAACTTTAAATTTTTATTACTTTTTGAAAAGATATTAACATATTGTATATACATCGCCTCATCTAATATCAGCAAAAAATTTTAGCATTTAAAAGTATATAAGATTTATTCTAATAATAAAAAACTATCGAAAATCTAACTTTATTAACCATTCTTTTTTGTTTCAGGTAACTATTTTACTTCTTCCTGACGTTTGATAAAGGTAAATTGTTTTTATATTTTTTAATAGGTCCTATTAGTATCACAAACGACCTACAAGGTCTGTTTCTAAATATGGAGCAATCAGGAGCAATCAGGAACAATTTTTTCTAATTGCCTAATAAATAATTATTTTTATTGTTCCATATTTTACGTATACTTTAGTCGTCAGAGACGAACATGACATTGAATCTCTAAAAATCATACGAACAAGCTGAATTTTGCTGAGAATATCAATTTTTCAAAAAAGTTTACCACTTACCCCCGGCTTCTCCCTAAAATGCCCTCTTGGGGTAGGAGACAAAAAAAATCGATTTACCAATAATCTGTACGCCGTAGAAAAAAATGTTTTAAATACAAAATGTAGCGGAGGTAATTTTGAACAAAAATATTAATTAGCACTTTTTGTGTAGAGTGAACCGTAGAGTTCTCTTTTATTCAACCTGAATATGGATGAAATAAAAAAAAGTAAGAACTATAAAAGGATACCAAATGGGAGAAAAACAACAAATAATCTCCTATGCAGAAGACGCAATACTACTCTCTCAGAATGAAGATGATTTACAACGTATGCTGCACCAATTTAGTATAACCGCCAGAAAATGTAACATGTTTATTTCACCAAATAAGACAAAATGCATGGTTTTTTTTTTTGTTTTTTTGGCTTAGACTTATCGTCATACAGCCAGACACAAAAGGACTAAGACAGTCATCATTATAATTATTTACCTAAATGCCCTATCAAAATAAAAGACTATTACATCGATATTAGGAGAACAGGGACACACTCTTCTCGCCTAGGGACCTATCAAGGCATTTATTTATATAAGACACAACAACACTGGGTCACGGAGAGGAGGAAGTTATACAAATGGTTTAAAACAAAGGTAACAAGATTAACTAAATAATTTTTAGAGAATTGTAATGATAATTTGCTGTCTTTTAAAAATTGAATTAAGGAGTTGTAAATATCTACAGAGCCAAGTGATAATAAATATAGTATATTCCAAGGAGCTGCTATTTTATATTTTAATAAATCATTTATAAGTTTGGATGAGCAGACTCTGTTTTTAGAACAACCAAAAAATATATGATCTAAATCACTTTCCTCTCCACAATGCTCACATTTGTCATCATCCAAAACCTTTATTTTAAATAAGTGCTTTGGATAACATGCGTGTCCGAAACGTATTCTAATAATGGAGGTTATGTGCCTCCTGGAAGCTCTAAAAGACTTGTACCAAGGAAATTTGGGAATATCTGGCTGAATTATCGAGTATCTATTTTGGTTCACAAAAGAGTATTCCTTCCACTGGTAGCTCCACTCTCGAAGCAATGTTAACTTGCAAGAAACAATACTGTCAGAAAGCGTTACTTTATGTAGAATACCATTATCGGATAAAATGCTTTCTTTGGCTAATAAGTCGACATATTCATTATGTTCAAATCCTGCATGTGCTTTAATCCAGAGAAAATGTACATTGATTCCTTTAGTTAAAAGAGTTTGAATAATATGTTTAATTCTATAAATGTATGGGCAGTCTTGTAAGTTAGGTGGTCCATATTTACCAATGGATTTTAACACTGCTAAGGAGTCCGACAGAATTAGAATATGGGCAAACTCAACTTCAGCTACATATAATAAAGCTTCATATATTGCAATAGCCTCTGCTGTATAAATCGAAGTTTCCGGGTTCAGTTTGAATTTCTTTTCTATATGTTCCGATGGTATAAAAAAAGCGCATCCGGTTCCATCTGGAGATTTAGACGCATCTGTATATAGAGTTATTGCCTCTTTGTATTTGCTTGTTAAAGATAGAACAATATTTTTATTTAAATATATATTTTCACTATAATTTGGTACAATAATATCTGTATGTAAAAAGAAAGAAGAGTAATTTTTGAATATATAGTTCGTTCTATCTATATTTTTTAAAAGTGCTATATTTTGATTATACGCTTCGCAAAGTAAGGGAGATTTCTTTTTTTGCCAATATTTATTTGTCAGGTCATGGCAATTCAAAGTGACTATCTTTTCGTATAGAGATGAGTTCAGTAAGTATACTTTCATTAAATATTTTTTGGACAAAAACCTTCGTCTTATATTTAAAGGAGGTTCTAAGGCTTCCAAATATAAAGCTTGTACTGGAGTGGATCTCATGGCTCCTAAACATATTCGTAAGGCTGAGTTCTGTAAAACGTTGATTTTGTTTAGTAGTACATTACTTGCTGATCCATACAAAACACTTCCGTAATCCAAAATAGATCGTATGTAAGCTTTGTAAAATAATAAACTTACTTCAACATCCGATCCCCACCAAGTTTTATTAATTGATTTAAGAAAGTTTAATCCCTTATTGCATCTGTTCAACATGTCATCAATATGTAACTTCCAGGTCAATTTCTGGTCGAGTATCATTCCCAGATATTTAATTGTGTTTTTAAGGAAAAATTGGTGCCCACCTAAATTTATTGTACTAGCATTAGGAAAGTTATGTCTGGTAAATAAACAAACTTGTGATTTACTGCAGGATAATTCGAAACCATTTTCTATAAACCATTTTTTATGGAATCCGTACACTTCATTCAGGTTTTCAATGGATTGCTGATATTTTTTGTGTTCTGTATACAAACAGAAATCATCAGCATATTGTACAATATTAAATGCAATATTAGTAATAGTGATGTTGTGTAGATCTGCTGTGTAAATGTTAAACAAAATAGGACTCAAAACGGAGCCCTGAGGTAATCCTTTGTTATTAAGTCTAGGTCCTATAAGAGTATGATTGTCTTTTAAATAAATTATCCTATTTGTGTACAAGTTCACAACGTTAGAAGCAAACTGCGCTGGAATATGAAAAAATTTAATCATTTTTTCTTGGAGAATTGTAAGAGATACCGAGTCGTAAGCACCTTCGATGTCTAAAAATAAAGCAGGTACATAACTGTTCCTGGAAAAACTATTCTGAATGTCTACAACAAGTGTTGTTAAGGAATCTAAGGTTCCATAACCTTTCTTAAAGCCATGTTGGTTAGCGGGTAAGGGACTTTGATCCCTTAGCCACCAATCTAACCTAATTTTAATCATCCGTTCAAGAGTCTTCAATATACATGATAATAATGATATAGGTCGGTAAGCTTCAGCTAATTTAGGGTTTTTTCCCGGTTTGGGAATAGGGACAACTATAATACGCTTAAAATCGATTATGCCTTTACCCTCAATAATTATCTGGTTAAATATATTCAAAAGTAATTCTTTTGCGTTATCTGGCAAATTTTGTATCATAGGATATTTGACTGCATCATATCCTGGTGAGGTACTGACGCGATTATCAAGGGCAAACTCTAATTCAGCTCTTGAAAAAGGTGTTAAGAGAAAATGATTCTGATCAGATGAGAGAGTTTCAGATGGTATTACATCTATCTGGTTATTTACGTAAGGTGGAGCTATTTTATCAAAAAAGTCGTCTACCCATGTGTTATTTAGAGGCAGTGAAAAGTTAACTTTTTTCCTGTTCATTTTCCTTGCTTGGTTCCAAATAAGACTAGATGAAGTTTGTTTATTTAATTTTGAACACCATTCAACCCAACTTTGTTTGGCCTTCAATTTCAGGAATTTTTTGACACGAGCATTCACTTCTTTGCATTTACAAAAATTTTCAAGAGAAGGATTTTTTTTGTAGTTTACTAATGCTTTCTTTCTTTCCGAAACGGATTCATCACATTCCGAATCCCACCACGGAGCGGGAGTACGTTTACATTTAAATGATTTATATTGACAAATTGATTGTTTAGAAGCTTCATTAATACAGTCAATAAGGAAATTATATTTTTCTTGCGTGTCTGAGTAGGCGTGAGGGTTGTTAGTTAATAAGGTTTCAATAAACTGAGAGTATAATGACCAATTGGCTTTTTTAATGTTCCACTTACTGCTGGGATAAATGATATTCGCATCAGTTCCCAAGATATCGATTACAACCCTTATAACGAAGTGATTTGATCCCAAAGTATCAGTATCTACAGACCACGAAATTTTATCAAAGAGAGAAGGTGAGCAAAATGTGACATCAATCATGGAATCTGTGTTTCCTGGTCTCGTTTGGCAAGTTGGTTGTCCATTATTCATTACCACATAATCTAGATTCTGAATTGTCTCCACAATTTGATGGCCTGTTTTATCATTTTTAGATGAGCCCCACAGAGAATTATGTGCGTTCATATCTCCTCCAATGATACAAGGGTGTTTTAATTGAGAAAATAACTTATCCCAATCTTCGGTGTTAGTTTTAGCTTTCGGACACCTATATACAGAGAGTAAAGTTAAATGACTTTTGTTATAGTTGATTTTAATACCACAAGCAAGCAATTCTTTATTATAATTTTTTTTAATTTTTATGTTTTCAAAGGGAATACCAGTTTTAATTAAAATAGCAACTCCGGAATAGCCGTCATCCCGATCTTCGCGAATTACATTATAACCTCTATAACTATAAACAACATCCCGTTTAAACCAGGTTTCACTTATTAAAGCTATATCAATATCTTCGGTTATTAAAAAGTTGAGAAGGCTGTTTTTGTTAGCAACAGCTGATCGAGCATTCCATTGTATTATTTTAAGTTTAGCTTTGAAAGTAATTAGATTAGTTATTTTTTAAAAATATTATCTAGAACATTATTAATACCTTTGGCTAACATATTAATATCAAGTGATTTTGCCTGTTCTAAACAATTAATATTTTGAATAAAATCTGAGAAAAGAATTACTAAAGAATCTACTAATTTATTTTTATCATTGTCTACAGTTGAAAAACTTTCCTTGTTTAAGGGTGGTAAAGGTTGAGATGGTCCAAATCTGAAAGGGATGTGAGGAGATGTAGGATATTCGGAAGTTGGAGATGATACTTTTCTTTTTTTATTTTCTCTATAATCAGTGCTTGATTTACTACAACTTGGTTGACTAATATTTTTGGTTTTCTGTAAATGAGGCCTCAATAGATTGGAATAAGCAGGTTTATTAACTTCAGATGTGTTAGTTAATTTTGGAAATTCTCTATCTGAATTTGACAATATTTCAAATCTGTTATTACAAATAAGACCAGAAAAAGAAGAATCGTTTAAATTTTTGGCCTCCAAATATGAAATTTTATATTCAATCATGATATTTTTTATTTTTTTTTTTTGATGTTCGAAAAAAGGACAGTTTTTAGAGATCGATATATGCTTATCACTTTTACAGTGTATGCAATACATTTTTTTTTTTCATCACATGTATGTGTATCAGTTTTAGTTTCTCCACATCGTATGCAGTATTCCTGTGTACCTTTACATTGTCTAGAAATGTGTCCAAATTTGAGGCATTTATAACATTGTGTAACTTTACCTAACAATTTTTCAACTTGAAAATATACATAATTAATTACAACATAGTTTGGTAAACAATTGCCTTCAAATGTAATTATAACATTACGTCTAGGTACATATTCTGTATTTCCATCCTTTTCTATTTTCCTGTGCATTCTTTTAATATCAATAATTTGTGAACTAGAGGTCATATATTTTTTCAAATATTCAATGTTATATTTGATATCGACATCACGTATCAGCCCTTTGATTTCTAAGAGGTGATTGGGAATATACGCCTTTAAATTATCGTCTTTTAAATGACTATTAGTGACTAATTTATTTGCATCCAAAATAGATTTGAGGATTACTTTAACACGGTTTCTTCCTATACTTTTAATTTCCTTAATATTGTTGATCTTTAATTTTTGATGTAAAATATCACCCACAACCATAGGGTGCAATCGGCCTATATTCTGATCATTGGTCTTTTCAATATATACACAACAATTTTGAAAATCGTAATTACTAGAATTAATATTAAAAAGTTTTACTTCCCTTGTAGCAGGAGAAACGGTGGTATTAATTCCTGTATCCATATCTTGTTCACTAACACTAACAACTTCAGAAGTATTTAGTTCGCGCATTGGCGTCTTATTGGTATTCTCCCCCATCAGGGGAGAATATTTTCACTTTCTTATCACTATTTTACTATAATATGTAAATATTTTTAAACACGACGAAATTAAAATATTCTAATTGTCACAAAAACTGGGAGCTTAATGACTTTATCAATAAACACGTCTACCCGATATCAATGTATCGCTTCGACTGAAATGCATGGTTATAATAGCAAATTTACTGAGATGTAAATTGGAGCTAGAAGGCCAGATAATAAAACAAGTCATGGAGTTTAAATATCTAGCCATCACATTATCTAGCTACGTAGAATGTAGAATGTAGAAAATGGGGCGGCCAATAGAGCCTGATACACTGCGACCTTTGCAGATCTATTGTGTTTCCCCCTTATTTTAAAGCACTTCATCTAGCTTGGTCCTCTTAATGAGACTCAACAGCCTTGATAGTGGCCTTTTCATGTAGCCTGGTGCTTCCGGTTTTTCCTCTCCGAGTTCTAGAAACCGCATTCGTGCGAGACCTTCGCAATGGCACAGAACGTGTAGAGCGGTTTCCTCTTCTTCCAGACAGAAACGACAGGTGTCCTCTTCTGTCAGGCCTATGAGACTCAGGTGTCTATTGAGTCTACAGTGCCCAGTGAGCAGACCCACTATCATTCTGACAGTCCTGCGCCTGTGCGAAAGTAAGTCTGCTGTAAATTTAGCCGAATGTCCTTTGATGAACTGTTTGGCCTGCCTCTGTCCTGGTGAGTTGTTCCACCACTCAAGAGACTTCTGTTGCACCCATTTGTGTATGGCTGCCCTTTTTATCGTATTTGCGATTCCAAAGAAGGGTTCCGGACCAACCAGTGGCGTAGATGCGCCTTCTCGGGCCAGTTCATTGGCCTTCTCGTTGCCACGATGGCCCTTATGTCCCGGCACCCAGGCAAGTGTCAACCTGTTTTGACTTCCCACCTGAGAGAGGACATCCAAACAGTTCCATACCAGCCATGAATCGACCTGTACCGAACTGAGAGCCTTTAGAGCCGCTTGACTATCCGAATAGATAACGATGGAGTCGTTATCTACATTTCGGCCGATTAGTTCCATAGCGCACCTGTGTATAGCAGCTAATTCGGCTTGAAATACGGTCGCGTATGTTCCTAGACATACCCGGACTTCCGTCCTTGGTTTTATGCCATATATTCCAGCCCCCGTACCTGTATCCGTTTTGGAGCCGTCCGTATACCATATTGAGTTTGCTGTTAGCGGCGGACCAGTTTCCCAGTCCTCTCTTTTTGGTATTATAATTTGAAAATTTTTGTTAAAACTATACCTCGTAACAATTCGGTCTACAGGCATTCCTAGAACGGGGTCTGCCTTTATGTCCTGGTATAGCCTTAAGTTATCAGCTCCCTGCATCATACTTATTGGAGCTTGGCCTTGGATCAACCGATGTACTGTTGATCTGGCTTCACTCTGTATGTATATATGCAGAGGTGGTAGATTTAGCAGAACTTCTAGCGCGTCCGTTGGGGCTGTTCTCATGGCTCCGGCAACACTCAAGCATGCAAGCCTTTGTGTGCTACTGAGCAATCGAATCGCCCCGGACTGTTGCGTTTTGTTCCACCACGCCACTGAACCATAAGTTATCATGGGCCTTATAACCCTTGTGTACAACCAGAGGTTCATTTTAGGATTTAACCCCCAATTCCTACCACACATTCGTCTACATGTGTTCAGAGCCATAGTGGCCTTCTGTGTGACTTTCTGAATGTGTGCATTCCATGTCAGCCTCTGGTCGAATATTACACCTAAGTACTTGGCCTGACTTGTGAATGGGATTTCTACTCCCTTGAGCACTAGTGGCTGTAAGCCTTGCAGTGCTCTTTTTCTGGTGAAGGGAACAACAGATGTTTTTTTAGGGTTAACCTTCAGACCTTCTTCCTCACACCAGCTGTCCACAATCCTCAGAGCGACTTGAAGTCTCTCCGAAATTATTTTGGTAAAGCGTCCTCGGACTACAATTACCAAATCGTCCGCATAACCCAGACAGTAAAAACCCTCCCTGGTCAGTGTATTAAGTAGGTCGTCCATAAGCGTAGCCCACAGTAATGGGGATAAAACTCCTCCTTGTGGGCAGCCGCTTCCTGCCTTCGCTTCAATAGTGGCTTCACCTAACGAGGACACAATGATCCTGTTTGTTAAGGTCGCCTTTGTCCACTCGCATATGAAGGCAGGAACTCCTCTTCTTTTAAGCGCGTCCGTTACAGACTCGAAGGAGACGTTATTAAACGCTCCCTCCACGTCCAGAAACGTCGCCACCGCTATCTCCTTGTCATCTAGCGACTTTGAGAGCAGTCTGTTAAGATCATCCAGCGCCAAGTCAAGTCGCTTGACTTTCCTGGCTGGTATGCATATTGGCGATCGCTAAGTGGATTCTCCATCAGCACGTCGTCCCTAATATACCTGTCTATCAATCTTTCCAGCGTTTTTGCTAGGAAAGAGGATAGACTTATTGGTCTGTATGACTTGGGGGTCTGGTCCATTACCCTACCAACCTTGGGGATATATGTGACTTTCACCCTTCGCCATGCGGTTGGAATATATCTCCATGCCAAACTAGCTTTGAAGATCTTTGTTAGATGCGGGATGATCACATCCTGTCCCTTCTGTAGCAAGGCTGGATAAATCCCGTCCATTCCAGGTGATTTGTATGGCTGGAATTTATTGATGGCCCACCTGACTTTTTCCGGTCTCGTGATGTCGGTAGCTAATTTCCAGTCCGCCTTAGTAGGCCTTCTGGGATGAGCTATCTCGACCGAAGGATTATTGTCAATGGATGAGCTGGGAAAATGTACCTTGGTGAGCATTATTAAGCTTTCCTCCAGGGTTTCTACATACGTTTCGTCCTCTTTCTTCAAGAGGCCGACCTGATTCGCAATACCATCCTTAGCCAGGACCTTGTGGATTCTGGAACATGCGGGAGCCTGTTCGACTTCCTCGCAGAACTTTCGCCACGAGTCTCTTTTGGCTTTTCGGATCTCCTTATTATATTGCGTCAGTTTTTCTCTATAAATGGCCCAGTCCTGGTTGAATTTGGCTTTATTGAATAGCCTTCTTACATCTGCCCTAAGCTTTTGTAAGTGTTCATTCCACCAGGGTGTGTTTTTCTTTCCTTTCTTTTCTCTCTCTGGACAATTCTCCTGGTAAGCGGCCAGAACAGCTCCCCTCACCGTTTCGACTGTCAGTTCGAGATCGTCCGTATCTTTTATGGTGCCGATTCCTCCCTCAAGAGATTTCTCGAGTGAGCCTCTATAGCCTTCCCAATCCGTCTCTCTCGGGTTCCTGAACCTTGCCACCATTCGAGTCGAAGTAATTAAATCAAATCGAATGTGCCTATGGTCGGAACATGAAGGTTCCTCTGACACATGCCAATTCTTTATAGTATCGTACGTTTTTTCACTGCAAAGTGTTACATCTAAGACTGCTTTGCGCGTGGCCGTAACGAAGGTAGGTTTATTTCCTATATTGGCTATTTCTAAACCCATGCTTAAGATGAACTGTAGTAAAGACTCACCTCGACTGTTGATGTTCGTACTCCCCCATGCCAGATGGTGGGCATTGGCATCACATCCCAGTATTAGATGAAGGTTCTCCCTTCGGCTGTAGGTTATAACGTCCTCTACTATGCCTGGGCGGAAGACCTTCTCTCCAGCGAAGTAGGCAGAACATACCAACCATCTTTTACTACCTTCCTCGATGGAAGCGGTTAAAATACCTGTAACAAAGTCTCCGGAGCAAAGATCCGGAATCAGTGTACAGTTTACTTCGTTACCATATACAATGCATGCTCGAGGTGTCTCTCCTTTCGCATCGTATAGTAACTTACCTTGTTGCGGCTTCAAGCCTACAATCTTTTCTCCGTGGAGCCATGGTTCCTGCAGTAGGGCCAAGTCCAGGTCTTCCATGTCAAACCTTCTGCACAAAACCGCCGACGCAGCTTTAGCATGATGAAGGTTGACCTGCAGGACCTTTACTCTGCCTTCCTCTAAACTGAAGGCTAACTTTCGGGTTTTCCCGTATCCTCTACACCTTCCATGGGAGCGGCCACCCGCTCAGTGGCTTCTAGCCTTCTGGGCGGGTTTGTAGCACTCCCCTGCAAGTCGGTACGGACTTCTTTCGGGATTATTCCTTCTTTAGCTCCTTCCCTCGACTTATCATCCTTAGGGCGAGCCTTGTGTTTGGTCGAAGTGTTAACCTTCTTTGGCGCTGCTTTAGAGCTTTGCCCCTCTGAAGGTTTTACTTCTTTTCTTTTTTGCTTAGCCTTGACTGCCGAGGTTGCGGCAGTTACGCCTTGCAACCCCGATGGTCCGGCCTCTGCAACCTTCTTAATGTACCCATCATCCTTGACACGGAATTTAATTCTTCCGATGCCAAAGTAAGGACACATTTGAAGTTTGTTGAGTTCCTCAAAGGACTCTTTGTCCATTGAGAGGACCCATACCTGCCCTTTTTCTGCAGGTGTTTTACCCAAAACGGTCCATATAAGGGTGTTGAGCTTTCGGTTGCTGACCCTTAATCGAGTCAGCACACTTTCCGCCCCCAACCTCTTTCCGTCCTCGTCTGGGATGTAGACAGTGCAAGAACACGGCCTCTCGACTTCACTCTCGTCCTTAGCCTGAAGGCTTGCACCTTCCCAAGGCTTCAGAGTGGGAGTAGTGTCCCTGAGCCATTGTGCGCTTGCACTATCCGCGCACGTCTTTACCAGGTAACCGGGCTTGAATGTGCGCTTTAGCAGCCTGATTTGCGGCCCTTCTTCTGGCGTTCTCTCCAGAGCCTCCAAGATGGATGTTTGCACTGCCTTAAGCTTTGTGGGTTCCATCCTGACTCCAGGGAAGCCATCATATACTACAGCCACCTTTGCCGAGCAAAGGGCTTGTGTAAAAGTCATTTCTGACTTCCTCGGCCTCTTTTTGGCTTCCGCTGGCGGCGTACTGTGGTCCGACCTTTGTCGCTTCTTTGTAGACTTTTGCGTAGCCATTTCCAGCTTTTGCTCCGCCTTCTCTTTAGACTTAGGGGGATTGTCCTTTTGTCGTCCAAGCACCTTGGTGAGGTTGGCCTTGATCACCGAGCGCTTGGCTTCAATGTAATCCTGGCCTTTTCCCACCAGATCCCTTACTTTCTTCTTGGAGGCCCCGGCCAGCCTGGCCTTAATAACCTCCTCGTCTGTCATTAGATCCACCTCCTCTAGGGAGGTGACTCTGACCGCCTTCCTTTTGGTCGGCTTCGCTATCTGTATAGTAGTGCCTTCAGGGCTTTCTACTACGGGTTGTTCGGGAATATTGGTTTCCATATTATTTTCCATATTGTTCCCACGAGTAGCTAGGGAATTGCAGTCCACTCGAGCAGAGCCCCGCATGCCCGAGTAAGGCTAATTACTGTGAGGTGTCGCCTGGTTCCTTACAGGAATCGCTCTCGACCAACTACGCATGGCCATTCATCCTTCGCCGCGATGTCTTCCAGCTTGAATTGCGGATTTTTTAAAAGCTGGTTTTCTCCATCTGGACTCCTCTGTCTGGGTTACCATTCCATAGCCAAAAGGTCCCCGTTTTTTGGCGCCGGGAATTCGCCATTCATCCTTCCGTGAGGATAAGGACTAGTCGGTGATGCATGCTGAGATGCAGTTGGGCTGGTCTTCTCTTCTAGTGGTATTTATTGGTGTCACCTATTTGGCGTCAGTGACCCCACCAGTGCCTCGCCGACAATTTCCGAGCTACGAGCTTCCTGTTGGGGTGTGAGGGGGCGGGAAGTTGGATAGGGTGAGTCGGCTACTCCTAGATAGTCTGTCGAGGAAGGCTCGAAAAGTGTGTGTGTGTGTCAGGATCGAGGGCGGGGTCCCCGCACCGGCAGACGCGTCTAATGCGTGGGACCCCACCGCCGCCGGGTTTTGGAGTTTGGCGACTGAGATTAGAGAAATTTGGAGTAGCCGTAGGGAAGTTGGAAGGGTAAACTAAAAGCTGAAGGCGAAGGCGCCGCAACTGTTCGCCTCAATTGCCACGCCTTTCTTGCGTCCAGCGGCGGTGTCCGGCGGCCACCCGGTGCACAGGCGCTGGACGCTTAGGGACTGTGTTTAGTTTCACTGGTCGTGCTCCCCTCACAATTTCAGGGACCAAGACCAGTTACTCGGCCCTCCCACCAACGTCGAGGAAAAATTACAGTCCCGGGGAAGGATCTAGCTACGTAAAGCTCATACATAACAGAACTGAAATATCATGTGAATAGAGCAAATAGAGCCAAAGTTTGCTTGCATGAAACAACAGAGAAATAAAAATATCGGAAAAGAACTGAAAGGCAGAATTTACAGAACAGTCATCAGATCAATAATGACATACGCGGCAGAAACACGACCTGAGACAGAGAGGATAAAAAGTAAGTTAAAAACTACAGATATATGACGTAGATGCAGGGTGAAAAACATCAAGAACTGGGTAAGAAATAGAAGAGTAGAATGGAACCATCATATAAGCCGAATGATAACAAAAAGAGTAGTAAAGATGGCAAGAGACGGTTTCTCAATAGGAAGGCGATCAGTAAAAAGACCACGTAAACGATGGAACAACAACTTACTGGAGGCACATTGAAAAACAGACAGAGTCATGTAAAAAGAAGAAGAAGAAGAAGTTGGGAATAAGCCACAATTTTATATTTTGAAAACGATTTCCAGTGGAAATTGAAACGTTAAAAATAAACGTATTTTAAACTTATATTGTGGCTTATTCCCAACGACAATAGTAATTGGATGATTAACATCCCAAGATTGAACATGCCTTAACCATGATAACTCAGGCTCTCTTATTTCGCATTACTTGGTGCTGCCGGTTGACTTCCCTTTATATATACATTCCTAATTTTATCTTTTTTGACACTCTACTCATCCTCATAAGCATTCTCATTTCCGGTACATGCATTTCTCATTCCTTTTAACTGCCCAAAATTTAGTTTCCTACAATACAGCTTGTCTTATGGCAGTTATTTTTCTTTTAGTTTTATTTTAATATGTGTTACTAAACATTTTACTTCCCTCCTATTTTATTAATTCCGCCCTAAAGTAACTGCATGTATCTCCATCTATTTTACCATTACCCGGTAACACCGATCCTAGTTACTTAAAATTATTACTATTTACAATCATTTCACCATTGAACTACTGTAAATACTCTGTTTTTGTCCTCCTAAGTTTTAAACCTTTTTCTTTAAGAGTTCTTTCCAGTGTTACAGCTTTTATTCTAGATTTTTTTTAGTATTTTTTACCAACACTATATTATCAACATAATTTAGGAACAGGACTTGTTATTCTGTAGTTTGTACGTAAGATATTTATCTTGAAGATTAAAATACAGGATCCACTAAAATGAACAGTACCGAAAGTATTTGTTTTTTAATTACCATAATTTACATGTTCAAAATGTACACCGTTGCGCCCCAAACAAACTGCATATCGATTTCATAAATTATGTCGAATATATTTATAAAGAGTGGTTGCTATAGTTGTTGATAACAGGTTATTATCCTTGGTCGTTATCCTCCAATATTTGCTGCATGGCGAAACTTCCTACTTAGTACTGATTGCTTTATCATGCCCCACTTGTCTGCAGCAGGTTGTGTCTGGTTAGGTGAGTGAGCTGTGTAATCGAAGTCTGTTCAATGAGAAATTATTCTATTTTCAAAATGTTTGCGAAGTAAAGGGCTATGGTAAGATGTAAGAATCTGCAGATTTCGTGCGCAGATGACTTTCGTTAGAAAACCATACATTTATCAATCGGGATCTTCGTACACCAGACACCCTTCCACATTAAGCGTTTCTTGCACATTTGTTACCGTATGTTAGTCTTTGTTTAATTTATTTACAGTAAGGATAACCACTAAGAGATTTGAACAGTCGACGTTCACTGGATGTTTCACTGATATTCAATTTATACGCATTACGTTAAAGGCTTCGTTTTGGAGACTGTAAGATCTTATTGAGAACGCGTCCTTGATTACTGTTAGTAAGAACTGCTTGTAAATGGAAAAAAGAAGGACCGGAAATCCCTTGCCTGATACAACAAACTACCAGCGTTAAAATTATTCTTAACGATTGCTAACATTACACTAACTTATACTGGAGTAATGCCTTGATAAATACTTCTCGATGTTTTTCAGATCCATGTTTCAAACTTGGACCATTATTCTGCCGATAATGGTCTACTATAAACACTTCCATCTCAATTTTGAAAATCATTTTCAGGAGGGTTTTAATAATAGTGCACTGTAAATAAGACAGTTAATAAACACAACCAAATAAATATGTATTGTGTGCGCAATTTGACAACCGTCTAAATTTCAGTACTGTTTATTTTGACGAATACAGTTTATATATTTTAGGAGAAGATAGTGCTTTTATGTTGGCTGAATTACTAAGTAAATTATTTTTGACGAATTTATATGCCATACGATTATATATACTTTTAGGAAATACTTTGTTTACCTCGCGATAAAAAAAATACAATCAGCTATTTTTTGTGAAATGAAATACTCAAGTTAAGACAATTAACGTTTTGCTAAAGCATCTTTACAGTGTTTTATTTACTCTTAGGGCGCATAATATTTATCTAAAAATTCACTCATTATGAAAAAGGTCTTCCTCTGAACAATTCTCTTTAAACATTTTCTCACTTTTTATTTTGGTATATGAAAAGAGGAGCACATCCTTATTATAAAATTGTGTGGTAAACATTTCTTTTCGTATCCAGTAAAACATATATTTTTTGGCTTTAGAGATTGCTGATACTTTTACTGGATACTCTGATGTTTGGATTCTAGTGCCTAATTAACAGCACAAAAAAGCATTACCAGCGACAATTTAGTATAAAAAAGTAGCATAAAGTAGTTCTTGACTGTCTGTTACTTCCAACTATCTATGTAGAAGAACAAAAACCAAAATTCTGAATATTTCAAATATTTCAAAATATTTTAAACTAACTGTTACCAGAACAAAAAGAACATTATGTAAATACTTTCTTTATAGTAGGTTTACTTTATAGAATGTGTTGGCTGCAAATTTTCCAATCTTCTTTGGCTTTTTTTATCATTTTTATCATCTATTCATGTCTTTCTAATGACCAGTATTTTTTGTTCAGGTGCACAAATTTCATTTTAAACTCATTATTTGAAAATAAAAAATCTCCCACACTGGATTGTCCCCAAAACCTTAAAAGACCATTAAATTCCTTACAATTGCCACAATAATACATCCGAGAAGCATTATTTGCTGTAGGATATTTCGTAGCCAAACAATTGAGAATGTAGTTGGAAATCTTGAAAAATCCAAAACACAACCATGTGTTTGTTGAATGAAATTTAAAAGAAATAAAACTGAAGAAAGGGAACTACATTGTAGATCGAATTTCTAAATTTTCTTTGTGAGAATTTAGTCCAGTGTTGTATCAAGATATGTTGAAACTAGATCATAATATTTAAAAGTATTATTCTAATAAAATATAGCTAAAAATTAAGGTATCTCTATTTTGGGATATTCAAAGTGGAATATACTTTTTCCGTCGGCCGGACAGAATTTCCATTGGTCGTAGCTAAGCTCAGCTGTAACATAAAATTTCAGTTGAATCTTCCGATTTTAAATGCAATTTCTAAGTGAATTAAATTAGCCAATGGACAAGTAGTAGGTGTCGCTCCTTAATTGATTCATAGAAGAGATTCTTCACCGCATAAGTTAACTTTTAAGATCCTATCTGACAGATTGATTTTTTAAGTCAAAAGGGGTGAGAAAATCAGTACACTGTTTTAAATATGTTTCAGAGTTCCACAAGAAAGCATACTAGGACCCACTCACTACTTAATATACACATTATTTTTATGACAAGGGGTAGTTTTTAAGGTTGAAAAATTACGCAATAAATAAATAAATACTTTATTACTGAGTAAATAAGATTTTAAATTGAGTAATGTATTATTCAAATAATTAAAGTTTCTTGAAATAAATTTTTTCTATGATTCTGCTTTAAGGGGGTGGTTTTTAAGTGTTGAAATTTTAGTCAATCAAAAATTATATCATAAACATTAAAGACATTATTTGGGTAATATTAATATGCGATTTGATATTTGATATTTGATAAATCATAAAAAATTATTTTTTCATGATTTTCAATTTAAGGGATAGTTGCTAAAAGGGTTGAAAAATTAATTAAAATCATAAATTATGCTTATAAATGTTTCAAAATATTTATCTTATTTAATTAATCGAGATTACTTATGCCAGAATGCTTAAATCTGCATTTTTTACCATTTTTAACAAAAGGGGTGGATTTCACCCCTAAAATGCAAAAGCGCAAGTTGAGCATATGTCACTTTTGAAGTTGATGGTAAAATATACTCAATCCCAAATTTTCATGCAAATCGATGAAGGTTCACCGAAATCGGAGTTAATAGTTGATTTTTACCTTCATTCACTGTACTATAGGCGCAAAAACTAATAACGGTTCTCCATGATCGTTTCATTGTCCACGTAGAAGAGACCCAAAAATGTTTCACCCACACGCAACTTTTTGAAGCTACCACAAAGATAGCACAAGATTAATCGTCTAAATTGGTGTCTTTGGAACACCAACATGAAAACATTAAAAATTGGAAAAATGTACTATTTTCGGATGAAACCAGAATTTGTTTAAAATCAGATGACCGACGAATTCGTGTACCTACAGAGCGAGGAAGACAAGCAAGAACGGAAATTGTCAGATCTGCTCACAGATATAAAGAAGGAAGTGTCATGCTCTGCAAAAACTTCTTTAATTTTCATCCAATCAACTATAACTTCTCGCAGGTATATTAATTTGGTTCTAAAACATGTGGTTAGGCTTTGGAAAGGTGCAATGAGAGAACATTTAATTTTTATGTATGATAATGCACCTTCTCATACCGGCAGAATGAAAACAGACATCTTGGAAGCAAAAGATATCGCAACTCTGGCGTAGCCTGCTGGATCATCAAACTTTAACCCTATAGAAATTATTTGGGATCTGCTTAAATGAAGAATTGAAGCTCGTCCACATATGGATTGGATAATCCACAACACAAAATGTTGACAATTTGTTTAGGCGTATGCTCACACGAATTGAAGCTTGCATAAGGGTTAGGGGTAGTTAACACTGACTAGTAAAAAACGTAAGTAAATAAAAACAATTTAAACATAATTCGTTTTAAATAAAACAAATAGTTTCAATATTTAATTTTAAGAATTTACTTTTTTCTCTATTTTTTATGTATTCGGGATTAAATTGCTTGGTTTGAGAAAAGTTTGGTTGTGTGTATAATATATTCTTGAGATTTATTACAATCAATTCTGCCTCACCTCACAGGCCATGTAGAAGGTAATGTTCTCATGTCTGTTGCAAAGAGTCTATTCCTCTAGAGACATTCCCTTTCTTAAGATTTGGAGAGAAAACAGAGTCCACGGCTGGATTTGCTTCTTCGGTTGATCCCGTTAGATTTTTATTTCTGAAGTTAGCAAAGGTACATATTTCTCAGTGCATTTATGAGCCATGTCTTTTATCACTTATCATCTGGTTTTCCATTTCTCCCTGTACCATGCATTTGCTGTGCCCCGGTCTGTAATTTGCCCAATTCGTATGTGTAAATGCAGCCCCTACAACATGTTTTCAGCTCACGGGTATTTATTTGGTTATACTTTATTCACACCTGTCGTATTTATCAATCTAAGTTTTATTCTTATATAATAATAGTCTCCCGTTTTATACCGCTGTCGCGGCTTTGGGAGTATAGCAGGGTAGTCTGCTATATCTAGGGCCTACGGTATACAAGGAAGGTAACATGGCCAGTGCTACGCTTCAACCGTCTAATATTACCCCTGGTTTTACCCAAGGTACTCATTTTTATTCAGGCTGAGTCGACCTGGGGCCTATAGACATTTTTAAAATGTCTAGATGTTCTTGCCGGCGGTGGGATTCGAACCCCGGACCACCGGCTTGCGAGTCAAGCATCCTACCGCTTGCGCTACGCAGTCTACCAAGTTTTATTCTTATGCGCTCCCATTTCTAACTTACAGCATATTTCTAACAATGCTATGCTCCTTAGGTTCTGTCACTTTCAGAAATGCTTTCCAGCTTCTCTATTAATTTATTGAGCATATTCTGGCATTTGTCCAGTCTCAAAAGACTAAATATCTAAGTCTTAAATTTTGTAAAAAGGAGCCATCAATAAATAAAATAATAAAATGAATAATGAACTCCTCGTCTTTTTTTTAAATTACACTATTTATCAAATCCTATATTTTTAGATAAATTACTTCCTTTTTATATTAAAATTCTGGGAAAAAACAACCTACTGTTGGCTCGATCACTGAAAAAATATTTTAATTCGGGTCGTCATTAATTTCACGAAAATGAATATACCTCAAAGCGATCTCGTCTTCTCCGATTGTCATCTGGGAATATTTCCGACGGATCCACTTTCCATCTCGTTCTGGCCCTCAAAGGCATTCTCGCTACCATCCGAACATTTTCCGTCCATCTAGATTATTTTTTAAAGGGGCACAATGAGTTTCATTTATGTAACAGATAGCGAAGGATATCAGTTTTGTTTTATGCAACCTAAAAATTGAGTATGATAAAGGGTAAGATCATTTAGTTAAAATAAATTAAAATTATTAGAAAAATTTCATATTATTAACAAAAATTTGATATTGGCGGTTTAAAAAGGTATGCGAAAATGTGGCGTCAGAGTAAAGATGACAATTTATACTTTTAAAAACGTTTTACTCTTCAACTAAACTCCCCCAAATATCAGAAAATTTCATTCGGCGTTGTTCCTATGTTGTATAAGCCTCTTTGTAGTGGTTTCTCGAAAGTACTGTATGTACTTATCTACAGGCGCAATGATTTCTGTAATCTTTAGATTTGAAAATAGAGAGTTAAATCTGGGGAATACTGTTTTAGTTTTAATACTTGATAGTGCAGATCTTTTTTCGGATTGAATATTTCAATGTAGATCCGACTTACGCTTTACCTTTGAAAGCGTTGAGTATCATATTCCTTTATATAACATTTTTTCCAAATTTGTTGGAATTACTCGTAGTTTGTCATTTTGCGTCAATATATTGCACAAATACATGGCTAATACATGGAAAAATTTCTTAACAGAAAATTTAAACATTAAAAGAAACAAAATTATAATTGTTATTTAAGTATTTGTCCTTTTTATAAATGCATGCAAAATTAATTGCTGACATTTTAGTATTTTTTTACAAACTATTTAAAACATATGGATGATAATGTTTTTTTAATAGAAACAACTAAACTCTGAAATACACGAAAAAATTATATGAGAAAAGCACTATTGAAATTCATAATCCAGTGGTATATGTGCCCTTTCAAACACAAGAAAATAAGTTTTAGAGAAATAAAAGCGCAGCGTAAATTTTAGAAGTTTGAATGCATTGAACAGCATTTTTGAATTTCCTAATTATAGAAAATATAAAACGCAATGAAAACTATTGATAAGTGAGAAAAGAGTTTTAAGAGAGTCGTTTAAGAATGCAGATAATCCATGTTCAAAAACTGCTGCTGGTCAAAAATAGTAATTTTGTACCTGATTCAAGAAAGACTGACGTTGTAAGTGCGATAAAACAAATTTTTTAGTACAGCATAAATTTTAAAATTTGGGCGTCTAGTTTCTGAAAGCCGTTATAGTTATAACCTTTAAATTGCTATTAGGGCATAAACTAGTTCCTTGACTACTGTTATATTAGCAATATAAAACAAATACAGTACATTTTGAATGTTTAATATAGAATTAATTACCTATAGGTATGCACTTACCAATTCTGTGTACTACTTTATTGTACAAACCACATCCGGTTGCTTATAATGTAAACTGTTTAAAACAAAAAATAAATGACAAAAAGTAAAACCAAATTGAATGGACCAGTATCTCATTATAACAAACAAGATCTAGATATTATTCTGGATGATGATTTGATAAAAGATTACTTTTAATTAAAATTGACAGCCTTACTCGTATTTGCGGTTATTTGTGTATCATAAACAGGTTGTTGCATTGTCTTCTCAGAAAAATTCACGTTTTTTTTATCTTAACTTAATAAATATTGTTCGAATAACACACAAGAATTTAAGTAACATATTTCAAGCTTATGTTTGTAAATAATTTATAAAATCGAATTACCTTTTACCACTTATTAATTGTCTACATGCAAGTTCAACTGAAACACATCCTTGGCTAGACATTTTCACTATTTTTCAGTAAATTACATTTAAAATTGCACACAAACACGCGCTTGATTAATTCGTGAACATCTCAAATACAATTGTTGACGACCACCAGTTTACAGGTCCTAGTGGCAAAATATGGTAAGTGTCACACCACATTTGTGCAATAAGGTTTAAGAATTTGAATGAGACAAGGGCACATGCAGCAATTGTGTATTATACAGTTATCACACTTTTGCTGTTAGCAAATCTTATCCAGTATGAGTTGCAGCTACCATATTTGGGCACAACAAAAGATTAAGTTAAAAGTGCGAAATCTGTGTATATAACTCATTTTTGAGCAAAAATTTACTTACCTATGTACAACATGTATGTTTATCACACTAGCCTTTTGGGATTGATTGCCTTTAAACTCCATAAAAATAAAGAGTAAAAGAATATAAAATTCTGATGTAATAGTTGAACGAAACAATTTCTAAGAAAAGTTTTGATTTTCGTAAAAAAAAAACGGTTGTGGCAGTCCAGTGGGACTGCCGGTAGAAGTTATACTTCTATACACGCGTTCGCCGTTACAAATTTTTATGGGAGTCAATCTGCACAATCATTATATATGTAATGCTATAGATAAGAGAGAGCAGAAAGAGAAACAGAATTAGGTATATGGTGCACCGTTTGCTGTATATAAACAACATTTGACTTGTAATAGGAGGATTTCATCAAAATATAATAGTATTTTGATGAAAATGTATATTTTTATTTTCATATATGTATGAAAGGAGTTGAATGCAAAAAAATGTTTTACACATACTCTGCAGTAAAATTCATTGTTTATTTTGTTATTAATATAAAAATACAATACAATACACTGCAACATAATTCAATATAATACAATACAAATTAAAATGCAATAGTCATAAGTATTTAGAAATGACAATATACATAACTTACTTACGCATATGTTTAATATACGCATATAACTTCAAAAACTGAGCAATGAATCGCTGTTGTAAAATTTTTATTCTAAACTCCATTAAAAATTTGTAAAATCATTATTTTTATATAGATAAACAAAAGTATCATTTTTAATCCTACCCTATTATCGAATTTTTCGTTTCCAACAATAATTTTTTCAAAACAAATTTTTTTTGGAGCGGGTTAGAGTATTTTTTATATACACCTGTTTGTAAAAATTTGTTCAAAAAACATTTTATTGTTTTAAACACAGTAATTAATATTTTTAAATGTTTTTTAACAAAAAAAAAACAAAAAATTGCCTCACCGTGACATGTTAGCACATTGCCGTGACCGAAATTCGAACCTGGGTTACCACGGCCACTACAACTCGGATTATGTTGTAAATTTTCAGTTTATTTTAAAATTTAGCATTTTTGCGTATATTACATATATTTAATAACATTAACGTGGGGTTTTTAAATATTTAAAAAATAAAAAAGGGAATTCATATTGGGATTCGAACTCACATACACCAGCGTATGAACCAAACACGTAAAATATTTGCCAATTAGACATGACACAAACGTATTTCAAAATTGACAGTTCTCGATCATACAGTGATTTATTGAGATTATTATTTTGAAATACAAAAGTCATACATGAAATACAAAAATAATTATGAACATTTAATAAATAATACAAAACATAATAATATTAATAAATATTATATATATATATATATATATATATATATATATATATATATATATATATATATATATTATATATATATATATATATATATATATATATATATATATATATATATATATATATTGTTATGATATGTAAAATCAAGAAAATATTGGTTTGTTTAAAATATTTCAAAGTTCAACAAAAAATTAAAATAATTTAGGATAATATCCAACAAACATTTCGGAGAAGGAAAGTTATTAAATCCTTGAATTACCTGTACCAAACAAAATGTAAGCTTTACATCAATCATTTCTTTGTTATACTTAAGTGACCCGCATAAGTAAGTGAAAGACAAATTGAAACGGGTTTTTACAAATACATTAGTGCAGTAATTAAAGACAATAGAAGATATTTTAGAAAGAGGTTTTTGTTAGTTTTAAGAATTATAGAAAATAATATTTGTAAATAAGTTTTAGGAAATTTATAATTATAGGTAAAAATTTGTTTGTTATCGAAATGAAAAAATGGGGAATTGTGACGAGTTTTGATTGGCGGAGATTGAAAAAGGTGGGATAAGGAAAGTTTAGCTAGATTGAGGAGAGAGAAAAGATAGGCAGTTGGTTTCCAAGTCTTCAAGAAAGAACAGTGTTTGTTCTCTGTCGGTTCCCGAAATGTAGCAAGCAGTAGTGTTGAATGTTAGTGAGTTTTTGTGGAGTTAGTGTATCTGACAGAAGCTGAAACAACAAAATATTGTAAGTCATATTTCTCTACTTATATTCCAAGAGTCACTGTTCAGGCCAACGAGAGATTCAGTTTATCGTAAAGAGAAGATATTCCAAGAGTCAATTTTCACTCGGGCCAACAAGAGATTCAGTTTATCGAGAGGAGAAAGGCTATCATAATTTGAATGATTTGTGCTTTTGAAGGAGATCATTAAGGACGATATACTTGCAACAATCTGATGTAAGATTGCTGATTACATAGGGAGCGGTTGAGAGGAGATAATATAATCTACAAGGAACAAGGATTTGGACCACTCATCATCAGAGAGAGATAATTTTGTTTTCTGCAGTTTTTTTTCTTTTATTGATAACACAATTTTTACACGTAATTTTAGAAAGGATATAAATATTTGGATTAGGAGAGTTAGAATAGTTTGGGATTTTGAGATTTCAATTAATATTGTTTGTACCATTAATTTTGATTGTTCACGTACGGAGAACAAAATTTTGAGAATCCTTATATGAGATTTGTTTATTGAAAACTTTTGAGTGTGAATTATTTCATTATTTTTATTTCAATATATAGTGTTAGATCATATGTGTTTTTTATTGTTCCGGTATTCTCTGGACCTTACCTTTCACATGTAATAGCATAGATATAGAAGCACGAATTGAACCCTGAGATAAAAGAATTAAAAATTGTGATAGAGTCATAATCATATCATTTAAATAATATTAATTATTAAAACAAATTAATTAGCTAATTATTGCTTGGCGCACCAAGACTTTAAATATCACAATAACTGGCTTCCAAAACGTGGGGCTTGAAAATATCGCAGCTTTACATTTGAAGGAAGGGAAAGAGATCTGGAATAAGTACAGGTAATCCAGAGATAAAAACATATAACATTGAGGGAATTTGAATTTGAAAGTATTTTGACAATTTTTCCAGGGAATATAAATTTGATTTATTGATTGATCGTAGTTAGTGGATATTTACTGCTATTGAATTATTTGATTTTATTTTCTTTACCAATCATACATTTGATATTTATTTTGAATTATTTGAATTTTACTGATTGCATATTTGATATTTGTCGTGAAAATTTAATACATTTGGGGAGAAATATTGTCGTGTTCTGAAACATATAGAGTGTTGTAAAATTTCACATTTGGCGGGGACAAAAAATAACAAAAAGTAACAACATGTCGACCACAAGGAGTCAAAGCAAAATGCAAGAAAGGAAGGAGGATAACAGAGAAGAGGAAACAATTATTGATGAAGGATCGGATAATGAAGGAAATGCTACAATAATGGAGGAAAGAAAAGAAACAGGGATGCTGGAAAAATTATTAGAAATGATGCAAATACAGACACAAACAATGAATGAAACATCACTAAAAATGGATAGAAATCAACAAGAAACAAAACAAACAATAGAGAAAAACCAAAAAGAAACATCACTAAAAATAGAAGAAAACCAACGGGAAACAAAACAAACAATGAGCAATATAGAGCAGCGTCTGGAAAACTATGAACAGGAAATTAGAGGATGTGTTGAGGAGATAAAGAAAGAACTGATACAACAAATAGAAGAGATTAATGAAATTAAAAATGATATGAAAGAACAAGAAATGAGAATTAAAGATAATTTGGAGGAATTAGAAAGCAAACTTGAAAATGTAATGAAAGATAGTAAGACGGTCCAGAAAAGGAATTAGAACAGTTAGAAGAAAAATTTGAAATGGCATTACAAGAAGACAGGAAGGAAGTAGAAAGAAGATTAAAGCAAAATGAAAAACAAATGGCAGAAATTGAACTAAGAGGGGTAGAGAGAAAAGAAGTTATCATCCATGGAACAAGCGAGGCGAAAATACAATTTGGCGGGGATATTCGGAAAACACACCCAGTACCGTTTGTTAAAAATTTGAAAACCAAATTACAACATATTAGATATTTTGACGATTGCAAAGAAACAATTAGAAACCATTTGAAAGAAGGAGCAGCGTTATGGTATGAAAGCAAGGAAGATGAGTTTGAAAATTGGACAGATTTTGAAAATAAATTTCTCAACTATTTCTGGGGGAAAAATAAACAGAGAGAAATCAACCAAGAGCTACAGAATGGAAAATATCACGAAAAAATGGGAATATCTGAAGAAAGATATGCTTTGCAGATATATAACAATTCAAAATATCTAGAATACAAATATTCTACCGAACAGCTGGTAGAAATGATCAGCAGACATTTTGAGGAAACGTTGGAAGATCACGTGATTTTGAGAAATTATCAAGATATTGATAGTTTGTGCCAATTCCTTCAATTAAAAGAAGCGAAAAGAAAAGAAATGAGAAATAGAAGACAACATGACCAATATAATGGAGCGGAAAGAAGGTATTCATCAAATTATGACCAGAGAAACCGACATCCCAGATCAACAAACGAATATAGGCCGAGAAATTACAATAATTACAATAGACAACAAAATTACGATAACAGGAATGACACAGAACATAGAACATGAAAATCACAACAGGAATAGAGATGCACAAAATACTCCGAATAGGAATACTAACGAACAAAGGGATGATAGAAATAACCAGAGCTTCCAACAACAAAATAGAAGGGAGATGAATCATGTAGCAATAGGAAACGAAAGACAAATCTCTAATTCTAATCTAATATTTTTAGATGCATTTATAAAACATAAAGCAATTAAAATTGTGATTGATTCTGGCTCGGAGATATCGCTAATCAATAAAAAACTAGTAAAAGAATTAAATTTGGACATATTTGTGTATAAGATTCCTAGGGTTGATTTAGTGGGTGCAAACAATAAAAATTTGACGACAGTAAACGAAGGTTTGGGAGTACAGATAAGAGTGGGAAACAAATTCCATATTATGAAATGTGTGGTGATTGAAGACTTAAATCATGATATGATAGCGGGAATTGATGAATTGAGGAAAAAAGATATCACCATAAATTTTGCGAAAATAAAATGGAAATCAGAGCAGAACCAGACAACACAGGAGAAGAAAAGCAAACAGATAGGAAAACAAATTCTGGAAGGATCAATGCACAGGAAAAACACAAAGAAATCGATATGACTGTAGAGAATAAACCGAAAGTACAAGAACAAGATCTAACAGAAGAGAAAAAGAGAAGGAAGAAAAAGAAGAAGAGTTCGAAAAGAAAGCAGGAAAATAAGATGGAGACCAGAGAAAAACAGGAAATAGAAGGTACAGAAGAATTGTCGGCAACCGACGATAAAACAGAATGGAAGCAGGAAGAAAAAGAAAGTATCATCAGAGAAATGAAAGGAATAGAAACATGGTGCTCGGAATACCAAAGGGAATTAGAGGATAAAAGGAAAACAGAAGAAAAATGGCACTAATGGACGAGAATCCAGAATTGTGTGAAGAAGTATTATGGACAGTGAACACATATGAACAAAAGGAGGATGAAAGAAAAATAAATTGTGGAGAAAACATAGAGAAGATTTTAAGAAACCATGGAGATCTTGTTAATAAAGTAAACCGAGTGGCTAAAAATTATGAACTTTCTTTGAAGGGAAAATACTTGGAAAAATTTAAAACGAAAATATATCCACTCCCGTATAAAGACAGGCAATATACGGGGTATTTTAACATTCACGACATTTATCAGTATCATAAGTAGATTTTAATAACATAGTGAAATGATTTGATCCTGGAAAACTTTTGTCATTTTAAAATTTAACAAAGAGTTTTCGGCAGATCAAATGGCGGGGATTTGTTATGATATGTAAAATCAAGAAAATATTGGTTTGTTTAAAATATTTCAAAGTTCAACAAAAAATTAAAATAATTTAGGATAATATCCAACAAACATTTCGGAGAAGGAAAGTTATTAAATCCTTGAATTACCTGTACCAAACAAAATGTAAGCTTTACATCAATCATTTCTTTGTTATACTTAAGTGACCCGCATAAGTAAGTGAAAGACAAATTGAAACGGGTTTTTACAAATACATTAGTGCAGTAATTAAAGACAATAGAAGATATTTTAGAAAGAGGTTTTTGTTAGTTTTAAGAATTATAGAAAATAATATTTGTAAATAAGTTTTAGGAAATTTATAATTATAGGTAAAAATTTGTTTGTTATCGAAATGAAAAAATGGGTAATTGTGACGAGTTTTGATTGGCGGAGATTGAAAAAGGTGGGATAAGGAAAGTTTAGCTAGATTGAGGAGAGAGAAAAGATAGGCAGTTGGTTTCCAAGTCTTCAAGAAAGAACAGTGTTTGTTCTCTGTCGGTTCCCGAAATGTAGCAAGCAGTAGTGTTGAATGTTAGTGAGTTTTTGTGGAGTTAGTGTATCTGACAGAAGCTGAAACAACAAAATATTGTAAGTCATATTTCTCTACTTATATTCCAAGAGTCACTGTTCAGGCCAACGAGAGATTCAGTTTATCGTAAAGAGAAGATATTCCAAGAGTCAATTTTCACTCGGGCCAACGAGAGATTCAGTTTATCGAGAGGAGAAAGGCTATCATAATTTGAATGATTTGTGCTTTTGAAGGAGATCATTAAGGACGATATACTTGCAACAATCTGATGTAAGATTGCTGATTACATAGGGAGCGGTTGAGAGGAGATAATATAATCTACAAGGAACAAGGATTTGGACCACTCATCATCAGAGAGAGATAATTTTGTTTTCTGCAGTTTTTTTTCTTTTATTGATAACACAATTTTTACACGTAATTTAGAAAGGATATAAATATTTGGATTAGGAGAGTTAGAATAGTTTGGGATTTTGAGATTTCAATTAATATTGTTTGTACCATTAATTTTGATTGTTCACGTACGGAGAACAAAATTTTGAGAATCCTTATATGAGATTTGTTTATTGAAAACTTTTGAGTGTGAATTATTTCATTATTTTTATTTCAATATATAGTGTTAGATCATATGTGTTTTTTATTGTTCCGGTATTCTCTGGACCTTACCTTTCACATGTAATAGCATAGATATAGAAGCACGAATTGAACCCTGAGATAAAAGAATTAAAAATTGTGATAGAGTCATAATCATATCATTTAAATAATATTAATTATTAAAACAAATTAATTAGCTAATTATTGCTTGGCGCACCAAGACTTTAAATATCACAATAATATATATATTATAATATATGATATTAAATATATATACAAAAGGAACATTTTTATTCTCGAGAGAGGAAGAGAGAGAAAACATATCTTCTGTCTCTCTCTTACTCATTATCTTACATATGTAATGATTTCACCGATTCACTGCCGTACAAATTTCCAACGTGGAGCGCGCGTATAGAAGTATAACTTCAAAAATATTTCTTACTCTTGCATTCTAACTGCTCGTACCAGCGATGTGATAGACGCGAAATTGGTCAAAATAAAATAAAAACACTTGAAAAAATTCAGCTTCCGTCTCTTAACTGTGGAAAAAACGACTCACTGCTACAGAATTAGGTGTTTGGACAAGGTCGTATAAAATATCCAGGCCAGACAGTGAGAAACGAAAAGATAATGAAAATCATCGGGGTCGATAAGACAATTGTGCAAGACGTAAAAAGGAACAGTTTAAGTGGTACGGACATGTAATTAGTCTGGGGGAGGAAAGACTACCGAAAGCAGCATATAATTGGAAACCTGCGGAAAGACAAAATCGAAGGCAATTGAATACCAGTTGGGAAACTAACATTAGAAAGGCAACGAATACGAAGAACTTGGATAAGGATATATGGGATAGACAAGAGTAAAGAAGGAGTCTAGAAAGCGAACAGCATCGAACAGCATGAAGTTACGAAACTATATATATATATATATATATATATATATATATATATATATATATATATATATATATTTGTTCTAAAGCTATTTTTTTGTTTCATGTTAAAGTAATTTCCATCTAAATGGAAATAAACCACAATTAAAGGTTAAAGTACGTTTATTGACGGAAATCGTTCTCAAAATACAAACATTAATAAATTAAACAAATTTTGTTTTTTGTTACTTGGTGAAAAATTCTTCTAATAATTTAATTTTATCTGACTCATCTATATTGGCAATTCAGACATACATTATACATTTTAAAGTAGGCTACTTTAAACTGATATTGCCAATATTGTTGAGTTGCGTTCCTGGGACGACTTTACTTGTAAGATAGTTCATTCGATTACATGAAATCAACTTTAACTTGAGATTATCCGTCAGAAAAAATCATAGCATGTAATTCGTCTTTAAAAAGACAAACACATGCCATGATGACAGTAAAAATCTCCTGTTAGTGATTCCATAGTAAATTAAGACGGAAAAACCAGGAAAAAACCTCATAATACTATCCAGACATGGTAAGTATTTGGTCGTGCATTTAGTTTACTTTCAATAAACACCAAATTCTGATTTTGTATATTTGTTATTTAACAAATATAAATGATGTACCCTCTTTATGTTACCGACTTACTAATACTGGTATTTTTTTTAATAACTTCTCCTTTTAATATGGGTAACCAGATCCTACTACATTCTGCCAAGAAATTTGCTACACAATTGGTCTCATTTAGCATAATTAGAGCCGCTTCTTTAATTTTTCTCTTTTTACCATCCGTTTTTTTTTTAGGACTATACTTGAATCGTTGCATTGAACCCTGTCTTGAACCATTGATCTATCAAATTTTCTATTTTTAATATAAGATTGATGTTCATTTATTCTAACATTTAACGGCCTTGATGTTTCACCTAAATAAAACTGATCGCATTCACAAGGTATTCTATAAATACAATTCTTTGTCCTTTCTTGTTCATTGTTAGATTTGGTTTTGGACAAAATAGATCCCAATGTGTTTGTTCTTTTGAATATTGTTGAAGTTTTGAATATATTTCTTATCCTTTTAAGTTTTTTTGATAATCCTTTTATGTATGGTATTGTTATTTTCCTCGTATTATTCCTTGTGTATGCTGTAGGATCTCGTTCTAAGTTGTTCTATTCGGTCGATTGTTGAAAATTCCTTATTTATAAACGATAAAGGATAATAATTTTCTAATAAAACAGATGTTAACAAATGTTTTTCCTCTAAGAATTAATTTTCGTTAGAACAAGTAACTTTGGCTCTATCTTATTTGATCTAATGATTCCCTTTTTAATATTAATATTACGATTTGATTTAAAATTTAAAAATCTGTTGGTGTTTGTTGATTTTCTATACACCCGAATCTCATATCCAGTATCGTTCTTAGAAATTAAAACATCCAGGAAAGTTAGTGTGTTATTGTATTCCTTTTACATGGTAAATGTTATTATCTCTTCTTTATCGTTTATATCATTCAGGAATGCGTCCAACAACTATGATCCATGACGTCATATTGAGAATACATTATCTACATAATATCTCCACCATACTATGGGTTTTAAATTTTGTTTAGAAATAATATTTGTTTCAAAATCTTCCATAAATATATCGGCTAATAATATATACATATATATTATATACATATATATATATATATATATATATATATATATATATATATATATATATATATTATACACTCGCGATCATAAAATCCGGGTCACCTTGAAAATTTCAAGTTTCTGGAATATTTTTGCCTCTGGTGCAGTAATAACCTTTGTTTAGGCTAACGTATTTTTTATTTGTCATCAATGTTTGTTTTGAAAGAAAAAAAAAACGGTTTTTTATTGTTTTTATTGAAAAAGCAGAAATCAAACCAAATTGTTGATAAAACAGGCATACGAAAAAAATGGAAAATACAGAACGTGGTAAAATGTCAGTGAAATTTCAATGACTAATATCGTGTATTGTCTCCACTTGCTCTAATGACCTCTTGCAGACGACGGGGCATACTCTCAATTTTTCTCCGGATTACATATTGTGGTATGTTATTCCACTCTCTCACTAACATATCCTTAAGCTCCTGTGCATTGTTAGGAGGAGATGTTAGGGGTTGAATACGTTTTTTCAAATCGTCCCAGATATGTTCGACGGGATTCAGGTCCGGAGACCTAGCTGGCCAGGGTAACCTCGTAATTCCAACCTCGTCCAAGTATTGCATATTGATCGTGGCAACGTGCGTTCCCGCGTTGTTTTGCATAAAAACGACGTTTTCTCCAAGCCTTGCCATGGTATGCATAACATGTTCTTCCAGAATATCCGTAATGTCCCTTCGTGCAGTTAAGGACCCAATTTCGATGATGGGCAATTCTGTGCGGAAGTCGGAAGATACACCTCCCCAAGTCATGACCGAGCCTCCACCAAATGGCATTCTTGGAGCAATGCAAGTTTGTGAAAATCATTCACCGGTTCTCCCTCAAACTCTTACACGTCCATCGGATCCAGTTAGCCAGAAACGGGATTCATCTGGGAATAACTCTTTGCTTCAATCATTAATTCCCCAATGCGCGTATTGTCGAGCAAAAGCTAGTCGTGCAACTCGATGCACCAGGCGAAGTTTCGGTCCTGTAGCCAATACCCGAGAAGATAGTCCAAAAGAACGAAATCTTCTCCTGACTGTTGCAACGCTAACATTGCGATTTCGTACTTCCTGTAGACGATTTCGATGCATAATCGCAGTTGAGGTCTGGTTTCGTAAAGCCTGAAACACAAGAAAACGGTCATCTCGTACCGTGGTCATTCTTCTTCGTCCAGAGCCAGGTCGTCTTGATAGCAAACTCTTCTCCTGAAAGCGTTGAAGCACTCGTTGAACCGTAGAAAGACTTACGCCAACAGTTCTTGCGACTTGCCCTTGAGTGTGACCGTCTTTCACAAGCGCAACAATTTGTGCCGTTTCAACAACAGTCAAGGGTATTTTTGGCAAAAAATAAACAATAATAAACACTAATAATGGCATTAATAAACGCTAATGGTGGCAATAATAAACGTTTGTTCGTTGCGTTTGAACAGAAAGTCGAAGCACAAATGAGACATTTAAAACAAGCGACAGTTACAGGAACCGTTCATTTTGGGAAGTGTGCACTTTTCCGCGGAATCTATTATAATTCTTTGTTGAAAGGAAACCGCTAAGCCGACAACAATTCTCAGAAACATGCATTAGTTTGTATTTGTGTTATTATTATTTACAATAAGGCTCGTTAAAAATGAAATATCGGTGATTTTCAAGGTGACCCGGATTTTATGATCGCGAGTGTATATATATATATATATATATATATATATATATATATATATATATATTATATTATATATATATATAAATAATATATATATATATATATATATATATATATATATAAATATATATATATATATATATATATATATATATATATATATATTTATATATATATATATATATATTTATATGTATATATATATTTATATATATATATATATATATATATATATATATATATATATATATATATATATATATAAAGGATATGATTTCATATCCTTTTAATTTAAGCTCCATTGCCCTACACATGTTTCGTTCGAAGTATTCACCTCTCATCAGGAACACTTGTGGTAGCTTAAACTTAAATGCTCTTAACTATAATAATATGGCCGTTATACTAATATATTGAAAGCGAGAAGTCTGAAGCCTTCTTTTTGTGAGCAAATTGGGTAACCTTCAAATCCATGCTTTTCCTTCTTATAGTGCCAATCTGTTTCAAATGTTCGATCATCATGGCAATCTGTATTTTGCACACTGCTGCTTTAAAAATATTTGTGCTTATTGTGTTAAATCATGTAGGAAGATAAGAATAACCTTTTATTCCGACAATACATGAAAAACACCATATTTTGCACTCTTTACGTAGAGAAAAGACATTAGAATGAAAGTGGATGATAGCTTCATAAATATATATGAATATATTAATATAACATAATTATCATTCTGGCTTTACCACCCTGTATAGGTCCTAGCTTCCTCAAGAATTTGTTTCCAGTCGTTTCTATCTATAACCTTCCTCCGCCATACAATGAAATAGATTAATTAAATCACCAAAGAATAATTATATATAGTGAAAAAATTTGCCATAAAGTCTCCCCTCAACTCCGGTGTTACACAAGGGAATGTACAAAAAAATGAAAATTGTCCATATTCATAACAAGTTATATAAAGTTTTAATGCATACACCCATAAAACTGTCGCCTTGAAAGACCAATAACCAATAAAAGGCAATTTATGTAAATAAAATGAGCCAAGAAGTAAATAAGATTTTACTTCACCGTCTCTCAGACGAAGTTTCCCTATATGTGTGTGCGTGTGTGCGGCCGAACTTCAGCCACCAACGCAATTTTATATTCCCCCAGCAATTGCTTCCTACATAGTTCTAACAAAATGGAGTATAATGGAAAGAAAAATGGAAAAAGTCACAGGTGTTTTTAACATTTTTATAATGGCATGGTATAAAGGGTGTTACAAAAATTGTAAGATAATAGTTATATTTTTATCCACAACTCTGTTTATTATTATACAATATTCTTAGCCAGCATCAATTTTATCCTCTTTTTTTTTAAACTTTATACTGTTAATGAAACTAATAAAATATTAGAAATGATGAATGTGAGACGACAACACAAGAGCAAAGACTAAAATAAATATAAAGAAATACAAAGACTCATAGGAAAAAAGATAGTGAAAGCAAAAGCACAGTGGCTTGTAGAAACTTGCGAAGAGATAGAAGACCTACAGAATAAACATGATGATAGACTTCTCCATAAGAAAATTAAAGAAATGTGTGGGATTAGAAACGCTAGGGAGTGTGGCACAATAACAAGTACGGATGATAGAGTCCTGACCACAATAGAATAAATAAGCGATAGGACAATAAATATTAATAGACAAACAAACATCGAAAATAACGACTTGCCAATCCTAACATCAGAAATAAAATACGAAAACTATGAAAAATATGAAAACCGGAAAAGCCTTTGGACCTGACTACGTTCATAGTGAAATTGTACAACTTTTGGAAGAAGACAATTTAGAACTATTATCAAGACTCTTCAACAGTATATACAAGACTGATACAATTCCACAAGATTGGTCAACGTCTACGTTTGTGCCTATACCCAAATCAAGCAACGCAAAAAAATGTAACGACTTTCGATTAATAAGTCTGATGCCCCATATTCTGAAGCTATTTCTAAAAATTATCCATAACACAATATACAAAAAATGCGAAGAAGATATGGGTCCGGAACAATTTGGCTTTCGAAACGGTATGGGAACTCGAGAAGCTTTGTTCAGTTTCATTGTTCTCATGCAAAAGAGTCCGGATCAACAAAAGGATGTCTACTTGTGCTTTATAGATTATGAAAAGGCTTTTCACGAAAAATCGTGAACAATATCAGGTATGCAGATGATACAGTACTGATTGCTGGCAGTGAAGAAGAACTACAAATTCTGTTAACCAAAGTAGTGCGAGAAGGAGAACTATACGGCCTTAAGGTAAATGTAAAAAAAAACAAATCAGTGGTAATTTCCAAAAAAAGCACACCAGTTATAAACATACTAGTCAACAACAATCTAATTGAACAAGTGAAAATGTTTAAGTATCTAGGCTATTGGATACATGAAACCTTAGACCAAGAACAAGAGGTTAAATGTAGAATAGAACAGGCAAGAAACACCTTCTTAAAGATGCCACAGTTACTCACTACCCGTAATCTTGATTTGTCCTTACGATACCGCATGATAGAGTGTTATGTATATAGTGTACTATTACACGGCGTGGAAGCTTGGACGTTAACAGTCAGCTCGTTACGACGTTTAGAGAGCTTTGAGATGTGGGTATAAGGTGTGGGTAGAAGGCAGACGCGGCCCGGGTAGACGACAAATGACCTGGCTGCGCAACATTAAAGATTGGACAGGATTAGACTTTCAGAGTTTAATAAGGAAAGCCCATAATAGGGAAGACTTTGCAGAGGTCATCGCCAACCTTCGCTAAGAAGACGGCACCTAAAGAAGAAGATACTGTTAATAGTTATTTGGTTTGTAGATCTTAGTTGTTTAAACTCACTTTATATCATCAACAACATTTATATCAATCATCACTTTCAAAGCGCCTATCTGATGTAAATCTTGCACTTTTAGCTGTTTACTATTTAATAAAAACCGAAATAATGTTGCGATATTGTGCTTACTATAAAAGTTCGAGCATCACCAGCGACCAGCAGTGGAGTTAGAGCTGGAATGTAATTAAAAATATTATGACAAGCCCTCCTTATTCCTTGGGCCTTTTTCAGGGCGTGGTGACAGTCTAAATATTATTAGCTTGCTGTCTCTATTGGCTGCGATCCTGTGCCAAATGGACGGCTTTATGTAGTGATTTTCTTACCAGAGTCTTCATTTGATCTGCCCATCATGTTGGAGATATTCCTCTTGGTCTTCGGCCTTCCAGCTTTCCTTCTACTACCAATAGTTTCATAGTTCCCGTTCTTCTAGCTGTGTGGTCGAAGTAAATTAGGTGTGCTCGGTTTACTTTTTTTAATAGCCTGTCTTTTTTTGAAGCCCTTTCAGAATTGACAGGTTGGCTCTACGTTCTGTCCAGGACACGCGTAGAATTCCTCTATAGACGCACATTTCAAAGGCTTCGATTTTACTCCTATCGATTTTTATGAGAGTTCACTTTTCAGCTACGTATGTAGCAATGGGAAAAATAAGGACATTAACCAACCTGAGCTTAGTATTTCTTATCATTGTTCGGTCTTTCCATATTTTAATCAGTTTATCTGTTGCAGTTCGGGCCATTGCTAGTGTACGTTTTATTTCTGAGGAGCAATCACGATTGTTGGTTATCAGGGAGCCCAAGTAGATAAATTTGTCTACCACTTTAAAATTCGATACTTGGTATATGTGTAGTAGATTATTATTTGCTCTGTCTACGATCTTAATTTTTGTTTTGCTAGTGTTGATCGAAAGTCCGAATTCGTCGCTCATTTAGCTTAACCGTTCAGTGATGGTAACAATTTTAAATTCATTCGCTCCTAGTATAAATGTGTCATTTGCGTGTCACAGGTTGCTAATTTTTCTGCCGCCTATACTAATTCCTCCATCCCATTCGTCTAGTACTTTTCTCATTATATATTCAGAATATATTATGTATAATAATGGTGATAGTATGCATCCCTGTCTAGTTCCTTTCCTTGTTTTAAATGCATCTGAATCTTCTTCTTCAAGTGCCATCTCCGCGGCGGAGGTCGGCAATCATCATAGCTATTCGGACTTTTGAGACGGCTGCTCTGAAAAGTTCATTTGATGTACATCCGTACCACCCTCTCAGGTTGCGCAGCCATGACATTCTACGCCTCCCTATGCTTCTCTTTCCTTGGATCTTTCCCTGCATAATCAGTTGGAGCAAGGTGTATTTCTCTCCACGTGTAATATGTCCGAGATATTCTAATTTTCTTGTTTTTATTGAATTTAAAATTTCCATTTCTTTGTTCATCCTTCCCAGAACCTCTTTGTTTGTAACGTGTTCTGTCCATGATATTTTCAGAATTCTTCTGTACACCCACAGCTCAAATTATTCCAGTTTTTTCATTGATGTCGCATTCAAGGTCCAAAATTCCATTCCATAAAATAAAGTCGAAAAAACATAGCACCTCGCCAACCTAACTCTTAGTTCCAGTTTTAAATCCCTGGTACATAGAACTCTTCTTATTTTGTTGAAATGTGCTCTAGCCTTTTCTATTCTTATTTTTATCTCCTGATTGTAATCATTTGTGGAGTTAATCATTGTTCCCAGGTATGCATATTTGTCCACTTGTTCGACGTTGGTGTCGTTTATTAGAAGATTCTCGTTATTTCTTCGAGTTTTCGATATTCTCATAAATTTCGTCTTCTTGACATTCATTGTTAGACCATACTCTTTTCCATACTCTGCTATTCTGGTCACCAGTCTCTGAAGATCTTCAATGTTTTCGGCTAAGATCACAGTATCGTCCGCATATCTAATGTTGTTAATGGGAACTTCTTCATTTACCTTTATTCCGGCTGTTTCACCCTCAAGAGCTTTTTTTAGGACCTCTTCGGAGTAGGCATTGAAAAGAATTGGCGACAATACGCATCCCTGTCTTACTCCACATCTAATTTCAATTTCTTCTGACAGCTGTTTGTTAAAACGTACTTTTGCTCGCTGTTTATAGTATAAATTTGATATGATCCTGAGTTGTAGTCAATTTTCGTTGTAGTCAATTTTCTTTGATTTCAGGACATTCATTAAATGTTTGTCGTACTTTATCGAGTGCTTTATTATAGTCAATAAAACATGCGTATAAATCTTGATTGACGTCCAGGCATCTTTGTATTAGTATATTAAGTGAAAAAAGAGCTTCACGTGTTCCTAGGCCTTTGCGAAAACCAAATTGTGTATTATTAACGTCTATGTCCAGTTTGTGATATATTCGGTTATGGATGACTTTAAGTAGTAACTTTAGCGTATGAGACATTAAGCTAATGGTGCGGTAATCGCTGCATTCTCTTGCATTTTTCTTTTTAGGGAGACAAATAAAAATAGATGTTAACCACTCTTTGGGTAATACGCCTGAACTATAAATTTGGTTCAAGAGTGTCACTAAAACATCAATATGCTTCTCATCTAGAATTTTTAGGATTTCTATAGGAAGCATATCAGGTCCAGGGCTTTTCCCGCTCTTCATTGTTTTTAATGCTTGCAATATTTCTTCTTTTGTAATATATGGACCTATTTCTTCTGACGTAAGTTCTATGTGCTCCAGATCTCCTCTTTCATCATCGAACAATTCATCGATATATTCTGCCCATCTTTGTATTTTCTCGTCCGTATGTGTTATAGCAGTACCGTGTCTATCCAGAATTGCACAAGTGGGATTTTGTTTTCTTAGTCCTGCCAGTTCTTTGATTTTCTTATGTAGGTTAAACAGATCATATTTATTTATGATCTGAATATATTTCGTGTATTTTAACTTTGATTGAGTTTTTATCATTCAGATCTTTTATTACGGAAAGTAGGTGGTTAGGTACTCCCATATTTTCCATGATACTTCAGAGGACAAGCACTAACAGATTATTTTATGCCAATAAAACTACGTATATAAAAAAATTTTTGACACAAAAAATTATTTGGTGAATATAAACAGTTGAGAAGGAAAATTTATTCATAGCGAAAATAGAAGAAAAATAGGGTGTAACATAAAAGGGAGTTTATATAAAAATTGTGAGAATATGTCTGGTAGTCACAATTCTGAATATAGTAATTAAAATTCTTGGAACATCTTAGAAAAGAAATTTACGACTAACGATACCTGACGGTAGTCACTTGAAGTTTAAGAAAAAATGAAGAGACGGAATTACTGTAAGAAGTAAAGACAACTGTATTAAGAGCTCTGATAGATCTTTAATAGCAGCAGAACTTGTTATGATGACCTTGCCTAGGCTGTCGTCTCTTTAAGGTATCGCTGCTCATTTTTTTTCTACGGCAGTCTGGATAAGGCAATGAGTAAACTTCATTTTGCATTAATTAGGAAATATAGGAGATATAGGAGATATAGGAGATATAGGATATATATATATATATATACATATATATATATATATATATATATATATATATATATATATATATATATATATATATATATATATATATGTTAGATCACTAATCACGTATTTGACTTTTTAAAAAAAGAACTTTATTTGTTACAAATTAAATATTAAATAATAGTACAAAATTAAATTAATTTAAAATGACTACAATAACTGGACTGGTCGAAGTTGCAGCTAAGAGTGATTCCGGCATCTGAGAATGGTAATTTATAGGTTTGGTATGAAGTGCTGAATTTCTGTTCCCATGAATGTTGGCCAACGGTTCGTACAAAGTTCTAATGCGTGCTCAGCGGTTTCTATGGGAATGGGATGATGAAATCTGAAGTCGGCGAACTTAAGCTAGTTCAAGGTTAATATTTTCTCATATAACAGCTCAACTTATTAGTGAAAAGTCAATGCCATTGCTTTGACTTTTACAAAGTAATTGGTGTTTCTGCTTCGCTTTCCTGTTGGACATTGGGTCTTCTTCTGAAGGAGGTTAAGCTTTGAAGTTTCTGTCTAATGGAATTTCTGCGTGGTAGTGGAGTTGGAGGCTGATCCTGGGACAAGGAGATTGCAATTTTTGGGAATATTTTGGTTCGGTATTTGCAGAAAAGGTATAAGATAATTAGGATAATAATCAGGGATAAGGTTGATATAGTGAATAAGGGTAGATGTTCCTCAATGAATGATTGGCTCATAATATGGTCCAGTTCTTCTGAATATTGGTCCAATTTGTGTTGTGCAATATTTAAGTCATCTACGTTGATTTTACTGAGTTTTAGTGGTTTCAATTTTGATAGGTGACTCTTTGTCTCAAAATGGTCACAGCATCTGTAGGGTACGTTAACTGGGTGACTTCTATACGTGATATTTGTATATTTCTCAATTTGGTCTCTAGCATGAATTCTGGTACTGCCAATGAATGCAATACATTCGGGAATTAATCTTAAGATTGAATTTGTTTTTATTATTTGTGTAGTGACGTCTTTCCTTGCACATTTGATTGTTACTGGTAATGGATCGGAAATGGTTAGTAACCATAAATTTCGGTCAATTTCTTGTACATTGTAACCTTGTGCCAAAAGCATGGACATCTGGCAAGTTTTTGGTAAGTTGCTGAGAGGTTTCAAAAGCTGGGCTTCACATATAGCATCTGTGTCTATGGGATACGGAAGAATGTCTGTACACATTCTTTGGTTTTGACTGATTTGTTTGCATTTTTCGGTGTCCATGGGTAAAACATATGAAATTGAATCATCATCTCGCGCTATGTATTTATGAACAGTTGAAAGTATATGATGAAAACCAGTTTGATTATCTAATATTGGTATTGAATATAATTGATACAAGGTGAATATTTCGGGATCAACTAACGGAATTTCTAGGAAGAAAACAATTTTTGAATCAAGCTGATAAGCTTGCAGTTTTATTATGTCAATATACTGAGCTATATTTGACATATAAGTGGGTAGAGGCAATACGTTATTTTGTAATGACTGTGAGATTTCTTTTAATGCGTCCATTAAGTCTATGGGCGAAATAATAGAACTATGTAGAATTTGCAGGCGAGAGAATGTGATAGAATTTAGTATATCATTTAAATAATTTTCTAAAAATACGTAGCTTTCCATTAAGGACTCACATAAATCTAGTATTTGTAATTGTGCTTGGTAAAAGGAGATGTCATTATTAATGTCCAGAAGTGTAGTCTCGATAGTTTTTAAGTCTTTGTTAAAAGTTTCTTCGTCTATTTGCAATTTTTGAATTGTAGTGTTGAAAGTTCTTATAACTGAAGTGGTAACAGATATTTGATTTTTTAGGAGATTTTCAATTTGAGTTTCATCGGAATTTATCTTATTTATACATTTATTAAAGTATTCGCCATCAGAGGCGTCTAAATTTCCAGTAATAGATTTCCAGATTGTTCCAATACCATTTACTAAACCGCGTTTTGTTTATTATAAGGTACTGTGTCAGAGGTTATTTCTTTATATTTTAAATTAACGGAGTTTGAGATTTGTTTTAGCAGACTAACATGTGTCTGTACTTCGGCTTGAAAGGCAAGTTTTCTCGGTGTATCCACGTTAATAAATTTTTCTAACAGGTTTTCCAAAATTCTGTCATTATTGGATATTGTAGTTTTGATAGGTAATAATTCTTTGTAAACAAGTAAAGTCCATTTGTCGTTAGATATTCGTATAGTTCCTTTTTCATGAAAAAATATTCCAATTGTGTTATTAATTGGAATGAGGAGAATTTGGGATTGGACGATAGGAAGGAGTCCATAGAATCTGTAAAGGAAAATTATTCAAAATAAGGTTTGAGTCTGTCAAAATTTACTTTAGAGGTTTGGTTAGTTTTGGGGTTAAGGATAATTGCGGAATTTGTAAAAACTTCTTGAATTTCGAAAGGTCCATTAAAAAGATTATCCGATTTTGATTTAATTTGGGATTCTTTTACGTAAACTTTGTCACCAATTTTAAAATCTGGTCTTCGTTCTGAAATATTCTCGTCAAATCTTACTTTCGCCTTTTCTTTCTGTCTTTCTGTTTTTGCTCTGGCTACTTTGTAAAAATATTCCATGCGATTATTCAGGTCTCGAATATATTTACTCATTAGTGTTTTTTGATTGTATAGAGTTTCTGGTGGTCGGCCTGCAGTGTGCCCAAATATAAGTTCATATGGTGTGAAACCGTGGGTCTTATTCTTTGTGTTGTTATAGCATATTATTGCATAAGGAAGTATAGTGAAGGGATGATCGTTTGGGTTCTCGGCTTGATTTGCTCTAATCATTTCTGAGAGTGTGGCATGAAACCTTTCTATAGATCCATTAGATTGTGGATGGTTAACGCTAGAAAATGTTAGTTTAATGTCGTATAATTCGCATAGATCTTTGATTATAGCATTCTCGAATTCTCGACCGCAGTCACAATGAATTCTTAGTGGTGTTCCATAGTGTTGAAAAAAGAGTAGGAGTGTCTTGACTACTGTTACTGCCTTTTTGTCTTCCAAAGGATAAGCTTGCGTGAATTTTGTCAATTCGTCACGAATAGTTAAAGCGTAGTTCCTAGTAGGGTATTCGAATATATCCATATTTATTCTTTCGAATGGTGTTTTTGGAGTTTCTGTTATGACTAGTGGTCCACTTAAGTTTTTCCTGCAAATCTTAACTTTTTGGCAAATTTCACATGCTTTTACAAATTTCTCTACATCTTTTGTTAAATTCTTCCAATTGTATTTCTGCTTTATTCTTCTGACAGTTTCGTTTATTCCACGATTTAAGTTGTTTTTACCGCAATGGTAATGATCTAAAATTTGAGGGATTTCGTCTTCACTGGCTGTTTTAATTATATTTTGACAGATTCTTAATTTTAATTCTTTGTCAGCAAAAATATAAGAAAATATCTCTAGGATAGGTAGTTCGAGATTATTCTCGACGCAATATATTTTTGATTCATCGAATTGATCTTTATTTGCAAAAAGTACAAGAAACAAGTGTGATATTACTCGTTCGGGATCAAACGGTAATGGTATAATAAAATATTTTCGATCTTTTACAGTTTTGCTGTGTACAATATTAATTCTTCGGTTACTATATTCCATGTTTTCTTCGAATATGTCATTCATTATGTTCTCGTGGAGTTCTTCAAGTTTATTTTGCCAAAAAAATGTAACAATATTTTTGTTGGATTTGTCTAATAAGTCCGTATTCGATGTTTCAATTTTAGAATAATCGATTATTGACTTTGTTCTATACAGTTCGATAAACTTGTCAAGTTCTTCGGACATTTTTTCTATATTTTCTTCATCGTCGTCTTCGTTTTCTTGAGTTTCCGTGTCATCTTCATTCGATGCATGTAATGAGATTTTTGATTGAAAGTTTGCACAATCCTTGAAATGGTTAATCTTTATCCTTGAGAGGGCATCTGCATTTCTGTTTATTTTTCCTGCGCGATGTTCTATTTTATAATTGTATTCTTCGAGTTTTAGGCGCCAACGCGCTAATCGGCTTCCGGGATCTTTTATCGAGAAAAGCCATGTAAGGGGTCGATGATCGGTAATCAGGGTGAATTTTCGGCCAAAAAGATATGGTCTAAAATGTTTGACTGCCCATACGATAGCTAATAGTTCTCTCTCTATAGTCGAATATTTTGTTTCGGCACCGCATAATGTTCTGGAGGCATAAGCTATGGGTAAATCTTTTCCAATAGGGCCTTGTGATAGAACAGCTCCAATTGCGAATGCACTAGCGTCAGTTGTTAGTAAAAATGGTTCCTCAAAATTGGGATATATAAGTATTGGATCCGAAGTTAAAATATTTTTGAGTTCGTTAAAGGCTTCTTTGCAATCAGAATTAAAAATAAAAGGTACGTCTTTCTGAAGTAGTTTCGTAAGGGGTTTAGAAATTTTGGCAAAATTTGGAATAAATCTTCTATAGTAACCGGCTAAGCCTAAGAATGACTTTATTTCTTTGGTGTTCTTTGGTTCCGGGAAGTTTTTGATGCAAGATATTTTAGCTGGATTTGTTTTTACACCATTTTCTGTTACAAGGTGGCCCAAATATGCTACTTCTTTTCTTAAAAATTCGCACTTGTCTGGCTGTATTTTTAAATTTGCTTTTCGCAACCTTTTAAAAACTTCTGTTAGTCGTGACATGTGATCATGAATAGTGGGTGAGTAGATAATTATGTCATCCATATACACTAAGCATCTTTCGTTTTGTATTCCTAAGAGGATGTTGTCCATTACTCTCTGGAAAGTAGATGGAGCATTCATTAGTCCGAATGGCATGCGGACAAATTCGTAATGTCCATTTTCGACGGAAAAAGCCGTTTTCTGGATGTCTTGTGGCTCGATTTCAATCTGGTGAAATCCAGACGCTAAATCTAGTGTTGTGAAGTATTGGCATCTTCCTAGTTGGTCCATTAGTTCTGATATTTGTGGTAGAGGATAACGGTCTTGTACTGTGAGTTCGTTGAGTTTTCGATAATCAATAACAACTCGTCATTTTTGTTTTCCTGACGCATCTAATTTCTTCGGTACGACCCAGACTAGACTCGACCAGGGCGAGACACTTTTCTGGATTATTCCTTCTTCTAACATTTTATTAATTTGCGTCTTTACCTCTTCCTTATGTATTTGAGGATATCTATAGGATTTAGTGAAGATAGGTTTAGCGTTGTTTGTTTCGATTTTGTGCTTGATTTCGTTTGTGAAGGTCAGTTTGTCGCCTTCGACATAAAATATATCTGCGTATTCAGTACATATATCTAGAATTAGTTCTTGTTCTTCGCAATTTAGATGATCAATTCTTAGTTGTTCTTTAATTATTCGTGTTCTATCTACAACGGGTTCTTCAAAATCATTTCCGTTGTAGGATAGGATTGTCTCAGAATTTTTGAAAGGTTCGATTGAAATGTCTGAAAATTCGATTGTCTTCGGCATAGCATTAGCATTTAGTACGGAAGTTAAGAATTCTCCATTTTCATCTACATGGACTAATGCATGAGGTAATCTAACTTTTTCTATTTCTTGAGCTGATAATATGGCATCTGTATTTGATAAGTTGCATTTTAGTCTGCATATTTGTTCGGTCCGGCTGTCAATGGTAATTCTGTTTTTTCCTTTTATTCGTTTTCTCTCTGGTCTTTCAAGATTCTTGTCTTGATCTCGGTTTTTTACGATAGTATATTTTTCATTTATAGGGTTTTGATATTTTAAATTTGATTCCTGTTTAGAATCTGATTTAATTTTTATTTTAGGTTCGTTTTGTCTTATTTCTGTGGGGTGTGTCGGTGTTTTGTCTTTAGGAGGTGTGTTTGTCTCGTGTCCTACTTTGTGAAGGGTGACAGTTTTAAAATTTGTATGCAACTGTCGGGATTTAAGATCTATTACGCATTCATAATGATCTAGAAAGTCTAGGCCTATTATGCCATCGAAATCAATGTCTAAATTGAAAATAAAGACTTTGTGAGGATTATCGTCAGTGAAGGGAATCAGGACAGATTCTGTTATTAACAATTTTTGATCGGTTATACCTTGAATAGTAACGTTTTCAGGAAATCTATTATGATAATTGCGTGCTGTGTTTTCTTTGAAAACAGTGATTCCAGCACCTTTGTCGATTAAAAGTTTAAAAGTGTTGGTAGCATCGTTAATGTAATATAAATTTTTGGAACTCATTGTATGAAATGGGGTTACATGAATGTCTGTTCGGGAAAATTGAGATTCGGGAGAAAGTTGTCCAAGTTGAGTGCTTGGATTTGTTCTTGGATATTCGTAATATCCGTTGAGGGGTTCGTATGATTGGGAGGATGATTTCGATTCTGAAGTGAAAGAAAATCCTGATAATTTTGTGTGTTATTGGTTTCGTAAATGTTATCAGTTTGTGGATTATTTTCTGTATAATAATCTGTTTCATAGTTTTCATAATTATCGGTATTATAATAATTATCTGTATAGTATTTGTCTGTATAATAGTTAGTCGTCATTTCATCAGGGTATTCGTTTAAAACATGTGCTCTTTGGAAGTTTGGGTTTCTTTGAATAACAGATGGACGATTTTGATTTTGATTTTGAGATGAAAAGGAAGGTCTCTGTTGGTTGAAATTTGGATTATTGGACGAATATTGATTCCTATTAGGGTTCTGATTGTTTTGATAGTTGTTACGTCCATTATTATATTGGTTTTGGTAACCGTGTGGCCTAGAAACAGTTTGGTTTGGCTGTACGAAACGTGAAGAGCGGCATTCACTATTTAGATGACCAATGCGGCCACAATTTGTACATTTTGTAAACTGAGATGAGGGTCTTCTCATTGGTTGAGAGGGTTTAGGAATAGTTGATCTAGAATTAGATTTTTGTTCTTCAAAATATGACAATTGAAGTTCGCGTCTAATACGATTGCTTGCTTCAATGAGATCTTTTGGATTACTAGCCCTAATAATTTGTCCTAGACGAGGTTCTAAACCGGTTAAAAGTGTGTTTAGGGCCATGGTATCGATTAAGTCACATTGGGCAGTTTTTTGATCTGGGGATAAATTTGCTACTTGGATCGAGGCGTGCATTTTTGCATTCAGAACTTGTAAACGGTTAAAGAAAGTTAGAGGAGATTCGTTAGATAGTTGTCTTAGTCTTTGTAAGTCTTGTATTAAGGAGGTCAGGTCTCTACTGTCTCCGAAATGTAGATTTAGTAATTGTTTCATTTCTGTATAAGAAATTGGTTTTCTAGAATTAATAAGCTGTGCAGCTTTACCTTTGAGTTTATTTTTTACGTGAATCGTTAATAGAACGCGCTGATCGCCTGTGGCCATTTTAAAAGCACAGTCGCACGCATCTAAAAATGTAGAAAGAGAAATCGGATCGCCTTCAAATTCTGGGATAATAGAAAATATTTCCGAAAGCTTGTATGGTTCGATTTCTTGTTGAGTCTGGGAACGTGTCTCAGGCATTTTTCGAGATATTTTTAAACGAAAATGAAAAATAGAAGTATGGAGAAATATAAAATGTATCAGTATATAAGGGAGAAAAAAAAATGTGTGGTGGTATATAAAGGGCAAAAATGTATCAATATAAAAATATCAAATAATATATCAACAAAAATGTATCAAATATACCAAATAAAAATATATCCAGAAAAATATACCAAAATATAGCAAGTAAAAAAAAAATATGTCAATAAAATATCAGTATAAAATAGTATGTAAAGAAATATCAATAATTTCAAATATTAGATAATCAACTTGTATTTTTTTTATGTATCTTGATTAATTGACTTGCAGTATAGTCAATTTCGTAAATTATTATAACAAAATTATTAACGAGATGATTCAAAATCCACTTACATAAAGAAGAACATCGGGACGCCTTGTTCTCTCTGCTCAGCTACCAGGGGCTTCACTAGGTGTTCCTTCCGTAGATTACAGGAGTGAGGTTGTTCCGAGATGCTTTCTTCTTTAAGGGTTGTCTTGTTCTCTCTGCTCGGCTACCAGGGGTTTCACTAGGTGTTCCTTCCGTAGGTCACAGGAGTGAGGACTTCCGTAGATTCTTTGTTCCGTTAAGGGATGAGAATCCGCCGCTGCCAGTGAGTATACACGTGTTCTAGCAACGTTAACCGGATCCTACTGACTTTGCGCCAATTGTTAGATCACTAATCACGTATTTGACTTTTTAAAAAAAGAACTTTATTTGTTACAAATTAAATATTAAATAATAGTACAAAATTAAATTAATTTAAAATGACTACAATAACTGGACTGGTCGAAGTTGCAGCTAAGAGTGATTCCGGCATCTGAGAATGGTAATTTATAGGTTTGGTATGAAGTGCTGAATTGCTGTTCCCATGAATGTTGGCCAACGGTTCGTACAAAGTTCTAATGCGTGCTCAGCGGTTTCTATGGGAATGGGATGATGAAATCTGAAGTCGGCGAACTTAAGCTAGTTCAAGGTTAATATTTTCTCATATAACATATATATACAAACAACACAGTTTATTAGGGCTGCAGTCAGTAGGTTTGGCCGGGATGTTATAGAAAAAAAAAACCAAAAAAAAAAAGTTGAGATCTATACTACAAGAGAACTCCTATCCTACAGGGCTTTTGAATAAACTCATTTTTGGTTCTCCTTTTCCTTTGCAATTTTCTGACAACCAAAATTTTCATAATAATGAGGTGAATGACGTCCGACAACTGACACAGACATTGACACAGACCACATCAGAGCTACCACAATCTAAAATAACGTATGGTTGCCTACCCTATATTCCAGTTCCCACACCTAAGCTATTGAACATTTTCAAAAATGTTAGTGGCTGAAAAATTGCAACTAAGAATGTGAAAACGGTATCGAAGTTGTACACAAAGACAAAGGATCCTTTCACAATACAGGTCAATACAGTCATCGAATGTTGTTTATTCTATACCGTGTGCCAATTGTAAAAACGTGTATATCGGAGAATCATCTCGTAATTTTCACAATAGAGTAATATCACATCGCAGCGACATAAAAACCAAAAAGATAAACGCATGTGCGCTCACAGAACATGCATTAACTTTAAAACATGAATTTAATTTCGAAGATTCCTGTATTTTGGCAAAGGAAAAAAAACCATTCAAAACGTGTTTTCTTGGAAATGTGTTTCATAAAATCTAATACGTCTTGTATAAATAAAAAGTCAGACATAGATAAATTGAGCAACATATATTGTTACTTACTGACAAAACATCAAAAATAAAATAAAGACTTACTTTTACATATACACTATACACACCATAATTACACCTGCATACAAAACATGTTGCATACTATCAAGACAGGTTTAGTATAATACTTCCATTAATATAATAGCAAGAACTCCTAATTACCTTTTAATCACACTATTTTTGTTTTTTTTTCTTCTGTTCTCTATGGATCAGTCAAAACACACCATTAAAAGATGTCACTAACAAAATTTTAACTTTCCAACTAAATTTTAAAATGTATTTTGTCCATTGTTTTACATGTTATATTTTATATGTATGTGTGTTTTTAATGTTGAGTGTCGTAGCTTTATACAAATAATCTCAACGACTAGTAAGTTATAATGAAAATTTGAGATATGTTGTAAATATTCACACTTTCTTCTAATTACAGTGTCTTGAAGAAGGAATAAAAGAATTCCGAAAGCTCGACCAAAGTCTCGACTCGAAGATATATATATATATAGAAATTTGTAATAAGATGCTGGGAGTAGTACTCATTAGGAAGTTCGTTGCGGCTAACTTTAAAAGTTTAGTTGGCAGGAGGGGTGAAAGCCTAGTGAATATATGTGCTCAGCGGTGACATTTCGTTTTCAGGACCTACTTTGCAATGTTGTTCTAGCTTTAGGTAGAACATATCTTTTATTGAGGCTTTCGATCCGGTTTTTGATGGTAGGGATAATCACGTCGACCATCACTGGCAACTGGTATTGGCAAGTTGGTTTGATTTCAAAGCTGACGGATAATCACGTCGTTTTCACATGATATTGCCTTTTCTTGAGAACAAGGTAGATTTTGTCTCTGTATTTAATTATTAGCCTTATATATATTTTAGGTGTACGAGGGGGAATAACATGGTTAGTGTGCCCAAAATTACTACGTAATGCTTTTGGTAGGTTGGCTTTGTTTCGCACTTTGTTTAGGATGTTTTTACGGTCTGTGTTCCAGTTGTGTCTTAAAAAGTTCAACACCCAAGGAGGACACTGATGGTCTGCAATAGAGTCTTTCTCAATTGAGCATAATGTGGTTGTTCTGTTCAAGTTCTAGACGAGAATATTTGGGATGTCAAATAATAATTGTGTTTATGTTGGAATTAAAGTTACTCTTAATTTGTTGCACTCTTTGACTATGGAACCCAGCTGCGCTTGAGCCGTTTAGAACACGGAGTATTCTCTGCAGTTGGCATGTGGAGGTTCTGTGGAGAGTTGAGCCGTGTCATCAGCATAGGGAAGGGTGCTTTAGGATGATGTGCTGGAAAGGGGAAGTCTTATTTCCCTGGCCTAAGTATGACAAAACTAGCAATATCTAGCAAAATAGTCATCCATATATTAGAGTGGCTTAAGCAAAATCTTAAAAAATGAAATAAAATAAAAAGGAAACACATCTGAAATGTTGGTAATAAAGCAGGGCCTCAAACTATTAACTATATTCGTTTACCTGGTGCTAAACGGAATGATTAGAAAGAAAGAGATAAAGTAAATGGTAATGGTAAACATGCAGAAAATGACATGAAAATACAATTAGGACAAGAAGAAAGCTTAGAAAGCTTAAGTTTAGAAAGGATGTGTCTAGGAGTAAAAATCACACAGCAAAGTGCTCAAAGTACTAAAATATAATGTAAAAAATAGAATAGTACTTAACAGTAAATAAAATGTGTAAATCGAAACTATGTAATGACAATATTAATAAAAGTAAAGTAAAAAAACTTCGTAATCTTAGCAACAATCATAGGAGAGAAAATTAGAACGAAAAAAAGTATTAAAATATATATATATATATATATATATATATATATATATATATATATATATATATATATATATATATATATATATATATATATATATATATATATATATATCGTAATAAAAATATAACAGAAGAATGGATAAAAAGAACTTATAACCTAAATAATAACCCTTACCGAAACGTTACCGTTTAAATTTCAACTAAATATTTATTTTGAGGAGAAATAAATTGTGTAAAAGTTTTGTCAATATTCTATATGCATTGACTAACAAGGAATATTAAAAATATTCCTTTTATACTTGTAGAACCAATAAATTGACAAAGAAGACTACTAATTTATGAATTCTCTTAAAGAAGAAGACCTATCACATCTAACCTCACTTCATTTTATTAACAGTCAATGTTGCTTCATATGTGATATAAAAATTATGTGATTTAATTTTCTCATTAAATTCTGTTCTTCCAATTACAAAAAAAAAGAGAAAAAAAGAGAGGTTGGGACTCTTGAATAAGGCCCCCATCTGATTGAAGGTGGATCTAGCTTTTCTGATGCGTGCTCTAGTCTCCTGGTTGTTGGTCCACTCTTCATTTATTCTGGTGCCGATGTAGTTGTAGTGTCTCACTCTTTCTACAGGGGATTGGTTGACGTAGAGTTGACCTTTTGTTATTCTTTTCTTACTAATTATCATAAGCTTTGTCTTCTTAACGTTTATATTGAGTCATTGTTGACTGTAATACGTGATTTTGTTCATGAGAACTTGTAGGTCTTCTAAGTTGTCCGCAAATACTATGGTGTCATCTGCATATCTGATGTTGTTTAGCCGGTAACCGTTAAGTAAAATACCTCTTTCGATAAATACTCAGAGTACAGATTGAAGATTAGAGAAGACAAAATACAGCCTTGCCTCACTCCACGCATGCTTATCACATAGTTAGTATGTTCACCTTCAACTCTGAGATTTGCTGTTTGATTCCAGTAGAGACATCTAATTATTTTCACATTTTGGTTGTTAATTCCTGTTTCTTTTAGTATTTGCATCATCTTAGCGTGCTGTACTCGATCAAACGCTTTCTCGTAATCAACCAGACATGCGTATACGTCGCAGTTGACGTCTCTGCATCTCTGGAATAAGAATAATAATAATAACAAATGTTTTTGGTTATTTAATAAATATAATTCTAAAATTATCAATATAATCATGATTATATTTTTCTAATTATTATACGTTGACGCCTATAAAAGATCGAACAGTTCCGTATGGGTTATGTATTATTAGCTGTGTTAGGAAAATTTGAACTCTAAAGTTGAAGTTCTGGAAATTTTAAATACAAGTGACGTCACTTTATATAAATTGTGACGTGCAACGTTTTTACTTTGAAAAATGGTATAAATAAAAAAGTTGAGCATTCAATTTAGTTAGTTATGTTACCACAAACACCAGAAGTTTGTTAATTAACTTTGAGATTTTGTTGTCGTAGCATGGCAACGAATGTACTATTACTGAATACTTTACAGACAATAATTCAATAACGGGAATGTTAACACAAAACTATTACAAACAAGAAAGCAATCAATATGAATCCAAATCTAATCTCTACTCTAAGTTATTAAAGAAAACATAAGTCTGACAGCGAGACTTGACATATTATGCCTTCTCCTAGCATTTGTGACCATTTATTTCGCCATAGTTTCACCGAAATGAAGGATAATGGGAAGAAAAATGGATAAAAGTCACAGGTGTTTTTAACGTTTCGTACATAGCGTGTCGCGGGCGATTCAAGCCTGGTTATTCAATTAAATTCGATACTTTAGCTTTGATAATTTTTTGCAGCCAGCGTGAAAATCGGTTGAATGCGCGTTGAAAACAAATTGACTTGGAAATCTGTGTTTCCTTTTAGGTTTTCCCTATTTGCAGCAAATTAATTTGTTTGAAAATTGAAAGTAATTGACAACGACAGGTAAAAATGGATATAAAATGATTTTATGGAAGCAGTGTGATTTGTTTTCATTTGAAAATCGTAACGGCGGGACAGAGTGCGACACTAACAATAAAAAAAAAGAAATGTGATTTATTCCTTTTGGATTTTTTTGGAAAAGACGTAACTTGAGATAAAAACGTATCAAGTATAAAATTTGGCTTTAAAATTATACACTGGACCTTAAAATAAATACTATTCGAACGTAGTTAATGATTATTAGTAAGATAATTACTAAGTCAACCCACGAAAACCCTTATAGAACTAAGGCGACAAATGAAAGGAGATAACACTACAAGCAAAGAAGCGATAAATCAAATAAATAAGACGATCACAAAGGCAATAAGAAAAGACATAAGAAACTACAATGTAGAAAAAACAAAACAGGCAATAGAGCAAAATAAGAACATGAAAGTTTTGAAGAGGAGCGTACAAAAGGGGAAAACAGAAATTAACAAACTGAGAAACAGCACTGGAGAAGAAACAACGAACAGAGATGAAATATTAAGAATAGTCGAAGAGTTCTACACAGAGTTATATAAATCAAGAAAAAAAGATAACAATACGGAACCTCCAATTACACTAAAAACTGGGGTATTAAACCAAGGATCATATTTAATGCCCGATATAACAAAATCAGAAATCAAAGAAGCCCTGAAGAAAATGAAAAATAATCGAACCCTGGGTGAAGATGGAATAGTATCAGAAGCACTAAAAATTGGAGGGGATGTATTACTTGAAAAAATTAAACAACTTTTCAATATCTGCCTTCACAGCGCCAATATTCCAACAGACTGGAACAACGCTACTATGATTCTATTACACAAAGCAGGAGATAAAGCAAATTTAGAGAATTACAGACCAAACCGATTAGCCTCCTCAGCCATATATATAAGTTGTTTACGCGAATACTAGTTAAGAGAATGGAAAGAAAATTAGAGACTTATCAACCAAGGGAACAGGCAGGATTCCGAAAAAGTTACGGAACAAATGACCATCTACAAAGTATAAAAACCCTAATAGAGAAAGCAGTGGAATACAATAAACCTCTAGTTCTAATATTTATCGATTTTCACAAAGCCTTTGACACAGTTGAGCTAAGCAAAATATTACAGGCGCTTAAAGAATGCAGGCTAGATTATAGATATACCAAATTATTATACAAAATATACCTGCAGGCAACAACCACTGTCAGATTACATACTAACAGTAATCGCATAAAAATAGAACGGGGGGTTAGACAAGGAGACCCAATGTCACCTAAACTTTTTAATACGGTGCTAGAACATGCTTTTAAGAATTTGGATTGGATGACAAAGGGAATAAAAATAGATGGAGAATATCTAAACAACTTACGTTTCGCCGATGATATACTTATAATAGCTGAAGATCTAGGTATGGCAAGAGAGATGGTACAGGAACTCGTTGTGGCTACAGAAAGTGTAGGTTTAAATATAAATATCTCGAAAACAAAAATCATGACCAATTTGGTACCCAACCAGAACATCAGTATTGGTGGAAAAGAAATAGAACTCGTAGATAGATATAAATACCTGGGACATGAAATTATGATTGGCAGGGATAACCAGACTCATAAACTGAAGAGAAGATTTGGCCTTGGGTGGGCAGCATTTGGAAAACTGAGAGAAACTTTTAAAAGTGAGCTGCCCACATGCCTAAAGAGAAAGGTATTTGATCAGTGCGTCCTCCCAGTCTTGACGTACGGAGCAGAAACACTTACCTTAACAAAAGCAGCAGCTACCAAACTGAGAGTCACGCAGAGAAGAATGGAACGGTCCATGTTAGGAATAACTCTGCGAGACAGAATAACCAACGAAGACATCAGAAGAAGAACCGGAGTGACTGACATCATCGAGAAGATAGCCATACTAAAATGGAGATGGGCAGGACTCATAGCCAGAATGACAGATGGGCGATGGACAAAGAGGTTATTGGAATGGAGGCCAAGGGAAGACAAGAGAAGCGTCGGTCGACCACCTACAAGATGGACTGACGATTTAAGAAGACTCAATAAAAACTGGATGAGAGCGGCGCAAGATAGACGGGGTTGGAAACATGTGGAAGAGGCCTATGTTCAGCAGTGGACTCTTGAGGCTGGATGATGATGATAAGTAAGATAAATCTTACCGAAAAAAATTTTCGTTTTGGTGCCGTGAATCTTTAAGCTGATTTTTGCTACATTAGGGGCAATAAATCGCAATATGGATTTTGTTTTTTTTTGTATCAGATCTAGTGTTATGGATATGGCACATTCCGAAATTAGTAGTTTTAATATTTGAGATAGTAAAGAATATGCCATTCAAATGAATATACATTGTTAATTATACTTCCTCCTCAGTATATTTATTGTTCTCACTACATTATGCCTTATTTATGCAAGAAATAATACTTTAATGTCGTTACATTACTTTTTTATAAGGTAATAAAACAGCTTCGAAAGTATTTTTAAACTTTTAAAATTATACATTTATCACTTGTAAACCCATTCAGCCTCCACCCAATAAAATACTTAGTCAGAAAAATTATTTTAATAAGTGTCCGCTAGATGGCATACTCATTCATGTTTACTGCTGATATTGTTATAATAATGTTGGATAATCATATAGTGTTTATTAGACTGCTTTCATCAGGAGTTCCACATAGTGAAACTCTAGGGGTAGTTTACCCTCTGCATGGGGTTGAATAACTCGAACTCACTGGATACTCATAATTACTTTATTGGATCTCTAAGTACAATAATAGAGAGAGTACCCAGTTGACGGATGACAACACTAGCTTCGACTGTTAACTCTTAATTTTAAATTCTTAATATTAATTATCTACTTCCGTTATTTTCTAGCTATTTAACTCACGTGCGTTTGTTTATACCATAATGTTTTACTAATATAATTTGTACACAATATTAAATTTTTATTATTATTACATTTTATTTTTATATTATTTTTATTTTTATTACACAATATAAGCTTTTAATTACATTACAAATTTCACTAGGTCAGCGCATCGGTAAGCGTGTTCTTGTTACACCGATATTTCGAATGTCATAAACAAAAAATTGCATTCAGCAATAAGCAATGGTTAATGTTATTAAAAGATTTTTTAAATTTTTAAACTAAACTGGGTTATTTAGATCTGATTTCTGGATGCTTAATTAAATCCCGTTACATTGTTGCCTTTATTGAAGTCAGTTCTGTTTAGATATTCATACCAAATGTACATAACCTCCATTTTTTTTGAGTTGGTCGAAGTTTTGTATCAAATCTTTTCCTAGTTTATATTGGTTTTACATTCAAAAATGAGTAGAACAAGTCGAATAAGTTATCTTAATCCTCCTGATGTGTTTTGTTACGTTTGTGGGGAGCATTACAAGAAAATAGGAAAAGTATTACTGACTTTGTGAAATGTGCACATATTGGATATTTTGGTGTTCGGCTTGGTACCCAAGATAAATAAAGCTCGGATTATAGGCAAAAAACTATTTTGCCTATTATAATTGTTTTTTGCACTTTTCCCTTTTTTCGTAAATTCCGCCTATTTGTGCCTTTTTTAAAATTTCATGATACTACCTATGATATTATTCTATTACTAAACCATTCAATAATAAAATTTTGGGTCAATAATAAAATATCAATGGTTTGTTTATATAACAGATTTCTAGGAAAATGTACCTGATCGAGACTTGAGGGTTAACTATTTGGAAATCCCTAAGCTTTATTAGTTTATTATCAGTTGTACAGTCGGTTACTGTATCAGAGTTTAGTCACAAATTGATATATCCTATTTTAGTTTTGTTGCGTGTACCAAAAAGCAAAGAACACGTTTTAAAACGTTTTAGACATTTGTGTGAAAATATGACATCTAAATTAAGGCTAGGAATCGCACCTTATTCGGAACTTTCTCGAGAAGGAGATGGAGCATTTTGTAAGTCATGCGGCAAATCGGTAAGTTTTATTTTTTCTCTTTTTTTCTCGTCCCACAATATAACTAAATTTTAAAGCGGTTTTAGAATTCTAATTATTTTTTTTTTAAATTCTCAGATTTCAAGTAAAAAAAGTACTTTATTGACCAGCATTGTGGAACCCTACTTCATAAACGTAATTTGGAAAAATTAAATTCCTCTAAGTTAGCCAAAATATATCTGCGGGATAGTTTAAGCAGCTCAAAAAAAAGGAGGAAGACGCATTTAAATTTGATTTATGCCAGATGATGATTGCATCCAACATTCCTCTATATAAAGTTAATAACACTAGTTTTAAATGCTTTTTCGAAAAATATCTTAATAAATCCTTACCGGACGAGAGTACATTGAGAAAACATACTGCGGAAAAATGTTATGTGGAATGTATTTCAAAAATTAAGCGGGAGTTAGAGGGCAATTTTTTTTATATTATCGTGGATGAAACTACAGATGTATGCGGCAGGTATATAGCTAATTTAATGACTGGAATTTTGAACAAAAACTTTACGAGAAAACTTGTTAACAACTATTTAGTTGCCGTTAGAGAATTGGAAAAAACAAACAATTTAACAATAAGTCTATTTATACAAGATAGTTTAACAAACCTCTTTTTACCCAACGCTATACCAGTGAATAAAATAGTTTTCATGCTTTCAGATGCTGCGGCATATATGTTAAAAGCTACTGTTAATTTAAAGATTTTTTATCCTAATTTAATTCAATGCACTTGTGTAGCCCACGGGGTAAATAGAATTGCTGAAGAGATAAGAAATCTGTTTCCATTGGTAAATAATTTTATAAATTTTATGAAAAAAGTTTTTGTAAAGGCTCCGTTGAGGGTGCAAATATATAAAGAAAGACTTCCCGGTGTCCCTTTGCCACCTAAACCAGTAATTACACGGTGGGGAACCTACCTCGAAGCAGTTTTTTTTACTTTGAACACTGCAATGAAATAGAATTAGTTATGTCAGAATTTGATGATGATATTTCCGAAGCCATTCGAGAAGCAAAAAAAAATATTAAAAAATCCCAAATTGAAGCAGGAACTCGCTTATATCAGACAATTATAAATTAATAGTTACCACAATTACCTTATTAGAAAAACAAGAAATAAATTTATGTGAGTCAGTAAAATTAATAGATAATTTAAAGACGAAAATTAAATCGGCACCTGGAAGTAACGGTCAATTAATTAAAAAAAAAACAAGAATGGAGGTTTTTCGTTTTTATCTAATGTTGCTAAAGTTTTGAATGGGGCATTTTCCGAGGAATTTCAAATTATGCCAGATTTATTATCCGCTCTGCAATATGCTCCAATTACATCTGTCGATGTCGAACGTTCGTTTTCAATGTACAAATTAATTTTAAGTGATCGAAGACATAGTTTTAAGACCGAAAATATTGAAAAACATTTAGTTGTTTCTATTAATGATACAATTTTAAGTGGTTACAATGTTTAATTATTAATTTACAGTTATTTAGTTACTAGTTTATTTATACTAATGTTGTGATTATGATGTGTAAATATACCTGCCTTAAGTTAATATTACGTTAATTCACTTTGTACAATAAATAATAAGTTATATTCCTTTATTACCTATATTTTGCCTAAATGTTAATATTCCTGCCTTTTTTAATAAAAATTTTTGCCTGTATAGGCGCCTTTTTCTTCAATTTTTGTTGCCTATAAATCCGAGCTTTAAAGATAAAATATGGGCACCGCATATTGTATGTAAAATATGCACAGAATACTTACGGCAGTGGACCGCAGGAAAAAAAAAAGTATTTAGTTTGACATGCCAATGATATGGAGAGAACCTACAAACCACGTTGATGACTGTTCTTTTTGGCTGGTCATTGTTTCAGGAATCAATAGAAACAATCGCGAAAATTTATCATATCCTGATTTGCCTTCAGCCAGACACCCAGTACCCCACTCAGAGGAATTACCGATCCCAGTATTATAAAAGGTACCTGACATTTGTGGGGATGAAGGTGACATTTTGGACTCCAATAAAAACAGTGATAGTGATTACGACGGGACAACAGCAAACCCACAACTATTAAGTCAAGAAAAACTAAGCGATCTCGTTAGAGATTTAGCCTTATCAAAAGAAGCGTCGGAACTTCTGACTTCAAGATTAAATGATTAAAATTTACTTGAACAAAGCACAAAAATTACTTTTTATAGAATAAGGGAAAAGGAACTGCTACCGTTCTTTAACCAAGAGGAAAACCTTGCTTTTTGTTTGGACGTTAAGGGGCTCTTGGAGAAAATGGAACTTCCACACTACGATGCAAATGAACGGCGTTTGTTTATTGATAGCTCCAAGCGCATTTTGAAATGTGTTCGGCTTCACAATGAAAGCAAGTATAATAAATAATACCATTGATCATTCAACCGTAATGAACGAAGAAGATGCTTCAATAGCTTTAGTTTTACAGAAGATAAAATACCAGGAACATCGCTGGGTGCTTTATGTAGACTTGAAAATGATAAACTTTCTTCTTGGACAGCAAAGCGGCTACACAAAATATCCTTGTTTCTTGTGCCTCTGGGATAGTAGGGCAAAAAAAAACCACTGGATTGAAAAAGAGTGGCCTAAGAGAAAAACTTGGAAATTGGGCAAAAGAACAATATTGCCCAGTCTTTAGTCGAACCAGAGAAAATAATCTTACCACCCCTTTATATTAAGCTAGGCCTAATGAAGTAGTTCGTTACGGCACTTGATTCTAAAGGATCATGCTTCGCTTACATAAGGAGGAAGCTGCCCCAGATAAGTACAGAAAAACTTAAAGCTGGAATCTTTGATGGACCCCAGATTAGACTTCTTCTAAAGGATCCGGCTTTTGTGGGGTCAATGAATGAGGTAGAGAAAAAAGCTTGGCTTTCATTTGTGGGCATTATGAAAAATTTTCTGGAAAATCAAAAAAGTGAAAACTATGCTGAGCTGGTAAGCCGTTTGCTGAATAACTTCCAATTACTTGGATGTAATACGATCATCAAAGTCCACTATCTTCACAGCCACCTGGATCGTTTCCCTAAAAACTTGTGACACAAATGAGAAGCAAGGTGAGAGATTTCACCAAGACCTAAAAACCATGGAGGACCGCTACCAAGGAAGATGGGACATGCATATGATGGCAGATTTTTGCCATATTTTAAAGAGGGACTGTTTAAAAGTTCATTCCAGGAAATCACTTAAGCGAAGCTTTCATTACGTCAAGTAAAGTTTTCTTCTATTTTGTTAGTAGTTTTTTTTCTGAAAACTAATTGTATATCTCTTTCAATATACAAGCGGTTTTATTGTAATTAAATGGCTTAAAATATATGTATTTTCCAATTGTGTAATTTTTATTTTAATTTAGTATATCCATATCAGCATATTCGTATTTTATTGCATAAAAGCTGGCATCACCTACGTTATCTTGAAAACTAGAGCTGATAGGGTAAAACTAAAGTCATATTCGGAATCAGCACCCCAAATATACCTAAAATCAGCTCTAAAGACTTTGAAAGAATATATGAGCAACATGTAGAAAATGTGAACTATTTTGAATGTTCATGTTCCTAGCTAATATTACACTTGGGTTTCGATTTAAATGTTAGATCTCGAATAGAACAGGCATTTATATCAAAATAAGAGATCTTTTATTCAACCAGTCACTCAACATCAATGTATGCTTACGTTTCGTTCACTGTAATGTTGTTACTTAGTTTTGTAATAAGTAATATCCAATAATATGTACATAATACCTACTATGTGTACCTGAGTTAGTAGAAACTTTAATTTTGTATATATGTAATTCATATGATTTTCTGTCATCACTAATGCCAAAAGCAACAATAGAATTGATGACTGATATACAAAAATCATTAAATATATATGACAATACAACATCGCAAGTGAAAACAGAAGAAAAAATAAAACTACAGAGTATGTGTTAGAGCTGGAGATTCTATCTCACCCAAGCTATTTAGTTTAACTCTAGAAGATATGTTACGAACTTCAGAATGGGGAAATAAAGAAGGGATGATAGACGACGTAAACCTGAATCACCTGAGATGTGCCGATGATGTTGCATTAATAGCAAAAGAAAGAGAAAAATTGCAGAAAATGCTATTAGACCTAATACAAAATCAAAAGAAATAGGACTGAAAATAAATCTTGACAAATCTTAACTAAAAGGCTGACTTAATAGAAGATGTTCCTTAGGCATGGGCAGTATTCGAAAGATTACAAACAGTATTTTAAATACCAAAATACCAAATACTTTAAAGGCAGACCCTTTCGATCAGTATGTGCTGCCGGTACTGACATATGGAACTTAAACAAGGGCTTTTACCAACAACATAGTCCACAAACACCACAAGTGACTCAGAGAGGTATGGAACATAGAATGTTCAACATTAAGCTCACCGATCGCAAATCAATGAAGAAATATGAAGATGAACAAAAGTTACAGATGTAGTCCAAGAGATTGCTATGTTAAAATGAAATTGGGCAGGGCACATAGGAAAATAGAAGACAACCGATGACCGAAGCGAATTTTTGAATGGCGACCAAGACCAAACAAGAGAATTAGAGGCAGACCTCAAACCAGATAGACTGATGACAGTAAGCGAATGGCTGGTCACGAATGGATGCAAAAAACAATAAGCAGAAATAAATGGACACATATAATGAAAGCTTACATCCGCCGATGTAAGCTGTTGGAATAGCTGTTGATGATGATTTTAGGTCAGAAGATGAACTCCTTTAAACGCGATCCTTCCGAAAATTGCTGAAGATTTGGTGTTTAGAAATAAAAACAAATTTAAATGTGTTGTAAATAGCCAAAACTCATATAAACTTTTTAAATATTATTATGTGTAATATAAGTTATTAAAAATTTATTTGCCAAGAAACGATGGTCTCATCTAAAATATTTTCTGTTTGATAATAGAAGGAAAAAATTACAAGAAAAAGGAGTTCTGGATAGAGAAAACACTCTTCCTTAACTAATTAAATATGAGATAATAGACACATTTTCTATTAGGACCGAATAAAACAGAGATACACTTGTTACAACGATCTCCAACCTTTAGATTACAAATAAGAGAAATAATTGACAATGAACTCTAGTTTCTATTTAAAATTTAACCATTGTTTAACTGTAAAAAGAATCGCGTTTAAAATCTACTTCCTTGCCATTGGCGTCATAATAGTTGTAATTACATACCCTTCTTCAATTCGTACTTTATGCTTCTGCCAGATAAGATGTGCTCAGTTTAGTTCAAAATAATTCTCTCGTTGCGATATAATTGTGGTTCTCCAACTTAAATTCCATCAAAGTAATCAAAGTAAAAAGTCTTTAGGAATTATCCCTAGGCAATGAGTAATTGTAGTCATCAAAACATTACCTAAAAGAGGAAAGGGTATTGCCGGTTTAGCTTCAACAATATACGACACCTCCCAGACAATAGCGGCTTATTTACGAGTGTTGAACAGCGGCGTGGATTAAGAAAATGTAAAGATGTAAAATACAGATCTATTATTATGTAACATAAAGATTTTTAATTATAACTGTTTTTGGTTCCCTAATTATTATATATCAAAAGTCGTTAGAAACGTACATTTTTGGTTTTCTTCACAATTTTTTGAGGGAACGTTCTTGGCTAATGGTATATATAAGGATAAGACAACTAACGGAAAACTTTACTCTCTAATAAATAGCCTTAAGCAAGTCTTGTACATAATATTAATGTAGTTTACTTCTAGTAATTTAGGAATTTCTCCCTGTATTTTATCAGAATACTTGTATTTTTAATACATATATAAGCCGTACAAGCTGATACGTCCTGTACATAATTTTAATGCAGTTTTCTTCTAGGTATTTAAGAACTTCATGTTTTTTATCAGAATATTTATTATTTTCTATACTTATATAAGCTGTACCACATTATACAGGTCAATGGGATGGATACCATAGGTTTTTAGTGTTACTTGATGGTTTTCAAAATGTATAAGTGACTTGTAAAACAATAGATTGGAACGAAAAGGGTATCAATGTAGATGGAAAATTTTGAAATAACCTTAAATTTGCAGATGATATCGTTCTTTTTGCAGACAGCTTTAATCAGGCACGGATAATGCTTCAAGTACTCCATACTGCCACAAAAAGAGTTGGTCTTTAAATAAATTTTTTAAAAACACAATTTATGACAAATTTAGTCCACAACAAAAACATCTCAATAGAAGACAAAGATATTGAGCCAGTTGACTCCTTTAAATACTTGGGCCATGAGATCAGCATAAGTCGAGACAACCAAACAATCGAGCTGAAAAGAAGAATAAACCTCGCTTGGGCTGCATTTGGAAATATGAAGGATATTTTTAGGTCTAAGATTCCAATGTGTCTGAAAAGAAAAGTATTTAATCAGTGTATTTTGTCAGTGATGACCTACGGCGCAGAAACCCTAACACTCATAAGAACAACAGTGGGTAAACTACAAGTTGCGGAAAGGGCAATGGAGAGAATAATGTTAGGGATTTCTCTACGTGATAGAATACCCAATGCTACTATACGCAAAAGATCAGGAGTAGTAGACGTTATTGAAAGGATAACAACACTACAGTGCACCTGGACAGTTCATGTAGCAAGATCAGTTGATGACCGGTGGACAAAAAGAATTTTGGAATGGAGACCCCGAATACAAGCTAACAGAAATAGAGGTCGACCCCCAACGAGATATACAGATGATATAAAAAGAGTGACTAGAAATTGGATTCAGATGGCGCAAATTCGGACTAAGTGGAAAAGCATGCGAGAGGCCTGTGTTCGGCAGTGGACGTTAGAGGCTAGCTGATGAAGTGACTATTATGCATCTTCTGCTACAGAGTTTGTAGCCAAAGTATCCATGAAATAGTCCCATTGAATGTAGGTGTCTCTTGTCTATCCATTCAATATATATTTGGCTGCTATGTGTCAAACCGAGTACGTTTTCACAGTGTAAGTTATGTTGACTTGAGATTCAGGCTTTTTAGGGTTGCATTTTTTACGATGCTTTTTGGGACTCCTATGGTCGGCTTTGAATCGCAATATTTTGTATCTGATGCTCTGCTGACAAGTGCATCACTGGATTCTTCGGTAACCGATAGCCGCTAGACTTTCTGTGAAGTTTAAAAGCCATCATGGTAATTTCCCTTGGACACTGTAATGTTGCAAAAATCTGCTTGAAATACAGAAGTATATTCTTCTGGTAGAATAAATTTTTTTATTCTGTGTACCAGACCTAACCCCGCCTAGTAGAGTTTATCCTTTGTCCTATCTCTCTTGTGGGCAAATGTCCGCTTAAAAAGGTACTTTAGGGTTACATCTGGATACCATATATTTAGAAATTATCATTCATTTGGTACCCCTAATTTCATTTATAATGTTCCTATGTTCTTATCTAACCTTTCTTCTTAACATGCCATGGACCAAAGTGCGTAGGCGACTATCTCATTACTAGAATTCTGTTCTTACGGCATGACACAGCTCGCCTGTATTGTGTATTCCATTTCTGTCCATTCTTTAATATTCCTTAACCAGGATAATTGTTTGCGGCCGGCTCCTCTCCTACCTTCGATCTTCCCTTGTAGGATTAACTGTGGTATTTCATATTTTGCTCCTCTCAATATATGCCCAAGGTAACTATTCTTGCGTTTTTTAATTAATTCAAACAGTTCTCTTTCCACGCCGGCTCTCTTAAGGACGTCATCGTTTCGAACTCTATCCACCCAAGGTATGCGCATCATTCTTCTCAATGACCACATTTCAAATGCTTCAAGTTTGTTGATAGATGTTTTTTTCAAAGTCCACGTTTCCATGCCATAAAGCAAGATGGACCATATGTAGCATTTGACCATTCTGTAGCGTATTTCGAAATTTAGGTTCTGCTAATGGCCATATATTTCGTTTTCAAAATGTTGATTTTAAGGCCATATTTTTTATCTATGCTATTGACCCTATCAAGTAATAACTGCTGATCTTCCAAATTATCAGTTATAATCACTGTGTCGTCCGCATAGCGTAGGTTGCTAATTGGTATGCCGTTCACCTTAATGCCTAATTCCGTGTCTTCTAATGCTTCCGCAAATATATTTTCAACATATAAATTAAAAATCATCGGAGAGAGTATGCAGCCTTGCGGCCAAGGCTGCATATCTAACCTTTACGTTGCTTTAATTACTATTTAAATGGGAATAACCACAATTAAAGGTACGTTTATTGACGTTTCAATTTTCACTTCGGAAATCGTTTTCAAAATACAAACATTTATTTTACGTTGCTTAGGTTTTCTTGTAGTATATGTTATCCCGTTCTCGTTTTTCATTTATAACTATGAGCAAAGGTGCCGTTGGTATACCCATCATAGCACCTGTGATTTCAAGGCAGGCAGATCTTTGCACCTTAGTTAGTTTGGTTAGTTGCTTTTACCACCACATTATGAATCCTATATAAACTGTCCGGTTTTAAAATTCACATTTTAGTTCTAGTTACCGTTCTCTTGGTTTCTCGTTCTATCTTCTAATTTTGAGTAAACCTCGAGTTTTCTATTACCCCAAAATACTTTACTTGTCAGAACAAGATGTGTACTATTTATGCTAGAAGGGTGCAGTCTTCCTAAATTCGGCCTGATAAATTTCATGATTTGTTACTTATGTTAAGTCCTACATTTAAAATTTATTCAATAACTATGGTCAGAGCCTGTATATTCTATCGCTGGCTGTATCAATAAATTTGCCGTGTGCCAAGAAAAGAAAAAGAGACTAAATGTCACATCCAAAAGACAAAAAGCGCATTCTTGACTATGAGCTGTGTGTTCAAGAGCCATGACCTCACCCTAGAAACAAAAAAAGGCTCCATAAATGTTACGTGTACTCAGTGCTTCTGTACGGAGTAGAAACGTGGACATTTTAGGCGTAAACTCTGTCAAAAGTTTAGGCTTTTGAGCTTTGGTTATACAGACGGATCCCGAAGATACCATGGACAGACAAAGTCACCATTGAAGAAGTACTGCGGAGGATTAAGACAACCGCGGATTTGGTCAACATCGTGAAGGGCCGTAAGCTGCACTACTTGGGGCATATAATGAGAAATCAAGGGAGATACGAGCTACTCCAATCCATTTTGCAAGGTAAAATTGAAGGAAAAAGGGCCCCAGGATGAAGAAGAATGTCCTGGCTTGCTAGCCTGAGAGCATGGAATAGAAAGACCATAACACAGCTATTCCGTATAGCAACCAATAAAGTCATCATAGCCAGAATGATCGCCAACGTTCGGAACGGACAGGCACCCTAAGAAGAATAAAGCCAAGAACACCAGGTCACCCGCATAGTCAAGAATATGATGCTCATAAGCCCATCTATGACCAGGTTCTATAAGATAGGAGATACGAAACAGCTCTGCAGACATCCTCTAGCTGTTTTCACTGACATTGGATCCTCCAGTAACGTTGTGTATATCACACACCTCCTGTTCATGCATGCTATCCAGCTGCAGCTAGTTTCGTCTATTCCTTTTAGAAGTCTCGACATTGTGATTTTTATGCAGGTGGATTTGTTGAATGTTACCTCTACATCGATAAATGCACGCAACGTTTTGGTTTCAACAACGTTTTGGCTTGTCGAAAACGTACCCCATCCATTTTCAAACAAGATAATGTAGTACACTTTTTGTACAGTTCTGCTCGATATACATACCGATGTATAGAATTTAAAACCAACACACCGTTTTGACAAAGCCTATCGAACCATTTTTATAGAATCTTTAGTACGAACGACATCAATTTAATCGTCCTCGGTGATTCCGCATTTTCTCTCTAATTTTGACTGCTAAATGCTAAACTTACGAAACTTAAAAATTTGTCCAAATGCTTAATACCTATTATATCAAAACAAATATGTCGATGGTCTGTAGAAGACCATTTGAAATCTGACACACACCATTTTTTAACTGTTCTAGCTATGTAAGTTATGGCCACTGTTATATCAATTACCTCCTTTCTTTAAGAAATCACGAAAGATGGTTTGTTTCCTAAGTTTAGTATGTCTAGGTCGTGTTTTATAACAAACTATAATGATCACTCGGGATCACTATGATCCTTATCTTCACCGCCCCAAAACTATTGGAACAAACAACAATTCATCAACAGTGTTTTGATTTAACTATTATACAGGTCTTTGCAACTTCAGCAGATTGGCTATATACAAGCTCTCCACCAATGCCCGATAGACCCCTTATTTTGCCATAAATTCTACCGCAGCTGTCTTACTATGCTTAAGGTTTACCTGCACGACTCTTATTAAAGACAAAGTGACCTCTGATGGTTTTGAACAGTACCTTTTCAAGTCTGTAACACGCCTTCAAACGAAAAGTTAACAACCGGTATCCCGTCTTAAGGTATTGATTTTGTTGTCTTACACAAGTCCTTATAATTTCTTTACCAGTTTTTTTTTATCTTGATAACACGGGTGAAGATCATGTGTCCCCTGGGCAGATTATTGGAATCGTCTACATTTCATTCTACTACCTCCCACAGGCCCTTTATAGTCCACACTAACTCTGTAGTCCATATTTTTTGTATACTCATTAGCACAGTTTATCCACAGGGTTACTATGCTAAACAATGTTTTCTAGAATTGCAGAACTTGATTCTGACATCCTGCAGGAGTCTTACTCATTGCTTGCTCCAGTTAGATCAGGTCTGCTAAGCGTTGAATGTAAACAAGTAATCTGTTCTAATAATATTTAATGCGCATTTCAATCTTTTATATCTAGATTTTATTGGCTTTTAATTTAAAATAATTAGAGAGGCAGAAATTCAAAGGAAACATTAAAAAACATGGTTTTAAATAGCCAAAACTTAGAGAAGCAAGAAAAATACGATATCAAAAATGAACTTCTGAACTCAAAAAATATTAATAACTAATAACAGGGGTGTTGACTAAACAGTAATTTCTATAGAGTTATAGTGAAATATCATCGTTGAATTTCTTTAGATTTAGAGAATTTAGTAAGTCTGGTATAAATATTTGATTTTTCTAGGTTACGAACATAAAAAAACTGCTGTTATTTTAAGTGGAAATTTAACTAATGTGAAACTGAACTAAAATTCACTCTCATCAAAGTCCTTTTTTTTTAATTTTCTGAGTTTTGGCTTTCCTTGCTGGTTCAATATTGGTTAAACCTTTTATTCTTACTGCCTTATTTTTCTACTTTAACTTTTTCTTTTAACTTTTTCTCATTTTCTGTTTTTTCTAGTCTCTGTTTCTCGGTAGTTTCTGTGTATATTCTGTGTATGATTTGCTTAAATTTTTCTTTTTGATTTTTAACGTTTTTCAACTTTTAATGGTGTAACCATATGCTGGACTTAAAATTTTGATCGGAACTGTTTTGTTACTCTCGTTCTCCGATTTTTCAATACCATCCTCTATAGTCATCAAAAACTGCGCCGACACCTTTTGAAGTAGATGGCTGATTATTTACGTAAAACTCTGCATCTTGCTTTAAGTTATGTTGACATTTTTGTTTATCTTTATAGACCATAGTTGCATCAAAATCTGCGTCACTGTAAGCTTTGCGAATTAAAGAGACATATTCCAAATTTTTAAATGAGCTGGTAAGCTGGTTCTTAGCGAAAATGCTTCTAACAATGGTTGTAATTTTTGGAATATTTTTAACAATATCATTTTTCCAAATCAAAATTATTTATCATCCACTCAATTAAGACAACTTAAGCATTTACTCCTAAAAGACCAATAAACTCATCAAGTGGTTCGATTTTATGAAATGTATGCGGAGGGAACGAAAGCATCAATATCCCATAATCTCGTGCCTAAAGTATCGCATGCAGGCTCGTATGTGATTCGTGGTTGTCCAGTAATAGTAACAGTAGCAATATTTTATTTTTTGTGCTGCATTTTGTGTTCTGGACAACGTGCTCTAGGGTTTTAATAAAGAGATCTTTAGTCATCCCCCAGATTTATTTTCAAATACAGCACTTAAACACAGTGCCTTAAATTAATAAACTTTGATATTTCTTACTCTGGGAAATATGTAAACTGGAGGCAATGCATTTTCTGTGGCGCCTATAATCCCGACAACTATTACCAGTTACCCTGTTTTGGCCGACGACACTGGACTTATTTGCTTTTTACCCTTTAGTGCTTTGATCATGAGATGGAGGGGGGTGGACTGTTGTTAATACACCTATTTAATCCAAGTTAAAGATTTCATCAGGCCTAAAATTATATTTTTGTAACCCTTTCTTGTAATTTTATAAAATTCTTGTACTCTTGTTTTATTAAATCCAAGACCTCTTGCCAAACTTGTGCTTTCTTTCTTAAAGATAAATCAGAGTGCCTTTTTATAAGACCAAATAGTCAGTCCCTTCCTGCCTCTTTGTTTATATCCCTCGATATTTTTGCAGTTGGGTAAAACCTTAGCATAGTCAAACACCATTGATCCTATTTGTTTGTAGGTTAAGCCAGAATTCATATTAGAACACTGCTTTATGTAACTTATCAGCATGTCTTCTTGTAAGAAAGAAAACACACTTTTTGAGGGGTACTTTTCTAAAACAAAAATATATATTTATTTATGTAAATACAAATAACAAAATTGTTATAACCAGCCAATCTAAATAAGAAAAAATTAAAACACAAGAATAAACTAACCTGTTTTTGTCTTTATTTTCGCTCTCGTATAAATCATCATCACACTTTTATGAAAACTCTTTAGCCGTTTTTAATATTTTTTATGCGCGATTGCAAAGTTGGTTATTTTAAATTGAAAGATTGAGCTGCTTCTCTTTTTGACATATTACCAGAAAATATATTTTGTAGAGCATCTTTTATACGCTGATCACTTATATTTTCTCTATTTTTCTTATTTCTGTAAGTGTTTTGTATAAAACTTAATGAGGTCGCTGGTTAAATGATAATCGATAAATAATAATAACGAAAAAATGAAATAATTTGTTTGTAAGTACATTAGCGAAAAATAGCAAATGTTCGTAAATAGATATGTAAAATAACATGCAATTCAAATAACAATTGGCAGATTTAATATCTTATTGTCAATTCTATATGAAATTCACTTACCTTTTGTCTGTGGTTGGGCCTCGCTCGGAGTCTAAGGTCTAAGGGTAAAAAATGGGATGCACACCCGATGCTGGTTTTCTTGCGTCTTTTCACGATGAGAGGTTCTTGTAGAGTGGCCGATCATACGAAACAAAATATGTATGTACGCGAATCCATTGGGGTGGTTCTTCTGTTCTTAGGACCTCCGTGAATAGCCGTAAATTAAGCTTAAAGTGGCATTTTAAATTTTCTACACAAAGAATGGGTACGTTTCCTTAAGGACTCTTTTGTGTTTGCGTTGACAAATGTTTCCCAAAAACATGTTGTTTTCAGACAAGTGAATTCTCAGAACTTGACAATAATTAATCAGCCAATTTGAGTTCGAGAATTTAAAGGATGAACTAAAGCCATATTATATTTAGCTAATATACTATGATTGAATAAAAGATTTAAAACTAAATAAGGTCATATTCTGAATATTAAAAATAAAATATTTAAATCAGTCTTGATACTTTTCCAAACAGTAAGTTCTAACCCTTTGCAATACAAAAAGTGTTAAGACAATAACTAAACATACTATTTAACTATATTGTGGGACACAATCGGCCGAATACCGAATATATCTTATACAGACGGCCGAATGAACCGATTTGAGAATTATAAACAACAAGAATCCATCCAGGATCATTGGAACCAAATCAAAACGATTATAAGCAACTCAACTTCAAACTTAAAAGAGAGCAGTCAAAAAAAGCAACAGTGGATGAACGATGATATTTTGAACTTGATGGAAAAAAGACGTAATTTTAAAAACCAAAACGTCGAAATGTATAAAGTAATTAATAAAGAGATAAGGACTAAAATAAGAGCTGCAAAACAAACATACTTCGAAAACAAATGTTTAGAAATTGAAGAATTACAAGGAAAACATGATTAATTTAATATGTATAAAAAAATAAAAGAACTGACAGGTCAGAACAAAAAACAGGCAAATAACATCGTTAGTTACACGACCTGATATAACTATGAACAAAATTGAACAAGCAATACGAGCAAAGCCCGAAAAGAGACGGGTTAGATGAAATACCGAGTGAAATAATAAAGATCTTCGAAAGTTCAAATAAAATATCTCTCCTTCATCTGTTTAATAAAATTTATGAAACTGGCTATCTACCAACGGATTTTCGGCTGTCGACTTTTGTGACGATACATAAAAAAGCAAATGCTTTTTAAAGGATGTAGTGACTACCGAACCATCAGCTTGACGAGTCATGTTTTAAAGATATTTCTTCGAATTTTGCACTCTAGGATGTACTAAAAAATAGAACAACAACTTGGTGACACACAGTTTGGATTCCGCAATAACCTTGGAACAAGAGAAGCTCTATTTAGTATTCAGGTTATGGTACAGAGATGCAGAGATGTCGGACATCCAGTTTATATGTGTTTTATTGACTTTGAGAAAGCCTTTGATCGAATAAAACATACTGAAATGATAGCCATTCTTCAGCAGGTAGGTATTGATGATAAAAACCTACGCATTAATAAAAATCATTACTGGCATCAACGCGCAAACATCAGGATTGGCCGGGACACTTCTGAAGAGCTTCAAATACGGAGAGGAGTAAGGCAGGGCTGCGTTTTCTCCCCGCTACTATTTAACATCTATTCTGAATTCGTTTGCAATAAAGCAGTGGATAATGTTAAATGTGGTATAAAAGTGAATGGCGTCAATATTAATAATTTGAGATATGCGGATGACACAGTGTTAATTGCAAGCAATTACGAAGAACTTCCATATCTAATTAATAGGATTACCACAACGTGTAATGAATATGGCCTTAAGCTAAACACCGCAAAGATAAAGGTGATGGTCGTCAGTAAAACGCCAAGACAACCTTGGTTGTAATCTAAATGAGAACTGGGACATGAGCAAAGAAATTAGAATACGGATAGAGAAGGCCAGAGCTGCATTCTTTAAGATGAAGAAACTGTTGGATGTGGAAACAATATTATTTTAAGTCTGAAAATTAGATTAGTGAGATGTTATGTGGTCTCTACACTTTTGTATGGTGTCGAAGGTTGGACTTTGACGGATACACTTCTCAAGAAACTGGAAGCCTTTGAAATCTGGGTGTATCGGAGAATCCTACGAATAAGTTGGGTGGATAGAGTTCGTAACGAAGTTGTTTTGCATCAGATGGGAAAAGTTACGGAAGTCGTTATAACAGTTAAAAATCGCAAATTTGAATATTTTGGCCATATTATGCGCCACCCAGAGAGATATAATATACTCCATTTAATATACAAGGCAAGGTAGACGGAAGAAGAGGGCCAGGTCGAAGAAGAACGTCATGGCTTAGAAACCTGAGAGACTGGTTTAACAGATTCTCTGCATATCTTTTCCGAGCTGCCGTCAACAAAATTATTATAGCTAATTTGATAGCCAACGCTCCATAATCGAGCTCGGCACATGAAGAAGAAGACGGCCGAAAGTACCCCACCCGACTGCAAGTATAAAAAAATTATTGTAAGCTCCTCGTCTAAGTAAGAGGTTATGTCAATGCTTTTTCTAATACTAGAGATTTTAAATCTAATATGTGTGAATTTTCACAAAAATATGCCCACAGCAACTACCTAAAATTAAAAAAAATAACAATTTTTTTAAGAACTTTCCTTTTTTAAGAACTCCAAAAAAAACAAAAAATTGAGACTGTTTACTTCAGCAAAACTAACAAAGACTGTGCGGATACACTGATTGACACAATTCTAACAAAGGACCGGCGCGAAATTCTGCTTATTTAAAATTTTATTTGCAGTGGTTGAATCTGCCTCCAGGCCGAATGCGTCCCATTCCCTCCTAACATTTTCAGTTAATTAAAGTATTTTTAGAGAGAAAATAGAGGTTGATTTTTCAGTTTTTTGTGTTTTAGTTTAATAGGAGGAAATGAAAAAGTGTTTCGAATTTGATGATGGCTTTGTCATCGATAGCCTCAGTGGATGAACATCAAAAAATTTGTATGTTTTTGACTGCGTTTGTTTAAACTACAGAATAATTAAGGTAATATTAATGTTCACTGTTTTTTACTTAATATGATATACTGATATGTTTGGTATATTTGTTCTTTGCACTTGCAATATTAATAAATTTTTATTTTTCTATTAATTTAATAAAATAATAAATGTCATTAATTTCTATAGGATAAAGGTTATAACATAACTATAAAGGTTATAGTCCAATTTATGTCGTGAATTTTCAGCTATCTCGCAATCTGTTAAACGCTTTTTATGGTAGTCTACTGTGGTTTCTACTCACGTTAGACTCCCGCTATCCATCCGTGTAATATGCTGGTTCTATTCTAGAATTTTTTGCCGTCCCCATCGTACAATATCCCTGTATTTTACGAGATATATATATTATTTGTTACTTGGTTTTTTAATATACTGTCTTTTAACATTTTTTTATTTATTTTGATCTGCAGTATATAAGGTGCAGTTTGTATTATTATTCCTTCTATGGTTTTGCCCATAACTAAGGTAAAGAGCTTTAAATATCTCCCTGATACAGCCGTTAGTTGATATCTAATTTCGATGGTAGTTCAATCTCGACTTAAATTTATGTTTTGTTGTTATAGACTAAACGCCCATAGGAGATTGTTAATATTCCCAAACCGGGGGAGGAGGTTTTGGCCAAACGTATTTGTACGGTATTTATAACTTAAGTAGGTAATACAAAAATAACGGCCTGTGATGCCGTACAAAGTATCAGGGACAGGGAACATTTTTTATTTTCGGAAAACTCTTCGGCAATTGGACGTTAATTTATGGACAGCATTCATACACAAAGTTTCGGATCGGTATATAGCAGGGGTCACCAAATGGCGGACCGCGGTCCGCATCCGGACCGTGAGCTCGTTTTTTGCGGACCGCCGTTAAATTCCAAATATAGTGATAAAATTATAGTGTAAAATTATAATCAAATCTAAATATATAAATATTTTTATATATGATGACGTATTACAAAACGGTTTTGATGATGGAATATTAATTCTGAAAACGTTCTGTGATAGCCTGGTAGGGTGTTTTTGTGATACTTGGTATACTGCCAGCTACAGAAACTTAGTTTCCGTGTGGAAAACATAAAAGATGACGAAAAATACAGAATGAGAACACTAATTCGTAAAAGTAAACTTGAGCGTTTACTTTCAAAATACGCTACATCTACGGAAATTATTAAGCGATCAATGACCGATCAAGAAACATGCGTATTCCAATCTCTACTACTTCAATCACAAGAGATACACAGGTATTGGCAGATGAAACATACAAAACGTTAAAACAAATCTTGGCTGTCACTAAATATTTTGCTTTGGCATTGGATAAGTCATGCAACATTACAGATATAGCACAGTTTTTTTCATTTCCGTGCGCTACCTGGACAGAACCTGTAAAGAGTTTGTTAAAGAACTTTTTACTATTTTGCCAATATCCGGAACTACTACAGGAAAGGATTTACACAAGGCTGTGGTGGACTATTTTGGCAAGGATAGTTTAGATTTAAAAATGGTTATTTCGATAACTACGGACGGTGCTGCAGTGATGGATGGGTGTAGAAAAGGCTTGGTTCAGCGACTAAGTAGCGATCCTATGTGCAATGAAAATCTAATATCGTGTCATTTTATTATTCATCAAAGTGTGCTGTTTTGCAGTTTAAATCCAAATCTTTACAGTAAAATGCAAACCGTCATGAAGATAGTGAACTTTATACGTGCAAAATCATCTTTGGGGTATCGTCAACTCAAATTATTCCTAGAAGACACTAATGCTCAGTTTGACGATTTGCTTCTTCATAACAACGTGAGATGGCTGAGCAAAAGTTTAAAGCTTAAAAGATTCTTTACAATACTTGATAACATAAAAGAATTTCTGTCCACTATTGATAATAAAGCTGCAAATGGCCATTTGGGTTTCTCTTAGACAAAGAAAACGTTGCAAGTATCGCAATTTGGGCGGATATCTTCAGACATCTGAACTTCTTAAGTTTAAAACTACAATGCAAGGGAAAACTTGTTTCTGAACTTCTGTCGAATATTAGAAGTTTTTTTAAAAAGATTAAACTTTTTCTGGGGATATTTTTCTAAAAAGATTAAACTTTTTTCTGTGGATATTAAGGCAGAACTTTTGCATTTTCCTTTCCTAAAATATGTTTGTGATAGTAATAAAGATATTGATGTTACCCAGTTTTCACATTTTATTAATAAACTTGATATGGAATTTAAAAAACGATTTGCTGATTTCGTTAAAATTGAAAATGTTGTGCATCTGTTAAGCAACAGTTTTTCACTCAAGCCTAATAGTGTATGGACCAGCGAAGCAGCAAACGTCTTTAAAAGTAACAAAGCTGCCCTTCAGATGAAAACAATTCACAATTTATATTTTATTTACTGTACCAGGAAAGTATTCAACTGTAAAGTGACAAAAAAACAATGGGATATTAGTGTGCTTTTCCATCAATTGTTGAACACTATAGCTGCAGAAAGAATACAACCAGACACAGTAGGTTTAAATGATTAAATTAAAGATACAAATATTTCAAATTACGCCGCAAAATGTATTAAACAAAGACGGGGAAAAAATATAATAGCTTTATAATCATCTTTTTCCACGAATTTATTTCATACCTCTCCCTAAACGAGGTGGTTTAGTTGCCTGGTTTCAACTGGAGGGTTTCTGGGTAATTCCCCCCGGTTATGCCACTGTTTGGTTTAGTGCTGAGTGTCCAGACTGCAGAAGTGTAGCAGGTTTTTGAAACGGACCCTCAGGGAATATATTTGTTGACCCCTGGTATATAGGACTTTTTTGGAACGTCGTAAATTTTGGCTGGAATAAGGGTGAGAAATCTAGTAAACCTTAATTTATACCCCCATGCTTTGAGTACCGATAAGAATTAGCGGGAGAATTTCTAAAGTTGTTGTTACATAATGTAGTATTGATTTATATATGATTCATATTGGGTCAAATGACCCCCTAAAAATATCCCATGGGATTGTAGTCTATTAATGTTAATATGTTTTTTGTTAAGTATAACACATATTTCAATCCAACGCAGACTACAGATCTATAACAAAGCAAATATCCTTGGTAACATCTAAAAAGGGCTGATATTTTCATATATTGTCGACGATTTAATATTCAGATATGCTAATTGTACACAGATCTTACAGTATAGTTTTTATGAACATAGTATGTACATTAGGAATAAGGAATAATTATATTATTATTATTATATTAATCATATTTCACTAAATCACATATTTAAATTCTTAATAGAGCTCATGTTGATTGAGACTGGCTGAATGACAATTGTCCAAGCCAAGAGGGAAAAAATGTGATAAACTGTTTTTATTTTTGATTCTTTTATTTATGTTAAAATAGTTTACTATAAATAACAATTTGTGATGACTCTTTTTAGGTTTTTGCTTGCTTCTATCTCTACTCTTAAAACTCAAGCATTTTCCATTACTCTTTCGAGCCCATTTACGACAATCCCCTCCAAGTCCTCCACAAAAACAAGCGCATAATAATGACATTAATATTTAAGCAACGCAATTTGCATTGTCGACGTATGTACCCTCACCGCACTATATACCATACACACCTGTTTCGCTTCATTAGAATCCGCCGGTATAATTCGGGAGAGTGTATCTGAACAATTTTAGTTTTATTATCTCAGTTAATGGAAAGGAGTCGTAAAAGGGACTCGAATTTGTCGAGTTATTGGAATTTACTTTAGTAATAATTTTGTAGGAAGCAGTGACGTCGTCAAGGGGTTTGTACAATCATAATTAGAAAGTTGCCGTTATAATTATAAAGAAATTTTTATTAAATAGATTTAAACAAACAGAAAGTCAATTAACCTTTATATGCAGATTAAATAGCCGTTTAGGAATTCCTTTTACTGTTTACAGTTTCCGATATATATTTTTATTCGTAAAAAATCAGAATGAGGGAAAACTTTTTGCTGAAAGTTTTCCTTAAGTACGATATACTGAATTTTGAAAACTTTACCCAAAAGAAAATTGCTGCTTGTCATTAGTTGATAAACTATAATATGAAAAAACACAATGCCGATTAAATTCTTATGAACTTACTTACACTTCGTAATAAGATGACTTCAGATCGGACAGATTAAGCCATACACAGATTATTAACAAAAAATAATTTAAAATATAATATTTTTTGTGTCTGTTAGGTAAATTATTTATCACAGAACCGCAATATTCTTGGAAAAAACTTGTCTGAATCCTTGATCCATTAAAAGAAATTGCTATTAAAATTTTCAGTAGGTCTAGGATGAATTTTTATATTTTGTAGTGTTGACTGTCACATCCTCTTCAGAACTAGATCCTCTTCTTTACAATTAAAATAATCAGGGATACTCTAAAAATTAAAGAACTACTTGCCTCCTCAAACCTTTACAAAAAAGTGAATACGACTGCACAAAATCGGTTCTAAGAATGGCTCATTATCTTCTCCAGGCTAGTGATATGGAACAACAAATTAAGAAGAATGTACAGAAAAGAGAAGCACTACTATTGCAGCTTTACCAAAATTCACAAGGAAACTATGTCTTTAAGGCAAACCTTATTTACCAAGCTTCGGATATCGGATTTTACAAAAAAATTAATGAGGTTGCAATGAGAAGTTCATTGAGATATGTTATTCCAAACTTCTTCATAAAAGAATTTCAGTAACAGCCACAATTAGACAATAAAGAGCTATTGTCTTAGTTCCATTTTATGAATTAGATTTAAGTGATCATTTTAAGGGTTTACTTTGTATAAAGACAATTTTTAAATTTGAATTTAACTTCATCAAAATAGAGAACAACAAACAGCAAACAACAAACTTAGTTGTTTTTATAGAGTAAGAATACAACCAAAATCTTGGGAACACATTGTAATGAAAACCAACGCACACGGTGTGTTATTTAAACAACAACTCGAATCACCTTCCTAGAAAATAGATAGTAGTCATAAAAATTTCAACGGATCATGCTACATAAATATGTGAACCTCATTCGTTGGTACTATCCGAATATCTGGAAAAGAACTGAAACATCTAGAAGAAGTAATGAAAAAGAACCTGTTCCGTGGTAGTTTGGATGCGTGGCTGATAAACTTATTTTCCACAGAAACAAAATAAAAATAATAATAAAATCGAATAAAACGTAGAATTGCTGCTTTTAATTGTCGATGAAATCTTTCCACCATGGCATTTGCTTGAGGGTGATAGGCGGTTGTTCTTAAATGGATAGTTCCAGTTAATTTGTAGATTGATTTAAAGATATGTGATTCGAATTGCCGACCTTGATTCATTGTGATACGCTTGGGAGTGCCAAAACCAGCTATCCAACCAAAAAAAAATGTTGTGGCTACTTTATCTGCTTCTTGATTGGGCATTAGGAAAGCTTCCGGCCAACGCATGAGACGGTCGACACATGTTAAACACTATCTGTTTCCTTCAGAAATCGGCATCACTATCATGTCTATGTGAACATGTTCGAATCGGCTGGAAGGTGGTAGGAAACTTCCAGTCGGTGAAACAATGTGGTGCAATATTTTTGATTTATGGCACTGTAGACACGCTCGAGTCCATTTTCTCACATCTGATTTAATTAAAGGCCAAACATATCGCTATGTGATTATTTTCGTAGAACTGTTGATTCCAGGATGTGCTAGATTATGAATGGTGCTAAAAATACTTATTCGGAGTGGCTGCAGTACAAATGGTCTGGCTGTAGGTGTTGCTACGTCACAGTACAAACTAACGTTTTATTCCGGAGACCGTATTTTCTTTAATTGCAACGATGTTTTCTCTCTTAAGTACGTTTTTAGTTCTGGATCTGTTTCTTGTTTCTAGCTTGTGTGTAAATGTGAAGGTGATTGGTTTGTGATCAGTGTATATGATTACATCTTTGTCTTCGATCATATGTCTAAAATGTTTTATAGCTAAATATATAGCCAATAATTTTCTGTCGTACGCACTATATTTCTTTTTACTAGGTGAGAATTTTTTGGAAAGAAAGCTAAAGTTTTCATACCTTTATCCGATTTTTGTTTGTAATTTTTGTAATACAGATCCAGCACAAAAATCGGAAGCTTCAAAAGTGATGGAGATATCAACATCGTTTGCAGGGTGGCTTAGTAAAGTAGCGTTAGCTAAACTATTTTTGCAGTCCTCAAAGGCTTGGATCCGCTTTTCTTTTGACAATTTCTTTTAGGTCATCATGTAGTGGTGCTTGAAGCTCAGCTACATTGTGTATTAACCTTCGGTAGAAGTTTAACATACCTAGAAATCTACTCAGGCTTTTAACTGTTTTAGGATGAGTGAAATTTTGTACAGCTGCTACTTTTTCTTAAGGAGGTTTGAGCCCTGCTGCTGATACTGTATATCCCAAAAATGTAGTCTGGTTTTTGCCGAACTGACACTTTGCTGGATTAATCACAACGCCAAATTGCTTAAGCCTTTTGAAAATTTCTTCCTAATGCGATATATACTCCTCTTCGGATTCTGATGCAATGAGAATGTCATCGATGTAGGCGTAGGCGAAATCAAGACCACGTAAAATTTCATCTATGAAACGCTGAAAGATCTGTCCTGCGTTTCCTAAATCAAAAAGCATATATAAATATTCGTACAGTCCAAATGGTCTGGTAACGGGAGTTTTTGGTATATCTTTGGTGGTTACTGTTATCTGGTTGTATGCTCTAACTAAATCTATTTTAGAGAAAATGATCTTACCAGCTAGCGACTGACCGAAGTCTTCGATGTGTGGAATTGTATATCGATCTGGAATAGTCGTTTGGTTTAGACGTCGATAATATCCGCAGGATCTTCATTCCTCACCTTTCTTTGGTCCCATATGTAGTGGTGTAGACCAGTTACATTTTAATGGTCTTATGATGCCTAGTCGCAGAAGATAATTCTTGTTTAGCCCATTGCAATTTATCAGGTGCTAATCGTCGAGGCTTAGAGAAAACGGGTGCTAAAGGATGCCAAAATAAAGGTATATTAAATAGTAATGAATCTAATATTTAAATACGCTATAGGAGACATTGAATACAAAAGATCTACAAAAAACTGAAAACGTGAAAAAATATTGTATTAGAAAGATAGATGGAATAAAATTTAGTGCGGAGTAGGGATCAGTAGAAGAAGAAAATACCACAAATCAAAAATACCTATTAAGGTATTTTGGGGATATATCCGTGTCATCTCGAAATAATATAGTGTCGTAATAGATCAGGGCTCATCTGTTTTGAGGTGAATATGAAAGGTGGCATTCTAATTATTGCAGAACAAGTTGTGTGATAACTTTAGTAATAATAATTGACATTCTTTCTCTAAAATGGGTCGGTAATATATAATAAAAAAAAAATAAAAAAATATAAGAACAATATTTAAAAGTTACTAAAAACATGGTTCATTTTAGAGCAAAATCGAAAAAAAAAACAAAATAGCGATAATTGCATTTTCTGTAACATATGACTGGTTAAAACTCTTTTAAGTTATTACCCTTGCTGCCAAATAGTAATAAATACACAAACAGGGGGAAACAAGTGTTTTGTTATTCAATATTTTACCACTTTACCACTTCACTACTTACATTACACTTAAGACCTTCATAATTCGCCCAGAAAATCTTTATACTTAATATAATAAAACCGTCCAACAAATTTCATTAAAATCGATTTAATAGATATCGCATAATAATTTTGCAATCTAATTTTTTTTTTAAATTAAAATTCTCTAAAATCTTGCACAACAAAATCTAGACCATGTAGAGGTTAGCCAATTTTGTTACGGATAAAAAAACACTCTACCTATATAATGTACTTTATCTAATTAATTAAAATCGGAATAATTGAGCGGCCTCAAAAATGTTTTGACATTATAAGTTTTTTTTTTCTTCTGAACAAATAAAATATCTCGGTAACTATTAGCTTAAGTTAAATTCAAAAAACGGCGTAGGAAAAGACACGCCAAGATGCTTTTAAAAAAATAATTACAAGCAGTGGTTTCACAATTGTTCAAAGTTAAGCGGCATTTGCGACGAAGGTATAAATAATAGGATGGTAATCTTTTAACCACTACCTTTTCTTTGAAAGCCGTTTTTTAATAAGAATTTTTTTCCATACCTTCTATACAGATCACGAGATTGTTTTATTGAGCATACAACACAATGGCAATCGCTGTGACATGTTACACGTTTCCACCTCTATATTCATTTCACAGTAGGTACGAATTGTCGTAATTGTCACATTGAGGTTAAAAATTTCAAACGGAGTTCTGAAAGAATAAACAAATAATTAATAAAATGCCTATTACGTTGTATACCGTCTAAGAAAAAGTGCAACTTGTAACATGGTTCTTTCAGGGTCATTCGATACGCGAAGTAATTGATTTATTTATTATTGCCTTCGAAAATAGACCCCCACTAAGTGTTACAACACTTAAAAATACCACTAAACATTTTCAAACTTAGGGATGTGTAAACAATTGTAAAAAGTGTCATGAAGGTAATGAACCACGTGTTAGACCTGTCGATAACGAGCGTCAAAATAGAGATCTTGATATTTGTGCTTTTGTGGAAGCTAGTGAACCCTGCAGTAGTGTACAAATTGCTAGGAAAGCTAACGTGAATGCTCGAACTGTCCAGTGAGTTCTCAAAAGGAATGGGTATCACTGTTTTAAGATACAACTAACACAAGAACTGTTTCCGGAATATAACTTTAGGCGGATGGAGTTTTGTGAAATTATATATTAGATAAACAGAATGAAAATGTACACTTTTTAATACATATTTTATTTTCTGATGAATCTTCATTTTTATTACATAAAAAACACAATCCATCCGTTCCAAGGTATTATTTTTGGAGAAATAAACACCTCAGTGTTGTAGTGCGAACGCAGCATCCGCAAAAGTTAATCCGCATCCGCATTTGGACTTGGATGTTAGGCGACCATATTGTCGGTCCATTTTTTATCAATGGAAACCTAAACGGGCTTTTACAACTTTTACAGAATGAGATTATTCCGGCAGTTCGACACCTTCGCGTTAATTTTCAGGAAGTTTATTTCCAACAGGATGGGTGTTCGGCTCACAACTCTAGAGCAACTATTGACTTCCTCAATTAAACGTTTCCTGATCGACTGATAAGTACACGTGGTACAAATAAATGGCCCGCTAGGTCCTGTGACTTAGCGCCTAACGATTTCTTTTTTTAAAGTTTTCTCAAAGAAAACATTTACAGACATCAGTTTGAAAGAGCCACAAACATAGTCGAACTAAGGGTAAAAGTATTTCATTTCTCTGCAAGCATTACACCAGCCCTACTCCAAAATATGAGGACAAATCTGTATGACAGATTTGGTTACTGTTTAGCACAAGGAGGTGGAATATATGGGGCCCTTAATTCATTAATCTGCTTTAATAATTTTTATATTTTATATATACATATAATATTTTATAGATACATTTTACGAAGTTTGTAGGTTTTTAATTAGGTAGTATTTTTTATGTTTAAGTTTGGAAGAATTTTATTGTTTTTTTTTATTTAAAAGTACAAACGATTCTTATTCTGATTTTTTTTCTTCTTCTTTCTTGTCTTATTGTTATAAGCTTTGTCCATAAAATTTTTACAATTTTCAGTGACAATAAATCATATTACTTATTTACTTACTTATTTATTTGTATTGCTAATAAGGCTAAAAAATTACCAAAAAAATTGTTTTAGAGCATTATAATAAATATACTCTAAAGATCGGATTGCAATTAATCTTAATTCCTATGGTCAAAAAAAACAAAGTCGTTATCTGCATATTCGTAACACATATTAAAATAATAAAAACCATAGGAATTGCTCTTGAAACATACCGAAGAACCGAGGTTGAAGAAAATTGAATTTCGATGTTCAAAATCGATATACGTAAAGAAAATGTGTTTTCTCCGCTTCTAATGCTTCATTTTTTAAATCGAATTAACTCGAATAGAGAACCCTAAATAACGCATTACCAAATTCCAAACATTCTTTAGTTTTGTTATAAATAAATTAAATAATTTATAAAAAATTAAACTACATATTTTTTCTTATGTCGTAGACTCTTTTTAGAAAAACTTACCAAACGTGTACCTTTTAATTCTAAATACAAATATTCTCATTTCCAAAGCTGTATAAATATTTAAACAATCTTTTTTTTTTATTTATTTATTTACGCTGTAACCACCAGGGTTATTAGCGACCTAAATATATAATACAGGTAAAGTTATAAAAAATTACAATAATTGATACAGTCCTGAGTCTTTAAGATAACTTATTGTGTTTTTAATGTTCATGTTTTTTCCTAGGGCTTCCTTTATATTATTTGGTATAGTGTGCTTCTTTCTTGCTGCTTCATATGTTTTGCACTGAGTTTGCTTCACGGTGAGTGTTACTTGACAATTTTCACACATTGGCGGCACAGTTCGCGTAAAGAGGTGTTTATGTGTAAAGTTACTGTGTCCTAGTCGCAAACGTGTTATTCTCACTTGGTCCTGTCTATTCGCTGTGGGTTGGAACCATGGTTTCACCAATTGTTTGATTTCCTTGAGTTTATTTTGTGATGCACTCCACTTATTTTGCCACGCACTTAACAGTTTATGTTTTATTTCTGACTTAAAGTCATCTGAAGAAACCTCATTAATAAGAATGGAGTCCTGGCTGAAGGATGCTAAGCGTGCTAGTTCATCTGCTTCTTCATTTCCTTGTATACCTGCATGTGATGGAACAAACATGAAGTCAACAGTGATCTTATTATTATTTAGAATCTTTATTTCTGATTTGATATGTGAGGCAATTGGATTATTGGTATATAAACGTTTGATAGTGTGAAGTGAGCTTAGTGAATCGGTTATTATGAGAGACGGGGACCGTTTTGACTCTTTTATGTGGATAAGTGCTTGTAATATTGCAAACAACTCCGCAGTATATGACGAAGTAATGGGCTTGAATTTAAATTTTAAGGATGTATTGGGTGTAAGGATGAACCAACACCGTTTGAAGATTTGGATGCGTCAGTGTATATCTTATAGTGATTTTTATAAGTTTCCATTTCTGTTAAGAATGATTGTTTGATCAGGTCTGTTATAGTCTCACGTTTTTTATATATACTAAGGTTAGTATTAATCTTGGGAATCGGTATTAACCAAGGTGGAGAAGTTAGGAAATTTGTTGGGAGAATTTCAGGAAATTTAAGATGTAGGTCATGAAGGTTTCTTTTAACTCTTTCGTAAAATGGTGGATCTAGTCTTGTTGTAGAGAAAGTGTCTTGAAATCGATCTGTGAACGTATTGGTATAAGTAGGGTGTTCTTTATTACTAGCTATTTTAGAGGCATATGAGAGAGAAAGGTATTTGCATCGTAAACTTAGTGGTGGTTCTCCTGTTAAGCATTGTAAACTTTCAACTGGTGTCGTTCGAAACGCACCTGTAGCTATTCGTAGAGCTGTGTTTTGAACAGTTTCTAATGTTTTCAATACTGATATTTTACTTGATGAATAAACTATCGCACCATAGTCGAGTTTGGATCTAATTAAAGATTTATATACATGTAATAGTGTATTTTGATGTGCTCCCCAGTTTTTGCTGGAAATAGTTTTCATAAAATTTAGTCCTGCTTGGCATGATTTTTTAAGTTGTTCTGTATGTTTTTTCCAGGTGAGCTTTTGGTCGAAAACCATACCTAAAAATCTGATATTATTTGTGAAACTAAGGGTTTGATTATATAGCTTTAGATGTGGAGTTAGAGTGTTATTTTTTCGTGTGAATAAAATACATTTAGTTTTTGTTGGTGAAAATTCTAATCCGATAGTCCTAGACCATGATTCTAACTGATTAATTGTGTGTTGTAAAGGTTTTTGAATAGATGTAGAGTTTTTTCCTTTGGCAAATAAAACTAAGTCATCAGCGTATAATCTTCCTTTAACAATCGGTGAGCATTGTTGAAGTATGTCATTTATGGCTATTAGAAAAGGGTTGAGCTTATAACTGATCCTGGTGGTACTCCGTTCTTTTGAATTTTTTTATCTGAGTTAACGTTGTCTGATCGAACTATGAAGCTGCGAGAATGAAGAAAATTGGAAATAAATTTTAACATATTGCCTCTGATATTCCAATTATGCAATTTTGATATGATATTGTATCGCCAGACAGTATCATAAGCTTTATTAATATCAAAAAAAACTGCGATACAATCTTGCTTATTTGCAAATGCTTCGTGTATTCCTGACTCTAAGTCTATTAGGTTATCTATAGTGGATCTATTTTGCCTAAATCCGCTTTGTTGTGGAATAAGGAGTTTTTGTTGTTCTAAATACCATCTCAGCCTTTTATTTACCATTTTCTCTAACACTTTACATATAATATTGGTTAAAGATATTGGTCGATATGACTCAGGTGATGTCCGGGATTTCTCAGGTTTAAGAAGTGGTAGTATTATTGCTTCGGACCAAGTTGATGGGAAAACCTGGTTACTCCAGATGAAATTATAAAGGTCTAGTAATAAATTTTTTCCATTGTCTGGTAGATGTAGTAGAAATGCTAAGGGGATACCGTCTGGTCCTGGGCTTGAATCTTTGGAAGAGTTTAAGGCTTCAGCAAGTTCTATGAAGGAAAAAGGAACGTTAAGGTTGTGAATCTCATGTCCGTCTGATCCCAATATGTTTTTTTCCACGTTGTTTTTATGTATTTTAAAATTATCAGTGTAATTTTCATCACTGGATTTTAATTCGTATTGGTCTGCTAACATATCCACGATTTCTTTTCTATCACTAATTATTTTGTTATTTTTTGCTAGAAAAGGAATCCTATATGGTTGGCTTTTGCCAGAGATTTTCCTTAAGTTTCTCCAAACTGTACTTGTGCTTGAAGAGGTATTTAGAGATGAGATGAATTTTCTCCAGGATTCTTTTCTATTCTTTTTTAGAATGTATCTTGCCTCAGCTCTTCGTTTTTTGTAGTCCGTTATGTTTTCGTCTGTTTTATGATGCTTTAGTTTATTGAAAGATTTCTTATACGCTCTTGTAGCTTGGCTGCATTCAGGTGTCCACCACGGAAGAGGTTTATGTTTCTTTAAAATTTTTGTTTTTCTTACATACGTCTCTGCGGCTGCTGTGATGGTTTGTAAAAATGTACTTAAAAACTTGTCAATGTCATTTGATGATGTAAAGTTGATTTGGTTAATGTCCTGTTCGGTCTGTTTGGTAAAATTAGTCCAATCAGCATTTTTAATATTCCATTTTGAGATAGGCGATTCGATATTTGTGGTTTTTTGATGCGTTAAAGAAATTATAATGGGGTAGTGGTCACTACCATATAAGTAGGGTAGAACGTCCCATGTTAACGTAGTGGACAGAACAGGGTCACACAGAGAAATATCAATTGCCGATGATGTGCCATTATGTATGTTGAATCTGGTTGGTCTTCCGTCGTTAAGTAGATTCAGATTTTGGGATGTTATAATATCTTCTATAATTCGTCCTTTTGGGTTGAGTTTTATGGAACCCCACATCGGATTGTGGCAGTTAAGATCTCCAACGATAATTCTAGGTGAAGGAATTTGTTCCAAAACAGCTGTTAAATCTTCTTGGGATATGGTTTGATTTGGTGGGATATACATATTACATATATAAATCTTTTAAGGTATATTTATTGCAATAGTTATTAATTCAATGTTATTTGAAGTCACTGGTAACTGTGTGCTCATGAATTTTTCATCCACGTAAATTGCTACTCCTCCACTGGCAATGTTTTGGTTTAATCTGTTATTATAAAAACATGAATAATTACGAAGGTTATATACATGGTTTAAATTTTTGAAATTTGTTTCCTGTAGACAGATAATAGATGGGTGTGTTTCAGAGATAATATGTTTTAGTTTTTCAAAATGGGTGTAAAACCCATTTAAGTTCCATTGAAGCAGAGAAGTGAATGTAATTATTCTTTAAAGGAATTATTTATCGATGAGTCGGAATCTTCTTCCGACAATGAAGTATTCACAGAGAGAAAACCTATGTGTTTGCCAAGTTTTCGTATTAATTTGGTGCTTTTGGTTTTTATTCTTCTGTCGATGTAGTGTGGATGTAATTTCGATAGAAACTTTATAAGTGCATGAGAGTCTTCTGAGTACAATGGGTCTTTGTTACGCTGATTATGTCTTTTGATCCTTGTATATTTTTGAATAGATCCACTACTTGATCGAAGCTTAACAATTGCTTTTCCCTTTCTACATATTCTCTAACTGGTTCCAATAATGTTTGGAGATTTGGTATATCATTTCTTAAGTTTTTGTCATCAGTTTTGGTTTTTTTCTTTAATTGAAGCTTAAGTTTTTCAAAGTTTTCTTCGGAGGGTGGCGTGATTGCATCTTCTATGGTTCTTTTTCCGGTTGCTTTGTTCGAAGTTACTTGGAGTTCGTAAGAATTCAAATGTGTATTTTTATTTGGAGGTAAGTGTTGACTTGTTTCGGGTAAGGTTGATTTATGTTTTTGGGTATTAGAGGATGACTCAGACGATGTAGGTGTTGCGATTGTAGTGTTAACTGAAGAAGTGGTCAAATGTATAGATGTATTTTATAGTGAGCACTGTTGAGTTTGGTTTATTGATAAATTTGGGATTGCTACTGTTTGTAATGTGGTTTGAGAAGACGTAGTAAGTGTGGAGGGAGTGGTATTTGATATAGCAAGAGTATTTTGTAGATTATCTTGTTGAGTATGATTTATTGATGAATTTTGTCTTATTTCTGTTTGTATTGCACTATCATTGTGAGGATGGTTAGAAGGTAAAATATTTGGACAATTAGCTGCCTGGTGTTAAATTAATTTGCATTTGAAACAATTTTCGTTTTGGGCTATAAATATGCGGTATGATGTTTGTTCCAACTCGATAATAAAAGATTCAGGTAGTACAAAGTTGTCTGGAAAAGGTGAAACGAAAATTTGTCTTCGGAAGCTTAGAATATGACTAAAGGCAGGATTGGTTGCTCCTATCCGTAGATATGATATGTCTGAGAGAGGATTTAAACCTAGTCTTATTAATTCGTCCATTATTATGTTAGAAGGTATGCTTGGACATACATTGGACAGAATTAAGCGGACTGATGGAGTTATTAATCTTCTCGCTTCTAGTATATTTCCATTTACTATTATCTTCTTTGTTTCTGCTAGGAATTTATCTACTAGGTTTTTGGATGATAGATATATGCATATTCTACCATTTGATATACGGGATGCGAAAATTATATTTTACGGTTCTATATGCTGACTCAATCCTTCAAGATAGTCATTAATTGTACAATTCTCTAGAGTGTTAAATAAAATAGCTTAATCTCTGCTTGGGATTAATATACTACGTGGTTGACTAACTGCTTTTGAGTATGATGCATTTTGTGTTAGCTGATTGGAAGATGACATCTTTTAAATGGATTTTAAAATCCGACTAAAACCGGTGCTGTTTTACAGCTTTCGTTGTGATACCAGTTCATGTAAATTGGATAATACTTATAACTAATAGCAGTGATTTACTTAAATATCTAAATCCAAATAGATGAAAAAAGTATATTTTATCTACTCACGATTCCAATATTCAGTATACAAATCACTTTCACTTTTATACTTAATTACTTTTCTCGCTAAGTTATTAAACCACTATAAAATTAACTTCTTTGTGAGCTATTTTAGATTAGAGTCGAACAGGATTTTGATTTTAATATTATTCACTATTTACATGTTCAGAACTGAAGAAATAATTGTTTAAATATTTAAATTTTTAAGAGAAACTTTGAAATGCGTCTAAACACTGACAGTTTTTTGACGTTTTTTTCTAAACAATCTTTAAAATAATTTTTTTTATAAATAATAATTTTTTTTAATATTTGATACATTATTATAAGAAATTTTATAATAATTTTGTTATATTTATAAAAATGAACTTTACAACATCTTCAGGAGCATATTCATAATAATTTATTTATGCATTCAGCATAAGTTATGTAAGGTAATACTGGCATTTTTCTTACAACAAGTCGTAAGAACCTTTAAATATATGTCAGCTTCTCTTATTACATTTCTCCATAGATTGTTATCTTGGGTCATGCCAATATCAATTTCCTTCATTATCTAAGTATCTTCCTCAAATTTTTTTTGTCTTTCTCCTTACTACTTCTACGAATTTGACACTCAGCAACTCTTTATATTGAGTGATTATCATTCCAACGTCGAACATATCCTAATCATCGTCACCTATACTTTCTCATTTTGGCGTCGATAAGAGCCACCCCTTGACTTCTTCTAATATATACATTCTTAATTTTATTTCCACCACATGGATTCATCGTTTTTCTTTATTTTTAACTGCTTAGCATTCAGTTCCGTACATCATAGGTAGACTGTGGCCGTTTTATAAAATTTTCCTTTCAGTTTCATTGAAATGAACATGCGCAACTAAAATGCTTTTTATAATGAAATATCACGTCACTTGTACCTAAACAAACAAAAAACTTACATTATTTTTGTGTTTTCATTAGACATTTTAGAAGATATACTATATGTTTTTATATTCAACAAAAAATCGAATTAAAATTAAAGCGTAGGTATCAGATCTGACCTCCGTTTTCTTGTCAGAAAAAAAAGTAAATTAGGAAAGAATACGAGCAGACGCAGGTATACATTTCTTATTTCGTGAATATTTGTTGTTTGGTTTTCAGGAACTCCGTTTACCGTGAAATTTATCAAAGATTTTAATTTAAGATTTCTCGAGACGAAGCAACGGAGATTTAAAAGAAACTTTTTGGATCAGAAATTTTCCCTCTTAATAACATTCGAATGGGAAACTGGAAAATGACAAAAAGTAATTATATTTAGTTGATATATCGAGATGTGGACTCGTTTGAATATTTCTTTCTTGTTTAAAAAGATTTAATGAACTTTGAAAAAGCAAAAAGTTTGTTTTTTTAGGAAGATTGACATATTAGTCTTTTTGTAACTACAGTAAAATAAAGTTACAAAAAGATAAATGTGTGTCATTTGGCCCAGCATAAATCACATATAAATCAATACTACAATATGTAATAACAACTTTAGAAACTGTGTTGCCAATTCTTATCGGTACTCAAAGCATGGGGGTTCAAATTAAGGGTTGCGTCTTAGATTTTTACCCCTGTCTCAGCAAAAACGTACGGCGTATAAAAATTAATCTATACATCGATTCGAAACTTTGTGTATGAATGCCGTACTGTGTCAAATTACCGAAAATTTGGAAAAGGTTTACCGAAAATAAAAAATTTTCCCTGCTCCTGGTACCAATACGTTTGTATAGCATGAGGTCACAGGTCACTATTTTTGTATTATGTACCCAAGTGATAAATGCCGTACAAAAATATTTGGCCAAAAAAAACTTACCTGTTTATCTTACCTGTGACTCACATATACCGATAAGGATTGACGGCATAGTTTCTAAAGTTGTTATTACATAATATTTATTATTGTTTTAGATGTGATCCATGCTAGGTCAAATGACCCATTAAAAATCCCCCATTGGTTTGTAAACTATCAAGAGATTCAGTCTATGGAAGTGGCCACGGATTAGTAATGGCAAAAATAGTAATCAATAAAAAAAACAGAAAGGAACGGACTAGTTATGCAAAAAAGAATCCTACTTAAGAACTTATGCAAAATAATGCCAAAAAGAAACATATTAAACCTAATATAAAACCAACAGATCAATTAAAAGAAAAATACATAAATAATTTAGAAGGAATGATAAGAACCAGTATATGAAGCCAAAACCAAAATAGAATAAATTAAAGACAGAAACATAACAGATGATAAGGATAGAAGTAGCATGGATCTAAATTTACTAGAATATAAGAAATATAATAAGTCATTAAGAAAAAAAATAAAACAAGACACCAGAGACAACAATACTGTAAAGATCTAAAATATTATATCGAAAAACAAGGACTTGAAACTGTTAGAAACCTTAAATGGCAAAGGCTGACAATTACATCAGGTAAAACACATAAATGGAATCACTATAAAATGAGAAAAATTAGATAATAAATATTCTTGAACAATATAAGTACTATACAGAAATATTCGAAAACCACGAGAAAGAACGGAAAATATTAGATGTAGCATCTGAAATACTAATGATAATACTACTAATAAGGATTGGGTTTTTTAAACCTAAATGGTGCACATCTAAATCTGATGAGTGAAATAATGTATCTTTTAGTAATATAGACGTTAGGCTAATTAAATTGAGTAGATAGAATGAATAGACAAGAAGCGGTAACTCTTTTAATGATAGCCAGACGCACTCCTGAAAAAATGGGTAGTTTAAAATCAGATATTTTATATTGAAAATATCATGTGAGAATTTAAGTAAGGTGACGTGATTTGTTTGCCTTAGAATTACAGAAGCTCTAAGGGGGACATTAGCAGCAACTATGGAGGCAGTATTAGGTCTCCTTTCTCTGAATATTGTTATGAAGGAGGCGAGAGCTAGATACTACAGACTGCGAGAAAATTTAAGGAATTTAATGGATAGATCAGTATACAGCAATATCATGATTTCTTATCATATGTAAAGAGACAGTATACAACAGACAAAACATTCAACCCAAACTGTAGGGTTACATTTCATATACAGGCGAGTCTAAAATTGCAGAAATTTGCGTATAGTCAACAGTAGTGATGGAAATGTAATCCTATATATTCCACTAGAAGATAATACGTATGTATTCTAGGCAAGTATAAATTCAGTTATACACTATGTAGGATAAATTAATATGGCGACTTTTGAACTTACTGGGAAGATTCCAATAATCTGACGAACCGTAACATTTTTACCGGGAAATCAGTAATACTAAGTAGTAAGTTACCAAGTCACAGTAAATTCAAGACAATGAAAAAGCTGATGAACTTACCAAGAAAGGATTAGTTTCAAAATTCTTTGATACGGAGCCAACCTTAGAAGTGCCGAAAAACTTCATAGTAGAGAACCTGAAATAATATTTTACTTAGTTGCGAGGCATTAACTCTAAGGCGACAAGTAAGAAGTAACTAGAAAACTACATAGTACTCATACATATATACCTGATCAAAATGTAGATTGTGAATCCTATACAGATAACCTCTAAACACTTTGTCTTAACCGTACATGCATTTGAATCAGTGCTTCCGTCTCCTTTCCGTCTATTTTGACCGTAGTTATTGTTTCTAATAAAATTACTAGCAATCATAAAATATTTTGACAGCTTTAATTAATAAGACTTTCATAGCTTATTAGAGCCGTGCTGTTGTATACTTTTTTATGTCAAAAAATATTACGTAGGACAATAAGTCTCGGGCCGAACAGGTAAAGCAACTTTGCAGAAATAAATTTTTTTCGTCAAAATAATCTTCTTTACCAGTGATGTAATCATTCCAAAGCTTTTCTAATTTTACGATGTCTCCCTAGTAAAACGATTTACCTTTGCCTTCAAAATAGGCTTTAGTTTCTGCGATGACTTCATTGGAGCGATATCTCTTGCCACAGCTTTTTTTTTAGATAGCAAAAAAGGTAATGGTCACTGGGGGCTAAAAGAACTCAAAGCCCAATGCATGCATTTTTGCCATTGTTTTTATCAAATTGTGAGTCGGCACATTGTCTTGGCGAAACAACAATATTATCTTTAACAAATGAGGCATTTTTTGCGATTTCGTTCTTTAAATGCTCCATTTCCAATTCATTGTTGTTTTTGCTATGGTGTATGAAAACCAGGCACCTTTGGAAAACAGCTTTGTCATACTAAAGTGTTCGTGCATAATAGTAATAACGCTTTCCTTTGATAACAGTAGAGTACTAACTATCTATTGCATTTTTTTTCCTTATTTCGATATTTGCGGTAATAAATGCCTCTTTCGCCCTTCCAGAGCGCTCAGTATCATTGGTGTCGTGAATTCACCGCGTTTGAATTCAGCAAACCATCGTTTTATGGTCTTAATCGATGAAGCAGACTCCCGGAAACACTTTTATAGCCGTTGCTTAGTTTGGACTGTATTTTTTCTCATTCTATAACAGTCATAAATCAACATACGAAATTTCTTTACAATACATTTTTTATAAAAATCATAATAGTATCGTCACTTTATGCACTAAAAGTTGGTAAATAATAGTCTAAATTTTTAAAACACTACTTAAGAGGTATCTTACACTGAAATCTGATCAAAAAGATCAATGATCAGGTCTGTTTAATACTAATAATATATTTAATACTAATAATAAATTAATACTAATAAATACTTAAATGTTACTATTTATTTACACGTACACTTAAGTGTACAATAAGCCGGACTGTATGCCTTTTTTGAATTAATCACTACACTAACTCGAAGGGATTCACGCTCTTCAGTCTTTATCATCATCATCATTCAATTTTCGCTTATCCACTGCTGGACATAGATCTCCCTCATAATTTTCCATCTATTTCGATCTTGTGCCTCTTGCATCCAATTCCTATGACAACGTTTTAGATCGTCAGTCCAACGTGTTGGTGGACGACCTCTACTTCGGTAGGCATTATCTCTTGGTCTCCATTCCAGTATCCGCTTTGTCCATCTATTGTCTGTCATTCGAGCCACGTGACCTGTCCAGTTCCATTTTAGTGTTGCTACTCTCTCTATTTCAGTCTTTATACTAACTCTGTATTATTCAAAAAATGGAGACCCCCAATATTCACATGTGGATGTAATCGTTGTTGCTTATTGGTGCACTTCCTTGTTATCTCTTCAACAGTCTTCATCTGTAAGTGTCGGTAAATGTAGCTATTTTTAGCATACCAAGGGCAACACCGCTGCTCCTTCATACTTTGTTCTGAAAGCGTTGTATTTTTAAAGTACTGTTCTTGATGCACAACTTCAGAGCTGAGCACCGTATGGTGATACCGGTGTATAATCCGAATGACATGAAATTTTGACAGTATGCTATTGAAATGTCACGTGAATAATTTATTAGAGTCGCTATGTTATGGTTACATCCACAGTGTATTGTCCGACATAAAATTCTATGCTTACATAGGAGCTACATTCACCAGGAGACCAAATATGAAGGAAGAAATCCAAGCGATAGTTTTGGCTGACAATCGTTATATATTTGATCTAAGCAAGTTATTAAGAAGTAACAACATATCTTGAAGGACTAAGATTAGAATATATGTATAAGAGAGTGATAATACCTATAGTATTTTATACCAGTAAAACATCGGCGATGAACAAATCCGAACAAGTCATGCTCCATGTGCGGGAAAGAAAAGTCGTCAGGAAAATATTTAAAGGAAAGCTATCGAATAAAAAGTGGATAAAGCGACCAAATATAGAACTATATAGATGTATGGAGACCTGAATATAGTGGGGATCATAAAATCACAAAGACTGGTATGTTTGGAACATATCCAAAAATTTCAAAGACGAGACTACCCAAAAGAATACTAACGAGAGGAAGAGGAGGAAAGAAGAAAAAGGTAGAATCAAAACAAGGTGAAAGAAGGATGCTGAAAAGTCATAGAAGAGTTAGTTTAAAATCCCAAATTGGAAAACTAAAGGACCGAACAGGAACGAATGGAATAGAATAGTAAACCAATTAATGGATCTTCTAGGCCTGGAGAACTAAATTTTATATAATATACTCAAACACCAGCCCGTTTTTTATTATTTAGTTATTATAAACTGTATCATCATCAGTGATTCGGATTCTTGGATTCCTCCATATATTTTTCTTAGAATTTTTCTCTCGAAACGTTTAAGCAATTCTTGGTCGTTCTGTGTAAGTGACCACGTTTCAGACCCGTATGTTAACACTGGCCTTATTAGATTAGTATTTAATAATGGTATCTTTAATTTTTCTGGGTAGTTTTGGGGCCATATGTTTCCTCAAGCCATAATAGCACTTATTGGCAAGCACTATTCTTCTTTTAATTTCTTCGCTGACATTGTTGCCTTTGGTCAGCAGCGAGCCCAGGTAGACGAAGGTGTCCACACCTTCCAGTTCCAGATCATCAATTAATAGTCTACATATCTGGTTGCCTGATCTAGTACAATACATATACTTGGTTTTCTGTGCGTTCATTTTTAATCCCATTCTAAGTGCAGTCGCCCTTAATGATCGAAATGCTTCGATCAGAGATTCTGTGGACCTAGCAATAATGTCTATGTCATCTGCATAGCCGACCACTTTTACAGATTTATTAAAGATAGTGCAATTCGTATTAATATGGCACTCTTAAATTACTTTTTCTAGTGCAAGGTTAAATAAGAGACACGACAGTTCATCTCCCTGTCTCAGTCCATTTTTACAATGGAAGGGTCTGGAAAAGTCGTTTTGGATTCTGACTACACTCTCTACGCCTGTGAGTGTAAGTTCCGTTAGTTGAACAAGATAAAGCGACATTTGAAATTCCACCATAGCCCGTAGAAGTTTTTGTCTGTTGACTGAGTCGTATGCGGCTTTGAAATCCATACGTGGTTGGTGTCGACTCCGAACTCAAGCGTTTTCTCAAGAATCTGCCTGACTGTGAAGATTTGATCCGTTGTTGATTTATTGAGCTCTTGAGCGTTTTCGTCCATATCGGGGGGCAAAGTAATTTCTATTTGGTCTTCTTCACGACTATCGCTAAGCAGTTCTTCAAAATGATTCGCTCACCTGTTTAGTATCTGTTCTTTGTCACTGGATTATACACTGTATATTCGAAAATAAAATGGAATAAATGAGACTATCTTTTTTAAATTGTAATTTATAAAAAGTCTAGTCCTAACTAAAACAAAATAAATAGAGAACCATAATCAGCCCCTCACAAAAACCATGATTGAACGTAGACGAGAAAAGCTATTAGTCTAAAGAAATAGTCGAATAAAAAAGTGTTGATGATCTTTAATTATCTTACAAACCGTAAACTGTGCACAACATAAAAATAAAAATGTATCACGTCTTTTTACTATCGGAAGCAAGATAATTCATATCCTAAAACTTCTAATGATTTCAGAAATAAAACCCATATTTTAGCATCGTTAAAACGTCGTAAAACGAGAAATGTGCATACTCTATCAGAATGCACAATAGTGAACATACTTTCTTGAATACATAGGTAGTCGCAGGAAAGTTCAAATAAAAATTTATGTAGAAATAAAATGCAGTTGAAAATGTAGAGTTGGAAAATATCAAGATATTCAATATCTCTTGGGATTTTATTTAGTATTTATTAATAAAAAGTAATTATAATAATTTTAGATCTAGTGCAATATATTAGGTATATTTTATAAAATTATATACTTTATATTTAACTTTTTCCTCCTATAGAATTTTCCTATATAAAAAGGGGTCACCACAATTTACAGGAATAATTTATATGTACTAAATATTGAATAGGTTGCTATAAAAGGTTCGAAGAGATGGTCACAGGACAGACAATAAAAAATTGCCTGTTTGAGATAAATGATTGTTCATTTTTGTTACATAGTTGTGTCTAAGTTACATATTTGTGTCTAATTGCCAGTATCTAACATTAAATCTTTAATTGCCAGTTTCCTCATTAATTTATTTTGTTAGGTAGACATATTATGCAGTTTTATTAAAATAATATCAGCCGTAATCGTATGCAGAAACTTTGTACACAGTGTTAGACCAATTATCACTTAGGGGGTAGTGACCTGGTATGGTAGCACTTTAAACGATACGATAAATAATTTTGCGAAGTTTTAAAAACTATCTTGTATGTGTGTAACAGGTACAGAGGTACAGTGACAACTTGGAAGAAATTAAAATGGTAGTAGATCGTAAAAGATTCAATCATTTGAAAGACTAACAAAAATTCAAAATATTTCTAGAGAAATTTACCAAAGGACTACAACATTAATCGTTGTGTCATAAGAAACTCCCAAACACGTTATCTGAGAGCTTATGAGATAAAAGAAGAGCAACATTAAGCTTCTGAATAGAATAGTTTTGTGATAATTTTTACATGTTTTCACAGAAGTTCACGAACATTTCATGATAATATGTAGCAATTTTAATGCCAAAATATAAGTAAAAATCGGTCCAACTAAAAATTCATTTGAAAATTTTGGCACACTGGATAGAAACCAAAAGGATAAATAATCGAAATACAAAAAAACAGTTTATTAATAAATAGCTTTTTCTATGAGAAGATCCATATAAGATTAGACTAAAAACGAGATCGACCCTGTCGTCATGGACGTATGGATAATACATAGTAAAAGATGTTACAGTCTTAAATAAATTTTCGGTCGCAGGTGATTACTGAAAATTAATGCTGATGAAATCCATCAAACTCTACAAATTAATGTTTTTTACTCAAGTTCTTTTACATAATTTTTATATACATGTACAATTACCACATGGTCTTTTGCTGTGTTAAGTTTGAGTTAATTTGTAAACTGTTTTTACACAGCGAAACATCTTCAATAAATAGATGAAGTAGCCACCTTATTTGTCTTTTTTCTCTCCACCTTTTGACCGAAAAACACACCACTCTTCGAGTGATCCTTAATTTATGGATTGACGGTCGTACTCCTTTTCTCGATATATATAAATAAATACATATATATATATATATATATATATATATATATATATATATATATATATATATATATATATATATATATATATATGTCCAAAAGTTTGGAATATTGGAATATTTCATCTTTTTATTGATTTTTATATATAAACTCTTCTGAATAATTAAACATCATTTTGTTTCAATTCTCAATAATACTAACTAAATCTCAAAACCAGATAAACGATATGCAAAAAAATTATTTATTCTCTTGGAGTGAAAAACTTACAATGTAAAACTTACATTTAAAAGTAAATTAGTATAGAAAAAAATAGTTTTTGATAAAACTAACAATTAGTAATTCCTCAATTGGCCTTTATGCATGCCTGTAGGCAATTTGGCATGCTGCCGATTAACTGGTCGAGCTGGGCTTGTGGAATTCTCTCCCATTCTTCACGGGCAGCATCTTTTAGTTCTAGAAGTGTAATAGGGGGATTGTTTCGCTTCTTGATGCGTGTTTTGAGAATGTCCCAAGCATGTTCAATAACGTTCATGTCGGGGAAATTCGAGGACCACTGTAATGTAGATATTTCTTCTTCTTCCAGAAAATTTTGTACTGCTGCTGTTCGATGAGGAGGTGCGTTGTCATACATAAACTCAAATTCATCACCTACTGCTCCTCTCAATAGACGTACGATAGGATTGAAAACTTCATCGATGTACACAGCACCAGTGACTCTTCTCTATAGAACCAGCAGTGGCGTCCGTGTACCACTCATAATACCACCCCAAACCATAATACTGCCACCCTCAAATGAGACACGCGGTTGGGCTGTTTCTAGTCGGGTTTCTAGTCCAGGGTCCCTCCAAACCAGTGTTGTTCGTGAATCAGATACCAAGCCAATTTTTGACTCATCAGAGAAAATCACGTTATTCCAGTTAGGACCATGATGCACCATTTCTCTAGCCCATTGCAACCTTACTATTTTGTGTTGGTAGGTTAGTTTAGGAATACGTAGCGGTCTTCTACGATATAAATTTGCTGCATTTAGTCTGCGTGTTATTGTTTGCCGTGAAATATTCAGTCCTTGAAGCCTAGAAATTTCTCTGGATATACCACTTGTAGATTTCAGACGATATCTACATGCTATCAATGGTATTTGCCGGTCTTATGCTGTTGTTCTACATCGACTTCTACCACTTTTGGACGATCCCTAACGTCATTTGTATCTTGGATTTTTTTTTTAATTTTCGATACAGCACTCTGAGTAACATACGTTTCTAGGTATTTTTAAACGGATCAATTCAAATTTAAACAAAAACTGAAAAAATGTGTAAATACGCCAATGAACGTATGTGTATCAGAATGTGATTAAAATCATACAAAAACGATTCAAATTGTTCATCATTTTCATTTAAAAATGCTCTAGAATGAATATTAATAACAATTTTAAAACCACCATAAGCGTAGATATATTATTTGTACGTATTCCAAATTTTTGGACATGTGTGTATATATCGAGGTCTTGTCGATATTTGACTTTTTATCTTATTACTACATTTTGTAGGTTTTCTATTTTTTTTTTTTTTTTTTTTTTTTATTCAGTTTGATGGCCTTGGCCGAGCCAATTAGCCAGACAAATTTAAAGACAAACAATTTTTACAATCAGAGGAATTTTTTACAATTAGAGGAATAAACATATAATCATCCGTACAATCTAACGTGCAATTAGTAATAATTAGCAATTAACAATTAATAATTAGTAATTAGTAATTAGTAATAATTCTTTTTTTTTTTCTTGTTTAATTTTTTTTTTTTTTTTTTTTTTTTTTCCTGCGCTAAGACATAACCCGATTCAACATCTCGGAGGTTTACATCTTAGTTTTTTTTTTTTTTTTTTTTTTTTATTTCTTTATGATTTTTTTTTTTTTTAATTTTTTTTTATATTTAATTTTTTTTTTTTTTTTTTTTTTTTTGCTATAATACAATATTTACTTAAATATAAGTTAGTTTTAAGCTACAATTTATATTTACAGTTTTTGATATGTTCGTAAATCATTTTTAATATATTGATATCTCTAGAGAAAATCAAATTGTTCAGGTAGACGGGAAGTGGAATTTTTAATATAATAAGATTATCATAAAATTTGTTTATGTTTACTGATTCGTGGGAACATTCAAGAAAAATATGTAATAAGTTACCTTCTTTTCCACACTTGCAATTAGGTGACTCCGCGAGACCCAACTTGTACATATGAAGGGGGGTAAGAGCATGATTAGATCTTAATCTGTTTATAACCCTTATGAAATGGCGATTTGATAGAGTATGAAACCATCTTTTTATGGGTATTTCAGGCTGCATTTGTTTGTAATTATTTCCAGTTCTCGTGTTTCGATAATATGTTTGCCATTTTTCTTTTTGATGCTGTTTACTAATTATATCAATGTCTGAAAAGGGGAGTAAGTTCAAGGGAGCTTCTTCGCCTATGTCTAGGGCAGATTTGGCTAGGCTATCTGCTATTTCATTGCCCTTAATGCCCGCGTGTCCCTTTATCCATGATATAATAATGCTTTTCCCTAAATTTGTAATTTTATTGTAAATAGTCATAATTTCTAGTTCTATATGATTTAGTTGTTTGGACCTATGTACGTTTGTTAGTCTGTCGACGACACTTTTACTGTCTGTAAATATTATGCAGCTGTAGGGTTCGTTACTATGTATATGCCTTAATGCAAGAAGAATCGCTGTCATTTCAGCAGTGTATATCGATGATTCAGCTGGCAATTTCAATAATTTTTTAAATCCGCTTTGAACATTAATTAATGCACATCCTACTTTGTTTTGTACTTTAGATCCGTCTGTAAAGTAAAACTGATAGTTTGGCCATTTATGCCGTGTAAATGATTGAAAAGCGACTGGATCTAAATTACTGTCCATAAAAAAGGTATTAATGTGTTTTGAAAAAAGCTCTTCTAATATATGGGAATACATAGGTGAAACTTGATTTTCATACGTATAGAAAGTATGTCGGTATTGAGATATCCTCAGGTAACTATTTACCAGAAGAGAACATTTTTTCTTTGTCCAATATTTATGAGTTAGATCTAAAATTGATAAAATATGAATATCCTGTAGATAGTTAGTATTTTTCCCTATGGCTCTAGTAATGAATTTATCACTTAAAAACTCCCGTCTAAATTTCAGAGGTGGTTCTATCGCCTCAACTTCCATTATATTAACAGGTGTAGAATTCAAATATCCAAGACAAAGCCGAAGGCATTTATTTTTTTGTATTTCTAATTTATTTAAATGTGTGTTTGCGGCAGTTCCATATAAATGACAACTGTAATCGAAAATGGGACGAATCATAGTACGGTAAAATAAAAGTGCTACATTTGGATCAGCGCCCCAGTTAGTTCTACAAAAGGCTCTTAGAATGTTCATTGCATTTTCAGACTTTTTTATGACATGATGAATTTGATCCTTCCATAGGAGTTTTCTGTCTAAATAAGTACCGAGATATTTTATACAATTTTTAATAGGGAACTGAATTTGACCTACTTCCAGATGCCCTTGTGGAATTTGATGTTTTCTAGAGAAAATACAAATTTCAGTTTTAGATTCTGATATATCTAAACCAATATTTTCATAGTGATTAAGAACAGCTTTAATTGAGAGATCAAAATTATTTTTACATATATCCAATGATTTGTGGGCTGTGTAAACTACTACATCATCAGCATATTGAATAATTTTTGTTGGGCTATTAATACAATTTTCTATATCCATATTATATAAAATAAATAGTATTGGGCTTAATATGCTACCCTGTGGAAGTCCTATATTCGTAAGACGTGGTGGAGAGATGGAATGGTTGATTTTTAAAAAAGTTGATCTATTAGTGTACAATGTCCTCAGAAAACTAGCTATGGTGATGGGGAAGCCGATGTCTAATAGCTTTTTATGCATAATGTCCAAGTTAACGGTATCGAACGCAGAGGAGACATCAAGAAAAGCAGCCATAGTATACATATTATCAGTAAAGTTTATTAGTATGGATGAGACTAAGGCAGTTATGGCATCTTGGGTTGATTTTGATTTTCGAAATCCATACTGAGATTTTGGGAGAATATGTTCGTGCTCTAACCAATGTTCAATTCTATTTTTTATTAACCTTTCTAACGTCTTTAGGAAGCAAGAGGCTAAGGATATTGGTCTATATGATCTACTGCAATTTTCTGGCTTACCAGGTTTTTTAATAGGTATTAGAATATATTCCTTCCAGCTGTCTGGAATTTGTGACGTATCATTCCAAATGTCATTAAAAATATTTAATAATGATATTTTATAGTGGTGAGGAATATGGTATATCATGGAATATGAAATATTGTCTTTACCTGGAGCACTGCTATTTTGTTGACTAAGTACTCGCTCTAACTCCCACATTTTAAATGGTTCTTCTAAGCCAAACCTATCTCTTGACACTGTTTCGCTGTATTCTGGAAAATGTTGTGAAGGTACCCACTGTGGAGATATTTTCTTATGAAATTCATCTAGCCAGCTGGATTCTGGATCTATTGGAATCTTGTTGGACTGTTTGCGGTTTTTAAAAGTGTTTACTTTCTTCCACACTTCACTGATTTGTGTTTTTGAATTTAGGCTTTCGCAGTATTCTACCCAATTCTGTTTTTTCTTTTGTTTGAAAAGTTTTTTTGCGACAGCGTCAAGTCTCTTAAATTCAACTAAATTATTTCTTGTAGGATCTTGTTTATATTTTCCATATGCAATTTTTCGGTTATCAGCGGCGGTTTTGCAACTTTCACACCACCATTGGTTCGAAATTCGTCTCTTATGTGTTCCGTTAGATGAAAACTTTGGTATTGCTAAATTGGCTGCTTTATTAATGTTTGCTATTAGAGTTTGATAGTTTCCAGGAGGATTTACAGCTTCTAGTACAGATGTGTATAATTTCCAATCGGCCTTGTTAAGATTCCAGATCTTGTGATAGTTTTGAGCTGTAAATGAAGTTATATGATCTGTTTCCATGTTAATGATAATCGGAAGATGATTGGATCCATGAGGGTCCTGTAGGACTCTCCAAGTAAAAAATTTTGAAATATCTTGTGTACAAAAGGTTAAGTCAATAGCGGATGGACTCTTACTAGTTGCTAATGTGGGCGATCCATCATTCAAGCATATCAAATTACAATGATCAATACATTCTAAAAGTTTTTTACCATAGCTGTCTTCAATTTCGCAGCCCCATGCGATACTGTGGGAATTAAAATCCCCACCAATAATAAACGGTTTAGGTATGTCTTTAAAGAATTCCAACCATTGACTTTCAGATATCTTGGTCTTTGGTTCAATGTAAACTGACACAATATTGATGGGATTTTTACCTCGGAGAATTTTAACTGAAATACATTTGTGAGTGAAAGGATATCTATTTTTAAGATTTATTTCTTCGCATCTTAAGTTTGATTTTAATAAAATGGCAGTTCCACCATAACCGTCTGCCCGATCTGATCTAAAGCAATTGTAACCTTTAAAATTATAATAGTATTTTGATTTAAACCACGTTTCTGAAAGCAATGCTATGGAAATATTATTTTGATATAGCAGATATTCTAGATTTACTTTATTAGCTACTGCTGAACGACAGTTCCATTGCAGCAAATTTATGTTCGCGTTTGTGTCTGCGAATTTGAAGACAGGGTATGGTTTACATGTTTACTAATTAATTCCACAATTTCAGATTTTGATACATCGAAATTGTTTGTTTGTTTTATATTACTTATAATATTGAGAACTACTTCTAAAACTAAACTTATTGTTGCATTTAATTCCTCTGATTGTAATTTTACTCCGGCTGAGTTTTTTAAATAATGTTGACTATTAAAAATTCCCCCCGAGACAAAAGAGGTTTTTGGTTGAGTAAGTATTTCTTTTCTTGAAATTTCAATGGGATCAGGGCTGGTTGGTCTGTGCCTTTTGTTTGGGTTTGAAGTTGTAGGAGAAGAAAACATATAATTAGTAAAATTGTTATTATAGGATTTGGGTTGTAAATTGTGGGACTGTGAGTACTGAGGTTGAGAGGAATGATACTGTATTGTACTAGAAGGGGTAGGTCCAGATTGAGGCCGTTGGGAATAATTTGTCGAGGATATTTGACCACTTTCCATGGCAGAAGTATTATGAGCGACTATGTTTGCGTACGTATTTTTTGGGACCTGTTTATTTGCATCAAAGAAATTAATATTGCAAGAGCTCATGGTTTCCTTTACAATTTTTTGTCTTTTAAATTCTGGACAAGCAGACAAATTAGTAGTAAGATGATTTCCTTGACAGTTAAAGCACCGTGGTATGTAATCTGAATTTTTACAATCTTGTGTGGTATGGGACTCCTGACATTTGCTGCATCTTGGTTTACTTCGACACTGACCTCCCAGATGACCAAAACGGAGGCAGTTATAACATAATAATACTTTCTGGTTATACGGCTCTACCTCCTTAATAACTTTATTAATAGAAATATATTTTGGTAAGATTTGTGATTTGAAAATAACAATGCAAGACTTTGTGGGTACATATTCTACTATTTTACCTTCATCCGTAATTTTTTCTACTTTACGTTTTATTCTTTTGACATTAGATACTTCAAAAGTGCAATGTTGATCAAATTGTCTTATTTTATCTTTTATGTACGCCTCTGAAAAATCTTTTTCTATATCTCTAATAACACCTTGTCTATGAAGAATAAATTTTGGGATATACAATACAAAGTTATTTTTAACAAAAATATTTTCGTTTTTATTATTTATTAGAAAATTTGCTGATTTATAATCCTTTAACTTGATCCTAACCCTATTCCGACCTATAGAATCGATACTTATAATTTTATTGTCTATCTCCGGAAAGTTAGAAAGAATAATATCTCCGATTTTAAGAGCATTTAATTTACCTTTAAATTCGACCGAATTATTCTCAACATAAATATGATACGGGCCTAAATCAGTACTTACATACAAAAACTCCTGTCTTTCTTTCGATGTGTTATCGTTATCGATGGTCATTGCTGTTGTTGTTTGTATATCATTTGTATTTTTTTGACGTATATCTGGGGGCACTGGGTCGTCTGG